>NC_084977.1:6478027-7721777 GCF_963691925.1 Scomber scombrus | reverse complement strand
TATGGCTGCTTTATCTCTGAAAATAAAATATCTTCTGACTGTGTTTTTTAGGCTCTAGTGAGGATCAGACTACACCCATGCTGGTGACGGCGCTAAAAGGACTAAAGGTGATGGATGTGGCGTGCGGGAGTGGTGATGCACAGACGCTAGCTGTGACAGAAAATGGTAAGAACAATGGTAAGATATTTTTTTTATTTGGCTCGAATTCTGTCCAAAGAAGCCAAATCTGCATTTTTATTCATCTTGTCTGTGGCGCTACAGGTCAGGTGTGGTCCTGGGGGGACGGAGACTATGGAAAACTGGGCAGAGGAGGCAGCGATGGCTGCAAGACCCCCAAACTGGTGGAGAAACTGCAGGATCTGGACATAGTGAAGGTGTGCTGTGGCAGCCAGTTTTCAGTGGCCCTTACCAAAGACGGCCAAGTATACACTTGGGGAAAGGGAGACAATCAACGACTGGGTCACGGCACTGACGAGCACGTCCGCTACCCCAAGCTGCTCGACAGTCTACAGGGTGAGTGGAATATGTGAAGATAAATCCTCAGAAGCTTTTAGAATACAAAATCTGATCTCTTTCTGTTTTTATTAAGAAACAGGGAAGAAAGTCGTGGATGTGGCTGTGGGGTCGACACACTGCTTAGCCCTCACTGACGACGGAGAGGTGCACAGCTGGGGCAGTAATGATAAGCTACAACACTTTGATACCCTCTTTTCTAACAAGAAGCAGCCTAAAGCACTCCCAGGGTTCAACTCCAAACACATAGTGGGGATCTCCTGCGGTCCAGGACAGGTAGTTTACAGAACTGTCATGATTTTAAAATTCTCTTAATGATCAAACATAGATTTAACTAACTTTATTTGTTTTCAGAGCTTTGCCTGGTCCTCCTGCTCAGAGTGGTCCGTCGGACAGCGCGTGCCCTTCGTTGTGGACGTGTGTCCCGTGACCTTTGAGCAGCTGGACCTGCTCTTGAGGCAGGTCAGCGACGGCATGGACGGCAGCTCAGACTGGCCTCCTCCACAGGAGAAGGAGTGTATGGTCGTCGCCACGCTCAACCTGCTCAGGCTCCAGGTAGGCAGCAGTCTGTCAACAGATGTTTTTATTGCAGATGTGGCACTTATTTATGATCCAAGAATCTCCAGACTTTCTCTTATGCCTAGTTTAACATTACAATGAGAAGATGAATTGAACAGCTCTAAAACCTTCTCCACTGAATGTGTCTTCAGCTCCATGCAGCCATCAGTAATCAGATGGATCCAGAGGAGCTGGGATTGGGGCTCGGCAGCGTCCTGCTCAACAACCTCAAACAAACCATTGTCGTGCTAGCCAGCAATGCCGGGGTGCTCAACACTGTCCAAGCAGCTGCTCAGGCTGTCCTCCAAAGTGGCTGGTCAGTGCTGCTGCCCACCGCTGAGGAAAGGGCGAGGGCGTTATCCTCACTTTTGCCTAATGCTGGTGAGTGAAAAATCTGCTCACACTGATTAAATGCAATAATGGACGCTTTATATTCCATTAAATCCTTTTTGAAAGAACTGTCAACATGGTTTGGACCAGGGAGATAGGTTTGAATTTTTTAATTTTTTTCTCTCCCAGCATCCGGAAATGAGATGAGTGTGAGCCCCGGACGTCGCTTTATGATCGACCTTTTGGTCAGCAGCTTAATGGCTGATGGAGGTTTGGAATCTGCACTGAATGCAGCCATTACTGCTGAGATACAGGTCAGTGTTTAAACGCATGAGTCACTACTCTACTCTCATCTCTTATGTAATGTATTCATAACTGCCTCGTCTGTTTGTGTAACAAAACGATAAAATTATCTTTGGAGTCTCAAATTATCAAGATATAAGATCTTTTCACTTGTCACAAGGCAGTTTTTTTCTGGCTCTGTTAAATTACTTCAGACTTGGAGAATGAACTTCTCCTAGAACTGACCTGAAACTTTAGATAACCTTTTTTTGATCAATTTGATTTCTTCTGGACAATTTAAATCATAATTAATTGTACTATTAGGATAACTAATGCAGAATTTTAGATTGTTAATGGTATCCGCATCCTTGAACTCTTGGCATAACCCTGCTCACTGGTTAAGGAGGTCACACTTTGTTTGTTTTTTTTCATGACAGGATATTGAAGCCAAAAAGGAGGCTCAGAAAGAGAAGGAGATAGACGAACAAGAAGCCAACGCGTCCACCATGCACCGCTGTCGCGCCATGCTGGACAAAGACCTCATCAACACGGGCATCTACGAGTCAGCGGGGAAACAAATCCTGCCTCTGGTGCAACTTGTGCAGCAGCTTTTGAGGTACGTGTGCTTTGCCTGGGTCATGCCACAGATACAGAGCGAATGAGTAGCTTGGTGCCGATTTACATCAGTTTGATTTCTGCAGGAATATCGCGTCCCAGACCATCGCAAGGCTGAAGGACGTAGCTCGGCGTATCTCCAACTATCTAGAGGCAGAGCACGTAAGCAAGGAGCGCTCTGCGTCGCTGGATCTGCTTCTGCGTTTCCAGAGGCTGCTGGTTAGCAAGCTCTACCTCGGTGTTAACGGCACAGAGAATGTCAACGGATACAGTAAGTTGTGTATTTCAGCTTTTTGAAATGACCTTTCTAGTCTTCCAGATCGGAGTGAGTAGAGATCAAGTTTGAAAATGAGTTCTAAATGGGCAGCGTTGTCTGTTGTTTTGTAGATCCTGAGCTCCTGGGTGTCGGTTCCCTGTTGAAGAAGTACATCGCCCTGCTGTGCACTCATATCGGAGACATCCTCCCAGTGGCAACAAGTATTGCTTCTACCGGTCGCCGCCACTTTGCTGAAGTGTCTCGTGTTATTGAAGGAGATCTAACCGGTAACTCCCTCTCTTAAAAGTTACTGAGTGTGTGTATATGCATCATGAGTTGTGAATGATTTGAGGTCTTTTCTCTTGTAGGAGTGCTCCTGCCTGAGTTGGTGGTGTCCATTGTCCTCCTCCTCACCATTGACGCCGGTCTGATGCAGGAGACAGGTTCCATCCCTCTCCTGGCTGGACTCCTGGAGCATGTAGACCGATTTAATCACCTGGCTCCAGGTCACGAGAGGGACGATAATGAAGACCTGGCCTGGCCGGGTATTATGGGTATAACACCAGTTTCGTGTTAAAATGTCATTGAAGAGGATTTATTAGTATCAAGATTGTAAATATAAGGGAGAAAGTTTTAAAATTAGAATGTAACTAGCTCCTTTTCTGCTGTGGCAGGATCCTTCTTCACAGGACAAAGCTCCAAGAACAACGAAGAAGTGTCCCTCATCCGCAAAGCTGACCTGGAGAATCACAACAAAGACGGCGGTTTCTGGACTGTCATTGACGGAAAGGTCTATGACATCAAGGACTTCCAGGCTCAGTCCCAGTCACTAACAGGAAACAGTATACTGGGTAAGGGTAAAAAGATATTAGTTGGAGAGAAATACATTGTATTAGTCAGAATAAATTGGACTTAAAGATATATTAGTGCTTCTGTGGTGTAATAAAATATCTCCACTTACAGCTCAGTTTGCAGGAGAGGACCCTGTGGTTGCTTTGGAAGCTGCCCTGCAGTTTGAGGACACCAGGGAGTCAATGCAGGCCTTCTGTGTTGGCCAGTATATGGAGGTACCAACTATCCAAGCATACATTCTCCACATGACATTTCTTGCTTTGTAATTGGTTATAGTTTTTTTTATATTTTAATGTTTTATCATTTGCAGCCTAACCAGGAGACAGTCACCACTCCAGACCTCAGCAGTCTGTCCTCCCCACTCATCGACACAGAGAGGAACCTGGGGTTGCTGCTGGGTCTCCATGCCTCCTACTTAGCCAAGAGCACTCCCCTGTCCCCCATGGAGATCGAATGTGCCAGTGGGTTCAATGATTTTTTTTCTAATCCAGTTGATGCTCTTACCCAGACTCAGCATTGGTTTTAAATTTTAATACCATTTTTTCATCTCTTTGCACAGAGTGGCTCCAGTCCTCTATATTCTCTGGGGGCTTGCAGACCAGTCAGATCCACTACAACTACAATGAAGAGAAGGATGAAGACCACTGCAGCTCCCTGGGTACCACCACTCCAGATAAGGCCAAAATGTACTCCCGCAGAATAACCCTCAGCGACCACGCTCAGCCTTTCCTGCAGGCCATCGCTGACAACAATACTCAGGACCACACTGTAAAGGTACAAGCATTAAATCTTTGAGTGTGGACTGAAACGAATAGCCGCTCAGTGGGCGTGAAACTAAACAATTTCACTTTTCTTTTTTGGTTTGTGACACTTTAGGACTTCCTGTGCCAAATAGAGCGTTGCTGTAAGCAGTACCATCTTATTACGCCCATCACCTTCCCCCTGGAACACCCTGTGGAGGAAGTCGGCCGCCTGCTGCTCTGCTGCCTGCTCAAACATCAAGACCTCGGTAACCTAGCAACTGGCAGGCTGCATGCAATTTTGGCTCGCTTGAGCTTTGCAATGGGTTTTTCATAATTGTTACGTGTGCTAAGATGCAATTAGTTTTTCTTTATAAACCAACAAAGAAAAATCATCACATCTGTAATGACCCACACTTGTACACCAGTTTAGTGTAATATCGCTTCCTGTCGCAGGTCACATCGCTCTATCACTTGTCAGTCAATGTGCCTTTGGTGTGGACCAAGGGAAACAGAGGTCCCTCCCTAAATCTGTGATTGACGTGTGCCGCATGGTCTACCAGGCAAAGTGTTCTTTAATCAAGGTACGATCCCTGCTTTTAACTTGTGTGCTGTAATAAATACACATTGATTATAATAATAATATTATGAAGGTAATTTGTTGTAAGGGGAGGGAACCAAGAGAAACAGGGCTTATTTTCTTTGTCCTACTTATTTTAGACCCATCAAGAACAAGGACGCTCTTACAAGGAGGTGTGTGCCCCTGTCATCGAGCGTCTGCGCTTCCTGTTTAATGAGCTGCGTCCCGCCGTGAGCAACGACCTGTCCATAGTGTCCAAACTGAAGCTGCTGAGCTCTCAGCCGCGCTGGAGGAGGATCACCCAGAAACTCATCAGGGACCGCAGGAAAAAAAGAGGTGAGCAAAAACTAGGTTTTTATTGGGAAATCTATAAATCACAGTAAGGCTATTTTGGGGAAACTAACAGGGTGTCTGAGGAGAGGAGAAAAAGTGATTTTCAAGACTGATGGTGATGTGCAGAGCTGTGGTAATATTACAGAGGCGTAAAGTTGATCAGCCACAGCATGAAGTTATGGGAAAGAGTAGTGCAGAGGTGATGATCAGTGAGCAAGCAGTGCGGTTTCATGCCAGGATAGAGATGCAAACAGATGCACTGTTTGCTTTGAGAATGTTGATAGAGAAGTATAAAGAAGGTGTGAAGGAGCTGCATTGTTTCTTTGTGGATCCAGAGAAAGCATATGACAGGATACAGAGATAAGAGTGGTGGTACTATATGAGGAAATTGGGAGTGGTGCAGGATACGTATAATGGCGGTGAGTGGCGGATGGGTTTAGATCAAAGATTGGGTCTGTGCCCGCCTTTTGTTTGAAATAGTGATGATTGACAGGTTGATTGATGAGATCAGGTAGGAGTCTCTGGAATATGATGTTCACGGATGACTTCTTGATGTGTAGTGAGAGTAGGGAGCGAGTCTGAAGAGGTGGTGCACTGGAGAGAGAAGGAATTAGAACCCGGCCGATACTGGGTTTTTAGCTCCGATACGGACAACGATATGAATGAGTTATTGATATATTGGCTGATATTATTATATGTGTACAATATATATGGATAAACACATGATACCTTAAATGTAATGAGGGTATGATATTTTACAGTTTAACAGTAAACATTATCGTATAAAATGACATCAGTAAATTTCTCTGGAAATGTAATAATTAGAATTAGCTAATTAAAAAAACAAACAAAAAATAGTATGAAACTTGAATTAAGAAAAAGGGTCAAATATACATAAAATGCTGCCTACATAGCTTTAGAAAATAAAAAACAATATCGGCACATATCTGACAACATATTCACCGGTACAGATAGGTCAGTATCGGCTGACCTGATATATCAATAAGGCTCTAGAAGGAATGAAAATTAGTTGGAGCAAGATGGAATACATGAGCGTGAATGGGAGGGAGGGCAGTGGAATGGTGAGGACGCAAGGAGTAGAGGTGATGGATGAGTTTAAATACATGGGGTCAATTGTTGAAAGTAATGGGGAGTGTGAAAAGGAGATGCAGGCCGGGTGGAGAAGAATGTCAGGAGTGATCTGCAAGGGAATGTTTACAAGGGGGTAGTGAGGCCTGCTATGTTGTATTGTTTAGAGGCGGTGGCACTGATAAAAAAGATAGGAGGTGGCAGAGTTGAAGAAACTAAGATTTTCATTGGGGTTGAGGAAGATGGACAGGAATAGGAATGAGCATGTTAGAGGGACAGCTCGGGTTGGACAATTTGGAGACTAAGTAAGAGAGGTGAAACTGAGATGGAGGAGAGATGCTGGTTGTATTGGGAGAATAATGCTGATGATGGAGCTGCCAGGCAAGAGGGAAAAGAAGAAGGCCACAGAGGAAAGTTTGCAGATATGGTGGGAAAACATGCAAGCGTCTGGCATGACAGAGGACGATGTGGAGGACAAGAAGAGATGGAAATAGTTGATCTGCTGTGGGGGGACAGAGGAAGATGATGATGATAAACTGTAGTAATAGGGTGTTATTTTTGTGTTCATTATTTCTGAATTGAAATCTAAGTATTGTTTTTTCCCTTTAGTGCCTAAAAAGTCAGAGTCTGCTGACATTGAAGAGCCAAAGCTGGAGAATGAAGGGACCAATGAAGAAGAACTTAATGTTCATATCAGCCCCACACCTGCTGATAGGAAATCACCCATGAGCAAGACATCCAGGGTACTCAAGTTTAATTCATTACTTTTTTTTCTTCATTTAAACAAGATATCAAAAAGGTATACATTTTAACCCTTACATATTGTTCATATTCCGTATCATAATTAGTCTCTATCCCTATCTTTTCCCATCATTAATAAATGTTTAATTAATCTTATGGAAAACAGAAATACACAATCACTATTTTATGGTCACGGAGAACATTTCATAGATATGATGAATACAACATGTCTGAATGCTGATTTTTCAATAAACTCAGGTCAAATATCTACATTTGCATACATAATGTGTATCAGCTGCACAAAAATGTTTAAAAAATGATTATTATTATTATTTCCATTTTTGTATAGTGTGGGTCACATTAGGATTTACTGCTCTTAAATGTAAAAATTGGTCAAATTTGACCTGAACAGTATGTAAGGGTTAAAATATATAGCTACCTTATTTATATTAATTATGGTCAACAGTATTAGGAAAAACCTCACTGCAACATTACAGTTATACAAATCAGCATCCTCCAAATTTACTATAAAGTTGAATCAACACCTCTGTAAATCAGTTTCAGCAAATACTGAAGATTATAACCATGAAGTTAGAATATAATGCAAGGCTGCTGTATTAGACTGCATTACATTAAGTTTATGATGCATGATAAACTGGCAACCTTGTGTTTGATTGTTCCCTAATGCAATCAAAATATCACGGCAAAAGATGTTGTATATGTTTGTATAGTTTAACACCCCTGTATTGTTTTATTCCTTTCCAGCAGGACAAGTGGCATCCGCTTCTTAACACCGTTACCAGTGTCCACAAGTACCGGTGGCTGAAACAAAGCGTTCAGGGTGCCTTTTCTCAGTCCAGCCTTATGGCCACCATAGTGGAGTTTGCACTAAAAGAGGAGCCCCTAGATGTGGAGAAGATGAGGAAATGTCTTCTCAAACAGGTGATGGGAAAGCAAAAGATTGTCACTATCTTCAAGTAGTCAGAACAAGTAGAGGCAAATAAAGAATGCAGTATGTTGTCATGGATACAAGTTAACCTGTTAACTCTGTCTCATTGCAGCTGGAGAGGGCTGAGGTGAGGCTGGAGGGCATCGACACCATGCTGAAGTTAGCCTCCAAAAGCTTCCTGCTGCCGTCTGTGCAGTATGCAATGCTCTGTGGCTGGCAAAGGGTCGTACCAGAAGGGACCAACATTGGGTAGGTTTTTGGACTTCTGGTAAAAAGGATTCTTAATAATAATGTAGAATACATGCATACCAGAGGACATCACAATAGCACTTCATGTGATCTTGGGTGTCTTTGAAAGCACATAATCCACTAACAATGTTAAAATTAAGGAAAGTGTAATAGCTTTTGGATGTTTTTGGTGTTTTAAGTCACGTTTGAACTATCCTTTTCAGAGAGCCCCTGTCTGACTGCCTGAAAGACGTGGATCTGATCCCTCCCTTCAATCGCATGCTTTTGGAGGTGACCTTCGGCAAGTTGTATTCCTGGGCCATCCAGAACGTTCGCAACATCCTGCTCGAGGCAAGCGCCCGCTTCAAAGAGCTCGGTGTGCAGCCTGTTCCCTTGCAAACCATCACCAACGAGAACCCAGCGGGACCAAGCCTCGGCACCATTCCACAAGCCCGCTTCCTTCTGTCCATGATACATATGCTGTCCCTCAAACACGGGGCTAACAGTCTCAGCCTCTTGCTCAATTCTGGCATCCTGGCCCTCACGCAGAGTATCCTCAGGCTCGTAGGTGAGTGCTGTGTAATCAAATGCTCGGCAGTCGGAGCCAGAACAGAAGCAGTGAGCATCTGTGCTCATTTATGGATAGAATATAACAGTTTTTAAAATGTCTCTCATTTTCCAGGACCGAGCACAGACAGCAGTGAGGAGGATCTGAGCTTATGTGCACATGGAGGCTCAGCCACAGTACTAGAGGAGTCCAGAAAGGAGGCTGCCCCTACCCCGCTACCTGCCTCCGGCCCCGAGCTGGCTGCCATGATGAAGATTGGCACCAGGGTCATGAGGGGAGTCGACTGGAAGTGGGGAGATCAGGTACCTGAATCTGTTTTACAGTCACTCTGGCAGTTGATTTATAAAACTAAGGTAGAGTGAAAAAGCCTGGTTTAGTATGTGACCCTCTGTGTGCTTTGTGCAGGACGGTCCGGCACCGGGTCTCGGCAGGGTTATCGGAGAGCTGGGCGAGGATGGCTGGATCAGGGTCCAGTGGGATACAAGCAGCACCAACTCCTACAGGATGGGCAAAGAGGGCAAGTATGACCTCAAACTGGCAGAGCCGCCACCAGCCACACAGCCCCCCACCGAGGACTCAGACACAGAGGATGACACGGGTCAGTTTACAGCGCTGCTGTGGTGCAGATCCCCACAGCTGTTCAAGCAATGACATCAACAATCTCTCCTGTTTGTTACAGAAGGGGAGCTGATGGAGAAGAGCAGCCACCCGACAGCTATGATGCTAACCAGCACCGTCAACCTGCTGAAGACGTTATCTCTATCATCTGGGATGTACGCAGATGTGGTGCAAACCGACGCTACACGGACTCTGTGTGGGCTGCTGAGGATGCTTGTGGAAAGCGGAGCTAATGACAAATCAGGTAATGAACTGCCAATTTATCGTTACACAAAACAACTTATTTCGGTATTACCTGACCTGACCCGCCCTTTTTTTCCCGTCAGGCTGTCACTCCCACAGGCTGGTGTCAAGGGAGCAGCACAGAAGCTGGTGTACACTGGGTTTCATACGCAGCATCGCTCTCATGCCCCAAATGTGCAGCACCCTCAGCACCTCTGCATGGATCGGCCTGCTTATCCGAATCGTTGAGGGACACCAGTCCTTCAATGCTATCACTCTGCAGAGACAGGTGGGTTACAGAAATTGTGTGTCTTAATGCTGTTATGATGTGGTTTATGAAAGTTTTTCAATAGAGGTTCTGTAGGGGGAAAGGAGGATGACCCAGCACCCCAGATCCATTTAAGAATCATTAAAGAGGTCAAACTTTTCTTGACTGAAAATAGTTAAAATACTTGAGTGCCTTTTGTAGTGCTTATATATTAATAGTGTTGTAGAAAGGAGGGTGATTTCTGGAAGTAACACTTGCTCGTCTTGTTCATTCTCTGCATTTCCAGATCCTGGCCTTACGTCTCCTGCAGGCAGTCCTGCCTTCGTGGGACAAGATGGAGCGCTCTCAGGACATGAAGTTCCTAGTGGAGAAGTTGTTCAACTTTTTGGGAAGCCTACTAAGCACCTGCTCCTCAGATCTGCCACTTCTCAGAGGTGCGCTTATAAATCACACTCATCTTTCAAGTGAAAATCCGGTGTTTTTTCTGTAGAATGAATTTTTAAATCTGCTACTTCCTCTTTGCAGAGGGTTCCCTACGAAGAAGGAAGTCTCGCCCTCAAGCGTCTCTGACAGCCACTCACAGCAGCACGCTGGCTGAGGAGATCGTGACTGTCCTGCGTACTCTGCACTCTCTCGGCCAGTGGAACAGCCTGATAAATGATTACGTCAACACTCAACTGAGCACCATCGGAGACGTGATGGCCAGCTGCCAATCTGAAGCAGTAAGAATGATTGCATTATTATGGATCCAGCTATTGTGTGTGTGTGCATGTGTTAGTGCTTTCATTCTGACTTCATTTACAAAATTGGTTGTCTTCTAATGGTGATGATAAAAGCCCCCTCTCCTCCATTTCAGTGCTTCCTTGAAGAGTATTTTCCTGATTCTGAGGGTCCTCGAGTGGGCAGTCTGATGGCAGTACTGGCAGTGATTGGAGGGATTGACGGGCGCCTCAGGTTAGGAGGTCAGGTCGTTCATGAGGAGTACGGAGAGGGAACAGTCACGCGGATCACCCCTAAAGGACGCATCACTGTCCAATTTCATGAGATGAGGACATGTAGGGTTTGCTTGCTCAGCCACCTCAAACCGGTATGAAAGTGTTAAGATATTCATGGTTGCACATAAATCTTGCAAATTAGCTCTACTTTCACTTTAGGTTAATGAATGACAATAATACTGAATATCTTTTTTTTGGTCGTTCTCCTCAGCTGCCAGCAGTATCCTTCAGTGTACAGAATCTGCCCTTCACTGAGCCCATGTTGGCAGTTTGGGCCCAGCTGGTCAGCCTGGCTGGAAGCAGACTGGAGAAACAGCGCATGAAGAAGTCCCTCAGTCGAGGGCTTACAGGTACAGAATCTGCTGAGAAGCACAACACAAATTTTGTAGACTTGATGGACTCACATGTGACTCATAAACAGAATTGAAGATAAAATACTGTTTACTGTGTCCTGGCAATAAGCAAGAGTTTGTTCTAGTGATAAAGGATAAGCTTGTCTCTTTTCTTCCCTACAAATAATAACCATGAGAAGCTATTTTGAACTGTGGAGGATGCTTTGATTTCAAGGGTCTACTCCAATTCATTCAATCAAAGCCATTGTGTTTCCAGCTGACCAGGTGGACATCCATTTGCTGCGCTGCCAGCAGCTGAGGCTGTATATTTTCAAGGCAGCACGGGCCCTGCTCTCCCACCAGGACAAACTCAGGCAGATCCTCTCCCAGCCGGCAGTGGCGGACATAGGACCCAACCCCTGCGGTAAGATCTCACCCAGTGAAGGGTTGCTGTCTGTGAGTGTTGATAGAAGAACTGGGGAGTTGGTCTGGAAAGTTTTATGGGAAAATGATTACTTGTAAGTCCAGTAGAGTGATGCAGAGTTTCATTTCTTCAACTCTGCTGCTTAGGGGCAACATCCTGGCACCCAATGAGTGGACTAGGTGAGCATTTGGTCACGATGAGCTGTGTTTACACATTAAATACCAATTATTTTTGATACGGTGCAATATTTACTGTGTGGGAGGGCAAACTTTGCAGCGTCTGATTAACCAGACTGCTTACCTTGCACAATTTGGAGGCTTCCCCAAAATTACACGTGGGTGGATGCAAAATGAGTTTATACACACATTCTTTTATTAACATTTGAAACACCATCCTGCTGTTATCTATCTTATAATAATAATAATAATATTAATAATAATAATGTTTCATTAGATTTAGATGGAATGAATCTCTGTTAATGTATTTCTTTTGTTTTTTGTTTGCAGAGGATCCAGTGGTGTCCTCTCCTGATGTGGGGGACCTCTCACCTGAGGGACCCCTCCCTCCGCTGATCCTCCTGCAACAGCTGCTCTCAGCTGCAACTCAGCCTTCCCCAATCAAAGCCATTTTTGACAGGCAGGAGATGGAGGTGAGGCGACAGGCTAAACTTTAGAAAGGCAGTTTTACATCAAGTGTTATGTTGCATACATTAAAGCCTGTGTGTTTAGTTTGACCTCAGTTTTATCTGCCTATCATTGTGTACATGTAGGCGGCAGCTCTGGCAGTGTGTCAGTACCTGGCTGTGGAATCCGCCCACCCGTCCTCTCCGCTGTTCGAGGAGAGCAGCTCCAGCGAAGCCACCACACCTGTCACCGTACAGCACGTCAGACCCCCTAAACAGAAGAAGCAGAAGACCTCCCCTGTGCCTCCATTACCCATAGTCCTCCAGCTCATGGAGATGGGGTTCCCACGGAAAAACATCGAGTTTGCCTTGAAGTCACTGTCCGGAACTACAAGCAGTGCATCCGGTGTTCCAGGTAGGACATAAACCTGAATACACTCTCTCCTTCTAAAGAAACACTGTCTCGATGTGCTTTTTAGAGACTAATTGAGCATGTGCATCAGGTGTGGAGGCTTTGGTGAGCTGGCTGCTGGACCATCCAGATGTTCATGTCATCGAGCTGTCAGACGCAGACACCGTGTCAGATGAATACTCTGATGAGGAGGTCCTGGAGGAGCTGGAAGAGGCTGA
This sequence comes from Scomber scombrus, assembly GCF_963691925.1. Lineage (NCBI taxonomy): Eukaryota > Metazoa > Chordata > Actinopteri > Scombriformes > Scombridae > Scomber > Scomber scombrus. The sequence continues at coordinate 7,709,032 of NC_084977.1, read as the reverse complement.
GCCGACATTCCCTGTGGTACTTTGCTTTCACATTTCCCATTTCCACTCAGTAATAGTCCTTCTTGTGACATATCTGTTAAGAAATTATTATATAATATTGCTTGTGTGTTATTTTAGCCTTCAGGTGCAGTGGTGACCGAGAGCCAGACATTTAAGAAGAGATCAGATTTCCAAAGCAACGACGATTACGCTGTGTATGTGAGAGAGAACATTCAGGTAAGAACCTTCTCAGGGTCGACTGAAACTGCCATTAAATAGTGTGACACAAGAGATGGATCATTAACCTTCTATTCTGACTCCTCCGCAGGTGGGGATGATGGTAAAGTGCTGCAGAACGTACGAGGAAGTGTATGACGGAGATGTCGGGAAAGTGATTAAGCTGGACAGAGACGGGCTTCATGACTTAAATGTGCAGTGTGACTGGCAGCAGAAAGGTGGAACATACTGGGTCCGCTACATCCACATCGAACTGCTTGGTAAGCTTCATTCATGGCAAACGGGACTGAGAAGCAACTTGATGCTGGAATTAGTAACAAGAAGTGATTCTGAAATGTTTTATTTGCTTTCTAGGATTCCCACCACAAAGTTCTCCTTCCCATATAAAGATTGGTGACAAAGTGAGAGTGAAACCTACAGTCACAACACCAAAGTACAAATGGGGCTCTGTCACTCACAGGAGTGTGGGCGTTGTGAAAGGTAAGCCTGTTTCTTAAGCCTTTAAATTATTTATCCACAAATCCCTCCATTAAAGATGCTGTGAACTGAATCCTCTTGTTTTCTCTACTAATGGAGCTTAATTGTTTGTTTTAGCTTTCAGTGCCAATGGAAAGGATGTGATAGTAGACTTCCCTCAACAGTCCCACTGGACTGGTTTATTGTCTGAGATGGAACTGGTCCCCAGCGTTCACCCTGGAGTGAGGTAGGGATATGTTTAAGGTTTCTTTCCGCCCGATTAGCTGTTTATCGCAACATGTTGTACACATGCATGCTCTGTCCTCCCTGAAGGTGCGACGGCTGTCAGATGTTCCCCATAAATGGCCCGAGGTTCAAGTGCAGGAATTGCGACGATTTCGACTTCTGTGAAAACTGCTTCAAAACCCGCAAACACAACACCAGGCATTCTTTCGGCAGAATCAACGAGCCCGGTTAGTGACCCATCCACTCAGATAGTATCCCTGCTCCTTCTGTGTGCATGCACATGTGTGTCAACCTGTTGTTTATCTCCCTTGCAATTAGGCCAGTCTCCGGCATTCTGCGGCCGCTCAGGAAAACAGCTAAAGAAACATCACAGCAGCCAGCGTGGGATGCTGATTGATGATTGGTCTCGAGCCGTCAAGAGCCTCAATGTCTCATCGTCGGTTAACCAGGCCTCACGCCTCATCGACTGCAGCGATCAGTGTTGGCAGTCCTCCGGCTCGCAGGGAAAGGTGGGATATTGAATTGCGCACCTAAATAGCCCGAATGACAGTCAATTTACTGTCGTTTTGGTTTTTGGCTTCATTGAAGTGTCATCTTGTCTCCGCAGCACTGGATTCGGCTCGAGCTCTTTCCAGACGTTCTCGTGCACAGACTGAAGATGATCGTCGACCCGGCGGACAGCAGCTACATGCCCTCGCTAGTGGTGGTGTCAGGTGAATTAGATTTATGTTTTTCCTCTCAACGTGGCATTTTGAAGAAGTTTTTAATCAGCAGAAGTAACATTTTTCGCTTAATATACAGGTGGAAGCTCATTGAACAACTTAATCGAGCTGAAGACGATTAACATCAACCCCACAGACACCACCGTCCTTCTTCTTAGTGACTGCACTGAGGTTGGTTGACTTCAGACTTTGTAGTTGACACCGACTTTTAATTATTCTTAATTAATTCGAACGTCTTGTCCTCCCCTCCAGTATCACAGATACATTGAGATTGCGATCAAGCAGTGCCGCAGCTCCGGGATAGACTGCAAGATTCACGGGCTTGGCATCGTGGGACGCATCAGAGCGGAGGATGAAGACCTGGCTACAGTACCTTTCCTGGCTTCTGACAATGAAGAAGAGGATGATGACAAGACAGCCACTGGGAGGTATGGTGCCAGGAGATGAATTTTTCAGTGCAGATTGGCCGATGCTCTCCGCATTTAAACAGTATGGTCAATTCAGGATGTTTTACTCGTCCTCAGCCAGCATGAGGAATCTTGCTGCTCCCACTCATCTTCATTTGATTCTTGTTTGATCAATGTGACAGTAAATTGAGGGTTTAGAGTACATATCTTCACAGGTTTCTAAGTATAAGTTTTCAAGTACGTTCGTTACTGCCTTGCTGAAAGATTAGAAAAACAGAGAGCATCAAGTACATCATACACCAGTGTCTTTGATTTGCTTTGGTGCTATAAATACACAGCTTAGTTAAGTAGGACACCGGTGTATTCTGTCTTCATTTTAAAAACAATCAGGATAAGAAAATAAAATGTAGCAGATTTGTATGCCCGACCTCACTGTGTATTTGTTTTCCCTCTCAGCCTTGCTAGGAAGAAGTCGTCAGGGTTGGAGTCTGCTGCCACCATCAGGACCAAAGTGTTCGTCTGGGGGCTTAATGACAAGGACCAGCTGGGTGGACTGAAGGGTTCTAAGGTGAAGTCTGCTGCAAAATCAAATGATTATTCAAGTTCAAGGCTTGTTCAGATTTGACTAAATTATAAACTGGCCTATGGTTTAATAACAAAGGTAGCTTGAGCTCTATATCTAAGTGTTTTTCTGGTTAGATCCCAGGCATTATATTAACTAGCTTTGATTTTAAAATACAATTTGCACAAATATATTTATCAGATAAGTATACTTCCTCCTAAAGTCAATTTCCATTTGTTCTGTTTGGAATACAATAATCCATTTCAAGTCCAAATCCCCTATACATTTTTCTATCCAAGACTATGAACGTCTTAATAGCAGAACACGTTTACATTATCAAAACTAAGTTTTCATCATGCAGCAGAAAGTCCATATCAGAATAGTACATTATATTATTTTAAATACTTATTTATTATACCTGCTGCCTTCATATGTAAAGAGCATTTAGATGTAACTATTGGTCCAGCTGGAGGTAGTTTTCAATATCTAACTGACTATCTGATAATTAAATCCTATAATGATGTATCTCGCAAGGACCTGTAACAAGATAAATAACTATAGCTGGAAATACTCAGTTGTACTTCAGTAAATGTGCTTACTTTCTATCAGTGACTCCAGTATATGCAGTCTGCTACACAGTCCTATGCTCTGATTATGTGACAGTTTGTGGTTACTGTACAATAAGCACATTTGAGGATGTGTCACACTCGTATAACCACTGGTATAGAGAATATATAAAATATATATTATATATAAAAAGCTCAGAAGCTGCTACGTTCTCTAATCACTTCTGTTCGTATCCTTCACAGATCAAAGTGCCCTCCTTCTCTGAAACCCTCTCTGCGCTCAATGTGGTACAAGTGGCTGGTGGTTCCAAGAGCCTCTTTGCAGGTGGGTGAGAAAAGCTTTTATAGTGTATGTAGTTCTACAACATGCAAATACGTCATATGTAACCAATGTGTTCCTGTTTCAGTGACGGTCGAGGGGAAGATTTACGCTTGTGGAGAGGCTACGAACGGCAGGTTAGGCCTGGGCCTGTCCAGTGGGACCATCCCGATCCCCCGTCAGATCACTGCTCTCAGTAACTACGTGGTGAAGAAGGTCGCCGTGCATTCAGGAGGACGACACGCCATGGCCCTGACTGTGGACGGGAAGGTCTTCTCCTGGGGAGAGGGAGACGATGGCAAACTGGGACACTTCAGCAGAATGTATGACTCTCAGTTTGAGTATTCTTTAAATGGCAAGATAGGTCATAATGTCAGTCATTATTGTCCAGAATCTGAATCCCTAACAGTAAGATTTTCCATCTCAGGAACTGTGACAAGCCTCGGTTGATTGAGGCACTAAAGACCAAACGAATCCGCGACATCGCCTGCGGCAGCTCTCACAGCGCTGCCATCACCTCCAGCGGGGAGCTGTACAGCTGGGGTTTGGGGGAATACGGTCGCCTCGGACACGGGGACAACACGACTCAGCTGAGGCCTAAACTGGTACGTGTGTGACCCACATCAAGACATCAAGCATTCCTTTACTTGACAGGAACACTGACAGCTTGATGTGAGATCTTAGATATTATAATAGGAATCGACTTCCAGCTATGAGAGGATAATTTTACTTTAGTTGCTTTTTATATCATCCCTTCAAGAAAGATGAACATTAACACTCAATAACTTACAAGCGCTTTAGGTGGAGCTTGATTATATGCTCATGAATCCTGTCTGCCTCCGTTCCTGATTTCTTCTGCTTTCCTTGTCTTCATCATCCAGGTCAAAGTGCTTCTGGGGCATCGCGTTATCCAGGTGGCTTGTGGGAGCAGGGACGCCCAAACTCTAGCTCTAACGGATGACGGTATTTCTGTTAATCTACTTAAAAGAACCCTGAGGAGTTTTTACCAAGCATGGAGCAATGCATTGCACTGAACATGTGTCATAGGCCTTAACGTTTCACACAGGGCATTGTGGCATTTTAATGAGAAAACCCTGAATATAAACAAAAACTTTAAGGCTCGTTTTCTGATCTTTTGTTTTGGCTTTGATGGATATGTTTCAGTTTCCCATTGGTAAAGTATTTTTTCTTTTCTTTATGTTTTCCCAGGATTGGTGTTCTCCTGGGGCGATGGAGATTTTGGAAAGCTGGGTCGTGGAGGAAGCGAGGGCTGCAACTTCCCTCAGAACATAGAGAGGCTCAACGGGCAGGGAGTTTGCCAAATCGAATGTGGAGCTCAGTTCTCCTTGGCTCTTACCAAATCTGGAGTAGTGTGGACCTGGTATGATGAATGAATGAACAATTACAATTAATCATCAGTCATTCATCATTTACCTTTGGCTACAGAATGACTGTGAACTGTTTGTGTTTCCAAACAGGGGGAAAGGCGACTATTTCCGACTGGGCCACGGCACTGATGTCCACGTGCGGAAGCCCCAGATGGTGGAGGGACTGAGAGGAAAAAAGATTGTCCATGTTGCTGTTGGAGCGCTGCACTGTTTAGCTGTTACAGAGACAGGACAGGTTTGTACTGACCTCAACCATTAGATTATTAAGAACCAGAGCACATCGTTTAGGCACTCTACTCATTTACTGCTGGGCACCATTCCAGATGTGTGAATTTCTCCTCCTGTCATGAGAGCTGATTGATTGACTCCACTTCTTCAGGCACCTCTGACCCTTGCTGTTAGAGAGCGGCGTTTAACACCTTTCCTCAGAACAAATTCCATACTATTAACACATCACTTACAAAGAGGAGAGGCAGCTGATCAGTGTTTGACCAGTTTAGTAGGTTGTTAAGATTGAGAGCTTGAAGCAGTGTCATTTCTTTAGTCCATAGGTCATGGGTTCCTACATGGTTCAGCAGTAATGTTAAGTTTTCTTTGAGCTATTGTAAAATCACACAACCTTTTTTTTTACTCTGAGACACACAAGCTTGAGAGTTTTATCCTGAACACTGATCGAAATGAGCTCTAATCTAAGTTGTGTTTCTCCATCAGGTGTTTGCATGGGGCGACAATGACCACGGACAACAGGGTAACGGCACCACCACAGTTAACAGGAAGCCCACCCTGGTGCAGGGTCTGGAGGGACAAAAGATCACTCGTGTGGCATGCGGCTCCTCCCACAGCGTGGCCTGGACCACTGTGGATGTGACCACACCCTCGGTTCACGAGCCAGTCCTGTTCCAGACTGCCAGAGACTCCCTCGGTGCATCCTATTTAGGTAATCCTCCCTCTCCAAATTACTACTACTACTATTCACACATTCATTGTCAAACCTGATGGTAGGGATTATCAGTATAGATTTTTTTTAGATGTGAAGCAGCTCTTGGAACTGTCCAACCTGTCATACACATGCCAACATGTGCCACCTGCAGGAAGGGAAAGGAACAGCAGCAACATTTTAGACTTGGAAGTGCCACATTTGTCAGAGTTGCATAAGGTGTTTCTTTTCTAGCCTGTAGATGGCAGACATCAGCTAGCTCTGTAGGTCTAAACTGCTGCAGCTGGTACTTTTCCTTCTGACACAGGTCAGACTATAACTGCAGCTCTCAATCTGCCTGAACTGCAGCTCCGCAATTTGCAGACGATAGTCGTGGTCGGTTTAGGGTACTTCACATCACAGTGTGTCTCATTGTTTTTGTGTTGTAAACCACAGGTGTCCAGTCAGACAGTGACTCATCAACAGTGAACAACAAGTTGAGCGGGCAGAGCAGCGTGAAGCCTAATCGACCCTCGCTGGCCAAGATCCTCCTCAGTCTGGACGGCAACCTGGCCAAACAGCAGGCCCTGTCTCACGTGCTGTCAGCCCTCCAAATCATGCATGCAAGGTATGTTATCAACGTGATTCCACATATACATCCTGGTGGCTCAAGAGGACTCGAGCCCCATCAGACGTGCACAGCTTGACCTGAGCAGGTCTGAATAAGTGCCCAAGTCACGCCTGTATTTCAGACCTAGGAACATTTTCAAAACACTTTCAACATAGCGCAGATCTGAATTGTTGTAAAGGGTATAACCACACACACACTCAAAAAAACAAAGACAATTTAAAGTTTTTAAGATAATCAGATCAGTCTATAAAAACTACTCCTCCCCTTCAGCTCTCACATAAAATACAAAAATTACATGTAATGTGTATACAAAGATATCCTCATGAACAAAATGTGTGGGAAAGGCATCAAAGCATGCTGTTGCCTTGCAAAAATAAAAAAAGGATAACAAAGAGGAATAGGTGGAATAAAAAGGGGAAAAATAAAACAACAAATATTACAGAATTTAAATTAGGGACAATCACTGAATCTTATCAAAAGTATATTATTATATATATATTATTTGTGAGCTCTGAAATCTTAATTTTTGAGCTTGGGGCACTAAAGGAACCGTAGCTAAGAATACAGGATAATATCAGATGTGCAGAGTAAAGAAGTCTGTAATGTAGCTAGATGCTACATATCAATGTGCTTGTATTATGATAAGTAAGATCATAAAATTGTCTCTGAAGTAAACATGTAACTAGATAAAGACATTAAAGATTCAGGATAGGATTACAGTCGTAAGAAAAAACTGTTGAAATCCTGTAAGTTTAAATTTCTGCATAGACAAACTAGAGTTGAGTGAAGTACCGTTGAGGCAGGAGGATATCAAAGTGTATTTGACCTCTAAATAATCGAATCTGCTGACTGGCCCTGGTGTTTGTCATTAGTTGGTATTACTGTTGACAGGACATGTTGTGTGTTCCCCCAGGGATGCAGTGGTTGGCGCTCTGATGCCAGCCAGCATGATCCTGCCAGCAGAGTGTCCTTCCAGCTCACCTGTTCCCCCGTCAGACTCCTCGTCCTCGTCCACCGTGAGCGACGAAGAAGGCCCTCCTGTCCCACCTGAAACGGAGGAACGGGTCAGCCCTAATCCCTGGCAAGAGAAGAAGGGAGAGGTGAGGAACACTATATGTACACGCAGCTTTGTCTTTAATAAAGTTTATCATTTAACAAACGCCAGCGAAGAGGAGGAGGAGGAGGAGGAGGAAGGGGTGGCATGCTGTTTGTCTTTTTTGAATTAAAGTGCTGCCTTCATTGCATTTTGTGCTGATTCACTGGAAAACAGCGGACCATGCAACATGCATTTTTCTTCATAATGATCAGGTGTGCAGCTGCAACCATCAGCAAACTATATTTGTGGCCTACCTGAAAAGAGCAGAAACTCTCACAGGGCTTTGCTTATAATTACTAACTCTTCTACTAAAACTTTCTCCCATTTGCATCCTGGGTGTAATAAAATGTCCGCCGGCTCATTAAACAGAAAAGCAGGGAAACTTCGTTGTGATAGTAATGGTACTCTTTAAAAGTTCTCAACATAAGGATCACTCTCCTCAAACCCACAGACAATTTTGGATTTGCATATATTTCATAGATGACATTTTTAATTTAATGGAAGTATGTGGAAAAACAATGCAGAAACAGATAATGTATTCCAGCTATGCAAAAATTAATTGTGGTTATAGAAATGTATAACTCCATATAAAATAAAAGCATATTTGACTCTGTCATACAGGTTTTAGTTCATGTAAACAGGTTCTGACATTTTAAAACAAAATGTCAATGTGTGATCCCGGCCCTGCCATGAGTGTAATCCTGTGTGTGTGTGTGTGAGCAGGTTCCCTCCTCAGAAGATGCCGTCACCCCGTCATCAGCTGTGACTCCCTCTGCCTCTGGTGCCTCTTCACGTCCTTTCATACCTGTCACCGACGACCCCGGAGCAGCCAGCATCATAGCTGAGACCATGACTAAAACAAAAGAGGTTAGAGTATGTTTTGTTAAGTCTTTATCCTCAACATCATAGACCTGACTCATTCAAATTAGTCCCTTTTTTAAATTTTTTTTAATTTGCACGTTTTTCTTCAAGGATTCTGAGAGCCAGAGTAAAGTGGTCGGTCCTGAGCCTCAGTACCTGGATGAGTTCACGAGTCTGCTCGTGCCCGATGACACACGAGTAATGGTGGACCTGCTCAAGCTGGCGGTGTCCTGTCGCTCTGGAGAGAAGGGCAAAGAGGTGCTGTCTGCTGTCCTGTCTGGCATGGGTACAGCTTATCCTCAGGTAATTTACTGTATTCTCTGTTAGATTCTGCATGTATGTAGGCCTATGATTTTATTAACGTTAGACATGTTGGTGTCTGTGGTGCGCAGGTTGCTGACATGCTGCTGGAGTTGTGTGTCACCGAACTGGAGGACGTCGCCACGGACTCTCAGAGCGGCCGTCTGTCCTCGCAGCCAGTCGTCGTGGAGAGCAGCCACCCGTATACAGATGACACCTCTACCAGTGGCACTGTAAAAATCCCAGGTAAGAAAATAAAGCTTCTTGAGAAACTTGAATAAACAGGATCATCTTTTAGGCTGTCATAGTTTCAACTTTTATTTCGTCTTATAGGTGCTGAAGGTCTCAGGATAGAGTTTGATCGACAGTGTTCAACCGAAAGACGCCACGACCCGCTTACAATCATGGATGGAGCCAATAGGATCGTCTCTGTCAGATCAGGTGATGAGAGGAAAACTAGATTGTCATCAAATATAGCCAAAATTTAGCCACGAATTAATGTTGCGTGTGTGTGTTTCAGGTCGGGAGTGGTCCGACTGGTCCAGTGAATTAAGGATTCCAGGAGATGAGCTCAAATGGAAATTTACCAGTGATGGCTCAGTTAATGGCTGGGGCTGGCGCTTCACTGTCTACCCCATCATGCCTGCTGCTGGTGAGCCACTTCTAACACATATAACACAATGCTGACACTAGTCTCCTCGCTAGATATTAAACTGCACTGAGTGATAGAAAAAGGGAAAACCCTGTGTATTGTTGTGGAATGTCTGAAATAGCACTGACACTGAGGTTTGTATGTCTTTCCCCAGGTCCTAAAGACTTGCTGTCCGACCGCTCCATCTTGTCCTGCCCCTCCATGGACTTGGTTACATGTCTCCTGGACTTCAGGCTCAACTTCGCCTCCAACAGAGGCATCGTGCCTCGTCTAGCTGCGTCCCTCGCTGCTTGCGCTCAGCTAAGTGCTTTAGGTACAACCAGTTCAACCAGATTTTTATTTATGATTTTTATTTTATTTAACAGTGTGCTATGAATGTATTCTCGGTTGTGCCTCATGCTGATTTAATCGTTACTTTGTGTTTTTACAGCTGCCGGACACAGAATGTGGGCTCTGCAGAGGCTAAGAAAGCTTCTGACCACAGAGTACGGTCAGTCCATCAATATAAACAGGCTGCTGGGAGACAGTGAAGGCGAGGCTCGCTCTATGGTGAGTACAGTCCCATCGCACTCAGCAAACAGCTCAACTGAGATCAATGTTGTGTTAATTTAACAAAAGAGTGGCAAGCTAACTCATTTTGATGCAATTCCCTTTTCATTATTGGATTTTCAGTGTAAAATTCACTTCTGTCATCTTATGCATAAGCGGATAATTTCATATTATCAGTTTCATTTATTTAGTTGTCTCTCTTCAGTAGTAATTTTGTTTATTGTTATTCACATTTTTATGATTTATGATATGATTTGTGACTATTTTTTGGACTATTTACATTTTCCTTTCTAATATTGCACCTTGTTGTTATAGATTTAGTTTTACGTCCTCTGCATAACCCGTCTTTCCTTCCCCTTGTACATCATCCACTGCAGAGCTTCATCTTTTTATTTTATTATAATACACTATCATCCTATTATGCTTTGTGTAATTCTTTGAGAAATGCAGCAGTGAACAAAAACAGGAATAATCAATGCAGAGCCAAGTCTCTTATTAGTAAATTGAAGCCAGCATTTTAATGAAAATAAAATAATCTGTTCTGTCTCAGAGTTTCACAGGCAGTGCGCTGGCTGCCCTGGTGAAGGGGCTACCAGAGGCTCTGCAGAGGCAGTATGAGTACGAGGACCCCATCGTCAGAGGAGGGAAGCAGCTTCTACACAGTCCATTTTTCAAGGTAAAAAGTGGAGTGAGGTAGATTCCACAGATTATTAGATACAATTTTCTGTTAGAAGTTAACTTTTATGTTTCCTTTTTAGGTCTTGGTTGCCCTTGCTTGCGACCTTGAGCTCGATACCTTACCCTGCTGCGCCGAAACACACAAGTGGGCATGGTTCCGCCGATACTGCACCGCTTCCAGGGTGGCCGTGGCGCTGGACAAAAGGACTTCGCTACCGAGACCCTTCCTGGACGAGGTGAGTGTGCCAGGCTGTGCTGTCTGTGCTCGCCTTCACTTTGGGCTCAGAATTTTCTCTTTCATCTGTTTCCCTTTTATTATTTTTCCTTTGAAGGTTACAAAGAAAATTCGCGAGCTCATGGCCGATCACGAGAGCATGAACAGCCTCCACGAGAGCCACGATTTGTTCAAGCGCGAGCACGACGAGCAGCTCGTACAGTGGATGAACCGGCGGCCGGATGACTGGACCCTCTCCGCTGGGGGGAGCGGCACCATCTACGGCTGGGGCCACAATCACAGAGGTCAGCTAGGGGGCATCGAGGGGGCAAAGGTCAAAGTTCCCACACCTACCGAAGCCCTCGCCACACTGCGCCCGGTGCAGCTTATTGGAGGGGAGCAGACTCTGTTTGCTGTCACCGCTGATGGGAAGGTGAGTCTTAATGTTAGACTCCACTCAGTCTCCTTTTATCTGACACTATGTAGCACTACCTGTGTCAGCATAGATCAACAATGGCAATTGATGACGTGCAGGAAAATGCTGCTCTAATTTACTTTATCTCGATCCTCAGCTGTACGCAACAGGATACGGAGCTGGGGGCAGACTGGGTATCGGAGGCACCGAATCTGTATCCACCCCCACCCTGCTGGAGTCCATCCAACACGTCTTCATCAGGAAAGTGGCTGTGAACTCTGGGGGAAAGCACTGCCTGGCACTTTCATCAGAGGGGGAAGTCTACTCGTGGGGAGAGGCCGAGGATGGAAAACTCGGCCACGGGAACAGAAGGTCAGGACTGCATCTGCTGTAACATTTGGCACCTTTAACTTTCAGTTGATAAAACATACACACAACACATCCATCTTACTTTACTAGGTCTTAAGTTAAAATGAGGTGTTTTCAGTAAATGTGACTCCTCTTGTGGGGTGGCTGTGGCTCAGGAGGTAGAGCGGGTCGTCCACTTATCGGAAGATTGGTGGTTTGATCCAATCCACGTGTCGAAGTGTCCTTTGGCAAGCTACTGAACCCTGAATTGCTCCCAACGGTGTGTGACTGTGTGTGTGAATGTGAGCTTCCCCCCTGATGAGCAGGTTGGCACCCTGCCATGTATGAGAATGCATGTATGTGAAAGGGTCAGTGTGACTTGTAGTGTAAAAAGCGCTTTCAGTGGACGAAAGACTAGAAAAACGCTATATAAGTACAGTCCATTTACCATTTACCATCTTGCCTTTAGCCCCTGTGACCGTCCTCGTGTAATTGAGTCCCTGAGGGGAGTTGAAGTGGTGGACATCGCTGCTGGAGGAGCACACAGCGCCTGCATTACCGCCAGTGGAGAGCTGTTCACCTGGGGGAAGGGTCGCTACGGACGACTGGGCCACGGAGACAGCGAGGACCAACTCAAACCCAAACTGGTCAGTGAACTCTCTCCACCATGCTGTATATATATATATATAGCACGCTCCGGGTTTGTCAGTACTCTTGCTGTACTTGAGAAAATAACTGTCAGCTTTGATGTGTCTTTTAAAAACACGTGTGTCTCAGTGTTATGACAGGACTCAAAACGTCTGCTCTGCCTTCTTTTGACAACATCCCCCCCAGACAATCACAGAAAGGTAAAGCTCATGTTTGTGTCTGTACGGTTTATTCAGGTGGATGCACTGCAGGGTCACAGGGTCATCGATGTAGCCTGTGGCAGCGGGGACGCCCAGACGCTGTGTCTAACAGATGATGACATGGTTTGGTCATGGGGAGATGGGGACTACGGCAAATTGGGCCGCGGAGGCAGTGACGGCTGCAAAATACCGATGAAGGTACGACAAATTACACAGCAGAGCCAATCAAGGTCAGCACAGGTGTCACTTTATAATCGTTGTGTAGTTTTATATCAGGTATGGAACACTGAGAGGTTGTCTGTGTTGCACTGACTCCGACAGACAGTGTTGCATTATGGGTTCTTTGTAAGCCCAGTTGCTATAAAGTTAGGCCTTAAAGTTTCTTCAAGTCCATTTATAGTGAGTCTTATAGAGTTATTCATCCCTAAAGGTGTCCAGGAAGTCCAGTTAAACTTACAGGAGTTTCTGAGCTCTCTGAGGGGTTTTACTGCCACGGAGGAAAGAAAGACATGAGTAAAAACAGGTTTAATGTGTCCACCAGAGAGGGGAATCATGAGGATCTCAAAAGACAGTGTGCAAAGAAAAAATTCTGACTGCTTCTCAAAGCCTGTTTCACTTTTACCAGAGTCTTATAATCGAGGTCATCTTATATTCTAGCCAATTCAGTACTTTCAGCATATATTTAAGCATTGCACATGTTAAAAGTAATATAAATAATCTGCTTTGAATAATAATTTGTATCTAACTAGTTGTGATGTCACAAATAAGGCTCATTAGTGCACAAATTAAAGTTGAGTACAGAGAAAGTTTCCATCTTCAGCAGTTGAATTTAAAAATCACTTTCTAATGACAACCTGCACATATAGGCTTATTCTGCACAATGGAGGTCAAACATCCAAGTAACAAAAAGGAAAATGCATTTTTGAATGAAGGGGGACATTAAAAATGTAGATTTACATATTAAGAATTTTAAATATAACAATTAACAGTGTACAACTTCCTGTACATATGCCATGACCTCTTCATTAGCTATTTCATTGTTTCAATAATCTAAACACGTGATACTGTATTTCTGTAAAATGAATGTGGTACAAAGACTCAACACACACCATGCAGCAAGTACATAACATAACATAACATTAGATGTTAATACAGAAATTATGCAAATATCCACATAACCATCACATTAACATGTTGACTTAACGACTGAATTAATTAATGAATCGATTTCTTATCCACAGATCGACTCTCTCACTGGCCTCGGAGTGGTCAAAGTAGAGTGCGGCTCTCAGTTTTCTGTTGCTCTCACCAAGTCTGGAGCAGTCTACACCTGGTACGTACAACACAGTGCAGAGCAGTGAATCAGTCACAGCCTTTTGTTTCACTGAGGAGCAGACTCAGTTATATGTTTGTGTCATTCAAAGGGGGAAAGGGGACTACCATCGACTGGGCCACGGCTCCGATGACCACGTTCGAAGACCCAGACAAGTCCAGGGGCTACAAGGGAAAAAGGTCATCGCCATCGCCACGGGGTCACTGCACTGCGTCTGCTGTACTGAGGATGGTAGGAAGGAAAATTTTCTGCATATTTTTTGCCGTCTCTTGCTCTCCACGGATGTATTTGTTTATTTCAGATCAGTTTATTGCACTCTTTGCCATCTTTCCATTTACCGTCAATGAGTCCAAAGCAGTCGAGTCGGTGTTGGGTTTCAGCTTCACAGGAAAGCTTTGATGTTGTGTTTGGCTCAGGAGAAGTGTACACATGGGGCGACAACGACGAGGGCCAACTTGGAGACGGGACCACTAATGCCATCCAGAGGCCACGGCTGGTGGCTGCGCTACAGGGCAAGAAAATCAACAGGGTGGCCTGCGGATCCGCTCACACCCTCGCCTGGTCCACGAGCAAGCCCACCAACGCTGGGAAGCTGCCTGCACAGGTACAGCGTTAACCCCTGCTTCACAGAGAACTTCTGCACATATCTCTGAAGTATTTGTAGGTGGAAAAGTAGAACGTTCTCCTCAGAGCTTCCAGTAGATGGCAGTAAAGCTACGCACTCGCACACCTACAAACGCCTATCAAGCCGTCCGTCTCTGACTATGTGGTGTTTTTTTTTTTTTAAAGGTACCCATGGAGTACAACCACCTGCAGGAGATCCCCATCATGGCTCTGAGGAACAGGCTGCTGCTGCTGCACCACATCTCCGAGCTCTTCTGCCCCTGCATACCCATGTTTGACCTAGAGGGTCGGCTGGGCCAGACGGGCCACGGACCCTCAGTGGGCTTCGACACGCTCAGGGGGATCCTGATCTCCCAGGGCAAGGTGGGGCTGGTTATGAATTCAAACCCAGAATCGTGCATGAGAAAATGGGCACAGCAGTGTTTTTATTGTTTTTATTTTTTCTTCATCATCTGCGAACAGGAAGCTGCTTTCAGGAAAGTGGTCCAAGCCACCATGGTGAGGGACAGACAGCACGGACCTGTGGTGGAGCTGAACAGGATACAGGTGCAGTAGGAAACAAACATTCTTAACATCTTACAACACTAATCATCTATCTCACAGTCACTCTTCAAGTCCTCTGCTCTCACTCTTACTGTACTGCCCCCCCCGCCCACTCCTTTCTCCTCCCTCCTCCTCCTCCCCTCTCTCTCACTGTGAGGCTGTGTTCCAGACAGGCTCCTGAGCATTACATGTGATGCCTTTCATAAGGGGATTTTTTCTTTTTGCTTGTGTGTGTGTGTGTGTGAGAACGCTCCAGTCTGTCTGTAGGGGTTCCTGGTCTGCGATTTTAGACCACATCGAGTCTCGGCTCGGGCCACTGCCTCTGCTCACACACACACACACACACACACACATACACACACACACACACACACACACACACACACACACACACACACACACACACACACATCTCTGTAGTGTGTAGCTCCAAGTTGTATCAGTGGTGCGGAGAGCTGTCATACTTAGGAATTCATGCCCGTCAGTGTTCTTTCTCTCTGGGAGGAAGTTATTAAAACACATAACAGAAACAAATCAACCCCTAATCTCTTCACCCTGTAGGTGAAGCGTTCCCGTAGCAAAGGGGGCCTGGCAGGTCCTGACGGGACCAAGTCTGTATTTGGTCAGATGTGTGCCAAGATGAGTTCCTTCAGCCCAGACAACCTCCTGCTCCCTCATCGTGTCTGGAAGGTCAAATTTGTAGGTAGGTGTCCATGGCCACACCATGTCTCCTGTGTGCACCTATTTTTTCTTTAAAAGTAACATGTAAGTATCAGAAAAATGAGGTCTGCGTGCATTTTTTTGAGACGCTCTGCTCTACTTTTGTCCTCAGGGGAGTCTGTGGATGACTGCGGCGGAGGCTACAGCGAGTCCATCGCCGAAATGTGCGAGGAGCTGCAGAACGCCCTGACCCCGCTGCTCATCGTCACCCCCAACGGCCGGGACGAGTCGGGCGCCAACAGGGACTGTTTCCTGCTCAACCCCGCGGCCAAGTCCCCTCTTCACATGAGCATGTTCCGCTTCCTAGGTATAATCCAGTTAATCTCCCAGACAGGTCTTCTGGGGTGTTAATCCTGGATAAACAAAAACTGAAAATATGCATGTTTATTTTTAAAAATGTGCAAATGCTTGGTGTGCGTTTTTGCTGATAAAACACCTGGCCCCAACTGTTGAGCATGCTTCATTTAATATAGATCATCCTCTTTTTTTCTTTTTACTGCACAGACGCTGCACAATACAGTGATTGTTTATGTTTGATCTGTGTATAATGTGCTCTTCCTTGCTGTGTCTGTAGGAGTGCTCCTGGGCATCGCAATCCGCACTGGAAGCCCGCTGAGTTTGAACCTGGCAGAGCCTGTATGGAAACAGCTGGCAGGCATGAACCTGACCATCGCTGACCTCAGTGAGGTACGTATGTAGCCTCTGTGCACAACAGGGCTCTCAGTGTGTATCCAGTAAACGCTGCTAATGATTGATTGAGTGTGAAAATATAACTAACATTTCAAACGTCATGCGAGAATCACTCCTACATACAGATATTGTTCTAAAGTTGCACATTCAAGTCATTTCAGAGAATTTGTCGTATTCATCAGTTATTTTATTCTCCTTGGAACAAACAGGCCTGTTGTACAAGACATGTAGTTTAAATATGGTAAATATGATGTTAGATGATGTTAAATGACTAAAATAAACAATTTAATATTCTGTTCACAGGGAAAACATTACTCAAACCCCCATTTGGCATTTATAAGCAGTATATAAACATGCAATAAATATTGTACAACACACTACAATACAGATATAAATTAATATAAGCACAGGATGAGTTAGCTTGTTGATAACTACATTGATAATCTGCTTACAACATTAATGTGTTATAAAAAACATTTATTAATTGTTTATACACTGCTTATAAATGCTAAATATGGGACTTTAAGTCAAGTGTTTAGGTATCATCATGGCAGCAACTTATTGAGAGATTCCACATATTTTAAGAATATTTTGGCAATAAATCATAAATCCAGTATACAGTTGTTAGGATTTTTTTTCTCACTACAGTAGCTGACTGTATTCAAGTCACTGTCCAGGTGAACATCCTCTGTTGCACTCAACAGTGTAACATCACCAGCTGTATAATATTCTCTTGCCCTCCTCCATCACTGTCAAACCCGTTTGACCTCCTCCCATCTAAGTCATGGAAGGGTTTTTGTATCAAACTTCACATCAAACCATTCCCTGACAATACAGAGGTCCCCTAATATGACCGCTGACATTGTTGCATTTGTTACATTTTCATCAGCTGATTTCCAACAACAATAATAATAACAATAATAATACAGTGGGTTTTAAAGCTCCCTGATGTGAAATTCTTCTTTTTGCTTTTTTATTTAATGCTCTTGCTCTTTCTTATGTGTGAAACTTGCCCACAAACAGCAGAGAAGCCTTAAATGGTAATTTAGGGGTGTCAGTTATGCAAATGATGAAATCTCACAAACACGCAGCCTCTTATGAACAGGTGACATTCATCAGGTTAAAATAAAACCTGTAATTTACAAGTTTTCGCATTTTAGAGAGTTTGATGAGTCTGACTCTTGACACTCTGACAAGCAAAGCTCACAGTGTTGTACATGATTTTAACATCCCAAGAAACTCTAATTGTCTTGGTGTAAATTAACATCTCCACCCTCCAGCAGCGTAAAGGATTGCCTCTCTTTATGTCAGATATTATGTAACTTATGTAACCCTCATGATCTGTTTTATAACCAGCAAAAAAAAATCACATTCCTATACATTCCTTCTCAGATTAAAACCTTAAGCCTGTCGGCTCCCTGCTCATTGTAAAGGATCTTAATGGTATAGCACGAAGTACAGACTGTCACAGCGAGAACCGCTTCTGTAAACCCAACAATGTACCTGTTCTTCAAAGGTTAACATCCAACTTCATTTCAGTAGAAGCTGTGAGCCACAGCCTCAGCTTTTGTTTTAAGGGCTTGGCGTGAGTCTTCTCCTGCCCTCACGCTGTGATCATGAGCTCCTGAACCGTCTTTGGGAGAATACTGTAGCAGAAAAAAGCATCCTTTTTTACTCACAAAGCTGCTTTTGTTTTGTGCTTTTTGCCCTTGAGATACTATAAAGGTTAGATGGAAAATGATTTCAGCACAAGACTTAAGAAAGAGTGGAGCTCACAGGAAACTGTGTTTTGGACACAAGGGCATTGGCACACTCACATACACACACACTCACATGCTGCACGTACTCACATTATGATGAATAAATATATATATACATAGCAGGGGATATTACTGTGTTTTTGTTTAATTATGTTGTGATGCTCCTTTCAGGTTGATAAGGATTTTATTCCTGGCTTGATGTACATCCGGGACAACGAGGCCACAGCTGAGGAGTTTGAGGCCATGACTTTACCCTTCACGGTGCCCAACGCCAGCGGGCAGGACATCCAGCTCAGCTCCAAGTACTCCCACATTACCCTGGAGAACCGCGCAGAATACGTCCGCCTGGCAATTAACTACAGGTGAGAAAATACGCTGAATTAACAAAATATGACGTTTTGTTATTGTCTTTACCCCTTTTTTTAAATCTTTTCTTCCATCCACTCAACAGGCTCCATGAATTTGATGAACAGGTGTCTGCAGTGCGCGAGGGAATGGCTCGAGTGGTTCCCGTTCCCCTGCTGTCGCTTTTCACCGGTTACGAACTGGAAACTATGGTGAGTCAGCGCGGTTTTAGCTCACTAAATTGTTGGTGCCATGTGCAGATTTCTTACACTAAACGTCTCGTTCTCCTCAGGTGTGCGGAAGCCCAGACATCCCGCTCCACCTGCTGAAGTCGGTGGCCACCTACAAGGGGGTGGAGCCGACGTCGCCCCTTATCCAGTGGTTCTGGGAAGTGATGGAGTCCTTCTCCAACACGGAGAGGTCTCTCTTCCTCAGGTTCGTCTGGGGTCGCACGCGTCTGCCTCGCACCATCGCTGACTTCCGTGGGCGGGATTTCGTCGTGCAGGTAAGAAGTGTAAAAGTAACGGCTTAAAGGAATAGTTTGACATTTTAGGAAGGGCAAATATTGGCTTTTTTGCCAAGAGTGAGATGAAAAGTTTAAAACCTCACTTGTATCTGTCGGTTAAATATGATGCTACAGCTAGTAGCTGGTTAGCTTAGCATAAAGACTAAATACAGGAAAACAACTAGCCTGGCTCTCTCACCTTCCAGGTACAATTTGTGTTTTTGAAGGGGGGGTTATGAGCTAGAATATTTCTTATCTGGGAGCAGTGATTTCTAAGAGGCTTGTCCTCACTGTCAGGTTGCTGGGTAACCAGTCACTGCGCTGGGATTAGAAATAATCCAGCACATTACCCCCCATAAAAGCACAACTTTTCATCTTTAGGTTTCAGTTTTTATTTGTATTAAACAAAGGATATACAACATGTACAGTAAGTGAGCTTTAGAGGTGCTGATAGTTGGATTTTTATACATTTTGGATAGAACCATGCTAGCTGTTTCCCTGTGCTTCCAGTCTTTATGCTAAGATAACTTTCTTCTTTATGTCTAACTCTACATATTTCCCTGAAAGTCAAATTATTCCTTTTAAATTCAAAGTTATTTGGTGTGTATTGATGTTAGACACTCTAATACAACCCTGCTAACTTGATCTTCTCTGTCTGTAGGTGCTGGACAAGTACAACCCCCCTGACCACTTCCTGCCAGAGTCCTACACGTGTTTCTTCCTGCTCAAGCTGCCCAGGTACTCATGTAAACAGGTGCTGGAGGAGAAACTGAAATACGCCATCCATTTCTGCAAGTCCATCGACACCGACGACTACGCCCGCATCGCCTTGTCCGGAGAGCCCGCCGCTGACGACAGCAGCGAAGACTCGGACAACGAGGACGCCGATTCCTTCGCTTCAGACTCCACCCAGGACTACTTAACGGGACACTGACCTCTGACCTTTTTTCCAGATCGAGTCCAAGAAGAGTTCCAGGTGCTGCCACACAGAGACTGCATTAATCTCACCTATTAATACACACATTCATGCAGGCATTCTACTACGACACAAACGTCTGTGGGGGGGAAATGTGCAATGAGCTTTAAAAGCATTATAAGCTAAAGAGAGGAACAAAGACAGGTTTGCTCTTATTTAGTTTCTTTAAAAAAATAAATAAATAAAGATGGGGTGATCAGCTGCACACGTGATTGTTGTGTTACATGGGAATTATGTATATTATTACAGTTACAGAGTAAAAAAAAAAAGGCTCCAGCCTAGCACTGTGGTAGATCTCTCCTTCTGGTTTGTGTGAATTACCTGTCCCTAGTTTGTATATAGAAAATGGATGTGCGACAAAACAGTAGTATTATTTTTTGTTTGTTGGTAATAGCTATGTTTCTTTTATTATAAAAACAACAACATTTTTAACTTAAAAAGTCAGTGTTTCTCACTCGGCTCACGTCAGTCAGAGCTTACTGAAGGGTCATTTTAAGATTCCTGTATTTACCCCCTCCTCTCCAACACCATGTTTGTGCACTGTCTCCTTAAAGAATGTATATAATATGATTGTGCCATGTATTCACAGGTCTCATTCCTGCATATTAAATGTTAATACATTTCTGTTAATAAATTCAACTGAAAAACAAAAGAAATGGAATGACGTGTTTGCTGCAATGATTATGTGTTGTATTCTGTGTACTGCACCCAAACAAACAGCTGGATTAGAAAGGTTTAAAAAAAAAAAAAATTTTTTTTTAAATACACACACAACAAGTGCAAGACAAATTGATAAAAGCCGTGTTGATAATCATTTGAAAAGTCCATCCATTTCCTGCATTCTTTTTCTTTTTTCTTTTTTCATTGCAGTCTGGATTAAGGTTATTATTTAAATGCGTTTGGAATGAGTTAAGGGGCCGCGTTCCTCATTGTAAAACCGTTGTACTGAATTCGTCCAAACTAGGTCAGAGGTTCATTTCGGTTTCCTTCCCTCCTTTCACCAGGCAGGCGGTGCTTTAGCCAAAATGAAATCAGATTTTCGTTTTTTCTTTCTTTACCAGCCCCTATTTTTTTTTTTTTAATATATGGCACAAAGGTTGTAGCAGGATGGCAGTGGAGTGTTGCCCTGATGTGGGATGTTGCTGTCAGCCTGCAGGTCTGTGGGATTAAAGAAATCTCCTGTAATTACCTCTGTGGCGTGCTGTTGTCAGCAGTGCTCCGGCATCATGATGGGGGGTCGTGCCTCCCTCACGTGCTGGGAAAAACAGTTATGTGATGTAGCTCTTAAGACCCCCCCTCCTACTCCCACGTGCAGACCCCCTCAATGACACATTCCTCATAGTGTAACTGGCTGTAGTAAGCTCACTCAAGTGTGTGTGTGTCTGAGTCATCTGCATCCACTTCTCAACTCGTGTAAAATCGTGCATAGTTCTCTGTAGTTCAAAGGCACAAGAAGAAAAAAAAAACCTTCTGTTTTATGAAAGCTTGATTTGGCTTAAAAATCATTAGCATTCTTTTCAGACTTTTCTTCTCCCCCACAGTAATAATCACCAAGTACATTACGCTGGTGGGAGTCAGGTGCTTTTCAGTACAGTCCAGGCTGAAGGCGGGGGGGGGAGCAGAGCAAAGACAGGGAATGAACAGTCTCCTTCAACTGTGGCTTCATAGTGTGTTAAATAACTTAGTCAGCAACCACACAGTGTGACTGGATTTGTTCATATTGCATCAGAAACACACATTTTAGTATTTAATTTGTTTCCACCCTGCAATCTCCATGCACGTTAATGCAGCATTTTACTTAAAACCCATTTTCTCTGCCAGCTTCTCACTACACTACAAAAATGCATGAACAAAAAAATCTGCCACCAAATTTCGACCAGCTTTGGATCATTTCACGTGAGAGATTTCTGCATTTGTGTCTTTTTTTCTTAGCTGTTGTCACTAGTTTGAAGTGGCTTGCCAATGAGTTACAATTGCTACTTTAAAATATATTTTGTTGTTATTGATTGGCTTGTTCACCACATATGAATACACTGAAATGTTAATTATTAACAAAAGAAAATTAGATGGTAGAGCTATTTTTGGTGGAATTTTTGCTTTCTTTTATTCCAGACAGCACATGGTCACTTTCTCAGTCCCATAGCCGTAGGTGAGGCTATTTTTTAAAATGAGTATTAAGTACTATTTATATCATATACTACTATTGATTTACACAGGAGTTTAAAGTATATAGTTAATACAGGACAAACAGCAGCTGAAGAGAACTGATATAACTGCTTTAACCTGTGGTTCATGTGAAGGTAATATGGACACATCATGCAGATTTGATATCTTCCTTTTTAATTAAACATTACAACACTGAACACTTTGTTTAATGGATGTATTTGCCTTTAATTTTAGTATTAGAAGTATTAAAAGTAACTGAATTATGCTTAGCATTAATGCTGGCAGAGTTAGTTTGAGGCTGTATGAGCAGCATTGTGTCAGGCTGTTCATGTCAATAGAGAATTCTCAGGCTGCTGCGTTGGGATCACATGGGGAGGGTGTGAGGGATGCTGCCTGGCTCAGGATTGTTTAGCTATACAGACAGACAGAGGGAGAAGAAACAGCTCTCTGCGTCTGCAGCGGCATGTGACTGCATGTGAGAGGTAGACAAAAGAGCATGATGGCCCTGTCTGCAAATTTCAAAAAGCCTTTCCTTGTCTTTCTATTGATGCTTCCCCTTTTCATGTGGTCTGTTAATCACTGTTGTAACTACTAAATGTGGGTGAAAGGACCATTTATACTTTAAGGAGATAAGTAGTGAAATTGTGAAAGTACATTATGTGGCAAATACTGTCTCACTGCATTTAAAACCACTGGAATTCTGTTTCTTTTGGCCCAATATCAGTTTGGTTTTAGATGTTAGGCATTCATGGGTTACTGCAAACGCTGGTTTACGACTGAGTGGATCAGTCACAAGGGCAGTACAACTTACATGATCAAAGTATGCATAATTGTGGCCAAAGGAAGGAGGGCCAGTGAACTATGTATGAATTCCTGGAAAGGCAGACTAAGGGATTAACTCTTGAGGGAGAGTTCTTGGAGGGAAACGAGACCTCACCCAAAACTAAGAGCATGCAAGAGCTGTTATACAGTAGGTACACAAATAGACAATGTTTGAACTGCCTTAAGAGTTGGTTTCAAATTTTCTCTATAACATAAATATTCATTAAAACCTGAAAAAAAGGAATTATCCTTAGTTATTCTTAAGAGATGAACATTCAAATTTCCAGCTTCAGTTTCCAATGTTTTCCATCTTTGTTTGGCATGTTAGCATGAACATAAATACAGCTGAGGCTGATAGAAATGTCATTAGTTAGTTTGATCTACCCGCAAACATGACATTACATCATCTCCAGCTGAAGTTATGTTTTAGTGCTAAAAGGTTTAAGTAAGATACACATGGTAAACATGAATCCTGCTATTCATGAGCGCGGTAGTGTTTTGATTGTGAGAGAAATCTTTTTCTACCGTAGGTATTAAATCAAACAGGCTTTCTTTCCTTAACTGATAACCCATTAGTTTACACTGTAGACTGATCCATCACTTTGTCACTGTCCTAACAGGCATGACATCACATTTCATACACAATTTCATGGAGTCTTTAAGTCTTGTACCAGCTGCTAATGACCTGTGAACAAATAATTTCATGCCACATCCGTCACATCACTAAATTCACATCCCACCTAATATTAACCTTGTCCCCACCACTTCATACAACGGATCCTGTCTGCAATCTCCTGAGTAACTTGACCTTATGCCACTGTTCACCCAAACAGCCTTTAATGCAGAGCAGCCAGGCAGCTCCTTGCACCCCTAAAGGATCAGAGGATCGTGGGACCAAGACCTTAGGACTCAGAACAACCTATAAAAGAATTATGCCAGCACTGTCGCAGCTACTGGGAAGCTTAAACTATTGACCCATGGTCGATTGCGACACTGTCCAAAGGGTAAGCACTTCAACTATTCTGATGGAGGCATGAAAATATTCAGTGCGATCAGACTATCATCCAAATTCCATCATGTCTCCCCCAAAACAGAAGAACAGTAGCACAATAATCCCTGCAAAAATGGCCTGTTTTGGGCTAAACCAGCTACTAATGATTTGAAAGACCTTGCTTCCTTTACCGTACATGTGATGCAGAACCATGTCCAAACCCAGGAGACCGAGACTGTTCTCACAAGAAAGAGGATCTGTGCTGCTAGTGAAGGAGCAGTAGTCTTGGTCATTTTGAATTTATATTGACCTGAAAGGTCTCAATCGGCTGCTATGTGAAAAGGGGGGAATTATGTTGTGGTTGAAGGGTTGCCGAAATGATGCTTGGTACAATTACTGCATTCTCTGATGGACCACAGCAGATTAGCCTTGAAGTTACAAGCACCGGTTCAAATTGACAGGTTGGAGTCAGGAACAAATAGAGAGAAGACCAGTAGCCGAAACCCTGCAACCTTTGTGAGTTCCTTAATTGGACTTGTGCTTTTTCATAGAAGCTGTCCCCTTGGGGCAGTGAGGCATTTGGTTTAAAACGGTTTTCTATGGGCCGTAGCTTGAGAAAAATGTATGTGAATTCGCTCCATGAGTTGCTTAGCTTTGAGCCATGTGTGCCAGAGCCCTGATGAACTGGCAGAGGTGGTTTAGGACTTGCCTATCGATGCTCTGAAAATAGTTGGTTAGCTATCTGTTGAGGCAAAGAGGGCACTCAGTTGGCAGCACATGATCCTGCTCATCTACAGTACAGTGAGTGGGAAGAGAGCGGGTACAGTGCAGGGCAGGCCCTTAAGCTCTATAACGGAGCCAACATCTGATTCCCACCAATCTGATGAGGAGTGTGGGGATAGCTGAAGTTCAAAGTACATTCTTGACCTTTGGCATTATCAGTTGAGAAAACAATCTCACTACAAAGTCTGTTTAGAAGTTGCTCTAGAGCTTTTGATCATATCACATGAACTACGTCAGCAGATGGAGTTTACCCTGTTTTCATGGAATTATTCAAAAGGTGCAGTGTGTAGAATTTAGTGACATCTACTGAAATGGATTTGGCAGGAATGGAATATAATATTCATTAGTATGTTTTAATTAGTGTTTAATAACCTGAAAATTACAATCTTTGTGTTGTCGTTACCTTAGAATGAGCCCTTTATATCTGCATAGGGAGCGGGTTCTCTTCCATGGAGATCGCCATGTTGCACCGCCATGTTCCTACAGTAGCCCAGAATGGACAAACCAAACATTGGCTCTAGAGAGACCAGGGGAAGGAGGAGGAGGAGGGGTGTTCAGTTGATTGCAATCTGCAACCTCATCCGAGTATAGCAACAATTGAATCAAAATCCAATGATCTCTGTGAGGTTGTTCACGCTCGTGTTGCTAGGGCTGTCAATCAAACTTAAAGATTATTATTTTGGGGCTTTTTATGCCTTTATTTAGACAGTCTGGAAGAGATGCTGACAGGAAACAGGGAGAGAGAGAAGAGAATGACCTGCAGCATAGGTCCCTGGCTGGATTTGGACCAGGGACGCTGCGATTATATGGCATGCGCTCTAACCACACAACCACCAGGGCACTCCACTGTCAATCAAACTTGATCAAACCATACCCATACCATCCTGATAAAGCACATTAGCTTAGTTTACCAGCTAGTTTTTATTTTTTATTGTTAAACTCTTCATAAATAACAGATAATAATAATATAATGTAAAAAACCTGAAACTTCCAGTGTACATACAACTCGAATGGACATCCTGTGTCCTGTCATTAATTAACTACTTAACTAACTACTTAATTGAACTATTTTTGGGGGAAAACCTATAAGATACAAATTATTAGTCGCGGAAGAGGATTTTTATATGTCTTAAAATATACTTGGAGGAGATCTTTAAGATTTGAAACCAAGTTTTCAGGGCCTTAAAAATCTAATCAAAGCCTATACACATACACTGAGAATGGACATCTTGTTTCCAGCAGCTTAAACTAAAACTATTTGCATATTCATAGATTCTGGATTTTCAATGAAGGAGTAGCTGTCATGAAGTTTTTTTGGACCCAAATAATTAGTCTTAAAACATGTGAAGAGGGGTCCTTTAACATTTTGCACTCACTGACATGGTTGCATGATTCCTCATTAGTACATTAATGCATATCCAGTCATATGGATTATGAGTTATGGGGGTAATTACATCTCAAGATGACCACCAGCGTTCATGCTCATTCACCTTTTTCCTAAGGACTATAATTTCACGTCAGGATGATGATGATTTCTGTCTTCTGTCATCCCGCGTCACATGACTTTGTTGTTATGGATGAGAATAATTCTCATTCATCCAGGCCTCACAGAGCTGTAGTGACACTAGCCACTGGCTCACACTCTTTATTCTTGTTGTACATGTGATCGCTCCATTCTTGTTACTATATCTCACATCGGCCCACAAGACCCGTGTGCAGTCTCCCCCCTGGACATCTTCTGTGCGTGGCTCTCATCTTCTGGTGTCAAAGGCAACAGTGAGTCCAGACCAGGTGACTGCAGCCACTCAATGGGAAACATTGTCTTTGCTGATTTCTGAGAATGAAGAGGGCCAAGGCTGGAATCACACAGACAGTTACCAATCAGCTGCGAAGATCATTTTGGGAAAGTATATTTTTGTCACTGACTTTATTCACTTAACTGCACAAATTATTTTTTATAGAGGATACTTTTTAAAATGCTATTTAGGCACACATTTTTTTTTACACCAGCTAAAGCTAAAAAAAAGCAGATATATTCAGATATGCGTGGCTTTCATATACCCTCAGAGTGTTCGAGTGTTCGTTGACATCTATGTCTCTGACCTGTCTGACCTTTTTACACCTTCTGACGATGAAGAAGGCTGGTGCTGGAATTACAAAGACAGTAATAACAGCTATGGTGATCACTTTGGGAAGGAGAGTTAATGAAAATATATTTTTGTCACTGATTTTAATTCAGCTGACTGGACAGATAATTGTTATAAGGGAAGGTTTTAGTGGAAGAGTTTATAATTACTTTGATCCTTTTAGTGTGGTTCACCGATTTTTACTCATGAATGGCAGGATGTTAAAATCCTAATCTGCTCAGATGTGTTGGGTCAAAGCAAATATATTAAAAGATTAGATTAAAGATACACTCATTGATTTTGTCATAGCATCCTCCAAAATCCCCAAATTTTATCCCCGCTTATTGTTTTTTTCCCAAATGTAACAGTTCGAGTTGTCTATGTGATTGGCGCTGGCGGTTTTAAAGATACATTTTCTAGCATTGAAGACCAAAAAACTTCATTCACACATCTGTAGTGTTAGCTGTGGGTGTTTCCTGACTATCTTCAGGTTTACTCTCATTCTTTCTGGCCTTTAGGGATTTGGGCTTGAACATGAACTTTCTCTGCTGATTAAAGTCGGGGTCATAGCTGAACCCTTTATAGTATTAACCTTAACTTACAAGTACTTTCTTCTACCAGAGGGACCTTTTTTGGACATGGGTACATCATTGTCAGTTGATGGCAGTTTTCACAAGTTATTCTTAAACCCTCCCTCTGATCCTCTCACCTACTTTTTAAGTAATACCCCTGCCTCGTAGACACCTCCCACCTCAAACTTGTGTAAATACTACCAGCAGATAGAGAATATTATGATTTGAACAGCCACAAAGGTGAAAAGGGAAAAAAAAGTGAAGAGTGGGAAAAAAAGACATTCTGAAAGTGCAGCCTGTGGGTTTAAGTTTTCCTTGAAACTCTTCTGTCTCTGACCTGTCTGACCTTTCTATACCTTAAATCTTTGGAGTTGACTCACCTTATTATAGCAAGTTAGGCTCAGTTGTTGACATTTGACAGCCCTCCCTCCAAGAAAAATCAATCCGAGCAGTCTTAAATCACACACGATGTGAGAAATTCAGTGTAAAGTCACAAAATAACATCTTTTCCCTGCAAATAAAACTTTATATTAACATAATATTACCTGTCTGAGATATATGTACAGGTTTAGGAGGCTTTGGGGATGCTATGACAACAACTTTAAGATATTTATATGATCATTTTTCTTTCATTAACTAACCATCAGAATTGGATACAATCTGGTTAAAAATTATAATAAAATTGAATCAATTGTGAAATTTTACCTACATTTTACATCTAAAACTTGTATTTATTTAGTTCAAGAAACTGTAATGAAATGTTTTTTTCAACAGTGGATTTGCATTGCCGGGGGTTGCAGGGTGGTGGTGGTGGGGAGGTGGCTAAGCAGCGTGGGGAGTTTGGTTGTATGAAGGAGAGAGAGAGAAAGAGAGAGAGAGAGTGAGAGAGAAAGAGTGATTGAATGGGAAAGTTTTCTGTTAAGCTGATTGTACCACTCCTCCCCCACCCACCGACCCTTTAGACCCAGACTGTTCAGGAACATCTCCCTTCTTTGCTGGGGAGCACAAGAGAGGAGAAGAAACACCTCAGCCTCTCTCACTTTTCTCCCGTCACAATCCCCACTCTGTGCTCCAACCTACCAGCAAAAACCCCCCACAGAGAAACAGTCCCAGCAACTGTAGCAGCATCAGCAGCAAACATCTGGACTGTCAGTGTCAATTTTCTTGTGATTTTGCTGTTGGATGTTCATCGTTTTAACATCACAAACTTGACCGTCATCACAGCTGCTTACCGTCATCATCATCATCATCATTTTCATTCTCATCATCACCATCATCATACCATCTAAAAGAACGTTAATTGAGGTAAGTTTGATCACTTTCATCTCCATCTCTCCTCTTCTATCGCCATCATTAAATATTGAATTTAATTTAAAAGTTAGTCGCTGACATTTGCTTCAGTTTGTGTTCATTCTGTGTGGAGTGGATTTACTCCACAGTATCACAGTAGTGGGCTTTGTTTTAAGGGGTTTAAGCATTATGCCCTAATGCTGCTATAGAGTACAAAAGCTTTGTAAAAATCCCTTTCATTCCACTAATATGTTAATTCATGAAAATGCTGGAGGACATATCCACTCTATCCTATATATTGTATTTTGTATGAGGCTTTGTATTTTTATATATTTTAAAGTACTGAAAAAGGGGGGTAAAAAGCCTTCATGATGTAGGATGTGTCTCACACCTGACATGTCTAATCCTTTTGTTACAGTATAATTGAAGACTGTGGTTAACTTTGCCTAAGTCTGATTTAGTTACAGTCTTGCTGTGCTCGTTTAAAGACATTTATCTTGAATTTTTAATAGCTGCGAACAAAGGGTGGTGAATTTTAAGAAAGCAGTTTGTGTTTTCCATCTCACCCAGCCCACGGGCAGGATGTCATGTAAAAAGGGATTATTCTTCGCTCTGATGAGGCATATCATAAGCATTGGACAAGGCTGTTATGTGAGGTGGAACAAAACTGAGTGACATCAGCCAGTTTGAAAAAAAAGTTACATGCGAATCTGAGAATAATTGTGCATCATTCAGTAACTTCAGAAGAGTTGTTTTTTGTGTCTGGGAATGAGACATATGTGTAAAAGGTTTAGAATGAATATATTAGCCCAGAAAAACTGTTCTCTATTGACAGGGCTTGTCAAATAAGCTCTTCTTGTTCCCTTTCCACTGGAGAGAAACACTTGAAGTTTTTCTCTTTTTTTTCTGCTGCAAATTGTTAAAAAGATACTTAGTTTGAATCTGTACTGTCTCTTGACAGGACTGTAGTCTCACTCCTTAAAGAGGTATTATTGTAGAGAGCTCAAATGTCACATGTGAGTTCCTGTTGCCTTTCATGTGAGAAATAATCCTGCTGAATTCATGCGACCTCTGTGTTGACAAGGACCACATGTCTGCTGTAGCTGACCTCATCCCCTGACCTCATGCTGTGCTGTATAGGCGCTGTGAAACAATCAGCTGTTACAGTGCATGTTGCTGTTACTGTGTACATTTATAATCAGGTACAATACCTTACATGTACATGTAGAGAATTTGTCTTATACTGTACTGTAGCTGAAAAAATGGTATAATCTTTATGGCCTGTGGCTCAATCAGCATTAATGAATGGCGATCTGCTCTACAATAGAGCTCCTTGTTCTTTTTCGCCCAAGGAAAGGAACATTAGTGATGTAAAAGCAAAAGACTCATGCGTCTAACTCATCTCACAGTCTGAATATGACGTCATACTTACAATGTTGCAATCAGTTGATGAGAAAAGTTATGAAGTCACATTTTATTTGTTGTAAGTTAAGCAGACGAAGATTTTTTTTAATTAAGTAAAAAGTATAATAGCAGAATTCACATTTCAGCCATTCAAATGAACTAAATTTAAAGCTGCTATAATCAGTGTTTTAATGTTCATAATGGATCATCTGACTACTTGTATGTGGAAAGGAAGGCACTAGTGGAGACAGAACGATACATTCACCGCCAAACTCTGCGGTTACTATTTGTTCAACCAAACTTTTATAGTGTCTTTGAGCTCACTGTTTTGATTTTTTCAACTTTAACGACCGAGACAAAGTTAGCGACTAGCTAAGGAGTGTAGCTGAGCTGTTAGTCGCTAGAGAGCCAGCTATGTCCCTCAAGGGATGGTGGAGACCAAAAACAGAAATAAAAGGAGAGTGAATATTAGACTGACATTCAACTCCAAACTAATGTTCATGTACTTTGCTAATGTTGTTAGGCAGGTTATTTTTAAATTACTTAATTCCCTATGACCTTTTGACCTTTTCCTTACTAAGTCTGGCTTAGCCCGCTCCCCAACTCCTCTGCCCCACAGACACACTCATACAAACATCCCACTTCGAGCTTTAATTTGCACAAAGACTAAATAATTTCATTAAAAATATATGTAGTCATATTGCAAAATATTTAGATTTGTATGGCTTTCTGATTACCCTAAGAAGTCATGCAAAATAAGCAATGAAGAGGGGAGAAAATACACTCTTTCCGAGAAGTACAGCCTGTGGGTTTAAGTTTCCCTTGAAATGTTGATGTCTCTGACCTGTCTGACCTTTCTTCACCTTAAATCTCTTTTCACAAGTTTAGGCTTTGTGAACCCAATGGAAACGACTTAAACATACTTATATACCTAACCAAGGGACAATACAAATCTATTAAAATTTCTATCAGAACCTGCTGCATGTGTAAATAGGCAACTGTTTGCTAACATGTTCACTATCAACTTAAAAAATGATAATATGTCAATGTTGGGTTTACATCTTGTGTCCGAGTTATTGTAGGTTTATCTGTAAACCGAATATAGCTATTTTGTAATATCTAACAAAACACTGCTTTCTTATTCCCTCCAGCGGTCTCATCATGTATTTGGAGAACAAAGGCAACCTGGAGATTGAGATGTCACAAGCATCAGCCCAGGGCCATCAGGGCAGAAACAGCCTGAGGTCACCAGAGGCTGTCGCAGGGAACTTTGGGGAGCTGCGTCTGCTGCAGGGCATCTCAGAGAGGAGAGAGACCCAGAAGTTGCAACAGTCTGCAGTTCTGCCCTCGGGACAGTGTGTCATCCATGCCGAGGGTTATGTCCCTGTTCGACAAGAAGATGGGTAGGCCTCTCTAAACTACGTCATCCTTAAATATCTGCGGAGCGTTTTAGCGTTTGTTTGGGTTTTTTTGGGGTAACTTTACTGTTTTGGTTCACTCTCTCAACTCTCATCAGCATTGCTGTTTTTGGGTAAAAAACTCACTGTACACAGAGTTAGTGACTAGATAGTGAACATAGTGGAGCATTTAGCTGCTAAAGACCCTGATATTTCCCTCAGGAGTTGGTGGAGAGCAAAATTGAGCAAAAAGGAGGGTGAATGTTGGACTTTCATTATTTAGGTGACCTTTGATACAACTTTAAATGAATGATAATGTTGCTTCATATCTGCTGATTGTGTAAACAGGTTACCATTTGCTAACAAGTTTCCCATACCGACTTAGAAGGTGACAAAATCGCTGCCCCCTAGTGGATAAAAAAATGTAGGTTTAAAATTGGTGTTTACAGCCTTGGTCTAACTTTAGAGAGAGATTAGCACTAATTTTCTTTTTTCACTGGGTTACTTGGAATTGAGGCATAACAACATTGTAAAGAATTGGAAGCACATGTGCAGAATCATATTAGTCACGCCCCGTTGGTTAAATCTTCCAGGTGATGTGTGAACATACAGTATGTGGAAAACACTGGAATTTTCTCCTGAGTTATGAACGTTCACAGACAGAGAGACTTCAGTGTGTGTGGCTGTGGGTGTGTATCTCAGTCACTCAGGGAGGTGCTAATCTCAAGCCCGTGGCTGTGACGTTATTTGGATTAAAGTGGGGAATTTTTTTGCTTCGTGCACAAAGTCAAAGTTGCATATGATGAAGAGTGCACTACAGCTGATGCCTTTGTGTCTCCTGCAGGTCAGGGTCAACATTAAGCCCTTAGCACACATTAAGATCATAGATGAAGTTTCAGGACACGTGCAGTATGTAAGAAATGCATTCAGTAAGGTGACAACAAATAAAGAACATAACATAAAGAGCCATTACAAGATATGACACAATTGAACAACAAATAAAACTGAAAAAAACATGGAAGACCAGCAGCCTGTACAGTATTTTCTTGCTTAGTAAAAGCTGTGTGGAAGCTCTGAGGTTAAAGATTTGAACATGATTGCTTTTGACAATATTTTTCCATCCAAGAAGATCAGGACCTCAATAGAAGGAATGCTGCAGTGTTGTGAGGTCTGTATGGCACTTTTAGAGCATATTTGAACACAGACCAAATTCGACAGGTGAGGTGTGATAGAGGCTTAGGCTAAACTTAATGGTTTCTTAAAAAGCCAAATTAGATTGATGTAATGTCAAATGGTTATTTACAATAGCTATAATCAATATTCTTTACATAAGAGAATTATAACCTAATTCTGCAGTTCCACTTAGCTCTATATTTCAGCTTCTTTTAGCTCATTGTTTTGGTTTTCTGTCCTACAAAGTGACCATTTTGATTCAGTGTCATATGAAGCCAATTCCATGTGCAAGCTTTGATAAAGCCACTGTACACTACATCAACATAGTAGACTGTTTAGTAGTTAAAGAGACAGATATTTCCCTCAGTACTTCGTGGAGAGCTAAATTGAGCTAAAACTACACTTACATGTGTAAATAAGAAACTGTTTGCTTATAGGTTTCTCCTGGATCCTTGTCCTAATATTACAGTAAGTGTAATATCACTTGATTATGATACCTACCCTGTGAGCACAAACCAGCCCTAATGCAAACCAGTAGGTGACGTCACACCTTGCTATGTCCATCTCTAGAGTCTGTGGTGATAATGTGTCAGTGTTGTGTTTGCAGCTTGTTTCTGCTGCCCTCAAGAGGCCAAACAAAATCAGTTAATACAGGTTTAAAGTCACATGATGACTAATTAATGCATTCTCTATAAAGAAAGTGGAAGCAACCTCCAATAGCACTCTAATAAGGCAAGATAACCAAATTTTATATTATGACCCGACACTATTTTTTTGCAGGAGATAAAGTAGGAAATTGGTAAATGTCTTTCTGGAAGTGAAAATGAGCTCCTCTAATATAACATCATTGAAGACTTATTTTCTAATTGTCAATACCACAGTGACTGGTCCTTGTAGGTGTCCTAAAAAGACTTCTGTATAATTCTGTCTAATTTCAGCTTCTGTTTATATTCTGTCTTTGGCTCAATATCCATGAAATCTCTCTGCCAAGTCACATCCAGAGGTCAGCAACAGAGTCTTGTTGGAGAAAGACGAGAGAAGAAAACATTTGTAGACATGCAGTAAATCTCTTTATAGTTGTATAAGAGTATTGAAGAGGATTAACGTGGCAGACTTCCTTAATGTAATCTACTCCTTTATCCAACACTGTTGCCACATCCATTGATTCAAAGCCCCCAACAGTCTGCTGTCTGGGGTGAGTTTGGTAATAGCCTCCATACTTGACATTAACAATACAAGTAAGACATTATGAATAACTGAATTACCTGAGGTTTACTGAAAGTTAAGAAAAAAACATGTTTTCTCAAATCCGTTTCCTAATGAAAATACAATAATCAACCCACATTACATTAAAAAAGAATATGGAAGAAAAGGGCTTGCGGTGGGAATTAAGTGAATAAGTGGCATCTAGCAGTATAGACTTGGCAGAAATGAAATATAATATTCATAAGTATGTTTTAATCAGTGTATAATCTCCTGAAAATAAGATTCATTGTGTTTTTGTGACCTTAGAATGAGCCCTTTATATCTACATACAATTTAAATTCAAAGAGAGGGGTAGTTGGTTTGGATGAAATCTGCAATATCACCACTAGATGCCACTAAATCCTACACACTGGTCCTTTAAAGCACTCGGCCATATTGACAGGCAGGGGGTAAAAGCCCTTCAAGATTATACGATTAGCAAAGGGGGGCCTCTAATTTTCAAAAAGACTTCCATCTAACAGTTTTGGCTCAGTGGGTATTACATAACTCTCCTCATGACGTCTCTTATGTTGTCCAAGTAATTGCTTAGATGACAGTGGGCCTGGTGAAATAGTGGATTGGTGTATTTCTTAATGTCAAGTAAAAAATAATCCAATTCAATCATTTTATTTTTTACTATTTTTAACATAAGAAAATTACACTCACCCGCACCAGCTTTACATGTTTGAGTGTGTGTGCATTTATCTTATGAGAAGAAGACTGATGGAGAAATTGTGTGTTTGTGCACATGGATTTGATTGTTGGTTGAGACCCAGCTGTGATGCTCTTGAGGGTGGCAGCCTCCAGGAGCCTCAGGGATACAGTGCAACAGCAGGGTGACAAAAGACCCTTTAATGATCTCCTCAGGTGTCAAGTCACCAGCTGCTCGACCACCTTTCTGCCACCCGTGTGTTTACAAAGGGTCTTTAACCAGTGAATGATGGCTGTGAATTGACAGCGGAGGGCTTCTCCATTAGGGTCAAAGTTCATAAAAACTCTGTTTTTCAGTGTTTGAAAAGCACACATTTAGATTCTTTAGTTTTTAGTTTTTTTTAACTGACTGTATTCCATTGCATTTTTTTTCCAGGAGCAGTTTCAGCATGGTTAATATTCTCAGAGGAAAAACAAATTCAGCCAACCTTACAGAGAGATCACCTCTGCTGAGATTCTCTCAAGATGACAGGTGAGTAAATCCTCAGCTGTATGATATAGATCTGGTATGGAGCCCCAAGGTCTTATTAAGTAAATAAATGAGTCCTTTTGAAATAAATTAATATGAATAAATATGTACAATATGTACATTGTATATATTGCACTGTCTTAGCAAACAAGCTAAAACAACTGCCACACACTTCAGCTATTAAAATAATTATGATGAAGTAACATTTCATAAAAATGACTACTACACATTTATCGCATAATGTCTTATTTATTTATTTGATATTGAATTGGGGGCATCAGATGTGTGTCTGTAACTTATTGATCTGTATTGAAGCAGTTTTGCAGTTACCAGTTTTTCGACCTGTTATCTAGTTACTAGATCTTAAAAATAAAAGAAAAAAGGATAATCTATTTTTCATTCATGTTGTCATGAATCAGGATGACATGTTAACAGTGCTGTTTAATAAATGGTACAACTCATAATAATATGATTGTACAACCCTCCTTACAGGGATGTAATTGACAGTACAATGCATGTAATGAAATTATGATTATAGGTTGCCTCTTTTTAAAAGACATACTTGCTGCCCAGTATTAGGTACTTTTAAAAAAATAAATTTGAGAGCTTAAATCCACAGCTGGTGTCGTTAATGCCAATGTAGTGTCTGCTTCTGTCACTGAAAGTATAGCGGTCCATGCCAGAAGGCTGATAGTGATTATTCTTTTCCAGTATAACCTACATGACCCTACATGATCCCAGCTTCGTTGGGGGGGAAGAGCTTTGGGATAACAGCTCACTGGACATGGAGAAGAGGTACCGACTGGGCAGTGAGGTCACCAGCCTCTCCCTGTCTCGCTCCAGCTCCTCAGAGAAGAATGACCCTCTGGACAACCTCAACCTCAGCTTCAGACTCACCAGTAGTATGAGGTGAGATGCCTCTTCCCTGTCAGATGAGGTCTTGTTTTGACAGTGGAACATTACGACTGACTGGAACATTTGATATACCAATGGTTCCCAACCTTTACTTTCTTTATCCTTCCATGTGTTCTTCAATACGAAGCCAAGTCTACTTGCAATACCTTGTCAATGAATAGTGAAAAATTCTTTAGTTTTCATTATCTCCTACACTGGTAATCATCTAAGGACCCTTTAGACATCTTGTGAGCACTTGTGGGGGTCCTGACCTCTATGCTGGGATCCACTGGTATACAGTATACTATCATACTGGCCTCTGTTCTTCTTTCATCATATGTAAATGATCTTTTTTTGTTTTTTCAGATGCTGCTTCAAAGCCTCCAAAATTGCCACCATGTTTACTATAGTAGTGCTCTGCAGTGTAAGTGGATGTCATATTAATACTCTGACACTATTGGTGCAATAAGACAAAAATGATACTGTAAAAAAATAAACAATGATTAACTTTAGCTTGGGGTCACAAAATGTATAGATTCTATTTATTGTTAATTACTTGTTCATTCCTATTAACAGCATAGCTCAATATCTTGGGAAATCAGCTAATTAATTAACCTTCTTTCTGAGAGTGAGATGAAAAGATTAATACCACTCATGTCTGTTCATTCAATATGAAGCTACGGTATAACCAGGAGATGGTTAGCTTAACATCACATAAAGACTGTACACACCTACCAAGCACATTAATAAACACTTAAATCTAGAAATGGTAGACTTATATACTGAGGCACATACACTGGCTGAACTCTATTTCTATTTCCTGTGGTTTAGCATACCAACTTCTCTACGTATAATGTGTTTACTGAACATAAGGAAAAACAGTCTATTTAGAATGAATTTCATTAATATTTGTAGATTTAAAAAACAAAGCCATTAACAAAAGAACAGAATCTGTAGTCTACAATACAAAGAGTGCAACATTTTGCCTATAGGTTCTTTTTCCTCAGCATCTACAGTATATATGGCATGAGCTGTATGGACTAAGTGAATAATGTGTTGTTGAATGTATTCTGGTTTCAGCTGTTCTTCAGCATGTACCCAGATCGAGACAACCCCTGGAGGATGTTGGCAGTCTCTTCAACAGACAGTTTCTGTATCCTTTCGTACTGCATCATTTTCATTTCATCTTCTGATATCAGAGAGAAAAAAGTGGCTCCATAAAGCAGAATACTGTATCTGTTCCTATCTGCTGTGCTGCTCTTGGTTTTACAAAACAAACACACATTACATCGATCGCTTACATTTTTCTCTTAACGGTCTACGTCCAACAGCGATGAATCTGACAGATTTTCAGGACAACGCTTTGCTAAAGCTACAGGTGGGAGGGCCTTTCACAAAAGGGATGTTTGACCTCACCGACCAGGAGTATATCCTGATCCAGGTGGAGCAGACCGAGCCAGCGGGACCACGTAGGAGGAGGGCTCAGCAGGTAAGAGCGTCTATGTGAGACATTTTGCATCTTTTTTTGTTTAATGGCTTTGAAAAGCTAACTCATTTATCAACTGTTGTTTGTTAACAGGTGGTTCATAATTGGACCATTCCTCTACACAATGAACGAAGTGACCAGATACTGTTGACCAAAACTTTTGAGATGCTCAGCAGGTATTCATAACACTGTAAAACATTGACGTGAAAACACTAATTTTAACATGCACATAACATGAAGGGCTGCAGGAGGTTTTTTGAACAGGCACATAATGGCTCCTATTATATATACAGTGTTTACTTTGAAGATATAGCGGAGTACGACACAGGATGGCAACACTATAAGAAGATCACATCATATAGGCATATCTTTATGGACAGGTTAACATGTCTCAGTAGATAAAGCACACGTAAATGATAAAAATGAGTTGCTGAATTCCACTTAGCTGCTTCAGTTTTGTAATTTTCTTATGGTATTTTCTCTCTGCTGCAATTACACAATAGATTATATACAGCTTTTTTGGACTAGGGGACTTCTAATGTACAATGAAGGAAAAGCAGCCAAATTCACCCTTGCTGCCGTGACGTTTCCTTTCCCGAACAGTGACCCCATCGTCATCACGATCCAGGCCTTCATGCAGGATAATGAGGTGGTGCCGTTATCCATGACCCACCAGTCGCTCTACGTCAGCGTGGAGACACAGGTGGCCATCGCTGGAATGATCCTGACTGGGGTCTATGTTCTCATTATCTTTGAGGTAAATGGACATGCGATGCTTACATTCTTTTTTGGGTTGAGTTTGTGTTCACTTCACTATCTGTGCAGTACAATGCTGCATAGTGTATTTGGCAGATTGTGTGATCATTTGTGGAGACATTTGTCTAACAGTGAGCACAAATTAAAGGTTGTATACACCCATAGTGCATTGTCACAGGTGTTTTCACTTTATGTAATTAAACCTCTCCTCATGTCTGTTGGCGTTTAGAAACTGTGATTGACAGCTCCCTCATTTACTGTTGCTACGCCTGTTAAACTGTGCCTTCTAGTATGGCACATATGCAGTTTACAGTGATAATGGCGGCAGATCTCTGAAAATTCCCCCCTCTCAAAATTAATAGTAATTTTCTAACAAATATGGGTCCAAGGAAAGTGGACATTCATTGTAAATACTCGTTTTTGACGACCAAGAAACAGATTTTTCTGAAAGCTGCTCATGTTACTTGGTGCTTAATACAATAGGCCTTTTTCACAGTGGTAATTTTTACATGTCATACTAGAAATATGACTATAATTAAATGAATGATGCCTGAATTGCATTTAGTTAATCCAGAGTCCTGGCATTGTGTTAATACCACTACCTTTGCAGTCATGCATTGTCTAAAACTGTCCAAATCCTTGCATGTCAAATAGATGGGAGTGTTTCACATTTCTGTCATTTCTCCTATAATTTGACATGAACAAAGCATCATTACATTGACTTAGAAGCAAAGCATACAGTTATACTAAAATACTATAGTATAGATACTACTATACTATATTTTTGTAGTAGGACACATAAAGCTTATTTATAGTTCTGAATCATTAACAGACTACTTAAATTTGAAATGCTAAATGTAAATTCTGAACTAATACTCCTAACTAAATAATCATGAATTCCCCACACACTAGCTATCATTACTTTGATGTGTTGTCATTTTACAGACTTGTTGAGATTTGTGTTCTCTGGACAAACATCTGTAATTTTCACTCATTTCCAGACACTGTTTGGTTTTAATTGGACAGGCTAATCTCCCTGAGCGCGACAAGGTGTGAACTCACCAAACTGTGCCGGCGGGGGCAATACGTTGATGTGAAAGTCAACAGCGGGCCGTGAGAGATGACAGCACAGTTATGCTTGACACACACACTCATGTGTCAGCTCTGTTACTGACAGGCCTGCTTGCAGAGGCTGTAATTGAGAGTGTGGGGAACGTCTCTAAAGTAGAAGAGAATACATACATACATGGCTATTCAGACATTGGCAAGATGTCATCTGTATTCAGCTCTGTCGGGCTGCAGAGGTTTGTTTTCCTCGATTAGACTTTAGTCTGATAAGAACATGACACAAGCCTCTTAATGAGTGAGGACATACATTTTCTCTCACATTTAGGATATTGCGATTTTCTGTACGATAAATTCATACAAAGGGATGTGTTAATTGGACACTAATTTTCTTATTTTTAATGGGCACTTCAGTAAAATGTTCTTACAGAGGTCTAAAGAATCGCAGTATTCTTTTGTTGTCTTTAACAAAGGCAGAGGCAGAAAACACGGATGCTTTTGTTCGGCTTTATCTGAGCAGATGTATTCAGACAAAAATACGTTTCTGAGAGTCTGTAGACGGAGTTATTACTCATCTTCAGTGATGAGACTCAGTTTAGTGTTGAGTAGTTCAGCAAGGTCAATATGCACTAAAGGCATGTGATTGTTCTCATAAAAAAAATCCTTTATAAATGACAGTCGAACTAAAACGTAACAAATAATTTCTTCCTGCCACAGAAGATATATTTAGATGTTTTTCTACCCT
The DNA here is from genome assembly GCF_963691925.1 of Scomber scombrus. Lineage (NCBI taxonomy): Eukaryota > Metazoa > Chordata > Actinopteri > Scombriformes > Scombridae > Scomber > Scomber scombrus. Next base: position 7,669,051 of record NC_084977.1, on the reverse strand, counting down.
CAACTTTTCTTTAGTAGCTCTGTTGTGATTTTGAATTCAACGTATCTGTCCTTGTAGTTTGATTGTTACGTCTAATCTATGCATGGGTTAACCTCCAGAGTTATTTTATAAGGGTGTCAGGCAGTATTTTAGTACTAGTATTTTTTCCTAAAACTTACAAATGAGCATCAGGAACAGCCTCAGTATCTGCCATTATACATGAAGTGACCTGCTTTCCTGGAATTCATTGCGATGGCATAAATGTCAGAGGAGCAGCTCTGCTTTCCGATAACACATCCATGCTTATCACAGGCCTCAATTTTTAATAACGGGATGCATCATACATGAGTGTGGGGAGGGAGCCTGGCAGAGAGCGACTTCTAGCAGCACCATGAGTTGGTCTGTAATACCTCACAGACACTTTGCATTTCTTAATATTTCACACAGGATTAAATGATGGAGCATCACAGACCTGATGGAGCACAAGTCTCAACAAGATTTCTTTTTCTTGTTATTGCAGCTGTAGACCAGACATGGTTTGAGAATAATTTGTGTAAATTAGAATATTTCTTGAAATGACCTCTGTGTATGAGGTGTAAGTTAAAAGAGAATGGAATCGGTCCTCGAGTTGACCCCTGGGGTACCCCAAAGAGCGTCTCTGAGCGCTGAAGAGTTTTCAATCCCATGTGGTCAAAATTGTAACATTATCAGCATTGTTTCAGTCTCATGGAGGCCTAGAACAAACGAAAGGTTTAGGCCAGGACCAGAATCCAGAAGTCAATGAGTCCTACTGTAGCTATTATTCTTATGTGACATTCGCATTCAGTCTGCTGGAACAACATTTTTACTGCAGCTTTCGTCTCAAACTGCATCATAAACCACAACACATCAGCTTCCAACCAATTATCTTCTTGATGTAGGGTGGATGTAGATGAAGAATATGTGAATCAGTGGATTTTGTGCCTGTTAATGTGAACGGTGTATTTTGATGTATGTGTGTGATATTGAAAAATATTTTGTACCTATATTTATATTGTAATACTTAGATAATGTAGCTTGCTTCAATTCAGAGGTATTACATTTTGTTTTTCTTGTAATTTGAATTTTCAGATTGTACATCGCACGTTGGCGGCCATGCTGGGATCTTTTGCAGCATTAGCTGCTCTGGCTATCATTGGAGACGTAAGTCTTGTACAATCTTATTTTGTGAGCTGTAAATTAATGATTGATGCCTGGAACTACTTAGCTTATTCAGACACTACATGTTTGTCAAAATATGAATTGGCAAACTTAATTTAATTTGGCTGCCTTTTAGGTTTGAAGGTCTACGTATCTGGTCTGTGCATGCTGGCTCTCTAGGACACTAAAGTGGAGCAGAGCCACTGTTAGCGTCATAAGTTCCACCTCCTATGACAAGTCAAAAAATTGTCTGTGGATAAAGACTTATATCATCCAAAGGCAGGATCTGGCACAGAGAGCAGTTACAGCAGTGTTCAAAGACAGTTAACACATACATTTGCTATGAACTTTGCACATTTTTTATACTCTACTGAAAATAACAGGTTGTCAGATCTCAACTATCCTCTGTAGTGTTGCTGGTGAAAGGCATTAATGTATCTAACAATAAATAATTGACTCTTTATTTTGTTCTTTTCCTTCACAGATATGTTAACTGTTAATAAACAGCTGTCAAATCTAATCTATTTAGTTTGTTTCTCCCACAGCGACCCAGTCTGGTTACCGTGGTAGAGTGGATCGACTATGAGACGCTGGCTCTTCTCTTCGGCATGGTGCGACTCTTAAGTATCAGATGTCCCTGTTTACATGTACTCATCACATCTCACTTAGGACAGTCTGGTTAGGTCTTTATTTATTATTCCTGGACATTTTTACATCTCCCCTAGCAGTGACATCTGTTTCTGTGGAGGCAAGTGAAAATATAAAATCTCGTCCCCATGGAAACAAACATATCCAGTTAGGTTTAAAATTGAAAAGTAAATCTGTGAAGCTGCTGTGAAGCCTAAAATCACACTGGACAATCTTACAGGCACATTTTTATCTTTAAAGCAGATTAAATATTCAGCTCTCATTATTCAGATAATTATGGAAGATGAGTGACACCTAAAGTTCACATTGATGCATGACCACCAATGATATATCCCTCTGGACAAATTCCACTGCCATCAGCTGACACTGAAAACTTCAAGACAATTTATCCTAATTTACACTGTACCTATACGCACCACATTATACTATATAGAACGCAATCATATTGAACTGTTTATGTTATACATTATTTTAAGCAACTGCTCACTGTCTATGATAGTTAAAATAGTTTGGAGATGTAGCTGTTAAATCATTCTGACTATGATAAAGTATCAATGAAATAGAATCTTGAAAGTTGAACACATTGTCAATATCTCACTCTTATAATCTGTGGTGACTGGCTTTGAAATATTAGTATGACATATATTAGAATGTGTTTTTTTAACCAACGTGTCTTGTTTCTTACAGATGGTACTGGTGGCCATTTTTTCAGAGACTGGCTTCTTTGATTATTGTGCTGTGAAGGTGAGTTTGGTTGAATGATAATAAGATGAATCAAAACACAGAAACATAGACAATTTAAAAATCTGTTGAATATAATAGAGAGAGTGTAAGATTTTTAACATGAAGCAACATATCATTTTAGTAATATATAATTTGTTGTTGACTATTCATTTGAGTGACTTATTGTTAATGTGGCTTTTCAAGTGTATGAAAATAGCGGCCAACTTGTGACTGTTGCATGTGTGTACTTTTTGTTTTGACTTTAAGGACATAACTGAGATAAGAAAGGCCTTTACAATATAAGATGACCTAACAAGTTTTGATGCCCATCTTAACATCCTGACTCAAAAGTACAGCACTGTAGGCGCTCCCTGGCAGCCTGCTGGTTAAAGATGCATGCCACATAACTGCAACATCTGCAGTTTGATTCCTTTGTTGCATGTCATTCCCTGTCTCCTTCTCTTCTCGTTTCCTGTCACCTCTAAAAACTTACACTGTCCAATAAAGGCATGAAAAATAAAAACATGGCCAGATATATATATATATATATTAAGAAAAAAAGTACAGTAATATAATTGGCTGACATGAGCGACATTTGTTTTGTTTTGTGGGAAAGTTCAGAAAACTAGGTCAGCACTGTCTTCTGAGACAAGCTCAATTTGTTCAGTATTTCTTATTATGAGAAACAGAAAACATGTTTCTTACTGAAAGCGTTCTCAACATGAGCTAAGAGACATCACTGTTAATACTCTGTTTCTTAATTCATAGATATATACTGTAAAAGTTAATTTAACCACAGACTTATATCTGCTCTACAGTATTAACAGTAATATCTCTCATGCACGTTCTCAAATGAGCGAGTTACTCGACAGTAGAAGATAAGACCTTCATCCTCCCTGTACAAGGTCAATGTTTCCTACCATTAAAAAAAAACAGCTCTGCGATGCTTAGATATAATCCTGAATATTCTTTGTAGATGGTGGAGGAGGGCGAATGCCTTTGTCCTTCAGGTACAGTAGCTCTCAGAGACATCATGCAGGCTCATGAATTTTAAGTGTGAGTTGGGTAGACACTCCAAATTGAAATACCTTCTCAGGGAACAGCTTAACAGCTCTGACACACTGTGCCATGACATACAAAGGGTGGCCATCCTGAGCCACTCCCATGGGCTTAACACTGGTATTAGCTTTAAAGATTTGGGGCTTTAGGAAGATATTGTTTATGAATCTGTGCGTAATTCTGTCTAAAATGACTATTTTTGGAATGCTACCATTGTATTTTCTATTGTTTGTCATAATACTTTAATGTAAAGTTCAATTTTCAAAATCATGACGAAGCAGCAAAAGTATATATATATATATGATTATATGTGTAGGGAAGTAAATAACTTGTTTGGCTGTGTAAAAATAGACACACTGAAAATCTGAAGCAGGATTTAAGATCAGCAGCTGGGTTCTTGATTTGTTTTATTTTTTGCTTCCACAAAAAGCACCAGCTCATAAAAGATGACATATACCACATCATTAATGGCTATCCTACTGAGTGGCTATATTCCCTATAAACTTATTATTTAGGTTTAAATCTAACAGGCTTTCAAGTGTTCATTTATAATATTTTATAAGCTTTGAAAGCTTGAAACACATCTCAGACGTGTCAGAACTCGTCCTCAGTAACACCACTCAACTGTTACTTTAACCCAGTTTCCTTAGATTTTAAATCAGTCCTGCGTTCGAGTTCAAAGTGAATCAACACATCCATTTCCTAGTTGCCAGTAACATCAACTCATCATCCTATTACTGTACTTCTCTCTGCAGGCTTACCAACTAGCCAGAGGAAGAGTGTGGCCGATGATCATCATCCTCTGTCTCATCGCAGCCATCCTCTCTGCTTTTTTGGACAATGTGACCACTATGATGCTCTTCACCCCCGTCACCATAAGGTACGGCCATTCGTCCATTATCTACCGTACTCTGCTGCACAGTGGAGAGGTGGAGCCTATAAACTGGTTACATGAGGTGAGAGGTGGATTGTATTTAAGGGCCAATTTAGAATCTTCAATTCACAAAGCTGACTGTCTTTATACTCCACAGTTAAATGTGTTACAGAAACTAGCTATGACATTTCTTTCCAACAATCCTTTATGATCAGTATAATTATAGTTTAGTCATCTGTAACTGGACATTGTGTGTGCTGTGTAATTTCATAATAGGCAGAAAATCAATATTCAAGGTCTGGTTCAGCATTTAAATCTTAGATATGCCTTCGGGAAAATCAATTATATTCAGCTATAAAGAATACTTTCTTGCTGTGTAGTATTGTAGTTTGAAATAATTACATTTTCAGTTATCAAGCGGCTGTTATACCATTGTTTTGCTTCTATATTACTTACTTATTTAAATACTTACCCCTCCCTACTGATATCTTGTAGTTTGCTCTCTTCTAGAGAAAATATTAGAATTTTATGAATTTTAAAATTCTAATCATTAATATGATCAGAGAAATGTATAATCTGATACAGTACATTTAGACAGTTTGATAGATACATTTTTACACAAGCTTGCTTATTTTTTCCCCTCAAAGTACTTGTATCAGTTAGTTAGTTGTAACAGTTAATTAATATAAAGTAACATCAATCCAGAGATCGACACCTACTCCCTAAAAAAGAGAAGAAGCACACATCACATTCCTAAAAAACAAAACTGCTACAGAGAAGCTACAATTTACTGTAGTGGTACTAATCAACTACACGTGAGTGTGTGCAACCCACATCTGCCTCTCCCTCATTGTTAGCATCTCTATTTTCTGCCCTTGACTTGAGTCTTTACAGTGAAGCATTATTAAGTTCTCAAAATCAATCTTGCTTGCATAAGGTCACAACATATTCAACTTAAATTACTACACTAAATACACACAGCACAGATCTGGGCAAAACTGTGTCCTAATTTGTGGTTATCCTGCACAAGCTCAATGTTAAATGTTTTTTTGAATGTTCAAAAATCCTTTTTTTTATTTTTTATTCCTATGTTTATTTCTCCCACTCGTTGCAATCTAATCGGGTCTAAAGGGCTTTTCTGTCTCTATCTGATTTTGCAGGTTGTGTGAGGTGCTTAATCTAGACCCCAGACATGTCCTGATTGCAGAAGTAATCTTCACCAATATTGGAGGGGCTGCCACAGCTGTCGGAGATCCACCCAATGTGATTATAGTATCAAATCAGGACCTGCGCAAAGAAGTAGGCACTTTCACAGCTCTATGACTAAACTTGCACTAATATAACAGATCGGCTCAGTGTAATCTGACACATGAACCACACGCCTGGTAAAGCAAACATAATGCTCCTTATGTGTTGAGAGAATAATAAGATGAAGGGAAAATGTTAGTCATGACTGTCACCTCTATCCCTTTATTAAGCTCTTTTGTGTTGATAATCAACTGTTCCTTTGAATAGAGGCACCAGCGCTAGGTTAATTCCTTGGACTTTGTAGCAACTTCAAATGCTTAATTACACTTGCTGGAAGATTTTAAAGCAGACAGTTACTAAGGTCAATGCCATAATCAAAAGATAAATTAACACCCTCATGATTTATTGTGTTTGTATTGATTCATTTTACCCTTGCCCTCAAGGAATTGAGAGATTTTCCACAAGAAAAAGTGATTAAATATATCACAAAGCCTCTGACTAAACACTGAATGCCAGTCGTACATACATACTGTACACCAGAATGAATAGATGAACATCTCTGACAGCCTGGTTGGCACGTTACTGCTCAACCCATAATATATGTGACTACTGTTTTGAAAACCTCATGTTATGACAAGGTGATAATGAAAGGAGCATCACTGCAGTGGCAGTAATAAATGCATATTGGGAAATGAGGCAGGCAGTTATTATTCCAAACAACTCTGCAGTGACAGATTGGGGCTGAAGCACCACTTTAAAGCTGAATATTAACATGAAATCAAATGACTTCCTGTAACGCCGGTCCCACACAACTCTGCAGCTGCATGTAGCTTTTAGCTGTTCTTTTATAGGTTTACTGGTCTTGATTTATGTTTGACAGCAAAGTACTCCATTTGTAAGTCCATGTTGCTATGGGAATGTTGGATGTGTATATATGCAGCTGTTTGCTAACTAGATCTAGAACTGGATCAGACTATCAACGCAATGATTATTTCTGCCCTCTAGTGGTAAAAAAAACCCTCATTGCAGCTTTACCGAACACACATGACAGTTCATCCAACAGGCTGTGTTTATCTTGCAATGAGAACTTACCAGCTGCTTTACTGAAGAAATCTCAGACTGCTGCCACATTTTACTTTGTTCCAATCCATCTGTTGGTTTGTGACATGATGTTACAAGCAGTCCCCATGTTGGAGATGTTTTCCTGTTAGCTGGGAAAAAGGTTTTCATAAATTCAAGGACTGTTTTTTATCTCTCCTCATCAGAGTAAGTGCTGCTCTATCCTTCAACTCAAGTTAATATGTGAGGGGAATTTGGAGGTTTTCACCTGACAACGACAAGTTATGAGCTGCACTTATTTCTCTCTCTGGAAGTTGTGTCTGTCGTATTCTTTCAAAACGTTAATGCGGGTTCAAGGAATAATAACATTCACACTGAATAGTTCTCAAATTCTCAAATTCTCAAATTCTCAAGAGCTCTGATATAAGCTTTACTTTGCACACACATTCTCAGACAGGTGCAGACATGCCTGTGCCTCATGAGTGTACACAGTGGATAGATTTAATAATCTGTGTTTGCCGGGTTGTACATGTGTTATCTCTGTTCAGCACGATCTCTCTGTGTGTTTATACAATCGTGACTCGTGACCCTTATTTATGTTGATGTACAGTTGATGAATGGAGACATAGTGGCAGTGAAACCAATTTCTATTTTTGCTGCTGCCATCATAAATCACCAGAATTAACAATGTCAAAACAGCGAAGAAGAAACTGTAACTCGTTCCCATTTCAAGGTAAAAAACGTAGCATGAGCTTCTTATTGTCAAACGATTATTAGAATAAACATTACCCAGCTGTACTGTACTGGAGAGAGTCAAAGAGGTTTATTACAAGCAACGTCTCTCAACAGCTCTCCTCCGACACATTTAATCATTTCTGAAGCCTGCGTGGAGTAACACCTTCCTACTGCTTCCCCTTTCCTGCGAAATACTCACCTGCACCTCAGCAGAAGCAGCTGCTTACATTGGTGTGTAACAAGTGGCATGCTGGGGCACACCGCAGACCCTTTTCTTGGAATTCATCTGAAAGCTTGAAGATGAGACAGTCTCAATCCTGATGCAATCATTTATGAAACCATGCAACCAGACGCCCGTCTGTGGATGACGCATATCACACTTGGTTGAGACCTTTTTGACAATCCACTGCATGTCTGATAATGTTTGAAACATGTGAAAAAGAAGGATTTAAAAATGTTTATATTTAACAATTCTTCATTTCAGTAAGCTAGTCTCCTTGTAAATATGGAAGAAATAGAAGCAGAGGTAGATTCATAGAAAAATTAACCCAAGAGATGAACATGCATCATGGAAACTTCTCTGACTGGATTTAGGTCTTGAATATTGTTCTACAACTTAGTCTGTTGTTCGATATATTGTAGATTCCCACCAGAACAGGACCTCCCATATCAATTAAAGCCTTAGGAAACCCAGGTCTCATTGGCACGCCTTATGAACCTACATTTAATGAGAGTTTTGATAGTGTAATTTACACTGAAATTAGGACTAAAATGAAAATGAGTTTACATATTGTGACATAAAAATGATGTCAGCAGACTAGCAATAATCAGAGCAGTGTGTTGGTGTCTGAAAAGGGCAATGACTTCTAGGCTCTTCCCATAACCTTCACTCTTCTTATACACACAGGAGCATAATGCTACATCACTAGAAGATATGACATTTTCCCAGCTGCTTGATGTGGCATCTGTTCACTGTGCATGACATTTTAGCCTTTGCGGGTGCAGCAGTATGTGGTCCCCTCCGGTATACAGTAGCTTCTACCGAATCGGGCTCTCACGACCCTCTGTCCAGTTTGTCTTGGCTGCGTTTCCCAGGTGACAGAACTGCAGGGACACAGGGGCGCACTCACTCAGTTATGTGTGGCCTCTGATAAGCACAGCTTGTGTGTGCATGCATGGTTTGTCCGTCTGTTTGTTTGTTTGCATGCGCGCTTGTTTGTGTCAAGGGGATTTCGGGAGAAATTCAGAGATAGAAAGAATGGCACAGCTGTGAAGTGTGTGTTTAGGTGATTCCGCCCCTCATCAGAGTGTCCTTGTATTTGATTTGTTACAGAGCAACCTCTGCCTCCTGTTGGTATAATTTCATTGAGCGACTCTGGTGGCGCCCCGTGCCAAATGGATCTCCTCCAACCAGTCAGAAGAGTCGTTGACATTGGCTCTGAAATATGGACACACCAGGGTCACAGTTTATGGCAGCAAACAGAGATACATTACAGCAGCAAAAACATAGATAAAACTTAGATTCTTTAGCCCTCAGGTTTCTTGTCCCTTCCTACGCTTTGCAGCAGCGACCGGAGATGTCACAGAGATTTGTTGAAGTGATAAGAGTTTTCATTTAAAGCCGGTTTGCATGAGCTGCTAGCCTCGACCCACAAGGGCCACAGAGGACTGAGGGCAGGTCTCTTTTGGAGACATGAATAAAGAAGCAGTCAGACTTGTACTGTATGAGTGAGGAAATGAGGGAGCAAAGTGACAAAACGAGTTTGCATGAATGAAGGGAATCACTGGAATCAAATCTGTTGCAACACTGACGAGGTACTTTAAAGTACCCCTTACATAAATGTTATGTGACATATAAAAATACTTTGTTTTGAGTAGGAATTTCAACAAAAAGATTAATTTACCTTGTTAGAATGATACCAAAATCGATGAATGAAATTATTTTATGTCCCAAAAGTTTGACTTTTGGACACAAGATGTCTCCTACTTCACTAAAAGGTTCATTCTTTCATCACACTTCTGTAACACCACCTTGATCGGCTCGTACTAGCTGTGATTTCAAAGATAACTATCAGAAGTACACGCTTTTATATCAGAGCTTTACTGACCTTGGAGAAATCTTCTTCTTTCAGCAGATAATTGTGAAAACAGCCTTCTAGTGTCAGACCTTGAACATCAGTCAGTACAATGGTCATGCCCGACTCAATTAAGAGTAAGAAAAACACGTTTTAGACTGGAAGGGGACTTTAAAGTTTGCTGCACACCTCCCACAGTGGTAACTAAAGAGGTCCTTGAAATCAAAAGCAGTGACATTGGCTTTACTCAAACCGTACCTTTATTTAAATTGTGTATTTGTTGATTTCTTTATTTTTCTCATATGCTTTGGTTTAACTGGCAGCTTATTTCATTGTAGCGCCCTCCTCTTACTGTATCTTGGACTTCTGCTGCAACTTTAAATTGCAAATCCTGTAGAGGTCACTATTAGCCAGTTTTATCACTGACTCTCTGTAGTTTCAGTCTTGACACTGTGCATGTATAATAAATAAAGACTGTATGAATCACTCACAGACCAAAGTCAGATATTATAACGTGCATTTTAAAGGCTTTCTTTATTTAATTTGGAATGTTATGTAGCTGATGCCATAAGAGGACACATTTTTAATAATGTATCTGATCAAATGTTATTCAGTGTAAAAGATTTGCTCTCAATTTGAGGACAAGCCCAGCTGGGAGCTGCTATTTCTAACTCACGCAGGAAGTAAGATGTGCTTCATGCCAAATGGGAACTTGGTGAACCTAAAAAAAAACCTTAAGGAAGCAGTTATCACCAGCCTGTTGCATGCAATAAACAAATTTCATTTCCTCAGACTGCTGCCACATCTAAACCTATTTTAGTGAATGTATTATGGTGATGTAACATACTGATCAGAGGCTAAATGTTGTTCTACTGTGTATCTCAGAGAATCAATAGTTCAGCTTATTCTAACTAGATGCTTTATCATTTATTACTGATGGTTATATATATTAAGGGAATTTTGGAGCAGTCTTATTTCAAAAGACTCTACTGTTCATGTTATTAACATATTACTTTGTCTTACAGGGGATTGATTTTGCCAGTTTCACCGGCTACATGTCCCTGGGAATATGTCTCGTCCTTTTCACCTCATTTCCCTTCCTACGGATGCTCTACTGGAACAAAAAACTCTACAACAAAGAGTCCATCGAAATTGTTGGTGAGTTGAGACATTTTTTACAAAAGTAATTTTCCACGTAGACGCTGATTTTTTGAGGCAATGAAGGTTGCCTGGGCAATGGGGTTATCATGACGTCATGGGGCTAAGTGCTATGGATGCAGCACAATCTAAACTCAATTATGAAGGTATTTTATTATTATGAAGGGTTCACAATAACAGCTGTGTACTTAATGCTACCACCCTCTCACTACAGCAGCTCACCTACTCGGACGATGAAAACGACCTCATAGAAACTTAATTAACTGAGTATTAGAGCCTCAGCTCTCTAACTCCCACATGTACTGTATAGTGACCTCTGAACTGAAGACTTCCCCCTCTGTCTCAGGTAGTTTCCTTCTGCGGTTGTGATGTAATGGATAAAATGTTAGTGGTTTAAGTGTATAACTAGGTCACAGACATGTTTAAAAACTGGTTCAGTTAAAATATGTACAGTACCCATGTTGCTCATGCTGTTAGACTCACAAGTTCAACATCATGTACTGGGTTTGGACACTTTTACCTTTTGCCTCTTTCATCAGCTCTGCTCCCTCCAGAGTCTGGTGAAACACCCAGAGTCCCCAACGCCATATGGCTCATCTCATTCAGCTGTTGGCTTTGACTATTTGGCAGCGAAAAAACGGCTTCACTCTTCCACAGAGCAGCCTGAGAGCAGCACAGGGTGTCCATCTCGGTTTCACTGTTACTGCAGTCCAAAACTCACACTCTGAGTTTCGTTTTGAAAGTGTGCTGCTGTGTAAACGATTCCACTGATCTGGCACACCGTAGCTCTTTAATATGTCTTCTTAATTATCCATTAACGAAAGAGAAAATGATCTGGTCCTCCCCTCAAGACTTGCTAGATTGTCCAGAGGTAAAATAAGGTAATTTAACAACCACATGGTTTGTTTGGTTTGGATAATAGCTGTGTCGTCCATCCTAGAATCTATATGGTGCAACTACAGAATTTTGAACATGAGACCCCGGGGATGTGCATAATGGCCAAACTAATAAACAGGGATAATTGTGCAAAAAATTGTTTGCAGTTTTTCCAAAGATACAGTCACCTCTTATCGCTGTTTACCCACAATACTGCACTGTCCCCCCTCTGAGTCAACCTCAGCAGGGGATCATTAATACAGAGACCACCGAGCTCCCCAGTCGTCACCACGCTACAGCTCCCATTTAAGAAGGGAGCGAAATCGACTGTTTGGAACTGCATCATCACTCTGAGCCACGGGCAGATTGAAGGAAGTCACTGCTGATCACTGCGGTGACTGTTCAATGCGGGCCTGATAGCCCATGTGTAAATCCCACCCTGTGGAGTTTCCGCTTCCCCCGCCAACCCAGCCCACCTGGGAGAGCGTGAAGCTAAATCAGCTCAAAGCCCCTGCCACGTCTGGTAATTGTACAGATTTGCTTACATCCAGTTATATCCTATTAGGGTCACCTAGCAACCTTCCTGAAAAAGGATGGCACCTACTGATATCTACGCAGGCGTCCAGCTCCCTCTGGCCGTATCTCTGCCTCAACATTGGCTGATCCTGAGCTGGTCAATGTGCCCATTGCCTGGCTGCATTAGTCCCTCAATGGGGGCGCACAGCGTATTGACTGAAAATATCCTAATATCCTCTCAGTCAGCCTCAGCTGTAGGAGCTATGACCAATCAAATCCCCCACTGTGCCAACATGCTACACACTACTATAAAGCTCCACCATTATAATGGCAGTGTAGTTCTTGTGTTTAACAGACACTAAACAGGCATCTTTCTCTCCTGATCTGTTTGTTCTGTTCCCTCCAGAACTGAAGCATGAGATCCTGGTCTGGAGGCAAACAGCTCAGCGCATTAACCCCGCCAGCCGAGAGGAGACAGCTGTGAAATGCCTGCTGATGCAAAAAGTCCTCAACCTGGAAAGTCTGCTCCGCAAGATGATGAAAACCTTCCAAAGGTTAAAAGACAAACAAAGAAAACAAACAAATATCTGTTATTGCTGAAAAAGCTGTTATCACCTCACACACAAACACATCTCTGTACTGTTTTATCCATTTTATAGAGGAAGCAACATTATTATTAGTGCAGACTGCATTCATCATGATTATATGACCTTTTATGAGACATCTAACAAACTATATGTATGTGTGCTCATGTTGTTGAGTTTATTATAGATAATTGAATAGCTTTAAACATGACACATAGCATTTTCTTTATTTTTTTGTTGAAAACAGAGGAAAAAAACACAAGGAAGTCCGAGAATAGTCCGATAATAGTTTCCTTTTTTGTGCCATTGTAGCATCTGCACAGCAATTATAGCACAAGTCCAAAAATACACTATATATAACACTGGAAATTACAAACTAAATCAATATTTATACAGCATTAAACAAATAAAAAACAGCATATATACTGTTCATACAATACATGCTCTATGCCTTTACTAATATTTTAAACCTTTTAAGAACATGATTGGTCTATAATTTACTGTATAATTAAATGTTTGTTTTTTTATGCTTATAATCATTAAGACAAATGAAATTAATACAGGATTAACATGTTGCTGTGTCTTGCAGACAAATTTCTCAAGAGGATAAGAACTGGGAGCAAAACATTCAAGAACTGCAAAAGAAGGTAAGCTTTCATCTCAGGCGTATTCCTAACCCTCTAGGTTCGCGGCGCATCGATGTTATCTCAATAATGAAGTTGGCCCTGTCTTTGAAACTTCTCTTAAAACAAATACTGTCAGACGTATGATAAAATCTGCCTTTTTCCCCCCATTCAGAAAGAATATATTTTTCTCCTCCACAGCACAGAATAACTGACAAGGTCCTCTTGGTGAAGTGCTTGTCCGTCCTTGGCGTGGTGATCTTCATGTTCTTTCTCAACTCCTTTGTTCCCAGCATTCATCTTGATCTCGGTAAGCACTGCACTGTCTCATTACCGCACCGTTTTTTTGCAAGCCCCACAGGGTGGTTATAGGGTCTGTCATGTAATTATGAAAAACCGCTTCCTCTGTCCTCGCATTTGAAATGAGCCCAAATAATGGGCTGGCTAGCAAATCCAACCACCAAATTACATGGATACTGAGCTGCATTTAGCCCCATTATATTACATCTATATATGCACTCTAACTTCAAACATTTGTTGATGAATATTGTTCTGGTAAGACCACACTAGGAACTTTGATACAGTATTTTCCCCAAATCTTATTTTAAATTCTCTTTTTTGGGAGTTTCTCTGCAAAGATTTGCAGCAATAAAACTAATCTAAAACTAAACTCAGAGCTGTAAAATCACCAGTGAGAATCACATAAAATCTCCAACCATAAAAGCAATTTAAATGCTGTATAAAACCATTATACAGTGACTTCATAATCCTATGAAATGCAGGTCCTAACAAAGCCCTTAACACTGGCAGCCAGATGAGACTGTCAAATTCACACATCAATGATTTACATTGTCTTTAAGCTGCTATAATCAAATTTAAAATAATGAGACTGGATCAAAAGACTTGTATAATATGAAAGCTGGAGCTTGCAGTGACAATCCCACAGAGGGTTATTACCTAAATCTGCTGTTCCCTGCAGCTCTGCGTTGCTCCATAGCATCCTTCAGCTTATTGTTTTGGTTTTCTGGAGCCTAACTTTCCCTATTTACACTCTCACAACTCTCATCAAGGTCGATTTTTGCAGCAGCAGCAGGCAGAATTTTTCAGCAAAAAGCTTTAAAAATCCACTCTACTCTAAACGTGTAGTAGATATTTCCTTTAGGAGTCGGTGGAGCTGAAAGTAGAGTGAATATTGGACTTATAATCATCAGATGGACACAAACATGGCTCCAAATGAATGCTAATGTTAGTCCATATCTGCTGGATGTGTAAAAAAGCAACAGTGTTGTGTTTTTAGTTTGTTTCTGCTGCAACCAGGTAGCCACAAAACAAAACAAATCTGTTGTTGCAGATTTTAGTCTTACATATCACAGAATATTACATATATAGGTAGCAGCATATAACTCTGTTAAGCCTACTGTTAATAAAGGTAAGTTCTGGGATCAAAGGTCATAACTATACCCCTATTCATTTTTGTTGAATGTATTTTTAAGTAACATAAACATGACTTCATCATTTATTTGTAACAAATCTCAGTGGTTCATTCTCTGTCCATTAGAATCTGTATGAATATGACGATCAGTCGCTAATCAGCTGATGTAAGCATGACGTTAGTGCTCCGCCTGAACAAATGCAAACCTCTAAATCTATGATGCTTGCATATACTGTTCATGTTAGTAAATCTGGACCTGTGGTTTAGGGTGAGGGTTACATCTTGTCCGTCTGTTGCCTCTGACTGTGATGTCTCTGATGTATGCTCAGCAGATGACCTTAACAGCATCTCATTAATGCTGAAGCTATCCCTAAATGGAGATGACCGTCTTCATACACACGCTGTCATCTCCCCCCCTCGCTGCAGGGGCCATTCAGTCACCAAACATGCTCAGTTAATTACAGGCGTTGCTCAGGTTACCTCTCTGTGACATTTATTAAATGGGAATGACCCCACATCAGTGTGTTTTCGGTCCCCGCGGAGGGATAGGCGCCTGTCCAAACATGGCTCTCGCTAATGCACGCAGGTCACAGTCAAGGCTGATCACTGCAACAAGCCCAGTCTGTTCATTCACACTTGTTTTAAGAATGGAGCCTCATTAAAATGTAATTACCTTCACACGGTAAGCTTTAATTTCAGTTTCATTATAGCCTGATCATTTGATCCTTCTAATGTGACTATACTTATATAAGTTACAACTTTGGTTAGGATTTAAACTTATTAATCCCTGTGTGGAAATCAGGAATGTATGTGAAAGTCATAGATAATGTAAAAATAATAAAAGTTAACCACAAGCATGGCCGGATCTACCATACAGGTAATCTGGGCAAGTGCCCTTTTGTGGTCAGGCTTCACAGAAATATGACACAAGACTTGACCCATTCTCTTGATGCTGATAATTATTGTGGCTGTCGGAAACCTAGTATGTCCACAATGAAATATGGAGTTGCATGGTTTCCACCTGACGGCAGCGTTATCCAATCACAATTTTTTTAAAAGTTGTTTCCAACAAAATTAAGTCTCATAATTGACTGTTTTATTGTCAATTTGATGATTGATTAACAGGCATCAATGCACTGTGGTTAGGTTGTATCAATGAGTGTTTGTGAAAAATGACCAACTTGCGGAAAATGGACAGTGTTAGTGGTAACCAAAAGATCAGCAGGGGCTGCCTAAAAGAAAGAAAAAACAAAAAGAAAAGGATGAAAAAGAAGTGGCCGCAAGGAAAAATGTCTTGCAAAGAAGTAGCTTTTTCTGAAAAGCTAAAAATGAAGAAGAGGAGGTTGGAACATAAATTATTCATATTGAAAAATCTTCTAAATGTAAGATTGATCTTTAGATACTGGCTGATTAATGTTAAAATTCTGTCTTCGGTTACATGTTGACATTTAAATGACTTTCAAAACTTCAGCAGGAGTTTTTTAAAATTATATTTTTTAGCCTTTAGACAGTTAGTGGCATAAAGGCTGTCAGGAAACGAGGAGAGAGAGAGAGAGAGAGAGAGAGAGAGAGAGAGAGTTGGGTATGATATGCAACAAATGTCCCTTGCCAGATTCGAACCAGGTACCTTGCGGGTATGCATGCACCGCAACCACTTGGCTACAGGGCGAAATGCTATTCTCTGACTATATGCTGGCACATGCTGAAGCACAAATCTCTATATGATTTGAATTTGGCCTTGTGTTAATTAATTCTGTTGTGTACCTTAAAGACAACAGGGGTGAGACATCTTTCACAGCACATTTCCTGCATCAGACGCTACTGTCTTGTGAATGATAGATGAGTCTATCATAAACCGATCAGATCCGCCTGAAAGCTCTTTTTAATTGGAGAGCTCTTTAGGTTTGTTGTCTGCTGCTTGCTTCTATTTTTTTCTTTTTTATTGTTTTATGTTGCTCAAATGAAACATAGAACTTTGCAGTCATCTGTGTGTTGTTGTAATCGGCTAGATGCTACAGGGGAGTTTAATATCTTTTATTAATCCAAGTAGTAGTAGTTGCTGAAACATAGAATATTTGCTGGAGGAGACATGCATCAGAATGAATCACATGAAATTTGAATTTATTTGCATTACATTTACATTTCTTTGCAGTATCACACTGAAGCATAAAAACTGTTAGAAAATATCAGCTGAGAGTTGGCTTTAGATGTATGAACAGACTCCATCTAACAAGAGAAATGTCACACTTTTCCTCTAATGAAGACCAGCTGTCCGTGGGGAGAGTGTAGCTGGCAGTAGTGTTTTCTAACCCTGCTGACCCGCTCTTTGTTTTCTCTTTGTACTAAACTCTTCATTTCAACCTCATTTTAGTTCCTTCTGAAGACTGTAAAAAATTATGTAAATGAAGAGTAGCTAATGCTCCTTAGTTAGATCCGCTGCTAACAAGCAGAACTTTAGCTTAAGATATGTTAATATAGAAATTCTCCTTTTTTTAAAACTAGTTTTATAATGCATTTGTGTCAAGTGTTTCTGGAAACTGTTGGTTAGAAACTTTAACTGGATGCTAATGTTGCTTTGTGTCTGCTACATGTGTGAATAAGGAACTGTCTGCTAACACGTTCGCTACATCAATTTTTTTTTGTTTACAGGTACAAAGTTGCGCTACCCCCAAATCTGCCAAAAAAAAAAAAAAAAAATCATTGATGCAAGTTTAAAGAAAGCTTTCTCAAAAATACTTTCTTATTAAAAACGATCAACTATGAAAACAGTATTCATCTGACATTGAGGAGATTTGGTGGGCAACAACATCAAGCTAGCTGCAGTCTTAACAGCAACAACAAAAAAAACTTATCAATTATAAAGAAAAGACTGTGTACAGAATCTTCACCTTGAGAGAAAAGCCAGTATTGGAAAACCCCCCCCACAAATATCCAGCCCCAGATCTCTTTCCTAACTCTGTCTGAGGCTAACAGCGGCGACTCAGCAGTTTCTGAACCAGCAAACATGTTGATCCTCCTTTTTCAGTCTTGATCTTCTTATCAGTCTGTCTGTCTCCCATCTTCCTCTGTCGCTCTCCTTTTTGTGTCCTTCTGTTGATTCCCATCACTTGTGAAATTATTTCGCCAAAGGCCTGGGCCTGGCGCTCACCTTTTTAATCAAATTTTCTCCAAGTGGATGCACACTCTTCCCTCTTTTCAGAAAACGTTTTCTAATTGTAAATATCAGCGGGCCGGTGCCACATTTTGTCCTCTAGACTACAATGTGTTGGAATTTGTGATAGTGAATGCAAATTAACTATTTATCATTTCCAACAAGTAGCACTTAATGGTATGATCTGTTTATTAGAATATAGTGATGGTATATGCGGAATTCATGCAATTTCATTTTTAAAGTCTCCTAACTATGTCCATGTGTTGTGTGTGATATTTTCCTTAGTGTGTTTTACTCTCATGAGGTCGTGAAAGCATCTTTACATATGTGAGTGTGTTTCCTGGCTATAAAGGAAGATGTCAAGTGTTTTTTCTTCTTCTCTTGCTCAGGTTGGATTGCTATTCTGGGTGCACTGTGGCTTTTGGTTCTGGCTGACATCCAGGATTTCGAGATCATCCTGCACCGAGTGGAGTGGGCAACGTTATTGTTTTTCGCTGGCCTTTTCGTTTTGATGGAGGTATTTATCATACAGCCCATATATATTTATATATTTTTTTGCATTTGACAGTGAAGCAAGATTTCAACAGATTTTGGACTCCACTCAACATCCTACAACTTCTATTTGTCACACAAGAAAATTATAAGAAATAAAATGTGACCCAGAACAAAGATTAATGTTGGTGTTTACCCCCGCTCACCTCTTACAAGCATCTTTACAAGATACTAAAGAAAAACAGGATATTTGCTTAGATCTATCGGCAGTACACAAATTCAACCCGTCAGTGAGTTTACAATCTGAAAAGTAATTATCTATTTCTTCTATTTCTAGCCTGCCAGTGAAATGATGAGATAAAGTGTAATGTCAGCACAATGACTGCTGTTGTTGTTTCTCTCCTCTGAGTGTTTGGTACAGACGGGGGCCCTGGCAAAGCTATTTGTTGGATGCATTAAACATTGTATAGTGGTGACTGTCATATCAATCTTTTGTTGCTTTCAGTGTCAATAATGATAAAAAGAATAGATGTGCCCTTGTGTAGTAAATGGCTGCTAAATTGCCTTTCTTCTCTTCGTTTAATCTCACCTATAACTAATTCTCTTCTTTTTTAAAAAAAATTAATCTTCTCCCCTTCATTTTTCAGGCTTTAGCACAGCTGCAGCTCATCGATTATATTGGAGAACAGACAGCACTGCTTATAAAAGTGAGTTTTTCCTTTCATTCTCAGCCTTAAAACTCATCTCCCAAGGCTCCACATGACTGCTATAATTGATAATTGGGCACAGGTGACATGATATTGCATTTCATGCATATAGATCCTTCATCCTGCACGGCTCTGAATTCAATTATTTAGTTTGCATCTTATTTCTGTCAGCGGATGAAGAGGTCTGAGGTAATTTTCACCAATATTCTGGCCTGTGTGCATCATGCAAGTGAGGTGTCTCTCAGCTGAGAATTGCACTAGTAATAGGTATGTCAGCTTGTGTTTAGACCTTGGGCCTCTATAACTCCAATAATCACACATGACAGGTGGTGTGCTATTCATGGTTTCTGACCTGCTCCATGTCCCAGAACAATGGGCAACATGCTGGGTAGCATCGCATGGCCTTTCTCTCGATACAAGTAGAGAACAGCTGATAGGAGGAGATATTGCCTCCTTTAACCTGACTGTGCACACCTAAGAGAAAACTATCTAGAGGGTTCAAACAACACCATGCTTGTCACATGTGGAGAATGGGCCACCCTGTGTGTGTGTGTGTGTGTGTGTGTGTGTGTGTGTGTGTGTGTGTGTGTGTGTGTGTGTGTGTGTGTGTGTGTGTGTGTGTGTGTTTACGGCACAGCTCAGAGATAAAACTCAAAGACACCACCGCCACTTTTGGTTGTGTCACACTTTCAAACAGCTTCATCCTCTCCCAGCCCTCCGCTCCCTGATGAGAGGTTCAGTGTCAAAGAATAAACATAATTGGTTTGATTTAAATCAGTGACAGGCTATATGGGGGAGTGTGTGTGTGTGTGTGTGTGTGTGTGTGTGTGTGTGTGTGTGTGTGTGTGTGTGTGTGTGTGTGTGTGTGTGTGTGTGTGTGTGTGTGTGTGTGTGCGGGTGTGGAGGGCATGGGCATCTGACTGGTAATGAAAGTAGTAGTTATCTGTCGCTCTCATTATCTCTCCTCTCTCAGGCGGTGCCAGAAGACCAGCGTTTGGCAATAGCCATTATCTTGGTGATGTGGGTCTCTGCTCTGGCTTCTTCTCTCATTGACAACATTCCCTTCACTGCCACCATGGTAAACCTGATGTTTTAATCTCACACTGCAGAATATATTTACGAGATCACAAAACCGCACACAAACACAGTTCAAACACGTCTTGAGTCATTTAAATGGAGATGGGCTTCACCATCATGTATTACTTCATTTTGCCTTGGATAAACTCAAAAACTTGACTTGTGTCATTTTGATCAATACATCCAGCATGGAGTGTTTTGAGCGGAAGATTATTAAGTATGTGACCAATTGTCCTGGAAAAAACATTGCAGGTGCAGATGACTTTCTGTGTGTGGAATAGTACTTAGCTATAATTTTTGTTGGGGTGACAGTAATCTGACCACCAGCCTTTACCTTTAAGATATTCAGACACTCATGAATTACACTGTAGTTTGTGGGGGCAGACGTATTATACAGTTAATTCTATTACAAATATCAAACTGACTACTTTCTCACCACTTTTTGTTCTCAGCTGTCTGTTTTGCTGAAGATTAATAGATTGTACGGATATCAATGTTTCAGAGGGGCGCCACTGTGCCCAATTAAAATGACAGTGAGAAAAGAAAAAGATGTTATCCCACTGACAGTATGAGATGTGGCTTGCAAGAATTAAGGCACCAGATTTTTTAACTAGTCTGCCCCGACCCCCCCTTACAGTGTATCCAGAGGTTTTTTGTAGATATTTTCAGGCCCCATGCAAGTATCGTTCTACCTAAAAGGTGGACTTCAGACTGCATCCATTTTCAATTCAGTGCACAGCTGATAAGAAAACATGTCCTGATTGTCACAATAAAGCTAAAGCTGAGAGATTTATTTCATTCAGAGCAGAGGAAATAAATTGTCTCAATTAAGCGGCTCTCTTAAGCATCGTTTTTAAACCTCAAGTACAAACTTGGCCTATTCTACGGCAGCCAAGCAAATACAAAACACGAAGTCATTATGATACAGTATATTCTTCACCCCCATGTAAATACTCAGTGAGGCTTAGCTTTCCCACCCAGGGGCAGACATTTTGATTGATATAAGGCGATGTACAGTGTATACACGCTCTGTTAGTATGGTTTGTGAAAGTGAGACGCACAGCAGTACTCAGTCATGCAGCAGCTGGTAACACCAGCAGGAAACCTATGGAAATATTCTCTACCATGCTGCACATGAAAGCTTTAATGTTTATTTTGTAGACTCTGTAGAAATTGCCAGGGAAAAAAAAAACCCTCGTAAAATCTTCAGAAAATTCTAAAACGGTCGGGACACGGATGAGTACACACTGTTCTGCCATCATAGTGCGATCCTACTAGACTATTAGATGACTAGACATTTCTAACAATTAAGTATTGAAATTATTTTGGAGAAAAGTTGCATATAAAAATGATTTCCACACTAAATCACTGTATTTTTCAGTGATTTTCAATCTGTCTCCATGCCCACAGATTCCAGTTCTCATCAACCTGAGTCAGGATGCAGATGTGAACCTACCCATAAAACCTCTCATCTTTGCCTTGGCAATGGGCGCGTGTCTTGGGGGTAAGCCTCTCTATTTTATCATCCTCACATTAATAAAAAAAAAGTTTGTCAAGTATAAAAATAAAAAGAGTTTTTTGGGTAAACACAAAAGCTTTGCAGAGTTGCTGACAGACACCGGGGACTTTATAGTTTATACCTGTTTGAAAGGTTTGGATCTTTATAGATATCCTTTGCCAGAAGGAGACATCATGTGCTTCAGCTGACAGCCACACTTTGTACAGCTGTGTCACTCTTCGGGGAGGTCAGGCTGTGTGCTTTTTTTGTGAAAGCAGCCCAAGGCCTTCAAAGCGTGCCTTATTCAGGCTCTACCACAGCCCAGCGGCCGCCCCCCCCCTCAGCAGAGTGTGTCTGTTTGGGTGAGAAGGACACAAAGAGAAAGAGCTGTCATAGTGTTTCAGTTTAATCAACTGCACTGTGACAGGTCCTTATCGATCGGCAGTATGATGTTGCCACTGCCCGGCTCCATCCCAACACTGACACCTTTTGAGATGTGAGCAGTATCGAACGGCAGCATGGGTACGCACCATGACTGTCAAAATGCTGCCAAGAGTAGATTAAAAACAGTAAAACTTAGATTAAAGTTGAAAATAGTGAGAGAATGCTGAAAGATGATGAAGAATTTTTATTATTACTCCTACTACAGCAGATTATACATGTTAAATATTTTAATTTTATTCTCCTTTGAGCTCATGTTCTTTTGCTTAAGTATGAATAATTGAGCTCAAGCCTTAATATCTAGTTGAAAAGAATGAGTTAGATTTAATTTAACAGTTTTCTATTATGTCTTCCTCTTTGTTCAGGGAACGGCACATTGATAGGAGCATCAGCCAACGTCGTGTGCGCAGGAATTGCTGAGCAACACGGCTACGGTTTCTCCTTCATGGAGTTTTTCAGGTAAGCTCTCTCTCACTTAACAGCAATGCACATATCACGAAGCGCACAGTTAGAAAAAAGTCATTAGCACCATTTTTTAAAAGACCCAATGAGTCTTTTTATTTTTAGTTGGTCTTGTGGGGGACCACAATACTGGGAAGCCTGTAGCCTACTATAGGCTAAACCGCCTGAAGGGGTACTTACATTTTAATCTGTCATATGTTATCATAGAAGATGCCAAAAATGAGCATTGAGGTTCCTGAGAACATTTAGAGAAAAAAGCAGAATTCAGATCCAAAAATTGTAAATACCCAAATTTCTCTGGAGTACTGTTCATCGAAATGTGTATGAAGTGCCAGAGGTTGCTTTGGGTACTGTGGGTATCTGACCAAGCAGGAACCAGGTTTTTTTTTTTTATGTTTTCCAGCTGACATTGCTTGGGACTTGTACAGCAGCTGCACATACTGTATATATATCCCTATTTTTATAGTCAAACTGCATGTGTGATTGACACTAAATGTAACACTCATGGAGAGCTTGATTTGAGAACTCTCTGGTAGTTAAAAAAAAATGAATAGAAAAAGTAAATGGCGAAAAATGGCATTATATATAAAACAGGATGTTAAGGAGGCCGCCTGCCAAGTTACCACCTGCTCACTAATTATTTTCATTCTGGTGACGTCACACCCAAATTACTTTGCAATTTGCTCGTAGGAGGTTAGGAAGTGGTCAGTGATGTTGAAAGAAGTCTGATTAGGCGTAATATGCAATCACTCAAAAATAGCATGTTATTTGACGTATGGGAGTGAGTGTGCTGTATGTACTGCAGGGAGGAATAGCTGAAAAGAGATTGAGCGAGGCCTGTTTCTTGAGGGATTTTGTTCGGACTTGAAAGTCTGCAGGTGGAATTTTCACATTGAAACATTGATTTCCTCACGCGGGCACCACTCCATACTCCTGTATACATCTAAAGATTCAGTAACACATGTGCCCGTGTGTAGATTACTGTCACCAAATGTACATCAAAGAATCATTGGAGCGGGTGACAGGGGATCGATCTCTTTGGACAGATCTGCGGAGAACCTTTTTCACCTGGCACTGACATGAGTGACCTATCATTTGTCTACAACTCTTCCTTCCTTTACACATTTATGTTGGTTTTTTTTTATTTATTGTGAGATTAGCTTTTTTAGCCACAACAGCAGCATGGGTTATGTGGTTGACATTTGTGGTTTTGAGCAAAATGTCAACTATTGTAAAGAAAGGTATAAAAAAACTGCAACCTCACAAATGCCAAATGAGAAAAGTTTGCTGGTTCTAGCTTCTTAAAAGTAAAAATGTATTGCTTTTCTCTCTGATTTATATATTTGTGAATGAAATAAATTAGATTAGTCTCTTTGATCGGGCAACAAGCATTTTAAAGAAGTTACTTCGGGCTCTGGGGTATTGACAATAATCACTATTTTTTAGATATTTAATGGCTAAACTAATCATTGAAAAAAGAGATAAATAACAGAAAAATTAGAGATTCATTTGCCAAAAAATAAATCTAATTGTTAGTTTCAGCCCTAATTACAGTAGTGTTGCCTCCTAGATCATTTAGTTATGTCAATCCTGTTTACTAGCGGAAGATTTCATAATGATGAGGGTGTGAGCATCCATCAGTCAAACATTTAACAATAAAACAGTACTTTCTCTGCTCTGCAACATCAAGGTATGACTTCAGATTTCATTGACATTGATAGGAAAAGTTGCACCCTCTAAGCTTTACTCCCCTCACCCTGTAGCTGTGTTTACAGTGACTGGGTAGAAGCTTTGCTCTCAGCTGAAGCGCTGCCTGTAATTGGCTCTCTGTGGCAAGGGTCACAGCTGTTCACAGAGACAGGTAAAAAGGAAATAGGTCTTTCTGCGACTCCAAGCAGCTGGGACTGACTGGTGTTGTATCAGGTGGTTTAAATTCAAAGTCCAGATGAACCCACAGGGACAAGAAAGCCATTGTGATAGATTGTCATCAAGGAAAATGAGTGGTCCTGAATAGTTCAGCAGTTAGATGGTATGGTCCCTGTTGCTTCCTTTATGCGTCTAGGCTGTTATCATCTTCCTCTCTTAAAACCATTAACCTCGGGGAGCATGGCAACAGCCTCCACTCTACATAGTGCAACTCCACAGGGTACGAACCACTGCTAGTGCACTTTTGTTCGGTGTGAGAAATAGCCTGTTACAATCTAACACCTTGATACCTGAAGGTATTCAGTTGCATTTTCACAGTGATGTCAGTGATCGGAGAGATATACAGATACTGCAGTAAATGCACCAATACAACAATGAAAAATGCCCTTTGGTAAAATGGCACAAAAAAAAATCATGTGCATCTTATTGGTAACTAGACTAGTAGACTAGTATCTCTTTGTTAGGGATCTTGTTTACTCTTATGTCTTTATGTAAATCTTAACTGAACTGAAAAGTTACTGGAAACTACTAATGTCAAATAATTATAGTGGAGTAAAAATTCCAATATTTTCCTCTTAAATGTTTTGGAGTAAACGTATAGTAGCTTAAAATAGAAATAATCAAGTGAAGGACGAGTACTTTAAAATTGTACCAAAGTCCAGTACTTGTGTTAGTGAACTTACTTTCCACTGCTGATGTTTCATTCTGTCATTACAGTCTCATCTGCTCTTTAAATCAAGTTGTCTCCCAGCAGATTAATGGCAATGTCAGGATGTCCGCCCTCAGCCTCGAAGGACGCATAAAGCAATAAAGAGAGGCTTCTGATCAAAAATTGAATAACACATTTCAGTTTTTGATTTTTACTTTGTTAGAGATCCTGCTGTGTCCCTCCCTGTGTGCTGACCACCAGCTACTGTAAACAAATCTCAAATCTCCTGATCAAATGACAGTAAACACTGTGAGCTGGTTCAGAGAGACAGAAAGAGAGAGAGAGAGAGAGAGAGAGAGAGAGAGAGAGAGAGAGAGAGAGAGAGAGAGAGAGAGAGAGAGAGAGAGAGAGAGAGAGAGAGAGAGAGAGAGAGAGAGAGAGAGAGAGAGAGAGAGAGAGAGAGGGGCATTATTCAGTTTCAGTTTCTCTCCACACCTTGAGCTGCCTTCCTTTGTGACACCATGTGACAGAATTAATATTCCCATTCATACGCCTCTCTGAGTCTGCAGAGGGGAGCTGTGTGGGAACAATGGTCCCATGCACCACAGACTGTAGGTGGGTTACCTTCATTTGCAAAAAACATTACAGGCACAGTAATCAGGGACAAAAGCTTACACAATGACAGAAATAAATACTTTTCCGCAAGCCAAAACACTACAGGTTTGTGCATTTTGCAAGTCTTATTGCTCATAGAACAGCGCAGGTCAAGCCTTGTAATAGACAGTAGCACTG
Organism: Scomber scombrus; assembly: GCF_963691925.1. NCBI lineage: Eukaryota > Metazoa > Chordata > Actinopteri > Scombriformes > Scombridae > Scomber > Scomber scombrus. The sequence continues at coordinate 7,643,088 of NC_084977.1, read as the reverse complement.
CTCTCCAAAGCCAAAGGAACATGTCCCTGGGGTTTATCTAAAGAGACTCTTTCAGATTGCATCAGGACTTTCAAAGAGCTCCTATGATATGCAATTAAAGCAATGTCTGAGATCACGAGGTACGATGGGATTTTTTTTTACCAAAGGTGAACCTTGTTCTTTTCTATTGCTGTATTGTGTGCAACTCTTTCATCTGCCCTCTGTCCATTCATGCTGTGCCTGTGACGGAGAAATAAGTATTGCTCAGCAGAAAGAGATTAAGTCGTGTAGAGGTGACCTTGTGTCTGACTATGGTCACAGTTTAGCCACATAAAGGGTATTTAAAGGTCTTCAACCCAAATTTGCCATTTTAAATGCTTCATTTAAATATAACGTATAAAGTAGAACTTAAATGTCATTATGTGCGAAACTGGCAGAGACAGGGAACATTTGTGCAGCAGAGAGATAACTGTATTGTTCAACTACAGATCAATATATCACTGAGCTGTTGTGATCCTCCATCTACACTGCTGAATGCTGCATTACTATCCAGCTCTGGAGTGTTTTTTTAAGCATTGATTCTTTAGCCGGAGGGTGAGCCGAGTGGTTAAGTGGTCTGAAGTTGTCTGCTCAGTAGTAGAACCACTTCGCTAAAAGGTTTAATAATCATCGCCTGATGTAGGTGCGGGTTCTTTGCTGTCATAAAGAAACCAGAAGTGTGGAGTAGTTTGATTCAGTCAGCCATTCAGCGCCGTTGTGTGCAACTAAAGAAAGTAGTTCAACTCCTCGAACAGCTGGAGTGCAGTATGTTCAACAAGTCCTCCACATTAAAAGACAAGATGTGTCACCGGTTGAAACACAGAACCGCGCATAGAAAAGTTTCTGCCGTTATCAGGAAGATGACGTCAATTGTCTGCATCATCCAAAGCACTTCCGAAAATTAAATAGGTTTTTATCCTTTTCAAATGGTAACTAAGTACTGTAAGACCTTTCAGTGGCAGTTAAACTGATAGCAGCATTTTGTTAGCATTTACTATTGTTAAAGTGGTAATTTGACAATTTCGAAATACACTTATGGGCTTCCTTGCAGAGAGTTTGATGAGAAAAATACACACCACTCTAATATTATATCGTCATGAAGCTGGAGCTGGCATCGGGTTAGCTTAGCTTAGCATAAAGACAGAAAACAGGGGGAAACAGCTAGCCTGGCTCTGTCTGAAGGTAAAACAATCCACCTACCAGCACATCTAAAGGTTTAAATAAAACTTCAGTACATTTGTGTAATATCCATGAAGTCATTAATCATTTTGGATCACTTTGAGCTAATAATGGTAACCAGTGACAATCTGTGCGACCAAATATTAACTAGAGGCTAAAATCTTTTTCTTAGAAGCATTTAAAAAGGACCAAAGTGGAGGCTTGTCATCAGTAGGACAGACCTCTGGGAATAAAGGAATGAAAGGTCAGGTTTTTTTTTTTTTTTGAGGTTTTCTCTCATTTTTCAGCCCTTACTAAACTTTTAATGTGTAAATAGAAAATGATGACTCTGACCTTTATAACTCAGCTTAACTGGCCACTCAAAAAGTTTGACTCTTACATTTTAAATGCACCACCAGGCTGTATTGAAGATGTTATTAATGAACTTAAGTGCTTGACTATCCTCATTAATCCGTAGTTCACATACTAATTTGACATTTCCACATGCATATTAGATGGGAAGTGCTTAGTTTTATTCATCTGACTGAAGAAAGAGATGTAGCAATAAAGAGAAATACATTGGCATGCAATTATCAGACATGCTTTCACACATACACCACTTACTCTTTTATTAAGGACCTCTGGAATTCTCCCTGCTATTCACATCTTTCTCTCTGCAGATTCAATAGATAGTACAGCTTTATGAAAGGTCATCTTAACATGGAGTGTGTGTGTGTGTGTTTGTTGGCAAAGCATTTCCACAACCCGTATTTGTAATTTGATATTTCTGCTATTGATATTTAATTAGACAGTTCTTATCCGGCATATTTATCATGCACCATAATAGAGGATAAAAACGATTACTAGTTTTTAGGGCACTGCACTGAGAGCTGAACCCCCAACTCTTTTCTGTGACATTAAATCATCCAAACATATAACGTTTCCCATACAATGTCAAAAATATATGAAATAAGGAACTCATGTAGTATATAGCCTTAATTAGACACATGTGATTATCTTTAATTAAAGTGTTAACCCATTTAATATCTGTAACTCTGACACCCATGATCAGATTCAGTGTGGCTCTATAAATTGGCCAATTGTACAAACATGTTTTCACTTGTCCTGTTATTCTTTACAGACCCAACATGGAGCTTATAAGACCATGAAATACACTTAAAAAAAAAAAAAAAAGGAAACTGAATTAAAGTGGTCTTACACTAAACATGTAGTCAAAAGTCATCCAGTCATTGGAGAACCTGGTACAGTTTTTCTGAATAACCCAAATGACAAAAACCAGTATGCTCAAATTTTGTGGCTGCTACTGACCATCAATATTTATCATTCATCGCTATAAATTAAAAGTTACATTACTAGTTTTACAAATGGTGTCCAACTCTCTTTTTTTTTTTTAATATCAAACTTATTTTACATTATTTATCAGATTACTATAAAAGTAATGTGCCAAAGTGAAAGTTAAAGGTCCCATATTGTAGAAAGGGAGATTTCTGTTCTTCACTATAAAGCAGGTCTAGGTGTTGTATAAATACTGTGAAAGCAAAAGACTCAGTCCACAGAGAAATGCACACAGCCTGTATTCAGAAACTGTGACCTCAAACGAGCCATTTGGAAGGCCGTCCCCCCATTTTAGTAAGCTAGAGGTTCCTCTTCCATGAACTGTAACTAGGTGCTTTTTCACCATAAAAACATGTTTTTTAAATAGACCACTAACTAGACCAATAATATCTATTTCACATAATTTTCAGTGAGGCTTTTTCCCTGTGAGTGCTTGTTATTTTAATAAAACATACAGGGCATCAGCCTGTGTCCCACTGAAAAAATAAAACTAAGCCTACTGCTAAAACTCTATTTAGGACAAGTGAAATATAAAGTTATGTTTCTGTTTGTTTCTAGCCAAACAAACAACTGTCACCCCATTGTAATCATGCTTCATGATCATAATAATTGGCTACGATTATAAATCACTCACTTTTATCACTGTGTCATTAATCTCAATAGGGAGATTAGCAGTGCTAATAAACACAGATGTGAGCCATCATCAGCATGAGCTATGGCAACAGCGGGTTCATGGTTATTTTCTGGTTTATTTGGTCATGACTTATTCATTGAGTCTATCGATGACTTGGCTTCACACCTCCTGCTGCACCATAACACTTGTAAGCAGCATCTGCTCTAAATGATATTTTAATGATATGGGTTCCCTTCATTGTTCAGTAGGGGTTTAATTACTTCATGCTACTCTGACAGAAATGAACCAGTAGCACAGATCCAATACTGACTCAAATAGATGGATCAGGTATCAGTGAAAATGGGGTGGATCCATAAGAACTTATAACACTATGTGAAGTTGTTTGAAAGCTCTCTTTAGTAAATAGCAGCTGTCCTGAGGAGCCTGTATAGCCTCAATAAGACCAGCTATTTTAGCTAATCCTGCCAAGAGAGAACCACACTTAACAAAATCCCCCAAATATCTGCTTTATAACTGCTGTGATTATGTCAAAGCAAGGGACTAATAAAAGTGGAGTTTCCATAGCAGGCATTCAGCATTAGCACTGCTCCTCAGGCTCACTTTGGGTTTCCCCCTCTGGGATTATTTCCCCCTCATGGTCATGTCATTGTCACTCTGGCACTGTTGGGTCTTCAGATAAAAAATATAAGGTCTCTTGGTGTTACTGTCAGTTGGTTTAAAAAGTTGGATTTGTTCATGTTTCTGGACCTATTTATTTGTTATTATTTATGTTATTTTACAAAGTAAGGAAAGTAAAGTCTAGTCACACATAAAAGAATAATCCCAGTCTTTTCCAAACAGTGAGGTATGAACACCGGTATCAGATTGGTACTCGGTATTGGCCGATAACCAAAACCCAGGTATCAGCATCAGGGCTGAAAAAGACAGATTGGTGCCTTTTTCTAACTAAATACACACATCATTTTTCTTCTCTTTCTATCCTCCAACACTGATCTGTGACTGGGGGCAAACATATCTCTGGCCCTCTGAGCAGCCACGTGTCCATATAGGACATGGTAGACATCCAAATGACAAAACCATCTGCACCTCTGCGGTCATCTAAGGACACATTTTAAACTGATGATGCTAATTTGGGAATAAAAAACTGGGAGAGCAATCTGTAGACTACTTAATACAGTTTTCCTTGCTCATTTTTATGGCAGTGATGGCCGCTGTTGCATCAGAAACCTAACTACATTTCATTCATCACAATGAGGACAGAGCTGGCCTTTACAAATGCCAGGCATTATCACAATTTCACATTATCATTATCGTAAGACCTCTGAGCCAACTTTGGCCTGTCACAGGGGTTGAACTTTGGACTAGTTTGCATGCACTGCAGGGCTTTTCAGGTTCTTTCGACAAGGTTGACGTGTCTCTGTTTGGCAAATAATATGCCACCCCCTTTGTAACATCTTACGGGGACTGTCTCAGAGTAGCTGGAAGACAAACCTTCTTCTGCGGGCCGAGATGTCCTTGAGCGAAACTCTGAATTCGCACCGGCTCAATCAGTCCTGCAGCTCTGACCTCCTGTGCAGCGGGCTGAGTGAAAAGAGAATTTCCCCTATGGGCCTAAATAAAGTTTCACACATCAGAGCAAGAATCTGTATTACAGTCTAAGAAAGTTTGCACATATGAGAAATTTGACTGTCCGTGGCTGCAAAAAAAGGTCGAAGTAGGTCGAAAAACAAACCAGAACCATAAAAACGAGCTCAATAAAGAGAGGCAGACAGCTGCCGTGAGACAGTAAAAGAATAAGAGGAGCGATCTCAATGAATTTTTCAAATAACCTTTTAAACCATTTGAAATTATGCAATAGGTCTCCTCGAGGTGTAGTCTATTTAGACACCTGTTGCTTGAAATTGACAGTTATTTCCTGCTTATTGTAATTTGTTTCTGGTCTATTGAACTCCCACAAATTGGAAAAAAAAGCTTCTTCAGAAGACAACAGCATAAAGACACCTGTTTATAAATGTCAGGTCAGCCGCATGCAGGCAGCTACTCCATTTAAAACTAAGTGTTGTTCCACCTGTTAATCTTGGAATCTGCTTAACAGGGGAGTCCAATGAAAGAAATTAGAGAACAACAATATATAATATCTTTATATTTTAGGCCATGTCCTTATCAAAAAATTACTACTCCACTGTTAATATTCATAGTGTTTGAATTGTATCCAGCTCGTCTCTTGGCGCCCTGAAGTCAATTTACCGGCTTTTCTCTCCCTAAATCTCAGTTACAGGAAATACTGTTCCATCAGGTGGTCTCATTAATGTCGTCTCGCAGGGATCTGCTCAAACTCACGGTGTTTACTCTGCATCGATTGCTTCTTCCTCGACCTTTTGGCATCCCAGATGAACATTAAACCGAGCTCTTTTGAGGAGAGACACAGAATAGCTGTGGATGGAAGCTGTAAAATCAAACGACATTGTAAAATACCAACAGCCTTATCAAACATTTATTCAGGAACAAGCTGATCCTGGGGAAGACAAACATGGCCAAATGTGTCTGCGAGTGCACATTTTTTTTGGATTGTAGAGAGGTTTGATAAATGTTCAGAGAATGTAGCCAACTATCCACTAAGGTATGAGATATGAAACATGCCTGAGTTACAGTATACTTAACAGTAAACACTCTTAAGTTATGTTATTGGTATGTATGTGCTGTTGCCTGGGTAACAGCTAATGGGGATCCAAATAAACTAAACTAAACATAGAAAAGCCTGCATTGCATTACCACACAACAATGGCTACACTTTGACAACAACAAACGCTGACTCATTCATTTTGGATGATCCAACTACATTTCCAAGTACTTTTTCATACAGTAATGGGAATGAATAGAAACTGCTGACTGATGTAAAGATACAAAACACTTGGAAAATAGTGAAAAAGTTCTTTACAATAAAAGCTAAACATTTAAAGACAGACAGATTAAAATAAGCTAAAAGCCATAAAAATAAAGGGAGTAAAAAAAATGCAAAATTAAAAATAAAGAACTTGAAATTAAAAACAAATAGAGTCAAGGAAAATGAGCAGGCAGCTCAGGTAAAAATCAGGAAATGCTGTCCAAAAAAAAGTGCGTTCCAAGAAGAGAACTTGAAAGAAGATACTGACGCAGACAGCTTTATTTCCTCAGGCAGGTTGTCTAGGAAACAGTCTAAAATGGGCAAAAAAACTAGTATGGCCCCTAATAAATCAGGTTTAGAGCTGCTTCCTGCTTCTGAAATGAAAAGCTCCAAAACTATTATCTTTGAGAGTTTGTTTCCTCTTCAGAATAGTATCTGTCAAAAGCTTTTACTATCAGGGGACATTACGCAGTGAAGATGCTATTTTTATAGTAATTACACTGGTAGTATGCATTCCTAATGAATGTTGTACAATAAATAGATACAGATAACAGATAAAAGCCTGCCTGTATGTCACTCTGAGCAAAAGCTGCTTACTCATAGGAGTTAAAATACCTATACTCCACAGTATAGTGTTAACATGACATTCCATCTATCTTATGAGGCTATAAAGCTCATTGCTCACCAGAAAACCCAATTGTTGGATTTGAAGAAAAACTGCTGAAATAAAAACTGTGCACTGTGTGAAGTCCATTTCTGGGCTTTTTGTGCTTTGCTCTATGTGTCAGAGCCTTTTTTGTTTGAATGTGGACTCAGCCTCAGATATGTGGTCAGGCTCAGCTGTAGTAATGCTCGGCTCAAAATGCTCAGTTTGATTGTAAATAAGAATAAAATGTTAATTCATAACATTTTCTTGCTCTCTTGCTTTTTACAGGTTAGGATTCCCCATGATGATAATGACATGCATGATAGGCATGTGCTACCTGCTGGCCACCCACATCGGACTTGGATGGAACATGTAATCCACAACTGCTGTACAGAGCCAAAGAATGTGTGTGTATAAGTGTGTGTGTGTGTGTGTGTGTGTGTGTGTGTGTGTGTGTGTGTGTGTGTAAATGTGTGCATGTGACCATTCCTTCAAGCATTTAGAGTTTCAGCTGACTGTAATGTGATATGTAACCTGATTGTGTGATCAGATTACAGGCGCTATAGAAAGCACAGCAGCCATATTTTTCAAAGTATGGATAAGTGTCTTTTTCTAAAGTGCAGACCAGCAGGGACCAGAATTACTGACTCATTGACCAAAGCTTTGAATCAAACATCTCTTAAAACTGATGCACGTGAATAAAGTTCTTGGTCCCTCGTCACCCTTTTTGAGTTTTACCAACTTTTTAAAAACTTGAACTCAATCCAAGGGAAGGAGATGTGTCTTTACTGGAAAAAAAAATTGCCCCACTCCACAATGCTGAATATGGTGCTACTGCCTCAATGGGTATAACTGGTGTAAGTGTTTCCATCCATCACCTCTGATGTCAGACTGTTCAATCTTTTGGAAATCCATGTGGTCTGTTTACAAAAAGCAACGACTGATTCCTGTAGACGTGTATTACACTGATTTGCTTTTGGAGACATGTAGATCATGTAGATCACACTGATCATTATTTGTTTTAGGCAAATGTTTCACCCATGGTTTACCAAACTTATGTTTATATTGTAAAGGAACCACAATACCCAGTGAAAGGGATTTTATAATGTCTAATATTTTTGTCAGATGTCCATATATCAATGCCCTGAATCTGAAAATAACTAAAGGAGCATCAATTAAATATATATAAAATGACAATGATTAAGTGAAACAGGTGTAGACTGTTAACCAAATAATGTATTCTATCTATTGTACTGTGTACACAAAGATCTTATGTAACCTCATGATTTTTTTCAGTTAACCATATTTAATGTAGAAAAGATGTAATCATGTAAATGATCTTACATGGAATGGACAACATCCTCTTAACTTGTCCAATTGAAACTGTTACCTGTATTTATTGTACAACCTGACAACCTGCAGGACATCTAAAGTATGTTCAAAGGTTGGAACTTTCAGAACATTAAGATCAACATGAATAATAAAGTTTGTGATGTTTCTGGAATTTTTTGATTGTCATTTGTCACCGATTTTATGCATGCAAGTTATTTCTGATGACGTCTTCAAGTTATCTTAAGTTGGGTTTGCTTCGAATTCATGGCAAAAAGTCATTTCAAACTAAAAGAAATGGGCATTCACTAGCGGAAAGGGTCTAATTAAAGATGTAAGTAAGTTGCATTATGGGATATGTAGGATCCAGTGCTTTTGTAGCTTAACTCCTAGTAGTGACTATAATTGATCATTCTAATCATGCTAATCCCCTAACTTTTTAGAGGTCCTATAGCTGGAGTATACCTTTACTATTGTATATATAGTAATCATTGTTTTTCAGGGGTAGACCTGTCAATTTAAAAGAATAATTCACCATACACACTGTATATACTTAATTTGGCACAGTACCTGCCACGTGACTTTTATTTTGTTGATTTCCACCACAATAACCAATGTGGTTTAATGCCAGAAAACTTCTCAGTTAAACATCTCTTATATGTTTAAGCCAAACCGATGTTGTGATTAGTACAAGAGACGTGACTCTCACTGTGTGGTCCTTGTGATGAGAGAAACACCTGCTGTGGTCATCCTTGTACCATGTTGACATTATCAGGATTGTTCTGTCCACCTACACTTTCCCACTCGAGCTTTAAGAGTTCTCAACATGTTTGTAAAATGCTGGAAATGGCTAAATATAAAGTAGAGGATGCAGATCAGTGGGAACTTGTAGTGGTGGTACAGTGTCTCCATGAACTGAGAGTGGCTCTCTGCTGGTTGGTGGTTTGAGATCACTGAAGGACGTAGTAAGTTGTGCTCCAATAACCAATAACACAACAAGTAGTAGTTAAAGAAACAAACTTGTAGCCAAAGTGTTGTTGAATGAGTTAAAGGAGCGAAAGCATTGGATTGATAAAAAAGGTTGATGGTTAGAAAATAATGGCATTTATTTAAAGCTCCTTCATTATACATCGTTCCAATTTATGCCATATTGCCCTTTTCAAAGTTTTCGGTAATGCACGTAATTGGGGATTAAATATATAGGCCACACCTACTCAATACAGGTCGGCGATGTCTCGGTGGTGTAATAGGTTAGTGGGTTGTTGGTTTGAGCAACAAACAAACAAGTAATATGATATTGGTAGTAGAAGATAAAGTCCTTAAAGATCTTTTCCTTCAATATGCCTTGGTGCCCATTTCTGCCATAATGCCCTATTTTTAGTTTTTGGTAATGCAAGTAATTGGGGATTGAAAATATAGGCCACACCAACTCAACAACAGGTAGTCCCAGGGGAGCGCGACAGCTTGGGGTGTGAAACCTCTCAGTTTGTTACAGTCATTGGAAATCTGTTTGTGTTGTCCACTTTACTGCCATTACAGAGCCGTGCTCTGGATCACAGCGTTAATTAGCACATAATTAATTAAAGAAAATTCCTCCCACAGAGAACTTGACAACATTATACATCATTAATGTACTTAATGTGATGCGGGAGTTAAGAGTAATTTACAGTGAGTTAAACAACTATTTACTTCTTACTTCTGCACTAAAGCAAGCTGTCCCTTACATGCCTTACATTGAAAAACAAACATATTTCTTGTATAAGTAACGAGAGACACTGTTACAATAAATAAAATGTTTCTTTTATGACAATGAACATGGACACTCTATTTTGAGTCACTCCCAATATACAATAATTAGGGCACCACATATGTATTATTACGCAGCTCAAAATAGTCCCCATTATCTGTACTATTTTCTCTTGTTAGAATAACATTTGTATAAGACTGCAGTGCCCAGATGTTTCGTAAAATGATTCAGCCTCTAGATTAAATGATACACTGTTTTTGGGACCTATTTTAAAAGATTGTAGTTATCAGTAAGAAACAATGGATTTGGTGTTGAAAACCACAGGGTGTTGACGTCAGTACTGAGGAAACGCTAACTCGTTGACTGTTTTAGTCTTTTAATGGGATATGACGACAATAAGAAAAGGATAGAATAAAGTCTGGTGTCCAAACTACATTTTGAAGCTGCTGTTGGTGTTTTCCTCTCTTCTGTGATGGATTCCTCTGTACTATCACTGAGCATTGGTACAAAATGGAAGAGAGCAGAGATTTTCCTTTAGTTCTGATGGACCGATACCAAGAAAACCATATTTCTGCTGCTAATGTTTCAAATCAATAAGAATATTTCATCTATTAAACTCACACATCAACACGTAGAGCTGAACTGTCTCTGTACTTTTATAGCTTGTGAAAAACAGAGTCAAATGTCTCCTACTGAGCAGTTTCTCCCTCGTTTGCTTTGCTTTTTTTGCAAAACTGCTGACATTTTGTCATTTAGGTTTGGCCACACATTCACCGATATGGGCCTTGCTTTACAAAAACACCAGCGAGTTAGACACTGACCCAAATGCTTCCCTTAAGACAGCTCAGTGAGTATTCAATCTCCATTAAAAGGAAGCAACACAGTCTCAGATCAATGATAATGAGCAAATATTTCAACTGCCTGAATAAGAAAACTACTGTGAGGCTTCAAGGCCACTGGGAATAAGTCAGTGCTGTTTTTCCTGTTTTGCTCATTGACAGGATGTGAAGTGCAGTAGTGAGAACAATAATAAGAGTGACCATTTTAACCTTATAAAACAGTGTAGAGGTTTCTGGCACAACTTTACCTACTTCCAATTTGCATGGAGAATGGGAAAAAAGTATAAAAAAGTCAAAGCTCCAGCAGCACTTGAAGTATACAGAACAACTTCATTGTTAGATCAATGTATTTTGGCTTGCAGCCTTCATTCAGGTCATCATAAAACACACTGCAAAAGCATTATAAAAGGGTAGTTAAAAAGCTGAAAGAAAATTCCAAAAAGGTAAAAAATATACAAAAAATAACCAATTGTGTCCATCCAGATATCAGCTAATGATGTATCTACCAAGATGTGCTGAAGTCATCAGGTGGACACAAACATGACTTAACATGAACTAAAAGGTTTCTCCATGACATCTGTGTTAATAAGTAACTCTTTCAATCAAGATAAAGAATGCAGGATATACTGTACATTTATATCATTTTGATTGGTTGCTAAGCTTCAAGAAGGTGGATCTCACTCAGTATGAGCAGGGCAGACGTACATCATGCTGATCTTAGATGTTACATGGTTGCTTTGGTGATGAAATCAAGGCATATGTTGGGTTATATCCAATTTCCGCTCTATTATTTTAATGTGACAGATGATTGGAGCACTACCTCTTCGTGAGAAAAAAACCTTTGCAAATCTTTAATAAATCTTATGAAGATATTACATAATTTGCTGTTTTTCAAATGCACCAAGAAATGTTTTAAATTAATGTTTTAAATCAACCAGGATAAATGTATTGGCTCGACACGAGTGATGAGTAAAATCATTTATATCTTATCACTTATTACATTTGAACCGTATTCGATGCATCAACACTATATTGCATTAATTGTTGCTTTAATACTGATGTATGCACCCTAATCATTCATCATAAATCTAATTTCCACAGGTAATGTACCAGTTGAGCCTTTACAAATAGATAATGAAGTGAAAAATCATTTATCATGCAGCCAACAAGGCCAGCGTGCAGGGTGTGTTCACTGCTGAACATGTTGTATTTTGGTTTCTTGGTGACACTATTGCTCCTCTGACCATCTGAACTAATTAATTACAGCAGTTCAATAAGAATTCATTCGATTTCCTCTAAGAAGTCTCTTCTTTCCACGGCTAATGCTCCTTTTCATCAAGAATGGATTAAATGTGTTCTGCCCTGCGTAATTAAGAAGAGGGGTGAAGGGGGCTTAAGAGGATTCACTTTAAAGACTATTTTTAAAAAGCCTCATCCTCCTGCTACAACACAAAGTAATACGATACGGACTGAAATAAACATTACCCTAACTTCGAGGACTGACCTCATCATGCAAGGTCTTTCATTTTAATTACTCTGAGAGTTCAAATTGAATGGCGCTTTATGAAATACCATATGGAAGAGGTCTTTTATGTGCAATGTTATTGTTAGATTAACATTTACCAATGATTAGCAGGTTGTAATTGTAGCAGCTGTGGAAAACATGACAGTTTAAAGCGTGAAATGACAAAATCAAAAGTTCCGAACGAAGTATGAGAGAAGAGAACAAATATAATGGCTATGTGCTGCTGTGTACTCTAAGGCTATACTTATGGTAGAGCTTCAACTACAAGCTGCACAGTGATTCATAATGATGCTGTAAGGACTCACGTCATAATGTGTTTATCATAAACCATGCTGGTCTTCAGTGGAATACATAATATTTGATTACTTACAATTAGGAGGAAACAAAGAAAGCTTCTTTATGACCTGATGCATATTATTGGATGTCGGTTTAATCATATGAAAACCATTAAACCTGTCAGCAGGCTCGAAATGACTTGAATTCACATATTTCCTCATTTGTACATTTCGACAAACAGGCTGAGAGTAAGCATGTTGTATGAACAGTGGTGAAAATCAGCCTATTAGTGGTAAGTAGAAGTAGAAAGAGTTTTGCTGACACATAAGCACATAATCATGCATCATCCTGAGGATTTCTGAGTGCTTTAACAATTGTTACTGATTAGTCTTTTTCATCATTTATCATGCCTCATCTTTAAGTGTGTGCTAAGGGGTTCTTCCTTTTTTTGAGTGCAGATCCAAAACTGACTAAGTTATTCAGTGTCTCACAGAAAGAAAAAAAAGGGCAGCTGATTTCCTCTGTGACTGACATAAAACTGACATCACCAGTGTGAAAAATCAACGTCTGTGTCTTTTTGGTTTGTTACTGATTAGTTTTTGTATTGCTGACAGGCTATTGTTAAAGGACACAAGATGATCACTATACAATCACAATCCCACGTTGGGTGCAGCTTTGCTATTGTAGTGGGAGAATGTAATCCTGCAGGTTGCCCTGAAAAGGTATTCAGCCTGATCAACAACTGAAGTGAGATTATAAGTTTGTTCCAAAGCCCTTTGAAAAAAAGATTGCTGGCATACAACTGGTTTGTTTCTAAACAGGATTTACTGTTGCTGAATGACTTATCAATGTTGGCCACCTCTAGAGACAAGTGGACAAGCTCAAGTTTCTCTTATTACCATGCGAATCAGCTGGTGGTATCAGTCTAAGTGTAGATGGATAGCTATAACAATACATCACATACAACACCAGTACAAGCATAAAGGACTGTGATCAATTACTTCATTTTGAAAGAGCTCTAAAAGCAAGTTTGTTTCTATGTGATAGTGAAACAATAGGAAGAATTCTGGTGTATGGTGTATCTGTGGAAATAATGACAGTGAGTGCTATTTGTCATTCCTGGAAGAAAACATCTAAAATCATTGTCATTCCCTTTTTAAGAATCAAGCTTTGGATCACTGTTCATTAAAAGTGATTTAATGGTATCATCTGACATTTGGCTAAATGCACTTGTTTGCTTGTCTTACCCAGAATAACTTCAAAATGACCTGTCTGTACATCATAGTGTAATTCCATCTAAAAGGAACAACAAAAATGGCAAAGCTTTAGTAAAACTTTGTACATCCAGTATGGTTAGAAATAAAAACTTCAGGTGAAGGATTTCTGGATGACTGCTGGGTGCAGTGATTGAGCACAGCATGTAGCCGGCTGCTATGGAGGGTCAAGAAACTGCAGGTATTCTTTTCTATCTAAATGTTAAAGCAGCTGGTTTCACTGATTGGCATGTTTAACCAGACAGGAAGAAGTAATCAGAGAGATCACCTGGTGTATCAAACCCACACACTCTCAGACCTCCAAAACACATATCTTCACTCTGCTGATTCATACTGAATGGTGCTCCTCTCTCTACTATGTTCAGGTTAGAGGTGATAATAATGCCACAGCACCATTCAAACATCAAAAAGTCATCAAAAAGAGCCATTATTTTCTTTTCAAGCCAACAGCCGAGAGGTTTTACAGACCAGTAACTGCAGTGTCTCGTCCTGGTTTCACCTCAGTTGTGATCATAGCTGATCAAAGCCCACTTGCCTTGTTACCGTTCCAACCCCTAATAATAGAGCATTTGCATATCTATGACAAAAATGCATCACACTCTCAGTGGCTCATTGTTTATAGACATGTACGAGATGATTGCAGAAATGGGAAAAAAGACTGCTTGGCATCGACTTAATTGGATTTCTTATCTGGGTATTGTGTGCATGATGAAACAGGCTGCTGGTCTGAGTGCTGAAGTTACGCAGGGTTAAATGTTCATCAACTGTTTTGGCCAACATTGTTGTCTTTGGTTATTACCAACTTTCATAAAATACTTCTGATTGGTACAGTTCACGTTGCAAACACCTCGTGGAGAAAATGGCATTAAAGTACACATGTTCATGAGAGCACCATTCTCAACCAGGAAGTGGACAATGTTTGATATTTCACACTAACATTCTGCCTACTACATACTCATGTACTGCATACATGCCTACTAAATGAAGGATTAAGGACCCCATTACCAGCAGACTATGCACACTAAAGTACACTCAGACTCTGACTGCATCACATGATTGTATCCCAGTCCATTATTGTGCAGTCTGAAGAGATGCCATGCAATTTGGGGAAGTTGGCTACATCTAGTAAGCCTTATTTCTGGCCAATCAGAGGCCAATCTGGGTATTTCGCTGATTTATACGTAAAATCCACAATTCGGGTGGATTGCACTACACACTCCATTTGATGTCATACTTAGCATGAATAGTACGTTAGTATGCGATTCCATAAATAGACAAGATTAGAAATCAAAGCAAACAAGAAACCAGTTTAGGTGATGAATATATGTTACCAATCAAATATTATACTAAACTAATCCAGCTTTAACATGTACATGTATATCTACTCAAATATTTTGCTTTATTACTTTTACGCTAAAGCTCACAAATTGAACTTATACCTCGTACAAAAACAACAATGGGCGCAGTGAGTTCACTGCTACTGGTCAAGAAATAGTAACCATAAGATGTGAACTTTTTATCCTTACACTTTAACACTTTTGGTACAAATTAAACAAATGAGATACATTATGTTAATGATTACATTTTAGAGAAAGCAGATTTGTTTTTTGTTTTTTATCAAACTCTCTGTAAATGTTAAACTATTCCTTTAACTAATACCTCATTATAGACTATAAACTACCTGAGCATGAACAGATACTGCTGAGCAGGAAGACATACCTCCTGATGACCTGACAGCTCAGTGTGACAGAGATGGGACTGTCTGGACTCTGCACTGATTCAACTCCTCTGCTCTTCACCCTGGCAGACAATAAGAGCCCTGTGATTTACTTGCATGACTGGTCCTTTGTACAGGACATTAAAAAAGTGCTGTATGCTCCAAGATGCTAAAAACTTACCATCAATATGTTATTAATATGTTACTTACATTCTCAAGATGGAGTACGTCAATTATCGTGAGGAAAATATACCAATGTATTGATACACATCGATGCCTACTCTTGTATTCCTACTCTAAATGTGCCTTTATATCAGCATTCTCAGTCCAAGTGATCTTGAACTGTGGGAAAAAAGCTCAGGGTCTTCTATCATCCCACCAAAGCATTTTTGGACACCATCCATCTGATGAGTGGAAGAGTTTGAAAAAACTTTGATTCTTTAGAGATTTGCTTGTAGGAAGATCACAGAAAGTAGCCATGTGTGTGTTTGTCTCAGATTGAAAGATGTTCAAAGCCTTCACCACGGCTTTATTGCAATACAATACTTGTTCACGAAGGCTATTTCAGCTGGACTCACAAGGAAAACGTTAAAGAGTAAATACACACCCAAATTCTGCTAGCTCTCTCTCTCTCCAAGCACATTTAGAAATGCAGCAGAGGACTGGAAAGGACAATGACAGTCAATCAATCTTTATTTATATAGCACCAAATCACAACAAAAGTCATCTCAAGGCACTTTACACATAGAGCAGGTCTAAACCGTACTCTTCAAGTTTGAATTTAAAGAAACCCAACATTCCCACATGAGCAAGCACTTGGCAACAGTGGCAAGAAAAAACTCCTTTTAACAGGAAGAAATCTCAGACAGAACCAGGCTCAAAGTGGGCGGCCATCTGCCTCGACCGGTTGGGGTAGAGAGGAAGAATAGGAGAGAGAAGCACATTGAAAACCAACATTGAAGCTAGTAGGTCCTGGACTGGAATCATCCGGACGTCTACAGGCCCAGATTAGCCGTGAGACGAGAAAGCACAGACAACTCCGGGGAACAAGTTTAGGTTATTGAATGCATTAATAGTACATGAATGTTAATGGATATAGATGGATGGATAGAGAGAGAGAGGGAGGAGGAGAGAGGAGCTCAGTGCATCATGGTAGTCCCCTGGTAGTCTAAGCCTATAGCAGCATAAACTAGATGGTGTGGCTATGTACTGTGTGACATGGGAGGTAAGGGGATACTGACTATCCTCTGCTCAGTATAGCATGAATAGTGATGTACAGCTGGTACTAAGAGCTAACCATAGACTGTAAAAAAAAAAAAAATGAATGTAGCCTCCATGATGCCCCCTCTTGAAACCTTGAGATTGGCATTTTGACCGTTGCCATCTTGGACTTTTGGAACCAGAAGTTACCATATTTGGACGAGAGGGTGGAGCTGATCTAACACTAGCATGTTAAGCACGGTGCATTTACAGTCTATGATCATTCTAATGCTAACGAAACTTATGACTTGTGAAAAAGAAAACTTGTTTTGTTTGGCTTAAAAGTTGCTAAAATTGTTAAAAAGTTACAAATCCCTAGAAGCTCATGAACAGTTTTGCAATGGCTGAATTCATGATATGCTCATTCAGAAGCCAGCAAACTGCAAGAGCGCAGTCATACTTGCAAAGGTAAGGTGGCCCTCGTGAAGAATTTTAGTGAATTTTATTATTTTTAAGCTGATTGTGTAGTGACAATAATCATCATACAGGACAAAAAAAGAAATGTAGTTATCTTTTGTATTTCAGTGGTCACATATACTTAAATTGAGCTCAAAGTGAGCTATATCTAATTAGTTCACACATGTGATTGCATTGTATTTACAGTGTAGCAGATAAGGACACCTCTACTGTCCACTCTGTCACAGTCTGTGTAGAGAGAACAGGAGTTTAAAGAATCACAGATATCATAAAAATGTATATTTTATTAATGTACTTGTTACCTGAGCACACCTGGCTGTGATTCCTCTCTTCTTTTTCTCAGTATTTATGTCAAAACCTAATCCATGTCACACATATAATTGTCTGAATGTCTGCCCTGTCTGAATTCATGTTCAGGTTCTCTGCAATTATGTTTATAGAAAACTAATAGGTACTGATAAGTTCTGTATGTCACATTCAACACTTAGGTACAGGTAGTGTATAATGGGATATGTGAAGGAGTAAACTAATACCCAGCAGCCACAGCCCAACCCAAGGTGATGCTCCCATCAGCACACCAACCCAGGGTGCCATCATGCTGTCTCTCCTGGCTGGGCAGACTGAAAGGATGATATTTATCTAAGCAACAGCTGATGGATGCCCTGCAGTTTCTGCTTCAGTCTTGCATCAAGCTTCACTCTCTTGAGGCATCCCATGTTGCTGCTGTGGTCTTCATCACTCACTGTGATGCAGGTCTGCCCCTCTCTGCAGACTTCATCACTCACTGTGATGCAGCTCTGTCTCTTGCTGCAGGCTCTGGGCCTGTTGATTTACAGAGGTATAACAACAACAAGATCTTCCAGAGTTTAAATATTATATATTTCATGTGATATTTAAGCAGGTAGTGGCTGTTCATGAGTAAATCTATTTTAAAATGGAGTGGGTGTATTGTGCAGTTATATCATCTGTTATCAACAGTAAGTGTCATATCACAGTCAAACATTCACATGTTTTAGGAAGCTATAGTAATCTGGGGGATTGTATAACATTACTGCACAAACACAGCAAATGAACTTTAGCATTACATTGCCACCCAAGGAACCTTTACCATGAAGACATACGCTGGAATGCTCTGAGTTTCAGTTTACTTTTGCAGTTTAGTTAGTTTGACTCTTAGTTTCTATGAGAGTCAATGAAGAAAACAACAGTATCTCATGTGGTCCTTCAATATAATTTACAACCTCTAATCCATCCTTCTCTACCTCAGTCCAGTCTTACCAAACATGGGAAAAGTCTAAGAAAAGGTGGACTGGTGCAGGGACGTAGAGCCAGACTGGGATAAAACCAACAATATTTAGCATTTGATTTTAATGAGGTAAAAACAAAAGAGAGCAGCAAGTACAGTAGAATTTAGTAACGGACCACATACAGTAGGTCATTTTGCAGCTCCCATAAACAGCCTAGGTGAATTAAATTAAAGCCAGTATTCTCTATTGATTTCACCATTTAACTTCCTTGTAGTTATTACAGGGAGATGCAGATGTAGGGTATAGGGATCAGCTTAAAAAAGAAACTCACATTGTCACAAAGAACCTTTCACAGACAATCCTGATGGCGTCTTCCCCTTCTTGTTTCAAGATCTGCAAGATTCTCTACAGTCATGTTAAATTCTGCTGAGTTAGATTTGGTCAAGCTGGAGCTTGCACTCATCTTTCAGCATCTGCATCCATATATGATCAGCCTGTTTTGTTCCACGTTTCTTTTCCTCTTCTTACTGGGCAGCATATGTTGTGGCAACTAAGTTTAACAGGTGAGCTGCACATGTTTGATGTGGAGGAAGTTGGTATTCAAGACCACTGTCTTCTTCCGAGATGCTGACTGTGTCCTGATAGTCCGCTTGGGGCTCTTCATCCAAACTCTACTTCCTCAGACTGACTCTGATTGCCAAACACATCGAACGCTTTAATGAAGTTTGAACTGCTGTCGGCCCTATGAGAGGGAATGTCAATAAGGGCACCTGCTAGAACATCAAAGTTGCGTGACCCTCTCAACCTCTTGCAGGAATGTGCAGCAGATCTTTCTTCATCTATCCAGCAAGCAGTGACGCCGATATAGCTTCTGTGGTGTGCTTGATAACACTAAGCTACACTTTCTGTACTCAAACACAACAAACTTCTTCTCTTTTCTTTCAAACTCTCGCTCACATTTTCACTGTGGTCTTCTGGCATCAAGTCAACTCACAAGATTTCAGAGCAACACTTCTCCTTGAGTGAGCCTTAGTTTGACCCCATAACAAACAGACCGGATCAAGGGAAATGTAAAGAAATTTTTTTTTATGTCTCTGTATGGTTCTGTCCATAATGTTGACACTAATAATAGCAATCTGAGCCTGTCAGTGGCAAACACAAGCACTTTTAGTGGACATACATTGACAGTGTCCTATTGCCCCCAAAGGATTACATTACAAGCCATTTCAGTCTCTCGTTCAATACTGGACCAATTTTATAAATTGTTGTCCCCATTAGTCATTTAGACACAGAAAGACGGGAAAATAGGGTCCAGGTTGAAAAATACTGAAGTCTCCCTTTAATGGAGACAGAAGACAGATTGAGAGCAAGAGTTTGGACCTCCAAACGAATGCTAACGTTGCTCCTTAGACAGCTAATAAAATGTCACAGCTTGTTTTTGCTGCTAAGAAAAGTGGTTCCACTTCTGAATTTCTACTTTCACTTCTATGCAATCAAGATTTGTGTGATTTTATTTGAGTTTATTGTGCACTGCATGAAAAATAAAAACATTTTAAAAAATTAAAAAAAATAGCAACATCTCTTTCCAGAAAAAATGTCCAAAAGATCAAAATGCCACTGGCTAATATTGAGAGCTATTTAACATTTAACAATTAATATTTTTTTTATCTCTTTCAACAGAAAGTGTTGTAAGTACTACTACTAATGTGGAGAATCCACAGATGGTTGGACAATTTTCACTGGTTTCTAACAAAGAACTTATTTCTATGTATTTATTTATTGTGATTTGATACAGTGAACCTCCAACATTTGATCATTTAGGGGGTTTAAAATGTTTCACCTGAACTGAACTCCACATGCGTAATCTAATTTATTAAAAAGAGGCACCCCATCTGACAGGGACATGAGTGTCAGACCTGACCCAGATAGACCTGAAGATAATTAATCAGTACTAGCAATAATGCTGTGGTCATTTAATAGTATTATTTTTTATTTTTTATTTAATTCTTAAAATATTTTCTTCCACTGTGATTATGGCGCACCATGATGAATGCACACACCTGAGACCAGTGTCAGTAATACAAGACCCTGCTAGACCTGATTAGACTATAATTTGGACCCAGTCTAAGCCGGTTCCCAGGTCAAGACTGGGTGCCTCAGAACCAAGTGGATTTCTACATTGAGAGCTATTCCGATGATGTTTTGTGTTCAGGTGTCAGGACCAACACACTGCCATAATTTCTTTATGGCTGTGAGCAAACACTTTCCCAAGTGACACACAATCGTGTTACATAGCCAATCCATTTATTTTGATTTTAGGTAAAACATACACAGACATTGTGTTTCCCTGAGACAATTTTCCCACTCAGTGACTAAAATGGTTCACAGCTAACAAATGGTTTAAATTCACTCTCTACTCAAAAGAAGAAGAAGACACTATCTTCTTCTTTTCCCTTCAGTTGGATGTTTGAGCTTCACTGTGCAGGATGATGTATGTGCACACGTTGACACTAGAAGGCTGTTTTCACTTTCATCTGCTGATAGAGGAAGGTCTCTCTGTGTTAAAGGTGTGTAGCAGGACTTGACATGTCACAACTCATTTGGAGCCAATTGTTGTCCAATATGCAACTTAAACCAATGTAATGTTGAAACTTTAAGCCTCAAGTGACCAAACACTGAGAATGGACAGTGAGGTAGGAGGCATCTTGTGTCCAGCAGTTGAAATTAGAAATATTTGCACATGTGTAGATTCTGGATTTTTAATCAGGGAGAAGGGATAGATGTCTTCAAACGTGTGTGTGTGTTTGTGTGTGTGTGTGTGTGTGTGTGTGTGTGTGTGTGTGTGTGTGTGTGTGTGTGTGTGTGTGTGTGTGCGTGTGTGTGTGTGTGTTTGTGTGACCCCAATAGGTCCCGTTATGCTTCTCAATTTGCCCCAAAATGTATTATAACAAAGCACCAGTCATGTACAAACAGCAGCTGAGGTAAGATATCTATTATGAGCATAATTTCAAATAAAACCATCAAATCCTACTTCTAAAATGCCTTTAATAGTTTCATAATTGCATTTAAACAAAACACTTTTAAATACAAAAAATGATTGCACTTATATATATTTATGACAAAGAAAAGTTTTTATTTTATTTATATTTTCTTGTCCTTTGTAGTAATGCACATTTCAGATATAAAAAGAACCATTGGTATGAAAATAGCATGGGCATCAGAAATGGATTGTAGATGCTGTAGCCAAAGGAGCAATATTATGAGAGCAACCCCACTCACTGGACACTACACTGTTGAGGAGTACAATCTCAACACTTGCACTTGACTGTACCACTGAGTAATGAGATATCTATGTCACACTGATTCCACGAATATGAAAAACACAAAGCAGGAAAAAGTGTACAATAAGTTAAGATAGGAGTTAACACATATTAATAAAAATATGATTCACCACTGTTGAAATACACTGCAGATAGCAAAGGTTTAGCTACAGAATGAAAGCTTGTGGTAAAAACACACTCTCTGCACAGCAGCAGAGACACTTTTTAAAACCCTCTCCAGCTTCTTTCTTCCACAAATAATACAACAGTAGATGAATTATCAAATGACACAAACCATCTTAGAGCATCAAATCATGTTCAAGGTGACTCCACAATACTGTACTCAATACATGACTAAAAAACAACAATTTCCTCTAACATGATTTCAACTATCAAAGAATAAACACAAACAAAAATGTCTTTGGCTTTTTCATCACAATATTTACTGAATCAATGCATGTGTGCACTGAGTTTATTGTACTATTGTACTTATTGTACTCTCACCCAAACGGAATTCATAGCCTGAAAATTTGATCACATTTTAAGTGACAATCACAAAAACACCAGAACGTTCTTAGCAAAGGGTTTACATAGCACGTTAGTGACAGACAGATAAGCTTCATGTCTAAATGTCTGTCACCGGCTGAGTCCCTCAGATGCCCCATCTGCATATAAGTCCTGCTGATCCTCTGCACAGATGACACGCTGCCCAGAGCTGGTTCACTGGTTCAGTCTGGAGCCACACACATGCCCAAACTGGCCTGGGATCAAATCCCTGCCTGAATCCCTCCTTGTGTTTACCCTCTTGGCTTTCCCAGTGTCTGGAAAGATAATTACCAGAAAATGTGGACTCTCCAGTTGGAAAAAATGTAATGCAAAATCATGAAAGAAGAGAGGAAATTAGACTTTTTAAACTCCAGATGGCACGTAGGGCGTGGTTGGGACAGCCGGTGGAAAATCAATTTAATGGCACATTTCATTCATTTTGTCCAAATGTTAAATAAAATCCCTACTATTCACCTCCATAAATGTTCTATGTAAGTTCTATCTAAGTGTAAAGCCTGTGCTAAAAAGCTCTACAACTTTTATTCAACCATATATAACAACATTGCAGTCTTGACTGGATCTTTTTCCTGTGTAAATCCCTTAACTGCCATATGACATAAGCCTTTTTTAAAGAAGAGTATATAAGGTTAAAATAAAACCATCTGGAGCCATGTTCACAATAACTCTTATACATTTAAATATTACAGAGGGAAAGCTACTCAGTTAAATGATGCAAAACCTTTCTTGTTGTCTTTTGCTGCTGTGTGTTTTAAACACTATTGCCTGATAATACCAAATGAGACAAGAATGTGGTTAATTGACAGTCAGTATGATTTTAACAGTCGAGTCTCTGTCACATACCTCTCTTATTCCTGTCTAATAAAGGCAAAAAAAGGCCCAAAACAGTGTGTAATGACGCTAAATGTTTATGTTGCTTGAACCTTTTACTTTAATTGGAGTGTGATATTTTTTTTATTCCAAAGTGGAAATGCAAGAGTTATTGTAAAGTATAGCACCATTCAAAATACCTTATTGCATCCCCCTTCAACTGCTGGAAGAGGGGAATCAGAACATCTGGGCTGCACGGAACAAACACTGCAAACAAACACTGATTACAAAATGTGCTATAAATCAATAGTTTTGCATTCACATTGTGGATAGAACGTGGCAGATTAGCTTTTGTGGTTATTATAAAGTGTGATTACTTATTTAAAAGACATTGTCAAAGAAAGGAACCAAAAGGACTGCCAGAAGAGGTGCAGTCAGTAGTTTGAATTTGTTGAGGAGACACAATGAGCAGGTGCAAATACATATGTGGCTAGATCCATTTTCATTCAGCATCTCGTTTGTGTGCAGGCACAGTAGGCAGCACTTAACACCAGTGCTGGCAGAGTTTACTGTTGTTCTCCTTTTGGAAATAATGACCATTCACTTTCACATCTACTGCCTACCGCCACAATGTGAATGCAGCAGCAACCCCAGCACTTGTTAATTACTGTAGAATTCGAAAGCCAGCATTATATGTATTATTTTTCTTCTTGAAATTTCCAACATCTGCTGTCTACACATACAAACACACACACACACACACACACATGCACGCACGCGCACGCGCGCGCACACACACACACACACACACACACACACACACACACACACACACACACACACACACACACACACACACACACACACACACACACACACAAACACACCATATTATAATGTATGTGCAGTATATTAAACATATTAATATAACCATTTAAGGGTTGTTCAAACTTTGTTGAAAACAAAAATGACTGGGCACATATGTGAAATATTTGGCACATACATAGCAAATATAATAAAAAGAAAACAGCTCATTAAGGAATATAAAAAATTCCACTTAAGTATACTGCCCAAGGCATAAGAGTAACCTATGCTGAAGTGAGGTCTTCACCACGCAAGGTTATTATCAGAGGTAAATATGTATTTCTGGTGTTCATCTCAGCTCTGGGCAGGCTACACTAAGGCAATTCAACGGTTGCTAATGCCAAGTCTCAACACAGGGAAATCAAATTATGATACAAACAGTCCCATATTAAAAACTAAAATTCTATCTCCAAACATATTACAACTTCTTCAGGGTAATGTTTAATTGTCCATTGCATGCAAACAAGAGTCAACAGCCAAACAAAGATGAGTGATCCTAATGAGTGGGATTATTATATTTGTGCCTACAGTAATGTACAAATGATACCCATAATATTCAATTTGGGCATCTTGTTCACCAACTGTGTTAGGAAAAGGACCGCTGCGTTGATGTTAGTTTAACAGCCGAAAGAAGTAATTCTTTGCCTATTCATTTGATCTGGTGTGTATTAACAACAAGTGGCTGCAGTACAGCACCAATCCAAGGTGCTTATGTGTAACGTGAAACAGAAAAGTAACATTTGAATCATACACATGGCTGCTTTTTTTCCTGGGTGTTTCATCTTAAAAGGCCAAGATTTGTGACAGTTTGTTAGACATAGTGTATGTTTTTAACCCTAATTGATCTATTTAACCCAATACTGTTCTACTTACAACCTCTAACCTCCACAGCATAATGCTGATGCAGAGAGAAAAATATTGACCCATATTACAAACCACCCACTGCTCTCTCTAAAAATAGTTCTGCAATTTGAGAATGTCCTTACTCGATGAGTTGAATGATACCACTTTCATGTGTGTACGACACAGTACGAAGCTAAAACCTGGAGCCAGCTAGCTTAGCTTAGAAATAGGAATGGCTACCCTTTATCTAAACAAAAATTAGAGAAAAAATGACTACCACCACTTCTAAAACAAGCATGTTATGTCTCACTTGTGTAATTTGCAGACAAATTATAGCGCTTGTTGGTTAATATTGTTAACTTTTGACAGAGCTTACCTAGTTGTTTCAACCTATTTCTACCCTGTTATGCTAAGATAAGCTAATGGTCTGCCAGTGTTGCCAACAATTTTCAGTGTTAGCTAAAGCCTGCAGGAAAAGTCACTAGATTATGTCACGTGCAAATTTGTATATCTATGACACCATTATGTAATTACAAACACAAGATTTTTTTTAAATGTAAGGAAAATGTAGTTAAATTACACCAAACTGACCATAACTAGCTATTTCATTTGCTATTTTTTTATTTTCAAGCAACTCCTCAATAAGTATCTAAATCTACCAGTAATAATATTTATGCAGGCTGTTGTATCAACTCTAATTGAAGTATCATGAATAAAGAGATGACCATAAGCTGTTATAAGTTTGCTATTGTTAACTGTCTATTTAGACAAAACTAAATCAAACTTATATAGTTAAATAATTAAGAATGGGGATCAGTGATTGGTCATTAAATAGGTTAGTTAAGCTCCGGCCAAAAAGTCGCTAGATTTGATGCAGTATGAAAAGCAAAATCTTGTGACAAAGTCATTAAGTTGGCAGAACTGCGGTCTGCTGGCTTTAGCTTCATATTTAGAGTACAGACATGAGAGTGGTATCAATCTCTTCATTTAACTCTTGGCAAGAAAACCACTAAGCGTATGTATTCCCTTTAAGGAAAGGTGTTTTAAACAAATATTTCATCTAAAGTACATGGTGGTCTGCTGGATTGCCTTATGTACCCATTATAATTGATGTCCTCTTGGGCCCCTGGGTGCACACCCAGGACACCATGATGATAGATCTTGCAATGTACACACACAAATACAAACAAGCTATACATAACCATTAAAATTAAATAAATAAATAAATAAATAATTGACTTCACAACTTAAAATGATTCTTTCTGCTGTAAGATTATTCAAATATGTATACTCTTCCCTGGGAACCCATTCATTTATTATACCATATACAGTAGAGTACTAATAGTGCTGCAAGCAGAAGGAATGAGTCATTATTAATGGCTGAGAGTCATTATGAAGAGATAAGAACCTAATGATTCTTTATGTACTTGTTACCACAAACGGTTGTTTTATAAATTTAACTCAATTCAACTCACAATCAGTCAAAGCCAGACTCTTTGATTTTTTAAATATAAATCATTATTCCCTGATTATTGTAGCAGATTATATCTACCCCTCCAGAGGAAGGCACTATGAATGGTTTGAATGTCCTTGGATTTTCATCAACTGGGTTTGACTGATGGCTGGATAATAACACTGCCTGTACGTTCCCTACAATGCAACTCATATTCCTGACTGAGAAGTTTAGGGTAGAATTGCAAAACCCATTTCCTTCTTTGTCTTCATTTTGTCATCAGCAAACAGTCCATCCTGTCCTCCCTCTGTGTACAGCATATGAAGGGAGTAAGGAAAGTGTTGTATTTTCATGCCTGAAGTCAAAGGCAGAAATATCTGCCAGGTACAGACCTGCAGACACACGCTGGCCTGTTTTATGTCCAGATAATTGCTTCAGGTACCACAGGATAGAGTTTATTTGGTGTCACCTTTAATTAACCATGAACTTCCTCTGTTAGACTGATCTGTCTTTCTGTTGTGACTTAACAGGCAACCACAGTGTGCTAAAGGTAGAGATAGCCGACCCAGTAGACGACGTTGAACAGCAAGAAGGAGGTGGGGAAAAAGACGCGAGAGTACGCATCCAGTTCAAGTAAATCTATGTGGACACGTCCTTTTCTCCATGCACCTCCTTTACACTCCTCGTAGCAGCAGAAGAAGCTCTGGCAGTCTTTTCCATCCAGACACTCGTAGACACAAGCGTCCTCAAAGTCCTGCCAGTACATGGAGTTGTTTAGAGCGATGACGGTGTGTGGAGGTCTCACATCCAGGACAGAGTAGTTCTGAAAAGACGAAGAGACAGTCACATAAACACAACAAACAAAGCTCATTTTGGAGTTTAAGTCTTGCTCACTTATCACAGTAGAAGGTTCCCAAATTAAAGCATGTGTTTCCTATTTGGGTTTGAGCCCATGGTCAGTTCAGGTGGACTTGCAGTTCAGAGTTAACCTTGTTTCAGTTTTGACTGTGAAGATGTACATGGTTGAGACTCTGATGCACTGAATTTGGAAATGTAGAAGTAATTATTCTGTTGTGTGTATCACTTTGTTCAGTACAAATTTGCTCTCAGACTGTTTACAGCCTGTGATTGCTCTACTTATTGTCCACTTCAGAACTGTGACACCACATATTTTTTCAACGGACCGTTTTTTGAACAGAGGACCAATGTACCTTTAGCATCTAGTATGAATCAATCTTTAAAAAGTTGGATGCTACATTTCCCATGAGGCAACTAAGTAGCGTCTTTTCATTAGACTTTCAAGTGCCCACATTTTCCAAACTCCAAAGTCCAAAATAATGATTATATAATCTATTTTCTCAAACTTGCAAAAGCTTCTCAAGAGCCACAGAAGACATTCTACAACTTTTTTCACAGGCTGAGTAGTAAACACTAAATCTTCATGTGTAAAATAGGTGAAGTGCCCCTTTAAGATATTTATTAAGGCCCTTTTTGGTTTGGGGCACTTCAGTTTAGACAAACTTGAAAAGCTATATACATATAAGTATTGTCAGGAAAATACTGGACACAAATGAAATAAATGGATACAATGGTTTAGAGAAGCTACACTCTAATATTTTTGTACATTTTTTGTTCATTATGGAGATTCCAAGAAATGAACTACAATACAATACTACTACTATTTCCTTAATCTATCATTTAAACACATAGATGCATGAAAGCGAAGTTGTTCACAGCGTGAGGATGTATTACAACTTTAGCAATATTTGCAAATACAAATAAGTTTCTTGACAGGTCATCAACTGATAAACCCTGTGGTGATTCCTCTGAATGTCAACCAATGAACAAATCTGTGAAACACCAGATTCAAGTTTAACTACAGATACAGACATAAAGCAATCATCAACGCAATGAAAATAAGCTAAGAAAAGCTCACCCTAATATCAAGAGTCAAACTTCAATCCTGCGTTAAAGCTTGTCATTCGTATATGTAATCTGTCTAAAATCACACATTAAAGCTTTGTTTTTTTATTTTTTTGAAGAGGACATGAAGTGACAGAATGCAGTGCCTTCACTTCTCACAGTTGTCGACGGGCTAGAAAAGGCCCGTCTGTCTTGTTGAGATTGATGCAGTGTCCCTTAAAATAGTAACAGTCTTATCAGAAGAGCTTATAAAGGGCAGCATCACATCATCTCAACCCTGAAAGGTTTTCTCGCTTCCATCTTGTGATAACAAAACCAAAGCACTATCAGAGAAAAGCTACTTTGAAACAAGTGACAGTAATCCTGTACATAGGGTCATCTCCTCAATCTATATCGTGGCACTTTTAAGAAATATTTCTGCTAGAATATTTAACAGTTCTGTATATTAAAAAAAAAAACAGTTAATCAAGGCAAACTTACTGGTCTTTTATTTTCCATGCGACTGTGTCTTCGAGTACTGTGTGAGTACCAATTTAATGTTGCGTACTCCATGAGAGCAGCAAAGACAAACAGGAAGCAGACGGTGACAAAAAGATCCATGGCAGTGATGTAAGACACTCTGGGAAGTGACGTCCGGGCCACAGTACTCAGAGTGGTCATAGTCAGCACGGTGGTTATGCCTGAGGAATGGAAGAAAGGACAAACTCATCTTAGGGATTGCTCACGAGTAATGATAGAAATTCAGAAGGTTTGTCAAGGATTTATTTTTTAGTTTGGATGGACCCTGAAGTGAGCTGAACGTATTATCCGCAGTGTTCCTTCTGTCCGAAGAAGCTAGAGCTAAAGCTGGTATTGTTATTGTAATACAAGGAGCTCAGACCATAACACTCTTTTAATTCTTTCACTCTCTGTTTAATGTAATAGTAGTTCCTTTAAAAATAAAATCTCAAGAAGGACATTGTGAAAGAAAAACCAAAGCCAAAGGCCAACATACTTAATATTTAAAATGTTCTTAATACAGAAGGTTCCAATACGTATGTCCCACCACAGTGTGTTCTTTCAATCGGAAATAAGTCAAATGACCAAAACAAGACACCATGAAAAGCACCAAACACACACAAAGACACTTGGAACTGTAAGACAGGGTCAGGTACATAAATACGAGGTGTGTTCCTTACAGCTTGCCCTGACAAAAAAAGACTAAGCCATCCCATCATGCCTTAAATTGAATCTACCTAATCATTCCAATGGATAAGATTGGGGACAAATCCACAGTCCTTGCTCTTTGCAAAAATCCATATATATATCAGAGCATTTTATACCTTTACAATTATTTACAATAACCATTTATATACTAGAGACAGCATAGAGGTGACAGGAAATGAGGAAATGAGGAAATGAGGAATGACCCACATTTGGCCCCATGAGGAGGGAATTGCATACTAAAAAGACGAGGAATCGTCAGGCTAGGAAAGGATCCCTTCATAAACAATATGGAAAGCAGTGATCAGTAATGCTATCAAAGTAGATAGTGGTATATTCATTTTAAAGAACACCTTCAACATGCCTCAATTGATTTTTTTGGCCACTTGGGGGCAGTGCAAAAAGCTGCACATGACATTTTCACCTTCACCTTATAAAGTTGACATGTTAGCAAATAGTTGCCTACACATACAGCAGACACAGAGCAACATTAGCATTCATTCGGAGTTTCTATCATTTTTAAGGTCTCCACCAACTCCTGAGGGAAATATTTGGCTCTTAAGCTGCTCAATACTAGTCGCTAACTTTGTCTGTTCTGCTGGTTGTTGCTTGGCAGGACAAGTACATTGGGTTTTTATAGTTAGTTTTAATTTAAAACAGCGTCCCACTGTGTTCTCATTTCATTTGTTCCATTGTTTACATAAAAATATTGATTAGATGAGCTTCAAGGCTCCCTGGATTTCCTACAAGTAAAACTCCATTTTCACTTTGACAGATTTTGTTGATCACATGTGAATCTGACTTACATCCATAAGAAAGATCTCTGTTTCTCAAGTATCTCTGTATGATTCCATGTGTTGTCCTCTCCCATCTCCTTCCTCCATGAGCATTATAGAGATGCTCATAAGAAAAAAAAAAGAAAACCCATCTGTGACTGTTTCACTGAGGTTTCCATGGTAACAAGCTGGCCCCATCTATTTCAGGCGGACATCTCACACTTTTCCTTTAGCCTCTGCTTGCTACAGTGATTACCCTCACCTGCCTTTTTGCCGATGCTGTGGCACCGACTCTAGAGTTTCTCCTCTAAATAATAGAATGAACAGGTTCGAAGAGAGGAAAACTTTCAGAGGCATTTATCTTCACTGACAGCTTAATGTAGGTGATATTGTGAGGTTCTGTATGTGACGTGTCAAACATAAATTACTTTGGGACCCAATGTATGTGTCTGTCTTGAAGAATTCAGCAACATTATGCTGAAATCTAATGAAAGTGTGTGCTACATTGCTACTGAAACTATACTATTGAGACTCATACTTGAGCTGAAAGGTGTGCTGTCACAGGCTCAATCACCTCCTTTATGCAGGTTAGGGCTATATCTAAAGTGCTTTACCTTTTATTCCCACACTGACTTGCCTTGCCACCGTACTTTTACAATCAGCCTACATCCACCATCCATCCATTATCGTCATTCCTTCTCCTGATTTGCATGCAATTGATCCAGAAGCTTTATAACAAAGATGACAGATTAATGGCGCTAGTTATTCATTTTCTACTTCGTCCCTTTCATCAGTCGTGAATGTACACGGCATCTCTCAGCAGATGATACAACAGCAGGGCTGGGCAATATTGGCTGATGTAACATTTTGGTGACACTGGGTCACCGGTGAGAGAGGGTACAATGTGTAAGGTGCTTCTATTAAGAGCTGAGGGAAAATCACCCAAATTACTCACAAGCCAAAAATATATTTTCCCACAACACTGGCAAAGATGGCTTACTATTTTTTCACTTTTGCTGCGGCAAATGATTTCCTAAAATGTTCTGCCACATTCTACTAAAAGTTTAAAATTGCTGTGGTTAAAGTAGCATTTTCTACCCTCCAAATGTTTTATTAAAGATCTGGAAACACACCATCATTAAAACATGTCAGCAATGGATAACATGTAAACAGGGAAAAAGCAAAGTAAAATGATGAAATCAATTACCTTTACCAAAATGTTCCACAGGACTGCACAACAACAAATAGAGAGCGTGTATAAAAGAGGGAAAAAGCATAACAGAACAGAAAAAAGCAGAAGCAGTGACTCAAGTTAAGTGATGAACAAATAACCATGCAATATAGAAAACAGCACATACTGTAATGACAGAGCATATTCAAAAGAGGCAAGAAAAAACATGAATCAAAATGTATAAATGGAAAAAAAGCTCAAATGTAGGAAGTTGGGATGTCTGCAACATTGATTCTAATGATCTCTAACGCTTTAATGAAAGCTATTCAAAGCCGTTTTTCACATGCGAGTCAGTGTTACGGCCCGGTATGAACGGCCCGTCTGAACTGCAGCGAGCCCACAGTACTTTACCTAAAGCTGTTCTGGCTGGAGTGGCGTCTTTTTTGATCCAGAAAGAGACCCAGGAGAGGACCACGGTGAGGATGCAGGGGATGTAAGTCTGGATGGTGAAGTAACCCATTCTTCTCCTCAGGTCAAAGTACACTGTCATCACCACATAGTCACCTGTGTGTGAAAACAGAACATATTCAAGGATCTATGTGTAAAATGACTGCATCATCAACATAATATACGTTTTGCTGCATGTTGTTTAGTCTGGCTTTGGGTGGCTTGCTGTGAAGGTTAAATTTAATACTATATGCAAATGGTGTTTAACATTTCTAAAAATAGAGAGCTGAGTCAGCTCTTTGCAGATAGCATACACCTTCCTTTTCCTCTTAGAACTGATTCCACCTCAGCTGAGATCAGTTAATATTAAGAGGTAGAATAATATAATTGCATAATAAGCCAGTGACATGAATATCAGACTGAAGAAATCTGGCACAATGTCCTTGCTTTTGGGTGCTACACTAAGTAACCGACAGAAGTAGTTGCATATGTTAGTTTCTGTGCTGTTAATTGTTGATTTTTGTTGAAGTGTGCCAGAGACTACGGAGACAGCAGTTGCATTGTATTCTTCTGCCCTTGCAGTCGTTAAGCTATAAAAGAACCACAGGCAAGCTCAGAG
This sequence comes from Scomber scombrus, assembly GCF_963691925.1. Classification (NCBI taxonomy): domain Eukaryota; kingdom Metazoa; phylum Chordata; class Actinopteri; order Scombriformes; family Scombridae; genus Scomber; species Scomber scombrus. The sequence goes on along the minus strand of NC_084977.1, from coordinate 7,610,768 downwards.
TTGAGACATTGTTGTCTTTAAGTGAGCTTCTCTGCCTGAAACCTGGCTTATAGACTACAACTTTGATTCTGATCTTGAACTTGAAGGTTTTGGCCAACCCTGGTTCCCCCATCATGAACTTTTATCAGTTTCACTTTTTCTTATTTGTGAACAGTGCTATACAGCAACTATTGGTCACAGTTGCTTATAATCACCCTAAATCAAATGTTGATAATGAGACAGCAGCCCTAGTCCGAACTGTGCAGCGTCTACTGACTGACTGTCACAATTTTATCATGGGAGATTTTAATCATTGTTTAGAACTAAGTCCCTGACTCATTTCTTCCGGAACGTCCCCTGTCCAACAATACAGGGTGAAGTATGGGACGAGTGGCACCATTAGTGATTCTTATATATCTTACGTGATGACTCCCCTGGGTTAGTCAGACCAGAACTGTGTTCATTTGATCTCTACTTATCAATGGACCCTGAAGGGGGATAAAATTGAGCACAGTGCCTGGATTTAAGACTCTACACTGGAACTGAAGGACTGCTTTCTATGTATTGATTGAGATCTATTTAAATACTCATTTTCTGACTGAGATGATCTCACAGACATGGTTTCTAGTTAGATCACTTTTTGTTCAAATACAGTATGGTGATTCCTTACAAAACATGTACTACTTTCCTCACTAATAAGCCCCTGCTATAATTTAAACATGCTCTTAATAATAAGCTGTCTTATTATGAGGGAGATAACAATGAAATGGAGAAAGCACATAAATGTACGAAAATCAGGTATAAAATTCAAGTGGAGGGTGAGCTGAATAAAGGGTACTCAGGGTTGGCTTGGAAAGAAATAAAGTCCATGGTTTGGATGCAGAACAATGACAGAAGAGTATTTGATCCTGAGAAGCTGAACTGGCAGAAGAGTTAAACAAATTCTACTCTAGGTTTGATATCTATAATTTCAACGAGAAGCTTACTAATTTTAGAAACCGGCCTGCAATCAGTGAGATTAAAATTGATGAGGTTATTCTATGTAAATCTTTTGGTCATATTAAAGAGTGGAGGATGCTGCAGCTACTCTGTTATAACTTGTACTGAGACACCTAGAGAGAAATAAGAACCATGCACGTTTGCTTTTTATTGATTTTTGTTCTGCTTTTAATTGTATTCAGCCACATGTCCTTTCACACAAAACTTCAACTAATTTTAATATGGATTTTGGTACAGCATGTTGGCTCACTGACTTCATAACAAACAGATCTTAGAGGGTCCGGATTAATGTAATCCTGTGCTGTAAATTTTCATCTTCCCCTGGATTCTCTCAGGGCTGTGTGCTTTCACCACTTTTATTAGTTTCATATACAAATAAGTATCATATACAGTATAATTTATCATGGTTTGTCCTTAAGTATGCAATGACTTTGTGACTCTTCTGCAGGGTGTGGAGCAAGACCATCGCCCGGTCTTTGATCAATTTGTTAACTGGTGTGACCAGTCTTTCTTCCAAATAAATGTGGCTAAGACTGAAGAAATGTGTATTGATTTTCGGAGGAGGCCCCTTCCCCTTGCTTGATTAAGGGTCACCCAGTGGCAGCAGTGCAGCAAAGTAAGGATTTGGGCACCATCCTAGATGAGAAATTTAAATGTGATGCAAATACAGAGGCTATATGTCAACAGTTGTTCTTTTTAGGGAAGTTGCAGAGTTGTGACACTGATAAAAATGTTTTATTTGTTTATTTGTTTTACTTTTATTGACTCTGTCCTTTGATTTGCTGGTTTGGCAGCCTTAGGGCCTGATTTACTAAAGGTGTGCGTGTGTAAAAACGTGTGCAATCTTCACATTACCCACAAAAAGCAAGCTGATCTACTAATGCGGTGCACTGAGGCTTGCGTCTTTCAAATGTGCAAGATAATACACGCTGTCCATTTAGTACGTTTGCCATAATGAATATGTAATATGGGGTGTTTTTACCCCAGTTTGCAAAATACAGGCAGGAGAAAATGCAATATATGTTACTTATCACACATATAACCTGTAGCACTGTGCACATATGATTTCTGTTACAGTGGTGATGAGTAGACAGAGGCACAATGATAGAATACACAGAAAATGTTTTTTCTACCCATGTTAATATTTTTTCTCCCATATAGCGTTTTTAAAATATTTTATCTCCCATATGGCGTTTTTTTCTGGTAATATTTTTTTTGCTGTATCTCAATATGTTTGTTAACCTCTTCCACTAGAACATCTAATTCCACCTGTATGAAGGGTCATCTCAGAGGCTCAGACTAATGTTTTAGACCCTTTACATGCTGAGTTCCAGATGCTTTCATCAGGGCAGAGGTTTAGTCCCCAAAGGTCACACTAATAGATACAGACTACCTTGTGTTCTATCAACAATTGTTTTTTTAAACAAACTAACCCCGGATGTCATCACGTGTTTCTTTCTTTTATTCCATGATTCATGTTGACAGTGTAGGAGATGTGGATCATGTGTTATGTTGTGTATGAAGTATTGTATGTATTTGTTCTGGTTTGCTATCTGTTAAGGAAACGGCTCCTGGCGGACATTAAAGTTTTGTGAATTTTTGAATCATGTTCAGTGTCATCATGTAAAGCAAACAGCCTTTGAAAATACTCCACAGATAAAGAGAATTTTCCCTATCTGTAAACTTAAATATGTCAGAGATCTGAAATATAAAAAAGAGGAAATCTTTTAGCAGCTCTCACAAACTGATCAAACTGCAATCACTGAGAAAGTCATTGAGCAGACCAAATTAAAGTGGCCTAATGGCAGATAGAGAACAGGGGAGGTAGATGTGTGTTTGAAAGACTTTCAAACACAACTTTGAACACAATAAATAAATGGAAATAATGAACTTAAAATGATTCCTGCCACTCTTACAAAACAAGTTTGTCTGACACTAAATATCCACAAGTTGTAATTGAGCTTGTTAGTAAGATGGGTGCAAATGAACCAGTGCTTCTTACCTGCTGTAGTCTTTAATATGTCTGAAGTATTTCTCAGGCCCATAAAATCAAACTGGTAGAGGCGCCAGGACTTCTGGTCAGATGCCTCCACAGAATTCTTTTTCCACTTGTAAATCATCTCATCTCGTGGGTATCCATCTGCAATTACACAGAGCATGTGTGTGTGTGTGTGTGTGTGACCCTTGGCGCTACATGGCACATCCTAATGATTGATACCCTGTGCACAGAGACCTAGGGCCACCCAGAGCAACATTTGTCTTGTGCTGGAGGCTGGCTAATGAAAAGACAGTCTGGAATGAAGACAGAGGCAGAAGGAAGGTAGATTAAATGAAAGCTTTGGTTCAATAATGTACTGAATCCATCTTGATGTTGGGCCTGACCTTCACATGATGCACACAGAGCCTGTGAGTGCTTTTACAATTGATCATGTGAGGTTAATGATGGGTTAATGATTCCATTTCTACTTTGGTATTGTGCTGGCCTGAATCTTTGCTGTCTTAAAACAGACACATAATCGTTTTAAGTAGAAAAGCTAACAAAATTATGATCTTGCCTGATCGCAATTTGATGTAATAAGCTTTCAATTAACAAAAACAATTAACTGTGAGGGGTGCCCAAACTACTAATTGTTTTCAAACATGCTTGATGAATGAATTCCATTAACATTTGCCACACTTCTCTCATTTGCTATTAATGATGTCATTAGAGATTCAGCAATTGCTACTCGAATTCAAAATGTCAGAAAATAACAGCTTGTTGTTGAAAACAGCTCTTTTTAAATGAGCAAACGTATGGATGGCATGACTGGATTGGAAAAATTCTGTAGGACATTTGCATAAAACAACTCGAGGCACAATTCATGATGCATTTATAAATTAACAACATTTATAGAACTTAATACACGTTAGCAAAACAGGAAGACCGTTCAAAATAACAGTGCTCAAGATGGGTAGAATAGTGAGTTTACACTCTCCAGGTCACACCTTTGTCAATATAATGATACATTTATCTACTTTATCTACATAAATTACATATACATTCAAGGATGATTTCAATATCTGCAAAATCAAGTCATACCAGAGGAGTATTGAACCCTGGTATACTCTTTAACATAATCTCTCTGTGATTACAGCAGGTTCCATGCGATAAATGTTATAATTGCCCTTTTTTGGACATAGTTTAACTCTGTCTGCTTCATCTACTTCTGCTTCAGTTTTTGGTTTTCCACATCCTTGCTTGTGTTTCTTTTCAGCTGTGGATTGTTATTGAAGATTTTGGTATCAGTGATAACAGTCAGTTTTCAAAGTGAGTTTTCCCAGTCGAAAATGTGTCAAGCTCTTTACTCAAAGAGCTTCTAAACATCTACAACATCTTCTAAATGTATTTTCTTTGAAGTCCTTTATATACTCTCGTATATAATTACATGTTCTATAAATCTGATTCTGTGTAGCTCACAAAAACAAATGATATTTCTCATGTGCATTGTTCTATTAAAAGCCTTGAATGATCTAGTCATCTATTAAAAGTGCAGAGTGAGAATGTTGTGGCATCTAGGTAAACAGACCTAGTATGTATAAGTATGTTTTATTTAGTGTATAATCACATGAAAATAAGAATTGTTGTGTTATCTTTACCTTAGAATGAGCCCTTTATATCTACATAGGGAGCGGGTCCTCTTCCACAGAGGCCACCATATTGCACCGCCATGTTTCTACAGTAGCCCAGAATGGACACACCAAACACTGGCTCTAGAGAGGACCTTTCATGTTTTTCATGAGTTTCGTGGCCACTGTTCACTCTTCTACACACTTGGAAGGGGGTGGGGGTATTCTATTTGTTGTAATCTGCCATCTCACTGTTAGATGCCACTTAATCCTACACACTGGTCCCTTATAGAAGAAAAAGGCCAGCGTCTCAGTGTGGCAGTTTCAGCAGAAAAGAAAAGGATTATCATGATCATACAAGAGAAGTATTAATTTACAACTATGTGAAGTGATATAGCCCTCAGTAGCAACCTGGAAATGAAGAGGCAAAACACATCATATGAAAAGCTAGCAAGTTGGCTTTACATAAGAGAGTGTTGCAACAGTTCACTACAAAAATGTATTATAATGTAGATGTGTGTAGAGGTACTACACCAAGTACTTCATTCTTCACAAAAAAAAGCATTTCAGTACTTTTAATTCATGTTTTCACTGAATCACATTCACTGTAAAGCTAAAATGTCTGAAATGAAAAATAGTGGGTCAAAAATATGTTCATGTTTCAAGAGAACAGCAGCTATAAATTTGGTGAAACTGGCCTTCGGCAAAAGTCTGGGGGGGCTGAAGCGCGGTTCGCCCGGGGCGCCGTACAAGCTAGAACTGCCACTGTTCAGCCTATTACTTTGATTTATTTGGCTCTTGAAGAATGAATAGTAGGTATTTATATAATACATTATAGCAATTTCAGAGAATAGCAGTTGCTGCATCCTTCCATCTTATTACTTCACCCAACCGATACGGTGAGAAGGAAGTTATTAGTCAGAGGTCTGCAGATCTGGGACAACATATTCTAAAATAGTAAAAAAGTAATTATCACAGCAAAGGGGAAGTGATCATAGTAGTTTGAGATGATACATTATAATGGTCCCATGTCATCGTTGTAACACTGTAGAGGCTCCCCATCAGGCAATAAGGCAATGAGAACATGATGGGCGGAAGAAAACATCAATTAAGCTGGCAATAAAAGAATATTGACTTGATGGTAGGTGCCTGAAATGACTATTTTAACAGTCATTAAAGTCATTTTAACACCTTAAAACATCATGTAAGTCAAGTTGTTGTGTTGTGTTAGTACCTGTGCGCCCTTTCATAGCAGCTTTTAATCTTGTCCTTTGTGTTTTGTTTGTTGGAATATTCTTTAGTTTTAATTCAGATAGTGCTTTTAAAGATATTTACAGACCAGTAATTTGTCTTCCTCACTTCCGTCTCCTCTCTCCTGATTCCTTCACTCACTCTGAAAGCTGAACTTTATCTCATATGGTGTTAATTACAGTAATTATGGACAAACGCCACACAGTATGAATGCATCAGCAGTCGATCTATCCAAACGTTCAAGCTGCTTTAACATTACTGTCATGTAAAGCAGCAGCACCGGATACATCAGACAGTTAAAATAACACTTATGTCAATTTAGAAAAACTTTAGTGCCACTTAAGAATTCTTACAAGCTACTAACTTCATTCATTTTGTCTCACAGATTATTATTTGATGCCACACATGTCAGTTAATGTCATATATTATCCTCTGAACTCTTTCTCTGTCTAATGAAAATGGCTTCTGTGTAGCACAAGCTGGCAATGGTTTGTTGGTCCTTTTAATAACAGCCATCTTTCAGTCTCATTCAGTCTGTGTTCTCATACAAGGACACAATGTTCAAATAGAAAACAAAACAAGCCTATTACATGCATATAACCTCCATTACGGCCATGAATACAACACACTGAATGTGTTTTTAGTTTTCGGGAGGGATGGAGGTCCTGGTCCAAGGCTATGGTAAGGGAAACATTGTACATTGATTATTCCAATGGCCCAGAGGCATGATGGCTTTAAAGATAAGCAAATCTAACTTAATCAGAAGACAGAGACATCATCATGGAAACCAGTGTAATATCTAGGTAAGGAAATGGGTTTAATGGATTACAGCGGGAAGGATCCACCGACTTTAATAGGCTGCACAAGGTGCAAGGTCTTATCAAATTAAATCACTCTGTAATCTTGATAATACATCTCTCTGAGAGGACGCTTTAGAGCCACAGCAGATAACACATATGCTTCATTCTCCACACACTGCATCATTCCTCAGAGCATCATGATGTTTACTGTATGTCCTGCTACCCAGACTGCCAACCCCTTTAAATGTCACATGCGAATATCAAAAAGTGAGAATGAATCCCACAATGTGATTTTTAAAGTGTAGTTTCTGCTCTATAGGTAAGATTATTTCACTAAATTAGGATTTAGGTCTTAGAAACACTTAGTGGAAAATTGCTCTTTTGTTCTTTTTGACACCTTTGCTTCCTTTGCTTCATCAGCTGTCTGCACTGGAACCAGATGTTGATGATATACACTTCAGTGAATCTGCATGAATTTGCGTCTACACTGAATTACACAGTAATTGAATATATTTGTGATGCAGATGTCTTTAATGGAGCCTTTTTATGTGCTTGAATACTTACTTCATAATGGAGAGACGTGTTGTTGGTGTTTAAGCAGTTTAGTACTTCTGTGCACTTAAATGCACTTAAGCTTCAGGTTACTGTACTTATCTTTCCTTTAGTTCAGTAGATACCTCTGTATGAACTTTCACAAGTCAGATTGCTCGAATGTTGCCATAGCTACCAGCAAACTGACCTGGATGTGAGAGTGAGAGTGAGGATGCAACATATTGCTTCCCTATGATGGCTTCCGAAGTAACAAAATTTAGAGCAGGTTTTTGAAAAATAAGCAGCAATCATTGTACATGTTATGAGGATCTTCATATGTCAAGGCAGCACAGTCATCAAGGTTAGCACATTTTACACTGGTTGGACAACAGCATCTGTCCTGTGGAAGTATACTAAATCCATACCAGACCCATACCATACAAATGTAACTACTGACAGTCTCTGTGTTATATAACAAAGCAAAAAGACTGACTCAATGAAATGCCTTTCAAGGTATCAGAACACAGTGCGGTGCAGCATGGCATCAACACTGGAACATTATTCACTCTTACGTGAATGTTTTTGAATTGTCCTTCAGTCCCCTGGCCATCATTGTCCCCCATTGCTACTTTTACTGTTTAAAAAAATCAATTGTAAATGATGAGCAGATACTCATATGAACTGTCCTTGAGTACTTGCTATATGGGAAGAAGAAAAAAAAAAACCCAATTCAAAATATAATAACCTAAAACACACCAGAGAAAATGGAGCACTTTGTTGCACCAAGATACTAAAGTGTACTCACAGCTGGAGAAGATGAGTGGGCAGGAGTGCTCGTCCATTGGAAAGTTGTGCAACTGCAGCTGGCATTCTGCATTTATAGTCAGTCTGCAAAGACAACAACACAATCATTTTGTGATGAAACCTCTTGGGTAAAAAGGACTTTTCTTTGTTCCGACTTTCAAAGTGTCACAAGAAGCCTTCTGAAAGTGGGCATAAATGAGTGAATATGGGAGTAAATCTTGGTAAATATTTCTCAACAGCCAGTGTGGTAGCATTTCCTAACAGGTGGTGTGAGAGATAAATAAATGACATAAGTTACAGAACATGTCCTACAGGAGTAAGGGTTGGGGAGGAATCTACTCAGTACAACTTATTGAATTCCTCTGAAGACTGTTCATAGACAACAAATGTTACAAAAAGATCTTCATTCTCCATTTTCAGACCGTTGACCCAGTTTGCATTTGATTCTAAAAAAATATTAGTTTATTAATCAATTTGTCAGCTGACAGAAGTTAAAATATTTGAACACAAGCTGTGCTGTGAAAAAAAATGTTTTGATTACTAGGTCCCTATTGTGTTTGTATCCTGTACACACTTGACCATGCTGGTGACACGATACACATAGCAGTGGTTTCACACTACTCTACTAATTGACAGGTGGGGAGAATATGCCAGAAAAATGCACAGAAGTTGACTGCAAGCTAGTAAACTTGGATGCGAGCAGTGCAGGTTTAAAAAAAAAAAGAAAATAAATCTCATAGGGTATCTTTAATCTGCAATACTTTCATAATTGATTATTCTTGCAGCCATTTTTCAAGCAAAAACACCAACCATTCTCTGATTGCAACTCCCCTATGAGCATTTGCTGCTTTTCTCTGTTTTATATCATTGTAAACTATCTGATATCTTTGGACTTTAGTTCCGACAAAACAAGGCAACAAGGAAATAATAATAGATAGATAATTGATAAGGAAACAGTTGTTAGTTGCAGCCCTAGTATCAATATCCTAAATTAGAACCCAATAAATTGTGTTAGTTGTTCAAGTATCTTGAGCTATAAATCAGCTTTAATGTTCTCCCTGTAATGTTGCTATAAACGACATTCAGTATCTTTTTTCTTACTTGGAGAAATTAAAGAGGGATTACTTTAATGAGCCTCTACTGGCAACCGAGGAACTGCACTGCAGCCCTCGGTGGTCTCTATTCACCACGCTCATAAAAAACACATTTTCAAGGATGATGAGTGACCAGCTGTATTCACTCCAGGACTGAGAAACACCGGTGTGGAGGGACAATGTGACACTGTATATCTTTATATTTCCCACTGCTCTGGCACCGTGTGTGCTTCCACAAGGATGACGTCTCAACAAACCTACAGTACTCCGTTTTATAAAACACTGCACAGATATTATCATGTGTAAAGTGATGTAGCTAAAGGTCAGCTGGCCCTTAAGACTAGACAATACTGTGGATGTAATCATGCAGCCAATATGTCGTTGACCTTCAATTATAAAACAGTTAAAGTAAGCAAGTAAAAATTCTTATCTCCCTGGAATAAGAGGCTTCAGGCAGTGTTAAGAGAGCCCTGACCTCAAACTGGCTGGTTTGACAGATCAGTCTGAATTAACAGGGTTTAAGATAAGGATTTTCCAAAATATAGGTTCCCTTGAAATTACAACTACCTGACTGAGAAAAGAGAGAAGAAAAAGAAAGGAAAATATGTTAAAAGCTGCTAGTTCTTCTTAACAATAGGCTTTGTCCACTCAGCTACACAGAGTGCAAAATGAAGTCCACAATATGAGAAAAAGAACAAGGGATATCAGTATGTGCATGAATGGACAAAGATAAGAAGAAATAGGAGAGAAAAAAAATGCATTGTACTGTAATTCTGGTATGATCTTTCAACCTCATTAAAGCATGGAATTGGGACAATACCATGCATGTGGGAGAGGCATGATATCACAAAATGTCATCTCTGTTTACTCCAGCCAAGCCATAGCTCAATTAATACCAAATGACATTTCATTGTCTTTCTCTCATGCCATCAACGGATATTACTCCTCAAAGTTTGCACGCCCCTGAATAGTCAACATCAATAGAAGTCCATGAGAGAGAATGTCCCTGGGCTTTGCTTGTGACTTGACTCGCTTATAGCACATGTGACGCTTCTTTTGTTCTTGCGGAAATGTGCATGCAGTCTGTGAATTTTCACATTTCCATGAGTCCAACATCCACTTTTATAGCCAGTGGAATCATATATTTATCCACATAAAAAGTCCTTATAAACATTATCAATTAAAAATCTGTAAATGTCTTACGCTTAAACATCAGGACAGGGTAAAAAATGACCGAGGACAATCCAGAGATTCTTATCACTTGAGGGGCAGTTTATATTAATGTTGAGTGCTCCGATTACAAAGAGGGCTTTAGGGCATGAGAGGGTCTGCCTAAGTAAATTGGTCTTAAAGCTCATGCAGGCAATTTGCACTTACAATTGGTGATGACAGGCTAATTGCTTTTCCACTGCTCATTTTGGGGCATGTTGGCATCCCAGAGTGTTTTGCATAGATTTCTTGGTGAATAAGATTGCTAAAGTCTACAATATAATCTGAAACTGACTGATAAACTCCATTGATTCCCAAGATGCACATGGAGATCCAAGGAATTAATCATAAAATCTACACTAAGAAATGTTGATGCAGAGTTCAGACTGTATATTTACAGTACGTACATGTTCATAGTAGGAATTATGATTGTTTCCGAGAATATTCACAAACCGCAGTAGTCCACAGTTGTGTCCCAGTTCCACACTGTATACATACCCGTCTTTATAGCATAGTTTTTTTCACTTTACCTCTGTTGGAGTGAAAAACACTTTTAACATGACATGTTTTAAAGTGTACAGACAATACTCTACTATCATTTTTTTTAAAACCCTTGAAATTACATCTCGTCCTTCTCCTCATTAAAAATCCTGAATCTATAAATATGTAAAAATTGTTCATTTCAGAACTTTATCTATTTGACACAAAATGTCTCCTTCTTCACTGCAAAGTCCAAATATATTAAATAGTGTCTCAGAGGCTGCCCCCAAAAATTGCATTTTCAGTGAGCTCAGCAGATAAATGTGAAAACAGCCTTTTAGTGTCAAATTCTGCACATACACCATTCTCCACAGTGAAGCTCAAACATTCAACTATTGGAAAAGGAAGAAAAGCATGTCTTTGAGTACAGGGGGCATAGCCTGAAAAGAACCCAAATCAAAAATATTGTACGTGACAGAATTCAGACAAATAGAGATAGCATGGTACAGTACATGAAATCATGGTTAATACTGTTACTGTTTAATACAGCATGTCCAAGCTACTAACTTGGTATTTGTACGTAAGGACTATTGTTACCTTTATAATGAGGCTGTCATGTGTCCAGTCGTAAAATTAACAATTAATTTTCTGTGGTTACCTTAAGGTGTAAAGTATCTTCCCATCATTCCATATTCTGAGGAGCTGGTTTGGCATTGTAATCCAGTGGGAATCTGCATTCTTGGAGTTTCTGAAGATAGTATCTGGGAGCCAAATAAGTCCCACCATATTGCTGTTCAAAGTCAATATTTTCATTGTGCTGTTGTATCTGAGGCGGCTGTCTGTCCACGTCTGAGCAAAGATGATGTCGATTTGGTATTCCTATAAAAGAAAATTAAAAGACGTGAGTGGATTAACAGTGCGGTTAATATTTCATTTCAGAAAACTTCGCTTGGTGAAAGATAGAAAAATGCAGCTTCACTTGCTTCCCAGGAGTATTGATTTTCTTTTGAAATGACACTGAATAAAAGTATTATGAGTTTCAGTAACACGTCTCAGCACAGCATTTATCATTCATCATTTTCACCAGCGAGAGCATTTATCATTTTACTGGTTCACTGGTCCGTATGTACAGCACAGACCTCACCTGGCACCTCTCAGTGATCTGCTTACCCCACCATTGTGCTGACAGCAAACTCTCCGAGGCTGCAGAGCATCTGGCAGGGAGACTATGGTTTTAAGCTCCTGTCAGCAACTCCACATCGACTTCAACTTTTATTACCAGAAGTGATAAAAGAATTGAAGAAACATAATTCATTACATTTTAAGTGTAATATGGATAAACATTTCACAGTTAATGTTAAGTTAATGAACAGGCCCAGTTCAACTGCAGCTCTGGAAAGCAAACAGTCAGTCCAACTCAGAGTCAGTTGGGCTGCTGATGGATTTTATCAGTTTTATTTGTTAAAATCAATTATCTATGAGCTGCTAAATACAGACAAAAGCAGTGGTTCATCTTGTGTTTTGGTGCAGTAATAAGAGTGCATTGGCCCAGTGCATTGGCCCCCATCTGAAATCTATTGAATCAGAATCAATTTTGCTTTATGTACAAACTTTTGTTTTGTTGTTTTTCAGGCTACCATCAAGTAAAAATCTGAAGGCAATCCATCCAACTCACTGATTTGCTTTTTGATATCCTGAAAGGGGTTTTGTGTTAAAGTGGTTCAGCACAAAGGATTGAGGAAAACCACAAAAAAAAAGGAAAGAAGAAAAGGCAGAAAATACATGCATGAATTCATACTTGTTTAGAAACCATTAAGGTTTCAGAAAACCCTGTACCGAAACTCTATAGTTTCCGTGGGGGCAACATGGAAAAGGAGCCAAATGCGGGCAGGGCGGGTTGAATTAGATAGATAGATAAGATTAGAGAAACTCATTTGCCACCAAAACAGTTCTTACATACAACAATATGAACAATACAATTGAATGAATAAATAAAATAGAAACATGGTCTACAGCAATGGATCAGAGCAACAACTAAAACAACACAGATGTTGCCTCCCAAGCAAAGCACAGCATAAAAGAGGACGCTAACCAAGATCCACTGATAGAAGACGAGTAAAAAGGATCTAATTTTTTTCAAGAAGAGTCTTGACTGAGCCTCCTTGAATTCCACCTCAGTGTTCTCTTTCCAATTTGATTTATTGCCCAGAAAGACACCGAGATATGTGTGGGTTTCAACAACCTCAACCCGTTGACCCCCTTGACTAGTAGAAACTGTAGAAATTGTGGTTAAACAAGCACTATCAGGCAAACAAATCTGAATGGGCAAATGGAGAAAAGCAAGTCCGACGAGACATGAAGCCAGTTTTAAACCCAGGTGGCAGGGTTGTTTACAGGAAGGTAAAGGCAGGAAATAATTTGCCGAAATACTTCAGCAGGGGAGCAACAAAGATGATGGGGGGAAATGAGAGAAAGAAATTGGTTAGTATTTATGTAATGACGGGATGAGGCACAGGTGTGCAGGGAGGAGAGGGGTAAGGTGACCGACAGCATCAAGAGGGACGACTGATGTGCGGATGAGGAGTCATAGAGTCTGTTCAGTATCATAATTATGGTAACTTGGAGTGCCCTTGTAGCTGAGTGGTTACAGCGCATGCCATCATGATCATATACCTGCAACGTCCCTGGTTTGGGTCTGGTAAGGGACCTTTGTAGCATGTTATACCCTCTCTCTCTACCCTTGTTTCCTGTTGGCCTCTCTGCCACCAACTGTCCAATAAAAACAAAAAAATTATATATTAATTATATTAATATTAAGTAAATTCTCTTAGGCTGTCATCTTTCTGCTTGTTTTAAATGTGAATGAGTTACTTTTACACATTTTACTGCAGTGATGTGTGTTGAGTTCTGAGCTCTGCCAAAACTCTTGCAGGTGACCTACACTTAATACTTGAATGCATCTTGGCTGTATTGACATTGTGTTAGCTTAGCATAGAGGCTGGTGAGACAGGTTTGTTCAATACGTACAAAAACTGCAGTATGAAAACAACATGGTGCCAGAATATTTCTTGGCTGGGCGATGTGATGTCCATTCGTTTTTACAGGTTGGTATTCATGTGAAGATATTACATGTTCATTTGTGAGATTTAGAGGAGCTTCATTTCCTAAAATGTCAAACTATTCATTTACTTGAAAAATACTGCACTTGTCTTTGCCTGACGCATTAGGCAACTACTAACTATGCCAAGTATATTTGCAGCATCTTATTAATTCAGGAAGCAACATGTCAATTAAAATGTAACTATCCACTACACTTTGAAATGTTGAAATGTTTTGCCACTTTTCCAGAAGGCTTCAACTGATGAATCCATTATATGAGGTTGGGTATATATTGTATATGTTACTGTTATTTGTCACGATCTGAAACTAAACACAAAGATTTTCACTGTTCATATTTCCTGTTGCTATTTTTGAGCATGTATTGTATTATTGTATTATTGACATGAAAAAAAAGGTCAACCTATAGAGACTGTAAACCCTTATATATGACGGTTGGTAGGCTACTTGTAGTGATTTTTGCACCTTGAGGTGTGAGGTATTGACACTGTAAAGCCAATTCATGTTGGTCACGCCATTACCCAGGGCTAAATGTTCAGTCCCAGTATACACTGAGTTGTTGTTGTAGTATAGTATATACTTGATGGAGGCAAATGATTTGACTCTTGGCTTTGTGAACCACTCACCTTTAGGGGAAATGCACAACAGTGGCGTAGGAAACAGTCTGTGCGTCATACAAAATCAGTGTGTGTTGCCCTTTAGCCTTAATGGATGTTGACATGCCAGTTACTGAAGCTGCTTGTACCAAACAAAACCCTGTAGCTAGGGGATTTCTACTGAAAAAGCTAACTGAAAAAACTGAGTGAGTTAAAACATCTGTTAGTCTTTAATTTGTTTTAGAAATGTACCAGGCCTGTGATTAAAAGAGACTGCTGCCTTACATTAATTGCACACTAGATGCATTTCTCAGTTATTTGTGTGTAAGAAGATATGTGGCCACTTATTGCTATTTGCATGGGTTACGATGCAAACAACATCTTTGTTGCAACAACGAAAGTTACTAATTATGCCAATAAACATGTCTAGTCTGTATTTTAACTAGTGCTCCTGTACAAGCTCAATGGAGCACATATACAGTATCTGGCTGAATCTCCACAGAAAGAAATCTAAGTTTTTATTGTCCTCTTTAGCTACAATACAGTTGAAAGTATACAATACGACTGAATTAATAATAGTCTTCCCTTCTCCAGCAACCCAAGCTTTTATACTGTTGCCACAACCTGAAATTTGACCTTTTTTCCCATTCTCTGCAACAGTTTGAATAGCTTACCAATTAGAATGAAGTCTATAATCAAGAGAACCACTGGGTGCTTATGACCTTTAATTGTGTGGCGCTCTAGGGATTTGAAAAAACTGAACATTACCCAGGATTTAATGACCAGTGGAGGAAAAGTGCTGAAAATCAAATAAATAGAACTTAGAATGAGCTGAAGCAATCGCATCTGTAAATAGCAAGTAGCAGATGGAGGCTGAGAGGTACATCTCGTATAGTACAGCAACATTTCCAGCATTGTAATCTCTTATAAAATTTCACATTGAAGGGTGATTTTAACTATGCTGAAAGAGTATCGATCTCACTTCCTCTCTCTGATTGCTGTTGCTTTCAGCCACTACAGCAGGCGCTGCTGGGAGAAAATTGGTCTTTCACCACAACAGAAGAGCTGCTATATTAAGGTTAGAGATTTAGTCACAGTGAAATCAAAGGTACTACTGTACAGTACAAATGAACCTCACATGATATATTCATTCAAAATGAAGTACCAAACAGATGATCCTCTGGGAAAGGCAGATCTGATTATTATATGGAAATACCATCTGTATCATAGAAGTGAACCTTGTGGGTCACATTAATTAAAGGAAAAAATAAAGTTATAATTTGAATGTTTAACGCTATGACAGTTTTGTGTTTAAATTTGTTTAAACCCTTTGAACATAAGACAAAGGAAACATTAACCGGTAAGGACACTGTTGACCAATCGCAAGCAGTCTTGACAGTGCTGACCTTTAAGGGTCCAAATAGAGGCCGCTGTCTTATTAGCTTTGCTGCTTTTTATTTAGCTCACACTACAGCCTTTGCAGACAGTTATGAAACAACAGTTGATGGTACAAACCTTTCTTCAATAAACTGTGCACTTACTGCCCTGTTAGCTTGGTCGCTAACAGCACAGTAAGTACACAGTTAGCTTGGTTGCTATGGGGGACAAAACTACACTAAATGTAATGCAGCCGTAATTCTGATTACACCGTTGTCTTTTCTGCTGTGATATAGCAAAATGTCTGCTGTGAAAAAAGTCAATTTAATTCAGAGTTGGAGGGTAAAGCAACACAGCTACAGTGAGAGGATGGGCCTTTATGCAGTCACTGGGGTAATATAATTAGATTTGCTTTAGAGTAAGTAACTTATTGAAGTAGTAATTGATTTTAATGAACAATATGTAGTATGTAAATGGTTCCCGTACTGTAAATTGTAAATGTTTTTCAAGTAAATTGTCCAACTCTTTAACTGTAAATGCAAAACACCCTTTCTCTCTGTCCTTTCAGTGTGGTTTTACTTTTTAAAAATGCTGGCGGAAAATTCATTTCATCATTCATCATGCTCTCCTGTCTAAAAGTTGTTTTGCTGGTCACACTGAACAGATTTACTCTTATAATGAAATAGTTTCTCCATCCATTTTTTAAAATCATGTGGACACTTGGGAATATTAGTCATTATTGAAAATCTGCACATGGCTTAATGTCGACTGATATGTGAGGAATCATTTTGCCACAGCTTATTCAATGTTTTAAATTTGCCAGAATACAAATCAGAAAATGACTGGGCTGACTAATGGCTCAAGCTGGGATAAACAGCCTGGCAGAAGCCACCTCCCATGATGACACCGCAGCTCTGTGCTGCCTGCAGTGATGCAGCTATTCATTTCTGTGAAAAGTGAGCAGAGGCATATTCTCCTAACCTTCCTGTCTCCTTATGCAAATAAGGCATTATTAATGATATTGGAGGTGCAAAGCATTCTAAAGTCGAGATTAAATGAAAAAGGCCTTTTTTTAACCCTTTTAGATCACATCCCGGCCATATGGTGCACATACTAAAAATCTAATTCTTTGTATTCTTATATCAAATTCCAAAAATATTTTCTTACTGTAAAACAAAATATGAAGTGTGCTTACGTAGGCTTGAAGCAACCAATTTCAACCAATACTATGATGACATCCACCCACCAATCAATCTTCAACTTTTAGTGGCACGGCACTGAGATTCACAGTGACACAGCCACTTTACAACGTTCAAATCAAATGTTACATCCCGCCTGTCTATCCTGTTTCACTCTGAAATAGATTATGATACAGAGGTTAAATGCTCCCAAAATGTTCATCTGGATTTTAAAGATGTACATTGGTCCAGGTTATGTTGTTTGAGAGTTGCTCTGTCTATAAATACTATATTTACTAAAAATACATTATGTTACATGGCCTTTGTTGGATTGGTGAGCAACACATTGGTGAAAACATGCTTTATTCATACTTTTGTTTTTTAATAGTTGAACATAAATGTTGCTGACATGACCATGAGCACAAGGGTTTCGATAAATCCTTAGCCATCTATAGCTGAACAAAGAAGTACTTCTTTTTCTCTTTTCAACACTGAATATTCCTCCACTCCAACAAAAGATAATCTATTATTATTTGTCCGTCTTTCTCCTTTTTTCACTGTAGTTCGATGTAATTCAGAAAATGAAATATTATATCCAACAATCACTTTTACTGTAAATTAGAGTTTTATAAGGTAAGCAGGTCATATCTGTGTGAGTTTTCTCCCACAGTCTGAAGAAATCTGAATCTAGTGAACTGGAATTTCTAAATTGCCTCTATCGAATGTACCTCACCTCTCACCCAGTGCATGCTGGGATAGGCTCTAGCCCCCCATGACCCTGCACAGGTTAAAGGTGTAAAGAAAGCAGATGGTTGTTGGTTGTTAACAACATAATCCACTGCCCTGAAGGTAGCATGCTACACATGGAAAACTTGTTGTGTTGTGTATTTTTTATGTTTCACAGTTCAGTTCATTCCAACAGAAATAAACTAGTTATCTAACACAATTTCTTATTTGCTATGCATACTCCTCAGCCTATCACAAAGCTCTACTGTTATACCCAAATAAAGTTTCCTGGCTTCATTGACTGTTGAATCCATATTTCAAAATGTAGACAGAGCACAGAGACCAATGTATACAATGGATAAAAGAGGCTATCCTTATTTTTGTTGAAATTTTATGTCAAGTTTAATTTCAGTGCTGCAACTGCCAGAACAGAAAATGAAGCTTAGCGAAAGTTCAGTCAGGAAGACTCTAAAACATACAGGCATCATTAGTAACTTCCTGCCTTCGTCAAGCATGCTCATCTATTACCTAGTTTTCTATGTCTAAGGGAATGATCTTAATTGTTGCCAGTCACCTTAATCTCGGCAACCAATAGCAAAACGCCACACTTCAGCCTTAGCCTATCATCTAGTAGCGGTCCGTTCAAATGTGCCTCTATCTCTTTGCTTCAGTCCTGTCATACAGCTCTTCCTGCGCCCCACCACCTGCCCATCTCCGCCATTCTCTACAGGATCTGCAGTCTATTCCCATCTGCCATCTTCTATTCAGACTCATCAGCAATCACCACCACCAGTGTCCAGACTTCATGGGGGATCTATATATATATATAGATATATATATATATATATATATATACTGTATATGCAGCCATTCAGGGATGATTCCTCATGCAGTTAAAGCGACAAAGACTTTGTCATTTACTAAGATTTTGTTCATCATATGTTCACAATAAATATCTTTCTATTCACTTGTCTCTCCTGATTGAAATGAGAAATATGTGAAACAAACACCCTATTCACAGTCAGTTAACAGTAACCGAAGCCTTTGACCTCCCTGACTGTGTTTGAATGTCTTGATGTAAGGGAAACATGAGTCTTGAAGCATGTCATAAGGACTTTGTGTGAAACTAAAGAATTCTTATGAACGCTTAATAACATCACGTTATTAACGACACATGATGAAACTGGCTCAGTGAATGGAGAGGAGAGTCCACACTGGCTGTCCAAGTAGATAAACTGATATTGCTTTTAGATGAGCAAGGTGCAGGGCTGTATAACGAAGATAATATACAGCTATGCAAATATGCTGTCAACTTATATTTATGGAGATACTGAGAGATATTGGTTTGCTTGTGAGCTTTAGCAAACAGTTCAAGTTCTGACCAGCCAAAAAATGATTAGTTCTTGATACTTAAGATACAGATAACACAACAAGTGTACCACATAAAATCCCATTCCCCTCAGGCCATAAACCAATAGAAGGCCAATTGTTTATGCTTAAGCAAAACAACCCCACAACCTTTCTCATTCCTCCCTATCAGTCCAATTATAACAGATTACTGTTGTCAGATTACCAGTCCATAATCATCCTTACCAACTTGTAAAAAACTAAAGCATTGCCAGTTTGACAGAGAGGGTTGAGAAGCCCTGCTGTAACAGAAAGTTATCTGCATAAGCAATGCTAAAAGTTATATTATAACAACAGGATATACATTATTGTTGCCCTAAATCCAATTGTGTGTTAGTAGCTAATTCAAATGCAATCTCAAGCTACTGAAATGTTACCTTTTTTTTCTCTCTGTACAGTATCAGCTTTCAAACATCAGTTAGTAATACATTAAGTCTTTAATGGCAGGAGGCAAGACAGTGGTAATACATTACATCCAGTCTAAAATGAAACCATTATTCTGCAGTTCAGGTGCAGTTCTCCTCACACATTATAATTGCATCACTGTGCGTCTGCCTGCCGACACTATAAAACAGACTAAGGATGCTCTGCGCAGTGGTCACAGAGGTATCATGAAAGTTATGAACACTGTCAAAACAGGAAAGGATTTTTTTTTTGGTTACCTCATTACATGGTGATTGAAACAAACTCGCAGCATCTTAATATCCCACTGAGATCTGTTCTGTAGTGATGTTACCAAGAGTCTCATTATATGATCCTCAAACTGATGACTTCATTACCCAAATCTTCCGCCCAGAAAAAAAAAGAGAGAGAGATGCAGCACTCAGGCTTATTAAGTCAAAGCATACTTTTCATCTTTTCATCAGAGTTGGAGGGTGTGAGAATAGTTACAGTCATCTTGTAACTAAGTTGAACCTGCCAACCCACTTATTGTATTGCACAAAGATTTTTTTTTATGATGTGAAGTAAAAGCGATCAAGGCCATTTTGTATCTCAGCAGGTATGAGCCAAACAATTACAGTGGGTTGCACATTTCAGGAAGATTACAAATTAATATTCTGCTGGGAGCGAAACAAAACTGCAGTGCTAAGAATGCTGCAGTAGTTCTGCCAGCACTGGGAAATGAACTGGCATGAATGTTGTATTTGTCTTGGTATCCAGTGTATTATAGCCATGTTGAGTGGGCCGCTCTATCCACAGGGTGAGAATAGCATCGGGGACCCCGCTGGCACCGGCCTTTGTTTTGGCAGGAATTCCTGGATTACATGAGGTTGCCTAGGACACCACATGACCCACAAGTACAAAAATAGCAACTTCTTTATAATTACAAAGATGCTGCCTTCTCCAACTAAGCATTTTGTTTATTTCTCATTAAAACATAGACCGGTGTATTGTTTCTTCTGAATGGGTCATGCATGGGTCTGCTTTTCATTGTCACTGTGCTAAATGAAGAGAAATGAAGGAAGCAGAGCATTGCTTTTCATATGAAGATAAATATTTGTGTATTGCTTTATTTGAGGAAAACAATTTTTTTTAGTCAGGTTGTGTTTAACTGAATCACTTTTCATATCACTTCTATGTTAAATCATGTTATGTTCCGGTATCTTCAGCCATGCAAATGATAGAGGCCAGTTCATTTGTGCACAGGTGTGAGGAAGTCATTAAGGCTCAGCAAACAGAATATTTACTCTGTTTTCTCCTCTATGTCTTTGTGACTCCAAATCTTTTTTCAAAGATCTTCAAACTCTCTTTCTGGGAAGAGGTGCAGGTTCAGACTTTGAGTCATTTCATGTTGTGTCCCCTACTGTAAATTGGGACTCAGCATAAATTTCCCAGCTTCACAAAATCCAAACAGCCAAAACTGAATAAATATGACACCACAAACACATGAATAAACAGACAAAAAACAACAACCAATGAATAAATCCACTCATTATCTAATCTTCATTCCATTTTTTCTGCTGCTAAGACTGGATTTTTTCTTAACATACTGCAGTTAAAATGGCCAGTGTGCCTGTATTTACATTGGGCACTAGTTCTGGTGGAGATGAAGGATAAGGTACAGGGACATACACGGTCGCCCATAAAGTTGGAATAAAATATTTTTTACCTCTTTCCATGAAATGATTGTGAAAATGTGATTTATTCTTAATAGATAAAGTGTATATATTCTCAAAATTGTATTGATCAATCTCATTGCACCTGGTCAAAGGTGATTACTGATGCGTATAAATAGAAAATAAAAAGAGGAATGTGTCTGACAACAAAATTATTCCAACTTTATGGGCGACCGTGTATGATTGTTTGCTTTGTTTGTATGTGTGTGTTAGAGTTCGGTGACTGAACTAAACTAAACTAAACTAAACTAAACTAAACTACTAAAAAGCTTAAGATTTATAGATTTATGTACATATCTCACTCTATTAAAATATAAGCTTATAATTATGAGTTGGGTTAGGGTTTTTGAATAATCACATAATGAGTTTAGATGGTGTTTGATGTTTGAATCCTAATCAAGAATATTGTTTGTTTTATGTTTTTGAATGTACCATCAGCCATCCATAAAGAGGGAACTTTTGCTTACTTTTGACTTTTTCCTCTGGTAGAACGCATCAGAGGAGTCAATTTGTAAAACTTTGGGATAAATTTGTTGAAAAAAAATATTAGAACTGAACTATGGAGTGCTGCTATGTTTGTGAACACAAGAAGGTTTTGGTAAATGTCGTGCAGCATTATCTTTAAATTAGTCCGTAAAAGCTGTCATCCTGTCCTTACTTCATTATGGCAATAGCAACATGACATGCAGTCTGTTGTGAGGACTTGCTTACACCTGTAGGCGTTAAAGACAGAGGTAATTTATCAGCTCTGGCATTTTCTCTGCAGATTCAATAAACAGCTGACTAAAAGCTCTCACCAACAACATGATATAGAGTTTATTTTGTGTGCAATCAATCAATGTTTCAAACTCCGAGGCACATGGACACTAACATTTAAGTCCGTCCCTATTTGCTGCATTTGCATTGCAACAATAATTAATTTAATGTTTTGGAAAATAAACAGAGTGTGACCTGAGCTCTATGTTCTGTTCCAGGATGTAATCTTCATGGACTGCCTGCCCCTGTATTTGTCAATGATAATAAGTCACTCAGTGCTATTTCACATCATGGACTGCACATAATACTTGAGTTGACTATTCTAGATGAGACTTGTTAGTTACAGTAGTCTGTCCGTCTGTTATAAACACCATACCTAGAACTACAACCATGAGTCATGAGAACACAGCCATTGTTACTCTATAGTCCAGACTGTAAACTTTTCAGTGTATCTACTGTGTATTGATCAAGTCTCGGGGGACCAAACGGAAAGAGAAGTGTATTTGCACTGTCTAGTAAGGTTGCCACTGTAGCAGCTAGATTGGGTCTCTGTGCACTGAGTCACGCCAGTTCTTTTCTAAAACCAGTGTAGATATTGAACTGGATTGAATGAGCCACCAAGCCTCCAGGTGATCTTTCATTAACAGTGTATATAGACAGGCAGCATGGAGAAGAGAAGGAAACAGCTACAGTAGCAGACTGCACCTTTTTTATTTATTCTAATACTGGTTTTAAAATTCTAACCGGCTAATCCAATCAAAGGGACAGCACTCATTTTCCAAGGAGCGATGTATGAACAATGAACTGAGAACCAAAAAGTTAAGCACAAAAACATCCCAAGGTCTGTCATAAGGGGAATGAATCAGCCTCAGATTTTAATCAAGTGGAGGATGTTTTTGTGAAGACAGAGGCAAGAACAGTCTGTGTTCATGGTTTATAGCTAGAATAGTTGTGTAACAGTTTTTGCAGTCTTAATGATCAATGCTGATCGATTTAAGGTCTTTTATAATGCAACCATGTTCAGTCAGGCTCTTAGCAGCTGTTAGTCATAATTACATTTTGGGTTTGGATATAAAATGCAGCTTTTATTTTATTCTCCGATAAGCAACTAACTGTGTGCATATTGTTGAGTCTAATGTTGTTGCCTTGAGTGATAATTTTACCGTCATCCCCACATTGACACACAAATAATGTGCAGTCAAACATCTGCAAGTTTATCTTTTGCAACCAAGCACCAAGAATTTCAAATAGCTGCAGGTACTGAGGTTTGCAGGTGTTGGCTTGTTTGATTGTGATGCAGTGTGCTTCTTTGCTTCAGGGAATAGTAATATCATTTTAATGAATAATAAATGTATATAACCCTTAAAGAAAAGCAATGGATCTCCGTGAGAAAGAGCAATAAAAATTGACTTTGACTTTTCAAGTTCATGTGGATGCCTGGATGAATGGATGGAAGGATGGATGAAATAATGGGTTGTTCGATCACTTGCTGTTTTAGCCATTCAGGCATGAAAGTGATGCCACCTTTTATTAAAGAACAATACAAATGTCACTGTGATGGAGCTTGAATGCAAACTCATTTTCTGTAGTGGTCTCTACTCAACTCAAACCGCTCAAGTTGTATATGTAGGCAGTGGCATCTTTTGTCAAAAGAGCCGGTACAAAAGTTAAGTGGGCTAAAGAAGATTAATTAGGCCAATTAACTGAAGTTAAAAATTCAAATTTTTCCATAGGTGCGCAGATAAAGTTTCTCTTTGCTTGTACATTTGATGTGAAAATGACCTCATTTCATTTCTATTTTATTCCTAAAGCGAAGGGAATTAATCACTGTCTGTCTTCTGGAGAAGTCATGACACCCCGAATTATACACTGCATTGTAATTAGAAACAATACAAGTATGACAACTGATATTGTATATGAGTTTCTCTCTAACAATGTGGCTTAAAATTAGCTTGTCATGCAGTAAAAACAGGGTGCTTAAAGTGTGTGCTGTAGTAGCACCAAATATGCATAAAAATACTAGAGATGATTCAAATTAAAGCAAAACTGTCATGTATGCTGAATATTCCAGGAATGCCAAATTAAGCACAGGACTATGCTTTTCATATGTTGCATATTGTGCAGCAATAATACCATGTTTACAAGCACAATATCTGACAGGATTAACTGCACTGTTTTCCAATGACACAGTTAAGCAACCACGTAGAACGTGATTTGTTATTAAAGATAGAGCATTTGGCTCAGAGTGTCATCCTTGTTGTTGGATGGGGCAAGCACGGCTTACGTGTTTTAGGACTATCTTGGTCGTCTCACCAAATGTGGCTTTCAGCTTGCACAGCAGCTGCTCTGTGAGCTGAGAGGTGGATCAAACTCAGGGGAAAAAATGCTGATATCTTCTCAAACAGTAGCTCAGTTCCCTTTTGACATAAAGTCACGAAATGGGTCCAAAAATGTGTTAACTCCAGAGACAAAGTCACGCAAACAACAGCAATGTCTGCAAGGCAATTAAAACCACACTTTCAATTATTCCGGCTAATTAGACACTTTCAGTGTGTGGGTGTGCACAGTTTTGCTTATTATGTTGCAAATGTCACGGTGGAACTGCTTACACCTGTATGTAACACCCATATTAAACCTGGGAGAAGGTTTAATCACCCAAAAACCAGAGAATACTTTTTTTTTAGCAGAGCCTTAAAGGTCACATAAACATTTAAATGTTAACATTCACACTTTATCATAAAGCTAAAAGTCACAACTGAGTTCAAGAGTAGCTAAGCCTTGCTTCCTGAACATTTCAGCCCTCTCTATCATAACAAAAAAAAAAACGTATATATACATATCACCAAAGTCACTGAAAGGAACAGTTCAACATTACAGTTCAAGATTATTCGCTTTCACTTTCTACTGGAGACTTAACTGAGGAGATCAAAACACTTGCCTGCACATTGATGGAGCCAGAGAAGAGGACAATTAGCTCAGCTTAACATAAAGACTGGAAGTTGTGGGAAACTGCTAGCTCGTTATCTCCAACCTACCAACACCTCAACTAATTACGTTGTACTACGTTGCAACTTGCTGATATGAAGTGAAGCCAATTTTGAAATGACTCAAACTTGCATTCTCTCTAATGGCCAGCAGGGGGCTACTCCACTGGCTCCAAAAAGAAGTCTGATTGTATTGAAGTCTATGAGAAAATTGCCCTACTTTTCACTTGATTATTACCTCAGTTAACATTTTCCCAATGAGTTTATGGTCTCTACTACCAGTAGTTTAAAGTTTTCTTCAATGCAATGTGAAATTTGGCCGCAGTTCGAGTAAAATAGATGATAAAGGAGGGTATATTTTAGGGTTAGGGTCATGGCTAGGGTTAGGGCTACGTTGTGATTGATAAATCACAACTACAGCGAACATTGGTTAGGTAAAGTAACCATGCCATAAGAGATTCACAGAGTATAGGCGTAGCTGTAGCCGTCACTGTTTTAGTGTTTTTTCAGTTCATGATAGTTAATTGTAACATTTTGGTTGCCTTAAAAAAGTGTTCAGCATTGGTTGGACTAAAAGTTCAGGGAGTCAGATGTCGAGTTTTTTCCGGTAAGTACATTTTGTTTTAATGGTTTAAAGCCTATATTTGCTGGTGAAAATTACCATTAGCATCATCACAGTTAACTGAAAATGTCAAAGTATTCCTCTCAGTCGTATGAATGACAATAAGCTGCTGCTGTGAAGATTTTGTGAACAAGCCGGCCGAGGAGCAGCTAAATAATGTATTCACAAGCAGCTGCAGAAGCATTAGTGTATAAGTAGACCAGAGTTTTTTGACAAGAAACATATTCCACTCCTTTGCCAAAACAATTCACTAACACACATGCTTGTTATGCTGTTTCTCATGTCATATATGAGTATATACTCACTTCTAAGTATCCTAAAATCTCCTGCCTCTCACCCATCTCTTACCAATCTCTGCTCTTTTCCTCCTGACCGATGTCTGTCCTAGACTCCCTCATCCCCTCTGATCTCCCTCTCTTTTACCTGGACTTATCCTATTCCATTTTTCTCAGCCAGTAAGTCAAAGCTTCTCTTCACCTTCTTCCATTTAATCCTGCAAATTCAGATACCCTAAAATCTAACAGCAAGAAGACAGTTTGGGTGCACTTTTGGCCAATTAAAGCTGCCGCTCGCAGTCAGTTCTACTAAATCTGCTATCTCACTCTGGTGACAGTTAATAATTTATTTCAGTCTTTTCTGGTTTCCGATTGAGGGAGGGTTTTATTGATGTTTACAGCAGTTTATTGTCCTATATCATTCTGCTTGACAAACATGCACATTATATGGACTATGCCTTTTAAACATTTAAATGTGACTTAAAATCTGTTAGAAGTAACTTTATCAAGGTTACCATGTGTAAAATCCTGTCGAAGTTGCATATAATGTCATTCTTGATGCTACCAGAGTGTGATGCCAATGTAATAATGAACGTAATAAATCATTCATTCCTAGCTTTAAAATGTTACTTTAATTTTAAGATGAAATTTGAATGTTTACATGGGAACAATCAGGGCTGATGCATCAAATGGTGAATGGACTGTACTTAAATAGCGCTTTTCTAGTCATTATGACCACTCAAAGGGCTTTTACACTACATGTCTCATTCACCCATTCACACACATTCATACACTGATGACAGGGGAGACCACACAGGGTGCCAACCTGCTCATCAGGAGGAAACTAACCATTCATACAAATTCACACAACATCTGGAGCAATTTGGGGTTAAGTATCTTGCCAAAGAACCCATCCACATGTGGACTGGAGAAGCCGGGAATCTTTAATTTGGTGGACGACCGCTCTACCTCCTGAGCCACAGCCGCCCCATCAAAGTTGTGGATAAAAGATTCTATTAAGATTATTCTATTACTTGTATTCTTGTTGTAATCCGATTACACTTGTGTTTTGCATCTTAACCTATACCGTCTACTGGTTGGAGTTTGTCCATTCAGGTGTTTATTCACATTCAACATTTTTATGTAATTCATTGACATTTTGTAAACCTGCTCCTTGGATGATAATTCTGACCACATTACTCACTTTTTACCAAAAGTAAATGGTAGAAACATTCTCGACTGGGTGCAATTCTTCACCCACCTTCCCACCATGTGCGTTTTACAGGACAGAAAAATACCAAACCCATTGGCAACACATTGTTCAATCTCAGACATGAAAATGTCACAGAAACAGACACCTGAAAAGATGGAGAGCTGTGTGTGTACACAACAACCAAACAAAATGGGGAGGACAAGTACTGTATAAGGACTTACCATATTTATTGATGATACTGGTCCGATGCTGTTCACAAATATGTCGACATCTATGACAGTTGGTTTAACTGCAGGGGAAAAAACAGCAAAAATAATTATTGATTAAGAATTTATTTAAGCACCACAGCTGCTGCTTTTTTTTAAATCAAAGAGATCCAAAGTGAAGGTGGACCAATGAGACGTTATTATTCAGAATGCTTTGAAGAGCGAATAGCTGAATGAATGAAGCAGTCTTGGAGGGGTTGTGGCTGTTAATAATGATCAGTGATCACACATTAGCCTTTATTAAATAAACTGCTTTCATAAAACACCTCTATTAGTGTTCTCTTGAAAGCAGTACAGGCCATAGATGGCATCATAATGCAACATACTATTACATCTTAATGTCACATGACAGCTCCATGAAGATTATCAGAGAAGCATCGGGGTAGTCAGCTTGTTCTCAGTCCTACTTATCCCTGCTGGTTTCATTAAAGCAACTAATCATGAACAGAATTACACCTGGGATGCCAGATGAATGCAATTAACTGATAATCCAGCAGTATTTCTATCTCTGATTGGACCAAGATGAAACACTGCGGTGGTCTACGTACTGTCCCCTAATGCCAATGTTTTCTTGATAACCTGAAGATAGAAGATAATTCCACATATTAAAAAGGCCAAGGCCTTCAGTGTGAGTCAACAATAACAGTTATCATCAACACAATAGAGAACACATGTTTAACACAAAGCAAATCAGTACAGCTGGCACAGAGCTAACAGACTGAAATTTATGAGCTGTAGTGGTTTGTGCATTACTCTTTATAAACTACTGATATCAAGAAATTGAATCACAGTTTAACATAAACATTATTTCACCTGCATTATTGGGATCATCCATCAGGCTTCAAGTTATCACCTTGGTGTCAACATTATCTTGTTTTATAACTAAAAAGGAATGAATAAAGAAGTTTCTACTGTCACTGTAGTCAAACTATGATAACAAAATATGTGTTATGAACAATGAGCACTGTGTTGTGAATTGAAACAAACTGACTTTTCTACATTAGTAGTCAACCAAAGACAGTTGCAATTAGTTTATAGTGAACTTACAATGACCATAAAACATTCCCATAGTGCTTCAAAATGTTTTTGTGTCATTCAGTACTGAATGTATTCATAGTGACTTTGTCATATTTTACATTTTTGTATCTGTTATGAGCGATGACACTTGTGAAAAAAAAGTGAAAAAGTGGGGGGAAGGTGAAAAAAGGTGTAATAAAGTATATGAATAAAAGTGCCGTAAAAATCTACAACCCAAATGTTAAATTTGCATTAATTGATTTTTTTGGCCACTTGGGGGCAGTACAACAAGCTGTAACACAACACTGATATATTGTCATCTTATAAAGTTGATATGGCAATTGTGTATTTACACAATGTATTTCCACAGACACAAAGCAACATTACCATTTATTTGGAGTCATGTGTCTTGTGTATTCAGTTCTGTTTTTAGTTCTGTTTTGGTCTCCTGAGGGAAATATCTGGTTCTTTAGCCACTAAATGCTTCACTTTGTCTGATGTTGAGTGCTGGTTTAGAGCAGCTTTTTCTCTGTTTGATAAGAGCAGTGAGAGTGAACCAAAACAATAAAGTTGCGTGAGGTAAAACCAAAACAATGGTAACAATGAGGAACTGTAGTCATAATCATTTTCTCTGGGTTCTTCACTAGGAGCTACACCTTTCACATTATATGTAGTGATTTTTTCATTGTATGAAATTATTGATAAGTGCAGCTTTAGTTTAATGAGATAAGAAAGAAAGAGAAAATCTTCAGGTAGTAAGGGACAAAAAAAATTAAATGAGTCAAACATGATGACCTGTCTGTGATAAAGGTTTAAGGCTTAGCAAGGTAATGGAGTTAGATATTTTGTTTAAAGGTACTGTAGTTTAGTTACACATAAATCAACACTTAATTTAAAAAAACGTCTCCGCTAAGAAGGTGCTGGCAAGACAAAGAGAAAAGTCTGCCACACTGCCTACCAATATCCCACTGCCTCCAGCACCATATTTTAATACACCATCACACTCCTCACAGCACATATAAATCAAATTTTAAAAATAAATAACCTTTTCCCCCCCACTATTGTCCACAATGGACTTCCTCTTTCCAGTTCAGGGAGCTTTTCTCATGGTGGAATACCCCAGACTTTCCCAACTTCTGCTGCTCTCAGGGATTTCATGCTCAGCGTAAAAGTGTCACTTAAAACTTGAACATTTAAACTGGCTAAGTGACAGCTGTGACTTACTGCTGCCATGAGCATTTACATTTGCATAGCAAAGAGCTCCTCCATCATTTCGCATTACCTGTCTTTGGAGCCTTCTTGTCTTGGCCAATTAAATCCACAGCAAGAATTTCTCCACCTGCCACTCTCCGTTCCAGCGTTCAGTTCACGTGCTAACAGATGGCACACCAGAGAACACTTCTGGAGAGTCCCTGCTGAGGCAGCTTTTCGAAAACACTATATTCATAACTACACAACACCTGGTGAGCAAATTGCATGGTTCTACTGTATGAGCTACTAAAAATTAAAAAACAGCGTTAAAGATCTGAATGTAATATTTGGAAAATCGTTCTAAGACCTTTTATGATAACTCATTTGTAGTCATTTGAACATTTGTGTGCATCACAATTTAATCAGCACCCGTTTCATGCCATATAACCACAGATGGGATGGGGCTGCAAACACTTCAAACATACCCCTACGAGTGAGTTAACATCTCATTGTGTGTAAGCTGTCAGGTAATAATGTCAGCTCCTGCAGCAGCAGCAGCCACTAAGACAAGGAAGTAATTGGAGACAATCAACCCTGCTGGTTGGCCCTGAGCTCTTCTTTTTCTCACTCTCTTCCAAACAGAGTTTATCCATATGCAGAAAGACTGGTGGTGCAACTTGATGGATGCTTTAATTAATAGAGATCAATAATGGTCACAGGAATCTCAAAATGTTTCAGCAGGTCACTTCCTTGGAGTAGTATCTGTGATAATAGCAGAGTCTTACATTATCAGGGTTTCACACAATAAACACTTTGCAATCAGAATTATTTGGTCTGAACAACATTTGTAAATGATTTCATCTTAATATCTTCAATAGATTTTTAGAAACTTAACTGAAGAAATAAAGGTATGACATTTTAATGGTGCCTCCATGCTTCGTCAAATAATTACAATCTCATTTTCCAGACAGACAAAGACTACAAGAAAATCCTTGATATTGTTGTGATCCCACTAGAGAGATTGTTTTCTTAACTGGTTCATTACATTGTTTCCAATAATTATACCACAAGCACTGAAAAGGCTTTAACTGAATTCAGATTACAAAAGTTACAAAAGCGTATTAGAGAAGGTACACTGTTGTGTAACCTGCTTTCCTATAATTTAGATTCATATTTAGCTAATTTGGGTTAGTAATTTACATCCAGCAGGTAGTGGCACAATCATGAGGTGCAAGGAACAGTATGTGGAAGTGAGTCTAGGGGATGGTTACAAAAGGACTTTCATGAAATACAAGGAGCATTTTTCATCTTCATGCGCACATTACCTTTGAATTATCTACTCTCTTTTTAGATAAGAACCCACTTTAAAATCATAAATGTTTCATTTAAACATGTCATCTATGTGATGTTGCATCACGCTATACAGTTATACAAAGATGACCAGCAGGAGCAGCTACACCTACAACTTGTAAATCAAATCTACAGAGAAAAGGTCAGCAGGATATCCACATCTAGGTTGACGTCCTGTGGTTCATGGTCAATGACAGCATATGCAAATGTCCCTGCTATTTAATTCATACTGTATGGGCACTCTGACTGTGTGTCCAGAGTCAGGGGAGTATAAATTAGAGGGCGTGTTGTTTATTCATTAGCTTATAGAAAATAAGTGAAAAAATTAAAGAAGTTTCTTGTCTCAGCTGTGCTAGCTTTAGTATCTTGTGAAAAAAAAGGCTCACTAAAAGCTCCACAGGTAGAAAAATGGCGGATGTTCACCTTTTCAAGGTTGACTTTACATTTGTCATAATGTCATAAAATCTGTGCTTTATAGTGTATATTCTAAATCTGCAACACATTCATCCACATTATAATCATTTTATACATTTTACTGACTGAATACTATTTTATTCCCATGTAAAGCACATTCATCTTGACATTTATTTTTAATATTATTGAATAAAAGCTCTTTACAGTATTCAGCATCATTATGTATTGTAGCTACCACTCAGATATTTAGTTTGTACTTGCAGCAGGCAGTATTAAAGCCACTATGTGTAGAATTTTTAAATTTAAAATTTTGGTACCACCCAGTGATCAAATCAAAACGAACACTGTGACAGATTATTACTATACTATAATTCTAACAATGCTAAAATCACATACAAATACTGCACATAGTGGTTATAATTATCCACAAATTAACTATGAACTAAGAAGAGACCTGTTTGGGCATCAATTTACCATCACTTTCAAGCCATATCTGAGTTACCATAATTATGAGTTTTCAACTTGTAAATAGCATTCATGACAACCTCATTGTAATTGCGATGGACAATATAGATTTTTTTCTGAAAAGCTCTGAAAGTTCCAATATAGCCATCTTGGCACTTAATAACACATAAGTGCCTGAAAACCAAGGACGTCAGTCCAAGTCTGTCATTCACTGTAATTAATCCCAAATTAAATGGATTTAATGTCATATAGTCAGTACAGTACAGTACTTTAAACTTTCATACACACCAACTCAGTTATCGTACAACTTTCAGTATGAACTGGAAAAGTGAATGTCAAATCATAGCTTAGCTAATGTAAGTAGGCACGGAGGACCCATCAAGCTTTGGCCACAAGGTTCAACTGTATAATAGCCACCCAAACATTGTTAACTAGCTATCCTATAATACAAGAGTGATACTTCTCCTATTTTCCAAGTCTTTTACATGGATTATCAACTGACTATTTTTATCTCTGACATTCTTTAAGGTGTCATTATGTATTAAGACGCTTTTTACGGAGTTGTCAGCCAGAGACAGCATTATCAGCCATCTCACAAAGTTAACGTCATCTTGCAAGCTTGCTAGCTTAGCTGCTAAGATCTGCTAGCGACAGTCATCGTTTCAGTCGGCAAATTTTGATGTGGGAAGCCTGCTTTTATCTGATTTCAAGAATGTCGCTTAGTAAATGTGTCACTGTTAACTGCATTAGTGGCATGCTAAAACAGAAAGCTTGATTGGCACAGCGACAGGGCCAATTGTCCACGCAGTGAGCCAGGATTCACCAAAATACCATTAACTCACCCACACTCTCATGTTGTTATATTTGCCATAAATATTCAAAGAGTAGCTCAGTTGTTATGACCCTTTGAAGATTTGCACCTTTGGAAATGAAGCTGCATAACATTACTTTCTTCATTAGACAGTTGCTAATTGTTTTGCAGGCTATAATTCTGCATCTTTCTACAGTGCAGCAGTTACTGTGACTAGTCATTCAGTAAATAGGGACAGCTCATTAACTTTAGGGAAATAGATAACATGACCTAGAAATTAATTAGCAGTTGTGCGTGGGTTATTACCAGTTATAAGTGAATATATCATTGAAACATTGTGAATGGTCATCTACTAAATATACTGTACTGTTTATGATGTTATCTCCTCAGGTACTAATACAATAAACGTATCTTCTCTGAAGGTGCACAGTTTAAATAACGACAGGAAGAAGAGAGAATAACTGTGAATTAACTCTCTCAGGGGAAGGTATAATCTGCTCTGCAATGGTGAACAAGCACTTAGAGACATTTATAAAAAATCATCTGGTGAGGGGGAAAGGGAAGCCATAACCTCTTGTGAGATTTATTTGTCATTAGGGTGGGCAGAGGATGATGAACAGGTCCACGGAGACATCAGCTAATCTCTCTCCAGGTTTGCACTGGAGCCTGGCCTTGCCTGATGAATGGATGTATATTAGTTGCAAGTGTAGAGCAGGGACAAACTGCAGACTTTGCTCTTGATTTGACATACTGACGGTGATATTTATGGCAAACAATAACATGTGAACATAGCATAGATATGTGCCTTCTTCTGGGAAAATAAAATTGGGAATGTCCATGTCAGGCCATGTTAACCTGTCAATCAACGAGACTTAGTTTAAGTGAAAAAGAGGAAAAGGAAGAACACAAAAGAGACACATACCAGAGATGACATAGACAAAACAAATCATTAAAATATTCAACATTTATAATTTATAAGTTGTGGAGTTTGACTTTGCGTTATGTTTCCCAACAAAAAAATGCACTGTATATGCAGATTCAGTGTCTGTGTCCTCACCAAGGGTGAGTCTCTTGTTTATAAAGGGCTGAAATATTTAATGTGTTGATTAAACTTCCATTGAAATTTAATCAAACTGATTCATTTCTTTTGACCTCTGATGCCCTGAATGTTATCCTGA
The DNA here is from genome assembly GCF_963691925.1 of Scomber scombrus. NCBI lineage: Eukaryota > Metazoa > Chordata > Actinopteri > Scombriformes > Scombridae > Scomber > Scomber scombrus. The sequence continues at coordinate 7,576,955 of NC_084977.1, read as the reverse complement.
GTGGGCTTGGATCTTACTAATTCATCCTCTCCTGAACTGCTCCTCAGTCATGAGGATAATCCAACTTTGATTTTCAATAATTCCTCATCAACTATCACAAAAAGGTACACGGCAGGGAGTAGGTGTTGCCTACACTGCACATTAGTGAAGGTTGGCTGATGCTGGAATAAAGAGGATTAACTTTTCCCTTTGGATACCAAATAGGGGATGACATGGTTGAAATCAGTGTCACAATATTAATAAAAATATTTATCTGATCTTTTTGAATAACATATATCATAATGTAGCCAAATCACATTGAAAATAATCAGACTGATCTTCATTCTAACAAACTGTTATCCACTGTTATGCATTATATCAAATAAAAATGACATGTGGCAAAAACGTCTTGCAAAACAGTCTTTTGTAAAAGAGTACATAATATGATCATTGTAGCTTTACTGATACTGGATACAAAAACAATATATATCAGCTATCGGTTAAGTATCTATCTCTTTTTCTCTTGCTAAATGTTTACCAGCTGGCCGTTAATTTTGTCTGCGATTACAGTGTATTTGATGTTACTGATAAAACCTGCAATAACTGTTTTTTGTCACCTGGGGGCAGAAGAAACACAACATCTGACATGTCATTACCTTTTAAATGACTATGATGAACTCCTTGTTGCTTATTCACACAATACAATAAAAAATGTTTTTATCCAACAGGCAAACATAAGTCTAATATTCACTCTTATTATAGCTCTGTTTTCCGACCCTTAAATATCTGTCTCATTAGCTGCCAAATGCATCACTATATTCACCAGCTACTGTTTGCTGTTTGGCACTAAGCAGGAAGTGTACACTGAGTTTATCAGAGCGTTTTTAATGAAAACAGCTGCCTGCTGTGACCAACATGACAATCATACCCAAAACAGTAAAGTAGAGGGACAGGAAAGATAAGACCTCCTCCTTATCTGTACTTCAAGGATCCCTTACATTTATCTTTTTAAAAAGTTGTTACTTTTTAGTTTTTGTAACTCCTCTACCTAATAGTGCAGGCTGAAGACAACATAGTAAAACATAGTTGTATAGTGATGTCCTTATGCATGCTTACAACTCCATCATGTATTATGTTTATCTACCGCCTATAATTGCTAAATAGGAACACTTAAAGTAAAGTATTACCCCTTAATAGGGATGCTCGATATTGACTTTTCTGCCGATATCCGATATTCCGATATTGTCCAACTCTTAATTTCCGATACCGATAAATGCAGGCTTTTTACACCAAAACTGTTGGTGTAAACTGGTAACAACATGACATATCTCCTACTGTGTAATTAACACATTATGCCTAATTTTATTGTGATGCCCCACTGGATGCATACATAAATGCAACATGGCTTTCCAAATGTAAACATTGTCTGTGCAAAATAAGAGAACAACTTCAACTTAAGTTATGGAAAAAGTGCCAATATGGCACTGCCATATTTATTGCAAATTTACTATCCGTAGGACACACTTGGAAATAGTTCCAAACCACAGACATAAGCCCCGTTTCTGGAGGCGGGACCTTTTATAGGAACGTCCTCTCACTCGCTCCTCTCAGCTACAGCTCCATAGCAGATAGGACCCACCGGACTCTGACGGTGAGGTCACAGAAGCGAAAACATAACAGAGAAAATGACAATGAGGAGGTAAACCTCGTTTCTGGTTTATGTGTTCGTGTACATGGTGGTGGACGCTATTAACTTTTTAGCCACGGTTAGCGACGGTTAGCGACCCACGAGTCTAGCATGTTGTGGTTGTTATACGTCATCAAGCGCGCACCGGTAAACGATACCGATACTTACCCGATATTACATTTTTAAGTAAATATCGGCAGATAATATCGGAGGGCCGATATTATCGGACATTGTTTTTTTGCATCCGTACTTCATTTTCTTGGTACTTATCTGTTGACATACTTCTTATATGTGTGGATACAGATATATCTACAACCTAACACCTCCTGATTGAGAACTAATGACATTACAAATTAAGACACATCCGTAATGTTACTTTTATTTCATATGCAGTAAATAGTTTAAACCTCTAAAGTAGCATTTTATCATTGTCTGCTTTATCAAATTGGGATTTGTTTCTCATCTTTCCCCAATTGCTGGGATAACTGGTCTCCACTGCTGCACATTTTTGTCTACTCATTAATCACATTAGCTAGCAGGAAGTCCCAATGACATAACCGCATGTGGGAGAGTCGCGGCCTATTCTTGGTTGGCATCTACATACTCGAAGCCGTAGCATAATGACTGATGGCGTAAGGAATTCGACTTCTCCTCTCACTGTCCAGGCTCATTACTAGAAGAAATGCCAAGAGCTCTGAAATATTCAGAAAGCAGAACAGATCACCTCCCTCCGGCTAACTGTACCACAGCCGATCATCTGTCACCGAATAAGTAGTGAGACACCAAAGCTAGTTTAAGGAGGGATTTTTAATGAATGTGCAAGAAAATAACCACTGCAACTCAGGTCTGAGTTAAATATGGGAGTTGGGACTTAAGTCTATTTACAACTTTTAATCTGTGTCAGGAGATATTTCTCTTTTGCAACTATAAGTGTAGAATATAGTAAACTTGTCATGTTTACAAAGAGAAGAATTACACTAGTCTTATGTGTCTTGTGTAAATTTAAAGTATTTTGAGTACACTGGATTGCAGTGTGGTTGGTCTATGAAATTTGAAATAAAGTTAAAGAATTAATAAATTGATACTAACAAATAAATCTGTAGATATTCAATATGTGTGGCCAGACATAGGGCACAAAAATCTTCTACCAAAACCTGTGAAAAAGCAATGGATTCTTTTTTGGATTTTTTTGCACATTTTCCATCAGCCCAATGTTCACTACATCTGGAACATACATCTAGAAAAGCACAAAATATCAGATATAGAGTAAGTTAAATTGGAAAGGGGCGCACTCTGACATGTTGATCAAGTGGTAAATTGTGGCTGTTCTTCCAGTGGGCACAGGCACTTTTATTCTGTGAATGTACAACTCATGTAAATATTAGAGATCACAGAGTGATGAAGCCACAGAGATGATAGCATCATAAAACAACAAAGAACTGCTGAGTCTTTGATATCCTGTTTATTCATTTCACAAACAGAGGAGGAGATAATGCATATTTACGCAGCGAAGCACCAAAAGCAAATTGATGATTTTTGTGAACTTTTTTTCTACAGCGCATGTGGGTGGCAGCCTATCAGACTTCAGTTTTTGTTCTTGCCACACTGATAAACATCAGTTGAAGTAGTCGATGCAATTATCTCTCTACAACCATCAGCCAACTCACATCTTGGCCTCTAACTCATTAAAATTCCCTATTTACCAGTAAATGTTTCTCTCAGAAGTTTCCCAGGTCGAGACAAGTCCATCAAACATACTGTAGTGTGTTTAATTTAAAGACAATTCATTTGTCAAAAGACTTGTATTTACTTTTACTTGATCCAGTGTTTTGAATCTTTAGGGATATTCAATAAAGTATATTATTACAATTTTGATACTTCAAACTTTAGATGCAAACTAACAGATAAAACTACTCGCAAGCAAGAGCTAATTATAACATATCATAGTAGTTATTGTGTTTGCAACTAATGATCACTTAATTAACCATCTAACTACAGAATATAATGTATTTTCAATGTCAGAGACACTGTGTGCAATTACGCAACATTTAGTCATTGTGACTGGTGATTGCATGAGTCTGTCATTCAAATCAGCATCACTGTCCATATTTTGATGCTTATTCAAACCCATATGCAAATACATTTTCTATGAGAATTACAACATACTCAGAGGATTCCGCAGCCTGTGCTGTGAGTGCTTTCTAATTTTACTCCTTATCAGAGTTATTTTACAGGGGCACAGGTCTGCTAATGTCGCCTCATTATGTCACACAGATAGAATAGTACAGATAGCGGTCAAATAAAAGGAAAAACCTAAAGTACACAAATTTAGAATGTCTTAGGAAGGTGTTGGGCTACCATGTGCCGCCAAACAGTTTCAGTGCTCCTTGGCATTGATTCTACAGTCTCTGAACTCGGAACTACTGGAGGGATGAACACAATTATTACAAAATATATTCTCTTATTTGTTGTTTTGATGATGGTGAAAGACAGCACTGTCAATAACACAGAACAGAACAGCTTTGTTTTGATTTGCAATGACCCTTTCTTCTAAGGGGACAAGTGGACCCAAACCATGCAGGCAAAATGCCCCCCACCGTACAACAAAGCCACCAGATCCCCCACTGTAGGGGTCAAGCATTCAGACCTGTACTTTATTTTCATTTAAATTGTCACCAGTCTGTAACAGTCAATTGTATAACATGGAACATGCCCGGACAATTTTTGACAATAATACATTTTCAATCAGCCAGCGTTACAGTGGATAATCCGTTCAAGGGAAAATGGGCACAGCAAAGTGACAGACATAAATGTTAACTTCAGCCTGATGCTTTGTGTGAAATACACATCAAACTTGTGGGTGTGCCATGACTTATTTCTCAATCCTCACGCACCTCACTTGATTGTGACTGACTGAGCTTTAACATTTCTAGAACAAAACTCTAAATGTTTGCTCCTTTTTCCCCAGACACTGCAACGTGCAGCTCTGATTAATTGCAGCCAACCAAACATACCATGTGTAAGCCTGATCGATCAATCACTGTCATCGGCTGAACTGATTCTGACAGATCCTGACGGCATCTTTTGTGATCAACTTATATACTAGGTGACGGTCCAAACAAAAGCCTCAATCATTTTTACCATTTAAAACAGCACATTTCTTGTGTACTTCTTTAGTACTTCTATTGTACTTCTTTTCAGGCTGATTTCCGTGTTTTGATTTACAATTACTCTTTGAAAGCCTATTGTGCTGGGATTGAGTCAGTTTTAAACTGCTTGCTGAGTTTTATGCATAAAAAAACACACCTCTTAATTATAAGGGGATAATTTCAAAGTTCATCAGGTGATGACGCAGGTACTCATGGACCTAACTTCTATTTGCTGTTCAGTTTTTACAGTTTTCAACTTTATTAAGTTTCAGAAAGCAGCGTTCTTGAGTGATGATAAAGCAAAAGTCAGCAAAAGGTCAGACATCTGAAGTTAATTCCTACAATCAGTCCAACAGTTCATGCTTTGATAAAGGGGATGTTCAGGGTCCACATTTAGGTGACAAAGATGATTGACAAAATCTCACATGTCGAATTTTTTTGAAAAATGTCTGCCTGAAATAAGTACAGGTACAATATGTGCCTCTGTATCTGCCAATATGTTGGTGTTATGTTATATCCCTACATACAAAAATTACAGAAGAGAATTTTGACATCCCATTCATGATTTTTAATACTGAAAAAAAAAGAACTGAGAAGAACAATGCTGGCAGCTGGGGGAAGAGGTGATATTTTAGCTTTTAAGATATGACATCATGTGTGAAATAAAACAAACAGGCAGGTATCTTTTCTTTGTTTTTCTTATCTGTAAATGTTCTGTCTATTAACATCACTTTACATTCAAGCCATGCAGTGAAAATGGTCCATTTAAAAAGTCACATTCATTAATGCTCAAGTGGCCAAGGTCAAATTGACTTTAGTGCACCATCTGCCATCAAAGGGGCAGCATCACAACAAATGAGTTTCTAATTTACTTATCTGTGGTTTGCGGTCAGGGGAATTGGAAAAAAAGAAGCTAATTGCCGTCATCCGATTTATCATTGCTTCTGTAAAATTATCCATACAAGGCAATTTAGTCAGCTTTTACTGGGCAGGGAGAGCATACAGATCTCCAAGACACTATAGAAATAATAATTATCTGTGTGAATGAGGGTGCATATGTGTGTGTGAAAGAAAAACTGAGAAAAGAGAGGATATGGCAGTCCTTGTAGCTTAGTGAAAAGGTCACTGAGTTTATTACTCAGACACAAAGTTTCTACATCCAGTGTGTGAGAGCTAGACAGTGAAGGCTGCACAACATTAATCAAATGTGAAATTCCTTGTATATTTACCACTTCTACATATTTTCAGCTAAACAAAGGGTTTCCAGTACGTGCATGATAAACAATGTGCAACTATGGACACATAATGCAGTTTCTGTGATATTCTCCAACTTAAACAGTATGTTCAAACGTAACATTATTTTATATTTATTTATTTTGATTTTGGTGACCATTAAAGCATCCACTTCTGTTTTTGCTGATCAACATTACACCTGGTCACCTGTATTACTATGATCTCAAAGGTACCAAGGTGGCAAAAAATGTTTAACATGGTTTACAAATAATCTAAACTAGCTCCCTAAGCATTTATGTTCATTCCAGAATTCATGATGTTATCCACTACTTTTTCTGGCTAAAAAACTTGTTTTTTATGACAGTGCTTTTAATTTGCTCGTTCGTTTACTTGCCAAGAGTTAGACAATACTACTCTCATGTAGGCTAGGCTACATCTCTAGTTTATGCTAAACATGAAGCTAAAACCAGAAGCTGATTAGCTTAGTTTAGCATAACGATTTGCAGCACGGGGAAATAGCTGGCCTAATGTGTTAAAGAAATGAGATTTAACATGTTCATTAGTGAGCTTCACAAGTGCTTTTATCTTTACACAGAGTCAGGCTGGCTGTATTATCCTGCTTACAATCTATATGCTAAGCTAAGCTAACCTTAAATGTCCTATAAATGTTGAACTATCTCTTTAATACCATTTTGACAAAAATTACATTTCAGGTATGCTACTGCAATACTATAAATAAATTATACAAAACTGACTTCTGTATGTATATTTTTCTTGTGCCTTACGGCAACTTGGTCAGTTTTAGTATCCACCTCTGTCCTCTGTTACCTCATGGTGCACTGCTAGCCTAATGGAGAATAAAGTCAAAAATATGAAAAATCTGATCTATATCATGAACGTTTTTTTAAGTAAAAGTACACGTGGGCACTGTGTGACTCTGAAGGATAGCCTATCTATTATTTTAGCTCATGGAAAGCATCAGCATGCATGAAGAGTCCACCACCTGATTTATCACCATAAATGCTTGGGTGGTACACTGCAGATGTCACCAGATATTGGAAAATCTTTAACTAATTAGAGTCAATTATCCATGTGTGTGCTAGAAGAGACAGCAGAAGAGTTAGAGCACTACGTGGAGTTAACAAAAGTACATGAAAGCAGTCACAGGGTGAGTGGAAGAACAAAAAATACTGGACATAACACATAAGTGAGAAGAGTGACAAGCTAGGGTTATTTAGTTGAAATGACAGAAGGAGAAACTGACATCCAGGAAGTGGCACTTAGGACATAAAAGTGAAATCGTCTCTCTCAAGGCAGAATCAAAAGGTCTTTTCCACAATTTAGTGTGTGAGTGCAGCCACATCTGCCCCTCAGTGACAATCTTTGTACCAATAACTCCATTGCCTTTCTGTCAAGCCAGAAAAAACCCCAGAGCTTTCCTGAACTGGTATCCATAGTAACTGATGTAGTATACAGGCAACCACTGCCTTAAGATCCAGAAGCTAAAATAGTACTTGCTTTTGAAAGTTGCACCTACTACTTCTGATAAAATATTGTTAATTAGAAGTTGTCAACTTGCTTTCATCCTAAGTACTTTTTAAGCATGAATATTTACTGCTTAAATTACAAATCTGTTAAAGTGAGCCCGGAGCCTAGAGCCCCAAACGCTCAAGGTTGAGTGTGTGGCAATTCCTGGGTGGTAATTTGATTAACTGCACATTTCTTTGGTAATATGCATCACTAATAAGCTGAAATGATGAAGGCCTTAAGGTGGCTCTTAAAGTTGAACCTAATACTGACACTATTTCTTGTAGGCAGACCTTATGTCAAAATCTAGTTATAATAACCTAATTATTTTAATGATTTTGTGCTGGTACACAGGCCTTAATGATTTTGTGTTTAATCAAATCACTGCAGACTAACTGATACATAGTTGTATTCTAGCATGGAAGAGAAGAGATGGTTGGTGTCTGAGATTCAAAGTAAAGGTTAATGGAGCAGGTTTAAAAGCAAAAAGATACATACACCGTGGACAGAGCAATAGTAACAGGGGGGCCAACACCAACAACCTAGCAGGTTAACCTGGCCCTGACTTAACTATCATGCTGTGAAATATAGGTAATGTGTAAGTCACTCTTGCGAGTGCTACTGCAGTGACCTACAATATCATATCTGCACATCATATATGATTAGTGTTTTTAAGGTTTAAAAGTGCAGTGTGTAAATTTTAGTGGCATCAAGTGGAACAGACTTGGCAGAAATGGAATTTCATATTCATAAGGATTTTTTATTAGTGTATAATAACTTGAAGATAAGAGTAATTGTGCTGTTGTTACTTTAGAATGAGCCCTTTATATCATAGGGAGTGGGTCCTCTTCCACGAAGCCCACCATGTTGCACCCCCATGTTTCTACAGTAGGACGAACCAAACACTGACTCTGAAGAGGGCCTTCCACATTTTTCATGGCCAACATAGGTTCTCCTACTTGTAGATGGGTGGGGGGGGTTGCAATCTGCAATCTCACCACTAGAAGCCACTAAATCTTATATTACTTGTTCATTAACGTTAGACAGGAAGCGTTCAGTAATCATTGCTTTTTGGTGAAAACAGTTGCCTGCTGCATCGGAAAACACTGCAGGCCTGTAAAAACAAAACAATGAGCTGAAAGACAGTAAAATACCATGCAGAGCTGAGGAAAAATTCATTTCAAGTCTCTTTGAGTTCATCCCTATGAGCTACTACCTTTCATATCACACATAGTTATTTGATCCTTGTTGTTTGATCCTAAATACTGCTTATAGCAAAAGATTCAGTTATCATATGTATACTGACCTCTTAACAAAAACAAGAATGCCATCAAAATAATGTAATATTAACTGGAGGATAAAGGGAATTTTGAAGATAGACAGTGCAGTATTGCTAAATATATCACAGACATGATGACAATCACAACAATAAATGTCAAAAGTCAGACAAGCTGCATGAGATAAGAAGGATGGTGGTCACACATTGAAGCTGATATAACAATCATGTGACCTGAGGCAGTGCATCCTGTCAAGACTGTGACTCTGAAACACAACAGGCTTTTGAAATTGTAAGTGTCAGCTGGACGTCTGTGTGACCTGCTGGTATGTTTGCTGCTATGTTTCAGTTTCTCCTGTGAATGAAATCTGCCCTTCAGCTCCACTCTAAGTTCTTATTGTGGCTGGAAACAGAAGCAGAGCCTCGTTGAAAGGAACTGATGGGGAACACTGGTTCAATGTGACCAACAAACAACACATTCTCCAATCATCTCATATATAATCATCTCAGTATATTACACAACTTTTCACATCTCTCACGTCTGCTCAATGTTACAACCTCCAAAAGTAATTTATATTCATGAGGATATGCTAATGAGTCGTATCTTAACCTTTGTTACTGTAGGTCAGCAAGTAAGTGAAACAAACAACTAGAAATGTAATTATATAAATCACAACTTTATAAAAACTGTATACCTATTAGCCCTTAGATGCATAGGTGAAAACATTGACCCCGCTCAGTTTTCTTTTGACAAAATATTTCCATTTTAGAGAGATACACCCTTTCTATGCAAGTTTAATAATTTGATGATTGGGATATGTAACATACTGTTCATCATTTTACAATTGTATGTATGTATATATATATATATACAGTATATAGCTGCCTATCAGGCTTTTTAAGAGCAGAGACAGAGATCTCTATAAGGTACCCATATGAATTCAAGCTGGCCATGAGAACAGCTAAACTACAAGTCAAAAACAGCAGGGGGGTCTGGCAGGGTGTACAGATGATTACAGGGTAAAAGAACAAACTGACAGCTCAGAATGAGGACCCCCCATTCCCAGCTAAGTTGAATGAATTCTATTGCAGATTTGATTTGCAGTCAGATGAACAACTCAAAATCCTCCTTTAGTGGTGAAAGAGCACAAGTATAAAGCCCTGCTCCACAGACAAATTAGCAGGACGGCAACAGGGCCAGACCATGTGTCCGCATTCACTTTAAGGTACTGCGGCTGTCTTTTCACAGATAGCTTTAACTGGTCTCTCAGGCTATGCAAAGTCCCTGCAGGTTTTGAATCAGCTTTTGTCATCCCTTTACCAAAGAAATCTAAAGCCAAGTGTACACCATAGGACTTTTCAAACCTTTTTAGAATCCTGTCCAAAGAGAGCAGTCATGCTGCTGCCACAGCTCTACCAATTTTTCCTCCCGCTGAGTGCTTTTTGGCTTTCAAGCCATTGTTGTTTATTGTTGTCAATGTCAACTCATTCGTTGGCTGTTGCGTCACTGCATGTCCCACAGACTCCCCGACAAAATCAAAACAGTTTGAAATAATCCTTTGGTCAGACAAATTCCAGATGGACCGGGACAGATAATAATCCTGTCATTGAGCATCTCGCACTACAGGACTGTTAAAGCTGACAGACTCAGGATTTTTTTCAAGATTAAACTGGAAAATGAGTCTCGGTGTTGTCTGGGACTGAAAATCGGGGCAAAAGTCCTTAAGTGTACACTTGGCTTAAAGTTCTGTTGCTCTGAATCTAAGGTGTTTAAGCAACTGGTCTGTAACCATTTATATAATGTTGACATGACATGTTTTAGTTTGTCTATTGGGCTAACAGGTCTGTAGAGGTATGTTGCTGTGTCTCTGTGTCTACACAGTATCATGCAGCACCTGGAGGCCCCCACCACCTATCTTTACACTATCTCTCTATTCAAAGCAAGAAATCTCTGTACGTCTGTTTGTACTTTTCATATCTCAAGAACCATTCACCTGATCTACTCCATATCTGGCAGGTGTATTACTGGGGACTCAAGGAAGTACAGTGTTGAGTATGAAGTTCTTTGGATGAGCTGTTCTTGAGAACTATATGTAAATACCAACATTGATTTACTTCTTCTTCTACCCGTGAGGTCAATGAGCAGGAATATGGACAACACCACTCTGCCATTGCAATCCACATTGTGGTTAGAGATGGGATTAAACCCATAATGTAAATAACTAAGGTCTAAAAGACTCAAGCTCTATGATTGAACTGTCTAAAGTGGTTGAATCTTGGTATGTACGTTTGAGATTTACTCCAGGACGTTTCATACATGTTCTGAATGGGCACTGCAGTTTATATCACTAAAAAGCAAGGATATCTGTCTGTCCTTTGCATATAAACATTCATCCAATCGACTTGGACATTCCACATCTGTATTGCTGGGGCCCCAAGGAGGTGAAGTGTCAAATTTGGTGCAATTTGGACACACGACATGTTTAATTAACTTTGAATAAACAAGCGAACAGCAAGCTGCTCAGCTCTCTGTCGGATTGCAGTGGGGGCTGTTTGATACAAAAAACCATCACATCACAGCGGGGTGGAGCTTCTGGGCTCTGACAGGCTAAGCGGGACAAAGGCAGCGCCCCGCTCATTTAAACTGTGTGAGAAAGAAGAACGAGCACACATGGTAGGGAAAAAAAGACAGTTGCAGCTGTTTAGTCTCACTGGTGAAGTTTCTGTCAGGGTGTAGAATTAAGGTTAATTGATATATTTGTGAATTGATAAAGACATACGCGGCTCTTGAGAAATAACAAGCAACAAGATCTGTTCTTAGCAGGCACATTTTGAACAGGCACTGCACTAGTATGATAAACATAGGGTTTTGGGAATGAATCCGTCTCTATACAACTGGATTTGATATTTTCTGAATGATATGAATCAACTGTTAAAAGTAGGTAATGTCCTCTAGGCCTATGACCCTCAACCATGAGGACCCTCAGGGTATTCTCTCACCTGTGCTGTACTCACTATACTATACAATATTGTGTATCCCATTCTGGACCTGTGCAGATTATTACATTTGCAGATGACACAAGAGTGGCAGGCATGATAAGGAACAGTCATGAATCAGCATACAGGGCTGAGGTGGGGCCCTACCGAAGTGGTGCAAAGCAAGGCAAACAACCTGGTTTTAAATATTGCAAGGACAAAAGAAATGATCATTGAGTTCTGGAGGGGTAAGGACCTTCTCCCTTCAGTGGTCATCAATGAGCAGATAGTGGAGAGGGTGGACACCTTTAAATTCCTTGGTACCACTATATACCACACTTTGAAGTGGGAGGTTAATATCAGCCACATAATTAATAAGGTCCACCAGAGGCTTGACTTTCTTGGCCAGCTTTAAAAGTTTGGTGTGACTAGGGAGGCGAGGCTGAACTTTTACAACGCTATTAGAGAGAGAGAGTGTCCTCACCTCTTTAGTCACAGTGTGGTAAAGCAATACAGCCGCCCTTGAGAGGGGACAGTTGGAAAAGTGTGGCATGCACAGCGTCTAAGATCATTAGCTGTGACCTTCCCTCTGTCTCCTCCATATATGCCACACATATCAGACGCAAGGTGCAGAAGGTGATTGCTGACCTTCTCACCCTGCTAGTTCCCACTTCAAACCCCTCCTCTCAGGGAAGGAGACTCCAGAGTCTTAAGTGTAGCACATCTCACCTCAGGAACAGCACACACCATGAGGCTGTTCGATACTCTGATGCATAAACAACTGTAGCATTGGCCAACAAGCACTTTAAAAGTAGGTACAGTAGGTAGATGCACAAACCAACAAGCACTTTAAAATTGATTTTTTTTTTTTGCCCCCAAGAAGACATGGTGCATGAATCATTATATTATGTATGTTTGAATGTCTAAATGTGATAACTGTTTTTGCTGTTCTGGTTTAATCTACCTTATCTAATTAATTTATGTTTGTTTTTAAGAGCTGTCCTTCAACTGTGTTGACATGGCAATTAAATGTTGAAGTGAATATTAAACAATAGATAAGATATTCCTTTATTAGTCCCACAATGTGGAAATTTGTGCCATTCAAAAGTCTTTCATTTGTATTTTTTTATATGCAGTGTTGTCATAGCTGCTAGATACACAGCTGAAAGTCTTACAAGCGCTGGATGGGAGATCAGTAATTAGTATTAGAAGACTACCCATAGTACCAACAGATGACCACAGCGTTTCCTCGAGGAGCTCACTGAGAAGCTTGTAACATCACTAACTGGAAGCCAGTCCATTGAGACACAGGGGAGGTGTTAGGTGACAAAAAACACATCCAACAGGAGGGAAGCAAACAGAGTCTGGTTAAAGGACTGTCAGATCAGCCCAAGTTAAAATGACTGTAAAGTAAGAAATCATGTAAAAGGTGATATACCAGTGTGCAATGATAAAAGCCAGGAGCAGGTTTGTCTGGAATGCATTTTTCTTACTCTTCTGTTTTTAAAGTGTGCATGTATCAAATACAAATAATTATTTTATGCAGAATTTTAATGAGTCATTAATTAATTCTGTATTAATTAATTATCCTGTATATTCATTATTTTTTTTAAACAAAAACTAGATTAAATTGTACCCACTTATGGAAGAGGGTTGGCTCGACATATGCCTCTGAGGGTTAAACATGTTATAGATATAAAATCACTTCACCTGAAAAAAACAATGAGCTGTCAAAAAGGGGTTACAGCTTTACACAACCACATGACAAAGAGCTCAGTAATGTTCCTGGAAGCCTTACTTCCAAAAATGGGGGAGCAGATTTATATGATGCCTGACCTTGTGAAGTATTAGAACCGTACCCATAGTGCCAAATAACTGTTATTATAAGATATCTTAATGCATTATAAACACTTACAGCAACTCTTACATTGCAGTTTAAAGCCTAAAGGGTGTTATGCAGGTTTTGACATGCATCATATTATCTAATCAGCCTTTTTATGAAGTGATACTCATCTAATGATTAGGTGTTGGTTTAATTGGCTGGCAGACACTATTCGCTCATTTATTAGATTATAATAGCAAATGAATCTGCTGGTGTCACAAGTCAGTTCAAATCATAAATGATCATATACATGAGCATTAACCAGCTGACTTACATATGATGGATTTACAGTGTGCAGCTGGGCTTATTCACCATCTCTGATGATATATGACAGTGACTGACACAAAAGTGACTTATTATTACCTCCGATACCCGGCCGCAGTTTCTTATCATATTCTTTCAGCAAATTGTTGAGTATTTCCGTGGCGTCGGTCTCCAGTGATTTCGGAGCCAGCATTTGGTTCACAGTGACATCCTCATAGTCCTCTTCGTACTCGATTGTTAGAGAGCTGTAAAGGTAAAAAATGAAAGCAGGTGGTAGAAGACAGAAGAGGTACTGACACAGACTCTAAAACAAAGGGATGCCAGATTTGTGCAGACATGCAACTAAACATAATGAACTTGAAACTTCAAAGTTTTCTTCAGCAAACAGCTGGTCACATTACCGCAGTGAGCATTACGTTTATCTGATCAAGCAACATCTCCAACACATGTTATCACTTTATAGAGCTGTTTTAAATGCGAAACTTACCACGTATGAAAAACTGACAGGAGTAAAACATAAGCCAATAATTTGGATGACATGTTTTTTTTGTTTTTTTGTTGAAGGATGACAACAGAGGACGGTGCGTATCGGTGTCTGGACACGGTGGTCACAGCTGCTCAGAGGAGAAAGCGAGTGAAAAGCACTTCATAGTTCTTAATCCAAAAGAAATGTTAGTCATTGTTCAGATCAAAAATCCTCTGTCACGGGCGTTTTGCAGACGGTGGAGCAGCTTCTCACTTGTACGTATAAGGGGTTGCAGTTGGATCCTTGATTGCGGACACTGCTGGTCTTACGCAGGTGCGCACACTCTGAATGCATCCCCTGAAAGCCCCCCAATTCATCAAAAACTCCTCTATGGGTAAGTCTGCGTCAAATTCCCCAAAATGAATGTTATACAAGCATAAACAGACTTTGTAAATACTTTTTCTATTTCTTTTTTACTAATTTTTTGGAATTTGTGCCAAATAAAGATACAACATGCCTGACACAAACATGTAAATAAAAACAAAAAGATTGAGACTAGAAGACTTTGGGACAATAGTTTAATAATGTAGCCTATATACTAGTAGACAAGTAATTCATTTCTACTTCAAACTCCAAAGATATATACTTCTGATATAAATGACATGCTAATTATCAGTATTTGCCAATAAATAAAGGATACAAAGAAAAAGGTAATTGGCAAATATCCAATTGTTTCTCTTCTTCCTTTTCTTTTTTTTTGTTGATGCACCAGTTTGACCATTCATGCTGTCTCCTCTTTTCAGCTTTTGTTAGCTGCCTCATTTTAATTTTAAAAGCTTCGCCTATCAAAATGTTACAAGAGCTCATTTATAGCTGCTAAATGCTGCTAATTGACATGCAACCTATTATCTAGCCACCTTTGTGGAGGTGTTTGCAATTGTAATTGTCAGTCCTCTGCTTCCTGTGCCTAGAAATGGGGAGCACAATCAGAGTGGAGATTTATTAAAGGGTAAACTCATTCTGCTGTACTCCTGCGATTTAGTATATGAAGTATGTTGGGGCACTCACAAGAGATGGATTTCTAAAAAACAGTCAAAATTGAAGCAGATATTCTGACTTTTAGTATAAGTCAAGCTACAAAAACACTGAATCCTATCTCCTATTATGCACCTGTATAGCACCTGTCGTTAGACCCTCCCTGACCCCTAAAGACCCCAACACATCCAGTACACACAGCCAACATTATACCACTATTTTCACAGGCTGAGCAGCATTTCTCATCACACAAAAAAACTGAATTTAATTGGTTGACTGCTAAATTTGGATAAAAGTTGTCTTATTTTCAGAAATGTGCTCCACAGAGAAATAAAGATTGTGTTGAAATGCAGCTATTCTCGTGAATGGCAAGATGAAACGGCAAGTCTCAGCAGCCTCCATCAGGGGTCACTCAGAGGTTTTTTCTTGGGAGAATGATGCGACTGCCGCTCGGCCCTTCTTGGCTATCATTTCAAATAAACGGACAACTCTGGGGGAAACACTGGCTGAGCTTTAGTGCACTGAGATCGAAAGGGACGGCAGTAATTTCTCCCCCTCGTCTTCTCACAATGACACAGATTCTTGAAGGGTAGAATTTAAGTGCTGAGGTAATCCCCAAATGACATTCAAATCCCACAGTGTCTCACAAATTGTGTTCTGATGGTGCAGAACTATGTGAATCATGTCACAAAGTCCACAAAGGTTTTTGAAAACTGGCAGAAAAATAGCATTAAACCCCCAAATACTGAACGTGGTATGTGAAATAGTCTCCTCTCATTAATTCTCTGTTGTCTCATTGCTTTGCACTCTGAGGGCAAACTTACAGCTCCTTTAAGAGACTTGCACGGCTGTTCAGTACAGAGCTGCAGGCAATGGATGGGCTCGATAGACTTTTTATACAGTTTAACAGACAGTGTGACCCCTCTGACATCGACCCTTTATGCAGTGCCGGTGCTGTAGCTGGCTGCTGTCATCCTCTGCTGGTTAAAAAGAGAAATGCAGACAGTGTAGTGTTACTGTCAACAGTTCTTACTCCACAGATAGAAGAGGGAGGGGAGCAGAGCAGCTGGATAAGTCCATACATACATTATCCACATGAATCAACTGCTTGGTTAAGTGGTCTTAACTGACCCATATGAGGTGATTAAGAACATCTACATCTTTTTTTTCTTTTTTTTAAACTTATACATTAGGCTTGAACTTTTATATACGAGGAAGTAATTTGCCTTTTTTTCGGTGCCATTACCTTAACTTTTAGTATAATCAGGCCCACATATTTTAAATGAGTTGAAATGTTGTGCATATTAATTCTCTTCAGAGCTAAATGGAAAACTGGTATGATTCAGCCAAGTCATTATGATAGATGATGGCATGCTTTCTGTCCGACACATTTATTCACACGACTATTCTTACTTTAGCAAATGGATGGATTTTAAATATGTTTTCCTATGAGTGCGTTAAGCACAGTAAGCACTGTAAAACTATAATAGTACAGTATAATTCAGGCATTTTTGTGTTGATTGTGTGTCTTTGCATGCCAGTATATTTATATGAATGCCAAAGGGAAAATAAACATATGTCACCACATGTTAAGTTGTGTGACATGAAAAAACATTAAAATATTTGCAGATTAAAAATTAATTAATTTTAGAGTATTATTGGTCATTATAATGAAGAAGGGGGTCAAAGGACAGTGACACTTCCATAATAGCTGTAACAGCCACTTGGTCCCATCCATGTGCCTTGGTGCTGCTTTTTATTCTTAATCATCTTTTTAAAAAGATACTACAGTATAAGCACATAGTGTTTTATAATAGTTTTGTCTCAGTTTTTACAACAGACTGACAATATGCTAAATTCTTACCTTTTAAAGATAAATGTATTGTTTACATGTCAAGCTCAAAATCACATGGACAGTCATCAGAATAAACACATCATTGTTAATTACTCCACCAGTACTGTCATCTAGTATATGTCTTTCTGGTGCATTCCAGCATTACTCTATTCATTAATGTGTAATGTTGATACAGAACACAATTACAATCATCATTTTGTCTTGTGTACTGTAACGTCAGACTCTAGTTTTGCATTAACTGCACATTTATCTTGCATAAATGACAATTGCAAACATCGACGTGATGAGAATTAATAAATATTACTGTTGACAGCAATTATGGATAATCACCATGTTAATCTGAAATGCAATAATGATTAAAATTCAGTGACAAATACAAACAATGTTGTGATTATCTGATAAACTGTGTGATTAATTACCTATTCTGATATCTGAGATTTGTTCTTTTTTCGGTGCTATGTGAGATTTGAATCCAAAGTCTGTAAAGTGTAATATAAGTGTAATATTTTGTGTTGCGTGTGTCGAATTTAAACTGAAAACCGAGCCAAATCTATTTTTTAAAAATGCTAGAAATGACATGAAAGTGTGAAAGCTAAGAGACCTAAATTAAATCATTTAACCAGCGGGAGACATTTGCTGGCATGCAGCAGTAAAATCTATTCATTCTATTTCACAATTTTTCTGCTGACCTTTTAAAGGTCATCTTTATGAACTGTCAGTGCACTAAGATTACAGATCTGCATGGTGCATGTTTTAATGATTAATTGATGGTGACACAGTGTGCATTAATTGCCAATGGAGTGGAACTGTATTGTGTTGATAAGATTAAAGGTCACACAGATAATCTCAGAACATGATAAAATGTGTAAAAATACTGGGGGTAAAAAGACACCCCAGTATCTCAAACAGAAAACTTCACAAAACCCCAATATGGTTGTGTTTGTTATTGAAGCATGAGTGAAGTGAAGTGAAGCTGGCTTGTCATTATCACTTATAGACTTTGGACTTGGAAACAATTTAGAAGAGAAACTAAGGCTGAATGATTTCCATCAAATGTTCAAACAACTGCTTTAATCTCCCCTCTGTAGTCTTGTTTTTGAGTAATGTCCTTTCTTGTTTTGGACTTCGCTTTTATGATGCTTGCCTTGATTTAGTATTTTTTTATATTTCACTCTCACTTTATTTCTTTGCTGTCAAATCTGTGCTTTCATCCTACACACATGAAAGTGCAAACACCATGAGGAATATGTGGTGTGATGAAAAATGAAATTAACTACTCAGAATATTGTGTAATATCTCCCTAAAATCAATATGGAGCTATAACCAACAAAAGAGTTTGATTCTTGTATTTTGATGCAAGTGGCTGAGACTCAATATATTTCAGGGCAAGATAAGGATGGTTAAATGCAAAAAACTGATACAACATACCCAATTTACATTTTACAATGTTACAGCTCTCTGTGCCATTGCAGAGGAGACAGCCTCTGTGGATTCACACTTGTATCTCTAGTAATAGTGAGAGTGCTTGCTCAGCAATCCAGAAATCAATCGAATCGCATCACTGAGCAGTGAGGTACACACATGGGCTACAGATATTTTGTATAGTGATAAAGTAGCTGCTATATATGTTTGAACATCGGGTACAGCGAGTGTCCTTTCGTCTCTACTGACTAAGCAGTTTTTCAGGCATTTCATAGATAGGACCCATAATGAAAAGAATCTTATATAACAGCTGCATACATACAAGTTTTTTTACTCTGAAGACTTTCCCAGTTCATCCACTGGGCCAGCATCACCACAACATTTACTCACATGGTGTATTCTTTCTTTCGCTCCTGTCTCCTAGGAAAGCAATACAACACACATGCAGCATTTAGAAAAATAGTACAAAGCATATACAACCAACCATATACACAAACGTGCTGCAAAGACAGAAATCATAGCCAAATATACAAATGTGCTTTCAACATTTCTGTAATTGCTTGTATTTTCAGTTTTTTGTATTTTCTCACTTTGCCGATTTTTATTGTAAATGGTGCTGCAATTTATTCAATATGTCACCAGCTATTTTTATTTTTTAATAATTCACAGCAAAAATAACTGAACTGCTACTTTTTTCTTTGGCTTGATGCGTAAATGTGTGTATAAAGGTCAGCAAGCAAGAGTTTTCATAGTTTCGTGATGCTTCAGCAGCATATACTGTAGCCCATCTTTGCTTCTCAAGCTATATACTATGATTGATGTCATTTGGTGCCATCAGTGACAGCTTAATTTGGTGCAGAGTATGGGCCTGCTGAATGGAAAAAGCAACTTAAATGGAGCTAAATCCTTGACAAACAGATGTGAGCCAGATGTTACTGCCACAGAGACCCCCAAGATGGATTTAACAGTCCACCAACTGTAGAGGCTGCATGATCTGGATGTGCATGTGTATAATCAAAGCAGAAACAGCACGTGCGGACTGTTGTTCCATCAAGCAAGATTAAGCCAGTGTTTTATCACGTCCACAGCATAAATGTATCCTAATATGTACTGCAGACTCATGTAGTGTCATACGGTGTCTCTCTCTGGAATCTCACAGGAGAGAAAAGGGATGGAATATGAAAATCCCCGATCAGTGTCAATGATGATTTGACAGCTATAACATGACACTCCATGTCATAACTGTCATGCCATGACTGACGCTGATAAAGGCTTTTCACGTTTCATTATCATTGAGCTTTTTGAACACTAACAGCAGACAGTTGGAGTCAGTGAAGCTTTATTTGGAATTAGGTATGCATAACAATTAAGAAAAAAGAAATGGACATAAAAGAAAAAGAAAATAGTGGCCAAGACATCAGTCATCAAATTTTAAAAAAATAAAATAAAATATAAATATACCAAAAATAAATAAATACATAAATAAAAATAAAATGTATTGTCCAGGTGAACTGTGCTTCCAAAGAAGGAAGGGCTGTGCTCAAATTAATCAAGATATAGCCATAATACACATAATATCCAAAAAATAATCAACCTAATAATAACTAATCTTGATTACATAAAAAGACATCAAAATTCGAAGGTCAAATGATCACATAATATTATAAACAGAAGTCATTATTCATGTGAGCATTATTTATTGCTTCAGATATTTGCATTTAAAGAACAGCCTGTACCTAAAATGCACTTAAATGTTACAATACAATACAACTGGTGTGCTCCATTAACGTATTAAATAGTGACGGGCCACACAGAAGGCATAAAGTCACATGGATAGATCACGTTCATATTTAAACTCTTCATCCTTTAGCCAAAGAGACAAGAGGCTAAAAATGTCATGGGTTTTATTTTGCGAGAGCTGTGAAGACTGCAAACCTACTGTATTAGTGCATGCAGTATCATGTAAAAAGCTTTATGTGGTTTTATGGTGACCTCAAAAGTGCTTTAATTTAGGATTTTTACATTGAATTAAAAGTTTTACTTTTGGAGAAATATGCTTTTTGTATTCTAAATATGAGTCTACAGCCAGAGGACAGTTAGCTTAGCTTATCTTATTTTAGCTTCATTTTTTTTTTTTTTTTTTTTTACAGAAATATGTACAAAAGCCGAAGACTTTAAATAAAGTTGTAGTGCTAGGGGAGTTTATGTACTGACTAAATTAACACACTCAGAATTCAGACATTAATAAAAATGTGTTTTGAACATTTGAAAGTGAAGTCTGCTGGATGGCAGGTACATTTACTTACAGCTAGTTATGCTAACCTAAGCTAAGGTTCTACTGGCTGTAGCTTCATATTTAGCGTACAGTATCGCTTTTCTCATCTAGCTAACTCTCAGCAACAAAACAGATAAGTGCATTTCCCACATTGAATAATCTACCAGCTATTTCATGACAGATTTATATCAATAATTCAAGTTTTGAAAAATTTTAAATTTGTAAATGCAACACTGTTTAAAAATGCTAAGGGCCCAAATGCGACAACCTGGTCATTGTGACTTTTTGCCTCTGTTATAAGCCTAATAACCTGATAAACTCAAGTCTGACATTTCTTAATTACAGCACTTACTTAAAATCATGACAAAAAGTGATCCTGCTCAAAGCATTCAAATGTTTATCAAGAACATTTGCAAGTTATCATCCAAGCGTATAGAAACGACAAACTTATCTAAAAAACAAATTTTAAAAAAGCATCATATATTCTGTCAAAACTGCTAAAAGCTCAAGCTATTCTGCTCATTTCCCAATATCCAGTCAATGAAGCACTAGACTAGAGTAACACTGTGTTGCTGTATATGCATAACATAGAAGCTAACCTTACTGGCTTAGTGGTCTAAAAGCAGGGCATATATACACGTTTCTTAAACTATGATCATACATACATACATACATACATACATACATACATACATACAGACATACTGGATTTTCAACATGGTAACCTGGAAACAGAGGCTGCCACAATTCACTTTAGCTTGAAATCTGTCCCCATGTAACCTACATTAACAGGAAAAAAAATATTTATGGGAAACTGGCCATTCTAAATTGAGACAAAAGTAGCAAAACTGAAAATTAAAGATTCAACTATTCAATGAAAGTTGTAAAACTGGTTTCTGAAAACAGTGATTGCAAGAGATTTCAGTGCATTCATAATGAGTTATCACACTCTGAAGGCATCACATTTAGCATGGCTATTCATCTGCTTTTAACAAGGAAGCAAAGTTCCATGTGCCTGGGTCCAGCCTCGCATATCTGGACCTCCAGCCCATTTGTACAAAGTAAGGGTTACAAAGATAAAAGCCGGTTTTGAGTAATAACAGTAAAAATGTCTTGCATAGCATTTGGCCTTGCTGTACTTCTGCACACCACCTACCGTAGACTCAAGGAGAAAATATAAATGCCAAATGCTAAAGTTATTTAATTTGGCAGAAACGAATGCGTCACTGGAGTTCTAAAACGAGAGAAATTAAACTGCCTTTTAAGGAAAAGTCGCATATCCTACATGTACAAACTCAAGGCAAACATGGCAACATTTTCCTGAAGCGACACACATGCAATGTAACCAATGAATCAAAAAAACACATCTATGATACAAGGACTAAGTGCTTGGCATTGTTTTTGATTGCGTTCCAGTTATCAAATCCTGAAGTGGTTGTCAGGAGGATGAATGACCTTCATCATGGAACTTACACGGCTCCTTTGATCACTGGTTCCCTATTGAGATACGTTGCCCAGTACACAAGGTTGAAGGTCCCAAACAGTACCGGAAACACTATCCTCGACATCTTGTCAATCTTGCTCACGCTGTTGTAAGTCTTTTTGGGGTCTGGGGCCTTGGTTTCAGAGGGCTTTAGCTGAACAGCCGTGCTATTTGAAATGGTAGAGATGGATGCGTCCTTCGTAAGGTTGGTTGTGTAATTCACCCCAGCTGAACAGGTGTTGTTTGGTTTTTTAGAAAGAGCCAGAGGGTCCTTTTTCTGTGGGGAAAAAAATAATTTGTCAATTGAGCACAGAGATAATACTGAATAGAAGAGGTCCTGCACACACATAATAAAATAATAATAATACAAGTAAACACTTAGACAGCATCTACAATAGAGAGAAAAGAAACAGCCACAATGTTGGCCAGACTGTGAACTATTGATCCACTGCTCCTCAGTGTCTTGCTTAATTCATCTCTTACTTTATTATTATGTGTGGCATTGACTTTTTTTCACTCCCCTTCTTTCCTTTTCGTCCCACACTACCACTCGTATACTAAAACAAAGTAACATGCAGGAGAAAAGAAGAACAAAGTAGAAAGGAGGGAGGGAAAGTAGAGTGTGCTACTGACACAGTATGAACCCACAGTATTATCGGAAGCCACATTAACATTAACTAGTAATTACTAGTAGTTACAATATATAAAACAGTCCTGACTGTGATAACTCAACTTTTGCAAGAATTCAGAGCAAGACTTGGTTAGACACAATAACAAACAGACTGGAACAAGCGTAAGGTGAAGAAAAACATTTTATTTATCTTAATGCTTCATTCCATAATGTTGTCAGACACTTAGAATAAAAATCTGAGCCAGTGAGTGGAAAAAACAAACACTTTCAGTAGACATACAGTACCAGTCAAAAGTTTGGACACACCTTCCTATTCCCTTGAATGAAAAAGTGGGTCCAAACTTTTGACTGGTACTGTATAATGACAGGGTGCTATTGCCCCGAAGGATTACATTGCAGCCTGCTTCACGGCTGCTGGCTGCATCAATACTGGACCAATTTCAAGAATTGTTGTCCGCATTAGTCACTTGGAAACAAAACGATGTGAAAATAGAGTCCAGTAAGGGTAGAAGTGGCAGCAAATATTGCAACATGTCAATATAACAGAAAAAGTCACCACCTTCATACTAAGGTTAAAAATACACTGAACCAGCTATTATCATTGGGACTATCCATTGATTGAATTTAATCTCTAACCTCCAATACAAACCGTTAAGCTTATGAGGACAATCTTTTTAGTCCCCACAATCACCAGGTCCTCACAATGTGATAACAACAAGAACACACAGACACATACCTTGGGTTGTTGGGCCTCCATTGCCTTTTTTCCATCCCAGGCCCAGCTCCTCTTTGTGAAGTAGTTAACTGTGGCGAATTCAATGAGGGCAGAGAAGACAAAGGCATAGCACACTGCAATGAACCAGTCCATGGCAGTAGCGTAAGCCACCTTAGGCAGTGAGTTTCGAGCGCTGATGCTGAGAGTGGTCATGGTCAGGACTGTGGTCACACCTGGTAGTGGAGAAAACTAGGTCAGTTTTATGAACCAGACAAACTATTCTTTTTATGCTTATATATTTGTGCGTTTCCAAAGGGTTATGATTATTCTACCGGCTTACATGTCTGCGGTTTCTGAACTCACCAAAGACTGTCCGCGCTGGCACAGACTCCCTGTTGAGCCAAAAGGAAACTTGGGACAGGATTACAGTCATGAAGCAAGGCATGTAGGTCTGGATGACAAAGTAGCCGATCTTCCTCTTCAGGTAAAAGTGAGCCATCATCACGGTGTATTGACCTGTGGAAAACAGCAGAGTAGAAAAGGAAGTGTTAGATGGCATGGTGAGAACACAACATACAGAAATGCTGAAGGAGAAGGAATGAGACATACGATAGATGGTGGTTGAGTGTGATTTGATCTGACACAAAATTGCCCAGAAAAAGTATCTTGGTAATAACAGTATAACATCTTTATAGACCAGAAGTTTAATTGAGAAAATAATGGGCAGATACATTGTTACTGAAAATAACTGTTGTAGTTGCAGCCTTATGCAAGGCATATAGGTCACAGCCAAGTGAATACAACATAAAGACCTACTGATACTTTTCATTTTGCTCAGTTCTTTCATGAAACCCTGCATTAAACATTAGTAGGATCAGTCTGGCCATGAAATCACTGTCTCTGATCTGTAGTCTCCTCCTATAGACCTTCTGTAACCATTAATCTGATAAATATCAGGTTGAGTTAACATTTCTGTTTAGCGACTTGTAAATGACTGTTACTAACACAACATGTATAAGGTTGTTATGTGTTGGCTAACAGTTGCCTCTCACAGTACACACCCAGCAAACATGGCAGGTTTGTCACTATAAGTAACCCCATTCATATGAAACATACTGTAGTCATTGGATGACTAGATACAAACATAAACATTATTATATATTGATTAATGTAAATATTGATTTGTGCAGTGTAAAATCAGCTAGATGGGTTATTACAAGAAAAAAAGAAAGCACAAAAGGTCTATGACTCTAGTGCAACATAAACAGCTTTCAACTGGACTGAAATCCTCCTCAGTAGCCAAAAGTTCACATTTAACAAATGACAAATTAAAAGGCTAACAAATTCAGCTGAAAACAACAAGAGATTCTATTGGGCGAGGTCATAACCTCATTAAAAAAAGATTAATTCCTGATGCCTCTCTATTTTTTGTCATCAAGAATAATGTTTTCACCAATACATCACTGTAAATCCACCTGCATGGTTTATTGTCCTCTCTGGTGTCATTTGGCCTATATACCAAACTGCAAGTAATGTCAGAAGATGAGTTGGAGTCCTTCTTTTTCCCACTTAGGTTGTAGATGTTGATGATAAAAAGAAGCTAGTTAGTGTTTGTGTTAATTTGTCTTGTGATCATTTCTTTACCTAAAATGTTTCCTCTCTGAAACCATTCTCAAAATCTTCCTTTTTTAAAAATAATGTGACTTGTGCTTTCTATTATTAAAAATCTATCTTTTGGGCAGTATTGTTTTCATTTCCTTCAATCCGTGAGTGTTGTGATTAAGGTATGTACAAATAAACTTTACAACCAGGACAGACAACTCCTCCAAATGTGAAAGCAAGAGCAAAATTATTGAAAAACACGTTGGTGGGGAAATCATCATATCCTGTTAACCAACTGAAGATTGCATTTGAAGGATTTTTTTTTCTCAAAAATCCTGTCGAGCCATGGAGTCTGATAAACTATAGAAAATCCACAGATGACTGCTGCTTTCTCCTGGCAAAATCGGATTTTTCTGTCTCACTAATCCCTTGTCACAATCTGCATCCTGTATCTCTCTCTCTCTCTCTCTCTCTCTCTCTCTCTCTCTCTCTCTCTCTCTCTCTCTCTCTCTCTCTCTCTCTCTCTCCCTCTCTCTCTCTTTCTCTCTCTCTCTCTCCCTCTCTCTCTCTCTCTCTCTTTCTATGAGTGTTAGTGTGAGTGTGTGTATGTGTGTGTGTGTGTGTGTGTCCCAGGGCAACAGACAGTCCATCCCATTCTGTCAGGCCAGGCCACACTTGATTGGGGACATACATCCTTGCCTGAGCTAGAACACTAAAACAGACCTGGATCAACGGTGATTACAAGCAGGTGCACAGATGACTGAGGTAGAGGGGGGTTGAGAGAGGGACTGGAGGAAAGTTTGGATGGTCTGTGCTATGCTGCAACAAGCATCATGTCCTTAATGAAAAGGGCACCAGCGCTGCCTTCGCTCCGAGGACTACTAGCCAGCAGCCCTGCTCTGTGGTGGCACGACTGGGCGAACCCCACTCAAATCTGACTGCCTGCTGGGCTTGGAAGTGGATGGAAATCTCCGCAGTGTGAAAAATGCGGTTGTGGTGGATTTTACTGTTTGGTTTTTGGAGTGTCTGTGGGGAACTGCCATTCATAGCAGAGAACAATGCAGCTATGTTGGTCAACTGGTGAGTACAGATCGAAACGCACTTGTAGTGTTAAACCATCTGTTGAGCTTTGTCGCTTTCTCTTTTGATCTCAAAGTGCTAATGTGTGTGTGTGTGTGTGTGTGTGTGTGTGTGTGTGTGTGTGTGTGTGTGTGTGTGTGTGTGTGTGTGTGTGATGTAATGAAATGACAAGGTTTCGCCGATCACCTCGATACAGTTCCTGCGCCTTTATTTTTATCCTCTTCGGTTTAACCTGTGAGGTCAAAGGTTGCATATGCACAGTGTTAGCGTTTGCTGAGCTATTCTTGGCTTGTTAAAGAGGGTTTGTACCTCAGATTAGCAGTGCTAATTAAGGCCATGAGGGCATTGTGAGTATTCCCTCATAGCCCGGTCTGAGCAGTGCCAGGTGGGGAGAGAGTTACACACAGAAAAATACACTAACCTGTATGTTAGCCTGAACTTGCTGAGTGTTTCTATTGGGAGGGGTTGGGTGTGTGTGTGTGTGTGTGTGTGTGTGTGTGGGGGGGGGGGGGGGGGGGGGGGGGGGGGGGGCAACTTGATGGTAGGGTCTTCCACCAGCAGCACGGCAGGATTTTCTCCTGTGCTTAAAAAGCACTGTGGCATACTTAGCAGTGAATGTTTAGTTCTCTTACATTATCCAGTGTAAACATCAACTTCCCCCAGCAGATACAGGATAAAGCAACTATCTCTGTATACATTACAGATATAGGGACCCCTCCCCTGTAATAAACTTACTACAGACATGCAGCAGAAATGTATTATCATACTTCTTTTACATAACAGAATTAAGCAGATGTTGCTCGGCCCCCCCGCGCCCCCGCCCCCCCGCCACGTGTCACTCCCGCTGTAGCCAATCGCTGAGCTGTGACGTCACTCAGTAAAAGCACAACTGATGGGCCTGCATACGGATTAACCCTACAGACCCAGTGGCTCAGACCACGGATAAGTGATTTTTTTTTTCACCCCCCCCGCCCTCCCCTCTCTTCTCTTGGCAGCCCCAGAGACAGCTGGCTATGTGTGGGAGGCATTCTCAAATCCTTGTGATTCATTCATTGTCTCTATCCAGCTTGATTTGAAAACATTTTCTTCTCACAAAATCTTTGGATGGCACACACTGTAATAACACAGAGCTGAATAATAGGGTTGAAGCCGGAGCTTAACGTCCCATGCTCCCACCTGAATCTACTGTATGACTAGTGTTGTAAGGGAGGAAATAACTGAGTGATAAAAGCAAATGGAGGGGTTGAAGCTACATGAATTCTAGCAAAGAGGTAGATGGTTTGTGTGCGTAATATTGTAGGAGAGGTCATTGGAGCTGATAGGGGGGTGAAGTATACTCTGGCTTCGCTTTACCTCGGCTGGTGTAAATGTCCTCCGTCCCCGCTGTCTGGCCTATCAGGTGATACTGATTGAGTCGTGAGCCTTCCTCTGCCACCACCACTGACTTGGCTGCTCCCTGGGTCCACGTGTAGACCACCTCCGAGACCGGATACGCATCTAAGGACACAAGACAGTACAACGTACAATCTTAGTTTTTGCATCACCAGGAAATTCAATTTTCATGATAAGCACTTTTTTTCAATTTTAAATTCAACTGTTTAAAAGTTATATCAGGAGGTTTCCAAAGGACAAACAAATACAGAGAAAACATGACGAAGAAGTTTACATCTTACTTTATACACTGGCATGTTAAAGACACTAGTGTATAAATACAACTGGAGATTCACACACATCAACGTATTCAGCATTTATTATTTCCAGAGCTTTTGACATATATCCCACTATCAAATCGCTGAGTAAATGGACCTTGACTTTACATCTTCTAGCAGGTTGCACTACACTGTACAACTTACTGATAGTACCTGATCTGTTGCATTAGGTCATTCAGATTCTGATCCAGTGTATATTGAATCAGTGAATTAATACATTTTACATAAAGTGCCTCCTACTGTATAATGAAAAATTATTAATTAATGGCACATACTGCTAGCACTTTCCTTAAATATTCGTGTCTACTTGCTGAAGGTTCTTGAGTTTGTCCTGAAATAACAATTATTTACAGGTATGGGATATAAATGCAGCAGTGGCTCAAGTGCCATTAATTGTCACGTTGGTGGTTATATTCTTCTGCCTGTCTTCATGTTAAAGTGCTTTTGAGGAAGATACAGCTCCTGATGTTTGTACAGAAAAAATCGAAGGTGCTTTAGACAAAAGCTCCTGCTAGATGAGTGTAATTTAAGTAATGTAACTTAAGGTGGTGGGTCAAAGTAAAACCGCTGGATGATGTCTTGATTTCAAAAAGGCGCTTAAGTGAATGTGTCACTGAAACTAAAAATTCCCCGTCGGCCCTCCTGCATATTCAGTACATCATCATGTTCTCCATGAGTTTTTGTTTTTAAAAACCTAAACAATCACTTTATTCCTCTGAACTCATCAATCTACAAAAGCATAAACGAGGGACTGTATCCCTCAGCATGTTCAGTTATATCTGCCCACAATATGAATATGTCACCCAAAGCAACAGTGTGGCTTTTAAAGAAAAATCTATTATTTTTACTTTTTGGACAGCAATGGAGTTCTATAACATGGAGGCATACTGTTAGCTATATAAGTTTGTTATACATACAATACTCTTTTAGTAAGATACATATATTGCTGGTTTTGGTCTCTGCAGGGGATTTGTTGGTAAAAGCTAAAAGATAAAGATAATGCCAACATTATCCTTTAAGAACTGTTTTTGCTGCTGTGTCCATACAGTATTTCAGAGAACAGGAAGTGGTGTCTTAGATCTCCAAAGCACTTTACAGAATACTTCTATCAAATATTGTCCAGCAGTAGCAGCATCTGCCCGTTGATTGTAAATTGTTACGTGCTGTCACTCTATTCTTCTGCTTCTCAAATGCTATTAGCTAAGAAATATGGTGTGGCTGTGATACAACACTTGACCTTTCACCTACTTTCCTTCATTACGCAGAGATTAACTTGTGGTGTCACTGTTAAGAGCTTGTGTTTGGATCTGATGTAATCAGTTGTGAGTGTGTCACAATATGCAGATGTTACTAATAGTATGATGTCAAGTGTGAGCATTGACGCAGTTTGACAGATTGCCACAGTATGAAGGATTTTATTGTAGATTTTGCTTACAGGGTTTTCCCATTTAGCTTCAAAGTTACTGTGAGTATAAAATACAGACGATAAGCCTTTTTTTCTTTTTGCTGTTGCCTCTTTTATGGGCTTAAGTATTTCACACATACACACTTTTTTTTTAATTCACAAGTCCATTTAGAAAACAAGCAATGCCTGTGAAATAAAAAAAAACACTCTCACTTGCTCATACTGTAGAATAAACCCCACCCTTACTATAGATGCACTAAATCTGTGTGTGTGAGTGAGTCTCTCTCTCTCTCTCGCTCAATCGTACTACAGTGCAGCGTCCAATCTAACAGTATTGCATTAATCCAGCAACTGTGGTGTTAGAAGACTTCACAGCAATTTAGATTGACCCCTGTCAACTAGTCTGTGGATTATCATCTCAAAGACACTCTGCATTGTCTCAAACCAGTCTTTGTAGAACTGCGTTACATAAGCACAACCTCAACATTATTCTGATCATAAATATACTTTATTTTCAGATTGTGTGAATTTTAAATAAGAGGCATCTAAAATCCATAAGAACATAATTACTTGGTCTTCACTTAAGACCAGTCCAAAGAGCTCTATTTAAGACTGCACTTAGTACTGCACTTGTACATTCATTTTTCATTGGCTTACAAGTATTTTATGAGATCCCACAATTACACTTAAGTCAGTGTATCAAAGAGTGGGGTTTATATACCAGTAGATACTTAACCTCTAACAAAATACTTTTAAGTCTTATTTCTCAGAGTAGCATCCTGTAGGCAATATGTGGCAGTCTTTTATTGGATCAAAGTTGTTTGTATCAGCATCTTTTACCCAATAAAAAGCTTTGTATGTGAATTATAGGATCAAATGGGTTTACATTGTGGAAAGAGACTGAAACCGGGCCCAAAATGAATCCGTGAGGTACTGCACTGCTTTACTGTGCTGAGGAACATATGTCAAAAGTCATTGGAGTGACTGTGGAATGGAAATTTTCGACAGTTACAGTTAACTGATTATACATCATTATCTAATGCTTCCAATTGATACAAATGTTTGGAAATACTGTAGGTTCATAATTTTCCAGAGAGAGACTAGACTGTTAAATAAAACCTGATATTTCTCTCAATATCTATGAAAACTGTTCTTTCCGTTTCCCATAAGAACAAAGCTACTTCCCATTTTTGTTTGGATTCAATTTTCTTGTAAGGTCAGTGTTAGGGCTTGATGATTCTGTAAAAACTTCTCTAGTTGAGTCCATGGTGGGCTTTTTCTCTTACATATTGTATTAAAATTGTGATGTTCTTAATTGAGTCTTTCCCAAACTGTCAGACAGGAAAGAGGTTTGGAGGGTAAAGCTACAGGGGAAGAAGAACATGACTGTATACAGATGATGTATTGGTGAAAACACAGGCCCTGGCATTTAACTACACCCCCACCCAAGAACTGGTGAATAAGTATATTTTAAACTGGCATTTACCATATATTCAGTACCTTGGGGCCTGTTTACCATAAGGTAAATTCATTCGTATATTCAGGTTGACAAAAAAAAAAAAAAAAAAAAAAAAGATACTGTATGAGCAAGTAGGCGTTATTCCCTCTTTATATAGAATATCCTTCCCAAATTATTGTATCTATTCACAGCTATGCCAGAAGAGTTCCTTTTTAAACAGTTCAGAGAATGGGATAAACACATTTCTAGGTTTATATGGAACAAATAGAGACCTCGAGAAAAATACTCAACCCTGCAGCTGTCGAGGGAGGGGGGAGGTATGGCACTACTGTGCTAGAGGGATTATTATTTATCTGCTCAGTTAAGATCACTAGTACTTTAGTGTAATTCAACCTATGAAGCTGAATAGAAAGACAGAATTCTTCCTTACTGTTAGTTCTGGGTGGACTCAACAGGGTGAAAGAAATCTTTAAATTACAGAATCAATGTGTCAGTCTTTCTATTAAGATGTGGCGAGAGGTGGTTAAATGATTCAAGCTTCATAGAGAGGTAAAAGTATTAAGCTGGCCAGCCTACAATCTACACTTCATGCCAGCACTATACAATAAACAAATACAGGCAATGGACCCAGCATGGCATTACTGCTCTGTGCAGAAGCATATCAAACAGGGAACTTGATAGCTTCCAGAACCTCTGCCAATTATTTGAACTCAGTAGACAGAATTTTTACAGGTATTTACAGGTTCACCATTTTCTTTCTAAAGGAGATCAAAGGCGCCAACATTGATATTTTCTCAAAAATGATTCAGATTTTTATAGATGCTCGTAAGGGTGAAAGTAACGAATGGGTTATAGGCATTCTATACAAGGCTATTACCTCAATGAACAAAATCTCAACTGATCTAAGACAGTGCTAAGAGAAAGATGTGAGGGTGGAAATACCTGAGGAGGTGGTTACATGCCAGGGAAACTCCACCGCTGACTCACTGACCTGAGGGATTTTGGTTGAAAGCTTGATTTGGTTCTTTATAACACCAAAGAAGGAAACCAAGTTCATTTGACCCAACACCCTTGCTTGTTTGGATCAATGCAAGTGGATCATGTCCACATATTTCAGTTTGACCACTTATTCAACCTCTTTGGGAAAATGTGGGATGTTAAATGTCTAGAATCCTGGGCTTTAACATTGATGTGTCATTTTTCTGTCTTGGAGTTACTCCTGAAGGCTTATGTAAAGGTGATGCCTACCTCCTAAAGATTTTCTTGGTTGCATGTCACCAAATGCTGGCTTCAGAGAAATCCCACTACTGTAGATCTTTTTATATAAATTCTCTATGATATACACAACCTTCATCTACAGAATGACAAGGAGGAAAACTACTGGGAGAAAGTCACTGTTCTGAGATAAAGAGAATCACGAGAGTTAAAGATTTGAAGAGTTAAATAATACAATTTACGGATTCACATTCCTCTGGTGGACCACTGGCTGTCTAGATAAACATTAAAAGAAATATATCTGATTCACATCCTGCTACAGTTATTCTGTAAGTGTACTGTATATGTGTTTGCAAGTGTTTGCAGAACAAGAAATGAAACAAGCTGATTTTATATAATTTACACTCCCTGGTCATATTTAAGTTTATGTATGAAGATTTAGAAAATATATTGTCATCATGACATGTTTAAGTCTGAAATTCCAATGCCTTGGAAGCCTCGGGAGCGGGCTTCTTCAAATCTCTTTTACTTCTTTTCACCCATTAGTCCATCCAGCATCCATCCATACTGTTAACTTTAAAAAAATATGGAGTAGCATATTATTGTGTTATTTCATTTTACATGTACTTTATTGTTTTTATATTTATTTTAATTCATTGTTCACTGTGTTTTTTTTACCCGTGCTTCTGTAAAGCGTCTTTGAGTACCGAGAAAAGCGCTATACAAATAAAATGTATTATTATTATTATTATTTTGAGATTAAGAAATGTTTTGTTCAGATATTTCTGCCATTCAGCTGAACAAGGATGTCAGAGATCTGTCCTTTTTTCATTTAATAACTCAGAAATTATATATATTATATAATTATATGACATTGTCTATTGGATGAGCTAGTAACAGTAGCAAGTTTTGCAAATGTACACAAACTTTTTAAACCACTCCGGCACCTCTTATGCCTAAATATACACCATTAAGACTGATTATATGTCAACTGGTCTGAGTCCACCACCTGTATCAAAAAAATATTTAACTACTAGGTAATAACTATTTAAGTAATAAGTACTTCACATAATGCTGTGATCTGCTTGATGCAGTAATTGTTTGCAATGTGTACTGTACACTTGAAATACCATGTGCTTTCTCCTATGATGTGTCATTGCCATGTACAGTAGTGACAGTCCCTAAAGGGCTCAGTCCTTAGCAGCTGTGGTCATTTACTATGATTCTAATACAAAGAAGTCTAACATCATTGGTAACCTTTAGTTGACAGGCATGTTTGTGATTTTTGACAAATTAGAAGAGCATTGTTAGCATTCCACTAACCCTAACCCTAACCCGAACCCGATCATAACATATTATGCTTATCCTGTACTGAAATTAAACAAAGACTGAACTGTGAAGATGTCAATCATATGTTTAAGTTATACAGTACATACATCGATAATATCTATACACATACAGTAAGTTTAAAAGGTGAACACATCAAACTGGGCAAAATATCTTTGTCTATTGGCACTAAGTGCATATTGGTTTACAAGCCAAAGTGATTGTGGACACTTGTGAATCTGTAGACCTACAGCTTTTTTCTAGCCCCCTGCCTTATATCAAGTCTTTTTCCTGCTGTGTGCCCTTTTGGTAATTCCCTCCATTCCCCCACAGGCTATTTCAGAACACATCTCAGTGAATAGTTAAACCTGTCTTTGCTCCAGCTGTTGGAAATGATGATATATGTGTTACATTTCTGCCCACTTTTTTTCTTGATTATTAAGTGAAAAGAGACATGTGGGCCTACAAAAAACAGCCTAATAAACAGCAACACATCAGCATAATTTCAGCACAAAACTAATTTTAATCATCACCAGGATGTGATCTAAAATAAA
The DNA here is from genome assembly GCF_963691925.1 of Scomber scombrus. Lineage (NCBI taxonomy): Eukaryota > Metazoa > Chordata > Actinopteri > Scombriformes > Scombridae > Scomber > Scomber scombrus. The sequence goes on along the minus strand of NC_084977.1, from coordinate 7,542,750 downwards.
AAGGGAGCTAAACAAGCCTTTCAGGTTGTTTAAAGGTGCATAAAGCAGGCTATTCATTTGTAAGATGCAAGTTATTATTATCTGCTATGAATGAGAGACTTCTGAGAAAGGCTTACCAGTCCTTCAAACAAATCAATATGCTCCAGAGGACCACCTTGTTGTTTTTACAGTTATAGAAATAAATCAAGGCAAATTTACAACTGCTAAGTTATCTGTCAGTGCACAAAATAAATGAAACACATTTGGTGGTTAGTGTATTTTATATTCCGATCAATACACTATTAAAAAAGGAGAATATATTCAATCTGCCTAAATATCAAAGTATGTTTTTTTTTTTTTTTTTTACAAAGACTGTAGTTACAATGTGCAGACCTCAGCAGTATTGCTAGTAAATTTATAGGATTAGTTCAATATTTTACAAATACACTGATGAGAGTTTGATGATGTATATCACTCTTTTAGCTTAGCTTATTTTAGCATGACCACTAGAATCTACCAAGCAAAGAAATAGTCCTGTACATAGACCATGACTTCTTGTTTTTACACTTTGGTTTTTATACGATGCTAAAGAAACAATATATAAAATGTTAATTAGTGAGTTTATAGGGAGTGTTATAGTTGTTTGTTTGTTTGTTTGTTTTAGCTTTGGACAGCACCAGACTAGCTGTTTCCAGTCTCTATCCTAAACTAAGCTAACGTCTATTGGCTGTGGATTCATATTCAACATAAAAACATTAGAGTGGTATCAATATTTTCAAGTAACTCTTGGCAAAAAAGTAAGTAAGTGTGAAGGCAGATAAGGCAAAGAATCACAGTGGCTAGTTTCAGAGACATTAAATAGGGACAAGTGACAACATTAGCATAGTAACAAAGCAGAGGCGGACAACTGAAAAGACAGTTGACAGTGAAGTTGTAGTAAATTGAGATGTTTACTGTATATGAAAATGAGACTTAATCATGTGTACCTTTTTTGTAATTTACAATCCAAAAAGCAAATGTCAGAAATGAAATGTAAACCAGTAAATAAAACAAATGCATCAAAAGATTACCCAGACCTAGCTAATGGCTAGCTTGGGCACCCTGACGCAGATATAGCAGTAAATAACATTTCTCATATCATTGCAGTCTATTTCCATCATTCCAACTCTTAAGCACTGTTGTACACTTGATTTAATTCCTTTAAACGGTGTCAAAGACACAACCACTACATACAGTATGCCATGGATGGTTTAGAGCTTTAGCTATACAGTATGAGGCAGAGAACGGGACAGATAGTTCAGTCCATGAGAGGTGATTAACACAACAGCAAAGGACAGGTCTGCTATAGCTTTGAAAGCCTTGAGCTCATGGGTGAGTGCTGTCCATTAGGTCAAAAGGATTAGCTAGGGTTAATGGAGTCGGAGAAAACAGGATATACTGCACCAGTCTAACCTTTACAGCTTAGACTCTCACATGGACTGTATTTTTTTTACTGTCACACCAGGTTTTTAAAATGATTCTATGGTCAATGATGCACTTCATAATTTATTTGTTGTTGAATAATGTGGTGTTCTCTATGTCACCTCTGTTATAATAATTGACAACTTACCAAAGCTCTAAAATTCTAGCATATTAATTTTTGTGTGGTTTTATTACTTACTTAGATGTTTTTGTATATTTACATTAATTTCTTAAAGTATTTATTACCAATTCTACATGTAGTTTTCCAACTTTTCACATAAGCCTTTCATTATTTTTAGGGACAGATCAAGTTGTGTTAACTCAGTCAATGACCTAGATATTTAAATTAGTGTAATTAACTAAATCAAATTTGGTCAGTGCTTGCTGATAAGTTAGCTGCTCGGGTACATCCAATCCAATGTAGTATGCATTAGTTGTCTGACTTAGGTGACCAAAGCAGGTGTTGAAATGACTAAATGTCGTGACACCGAGTAGCAACATACTGTAGATCTGTCTCTGAGCCCAAGGAGTGTTGAGCCCTAAGATAACCCTTCATACGTCAGCTGCAGGGAAGACCTTAAATGCTAATCTTAAGCTTTCGTTACAGGACCTCCCCAGGTATTTTTGTACCATTAGAGCTGTGTGAGGAAACCTAACTAGCTTAGAAGTCATTGGGGGAAGGCTGGGCAGGAGCCACAAGTGTGGTTATCTGTGCATGTGCAAGGTGAAGAATTCAATTTTTAAAGGTTACCTTGGTGGCAAATGTAGGTTTGGTGTGTGTGTGTGTGTGTGTGTGTGTGTGTGTGTGTGTGTGTGTGTGTGTGTGTGTGTGTGTGTGTGTGTGTGTGTGTGTGTGTGTGTGTGTGTGTGTGTGTTCTTGTAGCTGTTACCACTGTGTGTGTATCTGTTTTTAAATATTTCCTATTAAATGTAGCTGAGGCAGTGAAGGATGCAGCAGAGCAGCCCTGACATGTTGATTAATGACTTAATAAGGAGCAGTGTGTCAGTGTCTACATGGCTATCTCCTGCACCGCCACAACAATAGCTCAGCACCTGAGGGATACAGGCTGTCAAACACACCCAGGTACATCCATCTCCCATCCATCCTCTGCATGGATAAAGACTCTGAAACTGCCATGTAAAAAAACGTGAACTTGTGTGTTTTAAGAAAGGTTGCCACTTTTAGTTCCCATGTGTCGCTGATGTCTAAGTCACAGACATGAAACATCTACACTTTACCTTTTCCTGCATTATTAAATGCTGTTACTCATTGTGTAAATTTGCTTAATAACATGTTTACTCACAGCTTCCAAATTTCAGGGGGCAAGCATGGGCATCCATTGGGAAATCCTCCAGTTGCATGGGGCATTCTGCTGATATAGTCAGTCTGAAAGAAGGCAAGCATCCAAAGTCAGATAATAAATGACTGCGTGAGATGAGACATCATCACCTTCATTATCGTTGTAATCACCATTTTCATAATTTAATATATCTCCTTATTATAAATAATTCATCATTTTGGTTGTGTGTGATTTTGTATACAGCCATTAGCCAATGAAAATAATATTCTGTCTTCATTAGTGTGTCTCACATAGTTGACAGCCAAAGTAAAATGTCATTTTTTAAATACAGAGCGATAGCAAAAATGTACCACCAGAGGGACCTATGATGATACTCATCTAGGAAGAGTGATGCAGTGATGTGTGTAAAAGCGAGCTTTTGAATTATTTGTGAAAGCAATTAATACATATTTTGTGGAGTAAGACTGCCACCTGCCTGTGGAATGAAATAAAGCACCATTTGTTTTATTGGAAACAAAAGACAATACAAAAGATGTCCTTTAGTAGGTCTAATGTATTAACACTACCCATACACACAGGCAACAGTGATCCACACAGCAGTATATGCTGCCCTCTGCTGGCCAGACTTATAATAGTCAGTGCTGCTGTCATTACTATAACAGTCAGTCTGCAAGCAAACACAAAGCCATACCACCGGACAAAATGGAAGAAAATGTGAGATTGAATGAAATGACACTGAATGAGTTAATAAATAATAATAAATGATTCTCAACCTTTTTGGTGTCAATGACTCCCATATTGATACACGATAGTCTCGGGTATTCACATATGATAAGATGTATTTATTCCATAACTGTCAATACAGTTGACTTGCCGATTAACAGTGAAGAATGTGAAACCTATACATAGAAGAGTCATTCTCACTCCTCTCATTGGGCTAACTTGGGCTGACCTTTAATCAATGAAATAACAGTTAAATTAAAATATTTCGCATTTTCCCCAGACCCCCTGAAACCTCCCTAAAGGATGCCTCGTGTTCCCTGGAGCCCATGTTGAGAACTACCGTGATAGGTAACGCTAGGAGATACTCTCATTGTACTTCGCTTGAGTATTTAAATGTTATGTTTCCTTCTACTTGTACTTCACTATATTTCAGAGGGAACTTTTGTAATTTTTGCTCCACTACAATTATCTGTCTGTGTCTAGTTATTTGAGTTTGAATGAGGTTGAGATCTGACATACAAATCATATTAACATGCAAGCCCGCACAACTTTACTTCTAGTGGGGATCCTATATGTTCCCAAGATGTCAGGATGCATTTTGGGTAAAATTATACAAAATGTTGATGTCTTGACACCTAAAATCTAGACATCACAAAGCTTAAATGAAAAACCTGAAAAACAAGCTTAGACATGACACTGTTGGACAGTGTGGATTGTGGAATGAGATCATTTTTAACCAAGTGAACCTACAGGGGAGTTCAACGTTATGTGAAGAGATTAAACTACACACTAGTATACATGACGTATCTAAAATAGCTTCATATGGACAAACTATGGCATTAAAAGTTCACTTCACTTATATGTAAATGCATCAATAATGATGACCAAACAATGGAAAACTATATTACTATATACTTCTGTTAGTTTATATTTTGCTTTTAATAATTATGGATTAAGTCACAATCTGAATGCAGGATTTTCACTTGTAATGAACTATTTTTATACTGTAGTGTTGCTACTTTGGTTAAAATTAAGGATCTGAGTAGTTCTTCCACCTCTGACAATCCTGCATACTGTATTATACAAATACAATGCATAAATAAGATTTAAATGGACCACAGGAGTGGGATTTCAGTATATTAAAGGCCATCTGCTGCCTAGGCAGTTTTAGTGAATATATGCTCCCACACATCAACACACCCTGGCCTTGATATGTAAATACAGGGAAAGTGAATAGAAATACTGATGAGTCTGGGATTTATTGCATTATACTGAATGTGTTATAGTATAAAGCACAATATTATACTGCATGATAGTCAAGTCAGTCATTGCTTACTGGCCTATTCTGTGGGTCTCTTGATATGATATCACCCTCTAGTGGACTATTATGCAAAGCTTAACCATAGAATTAAATTTCATTGTGTGTGTGTGTGTGTGTGTGTACTGCAAAGTGTCTCTGCCATTTATCCTGATTTCCTACTCAAGACATTTTCATATCGCTATTAGAAAGTATCTCCATTTATTAACAACATCTCCCACTGAAATGAGCTGCTTCTCTTCATTGCACTGGCACTGTTTGCAGTTTCATAGCAGAATTTCTTTTAAATTTAAATCAGTGTTTGCATGAAATGAATTACTGACATAAAATATGTTATCATTAAAGTGTGTAAGTCTAGCTTTGCATATTTCTGACACTTTTCTGCGGATGACTAATGTCCACAAAGGGATTTCACAGTAAATGGGTAGCACTGAATGGCACTAATTAGTGAAGTCAAATGTATAGGGTTACTAGCTTCTTAATAAATCATAATGACCAATAAGGACAGTGCGGACTAGCAGATGAATTATGAGCTGAAACAAAAAAGGAAAATTGCTGCCATCACTGTTATTTCCCACAAGTACAAGTTATGTTTTAGTAAGTTTTTAAAATTTTAGTAAGGCTCTTTTGTGTATTAAAGTCTGTGAAATATACTGCAAGGCTCACACTGCTCGGATGGAAACTCTGTCTTTCCTCTGAGAGATGTTTTCATGGTACAGTAGCTAGGGCACTGCACACTACTTGTTCTGTGAACAGCCAATGTAGGGAAGTAATGCATGCATAAAATGTTTCTCTAATAACCTTGTTCCCAGAACACAGACGCATTAACGGACCATTGTGAACCCATTTCTAATGGCTTGTAGTGTTAGCAAATGTACTGTAGATTTGTAGCAATTTTAAAGTCAGCGGATCAATAGTCATTTTTGACATGCGCCCACGTCCATTTCCTCTGACTTCCTTTGTTAATATTTGATTTGGAGGATATATTGTCCTGATAAGATAATGACAAAGCACTGAAATGAAAGTAGTGTTAGGATGTAAATGAGATGTTTCTATACAGGCTATAATTTCTCCTTCTACAGTGTGGACTCTAATGAATTACAAATCTCTAAATCTCTAAATTGCACTTAAAGGTCATTCTAAACACTAATATCTAATAGATTAGTACAAATAAATCACTTGTCAACTGTTAAGTGACCTTTTTGTAATAGAACTGCAACCAAGATGTACTTTACACTTGTCCATAGCAACTCATATAATTATACATTATTCCATCAGTCAAATCATGGCTACAATTTGTGGAATGGAGACAGGGACTGAGTGCTGGAACAGTAATAAGTAGAATAGGTCATGCTGTTTTTCTGCCAAAGTAAAGGCTTCTGTGATGTGTCGACATGGTTAATGGTGGGGGTTCACAGTGTGAGGAGGAGGAGGAAGAGAAGGAGGGAGGAGGAGTGAGACACACAAACCCTCCATTTTCTGAAAACACCCAATTCACTGTGTCAGAGCGCTGGGTCAAAGCAAACATTATGCTTTCAAGATCCTCTGACCTGGAGTATACAGTGCGAGAACAACATGAGTTTAGATGACGCATCAATGCACCACTGAGACATGTAGTATACAGTATATGTGTGTGTGTGGGTGTGTGTGTTTGTGTGTGTGTGTGGGCTGTATTAGTGCAGCAGGGGTCTTAAAATCCATTACTAAAGAAGTATTAGAGGCTGACGGTCGCTTTAGTCATCTTTCCAGCTCTAATTGGATTATACAACATGTTCTAAACCACACTAGTCAGCTCTTATGATTCATCTTTTTTTGTTGTGCGACTGATGGGAACATAAATGTTTATCCTGGTCCAAAGCTGAACTGAACAGTTAACCTCAGGAGAGTTTACCTCATGGTATAAAGAAGAGTCCCATCGTCTTTCAGCCGGAGCAGCTTGTTAGGTGTAGTCATATTATGAGCGATGGATTTCTTCCCGTTGAGGAAGAAAGTGTCCGGAGTCCAGATGTTACTGGCCAGAAGGTTATTCAGGGGAAGCATCTCCATCGGGCCTTTAAAGCAAAGTCTTTCATCTTTCCAGCTTTGACGAAAGAACACATCGATAGTGTATTCCTATAGAGACAAATAACACAGTAAACACAGCACACGTTCATTGTTTATTGACCCATAAATATATAGAGAATAATGTAATAAAAGGTAATGATACGAGAAGTATCTGAACACATAATGAGTATAATCGATACTGTATATCCACAGTGTGTTACAAATGAGCATGTGACACGCTGCTGATGTGGAGTCATTTTCAGAGACGATTATCTTTATTGTTAATGGTGTATAATGGTATGATGATCTGCAGTGAACGTGGGTGTAATTTTGAGCTGTGTATAAAAGGTTCTTCGATATGTTTTCAATTCATTAAGTTAAGTTAGAACATCATTATACACATTTTTAACATAACTGTACCGTTGTTAAAAGAGTCCTTATACAATGATTTTGATATGTTAAGAATATTTCAATGATTTTTAGAACTTTTATATAATTATTGATACAGATTTTGTAAAATTTACAGCACATTAAGGCTGGATTTTAATCAATAAATTGCATTACTTCAGATGTTTTGTTTAAATTATAAAAATAAATGAATGTAAAAAAGGGTTCTTACCATTTCAGTGTCAGAGACTGGACCAAAACTTGTGACAAAGATGTTAGTTTTGATCTCGGTCACCTTTTCTGTAAGAATAGATAGAACAATGTGAGCCTTTACAATACATTATTATGTTGATTAGTCCATGCGTTATTACTCAGAGCAACGTCTATTCCAAAATACTGTATGAAGGCCTGATTCAAGTTTTATGCTTCCTGTGACATTAGAGAAACTAAATGTGGATTAAGACATATGTTTGTCCTGAACTTGGTGTTCCCTTAAGCTGTTACAGTAGGTTGACAGGCGAGGACAGACATTAACACTTGCTAATAGGTAACATCAGCTAAGTACTGCAGAGTTGTATCAGTTAAGAACCTGTGAAATGAAATGACACTCAGGAGTCTGTCACATTCACCGCAATGCAACTTCTAGGCTCAGATTTTGAAACTCCAACTGATATAAATGTTCATGAAATATTATACAGCATACAGACGAAACTGGACAAAGCAAATTACCACTTAGCAATGCGAAAAAGAGAATAAGTGCTCACTTAGACTGTACTAACCGATACAACCGTTTCCAATCACTGATACACTGATTGCTTTCCGACTCAGATTTACAAAAATGGATACAAAAATGACAGAAGAAGGCTGGATGTATAGACCACTGTATGTTTGAGAGGAACAGATTAAACATCCCACATGTAAAGCAAACAAACACCTCTAGTCAAACATTTATGGTATGAGCAGTCACTTTTAACATTTGGCTTGAAGTAAAGCAGTAGCTGGCATATCAAACTTGTGCACAGTGTCAACACATATCTTTTTAATTCAAGCCGTTGTGTGTAGGATTTGAAAAGTCTTCTGAAATAAATGACAAAACATGTTGTTGAATCTGTAATAATTACTACAGCCACTAGAGGGCTTTGCCACTTGACTGTAAATATATGCAGTTTTGAGGCACTTGCTGAAACAATTAATCTGTTTTTCCTGAGAAGAAAGTCTTAAAAAACTCTATCTTTGGTCACGCCTAGGGGTGATATCAAAAAAGATATTGTATTTCTGATGTTTCAAGTACATTAACAAATAATAGAGGGTCTTCTTTAAAAGAAAATACTCTTCACCCCCATAACAAAGGATTTTTTAAATAACACGGACTACGTGCTGGAACTTTTTATGGGTTTTAAAAGACACAGGGTAAATAAAACTCCTGCCTCTAGTCTGCTAAGCTATTTATAACCTAATGTTATAATTAGACATATGTTGGAAGCTATTTAGCATGACTCCTGGTATGACTGTAAAAGTATTTTGCATTCACAGGCACACTCCAGACACATGCAGCATGTCCTCAACAGCCTTGACACCCTAAAGCTATCAGAGTAGCTCAGAGCCCTGCTGGACAAACATCTGCAGCAGGACAAACATCTGTAGCACGAACACTACTATGCTGACCTTAAGGTGCAGAGTCTACACTTTAAATAGGGACAAATAAAGTTCATGATACATTATTTAATCATGTTTATCCACAAAGCTCTAAACTTGTATTGTTTCATAAAAAGTATTGTAATACTAGAATTGCTGAGCAGCAGAAAAAAAATGTCTCTCCTTTTTCGTATTGACCAGATTCAGCATCTTTACATCGGGGGTTCATTTCTCCTTCATGATTAGGGCTGAAAAGTTCTCATCCACTTTGGCCTTGCAACTACTGAGAACAATGGAGCTGCTGTTCAATGAGAAAAACAATGATTTCCTCAAGGTCACACCAGCGTACTACGCGCTTCAGCGTGCATTCATAGTACCATTAAATCATACTTAGTAGGTCTAAACAGCTGATCATTTCTCTTAGTCATTGACTTGATGAAAGCGTTATGAATACAAACACATCCTCTCAGTGTGGAGTGACTGGGAGACAGATGTTGCAGTGCAGAGCATTGTTCTCAGTGTGGACTGAGAGGCTGTAATCTTTCACGCTGAGCTATTGATACAGAGGCTGAACACATTTCTCTTTTTTATCTACAGTGTATCCAAAGCAGAGTTTTCTATATTATAAATATAGTCCAAACAAGAACACCTGGACATTTTTATAAACCCATAATCTGTTCTCACCTAGCATATGTGTGACTGTATTAATTACTAAAATGGCAGAAGTGTTGAAGTTTATATATTCAACGGTCGTACCTCCCAGTCCAGGGCGGAGTCTGTTGTCATAACCGTCCAGCAGTCCATCCAGAATGCGTGTGAATATGGTAATATTGTCATTTAACTCTGCCTCTTTGGGAGTTCCAGTCACATCCTGGGAGAGGCTGCATCAAAAAAAGAGTGTTTTCAAATAATGTGAAACAGAGAAGCACAAATAAATGAGCAATAATCTCAAAATAACCTGACTTGTATTCACACAAAAAAAGTTCATTCAAGCAAATAAAGCAGTGTATATTTATGTAGTATGTGGTGAGTCTGTTGTCCTGACACAGTTACAGGAGTCAGTTCCTTACCTCAGACGGCAGGTGATGCTCACAAGCAAGACACAAACCCACAGACGTCTCATTGCAAAGCTGTAACACATTCCATCGCCCATTCCTGAAACAAGACATGCTCACTCTTTGAAAACTGCATTAACTGATTTTTTTACTTTGTTTTTTTTAGTTGTTGGCTGTTCACATGTGAAATTAAAGCAGTATTTAAAATTTAATTTAATTTTGGGATGATTTGTTGCAGGCGTTAATTATCTCCTTTGTCTGAGCAGTTCCTATCGTAGAAATTGAATCATTAATAGTAAATCACATACTGTATTTGTCATCATATCAAAGTACAGCAATGGAACCTAATGCAATCAGCTGTAGTTGCAGGCGTTAATTAGCAGCTTCTCATACTGGACCATCACTGCATGCTTTTGACTGTAAATAAATCTTTATCAGATGCACAAATGTTCACCATCACACAATGCACACACATGTGCTGACAGTATAACAAAGCCCAATGCAGCAATCTCCATGTACTCACATGTGTACTACATATACTGTTTACTTCTTATCTGCCTTTCAAAACACAGTAAAACAACACAGTGCAAAATGTGAAGAACATGCAGATGTTACCAGATGTCTACATAAGTCAACAAAAGGCTGAAAAACAGTGAAGTTCTCCTCTCTGTTTAGACTTGCAAACAGTGCGTCCCTTTCTTTGTTGGACCCCCTCTTTTATAGCCCACCCATCTCCCTCCAGCAAGAGGCTCCTTTCAGTTTCACTAATGAATGTTGGCTCTCTGTAAGTTGATGACTCCTGACAGGACACAGACTGAGCTGTGTTTCCCCCCCCCCCCCCCCCCCCCCCCCATCACACTCCCAATCTAAACGTGTGAAATGCATCTACCTGTGTTATACATCTGGCTGCTCCGTTCTCCACAAGCACAACTGTAATCCCGCAATCGTGTCTGCACCGCAGCTGGACTCTTCACGCACAGTAAATCCCCTCAGTGATGCTGTGACTGAACGCACCCTGCACTGCCCCCCCCCCCCCCCCCCCCCCACCACCACCACCACCACCTCCACCCCCTCCCACCCACCCACCCCATTCATTCACGACTCGTTCCTGCACTTTGCATCCCTACACAAACCCAAAGGGAAAGTGTGAATACCTCTCTTCCTCCGCCTTTCATCACAAGTGTGCAGTGTCCCGGTGTCCAGCAGCAGCAGCAGCAGCAGCATCAGCATCAGCAGCACACTATTGTATCCTGCTCTCCTACAATGCCCACACGTCCCACTACATCTCCTACTGTACGCTGGCCTGTAACAACGCTCTGCTGCACAGTCGCTGAGCCGCAGTTGCCAAAGCTTACCACACAGGACGATGCGCAGTCAAACTTCTCCCAGCTCCGTAGATCCTCTCTCTTTACACGCAGATCGCACTGTTTGGTATCTGGCATCAATTTTGAGGCACGTCACCTCCGTCCGAGCGTAATGATTGCATATTGGAAGAGAGAAAGAGAGAGAGCGATGAGAGAAAGAGAGAATAATATAAAAAAAGATAAGGAGCAATTTCACTGTCAGCGAGGTTTATTTCGCCCCACAGCGATTAAAAGGTTGGCAGCGAAAAAAGAAAGGCTTCCCAACACTTCTGCTGACTGACCATCCTTTAGTTAGGTCTCTGAGGAGCCGCAAGCACACAGCAAGCCACGCACACACAAAAAAAAAATCCAATACTGTATCCAAAAAGGCGGAGTGGCTACAATGCAAATAGACTCTGGTGCGAATTGGAGAGGGAGAAAAAAAAGAGTACAATGCAGCCGTGTGAGCAAGCCAGTAAAGCGGTAGGATATATGGCCAGTGGAGGAGAGATGCTGTACTGAGATGGGGAAGCAGAGAAGGGAGGGAGGGGGGGTGATGAGGAGAAAGAGAGAAGGAAAAGAAGGAGAGGATAAAGTGTTGTACAAATGCAACCACAACAATATTAACTTCTTTAATAACCTTTTTAATAATTCTTAATCAACAAAGTATAGCATTGGAAAATATCATATCCTTCAAAATAAGGCCCAACATACTGTTTTTTGCAGTTTAGTGTGGGTGAACTTGCACAGAGCTTTGACTTGGATTCCATCCAACACCCTAAAGATCCCAAATCCCTGCAGCCAGGTTCCAAAATGTTCTGAAAAGCCATCCCAGAAGAGTCGGGCTTGTATGTAACATTTAGGTGTATACTTTTGGCATTGTAGTGTTTAATGGGGAAAAATGTAGTCAAGCAAGTATGAGTAATGCACTGATATAATTAGTTTAGCAGTGTTTAAATGGCAAATCATAGCACGATTGCCAAAATGTAAAGCAAGGATGTCAGACTGTACATAGGAGACAGCTAGGTGCTCTATAACTAATTACTTTCTATAAACCTCATCCATTTCTTCATTGTTAATAGTGCAGTCTATTGTAGGTCTGACTTAAATGGGGCACAAGCCTGAAAAAGAGTCCTGATTTTTTGGTTAATGGTCCAGATTGCAGGAGGAGACAATATCACACGAGCCTGCCAGCAGCACTAATACAAGTCTATATTTCATCATTCTGCATCAATTTCCAAAAGGATTCGGGTCAGCTCACTTCCAGCTGAGTCAGATATGAAGGAGGATTTCTTTTCAAATTTCAAAACATAGTTGTTTATGAAAGTGCAGCACCTTTATAAATTTAGACTCAGGGTGAAAGCCCTCTTGCACTTCTGCTTCCTCACAGCAAATTAAAACTGGCTTCAGAGATAAATCTCCAGCAGGGACAAGTTTAAGAAGTGGGATATGTTTAAGTATTAACACTTAAAGTAATTCCTTCTTTTTCTGTGTTTACAGGAATGCTGTTGATGGGAATAAAAAGCTGTACGCTATCTACGACACAAGGTAAGAATCACTCCCTAAATGCTGTTTTCTTGAGGAATATTATGTAAAAAGTAGCAGAAAGAGGATTAATTCTGACATGTAGCACTAGACCAGGGTCGATATGGTAAATAGATGGAAGGAGAAATGTGTTGGGAAGAGTCCAGTTCAGGCACACTCTCGTTCCCTGCAGTAATATTGAACTTCTTCCTCAATGCCAATTACTGAAGCAAACACAAAAAAAGAGAGAGAAAACATTCTAATGAAATCATTACAGGAGCAACTTAAACTGAGTGACACAACAGTATCTCACACCAGATCCAAAGACTCTTTCTCACCTCTGCAGGCAAGGTCCTAGAATAGATTTCGAGGGTCTAAATGGGATATTTGTGTGGGCCTAAATGATGCTTTCATACCCTCAAAAAGCTAAATCTAAAGTTCTAAAATAAGCAAAGTTATCCCCCAACACCCCGTTTCCTATCTACCATCGGTGTCCTGTTTCTCAGACCTGAAAGTATAAGACAGACCGACATATGCCAAAGAAAACAAGTCCCTGAAACTGAGTTTAAAGCGAACCTAACTGGCTGAATAGCTACTGCTGAGGACACAAGTGACAGTTACAGTATATAGGTAAATTCTAAAACTTGGTGTAACAGTAGCACGTAGACAAAAATAATAAAGTCTGCAATCTGTCTCAATAATGTCACTTATAAAAGCAATATCTACTCAATGCTAGCTAAAGCTTTATAATATTAGTCACCAGAATTACTGATCCTACCAAGCAGCCCCAAGTTGAATTAAGTAGAGTTGAGTTGAATGAGTTATTTTCTTAAGTCAGACAGAAAGGTATACTCTCACTTTTTAAAATTGGGTGTTAGCAGTATTTTTCTGTAGGCTTACCGCATTATTTATTTACATCATGTGAAGTCAGACTGATACAATACAACAACTCCAACTCAGTCAATTTACAACTTGGATGCTGGCATGAACTTCATTTACAAGTCCAGAAGTGGTCATTACAATAACTCTGCTAAGATAAGAAAGCAGCATTAGAGTAACAGTGAAAAAGCTGTTCAATTGTGACTTTGAGGCAAACATGAAACATGCATATGAACAGGATGATAAAAGGGATACACTCAGTAAGGGTCCCACTTTTTTTTTTTGTCATGCCAGAGTAGCTAACCATGGGGGTAACAGCACATTTGGGACCAGCAGAGAGGCTCTTAAGTCCTCTACTTGTGTGACATTAGAGCTAAAATGAACACAGCAGTGTCCTGTAAACACACATAGAGTAGACTCTTACTAAAAGGGGTCCCCCCCCCCCCCCCCCCCCCTCACCCCCACTCTTTTACACGTCACTGCCTCTCAAAATAATTGCACTGGTCCAGCTAAAACTCAATTAAGCACAAGCACTTAAATAGGCTTGTATATGCAGGCTGTAGTACGTGCTCCTTTGTTCATACCACAGCAGACATCCCAGCACACAGACATGAAGACTCATTCTCCAAACTGAAAGTTATGAGGTAGCAGGCTCTGTCAGGGGTTTTTATGATCCCGGTACAGGCGACAGGATGCAGCCTATCAGCACATTCACATGGACGGCGAACCTGTGGATTTATACCGCTGTAGAGGCCACTGGTGCTTTAACGGACATGTAACCAACATGTTTGTTAGTGTCTGAGCACTAAAGCCTGAACCTGCCATCCGGATATGCGGAGCAGCCTCCTGCAGCGATGAGCAAATCTGACATGCAAGCGAGCGCGTCTCTGCTCCATGAAGCATGATAACGCAGGCTGCGCCACAGGCACGCACAATGTGGAACAAGTCTCACCTGATTTAGCCAAGCTCGGCGGGGAGTGTGTGAGCACCGGGGCTTCTCCTTAGTCATTAGTTAAGCGCTGGACAGCTCCCATCCATCCGTCCATCCTTCCATCCATCCTCCCAGACAGCACACAAGGGATGTTGGGACCCCAGAAAACAGGGCTCGTTGACTTTTTATCATTGCCGCTGGTCGTGGCAGTGATGTGCTGTGCCCAGAGGTGAGAGTCTGTGGTGGTGGTGATGGTGGTGATGGTGGTGGTGGGGGTGGATTTAAACCGGACACAAGTCTGGGTGTGGGTGTTCAGAAAGAGTTACCTTCCTTGTTGTCTTCTGTCTTTCAGCGTCAACGAGCCGGGAAACATGTCTTTTGTTAAAGAGACTGTGGATAAACTGTTGAAGGGATATGATATTCGTCTACGTCCGGACTTTGGAGGTATGATGACTTGGCTCTCTCATTCGGTGTTGCGCCATAGTTTTATTACACTGAAGTAGTGTGGTGAATATTTCACTTTTTAACTGTTTTGTGTATTTTTTTTAGGTCCACCGGTTGCTGTTGGCATGAGTATAGACGTGGCAAGTATAGATATGGTGTCAGAAGTCAACATGGTGAGTTGTAAACAAATCTTTAATTATTATTTGAGTCATTTGCAGTTTTGTTAACCTCTATGGACTGTTGTACCATTATTTACCACGAATTAGGCTATTTAATGAAAAGTTTAATCAGAATATGCTTTATAAAAGGTTAAAAGTTGTAACCTATGGCTTTATTAATGATGAATTAACCATTTATTAATGCTTTATTGATCAGATATAAGTCATTATTAAGATTAAGCTTTGGTTTTCCAGTGTTGAAAACGCACTTTTGCAGATGTCCATTGGGTAAAATGTATTTTGTAAATCCTTGTAAGCCATTAATAAATTATGGGTTTCTCACTTTCTCATAAAAAGCATCATGTCAGCAGTTATGGCACTAAGTCATTTACAGTAATTCATCCAGTCTGCAGCTGTAAATCTTTATAAGTTGTTATAAATTAGTTTCGCTCCAGGTTTTGCCAGAGGGTCCATTGGGGCTATAGCCAATTTGGCAACCCTGAAGTTGTTCTTCATTTTTAATAACTGATCTATAAAGCATAGGTACATTATTGATTAACCACTAACAAACAACAATAGTTGCAATTTTTAACCTTTAAACATTGTGCCTTGTTAGAAAGAGGTGAACACCAGTCGAAAATCAATTTTCAGAACCTAGCAACCCAAAACTGCTCTTGTTAATGGCTTATAAATATTAAGATATAGTAAATTATGTATTAACCAATAAAAAAGCCACTAATTACTACTTATAAGCATTTAAGCCTTTAGGATAACATATTAGAAAAAGGTAACCAAAGTAAATTATATATTATATATATCGTGCATAGATCATGCAGACAAAAACAGTTTATAGCGGCTCTCCTGTATTGTATAGAGTGGCTTGGTCATCTGCTGTATCAGATTATGGTTAGTTGTATGGTTTTACATCCTGGTTCACTGGCTGTGTGACTCTAGCAGTGATGCCCTAATAGTCCTGTTAGAAGATAAGGTCAGTAAGTCCTGCTACCAAGCCTTCTCCTTTCAAAACATGAAAAAACAAGCTAGATCACCAGCTTGTGTGTGTGTGTGTGTGTGTGTGTGTGTGTGTGTGTGTGTGTGTGTGTGTGTGTGTGTGTGTGTGTGTGTGTGTGTGTGTGTGTGTGTGTGTGTGTGTGTGTGTGTGTGTGGGTGTGTGTGTGTGTGTGTGTTGTAGTGGGCACACCATGGGCTCTACAGTTTAATGCCTGTATGCCATCTATCATTGGTCTGAAATGCTGACAGAGCTTGATGCCTGATCTCATGCTACCAAGTGGAAATAGCCTCTGACATGCTGTCCTGACAAGTATGTGTGATGAAATGTACCCGTGGTGCATTTTAATGCATCTCCACTCAGCAGCAGAGTGTGGGCTCAGTGGGACCCACAGAGAAACCACCCACTAGCTTCTAATGACGGTTGAGATTCATGTTTTGTAAATGAGTGAAATGGTTAAGGTAGCCATCGTTTGTCATGTTAAATAACGTGGTTGTATTAAGAGAATATAGGTCATGCTAATTTTACTGTTAGTACCAGTTATTTGTGTGAAACCATAGTGTACTTTGATGAGTAGAAATATAATAATTGTCTTCATTTTTCCAATACTAACCATGAATGATGTCCCTACTTAATACAGTAAAAACAAGTTATTGTGGGTATAAGTTAAAAATTTGACTCCTCAACTCAGACTATTTAACTGTAAGCTTTCGACTTTGAATAAAAATAGAAATGCACACAGTATTTTCTCGTTAGCTTTGGAAATCTATATTCAGTTAACTACGTTTCAGCACTTAATGGGCCAAATGTAATTTTCATATTAGCGACCACACCTGCTTTTAACTTGAGAGTGAAAGCATTTGGCCTCCTCAGTGGTGATCGTATCGGACTAAATGTTTCAATGGCTCGGGCATGCAGACGGGACAGAGGAAACACATCTCCCTCTCAGGCTACAGGACTTTGGACACATCTAGGAAGGAAACACTCAAAGTGGCACCAGAGCATGTGTTAAAAATTAATTAGCTTGCAATACAAACGATCAGGAGTTGATCACATCCTGTTCATTAGGCATTACACAGAGAGTCCGTTTTTCCAGATATCCGAATATATCCATGACGTGAAGAAATAGACTAAATATTATTCACACAAAATCAAACAGCGATCACTGGTCAGGCTGCTTGAGCATTGTGGACTCTGCTGTGACTCAGGAAGCAAAGTTACCTCACATCAGCACTGGAGCAACATCACTTTTATTCAGAGCTTTGGGAATGGATCTGTGGTCCTAAAAAAACCTTGTTTTGTTCATCCCTGTTCTGTCAAAACTTCAAGGCTTCGACATTTGTAATTTTTCCTCACATTTTGGTCAGTAGATCATCTCAAGGGGAATCCTCCCACTGTGGGATTATAGAATCATCTATACCAGGGGTGTCAAACTCATTTTCATTCAAGGGCCACATACAGACCAATTTGATCTCATGTGGGCCGGATCATTAAAAAGATGGAGGGAAGGAAGGAAAGACAGACAAAAGGAAGGAAGGAAGAAATGTAGGAAGGACAGAGAGAAGGAAAGAAGGAAGGACAGATGGAAGAAACGTAGGAAGGAAGGAAGGAAGGAAGGAAGGAAGGAAGGAAGGAAGGAAGGAAGGAAGGAAGGAAGGAAGGGAGGAAGGACAGATGGAAGGAAGAAAGGAAGGAACGAACGAAGAAAGGGAAAAAGGAAGGTAGGAAGGACAGATGGAAGGAAGGACAGAAAGAAGAAAGGAATGAACAAACGAAGAAAAGAAAGAAGGAAGGTAGGAAGGACAGATAGAAGGAAGGAAAAGAACACAGGAAGGAAAGTGGTCCGGATTGCACCCCTCGGCGGGCCGGTTCTGGCCCGCGGGCCGCATGTTTGACGCCCCTGATCTATACATATTATATTGTATTGTAAAACATTTGCAATGCCTCACAGTTATCTCAACTCTTTGCATTTTGCACAATATACAGCTCTATACAGGTATGTTATTTTTGGGAAGATACACTAAAATCACTACAATTTCCATATATTGATTATATGTGTGCAGACTGCTGAAGTGCTGAAGTAAATTTACAACCTGCCAGGCAAGTGTTTGATTCAGATTTACAGTCGGTCAGCTGCTGTGAAGCTGGAAGCTGACTGCTGCCCACTGTTTAAGTGACGCTTGCACACAAACTAATCTGTCAATTAACATAAGCAAATGATCACAGATCAACATAACTCCTCCTTGTATATTGTTATGGCAAGTCAAACAGCATTTGCATGTCATTTTTTGTTGTTTTCCATTCTTCTAAATTAGGAAATAGGCTGTTAATAGTTCACTAAATAGTAGCCTATGATGGTTATGGTGCTTGAGTACAGTGTCTGTTCTAGGTGTTGACTCTGGTTTCTGGACCTTTCTAAAATGTCAGAAAGGTTAATGACTCTAGTTGGTTACTTGCTTCTTGTTGTACATTATGAATTTTGTCCAACATGTATATAATCTATCATAAAACTTGAGCACAACTGTGTACAATATTCATTTTCAAATAGTCCTGATTATTCATCAAAAGAAAAAAGTGCAACAGTACATCCATATTTGCTGCTAATGAGAGATTATGAGGGTTAATGGAGTGTACAAAAGAATTTGCATTGATAAGCACTGGAATTTTGTTTATTATCCTCTTTTACAAATTACCAATGACTTTGAAGTAATGAAAATTAGGTTTGGTTAGAAAAGATGAGCAGGACTTAATTAAAAATCTCTGTCTTATAGTGGTAGACTCCTTTACAGTGACATTTGTGAGACTATTATTCACCTCAAGCAGATACCTACTCATGATTAGAGCCTTCCATTGGTTTGAATTTCTGGAGATGATGACCTAATTTCCTCTGATTTACTGTACCTGTAGAAGCTTCAGTGACAATAACGGTGGCTTTTCCTCTTTATTACACTTTTTAAACAGTACTTCTCAGCCTCCTGTGTGTCTTTATGAGGTTTCAGTTATTGCCTTTTTTTTTTGTCATGTCCCCAAATAATTCCACTAAAAACTATGTTTCTAATGCCCTTTGAGTTGTTCTCATAACAGTTTAATAAACTTAGGTTATAAAGTGAAGCCTCATAAAGCCAGACTTTAGCTCGCAGACTCAGTTTCCACACACATCTAGTGGGAATCAGTTGAGCCCCGAAGATAAATCTATAACCAGTATATGAGCAGCGTTGAGATGACTCAAAACCCTTGTGAACCATTTAAGCAAAATGTTCCATTCACATTACATGTTAGAAAACAAAGCAGGATTCCTCCACTGCTAGTCATATTTTTCTCCCTCTGATTTATTCAATGGTTGGTGGAAATCAAACATTTCCAGAACAGTTATGTCTTTCCAGTTTAAAAACCTGAATGACAGCCTGGTTAGCGGCGTGTCCGGTGTCCAGTCAGATCACAGGAACGGCTCATATTGATGTCTGATTGAAGATGAGAACTGTCACTCATCTATTACACAGCTTGACTGAAGATACATCTGTTCTGAGCAAAAATAAACTTAAAGTTAAACTAAATTAAATGATATGTCAAGTGCTGATTGGTTGCTTTTAAATATTTGTTTTAGTGCGTACATGCATGATTGCGTGTGTGAGTGTGTTATTAGGGGTAACTTTTTAATCTGTTAACAGGATCAGAGAGCACATTTAGTAAATCACTGTCTGTTGTTGGTGCTCAGTGTAGACTGGTGCTGTAAGAGAATAAGGAGCTGGACAGACAGATTAGATCTGCAATGCAGTGCAGGTCTGTCTCTTTTCATGTGCTTCAACAAGGAAGACTTTCTGTCTTCCCGTCTCTCTGAATTATCTGGAGTCTAATCGCACTTTTCACACCACGCTGTGACTATTGAGCGGCGATCAGTGTTTCTTGCGTAATAGCCATTATTACACTGAACCCTATGTTATTTCTAAATGTGACTATCCTTGACTTTAACTGGTTAGTGTGTCAGTAAAACTTATTTTAACAGTGATTTCTCATGGAAGAGGTGGAAAAAGTGGAAATGGCAGCAAAATTTGTCTTTCAAAGTTACCGATGTTTCTTTGGTGTGTGTGTGTGTGTGTGTGATCTGTGGCGCTGGCTCAGACCATGACAAATGAAGTTCAAGGAGTAAGACCTGCAATGGTGGTCTGTGCTGCAGTGCAGTTTGTGAAGTGGCGAGAAGAGGGGCACAAAGCAGGAAACTTGGCCCAAGATCAAGTTCATCTGCCTGACATTTAGAAATAGCTGCGTGCTTTTCGACGTGATACACAGCTCTGTTCCACATATCTCACACAGAGCAGGACTATCCTTTACCTAGCTAACGTCGTCTCCCCCCCACCCCTCCACTGGGATTTGTTAGACATTACTGAAAGTAGTTTTAGAGCAAAACTCGAGGCATTTTTAAGGAACAAGTGACCCCCTAAACCCTTCCAGTCTGTAGTTTTAGCTTTTATTTAGCCTCTAGAACCACACATAAAGGAGCTTCAGCCTGTTAAACATGTTTAATAAAATCTCTCATATCTCAACTTTGACCCCTCAGAATGATTAAGGGAAAAAAACAGGTGTAAATGTCATTAGAGGTAAAGTTTGTCTTGAGTTTAAATTTGACTTTGTGTGAAACTGAAGGAGCCATAAAGTAGTTCAATGATCTATTCTTGAAAAACAAAATATGGACTTTTAACAGACTGTTTTTAAGTAATGTGACAGCCACTGAGATTGGTACTCAAAGTTTTACCATAAAGTTGCCTATCATTCATTTTTATAGTCTAAAATGCAGGATTTAGAGCAGTTTTGACCTCCACATCCACATTTATTTGCACTAATAATAAATCCTCAGCGATAAATCAGGATTTACATGACCGTGATGACTGCTCAGTTATAGTCCTCGTACAGGCCGAAGCAAAACTTGCTCTCTCTCTCTCTCCCTCAGAGAAGTAAAGAGCGTAAAGGTGTTGGCGGCGTGCTTTCAAACCGCCAGAGTCACACAAGGTATTGGCCCGTTATATCCTGTGTGGGCGAGCTGCAGAGCTTGTTGTCTAGGAGATGAGATTATTAATATATCTCTGACTTTACTTGCTCTCACTCCTTTATTTTTAGCTTGCAAATTTGAATCGCTTAGTGTCCCTTTCCATTATGTTGTTATTTTTAATAATCCTAGTCAGTCACTCTATGAGTAAAATGTAGTATGTGTTTATCTATGATGAATCGCTCCCAGTTGTGAAAACTACTAGAGTTGCTATACGTTGCAGAGCAGCACCTGTCCAGGGCACATAAAGCACCTTAAGCTGTAAAGCAGATTCTCCCAGCGGTGTTGTTACACATTTATTCAGTCGCCACGGCATGAGTCAGCTGGAAGAATCCATCATGTGCTAAAACACCCAACCGTTTTTGACACTTTAACATTATCCACCTTCTGTCTGAAAGAAGTGTTACCCTTAAAAAAACTCAAACTACAGATGTTCTCCCAGATTTATATTGAAGGCTTTTAGTTGATAAGTCAGACACCCAACACACCAAACAGCCTCAGGCTCCAGCTACTTACAAGGAAAACTCAGCTAGATATACTAGTGTCGTCCTCTATATACAACATGCTGAGTTCTACATCTTGCTGGAACAATACTGCGCTCACTGAAGTGTTATACAATAGAGGGATGTGACCCTACAGTAATATAACCTCTGTGTGCAGCACAAATATATTCTACTTTAACAGGATGCTTAAAATAAAAATGGAGCGTCAAGAGCTTTTATTGAGCTGATACACCTGATTCCAGGTGAGGCTAATTGTGCCTGAAGAACTTTTGTTGTATGCAGTCACTTATATTTGTGGGTGTGCTGTGTGAGGAAATGTTATGAGTGCCTTAAATAAGCTGAGGTGACCCTGGAACTGGCATACAGTATTCATAGTTTTAGGACAACAAAATGTGTGAACCATCCCATTATACACTACAGTATATGCACTTTACACACCAGCCTCTAGACCTATCACAATAGTTACGTTATCGACTTATCATACAATAACGTAATTATCAACATCATCATGTCTCCACTTTTCATATGATACATGGACATGGCCCTGATCATTTTTTGACCTCAGTATTGCCACACTTCACATTAGCAGCTAAGAGGCTATTCATGTCACATTGGCCAAGTAAGTAGTGTCCTCCATTCCTCACTGTGCACATCCTGACTGGAGACTGCAGAAGAATTAAAGGTAAATTACTCTGTCCTGGGCTGGCCCATAATGGCACCTGCCCCCTTGCATTATTATGCTATTATCTATTATATTATCATTATATCAATGGTATAAAATAATCATCAAATGACAATAATATTGTTTATCGCGATTATTTCTGAGACAATATATCGTCCAACAAAAGTAGTGATCGTGACAGGCCTACCAGCCTCATTATACATCTAAATGCCTGATAAGCTTCATGGTTTCACATACTAGTTAGCTAAAACCCACACAGAGGGTCCCTCCACTCAGGTGGAATCAATGTGAAAGACCCTCTCTAGAGTGTTTGTTGGGTGGTGCAACATGGCAGGCTCTGTGGACCCACTCTCTATATAGATACAGTATAAATGGCGCATTCTAAGGTCACAAAAAAACAATGATTCTTATCTTCAGGTGACTATACACTAATTATTAACTACTTATGAATATTGTATTCCATTTCTGACAAGTCAGTTGTGCTAAATGCCACTAAATTCTACACACTGCATCTTTAAAGCTGCAATAATCAATGTGTTTATATTAACAATGGATCAGATGACTACATGTAATGTGAAAGGCTTGGCTTCAAACCCTCAAAGAATTATTCTCAGACTCTGTGGTTCCCTTCAACTCTTCGGGTCTTTTTAGCATCTTTCAGCTCGTTCTTTTGGTTTTAACGGCTCGCATCTTTACGCTTTTGCTTCAGTATCTCCGCTTTCATTAGTATTGTTTCCAGCAACAGCACCAAAACTGCAGACAGACAAAGTTAGTAACAAGCTGGTAAAATTGTGGAGAGTTCAGCTGCCAAACATTTCCCCAAGGATGTGGTGAAGAACATACCAGAGCTGGAAGGAGAGAGAATATTGGACTTCATCATGTAGCCAGAAAAGCCAGTGGGATGATGATGTTTCCCTGCGTCTACTGGATGAGTAAATAAGCAATTGTTTTTTAATAGGTTCACCATAAAACTTTTACAGGTTGTTGCATTGCAAGTGGCCAAAAAGGGAAAAAAATACTCAAAGCAGCTCAGTATCCTTCGGGCTACTGTCATAATTTGGCTCTTTTTATTATCATCTCCAGTCAAACTTCATCATATCAGCGCTACTTATTATAGTGGCTAATGAACATGCTGCATAAATAAATCTGAATCACAATTTTGGATTGCAAATGAGTATTACTTTTTCCAGTTTCATGATTTCTTAGTTTTACATCATATTCATAGAACTCCTTCAACCAGACTGAAGAACCAGGCATTTAGAGATAAATAAGCCTTTGTGGGTTTAATCTTGGTTAATGTTTTTCTCTTTTAGTTATTGATATATTGAAGAAATATCTTATGATGCTCCATTATGTCTTCAGTCTTTTAATGTACTGTTTAAAAAAAAAAAAGCACTATAAATACATCATCAAGCTGCTTAATGTTCGGTTATTCATAAAGGATGGTGAAATGCTAATCATTGAAAGTGACACAAGTCATCTGATATTGTTTGGTTCATCCATAGAGGCGATGTTTATTTTTGTCCGTTTTTCATGGAATAGTTGTCAAATACTATCTTTATATGTTGTTTTCCCCTCAACCATCATTATGGGATCAAACAGATGTATTTTCTTTCAGCTCGTCAGATCCAATGTCATATTTAGAAGATTTGTTGTTAAGTTTAAATCTGTGAAGGTTGTATACAGAGAATCATTTCTGATTGAACACATCTCAAAATTAAATGGAGAAAAAAAAAGTTTCTTCTTGACAACCCTCCCTCCCACGTCCTCCACCCATCCCCTACACAAAACATGTCTCCCCCTGCAACATTGCTCTCAAGAGATAATAGTATTTATAAGGCGGCCTGTTTTTAAGATGGTGAAAGGGATGAAATCATTTCATGAAAGGCTGGTAAAAATGCTGCGTGGGAGGATGCAGAGACTGAAATTATTAAACGCATGGTTTGTAAAACATGCATAGTACACTTTTGAATCCTGCTGGGAACACTTAACTGTCTTATGAAGTGATGAAAAGCCCCCCACTTGCGCAGGGCAAGCATCTCTGAGTGCTATTCCTGTATTCCCAGCAGGTATTTCGGTGTTAAGTTGACGTAGACGATGTTTGACTGGCACACAGTAACCATGTCTGAGTATGAGACTGTGAACCATATGAGCCGAAGATGACACGACAGTCTCATCCTCCCACTGGGCCTCATTTACTCACTGGTGCTGAGAACAAACCCCTTTCTGTCTCTTGTGGTCTACATATCTGACAACAAAAACACCACCCTTTACCTTCAGTGTGCCTGAACACTAAACAGAGCAAAGAGCATCTACAAGTATTATTAAAGTGTTTTTCTCTTAGTCAGTGGATTCACAGTATGATGATAACATTCTGAAAATCCTCCATAGGATGCTCTGTGAAAGCTTCTAGTTATCAGATATAGCTATTGATAATGTAATTGCCAAATGAGTGGATATTACACACAGTCATCCTCTAACCAAAGTCATTTCCAATAGGGTTGGACCATAATTCAATATGACACTTAATGACTTTCAGTGGAATCATTTTTGTATTATACAAAACTTTGTGGTCTTGAGCAAAATGTAACTATAAATAAAGCATCAGCTTTGCATTAACTGAGTGGCTTCAGCTGTTTTATTGTTGCTATACAATCAATGGCTCATTCACCAGCTGACTAGTCACAGCCAATAACAATCGTGCAGGTCATTTCACTATACTGATTTTAACCATTTCACCTTTGAGCTATTATATTATGACCACTGCATTAAGAATAGATTTTGAATGTTGAAATATGATGATTAGAGCACTTGCATTGCTCCTGAGATCACACACTTGTAGAATCTATAACAAAACTTTTTTTAATCATTTATAATTATAATTTAAAAAACTTCTTTTAATTTCATTTAATTTTTTAGAGATATTTCCTCTGTTGTAAGATTAATATTTCTTGTCAAATACTACCAATGTTAATTGTATTGTGGTATAATACCACATACATATTTGGTCTAAATGAATAAATGCGGTACCAGTCTTACACCATTCTGCCAAAGACTGGAACAATCTGCAAAAAACACCATAACTGGACAATTTTATCCCCATGTCAGCCTTCAAGAACTGTATTACGGACATTCTCAGTGATACATGCCGCCGTTTACCGACTAATATTCCCTATCCCTCGTCTGTCTGCTGCATATTCTTTCTCACTTGCTGCTGCTGTTTTGCTTCGCCTATTCACCTTACTGCTTGTGTATGCTGCTCTTGTTCTGTTGTGGTATTGCTGTTGTCTGATAGCTACCTGCCTGCATGTCGTAGTGCAGTCTAGTAGTGGGTGTGTTGGAAATGTTTGGATCTGTGCTTTTGTCTTTGTAACTTATAACTTTTCTTTTTAGTCTTTACCCCCTTATCTCAAGGGGCTTTTCCTTTTGCCAGGCCACCACTGTAAATAAGAATTTGTTCTTAATACATATTAAAAAATGTTTAAATAAAGTCAAATAAAATAAAAATGAACATTATGACTATAGAAAGCTAACTTTTTAAGATGTGTAACATATGCAAAGTGACTGTGACAGTCATAACTATCTTGTAAATTAGTCTTATTCTATAAAATGTCAGAAAATAGTGAAAAATGCCAGTTTCTCAAAACATAAGATATTTTCTTCATACTGTCATAAGTCTAACAATCTAAAACTCAAAAATATGCAGTTAACTCATCACATAAGACAACGAAAGTAGCAAATGACCTACACCATTACCTAAAGAAGTGCTGATTGTTATTCTTTGGTTTTGTTGGATTTGACTAATTAATTAGTTGACTACTTGTTTTTCTTTCTGTAATTCTTTTTCAAGGCTTTTAAAAATGTTGAAAGATTTATGGAGCATAGGAACAAACAAGTATGACAGGCTTCGCTTTAAAAAATACAAAACACAAAATGTACTGGTGAGAAAAATTAAAGTGTTGCAAAAAAGTATGCTTGCTTTCAGTTTAAGATAAGATAAGATATATTTTATTCTCTCCAAGGGGAAATTTGTATTGGGCTGAAGTGTATACTGCATACTGCTGCATATAGAAAAATACAAGGAACATAAAGTATAGATACATAATCTCAGTATGTATATGACTGAATACATTCACAAAACACTGTTATACCTGCGTTCATAGAGTAAATGCTGTGCTATAGAAAGCCTTGTTGTTCTCCTAATGATAATGAGTTGTAATGATAATGAATTTTGCTTAAAGCAGGAGGCTGTTTCAGATATTTTTTACAAGTGAATTATTATATGACATGATCTGAAGCTTTCTGAGCAGCAAATACAATACTATTGGATAAGAGCTAGCAATGGTGACCTCAGATGGTGTCTCCCTTTGTACACAAAGGGAAAACCCTCATTGGGGAATAAGCTAAGGCCTGGAATAGAGCCCTGTGGGACTCTACAAGTTGCTCAGGGTACTGGGAGCAGGAGGGCGTACTGTACAGTGTGTGCTCTGTTAAGCATTATATCTGAGAAGCTAAAACATTGTCTAAGGCGGTGGAGGGAAACAGCTGAAGTGGGATCTGAAGAACTAAAACAGACTAAAATAGTCGTGGTCCAGACATGGAGTGAGGGGGTTGGTATTGTAGATGGGCTCCTTCTCTGTAGTATAAGAAGTGTTGTGTAAAGCTGATTCACCCAGCCCACACCTCTGCTGTGTGTGGGAGAGTGTAATGAGGCCATCTCGTTTTCACAGGGGTGAAAGAATTGGGAGGGTGAAGGCATCTCTAAAAAAACACAGCCAAACCTCGAGCCAGGGATTTTCTGGAAACTTACCAATATTATTTACTACAGAACCTACATTTCATTTCCCAACTTCAAAAATATCTATCCTCCTTTGTTTGGATGCAGATTTTGGAGAAATGTAATCACAAATATGATTTATTTTACTTTTGTCAGGAAGCAAAACGCTCTGTGACGAAAAGGACATTTTATGGATGACTTACTGACAGTAGAAAACCCACACAGATACAGAAACTATAAGCAACTTTTTAACCTAGGGTAAGAATAAATACATCCTCTGATTGTGCATGCACACTGAATTATTCATAGGAATCAATATTACATTATATTCTACTGTCAGTCAAATCATGTTGTGTAATTCATTCCAAACAGAAAACAAGCCCACACTTTGTCAACCATGCGTGATGCAGCTGCCCCTTTGCACCAGTTATGTTGTTTACAGAGTAATGAGAGAATCAACAAAGAAAATAATGCAATTCTTTATTTCATCAAAATCAGGTCAGCAGTTTCCGAGGTGAAGAGCCGCACACACACTAACGTATTAGTTTAGTGTTGACGGAAGAAGATATTGATTTTATATATCCAAAAGGAAACGTGGCAGTTTGAACAATTTATTATGAATACACGATCGCACCGGAGGATTGAAATGTAGGCATTTTCAGCATATTTCCTGAGATCTGCTTATTTATTTAAGAGAACATTAGTCAGCAGAACAAAGGCAAGTGAGCAAGTAAAGAGCTCCATTAAAGGCCTGGAAAAGCTTTTGTGTTTGATGGATCCACTGAATGAATGCCCAATGAATTATTGACAGCCTTAAGTCAGAGCATGGATGGTTGGTAATATGTAATGATATCTATCTATCTAGCTACTGTATCTATCTATCTATCTATCTATCTATCTATCTATCTATCTATCTATCTATCTATCTATCTATCTATCTATCTATCTATCTATCTATCTATCTATCTATCTATCTATCTATCTATCTATCTATCTATCTATCTATCTATCTATCTACTGTATCTATCTATCTATCTATCTATCTATCTATCTATCTATCTATCTATCTATCTATCTATCTATCTATCTATCTATCTACTGTATCTATCTATCTATCTATCTATCTATCTATCTATCTATCTATCTATCTATCTATCTATCTATCTATCTATCTATCTATCTATCTATCTATCTATCTATCTACCTACCTACCTAACTACCTAACTACCTAACTACCTATTTACCTACCTATCTACCCAATGCATTATTGACAGCCTTAAGTCATAGCATGGATGGTTGGTAATATGTAATGATCGCCATCGATAGATAGATAGATAGATAGATAGATAGATAGATAGATAGATAGATAGATAGATAGATAGATAGATAGATAGATAGATAGATAGATAGATAGATAGATAGATAGATAGATAGATAGATAGATAGATAGATAGATAGATAGATCTACCTACCTATTTATCTATCTTCCTAATTATCTACGTATCTACCCAATGCCCAATAAAATATTGACAACCTTAAGTCATGGCATGGATGGTTGGTAATATGTAATGATATCTACCTACCTAACTACCTATCTACCCCATGCATTATCGACAGCCTTAAGTCATAGCATGGATGGTATGTAATGATATCTTTCTACCTACCTACCTCCTACCTAAGCACCTACCTACCTACCTACCTACCTACCCCTATCTACCTATCTATCTACCTACCTACCTACATCTATCTATCTACCCACCCACCTACCTACCTACCTAGCTAGCTACCCACCTACCTACCTACCTACCTACCTACCTACCTACCTACATCTATCTATCTACCCACCTACCTACTTATCTACCCAATGCCTAATGAATTATTGACAGCCTTAATTCATAGCACCTTTCTATGTATCTATCTATCCATCTATGTATGTATCTATCTATCTACCTATCTATCTATCGATCTATGTTCTTGAGATATGCAGTTGAGTTTTGGCGTGCTGTAAAAAGCAGTCAGCCACTGAGCTGAAACATTGCACTGATGCTGTGCTGACAGAAATGGAAATCTATAGTCTGAGGGCTAGCAGTGCCAGTCTTGTGCCCAGAACAGCTGAGAAGGGTTTCTCGTTGAGGCAGGTCTTGAAATACGGTCGCCCGGGGCAGACCGATGAGAATCAGAGTTGTTTGACGATTCTATAAATATCACTTTTCGTTACAAACAAAAATCCATCCCCAGCTTTAGGCTGTAGACGTGCAGTGCCGAACTTGATAACCTTGTAAGAAAGACAAGTCTGGTTTCAGTTTGGGTGGACTGTGTCGATTATGTTTGAGTGGAGAAAGTGCAAATATCTGAAACAAAATGGCATTATTTATGTGTTGTTTCCATCCCTACAGGACTACACGTTGACTATGTACTTCCAGCAGTATTGGAGAGATAAGAGACTGGCCTATTTAGGGATCCCTCTCAACCTGACGCTGGACAACAGAGTAGCAGACCAGCTCTGGGTACCAGACACCTACTTCCTCAATGACAAGAAGTCCTTTGTGCACGGCGTCACAGTGAAAAACAGAATGATTCGACTTCACCCGGACGGCACTGTTCTCTATGGCCTCAGGTGAGCTCTATTCTGTGTTGTTGACATCTCCCTTCATTCCCAGTCCTGCACTATGAGCTGCAACACTGGAGCTACGAGACAGATTTAAGCATTGATTGCAGATAAAGACTCTATTTACACTTACAGTTCAAGTGTCTTATATCCTGATACTTTTATTACTACATTTTCTATATGCATCTACATCAGCAAAATAAGAAATCCACCATCTTGCCGTTCTTTTGCCTTCACACACTCAGTCTGATCCAATCAGGGTCAGTAAAAATAACTTAAGCAGCTCGGAGAAACAAATGTGTTTCACTCTACCTCCTGTGGTGGCTCCAGCAACTAGCCAGCAATCTGTCTCTAATGCTTATTGGTTGCAATTACTCTTAGCTTTTATGCTATCATATAGCTATCCAATATGCCCAAGACACAATAAATGGCTAAGTGTGAGTGTTTTATTTGTTTTGTTGAAGCCATTTAAGCTGCAATTCTCACAGTTTAATGCTAATACGGCAGGTCTCAAATCAAATTATATTTCATAACTCGTCTCATATGTTTATTTGGACCGCGGCTCGAGATTGGATTCTCAATATAACGCTGCAGCTCTTCAAAGCCTGGAAATGCCATTAGCAGGAACTGGCACGCAGTGTGACTTTCAAACAAATAATAATGAATGTCATTGCATTGCCAAGATGCTTGTGTCTTAATAATTTGTTCCATTTGGAATGAGTTCTTGTTTTTACACAGACTGAAAGAGAGCGTGTCTCTTTGTACATTTGTTCTTGTCTTCACCCATTTGACGCGATGCTTTGACAATATTTCCTCATGAACCTGTGCTGCACTTAAAACAAATAACCCTGCGTGCCTCTTCTTCGGTCTCGTTTGGATTCAGGATCACAACAACAGCAGCCTGCATGATGGATCTGAGGAGATACCCGCTGGACGAACAGAACTGCACCCTGGAAATTGAGAGTTGTAAGTTCCCGGCCCCACGTCTTGCGCTTAGTAAAGAAATACTGCGGACAGCTCTGCTTTTTCATCACTTAAAAATATGAATAGCGCTGTGATTGTCATAAAAAACTTCTCATACTCCTCATTTCATGGAGACAGAAAGTGCACAGGCTGCTGAATTGCCCTCGATTTATTAAGCTGTCATATCTCAATGAGATTGCTTGCTTCACCCTCTCCAGTTCGAGCTACTGTGTCTGTGTACCCACAAAAATTTGAACCAGGCAGTGATTTCCATTGCAGTGTAACTTCATCAGTCCTCTCGACATGTTTGGCTACCTGAGCTGTTATAAAACTATTGGCGGTTATGGATCCCATGCATGTGGTATAAGCCTGTCTGCCTGCAATGACACACATCACTGCGAAGATTTACCTCTCATGCAATCAGCACTTACAGCCAGTCGAGTCTATGTGATTCATAGAGCTTACTGTAAATCAAGCGTTGCTATTAGGCCCCCAGATTTCACTTAAGCAAATAAAAATGCATAATTAATTCGAACCCTCCAACAAAATGAGACTGCAGCGCTTTCTGTGCTTTCCCACACCTCACCTTGTTCTCTGTGTGCATGTTTGCAGACGGTTACACAACAGATGATATCGAGTTCTACTGGAAAGGAGGAGACACTGCTGTGACCGGGGTGACGCGTATTGAGCTCCCTCAGTTCTCCATAGTGGACTACAAACTGGTCTCCAGGAATGTTGTCTTTTCCACAGGTG
Source organism: Scomber scombrus (assembly GCF_963691925.1). Taxonomy (NCBI): domain Eukaryota; kingdom Metazoa; phylum Chordata; class Actinopteri; order Scombriformes; family Scombridae; genus Scomber; species Scomber scombrus. The sequence continues at coordinate 7,511,233 of NC_084977.1, read as the reverse complement.
AATAAACAGCCGTTATGGAAGAGGATGAACAATAATGCTTGTCACATGTTCTATAATTGTTTTAATGTCTTATTTAAGGTGTGGAATAACATCCAAGCATCCAATCAATAAATCCTCTTTACTTTAGATCCCTCCATATACATACGTATTAGACTTTTTTAAAGAATTTGCATCGTACCTCGACTTCTCTGACCATACCAGAACTGATAATAATAACATAGAGCCAACTCTGTTTCTTTAAGCCACTTGGAAAATGAAGGGGGGCAGTAACACAATGTATTCATGCAGCAGAACATCGACAGCATAAATTATTCTCTTACAATACAAAAACTCAGAGGCACCAAAACAGTAATTATTCCCACTGCTGAATTAATAACATATAGGAACTAGTATATCTGTCCTATACTACTATTTCTGAGAAGATAATACTGAGAGGACTATTAGAGCTAATTACAATCAGGGTCAAATCTTGATACAAATAAACTGTAAAGAGTGTCTGCAGTAGGTGGATCTAGCACACAGGAAGCTATAGTATATGTAATCAGTCAGTTAGTTCAAACAGGTAACTATTACAGGGCAACAAGGTCACCTAGTGCTTACAGAGATTCCTGTTAACAGAGAGATGCAGATATTGTAAAAGATAAATTTAAAATATACATTTCTTGTTTTCAGATCTCAACCTTGCCCCTGATAAGGTGTAACTGAACATGAAACTTAGTAGCGGTGGTTATTGTAGCAGTTCAGCAGTTACAGTTCTCTTTTATAAGTGTGTAGTATAAGTTTATCTTTATACTTCTACTTCTGAGAAGTATAAATTATAACATAAAAAGTATGAATTTTTGAAGTAGTTCAGCAAGTAAAAGTATTGCATATTCATGTCAAAAATCTACTAGTCAAGTTAAAGGTATAATTTGACATTAGGAAAATGCACAAATGTTCTTTCTTGCTGAGTGTTAGATGAGAAAATAGAAGATAGAATGATCATGTTTGTACAATTAATATGAAGCTACAGCCAACAGCTGGATAGCTAAAGATTAAAAATGTGTCTGAAGATAATTAAATCTGCCAGAACCTCTAAAGCTCACTATTTAAAACATCATATCTTGTTTGTGTAAATTGCACAAAAACAGAAGTGCAAACATGACAGAACCAGACGAGCTCTTTCCTTTCATTTTCAGTCTTTGTGCTAAGCTAAGCTAGCCTGCTGCTTGTAGCTTCATATTCAGTGAGGGTGGTATTAATCTTCTCATCTAACTCTCAAGCAAGAAAGCAATTAAGCATTTCCCAAAATGATGAAAGGCTTCTCTAACATAGTGTGAGTGTAAACAGCTGTTTTATATATTGCTTCATCTGTGTTAGCACACAGATAAGGTCAAGGCTGAGTTTCATCAGATTTACAATTTGAGCCACACTTGTTTGTTTCCATAGTGATGAAATCAGTACATGAAGCCATCGCCATAGGAACTGAAACAAAGTGCCAGAGAGCCCTGTGTTCCTCTTAAATTAAAGAGGGGTATTTCTTCTTCTGTCTCCCCTGCAGGTGCCTACCCTCGACTCTCTCTGAGCTTTAAGCTGAAGCGAAACATCGGATACTTCATCCTGCAGACGTACATGCCCTCCACTCTCATCACCATCCTATCCTGGGTGTCGTTCTGGATAAATTATGACGCCTCGGCTGCCAGAGTTGCATTAGGTATAATGTGTCCCGTGCAGTAGATTGATCTCAGGTCTGTAGTATCACCTTCAGTTAGATGTCCTTTGTGTTTTATAGTTTCGCCGTGCGGGCTTGTGAACAGTGATCACCTCTGCCCCAAAGCTAGAAGTCAGGCAGGACACATTAAAATGGGATTTCATCAAAGTGGAGACTTTGCAGTTATACAGTGAATTAATTTGTGATTTATGGTAAATGATTCACAGATGAATTTTCTGGGAATCTTTTTACAATCTCAGGTTCAGGGAATTACAGAAAAATCTAATTTGGTCATTAAAAGATCAAATATGATGTGACGCAAGATTTCTGAGACACAGAGCACTTGGTGTTTGCCTTCTGTCGAGGGTAAGGCCCTCTAAAGAAGGTGAGCTGAGAATCTGATGTGTTGATCTGTTGAATTAAGCCAAAGGTTAAAAAAAAAAGCCTTTTGCCTTTAATTCATCAAAATGTGCCCTGGATCTGATAAGTTTTATATAAGTATTTGTCAATATGCATTTTAAATTTAAATGGTAAATTGCTAAAATGGAGAATTTCCCCCAGTTGAAACAGTGTTCTTGAAGCAAATTTTACCTTTTTATCCGTAAAGACAAAACAAAAAAAGTTATTATTTTGTCTCACAAATTACACAAATATCAATTACTATGTATTATTTATGTATGCAGTATGAAGTTGAGACAAAGACTAACAAACATGAAGATCACCTTTAAAATATTGTGTTATATATGTACATTATTACTTTAATTTAACATTTATCAGTTATTAAGTACAAATATGATTATTTAGTGTCAGTTGAATACTTCTATAGATATGAATTAGATTTTTTTGCTACATAGTTTGGTCTCCGTGTTTGCACATTGCTACCCTGAACCTAAATGATAAATATTTAATTTCCTACTTTGGGGAGCAAGCCTGCACCAGTCTATTCCTTTACTGATCCCATGTGACACTGTGATTGGCAGCTGGTGATTGGCAGGTATGAGATAAGCAATTCAGCTGAAGAGATAACTTATTTATAAGTACAGCTTCTGATTTGCTATTATTTGTGCATAATGTCCAACATATAGTCTACAGTCTATTTTACTAAAAAGGTGTACACATAACATCATGTGTCAATAGAAAAAACATTTCTCACTGATCTTCTGGTACTTTACTACAGTTGCAAACCATCTTGGTAATAAGCACTAAAATTTAAAAACAGGAGATAGAAAGAAAATAAAAAATATGGTATGTAGGAGGTGGAAGGTAATGAGGATGTTCTGAATGGATGGCTGCAAGGCAGAAAATGTGACTGTGTTTTTATGTGAGATTCATTTCTGATTGATGGCATCTCTCCCCTCTCAGAGACACTGTACAGTAGATGAAGTGTTTGTGGCGAGCTCATGTCCACCTCACTAAATTTACCGGACTGTGACCTTAGAGGATGATAGGTTGGATAATGTTGGCCAGCAGAGGACATAAACAGGAGATCTGACCTTTCCGATTTGGTTTTCTTTATGTTTTTAAAACTGACTTGCAGTGATCTTTGCAGTGTTTGTTTGATATTTGGGAAAATCCTCCTGAATATTTTTAGAGCAGAGTTCTCCAAGTGGATTGAGTGGAAATGTTGATAAGGTCAAGAAAAAAATGTTTAATGTAAAATGGGCCACTCAAATCCCCTTTTCTCCTACAGTATAAAGCATTTTATCATCATCAAACAAAACTGATTTGTTTCCACTGTCATGGCTCTCATTAGCATCATTTCCAGCTGCAGCAGGCAGATGTTTTCAGCTAAAAATATCTATGAAAAAACCCAATGTACACTACTTTATACCAGCACCAAATAGCAGACAGAAAAACTAGCTAGTGAACACATTAGCATTTAGCGGCTAAAGTGGTGGTGGAGACCAAAACGTAGCTAAAAATTGAGTGAATAATGGATGTACATTTGCCACGTGTAGCCAACAATTTGCTAAGTTGCTATATAAACTTTATAAGGTGATACTTTGTCATCATTGTGTTTACAGATTGCTATGCTGCCCTTACGTTATGTACCAAAAGCACTTACACTTCTTTACTTTATTATAGTTTGTGATTGATCTATATTGTATTTAGGCAAAAGTTCATGCTTGCCAGCTATTTGTTAGACTATGTTAAACATTCAAGAAGTTCTGTTGTAGAAAAGCATTTCATTTTCTCAAACTAAGGTATCAAAAAAGAGATTGTTGCTGTTCATTTGTGAACAGATAAATATTCCTCTCAGGCTACGTATAAGGCAGCTGCTCTGTAGTGTAACAGAAGACTGAACTGGATCTAAGACTCACATTTTCCACTGGCCTGTGGGACTGAAACAAATACGGGGCTTGGCTCATCATTGGAAATCACCCGGCCTCCCCTGACTGCATTGATCTCTTCTTGAGTATTTGCCTTAATGGAAATCCTCATTCAGCCACTATGCACTCAAAGCACTGCCCGTGTAAGATAGAGCACGCTATCCCCATTCATTATTATCCCGTTCATTAAATACCAGTCGCACATAGACTGGGATTTAAAGATGAATGTCGCACATTTCAATACGTTTGCTGAGTCGTCACATTTGGAAACATCTCTTCAGGGTCAGACCTCTTCAGGGGAGTTCGTCAGCTGTAAGGCCTTCTCATTCAAGGGACCGCTGTTTGAGACACTCTGAGATCAATGCAAGTTAGAAAGCATTTACACTTACTGGACCATCCAAATTCAATCACGCTCCATGTGATAATTCACTATAGGTTTCCATTCTCTGTGCCATTATGGTGCCCTAAGTATCCCTTGCAAAAATACATTTACAGGGATCAGACTTCATACAAGAGCAGTGGAAAATGATGTTTCATGGAGGTCACACAGTGTATTTACTGTGTATCACACTGCAGACACATGCTCTCTCTCTCTCTCACTCTCTCTCTATATAGTATGTCAGTTAATTGACAGTTGGAGTTGTTATCTACAATATGTCTTGCGATAACATCTGTGCCCATGTACTTCTCACTGATGTCATCTCGGAGACATCTGTAAATTCTACAGCGGCGTGCTGAAATGTATTTTCGGGGGTTTGTTGAGTAACTCTCTCCTTTGAGCTCTGAGTGAGTTTAGATTCTTGCTCTTCCCTTTGTTATGCAGGAATCGATGAGATGTACCCACAGCGCTCTTGACACCCCCACATACACACACACACACACACACACACACACACACACACACACACACTGTATGGTGCAACATTTTTGGTTTAATTATGTAACCCTGAAAAGACAGAAACAGACACGGCGTCCAGGTTGGTGAGGCGTCCACGAGACACAAAAACAACACGGACACATTTATTGTTGGTGGTGCACATTATTTAGAGAATTACTGCACTGATGTTTATTTATTTGGTGTGTTTGCTGAGACTGTTCTCTCTTTATGTGCTCCCATATAAAAAGGAGCATTTTCTTCTAAGCCAAACTAAGACAATTCTGAATACTTTGACTTTGACTTCGATTTAGCTGTTATAATCAAGTTTAATGGAAGTGTTTGTACCTGCAGCTGATGAAAATGACTCACAGTTAGACCAGCAGGATACAGTTTTCTCTCCTGATGAGTTAACAGCGTTCTAAAGTTTCTTAAGATTGGGTCCTGGCTTTTTCGCCCCTGTAATTTCTTTTAATTAAAGTTGAAATTTAAAAAAAAAAAAAAACTCTTAAAGAGACTGCACCTAGCTGCAATTTTCTCACATGGATGTAGGAATACAAGCTGTGAATTGTACACTCACTCCAGACCTCGAGTGCAATGACTGACAGGTAACTTAACAACTTAAAGTCTGAGAGGGAAAAAAGGCTTTGTTATAAAACTGTAGGAATTGAAAGATGTGGGTGTTTACAAGAAAGTAACATCTTATAAAAAAAATCCCATTGATTTGCATTATGGGAAATGTTTTTTGGAGCTCTGAGCAGAACGGAACTGACAAAAAAATTGATAAGAACTTGACAAGAAGTGGCAAGAACTGACGAAACATGATGAAAACAGACAAAGGATCCAACAAAGGCTAAATTTCAAACCAAGAGGTAAATTCAAATCAAACTGATGGAGCAACAGGGAACAGGTGGTACAATGCAAGGCCAGGCTGGGAGCTGATTGGCCAGGGAAGACAGAAGGAGTCGGGCAGGTCAAATGAGGACAATGCAGTGAAGGAACACACAGGAAAAACCAAAACCTAGAAAACACAACACCATAAGCCAACCAAGAATTTCAGAAAGTCCTTAAAAGAAAAGTCAAATAACAAACAAAGGACCAGGCAACAAAAAGTCCCATAAACATGAGTCCATGAAATATTCTGGTGAGTGATTGGGTTGTGCAGAAATCTAAAACCACATTTGATCAACCACTTCTTATCAACAAAAGCTACCAACTGCTTTAAATGACATTAATACAAGTTAGTGATAGCTGGGGCTACAACTAATGATTATTTTCATTATCAGTTAATTTTATGATTATTTTCTTGATAATCAGTTACTTGTTTGGTGAATAAAAGAGTTGAAACTAAACATGGTGAAGCAGCATTTAGCAGTTATGCTGCACACACCTTGAACAAACTACCAACAGAACTGAAATCAGCCCCAAATGTTCCTCTTTTCATGTCCTTATGATTGAGCTCTCTTAAAGCACTTTAAAGTTTAATCTTTCATTTGCACTGTATGTTCTTTTAATACATTTTAATGAATTTGCGGCTCTATTTTAGTCTAGCTTTTTGTTGTCTTGCTCTCTTTTTACTTTTTCTTTATTGTTTTATTTTTATTATAATTGGGTTTTTTTATTATATGTTTTAATGTTTCCAATTTTTAGTGTTTAATATTTAGTTTTTATGTAAAGCTCATTGAGTTGCCTCTGTGTATGAAATGCGCTATATAAATCGATGGCTCTATATGACATCTATAACACAGCAATGTTTAGTTGACTCTCAAAGAGGACGAAAAAAAAACGTTAAATTGATTAAGTTATTTTCCGTCAATCGACTAACTGATTCTTTGACACTTCTTGCAGCTCTGATGATTGCTCCACCTCATCACATCTTCGCTTAAGGAGGTTGTCACTGAAAGATTGCTGGGTTTTTTCATTACCAATGCTGTTATATTCCAGATTTGTTGTGTTTTTTTATTTGTAACATGGTGATTCTAATTCTTTTTTTCTTCTTCTAGGGATTACCACTGTGCTGACCATGACAACCATCAACACCCATTTGAGAGAGACGCTACCCAAGATCCCCTACGTCAAAGCTATAGACATGTACCTGATGGGCTGCTTCGTCTTTGTCTTCCTGGCTCTGCTGGAGTACGCTTTCGTCAACTACATCTTCTTTGGACGAGGTCCTCAGATGCAGAAGAAGCTGGCTGAGAAGGCGCAGAAGGCAATTGAGGACCGGAATAAATTTGAGAGGCCCAAGGTGAGAATCACTTTCCAACGCCACAGAATCAGGTTGAATCTGATTATTTCAGATAGAAATGCTGGAAAGATCTGAACAACGGGAGGTTCTGAGGTTCTGTTAGGTCTACAAGCAATGTCAGGGGATAATATTTATTCCAAGGCTGAATGTTATGGCTCAAAGCAATATGATACTGATGGTATTAATAAGAAGATTTGTCAAATATAAATACAGATGGTGCAAATGACCTGAAATTAGCTGTTTTCCACTGTTACATTACCTCAAATCATCAAAACCTGATTATATCAAAAATAAAACACTCAGGTAGCACACTCAGGTCCACCCAGTCTTCTTTAATCTTGAATGAAGCTTGATATTACACCAGTGAAAAGTATCAGATGTGTAAGGGATTAACTGGGATTAACTGTGGATTTACCATTTTATACCACTTAATGAACAATGAACATTTACAGTGTGTATTACTCATTTTCATTTTCGCTCAATGTGCATAAATGAATCATCGAGCCTGGACTTGACTGGTCCGTACTGTTTGACAACTGTCTGACTCATAGTGTGTATAGTCATACTCACATCACATGCAGGTGCAAGGCTGACCACAGCTCAGACAAAGGGGTTTGTGTTTGTGTCTCTCTCGTACGTAGTCCATTCTGGAAGGAGGCAATTGCAAGTCTTCGTCTATTAAACAGTCCAATCAGGTACAAGGGCGTCGTCACTCACGAGGGGTGAGTGTCTGTCACTGCCTGTTGTGTGTCATCTGTGAACCCCCCCCCCCCCCCCCCCCCCCCCCCCCCCCTCCCCCGCTGAAACTTTGCTGCTGCATGCAAAGTTTTACAAAGGAAAACTCCTAACCATAATATCTCAATGAGACCTTTCTTTCATCATCACCATCGAGTATATTCCCCTGAATGTTGGCTTTTCCTGAGTTGTGCTTTAATTGATATTTGTCTTTGTGGCTCTCTTAAGGAAGCTCCCCTCCTCTCCTGTACTGTCATTTCACAACACTAACCTGCTGTATACAGTATATAATATAATCTATATATCCTATACAGTGAATGCAAGCAAAACACTATAATGAAGACTTATTCCTAACTTGTAGTTGAGGATTTTATGAGGTTTAGAAAGTTGTGTGTGTGTGTGTGTGTGTGTGTGTGTGTGTGTGTGTGTGTGTGTGTGTGTGTGTGTGTGTGTGTGTGTGTGTGTGTGTGTGTGTGTGTGTGTGTAGGCTTTTATTAGTTGCATTTTGGAATAAGATCAGTTTCTGTCATTACCTTGGAGTGCAAAATACATTTACACTTCCTCCCTTCTCATGTCCTGTAACCACATTGTTGCATTACTGTGTACATGTTGTACCTCTATTTTTGTGACATAAGTTTTAAAGATTTATATGTTTTTGTGTAGGCAGGAGGAGCTGTCATGACATAAGTATTAGAGCCACCCGGCCCAACCTTGAACTGATTTGTGAGATATGATTTAACTTTGGGATAGGAAGCCTGGTTTTGAAGGCCGCTCTCTGTTTCCCGAGCTGTAATCTGTCAGCCTCCCGCAAGACGTCAGCCCCGGGGCCTGACGCATGCTGCACATGTGTCATCAGTCACTGAAGCCTCAGCTCACAGCCCATTTTTAACACGGCTCCTGTCTGTTGTGCCTAGGTCGACTCCCAGGGGAACATTTTGCTGACAACCTTGGAGATCCACAACGAGGTGGGAGGAAATGAAATCACAACCACCGTGAGCGAGACTCACAACTCCACCTCCATGGTGTTCGACAACTCGGGGGTCCAGTACAGGAAGCCGAGCGGGACGCGCGACTCGTGCCGCCACAGCCTGGACAGGAACGCACATCTAAAGAAGACCCGTCTGCGGAGACGATCCTCGCAACTCAAAATCAAAATCCCAGACCTCACTGATGTGAACACCATCGACAGATGGTCACGGATAATATTCCCCTTCACCTTCTGCTTCTTCAATGTAATCTACTGGCTTTATTATGTGAAATAATGCACTGATGTTTTTTTAAACCCCATCTCTTGTCTCATTTTTGTTTTTGAATGAGAGAGGACAACTTCTATATGGTCAAATCCTTACGAACATTTTTTTAATTCAGAGTTCAGACTTTGATGGAAGAATACTTAAGACAGTGTGCATTTGTTTATGCACCGTCACAAGGATTGATCTACAGGACGTTTGTTTTACAGAGACTTTCCTGTACTGTACGTGACTCTCTGTTCTGACCCCTTTGTCGACCTGGGACATTTTATCTCATGGGTTGAAGCACAGACACTTTGCTGTGTTGGATTTAATTTACAATGCTTTAGATTAATTATTACAACTATATCCATAACTTCAGTATAAAATGCAGTCAGTCTATTACACATATTGCTAATGAAAAGACAATTGACAAAGATTTATAGTATTATTCCTTGTCCCGCTGTCCATCAATCTGCACATGGACACATTTTATCACATGCAAACTTCTGAGTCTATGATCAGTGAACAAAATGCAAAGAAACCAGACTTACAGGATTAGTTTGACATTTTGGGAAATTGACTTTAATGCCACGAGTTTGATGAGAAGCTCAACACCAAGCTGATTAGCTTAGCTTAGCATAATGCCTGTGAGCTAGTCTTGTTCTGTCTGAAGGTAACAATAACAGCCTAATGGCAGTTCTACAGCACACTAATTAACACAATGTATCTTGTGTCTTCCTGGAGTCTTATTATCAGCATGAGGTTGCCAGACAACCAGAGCAGACTCCAGAAAGTCACTGCACCCGGCCAAGAAACAGAGATAGTGACAGCGAGCAGAACCAATTCTCATCTAACTCTCGACAAGAAAGCTAATAAGCATATTTGCCAAAATGTCAAACTGTTCTTTTAATTTGCCTTGGAGTTTATGCTACAAACTACTCACTCCTTGTTCTCAAATGCACAATGTTACTGCTGTGACCTTGTTCCCTGTGATTAACAGGGGATTCAACACTGTGTAAGGATGTCAAAATGTCACTTTGATTTCAAAGCCCAGTTTCTATTAGCAAGTGAAAGGCTACCAGCGTTTTATACAACTGCCATTCTGTCATCACTGCCATTACAATTTTTTAAAAGGGGGAATGCACTCATCCACTCCCTTTTCGAAGATTATACTAGAAGATCCATGTCATTCTCTTTTCTGTGTTTTAAGTGTGAAGTTAGAGCTAATAGAAGATTAGCTTAGCTTAGCATAAAGACTGAAAGCTGAGGGGAGGGGAACAACTATCCTGGTTCTGTCCAATTAAAAAAAAAAAAAAAAAAAAATCTGCCCAGCACCACAATTGTAGCTCACTAACATGTTATATCTTATTTATTTAATCAGTACAAAAACAGAAATGTAAAAACGACATGTTGTGTTTCACAAACTATGCCTTGGCCGGATACTGTGACTTGTCATTTCTACCCTTTTTGTGTACAGATTATACAAACAACATATAATGTGTTAGAGTTATTAGTTAGATAGTATTTGTAGGCAGATTTTTTATTTTTTTTTTTACTCCCCCTGTTTCCATAATTTATGCTAAGCTAAGTTCATTAGCTGCTGCTGGACATAGCTTCATATTTACACAACACAAACATGAGAATGGAACCAATCTTCTCAACTAACTCTGGGCAAGGAAGCAAATAAGTGTCTTTCCCAACATGTTAACCTTTTAACGTTTACAATTACCCATTTGCTATTGCGTTGCAGTATTAAAAATAAATGTTATTTACCCAATGAATGGAAATATTATAGTATGCATCACATGACAGTAGAAAAAAGGGTTGTAGGCTTTCTTAGTAAAGTTACAGTATCTGATCAGTTTTCACAATGCCACAATGTCTCCTTGTTATTGTACTTTCAGGACTGCTGTCACAGTATTTTATTGATTTTGTGAAACGCATATTCAATACAGCATAATTCATATGGTGATTTGTTTTTTTCTTTCAGAGTGCATGTTGTATTGGGGACTTGTGGATCAACTTTCACACTGACATTACTCAGTTTTCCCTAAAATTTGATGTACATACTGTGACTGCACATTTTCAATTTTATCAGCTCACATTAATTACATGGCTATATTGTCAACAGTGTTTTGCTCAGTGATTTCTGGCCTCGCTGTTTTGTTTGTTAGTCTTTACACAACATTATCATTTCTTATATGTGTTGTAAATATAAAACACAATATCACAGCCTGTGATTATTTCCATTCTTTCCAAAAGGAGACGATCATGTGAAATAGAATAAGTGAAGAGAGACTAGGAGGTATATAGTATCTCCAAAACAACAACTGTTGGCATACACAGCTCGCCATACACCATCTGCACCACTTGGTTGAGCGTGTAGGAGTGACACCACCTGTCAAAAGTCCACTCAGCTCAGCGACACCCATGTAGAACTGCCTGATGAAGTCCAACATCCTGTAACAAATCAAATGAAAACGCATAACTAGTGTACCAGCAGTCTACAAGACTTTCCTAACAGGTGTAAAGGCTTGATATTTTTGTTTAACATTGTGGTTAATATTCATAGTCATTGCCAAAAAGGCCTTAACAATGAGGACTTTATTTAATTCTACTGACTCTGCATCTATATCAGTGATCACATACAGTACCAGTCAAAAGTGAATGGGAAGGTGTGTCCAGACTTTTGGCTGATACTGTATAGTAATATATGAACAAACACACATGAATAAAACCTTCACAGACGGGTTTAAAACATGCTGAGCTTGAAGGGTCCATTCCAAAACTTGGAAATAATAGTCAAACTAAAAGTTTCCTAACTTGAATGGCACTACTAGATTTCCTTCCAGGCTATCATTGTCTTCATTAGCAGATGGTATTTGCTTAGTTGTCATGGAGTGTGAAATAAATAAATAAATTCTTAATATTAAAAAAAAAAAAGTACATATCACGTGGCAAATAGGCTGACATTTATTTTTCTCTATATTATTATGTATAATATTTATATAGGATTACAACAATGTTACATTTTGGGCTGTGGGTGCTCCACTGGAAGAGTACATGGCTAGTAGTTGATATCTGCTCAAAACTACATATAAGACTCACAATAAAAGTGTTATAAACATTAATTGTTTATATACTACTTATAAATACTATGGGAGGTTTGATATTAAGTGTTATCATCTTGGGATGAAATGAAAGGCACTCAACAGAATCAAACAGAATGCTGAATAACAATGAATATGGTGTCAGTGACCAAAAGAGCAAGGCCTCAGCTGTCCTGAAAACTGAGCAGTAAATCCACACTAGATATAAATATAAAGGTAAGATCGTATTGAAAATGGCTTTACCTTGTTCTGAAATCAAGTCTTGCTCACAATGACATTACTAACATAGTCATATTTAAATGGTAATGTTTACCATGTTCACCACTCTATTTTACCGTGTTAGCATGCCAACACTTTCCGAATCAGTACTGAACACAAACTACAGCTGCGGCTCCATTCAAAAATGTGTTTTTCTTCGGATGTTTGAGCTTCACTGTGCAGAATGATGTAGCTATGTGGAGAGTTTGATACTAAGATTGTTTTCACATTCATCTGGTGAAAGTGGAAAGTTTTTCTGTGCTCAGTAAAGATCTAATTTTAAAGGATGGAACTGATAGCATAATTTGTGACATCACAAATAGTTTGGAGCCAATCCTGGTCCAGCATTTAACTTACACACGTGTGATGTGTAAACGTGTGCCCGGCAGTTCTGAGATTAAAATTAATTTCCATATTTGTAGATTCTGGATTTTAGGAGTAGATGCCATTTTAAGAATGTTAACATTTTTCTGCAGATAAACAATATCAGACACAAGAGTTGGGTATTGTTTAAAAAATTACGATACCAGTACCAATCCAGTACTTTTAAGTGATACCAATACCAATTGAGTACTTCATCCGATACCCATTACACATTTTGTGCACTTGCCTTTATCCAGTGTCACAGGCGTGTAGTGTAACAACACTTTAGAGTGCTTAGGTGGAATCTTGGCTGCTGAACTGCTAATCATGCTAACTCAAATTCACCACGACTTCAACACCACAGATGGGTTGTAGCTGCTGTTGCAGTAGGCCGATCACGTCGCATTAAATCAAAGAATGCTTGTGTTGATTGGCTGTGAGCAAGTCCATACAAATAGTCATATTTTCTATCTCTGGGTGCAAAAAGGATATTTTGATGCCACTTTGTATCGATTTATTTTGGCCGATACCTTAAAGTTATCGAGTACTGACACCCAGCCCTATCAGACACACATCATTGTTCAAAGCAGAGTATTTTTATATGTACATGCCTAGAGGGGATCTTTAAACATCAAGTTTTACTAGATGAACAGTTAGTGAAAGGGATCACCAAAGCTGAACCTGAATGTTCCTCTTATTGAACCAAGTGTCTTTTGCAATCTATATGTAACTTTCATGTCATTATCAAAACCAAAAATGCCTAATTTCATGGCAGTCCACCCAATAGTTGTTGAAATATTTCAGTCTGGACCAAATGGAGTGGGCGACACTAGCATGGCTGAAAATCCACTTGAACCAACATCTCAAATATACTTCATAATTTCATGTTTATTTTATGTTACAGGATATTATGTCAAAGAATAAATGATCTCCTGCATGGTTGGATATCATAAGCTGAGCAAGACAAGGCAATTTTCCTCCAGGACCACGTCAGCAGAAACAGGATTGAAACAACCGTAACAGTGATATGATCCCTGTTTTATTGTGTATGTATCAACACCAGTGAGGTCATGGCACAGCGCCTCTCAAATGAGTGACGCTGGTATCATTTTCATAACCTGCGAGACAACTATAACCATGCCCTTAATCATTCATTAGTCATGTACATTCTTCATTCATTCTCTCCGTTCTCTCCTGTATTATATTTCGGCAAACGTTCGTCACTCTAATCTAATTTCTGTCACCACGCCTGTTTGTTCCTTATTCCCCCGCTAGTGTTAATGTTGTGATTGGTGTAGTGTGGGATGAATGGGTTGGAGAATTCGGCTGCATGATATGCTGGGGCTGCAATAATTCAATCCGCAAATTACAGCTGATTTATAGTCGTGCACTTGAGATAAATGAGCAGCAGATGTGTGTTTGGCTGTGTGCTGTACATTATGATGCTGTGACACACAAGCGCCAGGTTTCAGGAGTGAAATCTCTCACTCTCTCTCTGTCTTTCTCTCTCTCTTACTTACATTACCATGAAATCTGAATTCTGCAACCTCTCCCCACTCTGATTAAATGACTTTGTTCTGGTGACAGATGAGATTAATCAAAGCACTGGAACAGTTCTTGGATGTAATGACTAATAATGATTAAATGAAACAGGGATATTAGACAGTCCCATATTGCCTTTCATTCATTGAGAGCTAAGGTTAGTTCCTGATAGTTCTCTTTCTTTTCCAAAATGAAGATGGAAAACAGACAGGCTCTCAAGTTGTCCAGCTGATGATTGAAAAAGACTTGGACCCGTAGCATTTCACCCATTTCATGTGGCTGAAAGTATCTGGACAGCCTCTTTTACATACTTTTGTGAACCTTTGGTCTCAGGTTGTTTTTCATTTTTCGGTCCAGGCTCTAAGTTCCAGTTAAGGGAAATCTTATATTGCATGCAACAATATTTAAATTTTTTTCTTAAATATTTGTAATACTGTGGTTCAAGCTTTGTTTAGAGAGAGCCCCTACCCACAAAGTGAGCTGCATAAAGAAATTAAAAATGTTCCCCAGTTTGGTGTGGAAGAACTTGTGTAAGACTGGCCTCAACCTCATTCAACACCTTGTGGATGAACTGGAATGCTGACTGCAAGCCAGGCCCAACATCAGTTGCGATCTCACCTCAGGAATGTTTTTGTGGCTGAAAGAAAGCGAAACCTTGCATCCAGTGTTCCAAAATCTGGTGGAAAGTCTTCACAGAAGGATGGGAGAAGTTATAGCGAATGCCCAAGGTTTGGAGATATTTAATGAGATGTTTAAAAAGTGAATATAAGTGTAATGTTTTGGGGTCCATGTACACCAAACTGTCCATGTCCACTTTTTCAGTACCAGTCGAAAGTTTTGATACACCTTCCCATTCACTTGAATGAGATTTTCATTATTTTAATTACTTAATTTCTAACCACGCTGCTCTAGGGATAGCAGTGTCAGTCGGTCCATCACTTTGGATAATACATTCATGGTTTTCAGGGGATAAATATTTATGATTTGATTCCTTGACTGACCTTTAGCACCACCATGGGGTTTGTGGTCTAAAGTGAAATATCTCAATAATTAGAGGATATAATGCTATAATTACGTACTAAGATTCATATTCATCATCATCATTACTGTCATTATTAATGTCTTCTGAGATCATCATCTATCTCTATCATAAAATCAAAAAATGTAATTATCCAATACTTTGCCAGACCAATGACATTCCATAATCAGCAACTCAGCTGTATTTCGTGTTTATTTCTTATTAGCTAATCTTAAGATGCTAACAGGTTCTAAGATGGTGAACATTGCGCTGCTAAATAGATGCTAAATATCGGCATGTGTGCATTGTTTACCTTCATTTGAGCATGCTAACATTACTATACAGATCAAAGCACCACTGTGTATAATAAGTTCTTCTTCAGACCGCTTGTAGCAGCCAATAACGTAATACAACGATAATATAATGATGGCTGATAACGTAATAATTTTGCCTGTTTTTAATGCAAAAAAGCCAATGATGTAATAACTTGCCAAGAATTTTATAAGTTATGACATTATTGGCAAAAACGTACTATGTTATTGGTTCAGAAATGTTATTACGTTAATGGCAAGTATTTACATTATCAGATTTATTACATTTAAAATGGGCAAACTGTACATAAACCTTAGCAGGAGAGCTGAATAGGCCTGTTCATTGTAACAACATATTGCAACTTTGCTGTAACGCTCAGTAAGGACATCCATGATGGTGTGGTAATGTCTTGGATGTCAGCACAACTTCCATTTTTGAACTATTTTAGAACGATAACGGGAAGTCACGATTGGACGTTCAAAAAACATCATTGTCATTCAATGTCTAAATGTATGCTGGGGATTTATGTCAGAGACCACATGTGAAAGTGAGTTAATGACAATGAAACTGCAACATAATGACTGTCAATGTCTGTCCAGCCATATAAGGTCACGCTCTGTTATTTTCAATATTTAATTGTGTTTCCTGTTTTATTTCGGTCACTTACCTCTTGTCTAATTTCAGATCTACTTCCTGTCAAGTTTCCCGCCTGTGTGATTGCCTTGCATGCCCTAATGTGTTGCACCTGTGTCTCTTTGTCTTCCCTCTCCTACTGTATTTAGTCTGTGTCTTCCCCTCCTTCTGTTCCAGATCCTCTTTGCTTTAATGTGAGAGTTCCAGTTTTTTTTGTATTGTGTTCCTACTGTGTTTTGACCTTTGCTCTTGTCTTATCTACCTTTTGCATGCCGATGTGGAATACCTTTGACTGATTATCCGTATACCGACCTGATTCTGATTAAAACCCTCGAACTCGTTCTTGCCTGGAGTCTGCTTTGTGGCTCCATTATTAGTTTGTGCCTGATAGTTACCACATGAAAGCAGGTGGGCAGTATATTCAGAGATGACAACTTGTGGAGAAACAAAAAGCTTCGTGCCTGATTAAATCCCAGAGGGCGCCGGACTGCAAATCCTCCTAAAAAAAATGCTGCTGTAAAGGATTTGACTGTATAATTAAGGTTTTTAACTGTCACATGGGTGGGTGAGAGAATGTCACTCATTAACTTCATTAAAAAAACAAGACAAAACAAAAAACACAGATTTGTTCAGTAAATGGTATGTAAATCAGGGATCAAATGGTACAAGGCTAGAAAATAGAGTGCTCCTCAGGGAATCTTAAATGGTGGAGTGTTATTACTAGAGTGAAAGTATACAGTGAAATATAAAAAAGGGTTTTTTTAACCATGAGATGAAAACATAATACTATAGATTAAGGACTGAGGAAATTATTGTTGGAATTAAAAAAAAGTTATTTTCCTGCCTGTTTCTCACCTTCATGTCCTCAGATACTCTCCCAATGAACCTCAGGGAGCAAGTGTGCAATAAAAGCAATAAAGGAAACAAATCAGAGACTCGATTGGGCTTCTTTGGGAAAGTATGAGGACGGTAATTAGACTGAGGTAATAATACATTTCTGCGTGTAATGAGTACAGGGAGTTTGAATATCTGTACATTTGCACAGGATAATTAATCTAAATGAGTGATATTAAAACTGGAGGCGGGAGCAACAACAGCTGCTGTGTGCTGTGAGTAATCCTTTAAGAGCAGGTGGACCCATAACTAGGAGCCAAGGTTGCCAACACAAATTGGATCTCCAGGTTAATCAAAAAAGCTCTTTATCACCAACGGAGTGTGAGCACTCAACAAAGATGTATGGTATTGATATCACCACCCAGCAGCCTCGTCCCGCCTGCTCGGTGATACATTGTAGAGCACTTTTAAGAATAAACCTTGTGAAAAAAAAACAACTTGTTAAAAGAATATGGTGAGAGATCTACCACAATATGCTTCACTTTCATTTGATGTTGTGTTTTGACCTACACAAATGTCTTATCTCAGAATGCTTGAAGCTCTTTCATGGAGTAAGAACAGTCTATATACCCAAAGTATGCAGCTTTAATTGCTCTTTCTGTGCTATTTTTTTTGCACACAGTCAAATCGCCAAAGGACACCCATCACACCAGCTACCGTTGCTAAGAGAGTTGTGATGCAATTGTGTAATCTCATATGGGATCTTTTAATCCTAGTCCAATTCAACAGTCATTGTTGATATTACACAGACTATAATAATTGGCCTTTACATACCGTTTCACTTGTTATTGTTGTTCTCAGGGTTGGGAAGGCTACTTTGGAAATGTAATAGGTTACAGATTACTAGTTACTTTATTTAAACTGTAATAAGTAATGTAACTATTTCAATTACTTAACCATAGTAATGTAACTTATATTTGATTACTTTTTGATGACTTTTCCAATTTTCTAACAAATGTTTTCAGCTGTTAGGGTAAGTGAACCCATTAAGTTCAGCTGTTTTTCATGGATACTGACATGATTTATAAGGGAGATCATTTCTTATAAAGCAAGATTTATCTCTCATTTGAAAATGTATTCATTAGTTCATGTAGATTTTGGAATATAAAATAAAGATATTTTAGTCAAACGTCTGACGTGGGCTTAAATGGTACGGTAGCACCATTTAAGACCATGTTTGCTCCAAATAAGCCCAAGTCGTAATTTTAAACATGTTAAATATTAAAAATTAGGGGAAAAACGCTCCTGTGCAAAATCTTAAAGGTCTGACTTCAGATGTAACCCGTAATCATCAACATTTTCATGTAACTGTAAGTAACTCATTTTAATCGAAAGCTTGTGAAGCGCAGTTTCAGGAGCGGGAACACACCCCAATTACACCCCTTCCGTCTCCTATATAAACCAGCCTAACCCCTCTTCCCCCTCTTTCGTTCTTGTATTCGAGTTCCTCCACCCCCCCGCCCTCTCTTTCTGTTCTTCTCTCCTTTTCTCATAGGTTCCAAGGCGGCCTCCCCACACCGCATCAAGAGCACAAACGATTCATTCAAATCTTGTTAATAAATTTGTCAAACGTATCTCATTGGTGGTGTGGTCCTTGCTCGTGAATTACACGTTTTTTTCTAAGCCAAATTTAACAGATTAGAGTTACATTTAATTACGTAACGCCATTACATGTAACTAGTTGCTTTCCAACACTGGCTTATTCTAGTCCTTATTCTTCTAATGCAGATCAAATCTGAATTATCATTTATTCTGCCCAATGGGTGTCCTTTCAGTTGACTACAAAATGACATAATTGGCCAGAAATGACCAGAATAGGAATTACACTCATTCACATTGCAGAGGTCATCCGGGCTGAAGAGAATCTGCATCCACTGTGCCTCACCTGCAAAGACAGATTTCATACATTTAATGAATAATGCAACAGCCCAGACTGCTACATTTTAAACGCTGCCAATAGAAGCCCCCATCAATTAAACCGGTTAATGCAACTTGTTGGTTCAAAGATTGAACCAACAAGTTGCATTTATCACAAATGGTTATAAAGTTAGATTTAGCAGGAAAGGCTCTTCTCTCTGCTCTCAAAGATCCGAGCAGCAATAAGTATTCAGCTAAAGAAGTAGGGGCCTCTAACAGAAAAAGAGGTCAGGTTGGTGGAGGGTAGAGTAAAGTAATAGTGAGGAATGTAAGGTTGTAGCCTACACATGCATGAATATGTTGGATGTTATAGTCAGTCGACAGTTGTGAGTGAGCCAGTGATTGTGACGCACAAATGAAACAGCTGATGCAAGCGTTCAGCACTCGGCCTGAACTAATGCTACGACTTATTAGTTTTGAAGTTTGCACCAATTGTTTCATATACCGTAAAAATCTAATATTCTCTTCACAAATCCATGTCTTATTCACATGTGTATTTCATTTCATTGTAACATGACGTGACAGCACTTCAGCATTTGTTGATTACCTACACCTTTTGGCAACTGTGTGGTCATGACTTTGACTTGTCAGACAGTCAAGAGTCAACAGTGGAAATGAAAACATGCTAGAGTGTTATAGAGTGTCATATTCCATGTTTAGTAAATATTATTTACAATCTTTCAAACCCATTTAACTCAGAAGTATATTGCATATATCACAACATATTTAAAAGTATAAGAACTGGACTATCATCTGTAAAAATGTGACTTGTAGGCAGATTAGACGTCATGTTGACCTCAAGGCCTATTATTATTAGAATGCCTGTGTTTGTGCCCCTTTCTTTTAGAAACTCAACAATGGCCAGCTGACCCTCCTTAAAAGTCTAAAACTCTGCGTCTGCGTGTCAATATTTACTGTGAAAACAGCTGTGTAAGGTCTAAAATCTTTCCAAAGTCTGAGAAAATAACCCATATGATGTCATCAGCTATCTCAGTTTTGGCTACAAAAAACCACAAAGTTCCTAATAGAGCCTGTGTTAAGAACTGTGGAGTTTGAGAGACGTGGGCATTAACTGTAACAGACAGGGAAGGTCTAATGAAAGACACTTTAATCTTGCATTGTTTTGGGGGTTTAGAGTATCAATCTGTGCTAGAAATCACAGAAAAGTGAAGCAAAGTAATATTAAGATGATTAAGATATTAAGAGATGACTTCCAAAGTATCTTGGCTGCACATTAAAGCTTTAATCAAAACTCTTTGTGTCCTTATGTGACTGATGCAAATGACCAACAAAGTGGAGCCCGCCCCCCTATTACAAAGAACCATTAAGATGAAAAGAAATAAAGTATTCAAACACCCACAGATTCACAGTTGCACTGTCATGCTGGTTACAGTTAACCACCTGAACTCATCACTTTTATTAGCACACCTCAGCTGGCTGTTTGCAGTGCAGTGCTGCTCACCAGCTGGGCTGAAGTGTGTCCAGATGGTTCTGCTGCATTCACACTAAGATAATATATAACCCATCGTTCATGGATGCATAGAGAGCCGAGTGAAATTTTATTCTAATAAATGTGTTATATTATCATGCAAATCGATGCAATATAAATCATCTTATTTCAGAACTATTAGTCTCTTTGTAGCGGCTGGGTAAAGAACAGGTGTTTTCTTGTGTGTGTTTATATG
Organism: Scomber scombrus; assembly: GCF_963691925.1. Classification (NCBI taxonomy): domain Eukaryota; kingdom Metazoa; phylum Chordata; class Actinopteri; order Scombriformes; family Scombridae; genus Scomber; species Scomber scombrus. The sequence continues at coordinate 7,490,392 of NC_084977.1, read as the reverse complement.
ACACCAACTACATTCACTCAAACAACTTGTAACCTTCACTTCATCATTTGTGTCCCTCACTCTGATCTTTACTGTGGGGCTAAAATATTCATGCACACAGAGTCGCATGATGGTTGAATCAAACATGATCACATATCCATAGTGGTCACATAAATTATACAATTAACATTTCGACTTGAGGCATCAACCCTGCACTGATATTTATCTTCTGACACATCACCCCTCTCAGTGAATATCACACATATCAGGACAGGTACAGAATCAGCCTACTATCCCCTTGAAGGATAGGTTCACAATTTTCTTAAAACAGATGTCAGGATCCCAAATAATCACTAAAACTGTTGTTTTTTTTCTTGCTGTAATCATAAAAGATTCCATCATAATGTTCTCACAATGGAAGTGATGGAGGCCAAAATCCATCAATTTTGCATTTTCCATGCAAAAAGTTAAACTTGAAGCTAATATAAGCTTTCAGACATCCAAATCAAATCATACATATCAAAGTTACAGTCTTTCTAATGCCAAATTCTCTGTTTTTGTTACTATTCCTTCACTGCAGCTCAACAGGAGAATACTGTCCATCAAGACACAAACAGGGATTTAAGACTTGGAAGATAGCCATTTGATAGAAAGTTGAAGCTTCATATCATCTTCAGATAAACTTTTAAATACAACTTTGCAAAAAACAAAGCTAGTCTCCCATCTATTTCTCTAACAAAGAAAGGAATATCTGTACGTATATGTATATATGTGTATATATGTCATTTGTATAAGAACCGTTCACCTGATCGACTTCATGCAGGTGTATTGCTGGGGACTAAAGGAATCGAAGGTTCATTGTCAATTGTGAAGTTGTTTAAATGAGCGGTCCTCTGGAAATATTTAGAAAAAGCTCATAAGCAACATTGATTTACTTTTTGTCTGCCTGTGGAGTCAACAAGCAGAAATACAGACAGCTCCACTCTGCCATGCAACCCACATTGTGGTCAGAGGTGATACATTTAAGGGATTTATGTCTCAAAAAATTAGACAATTTATTTATAGTGGGCTGAACTACTGCAATGGTGTATTTAAAGACCTGAGGGTACTGAAAACTCTATACTCTGAGGGTTAGTAATGCTTTAATATAAATATTGATATGCATCCATGGGTGATAGCAGTGTGTGCAAGTCTTATGATCTTGTAAGGAGCTGGAATGTCTCATTTGAGAGAAACTTCGATCTAGAATTGCTACAGTGAAGAAGTCAAAGGTCATGGTTCAGCCATGTTTCCACTGGCACTGATTTAATCAAAGCAGCTAAGACACCACAGTGAATCACAACCTCAGCCCAGGTCTGTGTGGACATTGTATTTGTAAAGTAAGTCAAAATGGGATATTTACAGTATGCACATTTTCGTGTCCATCCATAGTGCTGCATGACAGGCCAAAGAATAAAGTTAATTAAGCAGATATAGCTTTAATCAAGAGTAACTGCAGATAAATAAGTATATTAGTTCATTTAATACTTCATAATGAGTCAGCTATTTTATCAACCTACTGTACTATTTTACTTGCCACAGGATTTATCAAACCTGGGGAATGGTATGAGTAAATAAAACGTTTACTGTATGTTCTGAAAAAGGCATGAGTCAATGTCAATGAGGGTCAATCAATCCTACTGCAGCACAGACATGATGTACTATGAAAGCATTATTGCACGTGTTCAAAAAGTGGTGAGGAAAACAAAAAAATCAAAAACAAATCTTTTCATTAGTGGTGCAAAAATTGCATCTTGCTCAAAAATAGACAGGATGACATTTTTTCAGGCCTCATTTTTTATTTTCTACTCGTCAGATTCATAGGATTATACTTAAATAGAATATTGTTAGAAACAAGCTCAACATCTTACAATAAAGGATGTCTTCACAATATAAAAACTGCTCAGTTCGCTAAATTTGGTAGTTTATAGATGGACAATCTCCCATGTGATTTTTCTCTGTAAGATTCAGAATCAAAGGTTAACTCTTCACATGTGTTTTCTGGCTTTGCACGATGAAAAATGTGAGAAACGTGTTCATCATACTGAAAAATTCAAGCTGGAGTGAAATGGCGTGGCATTAAAAAGCGAGTGTGCAGCACAGCGAGTGTGTTATTTTGCGGAGTTAGTGTTTCATGTGCAGTCAGAGCACAAAAACAAAATATCAGTGGTTTTTGTGTTCACCTCAGTTTGAAGTGTTACAGTCCAAAAAAAAAAGAAGGAGAAAAAAAAAGGGCTGGATAAGCAGTTGGTGCGCTCCAGAAAGCTTTGCCATTAGTTCAAGGTCAGTGACCAACATAGGGAGCGGACTATGATGCTGGATATTTCTAATGAAATTCATATACAACTCAGTGATGAGGAAACATGAATGATGATCAATAGTTGTAGGATTTAAATTGGTTTATAATAGATTAGCCGTGGTGGCCTTGTTTTTAAATGATTGCAGTCAGTGTGTGAGCTGTTGTTCGGTTTCATGTGGAATTAAGAGGAGATTATCTTAATACAAGATTTGACAGCACACAACACCTCTCCAACACACTGCTGCTGTGATTTATTTCCCCCTTTTTTCTTTACAATTGATTAGATATCTCTGACTGGAACCTTTCTGGACTTGACTGTGCACTGTCAGCAGTCTTTGGCAAGCGCAGCAGCTCAGCTTTTCACTACATCCTTTCTATCCCACTTTGTCTCCCTCCCACTTTTAACGATACAATCATTATTACAATCAGGACTAATGCCCAGGTCTTTTAGACTGTCTTGCCCAGACATTTATACGTTTGTGTGTATGTGTGGGACCTGATTCTGGCAGGAGGCAGTGAATTTGATTAGTCAAGTGTTTCTAAATAATGAATTCATGCATCTAGGAATTGCACACCCACGTACCATAATGAGTTAAATTATTAACTGTATCATGTACAGCAAGAGCTGCTTCAATCTTTGTGACAAAATGTATAAGTCTTGTCCTACAAACATCCAACTTATAAAGCTTAAAGCCAACATTTTATTCTAGCAAGGTTCTTAAAGGCAAAATCCATCCACCAAAATAGAATATATGTTTTGTGTTTGGGTCAGAGACAAATAAGGATTGGCAAGATGAGCAATTCAAAAATATCTTAAAAATGTTTTAAAAGCAGCATCAGGTTTGTTAAAATGTACATTTTGTATTTCTGTTGGTTTTATGTCATTTGAAATAACATTTGCACCATTTTTTTTTACCACGAGTAAGACTGAATGCTCCTGAAAATGTCAAAATTGTGTGGCCAAAAAAGAATTATAAATATTAAATATTTTATATACCTACAGTGTATTTAAGTGGACTTATACAAATAATTACTTTATTTTTTTTTAAATGTAAATGGTTCCTGATTTATATGATTACCCAGATTAAATGTAATATTTAAAACAATTGTATTTCATTACCTTTATTTAATATATTATAAAATAGTTATAATCTAAGATCATGCCAAACTAGTTGATATGGTATTTTTTTGAGAATGTAGTGTTTTTAAGCAAGTTTAATTATTTGGTAGTTTTTATGGTTACACCACTTAGACTTGTTTGCCATAATCCTCTAATATATTATCTCAAAAGCAGAAATTTTATGCCGGGTCCACACAAAAAAGAATGTGTGCAAGTTATTCATACGTTGTTAATTTTTTCAAATTTTAACCCCTTTAATTTTGACTAAACCACTTGGACACACAAAAACATCATTGACCTGTATGTAGCGCTCTCACTAGAGTGTGTTCACACACAAAAGAACATACTATATACATATACACTCTTACCTCTAGCAGTATCCAGCCATGCATCCTTTATGTGCCTAGATTTTGATATATTTCTAGTTTATACTTATATAATAATATGCATGTACCCAGTATAATATCATAATTATAACTTATAATGACAATAACAAGGTATACTGGGGTCAAACACATGACACATCTCTGTAGCAATGACACAGCAACTCAGGGCGAACAGAAGGCTGGAGTTTAAACAGTTGCTTCAGGTGTGTTTGTATGCTTGGCCAACCTCCAGAAGCACTCAAATGTAATACCTGACACATGAACTCACTCAGCCAACAGAGCCAGTCAATAATTCAGTGTTTGTGGACCAACAAACAAAAGTTTCACCTAATGCCATCATCAATTCAAGCCTTGATCATCTGATTTCTGGCTTGGCTGAGTTGACTGAGCTTAGTCATTGGTTTTCTGTCTCAAAAATGGAATAGCATTATGTGAATTATGTTTTAGATTGGGTTTTTTTTTTAAAGTGCTCCATAGTTTAACATCCCATGCAGGTAATGTAGGCGAGGATACTGATTCATGCTGTCTCTGAGCCTGAAGCGTAAATTAAAACAATACATCAGTTAAAAATATGAATGAACAGCACACACATACAGTAGTTCTAGTGTGTAATCTAGCTTGTCTCAGGGTCCACTTTGTGTCTGATACTATAAAACCTTAAAGCTCAAAGGCAGTCTACAGTCTACATCAACTGCTTAGCTGAGGCTTGCCCTGCCTACGGCCTCATTTATGTAATCCTGGGTCCAGGGAGAGGATTTCCTGCTGAAAGGTTTCCCACTCTCTTTGATTTAGAAGATGAAAGACTGCTCAACACATCCAAGATCACAGTTTTGTCCTCTTGTCTTTAAATGGTCCCACGACACCAAATAACTGGATGATGTTAAACCCATGCTACCACCCTACCTGCAAATGCCAGCACCGAAGGAGTCGGCCAACTTAGCAAAGTCGTCCCTGTACAACACGCGCCCTTAACCCTGCATGTAATGAAGCATACTGTAGATCATTGTAACATCTCTAAATAATATTAGCTCTGTGATGCTCCACTAGCTTGGCATACCTCCTCTGAGCTGGCAGGACGATCAGAAACCCTTTAAATTTAATGAGATAACTCTTACATATGCTGTGTTCACCTGATTTCTCTCTGGGCCAGCACTGATACTGCAAGCACTCACTTCTCCCGCAGCTCCTCTTGGCCTCAGGGTTCGCTTTGCACTTTGAGAATTTACACGTCAATTATCAGGTTGAGACTTGCATGTAGGATCAGAAACAGAGAAAGCAGGGCTTTGGGAGAGAGAGGATGTCAAGATAAATCGGAGGGTTTGTGGAATAATAGGTCAGGAAAGAAGAGAAGCCTGCTGACGTGCTCGCAATGAGACCGTAATTATGCTGATGTTGCACAAGTGTAATATCTACTATTTTCACCATCTGAGTTTAGTATGTTAGCATGTTACATTTGCTAATTAGCACTGAATACAGTACAGTACAGCTGAGGTTAGTTAGTTAAAACTTTGACCTGATGATTTTTAAACTTAATCACAGTCCAATAGCTGTTGAGACACTTCACTCAAAACCACAAATGTGAACCTCATGGTGGCGGCATTCCTTGAACTTGAAACTTATTTGTGCTACACAAGATTATGTTTTTGTACTCTTATCTAACATTATTTACATATTTATCCTTTTAAAATAGGCTGTAATAAGTATACCTATTTAAAAGGGAAGTATCACTCATAGACATATGCAGCTACAGAGTCACAACATATCATAACTCAAATGTACTAATGACCCCCAGTGGTTTAACCTCTCACTTTACTAAAGTGGTAGCACAGGTATACTCCAAGACCAGCTTGACATCAATGTTGGGTGTAGTTACAGGTGTACCAAAGTAGGATGCTATTGTAGGTTCCCCTAGTTCTTGATGTAAAAGCTTCATTGATTTTTGGCTAGGGTAATATTTCGTGACTCAAACCTGAAGCACTTCGATGGCTTAGATTTGTATGAAACTCTATATTGAATCATCAGCACAAAGGATGAACAGCTGCGATAGAAAATAGCAGATTCTTTGATAAAAAAAAGGGCAAATTGTTTGGTTCCCGACTGCAATGACGAAGCATTTTGATTTCACTACAGCTCTGATTCATGCCTCTGATCAGATGGCCAATTCTCCATTGCAACAGCAGCCGTCCACCACGAGCCAATTATCAACCAACACACAAAACTTGATTTTAAGTTAAGTTTAAATAATTATAGCAGGTGGCTATAACATAAACGTATTGCATTGTCATGACATTATTGGCATTAAACAGGAGGATAGTGTTTGTCTATACTGACGCTGACAATGTTGTTTAAAGTTACATTTTTTTATTAGGAATACAGGATGGGTAAAAACACTTTACAGTGTTCACTTCTGAGCTCAAAAATACCCGATCAGCTGAACTTTGAAAACACAATCCCTTTTATAAAATTACTTGTTTATGAGATCTGCAACTTACAGAGCTTCTTTTCTCCTTCTCTCTCTTCTGGGATGTGTCCAAGTCAAACCCAGTCTTTACAGAGGTTACTATATGCAAGTTACTGTATGTCCAGTGTTTTCTGTGAGGCAGCGCAGACAGCAGAGCCAGAGGCGTGATGTTAGAAGTGGGAAGGACCTTGAACACAGGTCTCATGTAGGGAAAAAGAGACCCTCGCCAATACTGTTTTCCACATTTCTCCTATGCTGCATCACTTGCTCTATGACCCTTCGCATGGAGGACTTGCAGTATAAGGCTGAAACCCCCTGAGGCAAAACCCTGGCCTCCGTGTCTCTCTAGAGAAGAGAATATCAACAGAGTGTCAATAGTGTCTGAATGATTTTCTTCACAAATCAGCTTCTGGCATCCATGTCCAGGAAAGCCAGAGTATTATAATTATGGATTTGCATATTTTACTCCTGATAAAACATTTTTGTGTCTGTTTAACTTGAAACACTTTGAATCTCCATCCTGCTGTTGCACGTAAGCTCGGCCCCTGGGATGCAATGAGAAACAAGGATTACGACATTCCCCCGAGGGTCAGGTCTCTCCCTAGTGTGACACTTTGCCCTTAATATCTTTATTCATCCAGCCATGCTCCGGATTGGCTCTCTACATTACATGACACAACACAACACAGAGAAAATACATTAAAATGACCCTGTGTTTGTTGTTAATTCTAAGTATGAAAAAATAAAATGTTGTCTTTTCTTTTACTCCTTCACCTATTAGGAATGAATGAAGGAGAGGTGAGGAATAGAGAAGAGTAGAGCACAGAGAAGTGGGGAAAGAGAGAAATTAATGCAGGATATGCCCTTTGGCTCATGAATCAGACATTAATTAACGACTTTATGCCAATAAATGTCCTGTAAAATGAGTTTCATTATAATTTTACTACATTATGCAGGCTTCAGTACGCATACTTCCAAACATTTTGAATATATGCTTTGCCTTATCACTGATTGCTATTCAGAGAGTGTGCCTGATCATATCAGTGTAGCAATGGCCAGTTTACACTGATGGCCCTTAGCAGCTTTTACTGTAAACTGAGGTTTATTCCTGCATTTATGTTTCCCATCATAACCGACACAGTAAATGACGCATACTGATTAGCATGAAGCCTACAGTACACTGTATTTAGCCTACACACCTGCATGGATGTGTCCAGTTTAACCATGTGGAGATCTGGACCAGACTAGACTTTTATGTTGCACTCGCTTCTAGCTTGGTGAAACTTGGTGAATGAATTACAAGCTAGCTTTAGCGATAGTGCTGAATCATGATAGCCAGCAGGAACAAGAAGTGGTAATGTACTGGTTACAACAAAGGCTGACATGTTCTACACCTATTACAAGTATTCCACAAAACACAAAACACAGACTGCATGGTTTCATTTGTTGTGGTGAACCAGAGATGGTTTTACTGTGACCTTTTAGCCTAGGGCCCATTGGTTTCTAGGATAACCGCTTTATAGCCACTAATAGCAAAATATACATTTTTTGTTGCAGAGTGCTTTTTACTCATGAAAGCCAGCTCTGCATCACTGTGGCTCAGTCTTTAATGTTATAAGTACTTTAACACAATGAACAGGAAGCAATGTGTGACACTGTAGCTGCTGTACAGAGACGACAGATGGGGAGCGGAGCACCAGTGTTGAAGACATGCTGACTGTGGACGGAAAAAACACAGATGCAATTCATAGCCTGACACTATGATTTATTAGTATTGCCAGTGTATCAGCAACAAACTCTTTTTCAAGTCTGTATAGTAAGATTTTTAAAAAGAAACATTGGCTCTACTAACATCTGCAAGGCTATTGTACAATTGTGATTTGTAGGCTGCTATATAATTATGTTGGTTGTACTGAATAATCGTAGAGAGTAGGGGGGGCACATATACTTATTCCCTCCTAAAAACACTACGATAGCCTCTTTTCTCTTTGTTGTAGGCCTATAACCCATAAGCTAATAAAAACATGAAAATATATGTTTTAGTGGAACTCCTTCACAAACAGATATGCTCATTCATAAATATTTCAGTTAAATATTCAGGTGTATAGTATAATGGGAGGGAGACTATAACTTAAGTAAGGTATAGTTGTGATTTATGATCTCAACAGCCTATCATAGACCAGAAGCATGGATTTTCCAGTCATTACACTGACATTCAAAATGGAAAGCTTCCATCATCTGTATGACTTATAGTGAGATTGTGCAATTTTATGTTAGATTAACCATAATGACATATAAAGTGTCATTAAGTAAGACTGACATTCAAGCCAGTAAGACTGATGATCAGACAGACAAAGTAATCATCCAACCTGGCTTTGGTCTGTAGAGGCTCCCCACAGTATAACACAGTACTCCATAGAGAATATACCACAAGTTACAACTTTAGAAGGGAAATTTGTTTGAATTATTAGTCCCACTGCACAGCCAGTGGGTGAAATTGACAAACCTCATCATGAGATCAGTTGACTGATTTTGTAGGCGTTCATGTTAATGACATGTTCCTTCAGCGTTGGTGGTGAATAATACCTTTTTTCAGTCTTTCTACCCTCAGGGTCAAACATTCTTGTTCTGGATGGATGTGAAGCCAGCCTTTCCATACTTTCATACCTCAACCTGGAAACAGAAAGTCACTACAGTGTCTAATACATCCAAAATACCCTGTCCCAATGGGTCAGCAAATAATTTTTAATGATTTGTGTGCAATAACTCTTCTTCAGGCCTATAAAATCAATAGCTGCCCAAGAACAAACTGCTGTTAATTTGGAATTAAATATTGATTTAAGTTACTCAACAATGTCATGGGATTCAACAGTGCTCCTGCTATTTCTCATTTGAAAAATAGCTTAAGTAACATTTCAATTCATCATACCGCAATGTTTATTCATCACAGGTAGTATGGGGGTCTAATGCAGATGCTACTCCCAGGGATACTTGGCATGCTTTGCTTTGAGTGAAATACCAGGGTCAGTATGTTAACAATGCTAACATGCCCAAGCAGGTACGGTATGAAGCATGCTATGAAAAGGAGCAATGTAAAAGGGCTGGGATTAGATCCAGCCATTTACCCCAAGTGAAGGAGTTAAGGTATCTTGGAGGATCTTGTCATTGAGTGAGGGTAAGATGTAAGGCAGGATTATCAGGCATATCAGTGCTGTGTCAGTAGTAATGTGGTGATGCTTCTCTTGATTAGAGTTAAATCAATATATCAATCTCCAACCTTCATCTATAGTCATGAGCTGGTGTACTAACTTCCAGTATACGATTGTGGATACAAGCAGTGATATGAGTGTCCTTGGCTAAAAGGCGCTTCTGGTGGAGCCATTACTCCTCTGCATTGAATGGAGCCATTTGATGTGGTTGAGGTGCCTGATAAGGATTCCTGGACGTTTTCTGAATATGTCCAACTGGGAGGAGACCCTGGGGCAGACCCAGAATAATGCAGGGAGCCCATCTGGCCTGTGAATACCTTAGGATTCCCCAGAAAGAGGTAGAGGACATGGATGGGCAGAAGAATAGTGTCTTCAACATTCACCATCTTAGTTTAGTGTGTTAGAATGCTAATGCCTTCTGGGTATCTGTTATTAAATCTGTTCTATCTATTATATAAAACTATTGGACAAAAGTAAATATTGGATGTCTAGGGATCACCAAAGTAATGTCATTATTTGCTAAAAGAACATCGAACATTTACTCACAACGCATTAAATAGTTGTTGTGACTAGAGTCAGTAGGATTCATCCTCCTGAGACCATGAATGTCTAATGGCAATGTATTCAATAGTTTTTGAGATATTTTAGCCATGCTGCATTGATTTAAAAAAAGCCCTGATAATACAGAATAAGTACAAAAATCATTAAGCAGTAATCAGTAGCAATGAACTGTAACTATGATCAGTTCTGCCTCTCTCATATTCCTCCTTTCTGTAAGCAATACAAACCATTAAGTGAGGCCTGTGTGCATCTACAGTTGTAATTATAAAGAAGAGGCTCATTTTAGGAAAATCACATTTGAGAATGATCATTATCTGCTTGACAGGAGGTGCCATCCATTCTCTGTTTTAATTTTCACATCTGGCTGGCATGTATCCACCACTCAATCATTAATTAAAGGGTCTTTTCGTGGCCATAGATTCCAGTGTCTTGTAATTAAAAGTGACTTACCCCCTCTGGCACAATTTGCCAATTGTTTATGCAAGATCTCTCTCTGTGTGATTTCCCCAAGCCCCACCAGCAGCACATTTCTGCAGATGTAGCAAAAACCCTTTCGTTTTGCGGGGAAATTCATCAAATCAATTATTGAGTTAATTACTTTGATTTATTTGGGCCTCTGCACAGTGAACTTCTGAGTGCATTATACATTCAAGGAGCAGTCAGCTAAATCCTTTGATAACGAGATCGCACACGCACAGCAGAGAGTGACTGGTGTTTGTTCGTGTGCTATGGATCAACAGTAATAACAAAACAGAAGCGCTGTGAATGATTAAGCAGTGTGGGTTTTTGTGAGAAAAAAAACAAACCTTGTATGTGCAACTGGTAGCTCATTAACATATGTACTTCTAGTAACTCAAATATGCATTGAAATACTAGGTTGTCATGTTTATTTCTTTAATCTAGACGTCAGCGTGTCATTAAACTTTCTTTGACATGTTCAACATTACAACATGAAGATGCAAAACCCAATCTTTTAAAATGTTCTCTCAACAAATTATTACAGCACTTTATAACTATGTTTGTGTCACATCAGTTCACATTCTCCAAGCTGTAGAACTCAAAATTGGGATGCTCGGTCGTAGCTAAGGGAGATACTAGATATTGTAAACTAATCTACATCAAAATGGCAACATGGTTCTTTAATTAAGTAGACCAGTATCCACTTCATGAACTCTCAGGAGAAATGTTCATTCAATGAGCTTTCTCATTAAACACCAATCAGACCCCCGCATTCTTTGTACACAAGCGTTCGCCTAATGCTGCTGTGCTTTACATTTGCTGATAAAAGCATGCTACTACAGCTGTAACACCCTGAAGACGCAGAAGAAGTCTCTGACGTTATTAAAGTTAATGTCATGCTGTTAATCAGACTCTCCGCCGGCGCCTGAGGGTGTGTTGGTAATGCCCGGTGGAAGTCTCTGTTTGTGATGATTTCAACGCTAATTTCCAAACAAGCTTCTCCGGTTTCCCAGAGCAATTTGGGGACAATTTGGTCTAAAATGAGTAGGTGTTGGTGATGTGGCATCCCAAGAAGTTGAGGGTGGGTACCACAGATGAGAAGGTGTAGTTGAAATAATGATTATATGGATTAAATAGTGGGTTTCCCATTGCCTTGATTCTCTTTTTTGTGCTTTCTCAGATAATAAAAGGTCATGAGATCTTGCTTGCTTGCTTTCTATCTGTGTTTAGGATTTCCTATAGGAGGAGTATGAGGTGCCAGAGCTGCTGCTGCGAGCCTATCTGTCCTTATATACCCCCAGTAAGAGCCTAAGCTTGTTCAAATTGGGCATTAGACAGGGATGTCCCTGGTCCCTGATCTATTTCATATTTTTTCCTGACAGTCTGGACACATTCAGGCATCTTTTAGATTTATTAGACTTTCAAGGATGCAACTGTGCACAAAGTCACACACAAGACTCTTTTTTTAATTGGCTTTGAGGCTCCCCGATACAGAATGGGCTCAGACTCACATTTTGAAAGCAAGCAGCTGATAAGGTACCTCAAAGTGCCTTATCTGCTCTTAATTGGAAGGCACACAGGTTCCTTCTGTTTTGTGAGTAGACCGGGTCGTGCCAGCTGTGAGGAAAAGCTGAACCAGGACTAGAGAGAATAGATGCTCTAGCTCCAGGGAGGCCAGAGGAAAACCCTAAATGATATCTGAGCTTCTTGTTCTTGTAGTGTGTGTGAGTGTGTGTGTGTGTGTGTGTGTGTGTGTGTGTGTGTGTGTGTGTGTGTGTGTGTGTGTGTGTGCGTGTGTGTGTGTGTGTGTGTGTGTGTGTGTATGTATGTGTGTATGAAAGAGCAAACTAGAACTCTTCTGGAAATTAGAACTTCCTCTGCACTTAGCATGGAAGCCTCTGCCATTAGTGTATGACTGCGTGTGTGAATGGGTGAATGCCGGCCTTTAGTGTAAAAGTGTAAGAGAGACTGGAAAAGTTCTATATATTGCAGCCCATTTACTATTTGACTCACTGTAACTTCAAATCTGCCAGGTGCTTTTTTGTTTTTCTGACTATTGCATGTTTTATTCTATATTTTAGGACCACATGAATAAGAGAAATGTAAACACAGTAGGTTAGAGATGGTATCCTTACATTCAAACTGAAGCCCAGGAAGAGGATACGCAGCTCATATGAAGGAGATTGTTAAGCGTTTGTCAGGTTTTGTAGAAAGTTCGGACCCAAATGCAGAAAGTTCCAAATTCAAGAGTTTTTAATTGAACAGAAAAAGTCAAAAAAACAACTCCAACAAAGAATGTCCCGTCAAACGGTGAAAAAACTCAACAAAAATGCAGGCTCTTGGCCACAAAACTGAAACAGGAAAAGAGCTGACAAACTAGAGGGCAGTCCAAAGAGTGGTCTAGAGGCAGGCAAGGGTCAGGTCCAAATAAGCAGTCCAAACAGGCAGATAATCCAAATCGGCAGGCAAAATCCAAAAACCAGGTTCACAGGCAGAGTACGAACAAGCAGGTTGGCAGACAGGAAAAGCAGGTAACAACGGTAGATGTGCTCAGAACAAAAGACTGGGACAATCTGACAAACTGGGGCTGACAGAGCACAGAATAAGTAGGCCTAATCATTAGGAGTTAACGGAGTACAGGTGAGCACAAAATGGCCGACAATGACCACATGGAAGCATGACAGGTGAGGGCGGAGTCATTACCCAAAACAAACAAAAGCACATGGTTGCAACACACAAAAAATGTCCAGCAGGTGTCAATGAACATGCAAGGATACTGACACTACCCCCCCCTCAACGAACGCCTCTCGGCGTCAAGGCAGGATGGCGTGGGTGTTGCTGGCGAAAGTCTCTAATGAGTGTCTTATCCACAATGTGGCGGGCGGGAACCCACATCCGCTCCTCTGGCCCATACCCTTTCCAGTCAACCAAAAACTGGAGACCACGCCCACGCCGGCGAACATCCATCAGCTTCTCGACAGTGTAGACAGGACCCCCATCAACGAGCCGGGGGGGAGGGCGGGGCACAGCCGGGGGAGACAGAGGACTGTGACAGACAGGTTTGACCCGGGACACATGGAAGGTGGGATGGACTCGGCGAAGTGAGAGGGGCAGGCGCAACCGGACTGCAGATCTGCCCAAGACCCGTTCGATGACATAGGGCCCAATGAAGCGGGGAGCCAGCTTACGTGAGTCCACTCGGAGAGGTAGGTCCTTGGTAGAGAGCCAAACCCTCTGACCGCTCCTGTAGTGGGGGGCCTTGACCCTTCGGCGGTCTGCCAACCGCTTGACCTGGGCACCCGAACGCAACAGAGAGGCTCGAGCACGTCTCCACGTCGCCTTGCACCGCCGGACAAACGCCTGGACCGATGGAACCGATGCCTCAAGTTCCTGGGAAGAAAAGAGAGGTGGTTGGTAGCCAAGGCAACATTGAAAAGGGGAGAGACCCGTAGATGCAACAGGGAGAGAATTGTGGGCATACTCAGCCCATGCCAAATGCCGACTCCAGGATGTGGGGTTCTGGGACGCCAGGCACCTAAGAACCCTTTCAAGGTCCTGGTTGGCCCGCTCTGTCTGGCCGTTGGTCTGAGGATGGAATCCTGAAGAGAGGCTGGCGGTGGCTCCAATAAGCCTACAGAACTCCTTCCAAAACGAGGACACAAATTGAGGACCTCGGTCAGACACCATGTCAAAAGGCATTCCATGGATCCTAAAGACATGGTTAACCATGAGAGAAGCTGTCTCCTTGGCAGAAGGGAGTTTAGGCAGAGGGACAAAGTGCACACACTTGGAGAACCGATCAACAATAGTCAGGACAGCAGAGTTACCATCAGAAGGCGGGAGGCCAGTCACAAAATCCAAGGCTATGTGGGACCATGGTCGTCTGGGTACCGGGAGCGGCTGGAGGAGTCCGACAGGTGGCTGATTTGAGCTCTTGTTTTGGGCGCAAATCTGACAGGCAGCAATGAAGGCTTGGACATCTGCAACCATTCGGGGCCACCAAAACTGTTGACGGAGAAATGCCATAGTCCTCCTAACCCCGGCATGGCAGGTCAGTCGGGAGCAGTGACCCCACTCCAAAACCTGAGGACGGACAGAACTGGGGACAAACAGGCGGTTAGGGGGGCAACCAGCTGGGCAAGCCTCCTGTTGCTGGGCACTGCGAACCACAGAGACTATATGCCAAGAAACTGCACCCACTAAACAGTGAGAAGGCAAAATGGTGTTAGGGGCAGGGGCAGCATCTGGAGCACTAAACTGTCGAGAAAGAGAGTCAGGTTTAGCATTCTTGGACCCAGGACGGAAAGACAAGGTAAAATTGAACCGACTAAAAAAAAGAGACCACCTGGCCTGGCGTGCGTTGAGTCGTTTGGCAGACTTCAAATACTCCAGGTTCCTATGGTCCGTCCACACAAGAAAAGGAACCTCAGCGCCCTCTAGCCAATGACGCCACTCCTCCAGAGCGAGTTTGACCGCCAGAAGTTCCCGGTCCCCGACATCGTAGTTTCTCTCAGCAGGCGTTAACTTGTGGGAGAAAAAGGCACATGGGTGCAGCTTACTGTCCTCCTTGGACCTCTGGGACAGGACAGCTCCAGCCCCTACCTCAGAGGCATCCACCTCAACAATGAACTGACACGAAGGATCTGGCATAACCAGAATGGGAGAAGAGGTGAAACGCTTCTTCAGTAGTTGGAACGCCTTCTCCGCCACTTCCGACCAGAAAAACCTGACAGAGGAGGATGTCAGAGCAGTTAGAGGAGAGGCAAGAGAACTATAGTTACGAATGAACCGTCTGTAAAAATTTGCAAAACCCAGAAACTTCTGCAGATCCTTGCGGGACTGAGGGGTAGGCCAATCAATGACTGCCTTGATCTTAGAGGAGTCCATCCCAACACCACCTTCAGAGACGACAAAGCCCAAAAACGATGTGGAGCGTTGATGGAACTCACATTTCTCAGCCTTTACATAAAGTTGGTTCTCTAGTAACCGCTGAAGAACTAATCGGACATGATGGACATGGTCACGAAGGGACTTGGAAAAAATCAGAATATCGTCCAAATAAACAAAAACAAATTTGTTTACCATATCCCGCAGTACATCATTGACCAAAGTCTGGAACACAGCTGGGGCGTTGGTCAGTCCAAACGGCATTACAAGGTATTCGTAGTGCCCTGTGGGTGTATTAAATGCTGTCTTCCACTCATCTCCCTCCCTGATTCTCACCAAATGATAGGCATTACGAAGGTCCAATTTAGAAAACACCGTGGCACCCTGTAACAGTTCAAAGGCTGAGGACATCAAGGGAAGAGGATATCTGTTCTTAACCGTAATATCATTGAGGCCCCGGTAATCAATGCAAGGTCTTAATGATCTATCCTTCTTGTCCACAAAGAAAAACCCTGCCCCTGCTGGAGAGGACGAGGGACGGATAATACCTGCTGCTAGGGAGTCCTCAATGTACTTGTTCATGGCCATTCTCTCAGGGGGCGCCAGAGAGTACAGACGACCTCGAGGCGGACAAGCTCCAGGAAGCAACTCTATAGAGCAATCATATGGACGATGAGGTGGTAGAGAAGTTGCCCTGGACTTGCTGAAGACGGGTCTCAGGTCT
This sequence comes from Scomber scombrus, assembly GCF_963691925.1. Taxonomy (NCBI): domain Eukaryota; kingdom Metazoa; phylum Chordata; class Actinopteri; order Scombriformes; family Scombridae; genus Scomber; species Scomber scombrus. The sequence goes on along the minus strand of NC_084977.1, from coordinate 7,474,268 downwards.
AGGTATTCCTCCGGAACTCTTGACAGGTCTGGAAACTCCTCAGGTAGCTCAGGAAAAACAGGGAACCGGTTAAGGGCAGACCTCAGACACTGGGAATGACAGAATGGGCTCCAGCCCAAAATAGAATTCTTCTCCCAATCAATGTGTGGGTTGTGTTTGACTAACCAAGGGTGACCAAGAACTATGGGATTCTGTGGTGAATCAATAACATAAAGAGCAATCTCCTCAGTGTGATTACCAGAGAGCATCAAACTCACCGGGGATGAGATATGGGTTACCTTGGCGAAACAGGTCCCGTTTAGCGCTGAGGCAGTCAATGGCACTTGCAGGGTGGTTACTGGAACTCCCCATCTGGTGGCCAGTGATACGTCAATGAAGCTCTCTTCAGCTCCAGAGTCAATGAGGACGGAGGTGGTGTGATGATGGCTCCTCCACATCACAGTTGCTCGCAGAACAGTGCGAAGGGATGGGGAGATCCTTGAGGGAATTGCGCTCACCAGTACTCCCCGCCTCACTGGTGAGCATTGTCTTTTACAGGACAGGTTGAAACAAAATGGCCACGCTGACCACAGTACAGACAGGCACGAGACTCCAGCCTTCGCTGTCTCTCAGCTGGTGAAAGACTAGTCCGGTCTATCTTCATTGGCTCTGGAGGAGCCGGAGTGGACGACCTTGATCCCCCCTCAAGGACCTGAAGAGGAGAACTGGACCCTCGACGAAGCTCAGTCCGCTGAGAACTACTGGTTGTCTTCAACCGATGAAGCTGACCTAGCCGAGTGTCCACACGGATAGCCACATCCACCAAGCCATCAAAAGATGAAGGCAAATCGCGGGGAATGAGTTCATCCTTAATCCCTTCAGAAAGTCCATTGAAAAACGTATCATACAGAGCTTCCAGGTTCCAACCAGTAGAGGACGCCAGAGTCCGGAATTCTATTGCAAAATCGGACACTGACCTGCGGCCTTGACGGAGGTTAAGGATCTCACGAGCAGCCTCCCTTCCCTGTTTAGAGCGATCGAAGACCTTCTTCATTTCACCAGTGAATTGAGTGAAGTCATCCTGGATCGCCACCCGGTTGCTCCAGATGGCCGTTCCCCACTCACGAGCTCTTCCAGACAACTGGGTGATGACGTAGGCAACCTTAGAACGATCGGAAGGAAAAGTCAATGGCTGCAGTCCAAAAATCAGCTCACACTGAGCTAGGAATGACTGACAGGATCCTGGATCTCCTGAGTAAGTCTCAGGTGGAGGCAGGCGAGGTTCTCGGGCTGGAGCAGCTGGAGGAGGTGGTACTGAGGAGGTTAACTGGAGCTGTTGCACCCTAGCAGCAAGGTCAGTCACACTTGCTGTAGCTGCCTCCAACGTCCTGGAAACAAACTCAATTTGTGCCTGGTGTCTCCCCAGCGTTGCTCCATGCCGATCAAGAACCTTACTTATTTCTGCTGGGTCCATTATCTGGTCAGATTGTAATGTCAGGTTTTGTAGAAAGTTCGGACCCAAATGCAGAAAGTTCCAAATTCAAGAGTTTTTAATTGAACAGAAAAAGTCAAAAAAACAACTCCAACAAAGAATGTCCCGTCAAACGGTGAAAAAACTCAACAAAAATGCAGGCTCTTGGCCACAAAACTGAAACAGGAAAAGAGCTGACAAACTAGAGGGCAGTCCAAAGAGTGGTCTAGAGGCAGGCAAGGGTCAGGTCCAAATAAGCAGTCCAAACAGGCAGATAATCCAAATCGGCAGGCAAAATCCAAAAACCAGGTTCACAGGCAGAGTACGAACAAGCAGGTTGGCAGACAGGAAAAGCAGGTAACAACGGTAGATGTGCTCAGAACAAAAGACTGGGACAATCTGACAAACTGGGGCTGACAGAGCACAGAATAAGTAGGCCTAATCATTAGGAGTTAACGGAGTACAGGTGAGCACAAAATGGCCGACAATGACCACATGGAAGCATGACAGGTGAGGGCGGAGTCATTACCCAAAACAAACAAAAGCACATGGTTGCAACACACAAAAAATGTCCAGCAGGTGTCAATGAACATGCAAGGATACTGACAGCGTTGGCCTATTTTGAATAAAAACAACGTCTCTTTTGAAGTGCAGATAGTAGATTTTCCACAACTGTTTATCTGGACATGATGATGGCATCTTGACATCTGTATTCTCCTGGTGCTGAGATCACCTCCAAAGCTCCAAAGGGTATTATTCGCATCCAGTTCCCAGACAATTGTGGTAATATGTCTTGACTCACTCCTCTGTTACAATCAACACTGCCGTTATTAGAAATCAGCCTGAAGGATTTCTAATTGTTGCTTGTTTGTGTGATGATCTGGAGCAGTCTGGATGTTTCCTGACGTGCTAACCCTGATGTCTCCAATAATCATGATCCACAATCATTGATTGAATGATGGAGACGCAGGTACAGCCTGTGAACGTGCAGGTTACTATTTACAGCTTGCCATTTACACAGTGACTGGGTTTGAAGCTTGAGGTCTATAAGTGTCAACCTGGGAGTGGAGACCTCAGCTAACGGCAGACTGGTGGACAGTTCAGATGTCTGTGTCTGCAAGCCAATATTGTAGTGTTTATCCAGTGTCCAAACTGATGGAGGCTCGTAAAGTCCCAGGCCAGTTATCTTATTGACTAAAATTAGAATTATCTGTTCAAGTGAATGCCCTGCCAAGAGGTGACACTGTCCTCTTGTCCCAGATTTAATCAGTACCCAAATTAGATGTTTTCCACAGCAATTCTAATGAAAATTCACAAACCTCTAGTTTTGTCCAGCAGTCTGGTGACTGTACATGACACAACCCTAACCCTGAAAACTACAAAACATTTTCTACATCATCATCTGATTTTAACACTTACATTTTCTGTTCCATTTCTCTTTTTTCACAACTTCAGCTATTTTGCAAAGAATGTTATTTTTTAGCTGCGTCACAATCTATCACACTTTGATAGCCACTCTGAAAATACATTTTTAAATGCAGAAAATTTCATCATTTCATCAAGAAATCTAGAACTTTTCTTATTTTACCAAGAAAAAAATAATCTGAAATGTATGATATGTATGATGTTAACTCATTTTAGATCAAACTGATAGCAGAGCAGATTGAGAGGTTTGATGCCAGTAAAGAATTGTCTTTACTGGCTCAGAGAACTCAGAGAACTCAAGGATGAAAAGGACACCCTATAGCCTATTTTTGATACACAAATTTCCTTTTAACTCTCCCTCAGGATGAAATGACATAACTTTACTAATCCCTGCGTGAGCAAAACCTGGCATGAGAACGAATCATGACAAAGTTAAGAATTTTTTAAACTAAGATAAAACACACTAAGGCGAGCTAAAGTCAACACACAGGTGGAGTCTAAAAAAAAAGAGAGAGATGAGCATGTTAGCATACTGACATTTAGCTCACAGGAACACTAGCATGGCTGTCTCAAAACATTTGAACAAAAAAAAAGAAAAAGAAATCAATGTGTTAGCCCCTTGCCAAGAACACAGCAAGAGAAAACTATAGCTAGCATTTGATGCAATGAACGAAAGATTATATATTATATGACATTACAAATAAGAAATAAAGTGAAAGAGTTGTAATCAGTGCCTCCCGAGTAGATTGTGGCCATAAAATTTCACTAAGTGCAGTTCTGATGTCCATTATCTTACAGACAAAACAGCAGAAAAGCAAATGAGTATTGCTTTCAATTCAATAACAGTTGTGCTGGTCATGTTTTAACACTTTACAGTTTGACACTTCACAGATCATGTGTTATCCCCATTCAATGATATTTAATGGTGTATGAACAAAGTCCAATAGAATGAAACTCTTCCTTTATAAAGCAATGGGCCTCCCTGTGGATCACACTTTAAGGTTTTCCTCCCTTATGTGTGTGTGATGAGTCTTTTGACAGAGGCTGTCATTGCTACATCCGTACACACACTGGTGCAGGATTTACAGTTGATTCCATTGTCCAAGAAGAACAAACGAAAAATGTTAAAAATGTCACGTTTGTAAAAAGGAATGTGTTCCTTAATGGCATCACTGTGAACATATCTAGCTGTGCCTGACTCATACAATTGTAATGAAAACTCAACAGTCATGAGTTTCTCCACAACTTGTGACACAAAATCTGTCCCCATCATGTTAATTCCCCTTTGACAGCGGTACAGTCCTGATCTTGGCTTTGTCCACCATAGTCTCTGTGAGCACAGCTGCTGCTGGGACAATCAATTCTTCAGGTAGGCTAAATAGTTTCTTGGCTTTTGCCAAAAGTAATGACACTGCATATTATGCTTCCAGGGCTTTTGTTGATGTTGTTATGGCTTTTGCATTTTCCCATGTGAATACTTGAATTCATTGAGTTTTCTCCAAAAAACTTCAACAAGGTGCCAACATATGCAGCGCTTGAAGTGGAAAGTACTACTTATTCACATTGGCGTGTTGGCCGGTATCAGCAAATCATTAGTACATTCTGAAATTCTGCAGTGAATAAAAGATCAATAGGACATCAATTAGCCTGTTAGAGTAAAAAAGAATTGACTATTTACACTAGCTTAAGTATGTGGTACAATAAAGTCATCAGGCCAGGATGCCTTTAGTTCTTTAAATCCCTGGATACTATCTCCTCCCCCATTAGTGTGTCACACAAGCAAAGCACCCCTGGATCACCATGCTGTAGCCTATGTCCAGTTGTCCTTCGGGCTATCTGTGCTCACTTTGGTGTGTGGTGCAATTAAGTCATCAGGCCTGCAATGGAGAACTACAACATCATTGTAAGGTTAATTTAACATTACTTAGACCAGCCACCGACAGAGAAAAGCAGGCAAGTGAGAAGGGGAACAGGTGAGTGTCACATAGTGTCCCCTGAGTAATGCAGTTTATTTAGGGCCATTATGAGACAGCCTGATATAGAGAGGGCAGGAAAGAGTACCGCAGAAGTACGCAAGAAGAAGTCACGGTTCACTAAAGCTTAAAATGTAGTGTGTGTACCGGCACACTTCAAGCATTGGATGTACGGGTTAGGGTTAGGGTTAGCCAGCAGTTTGCCACATAAAAAACACTAAGTTTGTGGGTCCTATGAGGTACAGGTGAACCCGTATCCAGATATACTCATCATGGAATTAGGTGCATTTCTGTGATTCAGGTCCAGCCTAGTATTGGAGGGAGTCGTTTTTTTTGCTGTTTCATAGAGATTCTGTTGCTGTTTCGTTTTCCAAAATGTTACTTTTTGTTAGTGTCTGTAATCTGTCTTTTCAGAACAGGCTGGTTAGTGAGGTGGTTGTTACATTTCTTGACACCAGTTGTATTTTGCTACTGTTTTTTTGAGTCTTTGACCTCTGCATTGAATGTCATTAAAGGACTGACATCGCTGAGAGCTGCTTCCTGTCTCTCATCCTGCGCTGCTTGCCACAATATTCAAAAAGTGGAAATATTTGTACAAGTGCAAGTCTAGTTCATTTTTAAAATCGTACTGCTATTTAAAACTATGTATTTTCAAAAACGTAATATTTTCCTGATTTAGAACTTGTGTAGCTGGTAAAACTGGACTTAGCTGTATATTTTTAGATGCCAACATGAATTTTTTAAAAGGCAGAATTAAATTGATGTGTAACCACCGTATGTGAATGACTTGCTACTAACTTTGGAAATCTTGTTTGCAGTATTTCTGCATTTTCTGTCCAGCCTGATTTAGATACATGAGGTGCAATATGAATGTGTCTGAGGCTACTAGTGAAAGTGTGATAAGTGTGATCCCCCCCCCCTTAATGTGTAATTGAGACATTCTGACACACTTCGATTTAAATAAGAGAGAAGCTAGACAGATATTAGAATCAGATTTGCCTGCTGTATACTCTACCTCTTTACCACCCAAAAATTTGGTTTACTTTATCAGACATGAAAGAATTTGGAGCTAATATCTGTCTTTGCATTTCCATGTATGGCTTCCTCTTGGTTTTGTAACACCTACGGATCACTTCAGAGAAACCGAGGTGCCAAACATCTCACTGTCTCTAGGCAACAGGAGTATGCTGTTCTCAGTATAGACATTGTCTGATTTCAGAGCCCAGAGTCAAATAATTCATGTCCAAGCCTCTTTATTTGTCATGGTCAAATGTTACACGAGTGAGGAGCGCTCTGGTAGGATTGTTACTGCATGTGCCACATAAACAACATCCCTGGTTCAATTACAGTCAGTGACCTTGTTGTACTCATCTCCCGCCCGTTTTTTCCTGTCTTCCACTTTACCATCCTCTACCCAATAAAGCCAAAAGAAGAAATCTAAAAGTTCCACAGGTGAAGAAATGTAAATTGTTCCTTTTCTGATAATCTACATATGTGATTAATGCTCTTAGGCTATTGAATCAGATTCACTCTTTAGCTCATGTTCAGTGTTTTCATCAGATCGTCCTCTCACTGACTTTATTGAGGTTTGACATAATACAATCTGGGAGTGAACAGCACAATTAAAGGAAGACCTATGATTAAAGATGTCACATTTGTCACATAACAACTACAGCAGGCCCATTTATAACATTCCCTTCTCTGCACCCACCCACTCACTGTCACACATACACACACACACACACACGCACATACAAACACATGCATGTGTGCACAGACACATACAGTAGTTAAGACATTGCATGGGGAGCAGCGAAGCGCCAAGTGTGTGTACTGATTGGAGTATCATGCCCTCTTCTGGCAGGTTGCTTGCTGTCTTTGAATGAGGGTGAAGTGCAGCTCTGTCTCTCTGTTAACCTTCAGTCTGCTCAGTGTATACTTCACATGCAAGTCGTCTCTTTTCAGTCTTGTTGTGAGTTTTATTTGGCGAGTGAGGTTCATTTTCGTATATTTAACCTACAACTCCAACATTTTAAAGAGGCTACAGTGGGAGATAAAACCTTCACATGGGCCAGATGAGTTCAGACTGTAACTGTAATTCCAAAAGAAAATCTGTAGTCCCACTGCATGTGATATAATTTAGATTTATTGAGTGTACATAGATATACAATAAACTGAGCTGGATTCATGAGCAACTGAAGCAAACTCTCTAATGTATTCACTTATAGTTTTTACCTAATTCCTCCTAATCTAGAGCTGAAACTCCAACCACTCCCCAAACACATAACATGATTTTCTATACACCATTGTTTTCTGACTGGGTACTTTAACATCTGACTTCATGACATCATTATTTTTCCACTGATTAGCTCTCATTTTAAATGAATGGTGTATTCATTCTTCAAAATCTAACTCCAGTATCACAAGTTCCAGTCCCCATTGTTTTCTGAACCAAGCACCTTCTCATACCTGCCCTCCATATGAATCAAGAATGGCAGCCTTAGCTAGGAATATGGAAATATTTTAAAAAAGTTCCCCCAATGTAGTCTTTGGGACCACAGAAAATTTTGAACTGAAACCAAAAATAGGATTTCTATAAAAATGTTCTATATATAGAATATAGAGAGTATATATTTACTTTCTAACATAAATGTTTGCAGTTTCAAAGCTGTGAAGAATAAAATCCTGAACTGTGAATTCTGACATTCTTAAACATTAGTTTACAATTTTGTTGCTGAATATTTAGACGTATTAGGTCAAAAAATACCTCAGACATGAAAGTTCTTCACTGAAGAATGTAAGATTCCCCCAAGTTACTAAAACCTCTGAAACGGAAGTACAGGGGGCATGACCTCACTGTCCTCAATAGCTTCGGCTTTGTCTGAAGCACTGCAGTGTGTATGTGTACGTGTGTGTTAGTGTTACACAGTTTGAACACTATGCTCTGAAAAATTGTCATAGCAATCCTCATATAGTCATCATATCATTACATGAGAATCATAAAAATATATAGTTTGGACAGGATTCTACAGATGAGTGCATTAGGCGGAAGAATTTTTTTTTTTTTTTTTTTTTTTTCAAAGTGAAGACAGAGATAGCAGGAACTGGTATTAAAAGAGAAAAGGCAGCCTCTCATCATGCCATCACTTGTCACCATGGAGACACGAAATTAGTTTCTAACACACATTACTCTAATAAAGCCATGTTTTGTGTAAGCCAAGACTCTGTACTGTAAAGACTGTGATTCTCATACTAAACAATACAATTGCTTACATTGTTTGAATGTTTTGCCTCCATGTTCACAATCACACAAGAATGTATCCAATATTTTAAGGTATTTTTAAAGGTATTTTTATTGCTTTGAATCACAAAGAATTATGGGAAATCACTATTTCAAAGCCAACCCCATGACAAAGAGAAAAAATAATATGAAGTCAGACTCTGTGGGAGAAACTTGGTCTAAAACTTTGGAAATATATTTGAGCTATTACTGTAGCACCAAGGTTTGGTATCAGCCTACATGTGGCAGTCTCGTACTCTAGACAACCTTCTTCACTGACGTTTGTCCTTCAGGAAAGAAATTGAACTGGATCACAAAACTGTTTTCCAAAAAGGAGCAAAAGTATAGGATGATCTTATTTTCTGCTGAGAAGCACAACCTGATTTATTTTTTTCCCTTCTTCTTTTTTATTTACGCAGGGCAATAGCTGGCTTTTTCGGGTCGCGGCAGGCCCGTTGTCTGAGATCCACCTCACTCTGGTCATTCATCATGGGGAAATTGAATTGTTCTCCATGCCAAGATGCCACAGTGTGCAATCAGCCATTAGTTTTTAGCCAACAGCTGGATGCTCCTGTAGCAAATTGCTGCAGACTGCTCTGGGATCAGTCTTTGATTTATCTCCTCTGGGAAACCTGCCGGCTAAGTGGCCAGTCTGACTCTGGAGGTACTATTTCTGAGATATGAGTCTCATGTTCATTCAGTGTGGTACAGGGTTCATGAGTTCATGTTGTCTTTAAGAATGTCCTCTCACAACATACCATTGCACTGAGAGTGGGCTGAATGGGACTTTGCCTTTAAATGGTAGCTTTAGACTCACCATGTAATAATAATAGTGATAATAGCAACTATTTAGAGGTGGATACTTACCAATACCCTTAACAATAACCTTTGTTGGGGTAATGGTGTGTATACTGTAATTAAATGGCTATTGTCCACAGATATACAGTATATTCCTCTAAAATCCAGTGCTAATACTGTATACCTGCCTTCTTCCTTCATTCCTTCTCATTCCTTCCTTCCCACATCAGTTTGTAACAAAAAGAACATGACTCAACATTTGTTACAGCTTACTGCAAAATCTTTCAGCAAGGTGCTATGTCTGCCCATTAAATACATGCAAACAAACAAACTGGGGATCATATTTCATTGTCTTGCTGGTACCAGAGACAATAAACCAACACCAATGTTTAGGGAGGTTTTCAGTCTGAATTACAACTTAAAGCTGCATTAATCTGGTCCTGGCCTCTAGGGGGCAGTAAAGAAACCCCATCCAAACAATCCGACCTTTCACAGCCACCACATACCAGGTTATAGTTTAAATAGCAAATGTGTTACTAGAATTGCCTTCATACACATTGAACTCACATGCAATTTTCGGTCTTGTAAGGTCCGGTTCTTGTAATACATCAATGTGGCTGATGCTTTTTCACAAGGTATGCATAACCTTATCAGCTAAATCCTTACTGCTTATTGCTTTTCTATATTTGATCAACCTACATGAGATATGGCATTGCATACATAAAGTAACATCAGTGAGACAATTGTTTTTGAGATCTTGGCAAACTTTTGTCCATATCTCATTTCAGGGGTGGATTTAGGAGTTGACAGGATCCGGGTCTAAACCCAGAACACTCTCAAGGACAGTTTTTAACATGAGCAGAATTTAATTTGAGTGCATTTTATGACTCTACTGCAAACATTAGAATAAGTAGTAGTGATTTATTTTGGTCTTTATCTACAGTTTCCCCAAAACATAACATCAATAAATAACAATAAGGAATTACATCAAATAGAAAAAGAAAAATATTACATTAATATTATATTTAATATTAATTATTTCATTTTTAATTGCATTTCACTCTGTAACACTGAAGTAGTGTAACTTCAGAAGTCTGACTCTTAAGTCACTGTTCAGAAAATGTGGCTTTAACCAGATTAAAAAATAAATAAAAGTAGATTGGGGATTTTGAGAAAACATTCGGGGCTGAAGCCTCAAAAGCCAACCCCTAGCTCCACCCCTGCCTCATTTCCTTTCATTTCAGAGTCCCCCACTGTAAATTTGTGCCTACCTCTAGCAAACTTTTAAATATTGCTGCTTAGGCATGTAGGGATTGTGCAATGGTTTGATGGTGTTTTATTATGGGGGTTTGTGCAATATGTGTTACATGCTGTGTGCAATGTGTTTTTACCATGGGGTGTGCAATATTTTGTTATGTGTAATTTATTGTTGTGTGACTGAAACAGCTGGTGCAGTTCTATTCATATGTGTTTGTTTACTGTGATTGTGGAGGCATTTATGCGCGCAGGATTGAGTCCAACACAAATGTTCCTACGGGGACATTAAAGTATATGGTATCATGTCATATTTCAAGGTCTTTAGAGAATCACACAGAAAATATTGATTAACAGGGAAATAGAGAAATTGCCTCCATTGAACCAAAACTGGATATCTTACAAACAAAAGAGCACTCACTCTGTCTTGTCCAAAATTCATGAAAAAATAATTATTAAAAAGTTTGTTTTTTAAAAAACTAAATTAAAAAATTAAAAAATACATAAATAAAACAGACAAAACAACAAAAACTGGTAATAATAATAACTATATTAACTATTTTTTCAATTGTATTTATTAAATAATACTTATTAATACTTATAATATACCTAATAATTGTTTACCACATAATGTGGTTGTTATTGAACTTCTACATAATAAATCTGTCCACATTCCAAACAGGAAACGCTCAGAAAAAAATTAAATACTCTTTTTAAAAGAGTCATTTCTTCTTTCTCACCATATTGTTTTACTTGTATTTTAAAAAAACAAACTTTTTACCCTTTGACATGTGGCTGCTTCCTGTGGGACAGCATAAACTCCAATAACACCGCGTGGCACTTGGAGGCACAAAAAAAAAAAAAACCCAGGTTGAATCAAGGAGGGGCCCCGTATAAAAGGAGGGGCCAACGGGTCAGATTTCCTGGGGGGTGCGACCCCTGACCCGCTGACGGACGTCCTGTCTGTGCTGAAACTGCGCGCATCCGCTGATCCACGCACGCAGCAACAGCTTGAAATCACTGGCGGAGGCCCATCCACATGATTTAGAAATCCTCCGCCCAGCTGTTGAGGAGGGGGGGGGGACTGTCCAACTATCGCAGCATCCTTCCCAGCAAGTAGGGGGAGAAAAAAAAAGGGAGAAGCTAAACAAGCAGAAGTTTTCCTCTGACTGGCGAAAAGAGGAGTCGACATGGATGAAAATGAACAGTTTGTGTGACTAAACGAAACAAAGACTGATGGGATTCTTCTCCGCCGGCTGAAAGAATGATCACATAGCTCGCACTTTGGTGTTGTGTTGTGTTTGTGTGTGAGTTTGTGTGTGTGTGAGGAAAAAAGCTTAAAAGTGTGGGGAAGTTTGAAGCAGAGGAGGTGGTGGTGGGGGGGGGAGAGCTGGCCATGGCGCGCCAGAGCGAAGACGCCGGGATGGCCAAAGCTGCAAAAGTCAAAAGGCAAAGAAAGAAGAAAACCAAGGAGAACAAAACCAGGACTGTCCACGCAAACATACTGTATGATCACGCCAAAGGAGAGGAGAACCCAAACCGACACTATGCAAACAACAAGATTAAGACGACCAAATACACTCTTCTGTCTTTCCTGCCAAAGAACCTTTTTGAACAGTTTCATAGGTTTGCCAATGTTTACTTTGTCTTCATCGCCTTGCTGAATTTTGTTCCAGTTGTCAATGCGTTTCAGCCAGAACTCGCTCTGGCTCCTGTAGTTTTCATCTTATCTGTCACTGCCATCAAAGACCTATGGGAGGACTACAGAAGACACAGGTCGGATAAAGAAATCAATCACATGGATTGTCTGGTTTACAGCAGGTAAGTTGGGCCTTAAAAACACTGGCAGCCACAAGAGTCCAGATGTTGCTTGAAACCTGTGTGTGTGTGTGCCTGTATTTAGTTGTTTTTCCATCAGTGTTCAAAGTACACACTGTCCTTCTCTAATGCATCTTGCACACATTCACATCAGCTGTTCCAGACTACAAGAAAAACAATCAGGACACATTTTCTTTTCTTTTCTTTTCTTTTTTTTAAACTTTCCTGTCAGACCATGCAAAGTCTTTGCAGGGCCTTCATGCATGAACCCAGCTGTCAGTCTCTCTGTGAGATTTATTCATCATTTGTGGGTCCAGGTTGTATACGTGCAGGCCTCAGTTAAACCTGGCTAACACATGAGGGAAGATATGGAATCCAAAAACTGTAGAAAAGCTTTAGTTTGACACCTACCTATCTGTCAGAGAGGAGAGGTATGTGTGTGTGTTTGTGTGTGTGAAACCCTCTCTGACAATACAGATGTTTCTATACATTGTCACATACTACCTGACAACCTGTTTCCCCCCTTGCCTTTAAGCTTTCTCTACTACTAACTATTTGACCTTATGTGTGCATGAGTGTATTTTGCTAATGAAAAGCAGCACTGTGGTTCATGTACAGAGCATAATTCATGGTAATCAAAAGGCTCAGTGTTTAGTAGCTCCGCAAGTTGTAGCAAAGTCTTGACCCAAGTTGTTCTGTCAAGGTTGGGGACATAATTGAATTTTCTTCTGCTGTGGCAATATTGTGCAAAACATTCCCTTTTTCTGAACGTGGCAACAGCTAACTTTGACCCGACCTATGTTGCTTTCTTTTTCTTTTTTTTTTACTTTCTCAAGGTTAGATACACACTCGCTGCTTTTTTTTTTTTTTTTTAAACCACACATCAATTTATTCTCTGGAGAAGTTCCAGCTGCAGGTGAACCACATGTGTATGAAGTTCATCTTCAGACAGGCACTTTTTCACGTGGCGGCACAGGGGGGGAGGTTTTTTTTATTTATGATACAGGAAATTCCATTTTTATCAGAAATACTAATATTTACAAAGTCTTGATTAATGGAAGGTTGATGTTTCTTTCCCCCGTTCATCATGGCAAATTTACTTCAGAAGATTCCTACTGAATTAAGAAGTAGACACGGCAGGTGAAGTCACATATTTAATCTAGTGAAATACTTAATGTGCTTTCCAGAGTTCTAATAACATCCGCTGTCCTGAAGAATCTGAACTCCAGGTCACTGAACGTCTGATTTTATCTTGTTGTTGTCCGTCTAAAGCTGGAATATCCCTCCATGACTGGATAATTAATTAGTGATGTGTGTGGGCCACTTTTTCACTGCTCTACTTACTGTACTTGTTTTTGCTGTCTTGCGCAGAGAATTGACAAGAAAGGAAGATTAATTTCACATTGAAGCAGCACTCAAGGACAGACTTTTGACAGCCAGTATTCTGCAGAAATAATGAATTTTCATCAGGCTGCCCTCGTTTCACTTTTTTTCTATTTGTTCCAGGAAAAAAAACCAAGTAAAATTCAGATTTGATCCTCTTTTTCTTTTAATACAGATGTTAAAGTAATGAAGCATATTATAAACAGGTAGAAAATCCCTCAATAGAAGCATAACAGGACTTCTGAGCTGCTTTTGTAACAGTAAAGTAGTGCAGCATTGCCTTTAACCCTTTAAACAAAGATCACCAGTAAGAAGAGCGCTCTGGGGTATTTCCAACAGCCATAGTATTCATAGACACTCTATCTTGGTATGTTATGGTTACAGTGGGCTGTGTACATTTAATAAGGTGTGAAGACAAAGATAACAAGAACCATGTGTTCTTTGGATTCACGCTTATAAAATGCAAATGTACCCATTGGGGAGTCTGCATATATTAACTGATGTTTAGTGAAACAATTTTAAGTTTTCAAAAAGAGTTGAGCTTAATTAAAGTCCCCTCAACGCAAACATTTAGTTAACTTATTGTAGAGTTTGACACCTGGAAGGCTGTTTTCACATTCATCTGCTTCAGTTTCTCTTCGTTCACCTTAAATCTGAGTTTAAGACGTGTACATACAGGCAGGATTATTGACATCACAACTACTTGGGTGCCAGTTATGGTCAAACATGCAATTTAGGGGTGATGCATACATTTAATGGACTTCACAGTGAAGTAGAAGACGTCTTGTGTCCAGCAGTTAAACTTTAGAAATGAATGTTTGTGTATTCGTCAATTCTGGGTGTTTCAATAAGAGAGAAGGTTTTTTGAGGGATTTTAATGATGTAAATGGAGTTTATTTTGTGGGGGGAAAAAACATATCAGACATATATTATTCCAAGCAAATGTCCAGAGGGGTCTTTAAGCTGATTTTTAAAAATAGAGCCTCTATTAAACTGCTTGCAAAGCAGCAGTTCTAGACTCACAATGAGACCATTTTAACACAAACTATATACTTCAGAGGCTTTCATGGCCAGTCCCACCCTGCAGACGAAATTCTTGTCATTGTATTGTTTTTGGCCTCGGCAGTGGTAAGCTTGTATAGACCCTTCACAGTTTGCATTGAAGCGACTTCTTATGTAACAGCAAACTTCAAGCACTTACTTGGCAGGTTTGTTCTTTGTCCTCCAGGATATTGATTCATTTTCAGGCTATGGAAAAATAGGAAATGTTACCAAGATGTTTTTATTTCAGTCCAGCGGTGTTATCTGTTGCCCCCGTCGATGTTTTAATGTTTGTTCCGCTCACCATCGGAATATAACGTGCATGGAAAAATTCAAATTTTCATGCTGACACCACGTGCATTTTTACTGACAAAATTCAAGGAAAGAAATGTTTTTATGTACTCCGATGCCAGTCATTAACGTCACTAAGGGGGTTGTTATGAATAAATAACTGAGTGTTTTTCCTTACACTTCAGGACTGTTGTTTATAGCGTGCGAGATATGCATTATTTAGCATATTTGCTACCAGGAATATCAAATTGGTCCGAAATGAACCACTGTTACCATTAGCAAAGTCTCCAAATTATTATCCATCCGTGAGTGTTTTTGCACCTTAATGGCTGAGAGTGCTGCACACAATAGTGACATCATGTACGGTATCCTACCCTCACACCATTGACTCATTTTGTGGTGAGAAGAGTTACTCTGTTGACTAAAAATAGAAAATCCTGGTGAGACTTTCGTCAGCGTCAGACTTGTAACTTAGATAATGTTGTGTCATATGAGTGGAATTCTTCATCAGGTGCTTAATCCTCCGAAACAGACTTTAGCTGGGCAGGTTGTGCTCGATATGTTGCTCTATGCCTGGAGATTGTTGGATTTTGACGGGCATACAGTATTGAGTAGGGTGTCAAGAGGAATATGTTCAGCCAGGCAGAATTCAGGAGTTGGTTTAGCTTCAGCATCAACAAACAGGCTGTGCTCTCTTATGCATGACATATTTGCTGTCCCGTACAGATTTATGGAAGCGGAGCTGACGTGTCTGTTTATAGAACTACTAATTATTGAAAACAATAGCTCTGTGTCTCTTATCCCACCGCTGTTCGCTCTCTCATTGTTCTGACAGGGCCGAGAGACGCTATGTGGAGAAGTACTGGAAGGAGGTGCGGGTGGGAGACTTCATCAGGCTGCGATGTAACGAGATCCTCCCGGCCGATGTTCTGCTGCTGAGCTCCAGTGACCCGGACCGCCTGTGCCATATTGAGACCGCCACACTGGACGGAGAGACCAACCTCAAGCAGAGGCAGGTCGTCCGCAGCTTCTTCGACCTGGTGAGATGACCGCTCCACAACTACAAAGTTTGATAGCAAAAAAAAACCAGAAATGAAACACCTTTCTCCCAAAAGTGTGAGTGGCAACTGTGCTCGCTGTGGTTACAGCCTGTTACCATGGTTACACAAGTTACCTAGAAACTCTCTAACCAGTGTATGAACCATGTCCCCAGCCTTCCACCAATCAGAAACAAGTATATACCTAAATAAGGATTATTACTGATATTGTAACAGTTATGGTGAAGGCAAATTGTTTGATTAATTGATTGTTGAAATTTGGATAATTTGCTAATCATTTGATCATTTATCAAGTGAAAAGCTGAAACATTTGCTGGTTATTGTGTAAAAAGTTGATGATCTGGTTGCTTTTATCAGTTCATTTAACGGTAGATTGAAGATATCCTCCCATCAAAATACCCTGGGTGTGGTTTAAAGTAGTACAATACCAGTACCCTTAAAGTGATATAGATAACAACAGAATACTTCTGTCCATTTCCTTCCTTACTTCCTTCCTTACTTTTCTACCTCATTCAATACCATGTGAATGTAAGCATTCAGTTGGATAAAATGCCACCACTCCTCCTTATCCACATACAATACATTTGTATTGTACAAGTGTTCAAATAATTAAAATAGTTATTTAGTAACTGGACTGTACAGTGAAGTATTATCACCATAGACTGTATGGGTTGTAGCAGCTGCAATAGTGGGCCAATCATACGTCACATTAAAACGAACAAAGAATTAAACAAATTCTAGATCTGGGTACAAAAATGATTAAATGCAGGTGATTGGAGAAGTTCTGATACCTCTTGGTAGCTCTAGTACTCAATACAATTTTGATGCTATAGAGTAGTTTACGATTGGTTTTGTTTGTCTTGTGCACGCGTAAAATGACTTGCATGTCAATGTATGCCCGGGAGGCTACACACATTCATACTAATGGTTTCACACAATTCTACTGACCTACAGGTGGCAGTAATGTGCCAATATACACATCAACACACCAGCAAAAGTAGAGTAGAAGAAGAGTGCAAACTTGTAGACATGGATTTAAACAATGCAGGGATTTAAAATATTCAAAAATCAGTGTTGCAAATGATTTATGAGTAATGAAATGAATACCATGAGGACCTTTCACTGTCTGAATGATGTGCTGTTTGTTGTCTGTTTGCAGGACTGTGATTTTGACCCCTTGAAGTACAACAGCATAATTGAATGTGAAAAGCCCAACAATGACCTGAACAGATTCAGAGGCTACATGTGAGTATTATCTTGTTTGGTCACTTCTGTATGGTACATGGTGGTGATCAGATGGTCGGCTTTCTCATTTGTTAATTCATGATAATTATCTCGCATTGCTTTTTTTAAGTCTCTGAAGGTTTATTAACTGCAGTGATATTCTGAGTAATGTTTAACTCCAAAATGGAAATGATGCGATTATGCGGTTTGTTTATAAGCCAGGATTTTCCAACTTATAATTATGACTTGAACAGTTTTTCCTAGTCAGGATTACAATTTGCGGTCATACTGAAGCTGTAGTTCCTTGGCCTGCACCACAACTTGGGTATTTACCATCAACAGACTGACTCTCTTCTGTTACACCTTACTTCCCTTTTTGTAAGTGTTCACAGTAGAAAAGCTGCAGGTTGCAAAATACCTTTTCTCAAGATAGACAGACACGATTGGTGGGTCCAGTGATTCCTTCATTGACCTAATGGCTGTTTGGTTTGTGGATATTGTTGTTCTTACTGGTGACTAACCAGTATGTCACCAGTGACGTGTTCATCCACATGTAGTACTTTATACTGGTCTAACAGCATTAAACATACATGGATAATAACCGTAATGATGTCATCAGACATATTTCACCATGGATTTAGGATACAGATGTTTCTCTAAGGGGATATATCTTGTTTTTTTATGATTTATTGTTATTTTGATACTATTATAATGTTGGATGTCTATGTTAAACTTAAAACTTAAGGTCCTGAAAGTCCAATGTGAGGTCTACTCTAAATGCTTGGTTTGCAATGTGACCTATACTTCCTCCTCATGATGACATCAGATTGTTCACTAATGCCCATAAGGGTTGTTCACATTGTCCAATCGCATGTTTCGGATTAGATTCAGGCGCAAATATGTATGGATGCATTTGAGAAGTTTATATTTGATGTAAAGAACGGAAAAAAGAAGTGAGGTCCTACTACTACTGTTTGTTTACATAGCCTCTGCAACCAATCAGAACAGAGTGGGCTTGTCAGGAGGGGAGCCTTAAAGAGACAGGAGCTAAAACTGCCTGTTTCAGACAGAGGCTGAACTGAGGGGCTGCATAAAGAACCAGTGTAAGATAAGTGTAAATCATGCAAAGATATTCTAGAAAAATATCAGAAAATAAATTTAGACCTGAATATTTACCTCAACAGAAAGCCTTACAAATTGGGAGATGAGGTGTGAAGGATGGGGAAGGTGTTTATTAGGAGTGCAAGATCTGACAAATAAAACTATACAGTTACATTATGGGAAATGCAGGATTCAAGGTTTGACCCACTTCCCACTTTAGGGACTAAATCACTGGTGTACTCCTTTAACATATTTATGCTCACGACTCACGTTGATAAGTGATATGCACCGTGTTTACATTACCCACCTTTCAGCTGCTGCCAGTTTTACAGTAAACTGGATTTGTTCCAAGTGTGTCTGCACAGCCTTTTCATTGAGTCTCCACAGGGAAACATGTTGGATAAGTTTGTGTGAGGTAAAAGAGGAGAAACGCCCTCTGAGCTTTCGGTAAAGCGGGCTGACTGACCTGCACTCACATGATTATGACATTTATTCTTTGCTCAGAAGGAGACCAGATGCTGCAGGTATTCAGTTGCCAGGCTACGGCGGAGCACTGGGCACAGTGGCGGAGGTGAGGGTGGAGGGTAGAAGGGGGGGGGGGGACTTGTCTCAGTAGTGTTTTATTACATTATGGCCAATGGCACTGAGTCTAATCTCTCTACCTTCCAGAGAGAGAAAGCACTCTGCGTCTCAGAGTGTTATCAATTTCTCGAACAGCGTGAGCTATGAACTAGGACGAGCTGTGTGTGAACTACGGCCGCCCGGAGCTCAGGGACACTGTTATTAATCTATAATGGTGGTGACGTGTCAGCCTGCCTGCTGTCAGAGGCCAAAGGATGAACATTCCTGTTGGTAAACATGCTGACAGTTGCGTGACTTTGAAAGAAGCTACAACAGAAATGATTAAGCGCCGCTCCCAGCTAAAGGTTGCGAGCTGTTTAACTAATACACTTGTAATCCTTGATTTAGTAATGGGATTATGGCTGATGTTTAAAGCTCTTCTCTCCCCCACAACAGGCGCTTTTGCCCGTCATTTAATACAGCTCAACATACATCTCACTTTAGTTAAAAGGCTTTTCTTCTGAAAGGGGTTTGAACTTCCTCAGAAGGCTGGCTAAGCGCTGAATGCAGTCTTTGTATGACATCTACACCTCTAGATGAGCCTGACAAGCTTTAAACGTAAGAGTCTGAAGTCTGAGGGTCCGCGATGAAGCAGTGAATTGCCTGATTGACTCTAAACCCGAGGGGTTTGTGTGGAGCGGTAGCACGGTCAGTACTTCTATATCAGAGGGAAATTTGTGCTGAGATAAGGGCTCCTGGTGAGGGAAGACCATGATGCTTTAGAGCGTGATCGATTGAGGTGCTCAGCAGAATAAACTGATGTTGTCTTCAGTGGGACACTGCTATCAGGGGATACTATATTTCTTTCAGTGCTATCAGTATTTTATTTATGTTTTATTTTGCCTCGGACCAACGCTTCCAGTAATGTTTCAAGCATTTTGTAACCTGCTTTTGACAGAATCCATCGAAGTGGCAGAAGAGATGCACTTTACAAAGAAAACCTGCTGCTGAGAGGCTGCACCATCCGCAACACAGAGGAGGCTGTGGGAATAGTCATTTACGCAGGTTGGTCTCTAAAATAAGCATGTTTTCAGCTGCCAAATTTGACCCCTTAACAGCTGCTGCTAATACTGTGTGTCTTTGCAGGTCATGAGACCAAAGCCATGCTGAACAACAACGGCCCGCGCTACAAGCGCAGTAAACTGGAGAGACAGATGAATGTAGATGTGTTCTGGTGTGTCATCATCCTGCTGGTCATGTGCCTGTTTACTGCTGTTGGTGCGTAGCATTTTCAGACTTAAACAGTTAATGTGAGAAATTCTTGTGGTCCAGTGGAGAAATTTCAATTTTCTCTCAATTTCTTTAGATTTTTTTTGAGGAAAAAGAAAAAGAAATCTCCTTTTGGTTTGAGTTTGCTGTTGTATTTCTATCTTCTCCTTCTAGTGTTTATATGAGTTGACCTTGTGGTGTTGCTGTTCCAGGTCATGGGCTGTGGATGTTACAGTACGGAGATAAGAGGCCTGTGTTTGACGTTCTCAGTCCAGAGGGGACAGACTTATCGCCCATCATGTCAGCTATTTATCTCTTCCTCACTATGATCATCGTCTTTCAGGTAAGAAACAGAGGGAAGCTGAAAGATGCAAAGACAGTGACTTAAAGATATGAACAAGACATATAGCTTAGTTTAAAATGCTTCATGCCACTGTATACAAGCATTGCTATGAATCAAATTGACTATAGTAATTGCTGCCTTCAAGGTGTGACCTCTAGATTTTTATCATCACATTATATGTGGAACAGCAATGAGGAAGGAAATGGTTCATGCTGCAAAATCATCTTTTTCATTTTAATCAAAATCAGAAAAAGTTACTGAGAACTGACATTGATTGTTTCTTCTTCTTCTTTTTTTTGCTTGCATGCAAAAATGTCAAAGATAATGTCGCCCTGTCCTGTGTCAGATGTTGCAACTAGTTCCCCCGATATCAGGTCATATTTGAAATAAATGGAAAGTTAGTCAAGATAGCAGTTTAGTTTCACTGTACAAATAGTAACTGTTTGTGGTTGGAGACCATCCAGGATTGCCAGACATTGCCTGATACACTTTCAAATAAACACATGACTCTATTGGCTCCCAGGCACAGAGAGTGTGCGGGCTGAATTGTCCTCCCAAAAGCTATGACTCATTTCTCCAGTACCACTTTCCAGAAATGTTGCTTGTAAATGTCCCACTGGAGGATACACCAACATTTTTTAAACAATCAAACATATACCCAGTACACTTATATATTATTACTTTTACTGTGAAGATTTTGACCTTGAAAAAGTGAATGAAAAGCTTTAAAACCTGAAAACAGTGGTTCCCGACCTTTTTTATTAGATGTACCGCCATACCCCTGTCAGAAGGAAGTTGGAAATAAATGGTGGTATAGATGAAGAGGTACTTGAGCCTTCAACACTACCATTTATTTCAACTGTTTATCCATTACTTTTAGACAAGTATTCCATCTGTTTCTCCATTCATTTGAGCTATTTTAACCATTTATCTATTATGTTTAGCTATTGTAATGTAACCATTTATCATTACATTTATCTAACTAGTTTAACAATTTATCCATTACTTTGAACTATTTTAACAATTTATCCATTACTTTTATCTAACTAGTTTAAACCATTTATCCATTACTTTTAGCTAACTAGTTTAAACCATTTATCCATTACTTTTAGCTAACTATTTTAACCATTTATCCATTATTTAGCTAACTAGTTTAACCATTTATTCATTACTTTTAGCTAACTGTCTTAACCATGTATCCATTACTTTTAGCTAACTAGTTTAACCATTTATTCATTACTTTAAGCTAACTGTCTTAACCATGTATCCATTACTTTTAGCTAACTATTTATCCATTAGGCTACTTTTAGATATCTGTTTAAATGGTTTGTATATACATGTTAGCTATCGTTAGTTGCAGGTTAGCTATCAATTTTAACTGTTTCTCCACTTTAGTTAACAATTTAAACTGTCTACCCATCACTTGTTTAGCTAACGGTTTCCACATCTCTGTTTGCTAGCTAGTTGTCACACACTGGCAACACATGATGTTCAGGTTTTACAGCTGACTCAATATGTGAGTTTATTTATTTATTTAGTTAGTCAATTAAAATCATAATTTCTGTTTTTCAAGATTAGGGGAGTTTCTCAACCATCCTTTCATGCACCCCCAAGCAACAGCAGAAGTACCCCAAAAGGGAACGAGGGGGTACAAGGGGAATTGCTGCTGTAAAATGTATTTACTGCAAACAACTCACATAGCAGGCCTAGAAAACCCATAACTGGCTGTACCTCTTTTCTAATAAAGACCCTGTCCTCCCCTAGGTCCTGATACCCATCTCCCTCTTTGTGTCGATTGAGATTGTAAAGATCTGCCAAGTGTACTTCATCCATCAGGACATGGATCTGTACGACGAGGAGACAGACTCTCACCTGCAGTGCAGAGCTCTTAATATCACTGAGGATCTCGGCCAGATGCAATACATCTTTTCTGACAAGACAGGCACGCTGACGGAGAATAAGATGGTGTTTCGGCGCTGTACTGTGGCGGGAGTGGAGTACTCCCATGATGCCAATGGTGAGACAAGCCAGCATCACTGTACAGCATAAACACCTTTCATCCCAACACAAAAACAGTTAGCAGTCATTGCCTTTTTAAGTCACTCTCAATGATGTGTTCCTGTGTGTTTTCCAGCTCGAAGACTTGCTATGTACCAAGAGATGGATTCTGAGGAAGAAGAGTGTACCTCCCACGGTGGCACCCTTCCCAGAAGGGACAGTGTGGCTAGCCACCAAAGCGCCCGGGTGGTGCTGCGCTCCCAGAGCACTAAGTCCCACCGCAGGACGGGGAGTAGGGCGGAGGCAAAGCGAGCCAGCATCCTGTCTAAACACACAGCCTTTAGCAGCCCTATGGTCAGTGCTCTTCACTATCCCGATGTCCTTGTGATCGTTCTGCTTGTCTGCTCTCTTCTGATAAACCCTCCTCTGTCCTGCAGGAGAAAGATATCACCCCCGACCCTCAGCTCCTAGACAAAGTCAATGAATGCAGCAGTCAGATGGACTTCATGCGCTTCCACAGCCAGCCCATGTCCCAGCTGCCCTCTGAACTCTCTGACATCATTGATTTCTTCATCGCTCTAACCATCTGCAACACGGTGGTGGTGTCCTCCCCCAACCAGCCCAGGCAGAAGGTGAGAGTCACCTCTACAACATCTCACACTTCCTTCAAGTCAATATGGGACGACTTTGTCCCAATTTAGAAGTTAATGAGATAGTTGATTTGGTCAGAGAGGTGTTTTTTGTTATTTTACACTGAATGTAACGGTAATAGTTGGCAGGGAAATGTTCAGGTTTTTGTATGTTTTTTCACTGGTTCTGGTTTGACTCTTACCCATGTGTGTCTGTGTGTGTGTGTCAAAGTAGACTGTCATGTCTAACTAGCAGGTGAAGCAGGCCTTGTGTTTAATCACTATAATAGTCATGTCTCTTGGGTCAGTGAAGCGGCTAAAATTATATTATTCTGCCGACAACATATCAGTGTATCGGGGCTCTTTTGCTTAAATAAACTGAGCTCACGGAGTCTATTTACATCATTACATCATTTTATCAGAGACTATATCCACTAGGTTCAAATACAACTCCATAGGGACTCCATGCTGGAAAATAATGAATTCAGAATAAATGAAAATGATACTTAGAAATGTTGTCAGAATTTTGACAATCTTGTCTGAAAATATGCTTTAAAAAAATTAGATATGAACCTGGATGACCTCGACTTAGACCACAAGCTCAAGTTCATTCGTTTCACAATGAAATTTTTCTTTTTAATTCAAGTGTTGGAGGCGACCTCTTCCAACTATGTGCAATGAAGTTGTGCCAGAAATCCCTGCTCTGCTTTATTAGAGAGTAGTGATGTGACAGAAACCAAGGAAACAGAAAGACGGGGAGGATGACATGCAACAAAGGTCCACTGCCGTAATGGAACATTGCAATTTTATCTGTTTGCAAAGAGCCCCTAACTGGCTCTGTCGCTTTTTCTGATGAGAGTAGTTGATTGTAGTTGTTGATGACCTTCGCCAGCTTGCTACTGAATATACTGCTCAGGTTGCCGTACTGTGCAGAGATATTGTATGACAGGATGTTTTCATTGGTTCATTTTAATGAGTCACAAGCAAAAACAAAAGTTTGGAACAGCTGCCCCCAAGCATCCAGGACACCCTTTACTTCTCATTTATGATTGAATTATGTGAGAAAAATAAAGTGTCATATCTTTTAAGGATTCCTACATCACAGTTATAAGTTTAGTGAATGTTTTAAGCCTATAATTTACTTGTTATTGTTTTTTTACTGTTCATTTGCAGTCTTTGAACCACCTTCTTCGTGTCAGCATGCTCCTGACATTGGCTGGTAAACAAGATGTCTAGAAAGCTGGGAGGTATGATAGGGAGCATCAGTGGGAGATCCAACAGGGGCTAATTCTACTGATATCCCTCCAAAAGACACTAATGCCTCTCTAATCTTGCACGTATTTTTGTTTTTCTTTTATTGAACCACACAGATGTAGTTTTCATCTTTTGCCAAAAAAACAATTAAGCGTGTCGCAGCTTTTTTTTTTACTAGTTCTCCAAGAAAAACACTATCTCAATAGCTCAAAAACCTTTCAAAATTCTCACACAGTCTCCCTCTGCACGTAGTGTTCGCTGTTTTGTTGCCTGCATCTTTGATGTGTGTATCCGTGTTTTGTTTTTTGTGTGAGCCTGGGTGTGGTTGTCCTGTTCAGATGTGATATCCTCTCTTCGCCACACTGTGCACTGGCTCGCTTCTCCTGCCAGTCAGATGCACAAATCAGTGCAGATCACGCTTTATGCTGTGACACATTATTTATGTTCTTTGTGTTTCTGTTTGGAGGTTATCTGATAAGACAAAATCTGCACAGAACTGTTTTTTCCCTTTTTTTTTAATGATTTTGCCTTTTTTGTTCTTTGTGCCAGTGTAATTGTTCACGTTTTTATTATGATGCCCTTGTGGCTAACCTAGCACCTGAATGATTTATACATATATATACATGTGAGAATTGTGGCTCCTGCTGCCAGGAGACCTCACAGTGAGTCACTCTCTCTGCTATTGTGCTGCACCACCTTGGGATAAAGGATTTGGCTAGGGTTGAAGCCAGGAGGTGCATTTTCATCAGAACGGAAGTCTTCCGTGCCACAGGAACTGACTTGTATAATGTTCACAATTTGCAGAATGTAATAATGAATTAGTATGATTGACTCAATTGCCATCTGTTCATTAGCGTCTCTTCCTGTCCTCCAGGTTCGGATGAGGTTTGAGCTGAAGTCCCCAGTCAAGACCATCGAAGACTTCATCAAACGCTTCACCCCCAGCCGTCTGACCTCAGGCTCCAACAACAGCAGTTCCTCCAGCCTCATCACCAACCGCTCCTCAAACAAGGGATGCTCAAGCATGCTGTCCTCTCCCTCGGCGGAGAGCACGCTTACCAAGCTGAACGAGGAGTGTACCAGAGGCCTGGAACACACCTTTAGTCCTGTGCCGCCTTGCTACGACGGGAAGGCCTGGACCCTGGAGGAGGGCGAGCTGCGCTACGAGGCAGAGTCGCCGGACGAGGCGGCGCTGGTGTACGCCGCCCGGGCCTACAAGTGCTCTCTCGTCGGACGCCTCCCCGACCAGGTGACGGTGGAGCTGCCCCACCTGGGGAAGTTGAGCTTTGAGCTGCTGCACACGCTGGGCTTTGACTCCACCAGGAAACGCATGTCTGTGGTGGTGAGACACCCTCTGACCGACCAGATCACCGTATACACCAAAGGAGCAGACTCTGTCATCATGGACCTCATCAAACCTCCTGACGCAGGTAGGAAAAGCCTCATTTATACTTTGGCCGTAGTTTGTCAGGTTGCGGTTTCCAGTTAGGAATTCATCACAGTGTTACGGTGGAATTTAGAGGTGGTGCACTCTTCATAAATGATTACACAGCTGTTGGTTTGAAGTGCTGTGTGGCTGGCGCTGTATCACGTCCGTAGACGTCACCGCCAGAATTGATGAATCGTGGCTTTGAACCGGAGATTGGCCACAAATCATTTGATGTAATCTTCACTTGGCACATGGGCTTACTGGACATGTCAACAAATTAAGAATATTTTCACTAGACGCTGGTAAATCCCAGATGATTGATTGCCCTGTGTTGTAGCTGCTTCGGGTTTTGTGAAAAACTGTGATTACACGATGAAAACACATTTTTTTGAGACGGCTCTTTTCCTGAGTGCTTCCAGTGTCTGTGGACTAACATGCCTGCTCAGGGTGTTAGTCTTTGTCCTTTATAGAACTACCTACTTCACACCCCAAACCTTCATGCTTTCCACTGATGTAAAGTTGTAAACTAGCGTGTTATGTAAGTAGTAGTATTTTTAGAGGAAGTCACTGCTGCAGAACTCAATGCCTACCTTAACTGGCCCTTTTTAAAGAAGAAAAAAAGACTTCCGGACTTCTGTGTGTATTTGTTCCTCTGTGATCTTCCGAGTTCTTTAATGTCTTAATGGGAAAGGTGTACCAGCTTGTTAGTATTCCAGGCACACTAAGAGCTACACAGGCACTTTTCACTAATGCTCTGTACACAATCTGTCCAGTGGTGCTTAGAAATAACTGTTTCAGCACACCCACTGAACACTTAACACAACACACAGTTGTGTAGGGCTGCAAGTAATGACTATTTTCATTGTTTGTTGTTTTGGTGGGTTTTTTTAATCACATGATTAGTGGGTTTAGTCTATAAAACAGTGAAACATGCCATAAAAATTTTCCACAATCTATTATGACATCAAATTGCTCATTTTGTCCGACCAACAACAAGATCCACATATATTCAGTTTACAATGGTATAAAACAGAGAGAAGCAGCAGATAGTCACATTTCAGAATCAATTGATAAACTATTATTTACTTCTTTTTTCTTTTCTTTTTTTTGGAAAAGCTGCAAAAGAGTTTGGACTAACTTACTGAACCATGACTGCACATTAAAAGGAGTAAAATCCATCAATTATCCTAGCACTCAGCCTGTGAGACTGTTTTGTTGTCTGTGGTGGTGACGGATCTGTTTAAAGTCTGAAAAATAACCCTGATGATGTCATCAAGGCTTGAGACTTCAAATTTTTAACAGAAAGTCTTTGTTATGAAGTGGGCACGTGGAGTTTAAAGGTGCCGGTTGGGTTTTCAATGAACTCTAGTGCAGTCGCTGGCTGGTTTGTTTTATGCTGGTGTGAAAACTGACAATCTTTCTTTGTAAATATTTCTATGTAATATTTCTGTCTTTTAATAAATATGTAGTTTTAGAATTTAGTAATCGTGAGTTCAAAAGATAAACTACTGTTAAATCTGTCTTAATGATTAGTCAAGAATGAAATCTACTCAATTTTCCAAGTGACATATAGCTGTACTTTGTGGTAACCATGGTAACATGTATGTGCATCAGCGTGCGAGTGCAGAGATGTTCTGTTTCGTCAGAATGTGAAAGGCAGTGAAAACCAAGGCGTTGACCTTGTTTCCTGCTCTTTATTTTTTTATCATTTCCCTAACAGGAAGTAAGTCTCTGCTAATAATACTCTTTATCACTGAGGCCTTATTCTTCATGAGCTTTTATTTATCACCAGAGAAGATAAGAGTTTGAACAGTCTGATTTCCCTTTGTGGGTCCTTTATAGTGCTGATGGTGTGGGGTGATTGTCATTAGAGCCTGACCCATATTGACCTATCACAGATATATAGGTATCGGTGTATATGTAGTCTGATATGTGCCGATTTTTTATAAATATTTTTTTATATAGGCTACATTTAATGTATATTTGATCCTTTTTCTTAATGTTAATGTTTTTGTAATATGTTATATTGGTATTTAGTTAGTTATAGTTATTTATAATAATTAATTATTTCATAATTATTTTGTTCTGTGTGTGTTTTTTTATTTATAGCTAATTATAATTAGTGTATAAAATTATATCAGTGCAATGAAACAGTAATCACCAGTGGGCCTTTTAATAATTGTTAAACTGTGCCTCCATTACATATCTTTGTCACAAGTGTTTGATAACCACATTTAAGGGATCATTGCAAAAAAAAAAGTTTGATTATGTATACATTCTGTACATAACATTATTGGCCAATATATCGATATCAGAATTGTTTTACCCCATAATATCACTATCGGCATCAGCCCCAAAAATCCAGTATCGTTCGGGCCCTAATTGTTGTCACCACACTGTCCTATCAGTGAGTTACCTGTCACTTAGTATGACTTCATGCTTACAGACATTGGTTCATTCATAATAAGCCAGTGTACATTTATGAAAGTGTAATACTAAATCAACCAGAGAGCTCCTTTAAGATAACTGAACGTGTTTTTTCTTCGCACGCCACCCATGATTCAGTAAGATCTGGACTTATTTTCAGAATGTGATGAAGTACCGGGTGTAAAAGCTCCATAAATAGTCTATATATATATTCCACATATTTATATTCTGATGGGCCGGAAACAACCTGCGCAGCGACTCGTCTCAACTTCCTTGCAGTAAAAGCATGCCGTCATGTGGTGTGGGTAATTCATTTATTTCAGATGCCTGGTTAGTGGCTCCCCCCTGCTCATTAGAGGCAGGCATTTCATCTCAACAAGGCATCTCGTCTACGCGGAAAAAAGGTTTCCAACTAAATTACCTCCTTACGCTGAATCAAGACTGCAACACATCAATGGAGGAAAAGCACTCCCATCTTGTTTTGGCATGTTTTCCAGCTGACGCACAGTGCTATTCTTTGGAAAAATTCTGAATTACAATATGATTTATTGTATCGATTTTCCATTGTGAGGATTACGTGGATCCTTTTTGCATTGGGGTACCGCGGGAGTGCTGATTGTTCATCATTTTTATAGCCCTCTATAGAGCGATGCATGAGCTGGCACACTATGCCATTTTCAGAAGTTTTTCACTTACTTAAAATTCACAGAGCGGCGCTGATCACAAGAGGAGAGGCTTCATCGGGACAGTTCTCACCCCACCCCTCCTCCTCCACATCCTCCTCCTCTTCCTCCTCCTCCTCCATGTGTCTCAGCTCAGCAGCTGTAATGGCTTACAGGGTGTGTCCTCGCAGAGACAGCTCACCGCTTTGTTTTACCATTGGGTAAAACCAGCCAATTAGAGCTCAGAATGAGTTGGGCCTCCTCATAACACAGACCCTCCATAATGGCTCCATTCAAGGCGACCAGGGAGTTGTCCAGTGTCACTCTAATAACAGTGCACATGGAGGTGTTGGAGGTGGACTGTAGACCCTTGAGGGCTTAGAAGTTAGCAGTACTGTGGGCCATGACGTAACTGCAGTCTCGCTCCTGCTGAGGACTTTTAAAGCAAATTCCACCTTAAAACAGAATTTTAATCTTCTTTAACCTAGTTTTCCATTTTCAGATATTAGATTTCAAAGCAGACCTTTAGATTTAAATCTTGGATCTGTGTGCTTATCATTCTTGCATTTACAACTTTACAATTTCATACTTTTAAAGCTGCCATAATCAATATTTTCACAATAAGAGCAGATCTAATGACACTCACTCATAGTGACAAACTCAAGTAAAAATGATCAGACTCTGAAGTTGTCCTAAGTTCTTAAGAGCTTTTTAGCGTCTTCCAGCTCATGTTTTGCTCTCCAGCCCAATCTCATGCTGTCATTTTTAACTACAACAGGCAGCTGTTAACAGAAGAAAAACCCATTGTGCACTACTGGCCTATAACAAACAACAAGCAAGCAAAGTTAAGAGCAAGTAGGTGAACACAGTGGAGCATTTAGAAGCTGCTGAGGCACATATTTCCCTCAGGAGTTGGTGGAAAGCAAAGCAGAACTAAAAAGAGTGTAAATATTGGGTTTGCATTCATCAGCTGGCCAGAAACACAACTCCAAATGAATGCTATTGTTCCTCCAGGTCTGCTGGATGTTCAAATAAGCAACCATGTTACTTAAAAGTTGATAATATGTTAGTGTTTTCTTCACAGCTTGTTTATGCTGCCCCGAAGCGCCCCAAAGCAATTGGTGAATACAGCTTTTTACATCCAGGACATAAATGCTATTTTAGGTGGATTTTCCCTTTTTCATGGGTAGGGAAAAATAAACATTGTGTGTAGTTCCACCTGTGTCTGTGAGGCTGTCTGGTCCTAGCAGCTATTTGTCAAAAAGGGGGAACACTCCTGCTTTCCTTGGAAATGTTTTTTTTCCCTCCCCTGTGAGCCAAAGAAAAAATAGAGTTTCTGTCACAAACAACAAAAATCACACTTGAACAAGTTGTCAGATGGAATCATTAGTGAGCAAAATTGAACGTTTTACTTTCATACAAGACACCTGCCTCAGATGTGTATAAAAATATATTTGACTGTCTTTCATCACGGTGAAGACAACATCCTTTTTCCCTTGCTTGAAATTCTTCAGGATTACTGACAGTTTTGTGTTAATTTGCTTCCTTTCAGTAGAAATGATTTTGCGTGGCGGTGCATGTGTAGAGCTGTCTGCCAAGCTGTTGTGTTATTAGTGAGATTACAAGGCTGGCAATCCGAGTGTTGGCTGGTGCATCTGTGTCAGGAGACTGATAAGGCCAATCTGTTTGTGTACTGTCCCGCTGCCAGAAAGATGCCAAAGATACGACACCAGAGACGCACTTAAGTAAGACGCATGATACTTCAACAAACAGTAAAATACATCACTTTATGTTTAAATATATTTCCTCCATGAGCTTTAAAGTCTGATTATCACATTTTTGCTCTGTGTTGTCCAGTCTCAGCTCGATGAGTAATATGAAGACGTGCTGATATATACTGAGGCGCAGCATACATGGTTAATTTAGGCGTGAAGACAGATGGCTTTCATGTGCCTCTTGGAAGAAGCCCTTGGCAATCTGGAACCAAAACGCTAAACCACTTATGCCAGTTCCATGAAAAACAAGGATATTTAATCTTTATTCTTTTGTCCTCTTCTATTTTTTTCCCCAGGTAACTCCAAAGGGAAACGCCAGAAAAAGATTGTCTACAGGACCCAGAACTACCTAAACTTGTACGCCGCCGATGGCCTTCGCACACTGTGCATTGCAAAAAAGGTAACAGGGATCTGTGCTGAACAAATGCCCTCTCTCATTAAAGTGCTTAAGAAGAGTGGAGCTGACGTGTCTCAGTGGCTATTTGGCAGCTTGTGTTTGTAGTCCGCCGCAGATGATCACATGGACCGGCCTTTCCAAAGTGACATTCTTCGTGACTCAGCTGCAATCTGTGCCACTTTCCCAGGCTGTTAATTTATGCTCTCACAAGCCAGGCTCATTATATCCCTGCTTGTGCAAAAAGCCCGTCACCAAAGCGATGTGATAAAACACCTTCTCAAGGTCTCACATTCTCTCATGGATCCTCTGTCATGTAGGCAGAGAAGGAGAAGGCTGCTCCGCTGTTACTGTTACATTTCCCCTCATGTTTTAACAAATGATGCTGTGTATGGATGTGTGTGTGTGTTGGTGTGTTAGTATAAACTTTTATGTGTTTGTTGCAGATTCTGAGCAAGGAGGAATATGCCTGTTGGCTGCAGCGTCACCTGGAGGCTGAGACGTCCATCCAGGGAAGAGAAGAGCTGCTTTATGAGTCGGCCCTGCGTCTGGAGACAAACCTCCAGCTTTTAGGTAATATTTAAATACGTATTTATTTTTAGGCCTCACAAAAAGATGTAATATCAATGCCACATTTGAAGCTGGGATTAAACACTAATATCCATTCTAATTTGTGTAGAATATTAATGTTGGCCCATGTTGCGGATGTTGGTGGGTTTGTCACAGTCGTGCATCTTCACCCACAGGAGCGACGGGCATTGAGGACCGGCTGCAGGACGGCGTTCCCGAAACCATAGCCTCTCTGCGGAAGGCCGGCCTGCAGGTATGGGTGCTGACGGGCGACAAACAGGAAACTGCTGTCAATATCGCGTACGCCTGCAAACTGCTGGACCCCGAGGAGGAGATCCTGACACTGAATGCTGACTCTCAGGTGAGTGGCGGCTGCTAGCATTATGAAGACAGACTTGCTTTACTGAGGAGATGAATAGAGAATAATAGCTTCACAAAAGAAACATAAAACAAACACAAAAAAAAATCTTTTGTTGTTTTAATGTTTTTATTCTTAAAATAATAGTTTGACATTTTGGGGAATAGCCTATGTGTACTCCATTTTTTTTGCTAAGTCATGTCCATTGACCAAGAAGCTACAGAGATATATCCTTATATCTTGTTTTATTAAATCCATACAAAAAAGTGTAGTCTTGGAAATGACGACAACACTCCAGGAATGTTTTGTGTCACTTAAGCAGAAGACATATGACATGTTTTAATAGTGAGCTTTAGAGGTGTAGAAGCTTTTTCAACTAGCTTACAGTTATAATGCTAAAGCTAAGCTAAGCTAAGAGGCTTCTGGCGCTAGCTTCATATTAGGATAACTCTTCTCATGCTGTATAGCACTCAGCAAGAAGGCAAAACAACAAAAAACACATTTCCCAAAAGTATTCCTTTAACATTATTTAGTTTGTGCTCATTGAAAACCACATTTATTAAAAAAATTAGGTTAGTTTATTTTTCGAACATGTAAAAAATTTTTTTTTAAAAACAAGAACAAACAATAAAATGCAATCAACAATAAATCTATACAACAGTCTCCATAAACAAATTCTCATAAACAACACAAATTAAATATTACAAGTTTAAAATAAAAGCAGGAAGAAGTATACTTATTTATTCCTCCCTCTTTCTCAACTGCTCATCCATGATCTCATATAAACAAGTTATAAACAACTATCTCAATTTTATATACAACCCAAAAAAAATCCACCTGTTATCAATAAAACACAACTAAAAGACAGTTAACACAACCCTTCCTCATTCACATACATACTAAAAATGATTCTTTTGTGTATCGTCTTGAACTGATTTACGTTTGTACTTTGTTTTAGCTCCTCACCCAGACCATTCCACAAATTCTAATCATTTTAGGACTGACAATGTTTAATTCTGTGCTGTTGTCACATCTGGTTGCCAGATGTGTAAGCAGGCCAGGCAGTTTAATATTAAGCAAGTTAGTGTCCTGAACTCCAACCCACTCTGTGCCTGTCTCTGAACCAGGAGGCGTGTGCGTTGTTGCTGGAGGAGAGTTTACACTACATCCAGGCCAAATTCCTCTGCAGCTCTGCCGACCAGGCTGCCAAGGCCTTCCACACTAACTTTGCACCGTGCGAGATCTATCCCTCTTCATCTCCGTCCTCATCCTCCCACACCTCCCCCTTCATGGTGCACCGGTTGGGCCTGGTGATTGACGGGCGCACCTTGGCGTACGCCCTGGATAAGAGCTTGGAGGATAAGTTTCTGGCTGTTGCGCGGAGCTGCCGCTCAGTACTCTGCTGCCGCTCCACGCCGCTGCAGAAGAGCATGGTGGTCAAACTGGTGCGGAACAAGCTGAAGGTCATGACGCTGGCAATAGGTAAGTCACAGGTCAACATAATCCACTTTGACACATGTAACACCCCTTTTTCTTTGAGCTCTAAGTGAGATTTCAGCTAGACTTATGCAATTAATACTCACATTTTAGTATATTTGTCAAAAAAAGGAAGTCAAAATGTCCCTTTAGTGAACAAATAACCAGACCTAGAAGTGTAAATAAATTCCAGTCTTGTTCTTGGAGGCTATTCAGAGCTGAATTGGGGATTCCTTATCATCTTATTGATTAAACTATAAGCTGTACTCTTGCACCTTTAGGCACCTATCAGCACGTGGTAATGCGAGACACACACACACACACACACACACAGACACAGATATCCAGTAACGTACAGACAGATCAAAACACGCCTGAGCAAACAGCTGCTGACAGGTGAAAAGATAAGTGTGAAGAAAAGCTCACAACTCGATTCAAATTTAGATAATAAGAGATTATTAACTTAAGTAGACTCATTTAGTTGCAAAAATAGTTTGTCATGAAATTGAATTATTTTCCTCTTATATTAGTAACAGGTTTTAGTATGGATTTGTACACTGGTGTTCAAATGTGAAAAGTTCATATTATTCTATACACCCTTGGATATATTTAAGTAGCAGTTGATCTGTTTAATGTATTAGAAGTCAGTAGTGTGTCTACAAAACTCACATTTAGTGTTTGGGGATTGTGGAAAAACTGATGACCTGACAGGTTTTGAGTCTCCATCACCACTTCTTCAGCTAGTGTACTGCCTTACCACTACGAGTATTAAGCGTTCTGCTCTTGGGTTCCTGCAGATTGGGCCTGAGACTCTATATTAGGATTTGCCCCACAAATTTCAGGCTGCTAAGTGAGTGTGGAGCTACTGTAAGACCTACAGTAAGACTACATGTCATCTACCAACCTTGACTAAAGCCTGCACTGGCACGTATCATTCCTACACGTATGTCCTGAAGGCGTTTCACTTTTTGCACTTCATTTTTTCCTCAAACACATTTATATCTTCTCCACGGAGCCTGAAACTAAGTGACCAATAAAAAAAACAATAGAGCGCAGTGTGTTCTTCCTGCTGTGGGTCAATATAAGTTGACTTTGAAATGTAGGTTAAAAGAGGAATGAGCTCTCAAACCTTCTGCATCCTTGCTGTGACCACTGAGACAAAACAATGTCATTTTAAAGCACCTTTAGTACTAACACATTTGGCTTAATGAAGCTGCAGCATAATAGAGGTGATAAGAGAATGTGACTTATGACTCTCTTTTTTTTTTCTTTTTTTTTTACTGTTTGTCATTTATTTGTTCCTGCTGCACTCAGGAGGATCCTGTTTTTGCCAGGCAAGCGCTTTCCTGTCATTGCTATGTTAGCAGTAATGTGGAGGAAACACTCAGGCTCCCCACACACTCTTTGATTTTACATCTGT
Source organism: Scomber scombrus (assembly GCF_963691925.1). Taxonomy (NCBI): domain Eukaryota; kingdom Metazoa; phylum Chordata; class Actinopteri; order Scombriformes; family Scombridae; genus Scomber; species Scomber scombrus. The sequence goes on along the minus strand of NC_084977.1, from coordinate 7,439,607 downwards.
GTGAGGACAGCAGGTGATGGTGAAGCTACATCAACCATCAGAACATCATGTTAGTGTTACAACAGCAGCTTATTAGACCTCATCTGTCCTCCCACAGTCTATATGTTGATTATATTTGACTTTATGTAAGACACTTCACAGTGTGTAATTTCTTTCTATTACAGCAATTGAAATAGTTTGCAATTAGCAAGTGGTAGTAATTATTTAATAGCAGGCAATTATGTTGATGCAGGTCAGAAGTGCTGAGATACTTAGTTGATTTGTCAGTGGGCAGAAAATTAATTACATAAATTTTCAACTTTATGTAATGCCATTTATTAAGTAAAAATACCAACTTCTGTTGTCTCCAGCTTCTCAGATGTGAGGATTTTCTGATTTGAAATTGAATATTTTTACTAGCTGATTATCCCTTACATACTGTTCAAATTCTGACTCATAATTAGTGTCTATATCAATTGACATTCATAAATTTCCCATCAGTCATTAATAAATGTCAAATGCCGAATATGACCTTGTTCCAGCTTCTTGATAATAAAGACTTTCTGCTTTTTCTTTGTCAGATATGACTAAACGGTCTTGGGAGGTTGGTCAGACAAAACAAGCAATATGATGATATCACCTCTGGAAGTTAGGATTGGTGTTTTTCACAGTTTTACACATTTTGTTAACAAAATAATTAATTAATTTGAGAAAATAATCCTCAGATTAATTGATAATGAAAAGAATAGTTTGCTCCAGTCTTATTGGTAAGACAAAACAGGCATTGATTCGCTCCTTGCATCAGCACCATGACGTCGCTCGTTTAACCCTGCATAAAACCACAGTGTGACATTTTTACATTTTGCTTTTTTCACAGTCATCGTGCTAAACTAAGCTAACTGGCTAGCTAGTTTTACATTTATCACATGAATATGAAAGTGGTATAATTCTTCTCAGCTAAGCAAGACAACAAATATAATCACATTACCCTTAATATCAATCTATTCTTTCATTTAATTAATTATCAGTACCCAGTTACTTTCCGTTCTGTAGATATTTTGTAATAGATGGTCTGAGTCTGAGTCTGAGTCCATATTGTAAATCTATTGTGAAGCTGTTTACCTGCCAGTTTAACACTGCTGCATTTGGATAGATTTTGGTGCACTGCAACAATTCAACACCTACGTCTCATATTCAACCTGTGCTGCCACTCCAGTGTTGTTTACTATCACATCAACAAAAACCCTCTCCTCCACCCACCAACACTTCACCTCCTACTTTCACCACCCGTGGTGACGAAAAAAATATCCGCAGCCCGCAAAGTGTAGCAGAAAAAAACAAAAAAATCCAGCAGGTCTGGCAGCTTTGCACAGGGACAGTGGAGCTGGTGAAGGGCAACTGGGGAACAGCGGAGGATAATAAACTCACACAGCCAATATACAGTAACAGCTGATGGATCTGACAGTTATATGAATTCTTGACGTTCCTCCCACATATAAAGCAATGCAGCACATGTCTCGCCATCGCTACGCTTAATAACGTTCCCCCCTTTTTTTTCTTTTTTGTCATTTGTATTCTCTCTCCGTCTTACTACATTAATCTCAGGTGATGGGGCGAATGATGTCAGTATGATCCAGGTCGCTGATGTGGGCGTGGGGATTTCTGGACAGGAAGGCATGCAGGTAAGGAGAAGTCTGGGCGGGACTGACCGGGAACATGAGTGACAGATGAAAAGGGGATTGAATGAGGCTTTGAGGGAGCATCCTTAATTAAAAAAAAAAAAAAAAAAAAAAAAGAAGGGTGAAAGGAGCTAAGGGATTAAAGATAAAGGGATAAGGGCATTCTTTTGCATAGTTAATGGCTTTTAATTACTGTTAAGTGTGTGTTTTAGTCAAGCAAACACATCTTCTAAATAGGATCGACTGTGTGTTGCTGAGTCAGGCAACTTGCTCTGTGTCCTGCAGAGAAGCAGCACACTTTATCCAATCCATCCACCCCTGCCTCTCTCTCCCTGCTCTGAGGTCATGGCCAATGCAACAGCCAAGGTAGATTCTTTGGAAATGACAGTGGAAGGGGGAAAAAAAAGCACTCCAACAACCCTCCCCCCCTCGTTCATTTCACTCGAGCACCCCTGTTCGCACATTTCCGCACTAAGGCCAGCACACTCTGCATTATGATTAACAGACCTTTCTTCTATGAGGAGAGCGCTCCCCATGTAGTCATTTAGAGGCCCGTTATTAGAGCGCAGCAGAACCTAAGCAGCCGCGCAACGAGGCGCCCGCTGTTATTTTTCTTGTTGACGGGTAATGTTGACGGTTGAGACGTGTTGTAAAAGGTTAGCACGCCGTTTTTAAAAAGGAAGTTATAAACCCCAGACTTCACTTCAGGGAGGGTTTTGTTTTTGATGTTGATGGATGAGACTGATATATTCTCGCTGCTGTAACGATGAAATCCCCAAAAGCCGAACAACCCAATTAGAGGTTATTGCTTTAGAAAGATTATTTTATTATTTCCTGCTAAAGATTCTTTAAAAAAGTGCAGAAGGAGGTGGAGGATGGAGGAGATTGAATGTTGGATCTTTCATGTGTTTCGCAGGCGGTGATGGCTAGCGACTTTGCTCTCCCACGTTTCCGGTATCTCCAGAAGCTCCTGCTGGTCCACGGACACTGGTGCTACTCCCGCCTGGCTAACATGATTCTGTATTTCTTCTACAAGAACGCTGTAAGCTGCTTTTTATATACTGTAATCCAACTCTGCATTTAGACCAAAGTTGACCGATTAGGAAACAATTTCCCAGTAATGATTTGTTTTCTATTTTCTGCCCGCTCCTCCTCCTCCATCCTGTTATCTTTTGCTCCCACAGATGTTTGTAGCGCTCATCTTCTGGTATCAGTTCTACTGTGGATTCTCAGGTTCAGCCATGATTGACCAGTGGTATCTTATATTCTTCAACCTGATGTTCTCCGCCTTCCCACAACTCATCACTGCCACGCTGGACAAAGACGTGTCAGAAGAGACTCTCCAACAACTACCTCAGCTCTATGTGAACGGCCAGAACTCTGAGGTCCGCTTTATGTGGTGTACTTGTCCCTTTTTCTTTGTCCCTCTGTTTTTAGTGATTAAATATGTTTTAATGAAGCGAGAGGTGTAAAAAAAATATGTATTTTCTCCTCAATTGATGCAGCATGTCCTGTATCTTTAAAACTAAATGCTAACATCCACATTGTACACCTGCTGACTTGACATTTACGTTCATCTCAACAAGTTTGAAAATGTTACGATACAATTTAACATTGAAGTTTAACATGTAGTGGACTGTTTGCATTTTAACTTGAGACGTATTGACTAAACTATACACTGTATACAAACCAAAATTTGCAAAACCTTTTCTCTTATTAGATTTTGAGAAGGTTTTTTTATTGTTTGTTTGTCCAAAAAAAAGTCTGAATTCAAGGTCCTTTTTAATAAATTACTTCCGGACCTTTCAGCCACTACATGTGAATATCATCAGCAGATGGATTTTGAAGCAACACATCTTTCTGCCAATGAAGGCCATGAGATGTGGCTGATAGCTCCAGAGGAAATCTAATATGCAGATCTTGAGTTAAGAACTTGTTTTGTTGAAACTACTTTTTCCAACCCTCAAGCTCAGCATTTCTTTCTTTTTTTTTTTTCTTTTTTTTTTTTGTACGTTTTATAAGATTTGTGGATCTTTTGAGCAAATGAGGTATGCTTAAAGGAAAGGTGTCTTTGGTTCAGACTGAAATATCTCCTCAATAACTACTGAATAGATTACCATGAAATGTTCTACAGACCTTCTTGATTCCCAGAGGATGTTTTATAATGACATTGGTGACCCTCTGACTTTTCTAGCACCACCAGGAGGTTCACATTTGGGATTTGCAGTGAAATATAGTACCAGTTAAAAGTTAGGACACACTATCTCATTCAAACTTTTGACTGGTACTATATCTAAACAGCTATTGTATGGATTGCCATTACATGATCCCCTCGACTGTTCTTTGTGTTCAACGCTAATTAGAAAATGTTAACATGCTAACACGCTTCACAAAGATGGGAACATGGTGAATGTTATGGCCGTGAATGAATTGGGAAAACCTTGAATGTTGCGGAATCATTCTATCTCAGATATGTTATTAATCATTAATAATTACTATACAGAGCTCCAAAAGCTTTAACTATGGTTTTACAACACATGTTCTATATCGTACTGTGACTGATGTGATTTCAACTCCTGTTCAGTCATATTGATGAGTTGCATGACTGTGAATCTCTGCTTTTGTCTTGCAGGAATATAAGCCATACATGTTTTGGATGAACATGATTGATGCCTTCTACCAAAGTCTGATCTGCTTCTTCATTCCTTACTTTGTGAGTCTGGTTTTAATTTCCATCAGCTTGTCTTTGCTCAGTAATTCCAAGTCACTTACTCATCATTTCCCGTCTTTCCGTGCTGTCTCCTCCCGTTCTTCTTCTTCCTCCAGGCTTACGCTGACTCTGACGTGGATCTGTTTACATGGGGAACTCCCATCACCACCCTTGCCTTATTTACCATTCTGCTGCACTTGGGCATTGAGACCAAAACATGGGTAAGAGCCTTAATTATAGGTTTGTTGATGACAATGCATACGATTTCTTCACTTCAGCCCAATACAAAGAAACGCCTCCTCTCTCTCAGTGCTGCTCTTTCTCACTCAAATCAGCGTCTTGGCTTTGCGAGGGCACTGGTGTGAAGGCTGAGGGGCACATGGATGTTTAACTCAGGCTGATTAGATTGAACTAGAAAGCATTGCAGAATCAGGGCCTATATATCAGCTTGACAGTGTGTCTGCCTCCGTCCAGGCCCTCTGCAAACTGTCTGCACTACATTACAGCACACACATACAAATACCCGTTTATCCCACCGCCCCCCTAACCCCTTTACCCCTACCCCCGTCACCACCTTGGTTTTATTTTCAGGTAATCTACGTATGGTTCTCGTAAACGGCGCAGCAGTCTTGGTCATGAGCCATTTTAAATTTATGACCCTGCATTGAATCAGAGTCTTTTCCATTATGCCGAGGCTGTAAATTTAGCCTGACAAGTTTTGTACATGAAAAATGTCCTTTTCACTAACTACCTTCCTGGACATGATGGGCCCTCGTGCAGAGAAGTATTCACACTGAGTAACATCGACGGAAGGTAAACATTTCCAAATGTTCAGCTGGCAGGTGCTTCATTCTCTAGCTGCTCGGGAGCATAATGCATGCAGGATTGGTAAACGGCTGTGAAAGTCAGTTAAAGGTATTTGAAATGACAGCAAGCAGCGCTCCTTTTCTTACCCCATACAGAAGCTGTGAGGCTGTAATTAATTATGTGCTTCTGTATGTGTGTCTGTGTGTCAGGAGGGGATAAATATTTAATATTAATCATTCATTAAATGACTGCAAGTAATGGGAAAGATGTCAGTCGTTGTGGCAAATACACTGAGGAATATCACCTGACTTAGCAGTTTCTCTCAGCTTGGAGTATTTTAGTGTCTTTCAGCTCATTGTTTTGGTTTTATAGCTGCAACTTCAATTTTGGGTATCTAGCTGCAACAGACAACCCATTGTACACTACTAGTGCTTAATGAGTTAGCAACTAGCTGGCAGATATTCCCTTCAGGAGTTTGTGGAGACCAAAACAGAGCTAACAGTAGAGGAAATACTAGACATGCATGTATCAAGAGACTATGCCTGTCACAATTAATAATTTATCGACTTATTATACAACAACGTAATTATCAACATCATCATGTCTATATATGGACTTATCGTGACCTTGATCATTTTTTTACCTCAATATTGCCACACTTCACATTAGCAGTTAAGAGGCTATTCATGTCACATTGGCTAAGTAAGTAGTGTCCTCCATTCCTGTGCACACCCTGAGTGGAGACTGCAGAAGGGAGCAGCACTGCTTATATGGAATTAAAGGTAAATAACTCTGTCCCAGCCCATAATGGCAGTCTGTGTTTATACAGAAGTGCAGTGCCCACTCTCCAATCCTACCCTCTGCCCCCCTTGCATTATTATGCTATTATATTATCATTATATCAGTGGTATAAAATGATCTTCAAATGACAGTAATATCTTTTATCGCGATTATTTTTCGTAAGATAATATATCGTCCAACTAAAGTAGTTATTGTGACAGTGTCTGATGTCACTCTGTGTCTGCTGGATGTTTAAATAGGCACCTGTTTGATTACATGTTTACCATGGCAGCTTTATGATGTAATCCTGTTTTAACTTTAAAATTATATTATCTGTAGTTTGTACTTTAAACACATGCTGTTAAGCAACAGTGCTAACCGCAGCACCACTGTGCTGCCAATACAGATGTTGTACATAATGTACAAGAGTTTGTGTCTATTGTGAACACAGATGGTTCTCAATCATGTCAGCCTTCACCCATTGGAATCTTAAATATGAGAACTATGTTTTCTTCCTCACAAATCTTTTTTTCTTCTTTTTTATGATTTAGATCTTTACAGAATGATTTGAACGTTCATCTTGTTCTGTTCTACTTATTTTAGAAAACTGAAGGAAATAAAACAATCCTAACTTCTATTTTTCTTCTTTCCCTGTAGACCTGGATGAACTGGCTGTCTATCACCTTCAGTATAGCTTTATTCTTCATGGTGGCACTTTGCTACAACGCCTCCTGCCCCACCTGCTACTCCCCATCTAACCCCTACTGGACTATGCAGCGGCTGCTTCAGGACCCCCTGTTCTACCTGCTCTGTGTCATCACACCTGTTGCAGCGCTGCTGCCCAGGTACACTGCTTGATTTGTGGTTGACTGAATACACAAGCCCCTTTCACAAATTTTTATGATCCGTGTCATGAATTATATGTGTTATTGAGACCAGATGTCTTTCATGTTTATCCCAAGAGCCTGGCATTCATTTCTGGAATAGTGCTGAAGTGTGTCCTGATGTCTGGCTTTGCTTTCCTTTCCAGATATTTCTACAGGGCGTGTCAAGGCACGCTGTTTCCCAGTCCAGTCCAAGTTGGAAGGCAGTTAGATAAACTCCCCGCTGAAACCCGCAGGAACATCCTCAGTCTGAGCAGGGTCAAGTTGGGGTCACCGCTCAGCCCCAAGCCTCCCTTCCTGTCCCTCACAAAGTCCTCCCCCAAAGGTTGCAATAAAAAAGACCAGAGGAGCTTCCCCAGCTCCAAGACATCACAGGGGCCCGTCTTACAAACAGATGAAATGAGAGGCCAGAGAAGCCCCCTGGGGCCAATAGACAGTGAGAAGAGTCTCTCAGATCTCTGCACATTAGTTCGTACAGAAATGGACACTCTCCCTTACACAAAAGACACTCCTCCACTCACAGGGGAGCAACAGCCTCCTCCCACCAAAGACTCCGGGTGTCTCGATAAGACTTTAGAGCGGTCAGATCTGAGTCTGTCCAGCTGGATCACCTCCACGCCTCTGCTCACACAGACAGACAGCATTGAGCTGAACCTGCCCCCTGACGGAGGCTCGCAGTGTGTTAAATACACAAGAAACTCAGAGGAAGTACTCAAGTCTGACCAAAGCGCTCATCCAGCACACAGGATGGAGCAGGTGGCAGAACAGCCGCTGCATGCCAGCCTGTGACGAGTTCCAGTCTTAAAGTATGTTACTTAAACTCCAATTTGCACGATAGTTTTTTAAAAATCTAATTTTATTCTATTTTTCAAGGAGATTCTTTTATAAAAGATACAAATAGGTACTTTATATTATGGATGTATAAAGCTAAAGTTATTTTTGAGGTTTGGGACATGGAAGAACTGGAAAGTCTCCTGTTTGTTTGTTTTGTAATCCTGGGAAACATATTTTCACAAAGATGCATCTCAGTACTTGATCAGGTTTTTAATGTAAGAGCAGAGTAGAGACATTCCACTGCTGGGTTATATGGGAGTATGTTTTCTCTCTGATATGGTACCCTGCCCGTTCTGTCAGCATCGCCTGTAAGTGACCTGTATCAGATGCCGCTGTGGCCTTGTATCAGTGTTGGTTATTCCTAAGAAGAGATGTTTTATATATGTTTTAAGTCCCGACGGATATAATGTTTTATTTTGTGTATGCGGATTTCCCAAAGTTTTGTATTTACATGAATCAGCAAATAGTGGCATTGGTTCATTGCATATTTCAGTCTCTGTGCTGGATTTGCAGACACTTCTTTCTTTCTTGAGGCTGTTTATAGCCGCTCTGTAAAAGATTACATTCCACTGAGTAATGTTGAGAGCTATTGACTTTATGTATAATCACGTATTAGGAGCACACACCAAGAAGTTTCAATTCTGTCATCTTTTTTTTAGCAAGAATTTACCAGAAATTATGCTGTCTGTGTGTGTCCGTGTGTGTTGTGTGTGTTGTGTGTTGTGTGTGTGTGTTGTGTGTGTGTGTCTCCACTGACTCATTGGATCAGTTTTTAAAAGAACAGTTACAGATTTTGGGAAATAAGCATGTTTTTTGCCCTGGCGAGAGTTAAATAAGAAGATTGATACCACTTTCATGTTTTTTTCCATTCAATATTAAACTGCAGTTAGCAGATAGCTAGCTTAGCTTAGTGTAATGACTGAAAACATGATAAAAGACCTGCGTGGCTCTGTCCAAAACTTTAAATTCTGCCTGTCAGCCTCTAAAGTTCACTGACAAAAATGTTATATCTCAATTTTTCATATAAAGTCTCGAGTGTCAAAAGGCAAGTTGTAGTGTTACGGGGAGTTACTTATTTGTATGACTTTCAGACAGAGCCAAGCTAACAGCCTCCCTGTTTTTTGTCGTTATGCTAACCTAAGCTAACTGTCTCCTGGCTGTAGCTTCTTATTTATTCTTCTTTACTCATTTCTTATTTCGTGGAGACTGCTGGTTGCCTGGCAACCTCACATTACCCCATGTTATTTTTATCACTTTCGGACAGAGCCAAGCTAACAGCCTCGCCCATTTCCCATCTTTATGCTAAGCTAAGCTAACTGTCCCCTGGCTGTAGCTTCTTATTTACATGGGAGTGGTATCAATCTGAACCATTCAACTCTGTAAGAAGGCAAATTATTTCCCAAAATATCAAAGCATTCCTTGAAGCACTGTACAGTAGGTTGACAACAAGCTACCATCATGTGTTTCTCAGTTTTACTTGAAGGTCTTTTTTTTTTTTTCTTTCTTTTTCTTTTTTTTTTTTTTACAGATCATGTATTTCATTTGTTGAGCTTATTTTGCCGCAGTCCAGTTATTTGTTTTATTTTTTCTCTGCTGATGTTCAGCTGTAAACCAAAAGCTCAGTGCTGAAAGAAGGTCTTTCCCAAAGTAAAAGAGGATTCTTTTAGATTTAACTTTGCACTTTGAAAGTTGAGAACTGCAGATGAGTGCTGTTGGTGCTGATGACATCTTAATTGTTCAGTATAAAGAAGATTGGAAAGTGTTGCATAATAATGAATAATGTTCTTTTTCATCATGCACAAACTCACTACAATAGTATAGAAAATTGGACAGATGCTACAGTTTGATTTATTGTTCAGCATTTAAAGCAGCAGCACCTTGAATATGTTGATTGTTCTTCTTGTTCATCTTATGTCTCACTGCAGTGCATTTTTTTTGTAAAGTGTATCATTTACCAAAGATCATTTATATTTCTGAATTTTCTAAGCAATAGTATGTGCCTTAACACTGGATGAGAAATTACAAATCTAAGAGCAGTCGCTCTCGATGCTGTTATTTGTTTAAAGATGACGGTGCGTCTTTGTTCAGTGAGGAGCATTATATGTTCATGTCGATGATATTTATGAGGCTACATGCTATATGCTATGTGGTTTCTTTTCCTCTTGTCTGTTTTTGCACACAGTGCTTTTTTTCTCTGACATGTTGTTCAGATTCTGACTGAACAGTCTGTCCACTTTGTTTTATAGGTTTTGTCTGTTCTGTGCTTTTTGGCGTCGCACTTTGTGTGCCAGAACGAAGCTCGAGCGTATTCACTCATTGCATTCCAACATAGCCACTTTCAAAAATTCCTTACAGGAACATTCGCTATGTCTGCACGTGGCCTTGAGCATATCCTGAGCTCTGTTTGTGGGCTTTTTCATTTGTATTTTGGTCACAGGGTAGATAGTAGATAGTTTCGTATGTTGTAACACTCAAAAGAGGGATTTTTTGAGTTCAGTTATCATTTGAGGTATTCATCTATATCTAATAGATCCAAAAATCACACAGTTCTAGTTCAGTCCAGCCTCTCAGAGGAGATGGTTGTAGCAAACTGGATACACTGCAAAGCTCCTGCCCACATCATCGAACGCCATCAGCAATTTGGGAAAAAACATGTTCAGATTTACAATTTGAGATTATTTCTTTGTGATTTGAGTGAAAGGAAAACTCAGATATCCATGGCTTCTTGTGAACAAAATAAAAATGTTAATTAAGTAAATTGTCTCTTTTTAATATTGTATTTGAGTTGCATTCCTTTCACAATGATTTTAAAAGCAGTTGTGTATCCCAAATAAAAAGGAAAGCTAACTTATTTGAGTGAAAATAAAGAACAAGGGAAAGATGTCAAATGTCAAGTCCTCTTTAAATCACTGCCATCTTAAAAGTATTTGACCTCTGAACTTCAACATAAATCTCTAGTAAGTGCTTTAATGGTGGAAGTAGCACCATACATGAGTAACATGGAAAAACACCTTCAAATTAGTTTGAAAGTTAATATCACAGTTCTGTGTAGCCCAGTGGATCAGGAGATCAGCACCAGGGTTAAGGGCTTTATTCCCACAGGATCCACCACGCATGCTAAAATGTAATTACTCATCATGCTGACAGGTGCTAAAAAAAAAATAAAAAAAAGCAACGAGGCAGGTGGAGGATGAGATGGTTTGAAACTGAAAAACAGAAATGCAGCAGATAATATTGATAATACAGCATATCACAGTGTTAAATCAGCAGCAGATATGCATTAAAATATGCAGGATCATGACATTTAACACAGATGAAGTGTATTAAACATGTATTTAATTTGAAGTCCATCTGTATGCTCACACAGCTTGACCCTTCACCTCACTTCACCTCAGTTAGTGGTGCTTCGTCTCAGTAATATGCGGTTTATCTGCATGAATTCAGTCTCCGTCCTCATCTGCGCACACATCTGCACAAAGGTGTGAGATGAGAGGCCTCGGGAAGATGGATGATCTTTAGCCTGGTGTTGCAGCAGTTTGTGTTTGCCTGGTGTGTGCAGCATCTGTGGCTGGGGCGTTATTAACGTTTCTCTTAAGGTACGATGAGGGAAAAGGGACAAACGAGCTTCTGCTGATGCTGCCTTTACTCTGCAGCAGGACGGCCAAATTACTGACCGCAGCTGCACTTTGCAGGAGCAGGTTCCTTGTCTGAACATGGAGATAATGATGACTCCTCTACCTTTGCCATCCTGCTCTCTCCATCTCTTTCAAAGCCAGAGTGAACACCAACCGGATTGATCAGCTGTTTTTTTTTTTTTACTGTGTGTAAGTGTGGAACTTTTGTGCCATTGTGCAAATCTCCAAGCACTCTTTTTTTTCTTTTTTTCTTTTTTTAAAGCTGCACATACAATAAAATGATTTTTTTTTTTGTCACAAGTGTGAGAATTCATGTAAAAGATTGATAATATAATTAAACAGGCTCCACTCTGGAAATGAAGGATCCCTCACAGCCTTCTTTCATTTTCTCTAATTACTTTTCTGATAACCTGCAGCCCGCAGACAGTCAGGAGACTAATTCTGCAGAAGCTAATGGAGTTTAATTTGCATTTTATCATAGAGGAGCTCCATTGATTCTGGTCATTAAAGTCGCCTTGACCCGCCTCATGACCCATTGTTTTAACAAGCTTAAATCAGGACATTTTCAATTTCCTAAGCTGCCTCATAAATAATCTGGTCCAATGAAGCCGTCAGAAAGCTGGATTATGGGAGTAGTTATGCTTTAAAAGCCTTGCAGCCTCTCCTCTCCACTCTCCCAAGTGTTCCTGAGAGGACTCTAAGACTCGTTCATTTACACCAGTGGAGATTTGCCCTGCGTCGCTTTTGATTCCAAAAACAAATGAAGGCTTCTTGCGAGCCAGGGCCATCTGTCTTCCAGTTGGTGGAGTCATTGTGAGACTCCATCCTGCACTATCACGTAGGAGTGGCTTTAGACGAAGCATTATTGCTCTTTTCAAGCCTAACTTCCCACTGACACACAAATCCATCCAACAGAGACACAGACAGGGACACACTGAACAAATAGCACAAAGATACATCTTCACACCTACGATTAATTTAGTCTTCGGCTCACCTGACCTCTGTGTCTTTGGGCTTCGGGAGGAAACTAGAGAGTAAATATACAACGCCTACATAGAAAAGGAGCAGGAACATACCACCAAAGTATTCAGTTTGCTACACATATTTGGGGCACAATTGAATCCTTTTTCGACCACTTGAAAATTTATAATAATAGTCAAAAAAAATCCCTCCAAGACACCGAGACCTTGAGGAACACCATAAGAAAATTCATGCTGTGATTTGGTATTCAAAATGTTGAGAATCAGCTTTGTTGTGGAAATTGCTCAGAAACGTCCTTATTGTCACTATACCTATGAATACATACATCCTCTGAATGTCCTCTGTCTCAGTAGTTTGTAGTTGTAGAGTTTCACAGGACTGTGATTATCCCAGAGGTCACAATAGGTAATTTACACATTCAGGTCAAGTTTCCAAAAATGGTCTCACTACAATAAAATGGCTACTATGAAGACTAACATCATCACACATGAATACATTCGGGTTCATTGAATTCGCAAGAGTCTTCTAGTCATACCCATTGTTCAATTAACTAAACTGAATCCATTACAGCTTCTAAAAGATAGTATTGTCAGCCGAAAAGGTCTCTGCAGGTCTCGCTTCACAGGTTTTATCCAACTAATAATGACTAAACACACTAAATAAACATTAATGTAAATTCTACCTTCAGTGGGGAGCTCAAAGAAATACAGGTACATTTATTTTGGTCTTTGCTCACATACAAAACAAATGTGGAGTCAATTGTCATGATTTTTTGCTGATCAGAGATGTGGCCTTCATGTCTGTAGTTCACATAACAAAACATCCACAGTTCACATCACAACCGAGTCTACAGTAGCCTACAGTAGCACAGGGAATTAGCAGGTCCTCCCAAAAGTAATACAAGCTTGTACACAAAACAGAGAGCAAAAAATGAATTTAAAAACTACATGTTTAAAACTGCCAAGGACATTAAGATAGCAGATATTACATTACTAGGTCTCTCATATTTAAATTTTAGTATAGGATACTATACTGTATCAAATACATTGATTAGATAAATAAAAGTTGAAGTGGCTTTTAAAAAAAGTAGCTGGCTGACTTGATTCAAATGGTGTAATGAACCTTGGAACATGGAGGCATTGTTTATTGTCGTGGCAGTTATCAGACAATAAAAACTGCATTTGGATGGAAGTCAGGCTGGTTTTCTGACAAACTGAATGCTTCTGTAATTCACTGCTTGCAAGATTACATTATATTTCTTATTGTGGGTATTTTTAATAAGATGCAGTCAGTGTGACTTACAGTAAGAGTCCGTGTGGGATTTGATGTTATTTATTCAGAAACTAGAATGTTTTGGTTGATTTCACAATTAAATATAATGTGTTTTTGGTACATAACAGGGGTTTTACTGCCACCTTGGCAACCTTCCCAATTGAAGTATAACACACATACAACACATAAACCAATAATAAGCCTTATTCGCATGGTTTTTGCCTCATAAACATTAAGGTCAACAGTTTTACTGCTTGTTGTGATAACATCAGCGTTCCCAATCTGAAGTACTGAAAATCCCCTGTGCATCTGATGAGCTTGAATTATGAACCAGAATTGATATGGCTGATCAGAGACGTGTCCTTCATGTCTCTAGTTCACATGTCCTGATCACAGAAGACACCAGTACTGTCCTCATTACCTCAGTGAACCCAGTCTCTGTTCGCTGTATGAAACACTTCCAAGAATCAATTAACAGTCACGATAAAATAATCCCACACTCCACACTACAGTCGTGCAACCTTGAGTGTCCTCTCCTGAACTCTGTACCACCCAGCAGGCGCATTCCTAAACTGCCAGCACTACAATTGAGGTTAATTGATATGTTCCAGGAAAAGAGACGTGCCGTGATGATGTCAATTTTAGGCACTCTTAATCCGTACCAAATGGCTGGGAAGGGAATGATATAACCACAGTTTATCACACATAAAGAGCAACAGCCACAAGTATCAGCTAATGTTCACTGTTAGCTCTTTGCATGAGTCAGTGGCTGCTTAACCCATATTCCCTCCATGTGAAACATTAAACATAACAACCTGAGCAGAAAGGTTACATGGAAATGATGAAACTAGTTCCTATATGCACCAGAGTGTAAAGTTCTGGCTATACAGCAGATTAATAGAGATGCCTCCATTTCTTTTTCTGTGCTACATGGAGCTGTGGTGCAATACATGCATCAGAGTATAGACAGAAATTATTGTTTTGTTTGTTTTTCTGAAAATACACACCTTAAAACGGAGACAATCAAAACATTTATTCATTTGTTAGAAAAGGGAATTCTTTGCAAATAATTAGACAATTAGAATCATATATTTTAAATTAAAAATGTGTCACTTTACATTCAAAAAGGTCTTATTGGCAACAAAAATCCTGTAATATAGACCAGTGGTTCCCAATCTGGGGGTCAGGACCCCACCAAGGGGTCACAAGGTAAATTTAAAGGGTGGTGAAATGATTAGAAAAACAGAAAGAAAAAAATCTATCTATCAAAATTTTGGTTTATTTTTTAAGAGTTTTTAAAGAATCTTTGTTTTTTGGACTCAAGTAAATAAACCAAATAAAACAACAACAAAGAAAGCAGCTCATGAGCAGAAACGCCTGATGCTTTGTGTGCTCACAGAGACCTCCGGTGTTCATACTAAGAACTGCAGCAGTCTGCTAATGTAAAATCTTTATGCTCAGAGAGAAACAAAAGAATGGTGACTAATGCTGTGCATGCTATACTTTTATTCAACTTATCTCAGTCTCCTTTTCTCATACAATCTTAGAACTTCAGCATGAATGTATTAACATTATGAAAAGTAGCATAAGTGCTTTCAGGTACATGCTCTTGATAATCTATGAATGCATTTGGTTATTGTAAAAAATATTCACTTATTTACATTTTGGGATCTCCTTCTGAATTAATTTCCATTAGTATTTGCATGCATCACCTTTATATTTACTTTATTTTGACCTCCATGCACCACAGGGTTTAAGATGAAGCGTCTTCAGTGTGCCGCGTGACACGGAGGACTGACAGGTACAGAAACCAAATGTCACACCAAGTGTAAAAGTCTACAGTACATCGAGCTGGAACACTGGCAGAATAATAAACATCTCTTCTGCTTAGATAATGCATCATTTACAGGGGCCTATTGCAGAATGAGATGGCAGCTCTATAGGCCAGCTTTGATTTATGGTTTATGAATATGATTTAGAGGTTATGAATAAGATTGCCCCGTTTCTTGGCCTCCATCAACACATTTTGCACGTGACATTTGCACACTTCATACTGAAGGTGTGCTCAGTCCTGTTCAGCATGCAGCAGGGACTAATCCATGGAGCAATAGCTTTAGGATTTATACTTTAGTCAACAGGCCTTGGACAAAATAATCTCACTTTCATATATTTCCATACATGCACTTTGATATAAAAATAGCAAAGTGTATTATAGTGTATGTACTGCTACACATGCACTTTTTCAATGGAGGTATGTAACTACTATCTGCTATTCGTAGTTTACTTGAGTCTTTCAATTGTATTCTACTTTCATTTCATTCTACTTCATAACATTTAGAGGGAAATATTGTAGAGTTAAGGATTAAGAATTTATACATATAAAAGATGATTATATATAAAATATGATGCATTGTTCTGGATTACACCACTCAACAGTATATAAATACATAAGATTAACTCAGTTTGAACTAAATGCAACATTCAAATTCTGCTTACACATTTATGCATCAGTATTAACATCCAATGATTTATACAGTGTACAATAACACTCACAAGGAACATTAGTGAGAACTTTTACCTTCAATACTAATTCACATTACACATAGGTCTTTGCAAGCTAGTGACAGTCAATTAGTGTAGCAAGTGTCTGTTTTTATCTTACATCAGGCATACATTTAAATTTGTGTGTACGTATACATACATTTAGTTTCTTATTATCCTTTAAAGCACTGAATCAGAAAACATATAGTACATGTGATGATGTATTTAAGTTTTTATATCAGGATTACCTCTAAATATGTGTGTATACTGGTAATATTTCTGTGTCTTTACCTTCTGCTGCTGCTTTACTGATGTAAATGGTCTGAATACCATTGCACACACCAAGCTAGTGACAGTCAATTAGCGGAGCAAGTGTCTAAATTAACAGCCTATTCACTTTTTACACTTAATGTTTTTATCTTACATCAGGCATACATTTAAATTTGTGTAGCCTATGTATGCATATATTTAGTTCTTTTTATAAAAAAAAGTGTGAATATGTATACATACATTTGATTGTCTACTATCTTTTGTCATCCTGATAATTTCTGCTATTTTATTTCATCCTTTAATAAAAAAGGTTGACTCTTTTTCAAGCTAGAGTTCACACATACAAATAGATAAATAGACAATAAATAAGACATACATTTACACATTAAGAGAAACATGTGCGAGCAAGAAGCCTTATTAACCAAGTTATTATACATCTGCAGATGTACCTGACATTATAGGTGTTGTGTGTTTGAATGTAATTAATGCACAAAGGTAAGTGGACAGTTTTCCAATAAGGCTTTATAGATAAAACCATACAATGTTATCTGAAGCTTTGAGAAATTAGTGTCTTTTTTAAGTTAAAGAGTATTTATAGCACTTTAAAAATGTCTTAAAGTATAAAATGTGGAAAATAACCCTTTCTTTAATGCAACTCTACATTCAAATGAAATGAAAATTAAATCACAGAAAGCATGATGATGAACATGTAGAGGAGAGAATAAACCCTGCAGTATAATCTCTGCTTTATGGGAATTTTATTTATGGCTGCTGTGTGTGTGTGTGCTGTGGTTGTTGGAGGGCAGGGTGGGAGAGGAGGAGGAGGAGGAGGAGGAGGGGGAGGAGGAGGAAGAGGAGGGGGAGGGGTGGTTGGGGGGGGTCGTGATGTTTGACAGCCTCGCGCTGCATGCCGGGATATATCGCTCTTGTTTACAAGATGGTAGAGGAGGAGATTTTACGCTGACCTGCAAACTAAAAGTATCAGGACTTCCTAACGCCGTCGCACTTCAGCTTTATTTAGGTGCTTTGCAATAAAGTGAAGTGATTTGACCCGGAGCGACGGAAAGTTGTCCGGACTGCACGTCGCTGCTGCAGCTCTCTGACTGACTGAGTGACTGACTGAGGAGTTTTTGCAGTGTCACTGACAGACTGACAGACACAGCACTGTTCAATCACAGGTTGGTACATGAAGCTGCCGCACACATGGCATGACGCTGGAATAAAACGCCTCTATAACTAATAAAAAACTGTTGTTTGACAGCTCGACGCCCGGTTGTAATCCTATCATTTAACAAGGCTTTAATATAATGGAAAGTAATGCTGATTTGTTTTGTCGTTGTTTGTTGTCAGCTGTGGCTAAATGTATCAACATAACAACATGATCTGAATGTCCAGGCCTTTAATGACATCAGAACTAACACTAACCCAACACTAAACTAAGTGCACCTTCTCTGGTTTGATGTGTCTGTTGTTGTTTCCATATTTGATCTTAAACCAATGCATTAGTACATTAAACATCTGTCTAGTTGTTTCTTCAGTATTATTGTCCCTCCGCAGATGAACACAGACAAGAAGGATGATTTCTTTCAAATCTAGGGCTCATTAATCACCAAATAAACCACACTGGGAAGATATTGACTAGTGCTGCAACAATTAGTCAATTAGTTGATCCACAGAAAAGTTATAGGCAACTATTTTGATACTAGTCATAGTTCCAATCATTTTTCCAAAGCAAAAGTGCTTAAAATGTGTTGTTTTCAACTTCTCAAAGGTGACAATTGAATATTTGATTGCTTTATTTCTTTTCCATTACTCGACTGTAAACTAAATGTCTAATTTAGTGTTCTTTTTCATTTGAAGATGGCACCTTTGACTCTGGGACTCAGACCAAATGATTCATTGATTTATCAAGAAAGTAATCATCAGATTTATCGATGATAAAAATAATTGTTAGTTGCTAAGAAAATTCTATACTGAAATCAGGGCTCAAAGCTCTCAGGCACTATACCTGATTTCAGGCATAGAGTATTAAATTCATATAAAACTTAACTCAACACATTGTACACTTTTCCCTCTGGGCAAATTTTCAAGCTCACAAATCTTTTCCCACTTTAATCCCTGCAAAATGCTAAATATACAGTGTGTTATGTGTAAGTCATTTAGAAACAGTGACATCATCAGAGAGCTCTGACAAGTTAAATTTTTAACTGTGAAAAGTTGTATCTTGGTATCAGTCCTTTAAAAAACAAATGTTCTCCTAATAAAAAAAATGTTTTGTTGTGTTAATGTAAAAAAAGAAAGAAGGAAAGAAAGAAAACTGGCCTATGTATCTACTGGGGTATACCTGATACATATATTATGACTGACATGTGACAACCATTTTCCCAACATGATTATTAGTTCTGGACGAATGGCTAACAATAATATGCCACACATTTACAGTTGGGCTCTATTACTATATTTTTCTTTCAGAGGACTGTCCACTGGGCCTGCAGGAAAGGACTTTTAATCCAGCCGAATGTAAGTCACTTAATGTGGACTTGCACTCAACTAGTTAAACTAGCGACACTAATATAAAAGCATTTAGTTAAACTAATGTCTTTTCTTAGAGTTGCACCCGTGTTTTTTATCTATTTGTCATTATGTTGTAGCCTTTGAAAACAAGAATAGTATAATAATGCTTGTTTGATGTTTAGTCCTGTACAGTAGTGAGGTTCATTGCATATATTTTAGTATTTGCATCGCAAGTATGTGTTTATGCTTTCTGTTCTAACCAGAGATGATGCTGAATCATCAGTCTGACATCCTGTTTGAATATTTTGCACAGGAACAGAACGACTGCAAAGCATCTAATTGAGCGCTACTTTCGGCAGTTAACTGAGGGCTGTGGAAATGGCAACTGCACGAATGAGTTTTGCGCATCATGCTGTGATTTTCAACCTTTGGATAAAAATACGGCAGCCGTCAAAGCACTTGAGCTGTTTAAGATTAATGCCAAACTATGTGATCCTCACCCCTACAAGAGAGAATTGGATCCAGACTCCGGCACCAACAGAAGTGCTCTGCTGGACAGTAAGATGAGCGATATGGATCTCTCTCCCACCAAAGACAACTTCTCAGGTATTGTAGAACTGACTCTGACTCTTATGGGCACTGATTTTGAAGTGTTTCACACGGTTAATTCAGTTTTTATTTTGCTGTTTTGGTCTAGATGTTCATTACCTCACAGAGAACACTGTTTGTACGATCCTGAGTTCCTGCGAGGAGAAAGGGGACTACTCTGCTCTCATCCACGTCATTGGCAGGGTTTTCTCAAGTGCAGACGCCCTGGTAAAGAGTTTTAGAAAGGATGAACCCAACACTACAGAAAAACCTGACTCATTAAAACCAACAGACGTCAAGAAGCATGAAAAGAAGAGTGAGCGAACTTCAGAGAAGATGGGAGCTTCCTCTGCGGCCGCTTTACCAGATGAGCCTCCAAATAATGTGTCCGACCCTTGTGAGGTCACAGTCGACGTTGACGCCGTGAGGAGAGTCTATGACAAACTTTTAAGCATCGACCAGGTTGACACAGCTCTCGTGAATGCGTTAGTTTACCTTACTCCGAATACGGAACTTGACCTGGAATACCTCGATGTGTACGAGACAAACCCAGACTACTTGAATATCTTCATCATTGTGATGGAGAACAATAACCTTCACAGCCCTGAGTACCTTGAATTTGCTTTGCCGCAGTTCTGCAAGGCAATGAGCAAGCTGCCAGTGCCTGCACTCGCCAGGCTTTCAAAGCTGTGGTCCCAGTACGATCTACCACATATCCGTCGTATGATGGAGACGTTCCAGCAGCTCATCACTTTCACAGTTGTCTGCAATGAATATGACGGTGATAATCTGGTAAATGATGACGAGACTGTAGTGGCTGCTACCAAGTGTTTAAAAGTTGTCTTCTACGCAAGCATCCTGGGTGGCGACGTGGATATCGAACACAACGAGGACGATGATGAAGACTCGGATTCAGATGAGCTTACATTACATGAGCTGCTAGGGGAGGAGCGGCTCTATAAAAAGGGTCCTCGGGTCGATCCGCTGGAGAAAGAACTGGGCATCAGACCCGTAGACAGCAGGAAGCCCCTCATCCCCTATGAAGATTTTATCAACGAGTCACTGAACGACGTGGTGGAGATGGACAAGGATTTCACCTTCTTCAAGGTTGATGCAGAAACCAAGTTTTCTTTCCAGAGCTGCCCCTTCATCTTGAACATCATCACCAAAAATCAAGGGCTGTACTACGACAACAGGATCAGGATGTACAGCGAGAGACGCCTCACGGCACTCTACAGCATGGTGCAGGGCCAGCAGCCGAACCCCTATCTCAAACTCAAAGTACGAAGAGATCACATCATCGACGACGCCCTCGTCAGAGTGAGTCACAGTTTGATATGTTACATTTTGTTATGTTACTGCTGAGGTTACTGAGGCTCAGTGCTGCTGTTTTGCAACTAACTTGAGTCATTCTGTGTTGCAGCTGGAGATGATCTCCATGGAGAACCCGTCTGACCTGAAGAAACAGCTGTTTGTTGAATTTGAGGGGGAACAAGGTGTAGACGAGGGAGGGGTTTCAAAGGAGTTCTTTCAGTTGGTCCTGGAGGAAATTTTCAACATCGACATAGGTGAGAGAGGAAATCACAATTTTACTATGTATACATTTGCATCTATTGCATCCCTGTTATTATATTTAAGTATTTTGGAGAATTTGCTTCTTGTCCTTCTTTCTGGGAGTTACTTCCTGATACCTTAACTTTATGCTAGTTTATCTTAGCATAACGACTGGTAGCATGGGGTTACCAGGGTTATGTCCAGCGGTAAAAACAAAACAACACATATCTCTAAGACTCACAAATAATACATCTTATCTTGTTTGTTAAAATTTTTTTCAACTACAAGGGTATAAAAGACGTGTTGCAGGGGGTTATTACAGGAAGTCACTGCTTAGTTCAAGAGTTCAAATAACCTCTCGTAAAATCACAACTTGTCAGTTTTACAATTTTTGCAAAGATTAAACAAACAAGATATCATTTGCTAATTACTCAGCCTTTACAGGTGCTATTTTTTCCTCAGAACAGAGCCAGGCTACATGTTTCCTATTTCAACTCTTTATTTTAAGCTAAGCTAGTCGGCTACTGGCTTTATATTTAGCACATAGCCACTAAAATGGTGCCAATTTTCTTATCTCCCTTTAACTATTCCTTTAAGTATTAACATTTTTTCTTCTGTTTGTATTTCTCTCTCTTTAACCTTCTGAACAGGAATGTTCACCTATGATGACGACACAAAACTGTTCTGGTTTAATTCGTCCTCACTGGAGAATGAAGCGCAGTACTCTCTCATTGGAATCGTCTTGGGGCTTGCCATTTACAACAACTGCATCCTAGATGTGCATTTCCCAATGGTCGTCTACAGGAAACTCATGGGCAAGAAAGGAACCTATCTGGATCTGTCAGATTCACATCCGGTACGGTGACTTTCTCTGAAGTTAATGAACAGTGAAAGACAATGCATCAGTTTGACAGACATCTGTGATGTGCATGGTGTTATAATACTGTATTTTACAGGTAAAATCAGAAAAAAATCACAAAACAGTTTCTTTGCTGGAAAGAAACCACAAACATAAAGCTAACTGTTTTATTGCTATAGCAGATTAAAATCTGTTGTTTCTCCTTTTGCAGGATCTCTACCACAGTCTGAAGCAGCTACTTGAATATACTGGCAATGTGGAGAAAGACATGGCACTCACTTTCCAGATATCACACACAGACCTTTTTGGAAACCCAGTCTTACATGATTTGAAGGAGGAAGGAGACCAAATCCCTGTTACTACGGAGAATAGACAGGTGAAATGTCTAAAGAAAACATTGTTTTCAAAAGCACAATAGTCAAAGATGATTAGAATTACATTCATTTGAAGTCGGTGCACCAGACAGGTCGCTTCACCACATTTCATTAAAAAGTTATTACACTGTGCTTACTCTGACTTACATAACTATCAGAATCAATAACAGACATGTTTGTCTTGATCCTCTTCTCATTGAAACAAGCACGGTAACAGGAACTCTACACTATGTACTCGAAAGCAACTGATAAATGCAATACAACTGCCTCTTCCTTTACAATATATACTGTTGGCTGTCTTTCCTAATGGGAGAAAGTGTACAAAATAATCACTGTAAATGCACAGAATGAAATGAAATATTGAATAATTGTTTTGCTATATATTTTATGTTTTTTGTCATTTCCATCTGTAATTCACAGGAGTTTGTGGATATGTATGCTGAGTACATACTGAACAAGAGCGTGGACAGACAGTTCAGGGCCTTCAAAAAGGGTTTCTTGATGGTTACAAATGAGTCCCCAATGAAATATTTGTTCAGACCTGAGGAAGTAGAGCTGCTTATCTGTGGAAGCAGGGTGAGGAAACAAGCCAGAGGTCAGATTTGTGTTGCTTTATTGCAGTCAGTGTTTGACTTAGAGTTTCACCCTTTTATGATTTTCGCAGAAACTCGACTTTGAGGCTCTTGAAAAGACAACAGAATATGATGGTGGTTATAGCAAAGACAGC
Source organism: Scomber scombrus (assembly GCF_963691925.1). Taxonomy (NCBI): domain Eukaryota; kingdom Metazoa; phylum Chordata; class Actinopteri; order Scombriformes; family Scombridae; genus Scomber; species Scomber scombrus. Next base: position 7,416,619 of record NC_084977.1, on the reverse strand, counting down.
CAAATTATCAAGTAAGTATTTTTTTTTAACCATCCAGAGCACACTAGTTTAATTATAATGTGAAAATGTGTTATAACCAGCTGGACCAGCTTATCATTCAGGTCATTCTTACTTAAAAGTTTTCTTTTGTTTTCTGTGCACAGAGATTTCTGGGAAACAATTAACTCATTTGGAGAGGAGCAGAAAAGGTTGTTTCTTCAGTTTACCACAGGCACAGACAGAGCACCAGTTGGCGGGCTTGGCAAGTTAAAAATGATCATCACCAAAAATGGCTCTGACTCAGACAGGTACAATGCAGCTAACTTTTCACTTCCGTTTTATTTAGATATATCCAGCCACACAATCCCCTTTGCCACTGTTTTATCATCCCAAAATACCAGAAAATGTGCCACAACTGACAATTATGTGAGCTTAAAGATTTAGTACATTCACCTGATGCTTAAACACACCGGATAAACTATTCTCAGTTCAGATCTGTTTCACTATTCTTACTTTCTATCCTTTCTTGTAGGCTACCAACCTCTCACACCTGCTTCAATGCGCTGTTGCTTCCTGAGTACTCCTCCAAGGAAAAGCTGAGAGAAAGACTCCTGAAGGCCATCACTTACTCCAAAGGATTTGGGATGCTGTGACAGAGCCATAAAGAACGTTTTCTGACTGCATTTGATTTTTTTTTTAACCTCAACAAAAAAGGGAGTGTCACAAAAATACTGAGGGAAATGCCATGATAACAAAATGCTGCAATAACCCTGTGCCTAACCAACCTCTACCAGTCAAACTCCACAGTCGGCCTTTCACTCTGAGGCAGTGTTTCCTTTGAGAGTCGGTTTCATATACATTAAGTTTCCCAAAGAGTTTAACAAGGCACTTAATTTTTTTTTTTCACGTGTGTTTTGTTTTTGAGTAAACATGAACAGTATTTGTTTTGTGAAACTGTGAAAGTGCACTTACACACAGCATTTATGTGAATGTCGGCACATATATTTATTGACTTTGTTTGACTTTTGTCTTTTATTTAAGTTTTTCATAATGTGGCAGTATATTCAGTCCTCAGACTCTCTTCTCACATGTCACTGTACTGGGCCTAATGGTGCTTCTAGGGTACAATTGTCATTGTATATTGAGGTGAATCCCTGTATATTACTGCTAATCCAAATCTCCTCATGACAAGTTTATTTATTACTACACAACTATTTTTCCTGTCAGTGTGACAAACTCACCACTAACAAGAAGGATATTTTAAAGTGTTTCTGTGTTGTGCCTCTTGTATTACATTTAAAATGAATACTGTACTTTGTGTTGTGAAACAGTAAATCTGACCAGATAGTGTGGTTTCAATAGCTCGTAGGGTTTCAGAGAACTGACTGGTCAGTCCAGAATTTCACATCCTGAAAAAAAGCTTTTCTTTTCTCCAGGTTTGTTTGCTATGACGTGTCACTGATTGTAAGTGCGTCGCCAAAATGTGCAATGCCTATGTACGGGGAAAAAAAGTCACATCTACTGTTTTATTTGGCCAAATATCTCAGGTACATTAAGAATATGCAGATAATGTGAAACTCTAATGTAAAGCAACTATTATGCAAAGTAAATAAAGGTGAAATGATCTATAAACTTGGTCATAAATATGCACTGAAGGAATTCCCACTAACCACATATGACATAGATATTATGACTACTAACTGTGGGCCACGTTTTTCATCACCTGACTGCAGTTTCCTATAGCTCAACAGAGATTTATAACATCTTTATGCTCATTGTTTATATTTTCCAGCCTGCAACTTTATTGTAGTTTTAGTCACATTGCATCATAGTGATATTTTGGTTTCAGCAGACAGCTGTTTTCAGTGAAAACCTCTAAAAACCTAGTGTACACTACCTGTCGAGCACCAAATAGCAGACAAAGTTAGCAGCTAGCTAGTGAACATAGTGCAGCAGTTAGCAGCTTAAGCACTAGATACTTCCTTCAGGAGTTGGTTGAGACCGAAAGCAGAGCAGAGACATGATGCCAAATAAATGCTAATGTTGCTCTGGGCAAGCCCAATGTACAGTGTATTTGCACATTTTTGCCATACAAATGTAAAAGGTAATATGTACGTGTTCAGCATGTTTCTGCTGCCACCATCTGGCAAAAAAATTTTTTGGTTCCTTACAATGACACATGGGGTCATACATGAACACAAACTTTTCTGCCAGTGTTAGAACAGTAGGCTACAGGTTGGCTTCAGAGATATCTGTATTTCTGTTTTTCTCAGTGGTTTGAGGTGGATGGGGCTTGGTTTGAAAAAGGTGATGCCACATACTTCAGGCCCCACTCAGGATTTAGACACATCTGAATCAAAAGCTGTCGGTGGATATTTTGATAAACCCCCACCCACTCACACACACACCTGATAAAAAGTTATAGTTGCATTTGAAGCTAGGTCACAAAGACTCAGACCTCAGAAAAAAACTGTAATGTTCACACCTCTGCAGAAAAGATCGTAAAACATTTTCTTTTAGCCATAAAATGACAATTTAGACAAATGCAGTGTATGTTATATGAACATTTAATGTTTATTCACATATAATTTCGCAGATTTACAAGTCATAGTGTATGCTGATAATACCTTATAAACAGAACTGTTGTACATTCATATTTACAGTATCAAATGGATATTCAGTTGTATTATTGTGTGTGAGTTGTAGTATATACTCTACAGATGGATTGAGATATTTTCTGTGAAAAAATCTCAATACTGCTCTGAAAAAAAATCCTTTTTCATTACTCTAAGGCTATGAAAAGCCTCTTTTTGCATACACAAGAACTTCTGATCAACATCCTCAGGTAGTTTCATGACAACATGAAAGTGAATGTCAATCATATATATATACACAAAAATATATGTTTCCTGCATGCACTGTACACAATTTGACACATGATGATAAAGTGTATAAATAGATATAAACATGGGCCTTTAAAAATTGTCACTCTACTATTCTAAATGAAAAATCCCTTCATTTCCTGTAAAGTCCTCGGGTATCATATCTCATATTACTGCACTTTTTTGTCCTTGTCAGCCACCACTTCAGATAGGTCCTCTGGCTTCATGGATTTCACTTTGGCCTCCATATCAGTGACCCTCTGCTTCATCCTTGTCTGGTTGGAGGTGAACTCTGCCATCAGCTGGGCAAACTTGTTCCGCATGACATCCAGATTGGTTTGCAGTTTGGTAATTTTCTCCTCTAGGTCTTTGGGGTCGGCGCCAGCGTTAGCAACCGCTTCATCAATCAGGTTGTCTTTCATTAGGATGGCTTTCCCTTTCTCCTCCAGAGCCTTCTTAGCATCTGGATACTCAGTGAGCGCTTCCATCAAGTCGTCTTTGGACAGGGCAAAGAGATCAGAGTAACCTACACTTCTAATATTGGCGGTTCTCCTGTTGCCTGCTTTACTGCCCTTTATGCCCAATATACTGATTTCCCCAAAGTATGCGCCATCACTGAGCACTACAAACTGAGTGACTCCATCATCGGCCACCACAGCTAACTTCCCCTCCTTGATGATGTACATCTCCCTGCCAATATCCCCCTTCTTACAGATGTAATCTCCAGGACTGAACACTTGTGGCTGCAGCTTGAGCACCAATTCAATCAGCAGACCAGCTTCACAATCCTGGAAAATACGCACTTTTTTTAGTGTGTCCAGATGCACGTTGATGGCAATCTCAGCCTTGAGCTTATCTGGAAGGTTCTTTAAAACTTCCTTCTCATCACAGGTCTTCTTCTCCGTCCACAGGTAGTCGAACCACTTGATGACCCTGGCCTCCAGATCTTTAGTGACCTTTCGAAACTGCATATACTGCTTTATGGAGTCGATCTTTGCCTGGAACTCAGCACGAGAGGCGTTCATGTTGGAGATCATGGCACCGACATTACCAACGATACTAGCAAAGATCAGGACACCGGTGAGGAAATCAGCAATCACAAAGAGGTATTCAACATCCCTAACTGGTGGAGGTGTCTCTCCGATAGTGGTAAGGGTCAGCGTGGACCAGTACAAGGAGTATATGTACTTTCTGGCCAATCTGCCATGCTCTGGGTGGCTTATATTGGGATACACCCAAGTGTCTGTTCCGAAACCAATGGTTTTTGAAATGGCAAAGAACATGCAAGCATTCCAATGGATAATAACAAGGATATAAAGTACGAGATTGCTGATTCGAAACATGTTCGGGAAGCTGGTTCTAGTTTCTGTCCGCTCGAAGAACTCAAAAAGCCTAGATATTTTACAAAGACGGTTAAATCTGAACTCCGGATTGTCGAATCCATATCTCAGAAACAGTAGATCAGTGGGTATCATTGAAATCATATCGTACTTGAACTGAGATGTTGTTCTGTATTTATCTCTCAGTTTCTTGCTATCTTTTACCAGCAGCCCTTGTTCCAGATAACCTGAGGAATAAAGACAAAATTAGTAGCCAAAACTACAACGGAAACAAGATAAGATAAATAATTCTACATACAAATTGTGCCTTTATCATATCTTCAAATAAACATTTTCAAGAATCACACCTGTCCTTGCTCTCACAAATGTGTCTCCGTAGTAGATGACATCTGAGGTGTAATCCAAGACTAACCAGAGTTTTGAATAATTTTCCTGGAGGTCGTTAAAACAGGATCTAGAACACAAGAAGAAGATATTTTAAATTTTGCATCACTGAGTGAAGAATAAGTTGTGAAGCCTGTGATGTGGACAATACCTTGTTACAATCATCATCAGATTGTAAAATACTGGACCAGCAATGACGGTCAGCCACCTGTAGTACTGGTCTGTAGCTGGATCCATAATCCAGATTTCTTTCCTAAAAACAAGTCAGTGAATTTTATTATTATTTAAGATTTTATTAATTTTCTTAAACATAAGTGTGAAACAGACAGACATGTTTGTTTTCTGTAATTAACTTTCCAGGTCCCAGTAGACTCATTGTATCTAATGGAGTACTTACGGGGGCTCCTCTTTCTTTTTATCGTCTTTCTTATCATCTTTCTTCTCATCCTTTTTCTCATCCTTCTTCTCGTCTTTCTTCTCATCCTTTTTCTCCTCCTCCTTCTTGTCCCCGTCTTTCTTCTCGTCTTTTTTCTCCTCCTCCTTTTTCTCGTCTTTTTTAATCTCGTCTTTTTTGTCCTCTTTTTTGCTATAGATCACAAGTTCAGTTTTTATGTTGGTAAAAAAAAGGGACTGAGGCAGTCTATGAGGGACTGTCGGGAGTCTACCAAACTACATGATGAGGAGGTCTAGTGGAGGCCTCATGGTTTTGGATTTTTGTTGGAAGATCTGGTGCAGGTCTTACATTTTTCCAGCAGATGGAACCAAAACACGTATGATTTTCATGTCTTGAGAACTTGAAAACTTGCAGCAAAACATTCCCACAAGCAACCAAAAGGACTGAATAGGCATTAAGGATATATTAAAAAGGAACTGAAAATGGGAAACATGTTTCTGTGCTATTATCTATGCTATTACTTGCAGAATATACCACAGTTGTTACAACAAAGTGAGCTACTAATGTCCAGCATGATCCACGACTCATTTAAAAAAAAAAAAACTACTTCTATTTACTTAATCTACTTCTATGGATTTTTACACACTTACTCATCTGTGTTGTTGCAGTTATTCATGTTGTAAGCAGCCAGTGGCCATATACTGGCAAGAGTTTGGAAAGAAATGAAGGACAACATTTTTGCACAGCGAACCTTCACAGTGTCTCACATTGGCTTTTTTAACATCCTTTTGTAGTTCCTTCAGTCTGGTTTGGCTCATCAAAGCTTTGAAGAACCATATGACATGTAGCTTTATCGCTTGGTTTGCCGAGCATATTTGAAATATTGCAAACAAAATCGACCTGAAAGATTGTCATTGGGAGTGACAATTAAACCTTTACACACTGACCATGATTAGTGCTGCTACATGTGTACAGTACTTACTTTCTTTTGCGGAGTGCGTCATTGTTACCAACAGACTGGGCATTGCTCTCTCGACTGGAGAAGTCTTTGAGCTCAGGGCCTCTAAAGCGCTCCAGAAAGGAGTCATGCCTCTCTGTTTCGGGGTTCATTCTGTGAGACGCCCAGTTGCGCAGCATGAAGAAGAAGTAAGAGAGCCTAGAGGGTCAGCAAGAGGGAAAAGAAATACAGAGTGACACCCATCTAAGCTAGGAGGGGACTGATTCAGAACACATGGATATTCACTAGGATCTGCTTTACCTGGCCATTGCCCCGGCACCGGTAAATGAATCTCTATGGGACTCTGTAGACAGCATTCTCTCACAGTTGTCTTCACAAAGAGAGTGAGCTCTGGGAGACAGCAGGTGGGAAAAAATGTGAAATTGACATGATCATGTTGGGGAAGTGTTCAGAGTTCATAGCTGGAATCTAAACCTGCAAAGCCGCACATGATTAAAGATGCACTATGTGAAATTTGACAAGAACTTTAGTTTAAAACATTCAAAAATTAACTAAAACTATCAACAGAATGTGAAGAAATAACAGTTTTGACATTATGTTTAAGATGTCTAGGTATTGTGTTGCAGAAATATCTACTAAAGTTAACCAGCTAGCCCTGTGCTTTCTGCTGAGATGTTGCCACCTATTTGTTTGGTGCAGGTGGCCAAACCTTACGTATTGTATCGTTAATGTTTTTAATATTACTTGAATTTTAAGAATTGCGTGGTGATATCAGACCTGCTGTCCCCATTTTCGATGACGGCTAGCTCATCATCAGGTATGTGGCTGGACAACCGCTGTCTGGCTGAAAAGGAGTTTTCGCAGCCGACTTTCGCCATGTTGTCGTGTCCGGCTCTGCTGGCCTGGAACACCAAAGAACAGAGAAACATATGTCGTAAGAGACAGCCATGTTGTGGCACAAACATAAGATTTCACAAGCCAGAAATCTCACAAGGACACAGCTGAGTGTCCATTTCAACATGTGTATGTGCTTGTTGTGCTTTTTAGAAACCGGTGATGTACTTGGAAAAAGACTGCAAAACACGAAACTATGCTACATTTAATCAAAGCTTATCATTGCCATCAACTGTCCCACATTTGTCTCCTGAGAGACATGTTGTTGATTTGTTTACTGACCACCACTCTTCACTCTCTGTCAAAGAGTAGCAACTAAAAATACATCCTTATTATGTCCTTAACACTAAACAGGATCAGTGCCCTCTCTCTGTGAACGGTCAGTGATCTCTGGTAATAGCACACTGTGATCAGCTGGTTTTTAAAATAACTAAGCTATGGCTTATAGAGTAGAGTGAAGTTGCTATGTTCAGCCATGTATACATCAGGTAAGTCCATTAGGGCACCACTTAAAGACTAGGTACAAATATACGTGACTGAGGGCAGTAACTTGCTTCACTTCTAGGTATAGTGTGTAGAAATGGTCAGTTCCACCTTATCGTATGATGCTGTGAAGGAACTGCATTTAGAAAAATCCTTTTTTATGTTTTATTCAGTTCATAGTGTGGGAATATTCTTACTTATTAAGATTTAAGTTTGTTTAAGTTTTCAAAGGCTTAATGGATTGTTTTGCTGCAAACAATATATTACTTTGTTCAGCAATTTGCTGGTAAATAATGACTCACTGATCTCTGGGGAGCACTGATGGTTGTAACACGTGCAGACATGTAGATTAGTGCTAATACCAAGGAGTTAACCAACCCCCACTAAATTAAATCACACTGAAGCTGAGTGTTTGAAGGGTGACTAAAGGTACACCCAACGCTGCTCTGTACATTAAATATAAATTACATCATCATCATCTCTGAACTACACTGCAGTTTTGTTCATCCAGAGAATCAATATAAACACTGAACAGCTTGGAGACCAAGAAATGATTAGAAATCAACATTATGGTGAGGAACCACAACTGCACTTAATCACATACTGAGAGTCATAGCACAGTTGTTCTGAGAATCTTGAAATGCCAATGCCCAATGCCAGCTGTCTGGCATTAGGGTGGCACTATCTGCCATTTGAGAGGTTCAATTATACCACAAATTCATAAAAACAATGTCTTTATAATATGTTCTTTTGTTCAGTGACTATTTACAGGAACTGAATTTAATGATGCACAAAACCTGAGCCTGACTAATATCTGATATTGGAATTTGATCTCAACATTTCTGAGCAAAATAACAGTTTATGAATGATCTGGTAATGATTCAAATTTATTGTGTGTAATGTGTAAAGGTGTTTGATAAACAGCTCTTTAACATGAGAACAAATGTTTAAATCACTGCTTTTTTGTTCTTGGAGATTAGTCGTCATGCTGCTCTCTAGTGTCAAGACCTACTAAGAGGCTTGAGACTTGAGGCAAGGTTGTGCATTAATTAGCTTTCTCTGGTTTTCTAGAAGAAATAGCTCAATATTCTTTTTAAAGCCAATTACACATGTAAAATGATGTGGTGATTTGATGCTGATCTTCAATAGACAGACAGTTTCTCCATCATCTCCTACATATGAACAAATAAAATAATAATAATAATAATAAAAGCTTATCTAGCATCACTAATAATCCCCCTGTTGCTGTGATAAACTGCAGAATATCTAAAACTCACAAACAAAACTTTGCAAATGCTGGTTTAAATCTCTATAAGAATATTTAAGGGAGGTTCTAGTGATGCATATTTTTCTAGGATCTAAAATTCAAACTATTTCAAAGTCTTTAATGGTAGAATAAACCCACCTGGATGAAGCCTTCTTACAATGAGTTTTGTAAGCTGATAAAACAAATGGTTCCCCTCTGGTTGTTTCTGTATAAATCCATATTCCAAACACAAATGTGATAGATTACTCCAGCGAAATATTCCCGATCCCTTTTGTCCACGCACAGCGTCACCAGAAAGTAGGGTTATCGGCTGTCCATGATTGGCAGCAGTGGCTGTGCTGGATGAGCAGAGGCGAGGCTGAGCTGACAGGTCCCACAGCAGACAAGGGGAGGAGTCCTGTCATCACTGTCCTCAACTCACAGCACACACAAACATGACTAGTATATCTCATAATACATATCAGGGTGATATCTACCCATCAAAAGGCTTAAAATGTAGAGATGATAAATAGTAATAATGGCAAATACGCTCTCAACTGACAAAATTGCAGGTCTATGCATGTATATGGTGATATTACATGAATAAAGCAAATAAGCAAATGATCTGTTCAGCGTGTGCAGTTAATGGCTAAATATTAGTGAATCAGTATAATATAGACAAATCATAAATCTGACTCAAAATATGTCTTATGTAGAAAAATATAATGCCATGAAATCATGAAGCATTAATGAAGTACAGCATATTAATTCAGTTGAGTTAAATCTAAAGTTTGTCATAAAGAAAATATCTTTTTTCTCCCTATATTGTAAGTCCATCTTTACTTTATTAAAATATGCTTCTAACAGCTGGTCAAAGTTAAGGCCAGTTGTTTTTCTCCTTTGCATAATACAAGTTCTCATACGAAAGGAACTTTCTTGTTAATGACCTAATCAGCTGCTGTATTGATGTACCAAGATTACTGTTTATTGTATGTCAGCATGAGATGTGACAGATGATGTATCCACACATCATATAGCTTTTGAATGGCAGTATCAACTGGACGCCAATCAGTTGATGAGCAGTAATGTGAGTTAGGTGTAGTCAGAGAAAAGCATCCTATACAGGACATTGCTTCTCCAGTCACCATCAGCTCAGTGTCAGTGCCCCCCCCCCAGCCCACCCTACCCCCATAAAGGCATAAGGTTAAAAGAGAAATCCCTTGGCAATACACAGAGCTGCACCGCTAATCCCAGATTAGACTTGAGTACCTATTTCAGCCATCTAATGCCCCCTCATGGCTAGGGTCACTTGAAGCAAAGTGCCGTTTTTTGCAGAACATTTTCCCTTTTGTGTCAATATTAACACAAATACTTGACCAGTCAGACACTGAGATATACCTGCTCTGAGATATATCTATGATCATCACTTTGGAATATGTTTTTTAACTTTCCTATATTCACTGAGATATTTGTAAGAATCTGGTTTAAAAATCAACTTTGTAATTCATATATGGACAAATCCACTGAAGATTGATGATATTGCTTTTTTTTGGTTTATCTGTAGTCATCTCAAACTGGAGGGAATTAGCACTGTAATAGACTTTAGGATTGTCCTCACTGAGAGTGGGTTTAGGCAATCCATTAATAGAAACAGTGTACTGGATATACAGAAAAGGTGCTTATCTACTATACAGAGTCTCTGTGAACACTAATAGTCACATTTCCTTTAAGATTGTCCACACACTGTTTCTGAATTAAATATAGTCCTAAATTTAACTTTGAATGAACAAAAATCTGAATACATGACTTGGATCTTTTTCTTTTTGGGTAAAGTTCTGAAAATTATATAAAAACATTACAAACCTAATCTAATTGATCTATTTATACATTCAACTACCTCAAATCCATTTTTAGCCATGAAGCAGCATAAAGTTAATACCATTAATGTTCTTTGAATGCCTTATTTTAACTGAATGCTGCAGTGGTGAAAGAAAATCAAGAAGCAGCCAACCAATCACTCTCCCCTTCTCCCAACCTCATTAGGTTTAGGACTGTTTCCAGGTGCACAGAGATATATTGAAAGCCTCTTTACATGTGTGGCAGAAGGCACATGGTAATTACCGCATCCTAAACCCTTGCTTTCCCAGAGTGCACCATTACACAGTGCAACAATTGTCTCCTGCATCATGGCTTCCTCATGCATTATTTCCAAGTCAATCAGACTCTGCATCCCCCTTCATTTGCACCCCTCAGCCATTCAACAATGAGCCGTGTCCAAACTGATGTGATGAGTCTCTAATCAGGAACGTTTACCAGCTGGCAGCACACTCACTGTGAGCTCAACTTTAAATGCACAGTGTATAATGTATAGTAAATGTAGTAAATTCATAAAGCACCCTATCTTATGCCTGGATTCACCTGGTCTGTCTGCTTTTGTATACTTACTGTAAATTAAGTATGGACTTGATATTGTTATTGATCATGCAGAAGATGCAGAGGACCACAGGACAACAAGGCAAAGCTATCCCGAGGCATGAGGCCAGGATGTAGTCTTAATCAGAGAGCAGGTGAACAACAACAGTGGACAGCAGGAGAGGAGCAAGGCTGTGTTTGTGTGAAGTAGCTGGATTACCTAAACACACAACAGAATGAGCCTGATAATCACAGTGAATTGCTTATTATTAGAATTACTATTCAAGTATCTGAATGCTGAAGATTTAGGCAGCAATTCAGAGGTCCATTACAGAATGATAATGTTTGTTTTTCATGTTGTTAGCCAAATAAGTCAGGTGAAACTGTATCCACCTTTCTGGCATGTATGACTACGAGCTCACAGGCTCAGTCAAATCCCTTCAGATATGTATTTTCTATGCAAAATTCTGAGTTGTAATGGATGTAATGGCTGGAGACTGACCACTGATGGATGGGACAAGATTTTTCCAATTTGCAGGTGTTGGTCTATTGATGATTTGAATTATTTAAACCTGCTGTCACATCCTGTCTGAGCTTTCTGTGTGTGTTTGAGTTCCTGTTTTATTTTGAAATGTGTTTCCCTTATATTTCTGTTATTTTTACATCCTGTGTTTTCCCGCCTTTGTTGATTTGACTTGTTTTACTCACCTGTGTCCTGTTTGCAATCACCCCCTTGTGTATTTAAGTCTTGGTTTTCTGTTCTGTCGCTGTTGGATCATCTGTTTGATTTCGGTCTGTTCTGTTGAGTTGGTCCCAGTCTTGTCCTGCATTTGCTTTGTTCGGCTCTAGAATAAAGTAATTTTTTTCAGTCTTAATCATCCTTCAGTCTCTTGCTCTGCTACACATGACACTTGCAATCATTTATTTTTTTGTAAATGTATTTGTTTCTGTCACTTGGTGCCAAAGGAAAGAAGCTCTAAGCACAACATTGCCATATTTGATATAGCTAACGTGTTAGCTTACAGTTTCCTCCTACATTTACACATCCAGCAGACACAAAGCAACAAACAGTACAGTTAATTTTGATTTTTGGCAAGCTGTTCAATGTGAGTCCAATATTCAATCTCTTTTTAGCTTTTCATTCGGCCTCCACCGACTCCTGAGGCAACTTTAGCTGCTTAATGCTCCACTCTGTTCACTAGCTAGTTACTAACTTAGCCGTTTTGTGCTGGGCAGGAATATGGAGTTTTTCTACTGAAAACAGCGGCCTAATTTTGTGTGGGGTCATCACCATAAACTACACCTTTCATGTCTAAGTTTTAATGTGATCTATTGGTAATATATATAATATGATATATTGGTAATAGCTGCTTCAAATGATACATTTGGTGATAATCTGTGGCACTCAACCCCAAGCAGATTGGTTCCTACTGAAGAGGTGAACAGATGGAAAACTGGTCATGAATATACTTGATGATAAAAGTTCAAATTTAAAAATCTAAATAGTTGCCTGAAACAACTGGGAGTAAAATGCATTTTAACTAATTTTACGCTTTGGTACACAAGCACATATTTACAGCAGCAGGACAGTGTGTATGGGACTGTGGGGAAGCCTGATGAGAATGGCTAGGAAGGTGGTAGAAGGCAGACTCAGAGACGTGTTGAATTACTAAAAAACGTCTGTCAGTCTATAGGTACAGGCAGAACCATAGGGGTGTTTCAGTCTCAGGACTTAAATCACTGAAAAATAAGTGAATTTAAATGTGTGTACTCTTGATTAAACCAGAAATACAGCTGTGATGGTATATGAAAGCAATGCTATATAAACTGGCTAAACAGACAAATGACAAATATGAATAAACAAATGACAGGTGTACCGGAGACAAATGGTGGGGTCTCACACACTTTGTCACTGGGACTGTTTTTAATAGTTTTTGAACAACAATGATCCATAGATCATTGCAGCCAAGATGAATCAGGCTTTGAAAACACAGGATATATGTTTATAGGATGAGTTTATTGCTGTTTTTAGTCTTTTCATGGGGTTTGTTGACACTAAAACACATAAAGAATTTCAAGTATCCTTTTACTATGTTGAATAGTCACTCATTGGACACCCAAGTGGAAATGCTATACCTTTGTATGTGACTCTGGCCAGTGGATGTTGAAGGATGTGGAGAGCAAACACATCACTGTGCGCTGTTGCTGGGCAGACTGTTACGTCCTTGAAATCTGCCAGGAGATCCAGAGTGTGTAAAAGTGTTGGTTTCTTGGTGATTCAGTGATTTTAAAGCAGTGTCAGAGCACCAAAAAACAAACAAAAAGAGGCTCCAGAAATGTATAAAATCTATGTATCCTAAATGAAAGTGGAACCCAAAAAAAATATAAAGAATAATTTTATATTTTTAATGAAATAAATTGAGTGAATTATGCAATGCATGCATGCAATGTGATACTGAGACACAGGCTACATGATAAGTAGGCAGTCAGGTGTGTCTTGGCTGCCAGAATCATTTTAAGTGGCTGTGGCAGTGCTTTAAGTCCTCTTGTGCTGATGAGTTGTGCTCTGTTCATCAGATGCTAGAGATGATTACTTGTACCTTGTCATTCTTTTATTCCAAACAGAGATGATTTATCCCCTGCCAAACACTTACACAGGGTTGCTATAACAACCTCAAGGACAAAAGTGGTCATTTGTGAGCCTTTACTAGACGCCATGCCAAACATGAGGAACATCTGAAACTCTCCTCTCACTGCATGTATGAAGCTGTACAGAAATAATATAACATTTAAAAAAGTGTTGCAAAAGAAGCACCTCTCTTCATTATTGTTTTGTTTGTATAATCCTGTAATAGTTCAGTAATCTGTACATGTGCTGTAATCAGCTACGCTCGTGCTGTTTGTTCCTGTTCCTTTGTGCAATCATCAGTAGTATTCATGTGTGTCCATGTGTGATTACCTTTACATTCAACCTTCTTCACAATTACATATACTTGACATGATTTCATGAGTATGTCATTGGCTGGCTGGCCCTTCTGTTGAGTGTCCGTTTGCTTGAAATTCAGAGTGAAATTTCCACAGCACCACATAAGACTGCTGATAAACTCTGAAGAATGAACAGAGGGTCTGGTCAGAGTGAAATGTGAATGGGTGAGCTCGCATCAATCGAGGTCAGGCAATACAAGCACATTCACAAATATGTGATGTTTGCAGTATCAGCATGTTGCATTACAGATGTAAAGAAAGAGCTGCATGGAGAATTGGACAGAAAAAACTGTTTTCATCTTGTAAACTATTATCATTATAATACATTGCGCTGATGAAATTTAAGTTTCCCACAGTCAAGATGTGACTGTTTGCCTGAGAATGATTTGGTGTAATTAGTCTGTGTTTTAGTTGAAATTAACCCTTTTCACAGAGGACATTTTGATATGTCACAGTAGGAAAATCACAGGTGTAAATGATTCAATTAACAATGGCTGAATACCAATTAGTTACTTCTAATTCTGTCTTGATGTTGTGCATGCTGGCTCACACTATCAGGGCTTACTGAGACACTGGAACAGAGCCATCATAATTGTTGTAAGTAGCACCTGTGCTATTTATGCAATGACAAGTCTGCTGTTTAAAAAGGCCATATGTGTTTGTTAGTCCTATCACATTTACACATAATTTATTGTGTGTAAATGGATACATGGGAGGCGGAAGTGTCAATTTGTGTGTATAATCTACTATTAACTACACATGTAAAGTTTTCAAAATGTTTGTGTAAATGTGATTTGAGTAAAGACTTTCTAACTTGGATTTGAACTCATGATCCTCTCAGTAATATTAGCTCATATACACCTGTGTAGTAGAGTATGCGAGTATGGCATTTAACTAAAACATCCAATGCTTTGTAACTTTTAATCAGATTTTGTCCATAATTAAGTCATATCAAGCTATTAATGCCTCCTTGTCATAAGAAAAATCCCACGTTCTGTGTCTCAATTTAAAATATAGATAATCCTTCTCCCATATTCAAATGTACATTAGTTTTCTGACAAAATGCTTGTGAAACTACCATGGAAATAATGTGACCATTTTGTTATCAGTTCACAGAGTAGGCCTTTGTGAACGTTTCATCAATCAACAGTGAGGATTTCATCACACCTCTGCCCTCTGCAGGAAGTTTCAGATATTGCTCTCACCAGTCTGGAAGTGAGTCCATATGGATGTGCCTTTCATGTATGGATAATATACTTTTCCTACAGTGACATTTTGACTTGTCATAGCATTAAAAGCACTGGAAAAAAATTAACAACAGCTAAATTTCATTGAGTTGTGCCGGCAAGCCAACTTGCAAATGTAGGGCAGTGAAACCGGCACGACTGCTGTTGTAATGCAGTTGTTGCGATTAGTGACACTAGTATGACAACTCAAAATGTCAGCCAAAAGGTCTGATAACCCTTAAGGGTATCTTTTGAACACATACGCAAAGATAGCAATGTCATTGTCTGTTTACATGTGAGTGTACTTACAGGTGCAATCATTCATTCAGCAATCATTTTTGTTATCATGCAAATTTAAGAATATGATCTCTACAACATTAAAGCACATTATAAGGAATGTTTGTATAATCTCTGCTATGTCACAGATGCTGCTCTGTTATTTTTAAATATTACATCAGGGAACATTCTGTCAAAGCCTGTTGATTTTTCTTGGAAGGCTGTCTCAAACGTGTGATTAATCTTTTTTTTTTTTTTATCCCAATCAAAAACAACCAAACAGTCTGTCCATGAGTAACTTGAACACAGTAATATCAGGTTGTCCTCTACAGTGTGTGAATCATTGTTAGACTCAGCAGACAAAAAGTGCCTTTCAATCAAATACATTACATCTTTTAATATAAACACCCTTGTCCAAACAGCCCGGTGTTTGATAAGCATTTATGGTTGCAAAACCAGTCTATCTGCTTATTGTAAAGCAATTAAGTAAAGCTTGTTGGTGACAGACTAATAATGAACTCACATGTTGTTCTGGGGCATTCTGCTAGCTGGATGCCTGCTTACCACAAACTTGACTGAGAACATTCTTCTGTGCTGTAACATGATCTGTCCCACCTCGAATGTTTGCATGCATCAAAGTTAGTACATGGTGCACTTTGACAGTTTTTCTCTTTATGTTACAGCCCTCCAGTGATGTACGTCTGTACTGTCAATCAAAGCTTCTGCCCTCCAGCTTCCCCTAAGGCCTCACCCATCAGTCCAACACATGCAGCTCAAAATCTGTGAGAATTAGTAATAGGGCAGCAACAGTATAAACAAGACTCCAAACTAAAGCAAGTCCTCCTCTGTCTTTGTAGAAGCATGTTGAAGTTATTACGAGAAAGAGAAGAGATGTTGCACTAATCCAACCTTTGTCTCCTTTGTAATTATCAAAGAAGTAATACGTTTTGTAGTCCATGCCAAAAGAAGACTGCCAAACTACATTGTTGTTAATATTGTACTAATTCTGCTTATATGTAGACATTAACAGGGTGTCATGGCTCTCAGTCAAGAATAAATCATGCTTCATTTGCTCTTCTTAAGCAATGTTCTTGCAGACACCGAAAGCTCTTGTTTTGTTTTGTTTTATTCTGTTTGGGGTGCCAGCCAGGCATTTCACATGAGTCAGCCTTTTAGTGAGTTTACAATGTATTTTAAATCCAACTGCACACAAGGACAAAAACCTTTTTCAGTAAATACCCTTTTTTTTGTTGAACAACCATGAATACACATATAACACAAACCCACTGCAGTATAAGTCAAGCAATTATTTATATTTGAAGATTACCTGCCTTGATGAAAAATGTGTAAAATGAGTAAGGGAGGCGGATTGTCCAAAATATTGTTAAAATGAGTAAGGGAGGCGAGTAAAATGAGTGACCCCTGGTGTTACCCGAAAAGTGGGTGAAATGAGTAAGTGTTACGGACCCCCTAACATACAGGCTAGCAGAGAGGGCGTAACATATTTAAAAGGACACTCAGACACAAAGTTCTAAATTAAACAAAAGTTTATTTAAATCAAACAGTAGAACTCAAACAAAGTGTCAACAAAAAGACGATGGAGATCCCAGCTGAAATAAACAAAAGAAGGGGAAATCACTGGGCCAGCCACACAGTGGGTCGTCGCACCCAGCTATTCCCTCTAAACTATCAAAATGGAAAAGAAAAGTAATCTAATCCTATAGGAACTAAAGAAAACCGAAAACTAGACTACCGGTAATCTCCAACCCCAAACTAAAATAACAAACCAGCAAAACAAAACCCCAGCACTAAAAAAAACATGCAGGGAAAAGAAAACAAGGGGAAACAGGAAAAAACGTCCCCCTTGCAGTTGTGAGCTGGGCAGTGGCTCGAGAGGGAGTGAGGCTTCCACTCAATCCTCCTCAATTGCTGTCACCAGGTAATTTGAAAACCCCGGGACAGGTGTGTCTTCCTGGAAGACAAAAACAGACAAAAGAAGAGAGAGAGAGACAGAGAGAGAGAGAGAGAGAGAGAGAGAGAGAGAGAGAGAGAGAGAGAGAGAGAGAGAGAGAGAGAGAGAGAGAGACAGAGAGACAGAGAGAGAGAGAGAGAGAGAGAGAGAGAGAGAGAGAGAGAGACTGACCAGCCGGGCGCAACAGCGCCCCTACAGGTCCACAAGTAACACCCCCACCCTAAGATGGTAATTTTCTCTCCCTTTCACATGCCTCACTTCCACATTAAAAGCCTGAAGAAACAAAGAGAGCAAGAGCCTTCTTCTCAATGGTGGAGTACACCTGTTGATGTTAAACTTCTTTGAGAAGTACGAAACGGGATGCTCCACCATATCATCTCCTTCCTGAAGAAGGACAGCGCCTGCTCCTGCATCACTTGCGTCAACACAAAGTTTAAACGGCCGATCAGACAATGGTGCAGCGAGTATGGGAGCATTGGTCAGCAAAGCTTTCAGACAGTCAAATGCACGCTCAGAGTCCGGAGACCAATGAAAACGGACTTTTGGACTCAACAAGTCAGTGAGCGGCGCCACAACAGCAGAGAAGTTTTTATAAAAATGTCTGTAAGTACCCCGCCATCCCCAAAATTGAAGACACAGATGAGATATCCAGGTTCATCAATGCCAGGACAATTGATGCTCATGATGCTCATCGGAGAAGAATGGAATACAAGGTCCAGGACAGGTTTCCTGCAGTAATCAATCTCGCTATCCAAGGCCAGCAAAACATTGTCTTCAGAGAAGGTCATACACAGGAGGCCCTGGCTGCAGCCAAATCCACCACATTACTAGGCTTCAACCTCAATAGGAGTGACACTGAGGTAAGACAATATCTTTACATGGAGATTCCAGAACACTACACTTAGAATGAGCAAAAGAAAGAGTGGAAAAAAAGACTGAGGCAGCCAGAGGAAGGAGAAATTCCCAGGATGATAGGGTTAGGATGTGCAACGTGTCAGTGGTCCAGGGCAAGAGATTCTATTTGAAGTTGCGCCTAGCTCATATCAGGGGCCCACAAAACTATGAGGACCTCAAGATGTACGAGGGCACAAAGTATAATACTTTCAAAGAAACAGCTCTGTCCTTAGGCTTGCTTGAAGACGACGGAAAGTGGATTGCTGCTATGAATGACGTATCAAGCTACTGTATGCATCCTCAAAGAAAGTCAGAGAAACCTTCTCCTCCACTACTGCCAACCCTCAGAACCCAAGGAACTCTTTGAGAGATTCTTGGACCAACTCAGTGATGACTTTGTCCATGAAGCGGCCAATTCACAAATTTGTCCAAGAAATAATAGACATAGACCATATCAAAAATCAGGTGCTGCTTGCCATTGACAATGAACTTTCACAAATGGGAGGTAGTCTGTCAAGCTACAAGGACATGCCACAACCAAGAGAACTCACAGAGGAAGAAAAGCTGACAAGTCTTCTGGTTCGAAAGATTCAACAAAGAAGAACAAAGACAAATTGTACAGTTACTGAGTCCTAAGCTGAATGATACACAGATGGAACTCTGTGAGGCCATCTATCAGGCTGTGCATACACCAAAAGAGGATAACATCACAAGTCAGTTCATTCTAACCTCACCTGATGGATACGGACAGACCTTTGCTTTTAAGGTAATCGCAGCTAAGATCAGGGCAGAGGACGGCATTGTGCTGTGTGTTGGCAGCACAGGCCTGGCTGCTCAAAACCATGAGGGTGTAAGGACTGCTCACTCAAGGTTTAAAATCCCAATCCCAGTCTTTGAAAACTCAATCTGTGCCATCAAAGCCGAGTCTTCCCTAGCTAAGCTGATCAAAGTGAGCAAGTTGATCATCTGGGATGAAATCTTCAGTGTACATCGGCTTAATGTTGAGTGCATTGAAAGAACTCTGAGGGACCTAATGATGTCAGAGCACCCGTGGGGCGGCAAAGCTATCCTGCTTGGTGGAGACCCTAGACAGACACTCCCAGCTGTCAAAAGAGAAGGCAGGGCTCAAATAGTCAAAGCCTGCATCCAGTTGTCACCCCTCTATCCTCTCTTGCAGGAACACAAGCTGCAAGTGAACATGAGGACTGATGAGGCTGAAAAAGAGTTCTACAACTATCTCCTTGATTTGGGGGAAAGGCAAAATGACACATGGAGAGCATGAAGTTCAGATACAGATACCGCCACAGTACTTGGGGCAAGATCTCAACACTCTCATTTCTGAGACCTTCCCTAACCGCCAAAATGGATGTGGTGACAAAGACAACATTCTTAAAAGGCACTGTATACACTCCTCTGAACAAAGATATCAGAGCTATCAATGAAATGTGTTTGTCTGTGTTCCCTTGAGAAGAGAGAGTCTACTTTTCAGCTGATTCAGTCCTGGAGGACAATCACAAGGATGCACTGCCTGTTGAGTTTCTAAACTCATTGACACCTTCTGGGATGCCTGACCATAAAATGAAACTGAAATTAGGCACTCCAGTCATGCTGCTTAGGAACATGCAAGCAGGTCCTGACCGGACTCTCAAAAACTGCACCAGGATGGTGGTTTTACAGATGATGGACAAGGTGGTTGTTTGTGAGATTGCTGTAGGGACAAAAAAGGGTCAAAGAGTCTTCCTACCAAGGATCCCTCACCATAACAGAAATGATGAGCATCCCTTCACCTTTGTCAGACGACAGTTCCCTGTCAGGTTGGCATTCTCAGTTACCACAAAGGTCAGGGACAAGAAAATGAACGAGTTGGCATCTACCTCCCTCAGCCATTGTTTGCTCATGGCCAGCTCTACACAGCATTCTCCAGGGGAAAAAGGGCCACCAATGTGAAAGTTTTTATTTAAGGAAATGAGGAGGGAATCACAGACAACATTGTGTAAAAGGAGCTACTATAATTCTGTGTAAGTAGCTGTCATTTGGTATCCTACACTGCCCTCTATAATTGCATGTATTAAACATTCTATATAAAGATGTACATATCTTCTGTCAACAATCCCTAAAGCTTTGTATGCCAAATTCTCCTTTTGGTTTCTTTTTTACTCTTTAAATTATATGTTGTTTCATACATTTCTATCCTTCACCTTCTACTTTTTATTTTGGACTCCGGAACTACTGCCACCTGGGACTATTTGTTCAGCCTGTGACATATAGGCATAGAGAGGAAAAGACGACAACAAAGGGAGAGGCGACATTGTTTCACGGTCACGGACATGAGGTCTCCAATGATGTTAAGGTGAAGTTTAGGTTTATAAACAACTTCTTCAACAGAGAGCCAGCAACAAAGGTCACCATTTCTGACGGTCACAGATTGTGGTGTTACACCGGTTACAAGGGAAAATATATTTTTTCAGACAATACTTGCATAAACTATTCAATTTTTCTGATGTAATGAGTATTTTTACATTTTCCTCTATCATTACCCATCCTTACCAAGATATAGAAATTTCTTAGATTTTTGTTTTAACATATGACTGTTTTCATTAGCAACTAGATCATACTTCACAATGTGATTATGCATGTAAAACCTAACCTTTTCAAGCATTGTGTCCACTATATTACAATTTAGTCTGTGTGTCATAGCCTATATAAACATTTTTCAGAAGTCCCATTATCAATATATATTGACTCCGTTAATGAATGATCAAACAACTATCTGACTCAACTACACTCATGGATTATAATTTACTCAACTGCATAAAAAACACAATTTACATATTTACTTTTCAGCTGAGCACTGTGAGGACAGTCAGCAGCAAATTAGACTGATGAGATCATTGGAGACACCTGCAGCTACAGGTACTCTGAATGGACCCGGTCTGGTTTGGATGCTTATAAAGTATAAATTCTCACCCAATTCTGTTTTAGACAACTTTTTAGCCAACTTCATTACAACTTACTTCCACAGCTTTTACTCATATGTTTGGAAATTATGGTCAATAGGCCTCATTTAAATGAAACTATACCTCATTTTTGAGTTAATGCCAGTTGTCATCCCAGGTCAAAAATGACCCAAGGACAACAGGAGGGTTAAGTATTTCAAATTCATCAGGAGCACATGAACATCATAGTATGAAGTCTTCCTGTTTTTCTTCACAACAGGAAAGTCTTCCTTTTTAACTATAATAGTCATGTATATGTATATGTGAGAGTGTTTCAGTTGTGTGTATGAGAGCGGTCCAGTTGTATATGTGAGAGCGTTCCAGTTGTGTGTATGAGAACATTGCAGTTGTATATGTGAGTGTCTCAGTTGTATATGTGAGAGTGTCTCAGTTGTATATGTGAGAGCGTTTCAGCTTTATATGTGAGAGCATTTCAGTTGTTGTAGGTCTGAATATTCCGATATTTGTGTTTATGGGGGCATAATTAATGATACAGCATTTTAAAACAAAACATGACAGTCTGATGAGGTGAATACACACTTGAGGAAAAAACATGGAACAAAAAAATGAGTAATGTACTTAGTCAGAATCCCATTGACTTTAGACCTATCCAGGACTGTTTTCCCTTCTGGCACCTTTCGTTGTTTCCCAAATGCCACTGCATTTTGACACGCTTATGAAATAAGCATCTCCATGAATTTCAGCCAGGCAGGTAGATGACAGGTAAATGGCACTTTCTGGATATAGCTATATGGTTCCTTTCATTATATTTCCTACGTTGTTACAGCAATTTCTGGATTAATATAATTTGTTACAAAGATTTGGTGCTAAATGTAACCTTTTAGACAACACAGAAAAATCCCTACTTTCTGAGCAAAACTACCTAATGGCAATTCACCGGGAAAGACATACACCCCCTCCCCCTGAATGCCCTCAGTCTCTAGTTGAACGTTAAGGGTTCAAAAGGCTGGTATTGTTGTAGAGAAATTGTCAAAATGGTCTCACTAAAATGAAATGGCTACTACTGAGACCTAAGATCAACATAGATGAATAAAATGATGCTCTTTGGATCCACACAAGTCACAGCTTTCCATTCATACCCAATTTATGCAACACCAAGACAGTTTAGGGCACACAGTATGCACAAATAGTCAAATAGAAAAGGTGAAAATAACACAATTGCACTGCATGCAGAAGACTGGGGCTGGGTATCGTTTAGAAAATTACGATACCAGTACCAATCCAAGTACCCTTAAAATGATAGATACCAATTGAGTACACTTAATTCGATACCCATCATGTGGATAGAAGCATTAAATTGCATAAAATAGCACCACCCCTCCATATCTAAATTATTTCATTTTTACACAAACGCATTTTGAAAGTGTTCAAATTATTGACTAATTGACTTAACTCAGAGATTAAGGTGGTGAACACTAAACTAAGTTAATTTTGACAAATGGGGAAATCAATGGAGGTGTTTCACAGGAGGCAGGAGCAGCTGGAGCAGCTGGAGCCAGGTAGGTGAGTGTAATGCCGGTGGCAGTACTGAGCAGAGATTCTGGGATCTGTGGAGTCGTCAGGAAACAGGTGAGTCTTGCTGGAGTACAAGGCAGAGCGGAGTTCAGGAAACCAGGGAGCAGTGGGAAAATTGTAGCTGGCAACCTGAGAGCTGCACATAGAATGATACTTTAGAATGACATGAACAGGCAACAACCATGAGAGTGAGCCAGAGCACTGTAGCCTACCACACAGGCAAAACAATCTGGCAATCGTCTGAAGAATGGAGTGCAGGACCGGTCCTTAAATACTGTGAGTAGTAAATGGCTTGATGACTGATTGACGGCAGGTGTGCAGGTTGCAGTGAGGAGCACTCCAACTTCGCCCAGCTCCAGACCAACCTCCAACAGAGGACAAACCACAAGACACACCCACAAAAGGGAAGGAGGGAAAAGGGGAAACAAAGGGAAAAACACTGGGATCCTGACAATCTTGAGTTGATGTTAGAGACTCCTTTGAAAATAGTGTGATGGCATATTGTGATTTGTTTGGAATGGTATTTGTTTTGGATATTTTTTAAACATCTAATTTACAACATTTAATATAAATAAATACACTTGTATCTGGTGTTTTTCCATTAGTATTTGTATACTAAACATAATGTCAAATAATGGTAATTGGAAATTGTTACATCTACTATAATTACACTGTATCACTTATGTGATATATGTGCACACATACCAATCATAGGGGAAAAATGTTAAATTTGGCTGAATTAAAAAGCCAGAAGTAGAAACGAATGAAGAACCGTTTGGGAGTCGGAAAGAGTCGGATCTCCTTGCTGAACTGAGCCAAATGATGTGGCTCACTCAAAAGAGCCGGAATTCCCATAACTGGAGTCCAAGTTGAGATGTTATTGCTCCGGAGGGGGAAATAAAATGAGAAAGAGGAGAAAAAAGGCATAGTATTATTTTGGTTTGACATAGATCTCATAGTTGTCTAGGAGTAATACATGAAACACTACTGAGATATCTTCCCTAATTTACTTTAGTGCATTTCAGAGATATGGTGACAACAGACTGCATTAATATGAAGCAGACAAAGAGTAAGGCAGCATTAAGGGACAAAATGTATTTACGGATTTAAGCGGTGGTCTGCAGTGTGAGCAGTGACCGCAGGGCAGCCACAGCCACGCTCACTCCGCTGCAGCAGGCTGCAGTACACACCGCTGCGTGCACGTCACACAACAAACGGAAGAGGAAGAGAGGGGGCAGAGGAAGAAGAGAGGCTAACGTCCTGCACAGTAGTTAGCTGCTCGCTGGAGTTGGAGTTTTTCCCTTCACGGCTATGATTGACAGAGTCAGCGGAGGTTTATACGGGCATGTCCGCACACTCGCTCCGTGGTTATCTTAACGGCAAGAGCTGCGGCATGGCGAGCCACGAAAGAGCACAGAGTCTTCGCCACTCGCACACAAGAGCAACAACATCATGTGTCGGATTATTGAGGATGTTATTTATTGCTTTTATTCACACGACGAGGGCGAATAAACAAGGTTTGTAACTTAGCTACGTCCGCATTAGCTCCAGCGCTAACTTCCGCAGACACTAAGGTTACCTATTCGGGCTAACTTTACCACAGCTAACATTAACT
The DNA here is from genome assembly GCF_963691925.1 of Scomber scombrus. Lineage (NCBI taxonomy): Eukaryota > Metazoa > Chordata > Actinopteri > Scombriformes > Scombridae > Scomber > Scomber scombrus. Next base: position 7,392,147 of record NC_084977.1, on the reverse strand, counting down.
CTTGTCTAACAATGTTAAATGTGCTTATCTCTCCGTGACATTAACGAATTTCTACTAAAAGCTGGAGCGCGCTTGTTTGAAAAAAAATGTTTCACATAATAACATTAGCTTAAACTGCAAGAGTCGCCGTCAGTTATGTTAGCTGTATGTGGCCTTTTAACGTTACTGTAAACGTTAGCTGCGGCTGTAGCTTGTTGTCATGTTGTCAGCCCTCCATATATGGTGAAGTAAAGCAAACATACCAAATTATACCATGCATTGCGGAAATGGGAGCTTGTTAGCATCTCGCCTACTACTTATGTTACACCAGCTACTGTATGACTGTATATAGTGTCAACATTAACCTCACATTGGACTCAGTTGTGAAGTCAATGCTTGGACACAGGCAGATGACTGTTATCTGTAAACGTGGCCGAGCGTTTTGATTTTGACCCTGAGTTATTTTCCAGCTTGGCACCGATCAGTCCAAATGATCAGTCCGCATTTTATTCATCCAGCTGTCAGGTCATATAAGTCTCCCAGTCCATATCCAAGATAAGTTGTGCCAACTTAGAATAAACGTGCCCGGTGCTTATAAATTAACACTGGTACAAAAACAGTTGCAGCACAACTCTAACCTTTCTTCTTATTAGAAATACACTTGAGTTTTAAAGCCGTGAAAATACGATGTCCCACTACAAGCCAACGTCAACACTGCAAGTTTTTAAAAAGGGAGCCAATGTTAACTTTGACATAGATAGCTGCTGGTTGCATTGCTTCGTTGTTGAAACCATCTGTACAGATTTACACAGGCCCACGTTAGAAGAAGTGGCATGTGATTTAAATGGAGAGAAAGGATACAACTTCTGCTTCTGCTTTAGTTTGGCAATCCGAATGAAATCTACAGTGGACCAATCCAATAGCTGTACTGTCATTATATGTTTTCAACAGCTCAATCACCAAAGGAGCAGACATGTAGAGTTTTAACATATCTGTTGTTTTGAATAGTGACTTTAAAAAAAAACTCTTAACCATATTTTTTTAGTTAACAGTGTTTTCCGTTCACACACTACTCTGTTAACATGGCTACCTTGCTGCTTGTCTTTTACAATTATCACATCTGTTTCTATTTGCTTTTATTGATGAATTTAAAAATAGTATTTGAGTATTGAGCACATTTTAAATCTTGAGTTGGTGAAAAAGAAAGATAAAGGGGAAATACTTTCACTTTGTGAAGTCTCACTCTAGCTCATTATGGCTATTTAAACTATTTTCATTTCACTTCATACTGACAAACAAACACAACAAATTTGCAAATAAATCTTGACCCTTGGAAGAACAGCACTAATATTAGTTGTGTGGTATACCTGCAGCGAAATCTGTAAAGATAATGTATCTGTAACGTGTTGCATTACGTGATAAGATCATCTGGATCTGCTGAGGAGGTTCGGTCTATTACAAAGTTCACAGACAGCAGGAGTAAATTAATTAGCCAGTGCATGTCTAACATAATAACACATCTCCCTGTTTAAAGTGGGCTGTGAACATGATCTGTGAAGGTCGAGCTGTGGGACTTCAGTGGCGGTGTCAGGTGAAAAGCTTCTCATTAGAGTGAAAGCAGTCATAAATGCTGAGTGTTGAGTTGAACTTAAGTTTATAGATTCATCTCCCGAGTGAGTAACATGAGAGTCAACGCAAAGATGCATCCTGAAAATCCTGTTGATAATAAGTGCGATTACTTAGGATTTACTCCCCTTTCCACACATGACTAAAGAATATTAGGAGGCACTGACTTAGGTTCATCCTTTTTCATCCTTTTCAAGTCAGTTGTAACATGCAGAAACACATGAGTGTGTCCTGTGTTGACAGTTGTACATAAATGATCCTCGTTGGTATGCTTTGGATGAGATGTCAAACTTAAACACTTAACAGAGCAGAGAGTGATCTCAGATCTCAAGCCTGCTCTTACTCATGTGTCTTGTCTGCTCTGAAAGTACAAGAGATTAAAGTTCAAGTCGGGAGTTATCTTTACTAATACTGCTTTGTGGTTCAGGAAGATATATCGACCTGCTAACAGTCGAGTTGCTCACAGAAAGGTATTTTTATTTCTTTCTGCAACAGTTTTCCTCATACGTCTTCGCCACACTGCAGCTCAGTTATGATACATGTGGCTGCTTTTGTCCGAACTGAATGTCAGCAGTGAAATTGGTTTCTGCTTTGCTATGTTAATCAATTTAGATGTATCACATTTTGGTAGCCTTGCTCAGTGATAGGTAAACAGTTAAAAATGTCAACGTATTTAGTTCGTTGTTCTCCCTTTCAGTATTCATAATCGTAAAATTTCCCAAACTGCTGAAATTAGAAGCAGAGTCTTTTCTTTTGAGGTGATAATTTTAAAGTTAAGTTTATAGTTTGTGATACTTATAGTAGTCTTCCTGTTTTTCTTCACAGCATTCATTCAGTCAGACACAATACTAGAAGTTCTACATTTTGGTGAGGGAGGCCTTTTACAGGTAAGCGCCACTGCTTTTCTTTCCTCTTTCTTGTTCATCTTGAAAAAATGCACCACCACTAACCATAGATAGTAACATTTATAGAGCAAGGGGTTAAAATAACGTAATTTACTTGATTTACAAGTCATCCTTCCTCTAAATGTAATAATGTAATGTCTAGTTACATCACATTTAAATGATTGCATATCTCTCTTTTCTTTTTGCAGGCAGACTCTGACATTGATTTTAGTTTATATCATCAACAAAGGTAAGTCATTCCAGAAATATCCCCCTCAGTACAACCCTCATCAGATACATGTTTGTGTGCCTAAATGCCACTTTGCAAACGTGGGTGTAGTCAGGAATGCAGGTGCTACTGTTTTACATCTTATTACACTGAGCATATACAGTACGCTGTATGCTTGGGGTGGCCATAATTTAGCACAATCTGATAAAATAAGCCGTACAGTAGGTAGTACTGTTTTAAAGCTTATGCTCAAGTTTTATTGACACTGTAACAGCTGATCCAGTCGGTGGAATTTGAGGGTGTATTGTGCGCTGCTCTGCTGGCATTATTCTGTAAACTGTTGCTACTATATAAACTTTAAGTGAAGCGCGTAAGCATAGCCTGAGGACTTCTTGAACTGAAATGACAGGGTGAAACAATACCAAGTCTTCTATAGCACAGGTCGCTGCACTTCCAGCTTTTTAACCTTCACAAACAAACAAACGCTGCGCTGAAATCGCACTGTAACACATTTTTGCAAATGCATCACCAGTCACCGGGGTCATGTGAACAAGAAAGTACAAAAAGGTTATTTTGTCAGGGATAATGAATCTAAGCAGGCGTTTTATTACATTTGGCAGGCTACAAAGTATCCACCAAAAATAAATAGCTCGAGCATCATAATCACAAGCTGCCAGAGCCTACGAGGCAAGAACTTGAAACCGTACAAACTACTGCCACAAGGTTGGTTAAGTAGCATGAAATCCGTCAGAGACAGAGAGAACCAGCAAGTCGTTTTCATCCTGCAGTCACACACACACACACACACGTATGCACCAAGTCTCCCCTCAGCTCTGTCAATCATGAGCCGTTAGTGACATTAGTTGTCAGGCAAAGCGCTCGGTCAGTTTCATTGTTGTTCGACCAGACCACAGCACATTTCACACCTACGTACTTGGAAGTGTCTAGTGTGGCAGGCCTTGAAAGATAGTTGATGTGAGTTTAACAGCAGATAGTTTGTACCCACACAGACAAAGCTAAGAGGAGCAGACTGGCACATTGTTGTGTTTTTGTTTTTTTGTTTTTTTAATTACGTTGACCAAGACCTCCAAGGAGGCTTAGTTGTGGTGCTAGTGTCCCTGGTTAGTTAGACCACATGACCTCACAGTCGGTGAATGCATAGACACAAGAGTGGCTGACAGAAGAGCACTTTAGGGAAGTTACCATTAGACAAACATTGTTATCTTAAGTCCCAGTGCTCTGAAAACTACAATAACTTTCTAAGAACTGTGCAACCTTGACCAATAAAAACATAACAGGAAACAATCTGTAAGCATGTGATTGGCTGTCGATTAGTCCAACAGGTGGAAGCGCTGTTTCCACGTCAGTAAAACAAAGCTGGAAGCATGTAAAAATTCAATCAGGTCACGTCATGTTTTTATGAGGCAGCCTCCACATAAACACAGCGACTCCTGTCCTAACTTTTCTCATGTGTGTTTTGTCTGGGCGCAGCATACAGCGAGCCTTTACTCTTTGTACAGTGTGTTCTAATCCATAAAAGGGTTATCTTGCACGGGCATAGCATGACCACTCCCTCAACAGAGTTGTGGGGGAAGGGGGGAGGCGGGGGTTTGGTTTGCTGCTCGACTGTTGTTTCAGAGAGTGTTCAAATGTTGAACTTCCCCCTTTTTTTTTCTTTTCTTTTTTTTATTCCCTCGATCATTCAGGGTTTGTCATCTGTGTGCAGTTCTTCATCTTGGAACTGCTCATCTTTTTGTTGTTAATTATTATCTCCCCTTCTATTACTCGGTGTACTCTGCTTTTGGGAGGAAGGTTGTCAACATGCTTGTCACTTGCACAGGAATGAAAACGTTTTTCACTCTCTGTTAGTTGGGGGTTTTTTTGTTTTGTTTTTTAATACACTCGCCCTAAGGTTAGCCTGACATGTACATCTGAGGCCAAGACGCAGAGCCTCAATGTTCCCCCCTCCTCCCCTTCCCAGCTACTCCAATTACACTCTGACATTCAACACATTAGCTGTGAAGCGCTGAGCAAAAGGCCACACAGAATTCACAGCCAGGACACATTTGAATCCTTAATCCCACAAGAATTTTGTCAGTAGTTGTTATATTAATGAGTGAAGTGAGGACAGGCTGTAGATGACAGATTATCTCGGCGGAACCCTGAACAGTCCGGGTCTCCGTGTGGATTTCTGCTGCACCTCAGGGGATGGAAATCCATCCCCGTCTCCAGTGAGCCCAGCTATTGGAGCACACTGCCATGGCCATTGTCTGCTCCCTTACACATAGACTTGGTAGTAAATAGGTGAAATTGATCTCTGGTTAATTGTATGACTCTAGGATGATGTTGGAGTAATTACATTTGAGTGGTGTGTATTAGGGGAGGGTGTTCGGTACCGTTACATTAATATTGGTGCAAAAGAAGGGTGGATAAACAAATATGAAGATGTAATTTTTCCTTTCTTGCCAGCTTAACTTTTCCATGAATAGTTCTGTATATTTGTAAATTTTGTCATTCAGGCGTTGTTTTTCAACCATCAAATGACTTAAAAAGCGCTAACGTGCCACACCTGCATCACTGACGAACTTCTGATTTCAGGTAGAAATAAAATTCCTAATGACACTGTTCTGTTGTGTGTTACCTCTACCAAAGAAGATTTGCTTCTTTCTGGGGAAGGCCCTCCCTATTGTTAAGATCCACCTGTTGTTAAACAGGTTTGGTGAGTCAGCGCCTGTGTCCTACAACCAGGCGGGCCCAACCGATGCTCCAAAGCGTCGCCTGCCTTAAATAGGAACAGCTCTGAAGGTGTCAGGAAGAGACACGTCTTTCTCTCTCTGTCTGGTTCCTTTTTGTTTTTGTCAATGCGGCTCCCGTCTATGGATTTTCGTGAAGATTTTACACATGGAAATAGTAGGCCGCACATGGGAGTGGTCCCGTGGCCCTCTTAGTTAAAAAAAGCCTGGATGCACACCGTGGTGTCTTGCTTGTGTGTTTAGCGTGTCATTTGTTTGAAATGCACACAAAGATGGATACTATTTTTCCATGCTTGATGTTCCTCCTATCACATCTCCCTGTTTCTCACAGCACTTCCCCGCACCGTGGGAACTGCCGACCTATACGCTTTGAGCCTCCAATGTTGGACTTTCACGAACAGTGAGTGTCTCTTAATACATTCTTACATAAACTGATCATTTTGTATTGTTTGATCTATGTTTCTATTATATTTCACATTACATTTCACATTCTTTTTTTCTGTTATGGATGAATAACTATTCTTTTTCTTAAATATAATCAAAAGCATAGTCTAATATGTTATTAAACAACATGTCCAGAGGATAATAAACACACAGCCGCTCACTCAATATGTTCTATTGCTACCTAAAATAAGCTAAACATAAGTTTCAGCCAGACCTGAGCTTGTCAAAAATAAATGGATCACTGAAGAAACATTATAGCAATCTGTGGAATGCACTTTACAAAACCACATATTCTTAACCCCACCGCCAGCACCTTATTTCACCTAGGCCAGGCTTATTGCATCACATTCCTTTCTGTCAGCGGGTTTAGACCCATGCAGTACGACCCAGCCTCAAGTGTAGCCTACCAGGGTACAGTGCACATGATTCAGTTGCACTCAGAGGGGCTGATACCTCTACACTAGCTCACAGCGAGAGGCTCATCTGTCTCGGCCCGTCCTCCCCTGTCCTACTTCCTCAATAAAGAATCCACTTATCAGTTGTAAATGTTTTGAGAGCACGAGACCTTGAAAATTCTCAACCTGTGCTTACCACACTGGAAGTGAAGGCAAGATTGGTTAAGTCTCGATAAAGAAGCTCATAAAAGCTCAAATGTCGAAGCAGTGTAGTTTATCTTTACTCGCTTTGCTTAAATGGCACGACAGGTGCTTTTCAGATTTCAACCTACCAAACACGTTGACAGTTGAAAGACTCCCTCACTGTAAATATTTTAATGGGCGTCATTCTGCAGCCAGAGTAACTTCATCATAACATAATTATGCACTTGCGAGCAGGGAGTATCATTAAAAACTCCCCAAGTTCCAAGTCTCCACGAGTTGATTTTCATACCACAGTGAAATGATAGAAACCACAAGCTGGCCGGAAGGTAGGAAATCAAAGGGTTTATGGTACGCCGCTTTGGAAGTTTATTAGCAGTGATGTGAAGTGCAGTATGTGCAGTTAACAGGTCAAAACTTGCAAAAACCCCACTAGTATGATCCTTTACAGAAAATGAACAATTTGCAGTTGGTAACTTTGAGGAATGTCAAAGCCATCATTAGTCATATTGTGGATAAACAGGAAGGTTCTGGCTGTCATTTTACCAACTAGTGCAATGTTTCATCTTGTTGTGAGTTGTGTCAGAGCTTCTGTACACATGTTTCAGCGGTTATGGCTCTCCTTTTAATTACTTTTCAATTTCTTGAAATAACCCAAGCCTAAAGGAAAGGCAAGTATTTATAGAACTTACAGGAATTTGCATTAAAGTGATGGGTAAAGAGATTTATACCGTTAAGAAATATGTAAATTTGTATGTTGTTGTGTTGTTCAGTGTATCTCTACTTGCTCATAAATGCTTCTTTTCTTCATTCACAGGCCTGTTGGAATGCCAAAAATGGAGAAAGTTTATTTACATAATCCTAGCTCAGAAGAAATTAGTTTGATATCAATATCAGCAACAACAGCACACTTTCATGCATCATTTTTCCAGAATAGGGTAAGTAGTTATTATCACCTTCATTTCTTTTTGATTGACTGATCTTTGTCTAATAAGAACTTTGGGTTAGGGTTAGGGTTAGGCTTAGATTGTCGTATTTTTACAGAAAAAAACTGATGATCTTTAGTCACATGGTGGTATTGATTTTACCATGTTATATCATTAGCATTGGTTCTTCCATTTGCTTTGAAAAGTGAGGCATTTATAAAGATAGATCAGTGCTTTGGCATAAACATAAACTATTGGCATAAACTATTGTAAACAAAAGAGGCTGCAATCAGTTAACACAATTCATCCTGTCTCTTAGGTACCATTTGCTGAGTTTTACTGAGCTTTACTACAGTAGATATTTTCAGTCTAAGACTTTCTTCGGGCATCAACAACAAAGCAAGCGAACAACAGCATACAGTAACACTGGAAGTCCCAATGCAAATCACATGTGCCACTGAAACATGTGATCTCCAACTATTGTTGACTCATATGTATTTAGATAACGTGAGTAAAGATAAAGAGTCATAAACACACAGTGAAACAAAGCCAGGCAAAGTAAACCACTGTAGTATCAAGTTATGTGAAGCATCCAGCAACACATACTGCACACTGTATGTTTGACTTTTGTTTTTTGGAAAAAAAACAAAACAGTGAAATCAAGCTCACAGGATGCATTGTCTCAGGAGGATTCGTCCGAAATAACTCTGACATACTCCAACCTATGATAACAGTCACTGAAGTGAAGAGCTATAGGAGGAGTAATGAGTTGTTGTCTTCTGTCTCCAAACTGACACATTGGTCTTACTGCTAGTTTTTATGAGAGAATGAAGCACTGCAGCAGAGACTGGATTGTCGTCCTCTGCATATGACCAAATGCACAAAAGCCGTAATTTTAAAGTAACTATTTGATGTTTTTTAATCATAGCAAAGAGATCGCCAAAGACTGGAGCAAAAGCAAGGCCATTGATGTGCTTTTCCATGTAAAATGTATATATATATCTTAACTTGAGGACATGAGAGTCTAGATCACAGAGACGTGGAGAGGGAGGGAAGTCGCTTCGGTTTTGAAGATAACAACCTATGGCCTTCAGTCCTCCATCATGAGACATTTGTCTATAAAGGCGTTCTATAACTAGTGTAGACAAAATAACTTCTCCAGTGTTACCCTTAATTTCACACACTTTAGTCTTCAATTAAAAAGTGAAATTGAAGACTAAAATCTATCAGTATGTAACATCTCATAATGTCCTGTTGATAGAAATAAACAAGACCTTTCTTTTAGTCGTTTCTGTACATCGTTCATGTCGCTATAAACCGACAGGAAATGATTCAGCCGATTATGATGCAAAAAACCACAGCACAGTCGCATATGACAACCACGGGCTGCACCGAAATGTGAGTGTAGCTGTAATGTTTTCATAGCGCTTGACCATGTTAAAGTTAGTGTTACGATCTCAAAGATTTTAAACTCATCTGTTTGTTTGTCAGTGCGTGCAAGTAACTCTGAGAAGCTGTAATCTTTCTTATCTGTTTCTTCAACAGATAATTCCACCTGGAGGAAACACGTCATTTGATGTCGTGTTTCTCGCTCGAGTAGTTGGGAATGTAGAAAACACTTTATTTATTAATACGTCACATCATGGAGTGTTTACATACCAGGTATGAACCAAAATAAACAACGCTTTAAAAAAAAAAAGACTTGCATGTCTCGTGCCACTAGAAGTGTGTCTGTGTTTGTGTATGTGTGTGTGTGAGACTTGTTGTTTTCTGTCCCTTTTCTGAAGGTTTTTGGGGTTGGCATCCCAAACCCCTACAGACTCCGTCCCTTCATAGGGGCTCGAGTCCCAGTAAACAGCAGCTTCTCGCCGCTAATAAACATCCACAACCCATACAGTGAACCACTGCAGGTAATTTAGAGCAATATGAATGGTTAACTTTGCATGTTTGATTTTTATTTCGGTGTATTGAGTTAACATGTTGCTTTTTCCGGGTCTACTCCAGGTTGTTGAGATGTACTCCAGTGGCGGGGATCTACATCTCGAACTTCCCACAGGTCAACAAGGAGGCACTGGAAAATTATGGGTTAGTTTTTGTTGTTCCAGTGTGTGTATTGTATTGATAGAACTTTTAAAGATGTATGATAATTGAACTCGGAGTCGAGACGCAGCGACTCATGCTGATCTTTCCCCCCTCCAGGAAATTCCTCCATTCGAAACAAAAGGGGTAATGAGAGCCAGCTTCTCATCCAGAGATGTGGATAACCACACGGCTTTCATCAGAATCAAAACCAACGCCCCCAACGAGGATCAGTTCATCATCCTGCCTGTAGAAGTGGAGGTCACATCAGGTGCGTTTATCCAACCTTTGTGCATTTTCATTAGCTGCAGGTTGTCTTTCAGTTTCACAGCTCAGTATTTGTCTTGGTCAGCTTCTGTAAGGTGTTTTTTTGTTCTCTCTGTGCAGCCCCTGGTATATACTCCTCCACAGAGATGCTAGACTTTGGTACGCTGCGTTCACAAGGTATGGATTCTTTCAAAAGAGGCTACATCTTTCATGTTTTCCTCTTTAGTAATCTTTTCACAGTCTTTGCTCACTCTCCTTCCAACTTATTTGTTTGACAGATCGCCCAAAACTGCTGAATCTACACCTTTTAAATTCAGGCGCAAAAGACGTTCCAATTACGGTAGGTATCCTTTCGCATTTTAATCCTACATACAGTCAACTGTCATCTTAACCTTTATGTAATCATCCTTTTTTATGAATGCTTTACAGAGTGTACGCACGACACCATCCAACGAAGCAGTCACAGTAGATTTCAAAGCGGTCACACTGAAAGCTGGAGAAAGCAGATACACCAAAGTTGCAAGTATTAGTTTCGATGGTAAGTTTTTCTCTTCTGAAGGATGTTGTTCGAACTTTTAAGCCAAATACGTTGAACCACACACAGTCTTTTTTTCGTTGTAAAGTGAAGGTTTCCGTTTTTCAGTTAAAAATAAAAATAGAACCATCCAAAACTACCTTATGTGGTCACCATGACCCCCATAATGTAATACCATATGAGCATACATGAATCGAAAATATATTCAGGAAGTGCTGCTAAATGCACCAATGCACTTAACTGCACTGGCAACTTCCTCCCTTCTTCCTCTTGACTGGCTGGCAAAGATAAATAACTATATATAAACTCATCTTAGTAAAAAAGTCAGTAGCTATTTACTATGTTTTGTATTAACTTCCTTTTAAAATTCTTGCACAAGGTCATTCATACATCCTGGTGAAAATAAAAAAGGATTAAACTAGTATTAGGTATCTTTTCACCGTAGTATCTGCTTTGTGTTTTACATCATGCCCATATCTTAGCAACTTGTTACCCTCTTTTAGTTTAGCGTTGCCTAACTTCCTCTTGTGAGGCCTTGTATCCTTTTTCATTGCTCTTATCCGCTCTTTCGATCTTGTTTTTCATTACAGCCTCAAAAGCAAGAAGACCATATCAATTCTCTGGTAAAATAACTGTAAAAGCGAAAGAAAAGAGCTACTCCAAGCTTGAAATCCCATACCAGGCGGAAGTTTTAGAAGGGTGAGTTGTTTTTGTGATCTATTATGCTTGCATGTATTATACAAGATTTTTATTTATTTATTTTTTTTTTTTTCATAGAGGAGTTACAGCTTTATTTAAATAAGTTTCTCTGCCCTGTCATCTCCTCTTTCAGTTACCTGGGCTTCGACCACACGGCGACCTTGTTCCATATCAGGGACAGCCCTGTCGACCCAGTGGACAGACCCATATTTCTGACAAATGCCTTCCACTTTGCGATCCGACTACACAATGTGTCCCTGCCCGAAGAGGCCAAAACCATGTTTAATGTGAGTGTCGTCAGAGCGGGTTAACAAAAGTCCTTCTGATTACCAGGTGTTGTTTTTGTGTGTGTGTGTGTATATATGTGTAGATAACAAAATGACCTCACCTTTTCGCTTTCTATTTTAGGTGCAGAACTTCAGCGCACCCATCCTCATTCCCCCACACGAGTCACGTTACATCTTCTCCCTTCTCTTCCGGCCAGTCCGACCCTCCATTCACATAGACAGCAATATCCTTCTCATCACAAACGCATCAAAGTTTCACCTGCCTGTCCGGGCCTACACAGGCTTCTTGGAGGTAAACAAATGGACACACAGTTAGTTTAGGAAAAATTACCCGCTGTAGTCGACTACTTATTATTAAAGTGATACTGAACTGAGAGCTAGTTCAATTTATCAGATTATGTTCTCATCCAGTTTGTACTACATGTACACATGAATATGCGTCTGTGAAACGCAGTGTTTGTTTTTTGTGGCCTTGTGTGAATAGCCGCTGGTCCTGCCTCCCAGTCTGAAGGAGAACATCCTGGACTTCGGTGTTCGCAGTGCAACAGACACCAGCAGCATCACATTTGTGGTGGTGAACAGTAACCCTATAGAGGTGAGATATTGCAGGAACTGACTATGAAATAGTTGTTAGGTTTTCCTAGAAGAAAGTAAATTACAATGTGAGAAACTTCCTCCACATAGGCCACAATAATGTGATTGTCTGTCTTGTATTGCTCAATACAGTGACATTGTGTAAGTCATGTTTACACAATCTTCCTGATTATGCTTTTCAAATATTTTAGTGAACCGTTATCATGTTGCAACATAAGCTTTTGTCCTAATAACGTGGACAAAGTGTTTTAGCTTGAGCGCTTTAAAGTACATTCACATATTGTTTATCAGAAGGATAAAACTCCCTGTGCAAAGGGAATTATCTACTTTGTTTGTCTTTTCAAACTACTTTCTGTCCTCCAGCTGGAGATCAAGTCCTGGCTGGTCACAGGAGACAGTCTTACCATGGAGCTTCTGAAGACAGAGAAGGGAAACACAACAGTAGCCCTGAGTCGCCTGAGAGAGCTGCAGAACACTTCAGCCTCGCATCACAAAACAGTGAGATGTTCATGGCGTCACTCCAAACATGCTTGTGGTTTTATGTTGTGATCACGATGACACTAAATTTCATGGAATGGACAAAGAGTCCTTTTTTTCCTGAATGAGCAAAGGAATATTATTACATCATTGTTCAAAGCAACATTTAGTTTGGTGTAAATCTACCAGGATGTTAGGGAAATATTTCTATGTTGAGACATGAGCAGTGGATACCTCAAATTATATGTTAGGTAGCAATCATAAAGACTTGTTGATACTGTGTCACACAGGTCTTGTTGCAGGAAAGTAAACCAGAGTCTGAGGCAAAGAGTCGTGTTAATTACGCTGCAGCAGAAGTAAACCACACAGTGGACAATGCAGATGATTTCACCACACTACATCAGTATAGTTAGACTCGTGGGTTACATCAACATGATGAGAGGCTTTTAGCACAGGTTCAAATGAAGGGCAAGGCATGGGTTGAAGGGAATGTCGAAGCACATCAGAGAGAACCAGGGAGTACATCTTAAAGCAGTTTATCATATGTATAAAGGAGTGAGCGCATGAACAAAGTAGTGAGCACATAATATTTCATAGCTATATACCATAGCAAGAGATTTCTCCCACAGGTCTCAATTCAACATCATGCTCATTTTAGACGTTGTAGTGTTTTTGTTTTGATGAAATAGCAATACAAACACGCACATGTATGTATACTTTTGTATACTACAAATGGTTAAGGTATCAACCTGCCACTGTTCTCAGTAACATTTTGAGTCCATTATTTTTTACTTTTATGTGTTAATGCCTCTATAGTTTGAAAAAGGTTCTATCCCCAAAGTCATTTCCTAATATCTAAAGCCTGCTAAACCTGCTAAAGCCAATTACTGCTCAGAATGAACACAGGAGAACCAATCAAGTTCCACTTCTTCAGAGCATCGCCTCACTGAGGTAAACTGAGGTTAACTAACTGAGGTTTAAAGAGCTGGACAAAAAGCATAAAGGCATGTTTTGAAACCTCAAATTTAATATATTCTTTCCCAAAGATTCTGCAAACACAATGAATGACTCTGTTACAATGCCAACTAAGTTGGGTCAGCTTAATGTTTACTAATAGTTATTTATAGTTACTATGACAATGTTTAGAGATGACTAAAGCTAAGACCAATATTTTATAGGTAGGAATTTTGAGCGGAACATTTGAGTAATGAGCCTGCTCCTAACTTTGTGGTTCTGTGTCTGTTTATAACTTTTGTAATGCAGCAGATAAACAGAAGCTCAGACACTGACAGTGATGACTCAGAACAAAAGAACTCTGTATAGAGGGGAAGTAGAAAAAACGATAAAATGTAGAACAAGGAGACATAGTATTTTTGTGTTGCATTTGTAGTAAAACTTTTGTCAGCTCAGATTTATCAACTCGAATTTCTCAATTTAGTGTCTAAACTAAAAAACAGGTTTCTTTATTGCCATATATCTTATATCAACATGCTTCAGTGACTAATACATAGTAAAACAAATGAAGACCTACCTAAAGAAATGTCCTGCTTTTTGTTGAAAAGGCCTGGTAGAGCTTTATTATTCAAAGTGAAGATGAGTATTTTAAGTTTCTAAAACCACATTTCAAAATGTACCGTTTGTATTAGACTGTATACTTTAAGTACATTGAAGGTGCCTTTGAGTCCGACCAATAAAAGTGAACTGCACTCTGTGCCAGTTTTGCTATATTCAGCAGGATGTGAAAACTTTGAACCACAATATCTCAAAACCACTCAAATGGCAGATAGAGCCTTATAGTTCCAGACATGAAATGATGATGAATGCAAAAAAACAAGGTGCTGAACCGCTGCTTCATGTAGACAATCTACAGACGACTAACAAGATGTGTTTTGCTTTTTTTTTTAAACAAATTAACATATTGTTGTCTCTACAAAGGTGATATTAGCATCTGGCTATTACGCAGCATTCAGAGTGACACTAGTGGCCAAAGCCCTGGAGGGCACATATGATGGAGCCATACACATAACCACAGACTATGAAGTAAGTGGCCTGTTAGATATGGTTGGGTTTTTTTATATGCAAAGGAAAGCACAACCAGCTTTCAATCTTATGTTGACAACAAATTGTTCTTCTCTTTCAGATATTAACCATCCCGGTGAAAGCTCTCATTGCAGTGGGCACATTAAACAGCTCTCCCAAGCACATCATTTTACCACCTTCATTTCCAGTAAGTAACTTACAAATATATTCATGAGAAATGACGGGAATTCAAATACAAACAGCACTTGCGCCTGATATTCTAATTTCAGTAAAGGGTGAGATTTCACACTTGAGCTGCACAGACGGCGAGCACATGACGAGGAAAAGTGTTAAAAACGGCAGAAGCTACCTTCCTGTTGGACGCTTGTGGTGTAACTGCTCTTAACGTGTCTGTATATGTTGTGTTTTTTTCTTTTTCTATAGGGGAAAGTTGTCCATCAAAGCTTCAGCATACAGAGTTCTTTCACACAGAAAGTGAGGCTACAGCAGATCCGCTCCCTGACAGAAGATATACGTTTCTATTACAAACAGCTCCGCAACAACAAAGATGAGCTCGAGCCCAGACGTAAATCGAAGGTATCCCGTCATATCGCGGCGCACGACTAGCGAGCTCTATCTGTACTTGCAAACATAAACATATTTTCTTTCCTCCATTTCTTTCAGGTGGCAAATATTTATTTTGATGCCAGCTTGCAGTGTGGTGATCACTGTTATGTGGGGCTGCCATTTGTGCTTAAATGTAAGTGTTGCTGACATTGTAGCTTTTTGAGCCTTTGTGACAGAATAATAGATCATTTTTTAAAAAGGGTCTTTTGTTCACAGCTGAGTCAAAGCCTCATGGGCTAGCATTACAGGAGGATATTTGGGATGCAGATGTGGATCTCCACCAGAAACTTCTCAGACGATGGAAAGAGCTGAAAGAGCAGTCAAGCCACAAGTAAGCATATTAGGGTACTTTATTAGGCCTCAGTGATATTCACGCTGTGGTTGTCAGGTTTAACTCTAGGGTTATTTACAGAACGTCACAAGGTTTTTTTTTCCGTGTCTTCCTGAAGGATCGAAGCCGTCTTTGAAGTCAACACAGATCTTCAGAAAAACGTGCAAGCGAAAATAACAGCACAGCTGACCTGGCCCTCTCTGGTCAACTCGTCACAGCGCATTACATTCCCTCTGACCAACACAAACAGCTCCTCTGTGAGTAGAAACAATCCGCCTCTTGTTGGCACACGAATGCACATGTGCGCAAACACATGAGGGAATGTTTTATGTTGTTGTTAAAAAGTAGTGTGTTTGGAATTGAGAGCGGGACGTGTCTTTTTGTCTCTGTAGGACGAGGAGGTGATTCTGCAGAATCCTGCCGACGTCCCCGTCTTTGTCCAAGTTCTCCCTTTGGCGCTGTTGCCCAACCCCTCAGTGTTTTCTGGAAAGCTGGCTGACAGGTGGGAAGTCTCAACAACTCCAGCATGCTCTTACTCTTCATCCCTTGCTTTTCTCTAGAAAGAAAAAGATACAGTGATCTCTCTTGGATTTTGATTTCCAGGTTGCCATTAGGAAATTTGTCCAACATCAACATTGACACGAACACCTTAGAGTTCCAAGTTCATAGAAATCACGTGAGTACTACAAGAGTGATAGATTTCACCATTATTCGGGAATTTAGAGAATCAGCTGGTTGGCATGTAGCTGCACCGTTAATCACAGTCCTTTTGTCCATGGTCGAGGAAGCATGTGGAAGCTGTTTGGCTCTAACAGGCTTTTTGTTTGTTTGTCAGACATCCGTAATGAAGAGCAGTACAGGGTTTGTAGAGGGATCAACCAGACCCTTTGTGTACAACCTCCTCCTGCTGCCCGGAGAAGTCAAGTCGTTCAGCGTGAGGTTCACTCCCATCAGCAACCACAGTGTCTCCTCCCTCCTCATAGTCAGGTAATGTCACTTTTGAATGTATCAAACAGAGCTGTACGTTCAGTTTGTTTTACCTCTTCTAAAGTTGCATTCCAATCTGTTTAGAAATAATCTGACGGTGATCGACACAATCATACTTCACGGAAGAGGGACAACAGAGAGCCTGAAGGTTGCAGGGAAGCCTCCGGGACAAGGCAGCTCTCTGAGGTTTAAAATGACGGAGGCCCTGCTCAAAGACTGCACAGAGAGTGAGTGTGTGTTGCAGAGGTCCGGGCTCAGTGTCAACATGGAAGCCAATTTCTTTACTTAATCACCCATTGCTACCTAGAATAAGTTTAATATATAAGTCTGATCATTTGAACAGACAGTAAAACACAATCTCTACATTAATTAACTGCTAACATCAGTATATTAAATAAGGTGGATCATTTTTTCAATCCACTATAAAAAACTAAACAATAAACTAGAAGGGAATTAAAGCTTGGGCCTGTTTTAGACGCAGTAATAAACTTCTATATTATTGTTAACAATTTTCCAAGAGCATGCACTTGTGTGTTCTCACATTGGATACATAGTGACAAAATAAAAACCTTCAGATTATTGCAGGAATCTCTATAATGATACTTTTTCCCTACAAAATTGTGCATCTCCTCTGAAAGATGTGTAATAAAATATATTCTTTCTCATTTGCGACCAATTCAAGGTGCATTTATTCCTGTCTCCGTGTTTATTTCAGAGACAAAAGTCAAGGAGCCAAACTTCACTCTCAAAAGAACGTTCAGAGTGGAGAACACAGGCTTGCTCCCGATCACCATCAGATCAGCAGAAATCAACGGGCAAGCTTGTGAAGGATACGGATTCAAAGTTCTCAACTGTCAAGAATTTGCACTTAAACCAAATGCTTCAAAAGACCTCATCATACTGTAAGTGAACAGTCTGCTACACATCATGCTTTTCTTTCTCCTATAGTTTGATGAGTCTAATTTGATCCTGTAGATGGAGAATCAGGTTGGCATAAGAATATGGGTGATCTTCTGTGTGTGTGTGCGCGCGCTCTATTAATACTTGTCTTCAACCCTCTCTGTCTGAGTAAGCCTTTAGTAAGAGGATTGGTTCTCTCGCTCCCCTGCAGCTTCTGTTTGCTCCTCACAGGTCTCATTTTTCCTTCATCACTTGAAGTTTGCAGTCATCCTCAAAATGCATTTTGTCCTAATTTATAATAATATTTTTACACCAGAGCTGGAAATCCCCACATAATCAAGGCAGGGCATTTTTCTTTTTATTCATTGTTTCACTCTTTCATAGTTCGATAGTTCCCCATTTAAAATTTTCATCTGTTGTTTTCTTGTGACAAAATTCATGAAAATTCTTTGGTTATTAACAAAGGCATAGTGTTTTAAAATTAAGACACTCCCGTGGCCCAACCCCACAGTATTCCCAGTACAGTATTTTTTAACAGCAGATGAAACTAATGATCATGAACATTATATATTGACTTTCAGTGTCCCAGTGCGTCAGCGTGTACAGCACCAAGGCCGTGGAACTGTTGCAACAAAATCCAAATGCAGCAATCGTTAATGTTATCAGTCACACCTGTTGCTTTTCTGCTGCCACATTTTAAAAGAGTTGGTTGTGAAAGGGTCCCGACTTCAGCCTAAGCAGAGGTCTAATCAGCTGATGTCTCTGGAAAAAAACCTGCGTATTTGCACAAGGCCTTTAATATGTAAACTATGTCAAACATAAAGCCACGCCCACCTCAGACTCACAGGTCAGTCTCTAAACATTTCCCTCATACAGACTGAGGAAATACTCCCAGGGACTGTTGTTGAAACTGAGAGAGAATAATTTGAAACCCTGCATTGCAGAAATAGTTTTTAGGGCGGCCCTTCATATTTTGGCGATGACCTGCACATCACTGCAGAGAAGAATGAAGGGATCACGTCATTCCCAGTCAGGTGTGTCTTTGACTAAAATGTAAGGCGCAGAGGTTTGTCTAGCAGCCATTCCTGCTGCCATTCAAGGAACTACCGTGCATTTAGAAATCCCCAGATGTTTAGTAGGAAGAGATCTCCACTTGATTGGCGTTGCGAGACTACACCCACCTACAGTGAGTTTACTGAGTACTGTAAACTTGTAAATTTAGCCAAAAAAATACCCTTTTTTTACTAGTCATTCGATTTCAAGTTAATAGCATGTTTAATCTCATTAGACTTTTGTCAAAGCTGACAGTGAGACTAATATCTTAAAGAGCTTTTTAACATATCTATTTACAAGACAACTACACACTAAATCATGTTTTTATAGACACAATCACACAGGCTTATGTTGGCATATAAATGCCATAAAGGGGGTTTCCACTAACGGTTCACACTGCTCACAGTTAGTTCAGTAGTGTCTGCTTGGATTTGAGTCGTCTGCTTCCACATTTCACATTTGAACCGTCGCTGATCTCACTGCAGTTGAGAGGCTTGTCGGAGAATTATCTGTAGGTATTCTTTTTATTAGAGCTATATATACAACTTTAGTGGAATTTAGTTGATCAGAATCTTAATTAGCTTTTTTAAACTTTTGTTCTCTCTGTGTGTATGTTTACTTGAGTATTACAGTAATGTACTTCCTCTGAAGGCTCAACAACGATCCTAACTGATGATACTTTGTTTACTTTGGCATGATCAGGGTAGTTACCTTATTCGACAGTTCACTCACACTTTTGTGAATCAATCAAGTCTGCTGTGTAATCACTGTGACGCTGTCATCAGACCAGAGACAGAAAGGGTGGACATGCTCAGTTTGTGAGTAATGTATGAAAATGACACCCCTCCCAAACAGGTTTGCTGTATGCATCACCTCAGGCGTGTTCATTGTAACCGATAACAATGGACAGTCATGTAAGGATATTTCCCGTTTTCACTGAGACAAAGGATGTTTGAATTGGACACACACACACACACACATGAATTTCCTTGATGTATACAGATGTCACATAGATTCCCAGATCTTCCGCCATCACTCAAGTCCTCTGACCTCTGGCTATAAGTTTTATTACTACTCAGTGGTCACATGATGCAGATTAATGAGCAATCTTTTAAACTTTGACATTTCCCTCTGTTTCTTCGCAGGTTTACACCCGACTTCACTTCATCTCGAGTGATCCGGGAGCTGAAATTGGTGACGTGCGGGGGCTCTGAGTTTGTGTTTGTCCTGAACGCCTCCCTGCCCTACCACGTGTTAGCTGCATGTGCAGAGACCCTGCCCAGACCGAGCTGGGAGCTGGAGCTCTACATCATTGTGTCTCTCATTATGAGGTGAGTGTAACATTAGGAGAGGTAGAAAGAATGAAGCCACGGTGTCACAATGCACTACTACATTACCATTCTGCTGTATTTTCTAAAACTTAACGTGTTTTGTTCATGTTCTTTCAGTTCCATGTTTCTGTTGGTGATTGCCACAGCTTACCTGGAGGCTCAAAGCATATGGGAGCCTTTCAAGAAACGTGTGTCTGTGGAATCCAACTCAACCATGGAGACTGGGAGACCGTTTAATCTCAGGGACATTGTGCAACTTCACAGTGATTCAAAGTAAGTTTAACGTGGAAAAGTGTGAAAGGACAGCAATCGATCAAGCGACTTGGTGATCAGCTGACCGAACATACACACAACATCTTACCTAATGAACCTGTCCCATGAATAATGTGACATTTACATCTCATTCTAATTTGGGGCTCTGATCATGAGAGAACACTGTAAAATGGCTGCTGGGCTGCAGCTAACCACAGGTGTTTTCAATGTCTGGCACTGTTACCAATAGTTCCCCCTCATCAGTTTCCATTCCGACAGCTTAACATGTTCATCAGAGGCAGTCTGTATGAAAGCTGTCTGACAGGCCAGTCACTTCATGTCGCCCCTTTTCTAGATGCAAAAGTACAAATGCTGAGACTACAGCACGTAGATCATCTTTGTAACAGTTCAAAATGTTTAACAGTTATAGGAAATCACCATATGTCTAACAATTATTTTCCTTATTGACTTGTCTCGTCGATAAATTGATAAATCATTTGGTCTATAAACATCAAAAAACAACAACATTGCCCTTTACAGGTGCAGATAGACCAAGGGTAGGTTTTTTGTGACCAACAGCAAAAATATTGAGTTAACTGTAAATATAAGTCAAGAAAATGCAGGAAACTCTCACATTTGAGAAGGTGGAACAACCAAATGGTTTCATTTTTGCCAAACATTTGCGTTAAACCATTAATCAATTGTCAAAATAGTTTCAGAGTGATTTTTATGAGACTTCATGCCGTGATGCACTCTGAAGCTGTTTTTTGTATTTTAATGCAGTGTTAGCAATTGTTACAATTGTTTCACTTCACTAATGTCACAGTAAAGTAAGAGGCAAAAAGAACTGAGCAGTTATCTTTACAGCATTAACATAACCTACCTAAAATGTAACTGCAGAGGGAGAATGCAGCATTTACAGGATAACTGAACACTTTTCTGTGTCCATCCAGGTTGAACGATTACAGTGACTCATCCCAGAACTCCAGAGTATTATATGCGTCCAGCAACGGAGCAGCACGGGTCGGAGGCCGTCAGGGCAACAGCCGTACCTTATCAGACTCAGACAGCCAAGACAAGAGGTCCAGAATCGGCACCAGCCGCCCATCTATGCAAGCTACTTCCCAGCTGACCAAAGGAAGTACAACCTCAGGCCAAGAGGGCCCTCTAGCTGGCTGCCAGCTAACCAACCGGAAGGTTCGGAGCACCAAACTGGACCTCCAGAGTTTAGCCGGGTCGTCGCTGCCTCACAGAGGCCTCTGCTCTGAGGACACAGAATATGCCAACCTGCTCGGAGCCATGGACAACGACCTCGACCGTCCAGAGCCACTTAATGCAGAGCCTCTGCAGGAGCAGAGCTCGCAGTCGATACAAAACAAAGGTACACACTTTTATTTCTACCAGGAGAGAGAAGGAGGGCAACGGGTTTTTGAAATCATTCACAGATTTTGAAAGTGTGTGTTTATATTGATTGCAGTGTTGGAATCCAAAGGGAAGCTGAGGGGTAAAACAAAAGCCCAAAGGAAGAAGGAAGAGAAAGAGAAAAAATCAACAGTAAAGACTCAGGGAGACGAGCTTAAAGATAACCTGGCTGACAACGATGACAGCTCCTCAACTACTACAGAGACCTCCAATCCAGATGTGGAGACAAACATCAAAGAGGTACAGAGAGGAGGCTTAAGAAGCAGACATAACTTAAATAACACTGTTGTCTTGAATCTCTTTCCATCGTCACTACTATTGAAAAGAGAAAAATAATAATTGTGAAAGTATGCACTGCGCTGAGATGTCACTATAACAAATGTTCCCCACATTTCTGCCAGGAGCCAGTGAAAAAGAAAGGAAGGACAGTAACCACGGGAAAAGTGAAAGAAGAAACTTCAAATTTTCTTATTAAACCCAAACCCAAGAAACAAGGAACCATAAAGAAGGAGAACCAAGCAGAAAAATCCAGGTTTGTTTATTTTACTGAAGCTGACCGCAGTTACCCTTTTTTGTTTGTTCCTTTTTTCTTTTCTTTTTTATCTCCCTTTTTGACAATCCTTCCATTGTTCTCAGTTCTCTGGAGCTGCCATATGTCACCCCGCTAGAGAACAAACAACGCAAGAGCTTCCCATCCAAAGCTCTGCACCCTCTCACCAACATCCAAAAGACCAGACCCCTGCAGAAACAGAGATGTGAGTTGCTTTACTTAAACGTTGTCGCGTTCCCCCTTTTTTTCCCTGCAGCAGCACCAGATGTGTTTGTGACGCGTTTTGTGTTTTCAACAGTGGACGGGAAGCTGGAAGACGGGCGCCCCTCTCTGCTGGCCAAGCTGTTGTCCAGCAGCTCAGTGCCTGAGCTGGGCCACAGCAGCAGCTCTGAGGGCGAGAAGGAGTTCGCGTCTCCAGAGTGGGACGTTCCTCTTTCCAAAAACAGCGTCCGTAAGTCCAGACCCGAAACCAACATCTTGCCTCTAGTACCTCTCCTCCTCCTGCCTGTTTTAAAACACCCAATAATCAGTTTTACAAAGTGCCTTTTCCTTTTTTTCTTGTTTTCCACATGCAGAAGCAGATAGCCTTCAGCAGATCTCCCTCCAGACAATAAACGCAGACCCTTTCCTGAAAAGATCAGTAACAGCCGGGACCTGCTCCCCTCCACCCACCTCTCCCAGCCTACTGTCCAAAGGCACCTACAGCAGCGTCCTCAACAGTAACAGGTACGGGCGCGCAGGTGGTCGAGTGGTTTAGAGCGCATGCCATGTACGCAGCGGACCCCGGTTCGATTCCCGGCCGGCGGACCTTTCTGCATGTCACACCCCCCTCTCTCTCCCGTAATTTCCTGTCTCTCTACTTTCAAATAAACGGTGTCTATGCCAGAGAAAATCTTTTAAAAAATCAACAAAAAAAAAACAGTAACAGGTACTAACTTCACATGAAGTATTGAGGTATGCTGTATTTTGAACTCAACAAATCCAGATCCTCACTGATTTTTTTTTTTTTTTTTTTTACATCTTTTGCAGTGAGGGAAACCAGAAGAAGGCCCCAGGAAATAAAGCGTCTACAGCTCCACTCCCAGGCAAAAATGGCAACCCCACCTTTGCCGCAGTGGCTGCTGGTTATGACAAAAGCCCAGGTAAAGATGTAGCAATGAACTAACACCTGGTCAAAGTGTGTCTTTATGATAGTTTTATGTATAAGAGAACTGAAATGTTTTGTCTTCCTGTCAGGTGGTTCTGGCCCAGGTAAAAGTGACAGTCAGGGAAAGCCTCTGGCTCACATGACCTCAGTGGAAAGTGACAGCTCTGACAGGTAATGTGGGAATTAAGATTACATTTAATGACATTTAAATCAAGGTTTGACATCAAGATTCAATCCCAATTTTAATTTTCCCAAATTTTAATGCGACAGCTCTGGATTATGGAGTCCCATTGACACAGCCAGCAGTCCAAACTACCACTCTGCCAACTCCTTCTCTGCTTTCGGACCCAACAATTCCTTCAACCTGACAGGAGGTAAGCTGCAAGGCTCAATACAAACAAACAAACAAAAGAATGTAGAGTACCTTGTGGAGCAATGTCAGTATGACTTGCTGGATTCCAATTGAAATGTGTGTGTGTTGTTTTTAGTTTTCACTGGAATGAAGGCTTCTGAGCCTCAGCAGAGCTGGCCCGAGTTCACCAATGTTCCCTCTTCCTCGATATGGGACATACCGAGCAGCGACCCTCTGCACTCCTGGCCCAGCAGCTCCAGCTCACCGACTGCCCCAACCGCAGTAAGATCCATTATTTTGTGCTAATGCAGCGTATAGATACTCCACCTGTTCTACTACTATGTCAAGCTTTCTGATCTTTTGTTTTTTAGTCACTCCTGGGAAACACCCGTAATCCCTGGTCTGCAGCCACACCCTTCGGCAGCTCCATTTGGTCAACAAGCGCAGATTCAGCCTTACACCCTTTTGCTCCACCAACCAACTCAACAACTCTGACTGATCTGGTCACCACCCCCACCCCGTCGCCACCAGCCTCCACCGAGATGAGTCGGACCTACAACCCGTGGAGCATGTGGCGCCCAACCCTGAGCAGGCGGAGCTCCGAGCCCTGGCCCAGCTCTCCCGAAAATGGCAATTAATGAGCAGATGACGGCACTTAACGGAAGCACGTCATGGATTTGATGTACTCTGTACACTAAAATCATTTATTTTTTAAATCCCAACAGAAAGCAATGTTACCTGAAGTGTAACGCGGTTGGTAACGCTCCATGCTGGAGGTTACCAACCTCGCCATTTAGTTCTCTGCAGCTTTTTATTCATGGGGGCAGAAATGCTAACTTTTATTTGGAATTGTTTTAACAGGTGCCCCTAAATTTAAAAAAAAAATAAAAATGTTAGCATTAGCATTGGTGCCAATGCGGACATTTTTGCTGTTATAGAAAGGCTGGCATTCCTTCTTGAAAGTTTATTACATGGCGCAGAATCTAAAGTTCAGTATTAATGTTGGAACAGACGTGTTATTTGAAGCCATGTCTTGTTTTCGTAATCATTTTGGTTTAATTGTTTTATGAAATTGGTTTGAAACATCAAATTTACATACTGCAGCTGGTTTGAGAATCATTGCACAAGGCTTTTATTTGACAGCAGGGATCTCTCTTTATATGAAATGGGATTTTTTTTTCACAATGTTCAAAGGTTTCATTAAAGTTCATGTTCCCCATTTTTAAAAGTGGGCTCTGCCCTAAAAATATCAAAGCCTTCTGTGAGAATCAATTGGTCAAATGATCACACAAAACATAAGTTTGAGGTTTGTGTTGTACATTGCCTCTATTTGTCAGCACATTTAAAATAAAGGATTTCAGCAGAACTTTTTGTTGTATGTTATTTTTATTCCATCTAAACATGAAGATGTGATTTCAGGGTGAAATGATCTTTATGCTGTGCTGAGGCAGCTCAGGAGCAAATTCAGCCACTAACTCATTTAGTCACGTGCCTCAAAGTGCTTGAGGGTTCATTTCATACCATCAGCCATTATTTTATTTCATTTCATTTATTTTATCACTTTCACCATCACGCGGCTACTGTTGTGTCAGTTTTTGAATTCTCTCCCTAGGGGGATCAATAAAGATACCTTACCTTAATCATTAAGTGGGAATTAGATTGCCTTTGTTTAACTTAACTTGCCATGAATTTTAATACATCATCTCCCTGTTAATGTAGTAGATGGTCACACGGTGAGAGGTATATCAGAAGTGATTTTCAGGTAAAATGTGATGTATTCAGAGAAACTGAGAAAAACAAATGCACAGACATCTTGCATATCTTTTTCTCCAACACTGTAGATTGTGTTTAATGCTGTGAATAAGATCAGTGTAGTGAAACATAGAACTCTGGGGGACAAAATATACTATTTAAGGCCCTTAATGTGGAGTGGAGATGGTGAGCTCATCTGGAAGATCTGGATTAACCTGTTCCATACAGATTCCTGTCCATGTTCTGCCATCTGTTGCTGGAGATGAACACTTCTGTCTTCTAGGTGATCGCTGGAAGTTTCCTGTTGTTCTTTTTTCCCACTCTTGCGCAGTTTTCGGGTCCTTCTGTCCATTCTTCTCTTTTTCAAGATCATCTTCCAGCCTTCGGTGCTCTCCCCGTCTGTTATCTGGAGCTGGGAGAGCTTGATCCTCGTCCCATTCTCAGCATTCAGAGCTGCTTGCATTTCTTCCAGATGTTCCACCTCACTGTGCAAACCCACCTGCTCTGTTTTGGGTCTTGTGATGTTATCCGCTTGTCCCAAGAGCACCTCGCACCTCCACAGCATGGTGTGTTTTCGTAGGGGTCGCCCTGTCCTGTGGTTCTTCAGTTACAGGTAGAGGAAACCGTATTGGATGTCGACTGTGACTTTCCAAATAAAGAAACATCTCTGCCTCGTCCTCAGTGAGCCACCAAAACATGTCATCTGGTTTCACTGGCTGCTCTCTCTCACTCACATCCTGCTTCCTCTCTTTATCAGTGTGCTCTGTGAGACAGCTCCAGTTTACAAATGATGCATCTCGGTCCGCTGCAGCTCTGTCCCAGAAACATGCTGGTTGCAGGTTCTGCTGGAGGATGTTGGTTTTAAACTTGTTCCTTCGTTTGTGCTTTCTGGCAGTTTTCTCCATCCCAAAATTGTTTCTGGACACTTTTGTGTTTGTATCTGTGAAAATCTTAAAGTTACTGATTTGAATAATGCACTAGAATGACTTAATTCTATGATGATTTAATTTTCAGTTAACTTTAATACAGTTTGTGATCGGTGGGTTTGTAAAGATGGTGAGTTTGGAGTCAGTGGTGGCCCTAAAGGTTAGAGAAGCAAGCTGGTGACCTAAAGGTTATCAGTTCAACCCCTTCATTACCAACTCTGAGATTCCCTTGAGCAAAACACTTAGTCACAACTGCTCCAGTGGCTGGCTTAATCAAGTAAATCTTCTCATACATCATCAGATCTAACAGATAACTAACCCAAGTGTTTCTTTTATCTGCTACATTGTGAGTTTATAGCTTCTCTTATAGGACTTGAATTGAATTGATGTATGATTTGTATAAGCCTTGTATGAAGACAAAAAGCAGCTTAATGCACTCATCTTGTCATGATTAAGACCTCCCATTATTCATTCCACTCCCATTCATTGTATCCAATACTGCGTATGCTTTAATATGTTTGGCATGTAAGGGACAAGTTTATATAAAATATGTCAACTATAGTTATGTTGACAATATTTGGAATGTTACCATATTATTCATAAAAGTTGAATTAAAAGAGGTTATTATTAGTTAAAGAAGGATATAAGGAACATTCAAGTACTCATCTGCAGAGATCTGACAAAGTGTTGCTGGTTCAATCTCAAAAGAACAATTCCATTAAAAGGTTACCAGCAGGAGTGTATATTTAGAATAGTTTTACACGTTATAATTAATAAAGATGTGTTACATGTGAACATTAGGAAGGATCACACTAATGTGCAAACATTTCATCGTATTCACACTGAATCCATCATGTTGTGAATGTGTTCATGTTGTACAAATGGTGCAGGCTTTCTGTGTTCAACTTATTATCACATATTTTCAGGTGACTGCTGACAGACTAAACAGACCTGTAGAGCTGTCTTACAACATTTTGTGGGAAAGACTATATACATCTTTCTTAGAATTTAACACATTCACACTTAAATACCACTTTCTTTTTTTGGAACCAGCTATACATACCTACCAAGTTCCAGAGAGCATATTGTAATACCACACATTGATTTTCCTCTGTTATATTCAAAGTGAAATTTTATTGTTTTTAATCTTGTGAAAAATAGAAAATACATATGATTTAACACATTATAGGGCTTTTTTTTTTTGTTGCCTCGAGTACTGGCATCAGTCATCTACAGTGTAAATAAGTTGTCTACAGCCATTCCAGGAAAGACAATAGAAATACAGTATATCAGAGTCTGACAGTATGTTACAGTAAACTGGTCTTTGTATCGTACATCACTTCAATTTGTTAGCAAATTTAAGTAAAGGATTAAAGGAAAATATCACATTTTAATTCAATGTATTACATTTTTTTTTTTACACATTATATTATTCTTATTCTTATTCTTATTCTTTTTACTTGGATGTACAATCACACATTTGATAGCAACATATAAAAGTCCATTAAGGCGACTTTTTACATGGTTGTCTGAGAGACTCCATGAGTAACTGACTGAACTTGGCAACATTACATTTAGTCATTACAAATATAGTGTGGCTCTTTTTCAGGCTGTTTGTGCGATCAAGCGCCATCATGCCACGACAGATGGACCCCTGCAGCTCCACGCGGACGGGACACTCGATGCTCTCCGTCACCACGCTGCCGTCGATGCACGCCGCCATGGCGTACGCATCGTAAGAGACGAAGCCGGGTCCAAAATACACATCTCTCTTATTCACCATGGCTTCTTTAGAGTAGGCCCAACATTTAGAGGTTATTGTCTTCATAAAGCGAGCAGCTGGTGCATCCTGATTGATCAACTCGTCAAAGAACTCCTGTAGAGACAGATTGAACAGTTTTGAGTGGGATGGTTATTATGTAGGGTTACGTATTTCTCTATATAAGTACACATCCTACCCATTTTAACGCATTTCTGCATGAATACTCCCACGATGCGAGGTGTGTGGTGCAGAGGAATTCTTCCAGCACAATGTAGGCAGACTCTGGATCCATTGCAAAGTTAAACTCTGCACATAGCGTCACATTTCCTTTTCCTGTAAAGAAAAGACAGAGTTATACAGATCACGTTTCAAATACAACCTGTAATCATGTTGTGGTATATTACCTTCCATGTTGCCACCCATAATGTACAGATCTTTTAGCTTTTCGGGGAAACATGGATCCAGCCTGACAGCCAGTGCCAGATTAGTGAGCGGGCCAAGAGCCACCAAGGAGACCTGTGGAGAGCTTGTGTTAGTATCAGGAGGTAGTAACACACAACAGATAGACTTCATGGAGGTTTCTCACCTGCTTCTGGTTTTCAGACACCAGTCTGATCATTGCATTGACCGCGTGCTCTCTCTGGATTTTATCCTCCCATTGTGGATCTCTGTCTTCAAGCACATCCCCAAGTCCATCAGTTCCAAAGTGGTCACTGATAGTGTTACTGGCTCCTACCAGAGGACCACCAGAGCCTTTAAACACTGGAATCTGCAGAAGTAAACTCTTCTTAGTGAAATATCACTCACAATGCTGACCAATAAAACCCTTTCTACTTTCTCAGGTTATACATTTATCTCCTAAGAGTTTATAAGTACAATTGTTATATGTAATACATTATCAATTTGTGCTGAAGAGAATTGCATAGGGTCACATGGTTAGTGTGAACGATCACATGACCACAGCAGCTAACTTCCTGAGTGCACTGAAGTGAGAATGAAGTCATCAAAGATCAACGACAAGATAACTTCAATATAAAGCAGGTGTGTAGTTTTGCTTGTAGTATAGAGGCACATTTTAGTTGGCATATGCACATTTTTTTTCTCTATTCATTCCTTTATTTGTTAACTTACTTCACAATTCACTTGCTGAAATGTGTGGTTTTTATAGACCAGGTAGTGATATAGTCATTTTCTTCACCTGCTGCTGCTTAAGACTACACACAGACAATACAACTCTACTCCAAGCTCTCACAGTGAAGCTACAATCTAATCTCCGGCTCTTGGGCAAACATGATGTCAAAATGAAGTCAGTTCATCCACTAAGACAACAAAGATCCAGAAACCTAAACTGCTATCTCACACAGGTGACTCACAATACCTTTCTGAACTGTCATTCCCTGGCCACATGGCACTATGACATTATGAATCATAGTTTAAGATGGCTGGATGGCTTTCTGGATTTCCTTTTTGTTGAGCAAAAAGTGAGTAACTGTTTCTTAAAAAAAAACAACTAATGCATTCGTCATATGTTAAAATGTTGGAAATTACCTACAACTCAGTATGTTTAGATTTTCCTGAGAAGTGTCCATGCAAATATGATTCTGTTGAAGTGAGGTGGAAGTAATGTAGAACAGTAGAATAGTCAAAGTCGGTTGCTTCTTTTAACAATGACAAGACAACAACATGTTGACAAGTCGATCCTATCTAGTCAAAACAGCGTGGCATCATGGTGATTGACATTCTATACGGTACAGCTTTACGAAGAATGTGTTCAGGTATAATATATGGTTGTTTAAATACAGCTTCAGGGAACGTACTTGCTCACGCTCACAGACGGAGAGCACCCTCAAAACATTCTGACACACATTCTTAACCGCTGCGTTCCCAAACACGCAGGTGACACCCAAGATCTCAATGTTAGGCGCCGCCAAGGCCATCATTATAGCCTGAGCGTCGTCTATGCCGCAGTCTGTGTCGATGATCACCAGCTTCTTTGCCATGGTCTTCTGTAAAATACAAAGGTCCAAAATCACTATTAAAATAACACACTCATGTCCCCTTGATTGATTTTATAGAAGGTATCAGATATGCTGTTTATTCCACACACTTCTTGTTCCTTCAGTTGAATGTTTGAGCTTCACTGTGCAGAATGATGCATGTGCAGAGTTTAACACTAAAAGCTGTTTTCACTTTCATGTGCTGAAAGTGGAAAGTTTATCTGAGCTCACTGAAAAGCTGATTTAAAGGCTTGTAAACATGATTTGTGATATCAGTTCTAGTTTGGAAGCCAATCCTGATCCAATTATCAATTCACATAAAGTGTGATGTGGAAACTTGAAGCCCCCAAAGCACAAACACTGAGAATGGACTTTGCAAGTGAAGTAAGAGACATCTGGTGTCTTGCATATTCATAGATTCTAATGAGAAAGAAGGAGTGGGTGTAATTTGAAGAGTTTTCAAAGGGAGTTCTTCCCGTTAAAAGCGACTTTTTCCTCGCCACTGTCGCCAAGTGCTTGTTCATGTGGGAATGTTGGGTCTCTCCAAATTAAATTAAAGAGTATGGTATAAACCTACTCCATGTGTAAGGTGCCTTGAAGTGACTTTTGTTGTGATTTGGCACCATATAAATAAAGATTGATTGATTTTATAGTGATAGTATTGTTTTTTGTTTGTTTGTCAGACAAACATTATTGTTCCAAGCAGAGTATTTTTATGTCTTAATATGTGTCTTAATAATGTTATTATTTCCCAGCACTGCTTTTCCTGCTTTAAAAAGTCGACATACCTGCTCTTAATTAACTCTTTTATGACATAATGGTATCTTTTAATATGACGTTAGCTTTCAGAGTAAAAGTTGCAGTTTGCATTGACAGCTAAGAAGTAATGTCACTCGACTACGTCACTGTTGCAAAGTCTAGGTCACTGCTTTTAGTATTTTTGTTAATGTAAAAGTTATTATAAAACAGTCACGTGTAAAGTTTTGCTCTTTTTAAAAGGATTAGAGTGAGCTGATCAGATCAGTGAAAATGAACACTTACCTTCACTTTGTGCAGAGAGGGCAGCTTCCACAGTCGCTCCTGTGATTGGTTTAAACTTTAGGACTAATTCACTATTTACTAACACGGGTTGTACGCTGTAAGAAAATTACATGTATATTAAAAGAATATTTCAAATACTATGATAAAATAATGTTTTTAATACATAGAATTACATTTGTATTAGATCATGTCGTTCACGTGAGTGTTTTAGTGATATTAACCAGCTTTAATTATTTTTCTTCTGCTCGCACACCCCTTTACGCCTCGAAATGGTACAATCTGTTAGAACCTGCACAGGAAGAAGATGCATGTTAGGAGGACGACGTTTCTGAATCATTACACTTCATTTTTTGACATGTTTTAAGCTAATGTGCACCAAGGTTTGGTAATATGTCGCTAGTTTGAAGGTCTGCAAACTCGTAGTCGCCTCTATTTTGTCCCAAGTTATTACTTAAGGTAAGACAAATAAGGATAACGTCACCGCTGGGCGTGTTTACGTCTGCTAGTTACAAACCAGTACAGCTGCAGCTGTGTTAGTGTTAGTACAGAGGTTTCTACAGTTGTAGATGTGTAATTTAGTGCACAGGTTACTACAGATGTAGTTGTACTTGTACAGAGGTTAGGACGGATGTAGCTGTGTTAGTACAGAGGTTAGGACAGATGTAGCTGTGTTGGTACAGAGGTTAGGACAGATGCAGCTGTGTAATTTAGTGCACAGGTTACTACAGATGTAGTTGTACTTGTACAGAGGTTAGGACGGATGTAGCTGTGTTAGTACAGAGGTTAGGACAGATGTAGCTGTGTTGGTACAGAGGTTAGGACCGATGCAGCTGTGTTATTTAGTGCAGAGGTTACTAGAGATGTAGTTGTATTAGTACAGAGGTTAAGACAGATGTTAGTATACATGCAGCTGGGTTAGTATAAAGGTTAGTACAGATGTAGCTGTGTTAGTACAGAGGTTAGGACATATTCAGCTATGTTAGAGCAGGTGTTAGGACAGATGTTGCTGTGTTAGTATAGAAGTTAGTACAGATGTAGGTATGTTAGTGCAGGTATTAGTACAGATGTAGCTTTGTTAGTATAGAGGTAAGTACAGATGCAGCTGTGTTAGTACAGATGTTGCTGCGTTAATATAGATGTTAGTACAGATTTAGCTATGTTAGTACAGATCTAGCTATGTTAGTTAGGTCAGAGGTTAGAGCAGATGCAGCAGTGTTAGTACAGATGTTGCTGCGTTAGTGTAGAGGTTAGTACAGATGTAGCTATGTTAGTACAGATGTGGCTATGTTAGTACAGATCTAGCTATGTTAGTTAGGTCAGAGGTTAGAGCAGATGCAGCTGTGTTAGTACAAATGTTGCTGCGTCACTGTAGTGGTTAGTACGGATGCAGCTAATGTTAGATAGGTCAGAGGTTCGGACAGAAGCAGCTGTTTTAGTACAGATGTAGCTATGTTAGTACAGAGGTTAGTATAGATGTAGCTATGTTAGTTAGGTCAGAGGTTAGTACAGATGGAGCTTCACATGTGAAATGTTAATGTTCAATAACCCCACAGCTAACTACAGGCTACTGCAGAATAATAGGTGTCTCATTTCAGGTTAGAGGTGCTAGTGCATACTACTGTATGACTAACTGTGTAAGTTAAAACAATGACATTCAGGGTTATGAGCCATAGTTAAGTGATTGCTCGTGTTATCTGATTGTCTCAGAGGTTACAGTGTTGTGCCTCTATCACTGCAAATTCTTTTTATATCTCCAGTGTCTCTAAAAATAAATAAAAGCCTGTCCTTTCCTCCCCAGAAGGGACATCTCATCACATCACCATCACACTCTGTAAGTGGCTGTTCAATGCCGAACACATCAGAAGGCCAAGGAGCAAATCTCTCTGGGCCAGCAGAACCATCAGGTACGCAAAGGCTTACCGATGGGGAGGAGAACCACAGTCTGCTCAGCTCCCTCGCCCGTGACGCTGCAAGAGTAAGGCGGGCATCCAGTGCTGAGCTGCACCTGCCATGGACCTGCCCGGTCACACACTCCAGGGAGAAGTTCTACACCGTCTGCTCCGATTATGCTCTGCTCAACCAGGCTGCCTCTGTTTACCGTCCCCCAAACAAGCAGGATGACGGGTCCCCGCTCGTGAAGCCCAAATCTGCAGCTGGAGGGGCCCACGTGGGATCAGATGGGGACTGTGACATGGAAGAAATGTCATCTGGGAACACTAAGCCTATTTTGGCCTGGGAGATTGATACGACAGACTTCAATGCCGTGCTCACCAGAAAAACAATAACAAGTAAGAAAACATGTTGTTCTTGAAGTCTGTGATTCACCCTCGCTTCACAACAATTCTGCCAAACATCAGTTATTATTTAAAATATTGCATCATGTATCTGCTCTACAGTGAGTGAAAGATTGAAATCCCTGCGTGGTTTACACTCATTGTTTTTTTCAGGTAATGTGAAGAAATGCAGCACCAAGAAGATGAAATCATCAGACAGACCGAGCCGAAATCTGCAAGACGTCTCGCCTCATGCCTCGCTGGAGGAGATCAAACAGAGAAAAGTGCTCGACCTCAGACGATGGTAAAGTTATATTTAGTGCATCAACAGTTTTAGATAAAAACACAGTGCGGCAAGCTTCAAATGAGGCCATAGCAGTGATGTTGATTCCAAAACATTTTCAATATACAATGACTTATTCTCTGGATTTTGTATATTCTGCTGCAGGTACTGTATCAGTCGGCCACAATACAAGACTTCTTGTGGGATCTCTTCTTTGGTGTCCTGCTGGAACTTCTTGTACAGCACTGTGGGTGCAGGGAGGTGAGCAGCACGTTGTATTTGCTCTCAGACTTCATGTACAGTTCACTAAACTTGATATTATTCTTTATAAATGTGTAGAGCCCGACCGATATATATCGATCAGCCAATATTGACTTATTGCAGATATATCGGTATCTGTGTTTATGCCATCTGATATTTGCCGATATATTTTGTTTAAAGATATATAGGCTGTAGTTTATGTGTACTTGATCCTTTTTTAAATTCAAGTTTAATATATACATTTTAAATTCACAGTGAAGTTTCAGTGCACTGATGTAATTTTATAAAAATTACATTTATTCTTACACTGAATAATATCATGCCTTATATCAAGTGTTTGGTAACCACATTTGAGGGACCTTTGCAATAAATGTGTATTTATGTAGATAATCTGTATATATCGATATAATAATTTTTTTACTCTCTAATATCAGTATTGCAATCTGACCAAAAAATCCGGTATCAGTCAGGCTCTATAAATGGGTATTTATTTCCATTGCTAGTCTTCCACCCATCTCTCAAGAGGAGGCGCTGCATATTCTGGGGTTTCAGCCGCCTTTTGAAGAAATCAAGTTTGGTCCTTTCACTGGCAACGCTACACTGATGCGGTACACAGAACTGTCTTATAATCTTCTCAAATAATCACTTTAGAATATTTAGCTCAATTAAATGTAATATCTTTTTCTTGCAGATGGTTCAGACAAATTAATGACAATTTCAGAGTACGAGGTTGCTCCTACATTCTGTACAAACCACATGGAAAGCACAAGACGGCAGGAGAAACAGGTGAGTCCCCCAGCTGGCAAACTCAACTCAACTCAGCCGTCAAGTCTCCTCATTAAGACATAAAGCGAAGTGATAACCGCTCTGGTCTGTTTTTAGCTGAAGGAGCGTTAACGAAGCTGACACAAGGGCTGAAGGATGAGTCTATGGCCTACATTTACCACTGCCAGAACCACTACTTCTGCCCAGTGGGCTTTGAAGGGACGCCTCTCAAAGCAGCAAAGGCATATAGGTAGGTCACATCTCTGCAGTATAACTCATCATGCCTGTGAAAGAGTTTAGAAACTGATTTAAGTCATTTTTCTCTTTTTGTGTAAAGGGGCCCTCTACCCACAAATGAAATGGAATACTGGATCTTAATCGGTGAACCCAGTAGGAAACACCCAGCTATTCACTGTAAAAAGTAAGCCTCAGTTTCTGCTGCATTTTATCAGGCATTGTTGTTGAGCTGTTTAACATGAAAACTCTCTTTCCAGATGGATGGACATTGTGACTGACCTCAACACACAGAATCCAGAATACTTGGACATCCGTCACACAGAGAGGGGGATTCAACGGCGCAAAACCAAAAAGGTTCCCCTTCTCAGATCTCTTCTTTGTTTTTAAAATTTGTCTCTTTTCTTATAAAACATTTCTAAGTCAGAGCTGAACTAAAAGAACATTCCCTGGCTCACAGGTGGGTGGAAACCTGCACTGCATCATGGCCTTCCAGAGGGTCAACTGGCAGAAGCTCGGCCCCTGGGCTCTGAATCTGGAAAACTTGCGCCACGACTTCCACCACTCCAGCGGGGAGCGGGCCCACGGAAGCGCCGCGGAGGAAGCGGAGGAGAGGACGTCGGCCAAGCGCCTGGCCCACCTGGGACGCTCACACAGTATGGGAAGTCAGAAAGACACCAGCTGGAAACACATGTCCAACACAACAGAGAACAGACAGCGGAGCTCCCCGGACAGCGATCTTGAAGAAGACATCACAGACTGAAAAGGTTTACTGGGACGTACAGGGAGAGGACTAAATAACAGAAATGACAACACACAACAATAGTCTTAAGATACATTTTACAGGATAAGTCTGGTGTTGTTGTGTATTTGTCTTATTGTCAACAAATCCCATGAAAGGACCGACAATGTGTGAGTACATCTCTCAGTACTTGGACTTCCCCAGCTGGCCTGTAGCTCTCAGTTCCAAGCTCATTTGCTACTTATAACATCAATCACAAATGCATAATTGGTTAATTAATTTCCTTAAACAGCTGGGCACTGTCATTTTTAGTAAATGTTACTCAAACTGAAGCAAATAGTGCTTTTGTTAGGGACTATTTTTAGTGGAGGATGAATACACATTTGGTGCTCTAGTGGGTATTTCCAGCAGCAGGATTATGTGTGTGTGTTTTCGAGGCAGTTGGATTCACAATATCATGAAATCACAAGATAACACAAGAATCCATCTTGTCTTGGTTATAGAAAATCATAGACAGGTAGTCCATCCAATCACCTGCCAAGCTTTTGGGTTTTTTTTTAAAGTCCCTGCCATTTTCCAAACAGTTACCAAGGACGACCTCTCAGATGGTCCTGTGTCCAAAGTACAGTGTGTGTCTGTGTGATAATGAAGGAACATCACTACACCGGAGCTCACTGATGTTTGTTATTAATAGTTTTTTGGACAACAAAGGAGCTCTACAGAGAAATAAGCCATTCTAGGCTTTGGCTGCACATAATCTATGTTAGAAAGATAAAGTCATTGTTGGTTTTGGTCTTTTAATGGGATTTGTTGACAAAAAAGACAATATATATGATGTCACCAAGATGTTAATTCAATGCACCTATCATTTTTGAGGCTGTATTGTAGTTTGTAGTCTTTTTAATCAAATAATGACTTTTATGACTTTTATGTCATATCGCAATATCTGCAGATGACACACCAACAACTACTTGACGTCAATCACATCAGTAGCTACGCAAGTGAACCACATTATCATTCAGCTGTGTGTGTTAGCCTCAATAGAACTCTATCACCGCTTTTATAAATTGGCTTTCGATGCTGCACATTAAGGCGGAAAACTTCTCGGCACACAGATTGCTGCTGAGTTTCTACATTAGTTCTAAAAGTAAGGGGGAAAAGTCCCACTGGTCATGATGACGAACAGCAAGGCAAAAAAAATATGCACTGACAAAGAGGAACAGTTTCTTGACAGGGTATTTCCTTAACAGCACATCAAATTATGGCGCCTCAAAAATGAGCATTGAGTTGAAGCAGAAGCTCTTAGTTTTAAAACTGACACAAGCTTTATTAGTCTGGGCGGTATTAACTTTAACGTAACTGCATTGTAAGGTGTTTCTGTTATTTTGTCCACCCCTGTATTTAAAGATAAGGTGTTCTTACATGTTATAGTCACACTACAGGATTGTTTTCCCTTCATTCCGGTGTTAATCATGTGCACATTTTTTCCGAATTTAACTATGGTTATATTATATATCTCATCTCCTCAAACACGCTGCGGAGACACTGCAGGCGTGTGCATTATACTCAACTAGTGAATGCTAGCAGACACACTACATTGACACATTTGCTGTAAATTCTGTTGAAAGTTGACACAGTTCCATCTTTCATTGTACAGGTTGAGTGGGCTCGACGTTCAAGTGGTTTAGTTCAGTGGAAATGCCGTCCAGTGAAAAGTGTTGTGAATGCAGCTGACGTTTTGTTGTGCTTTGTGAATCCTAAGACCCAGGCGTAGACGATCCAAGTTCTTTTTCTTTCTTTAAAAAAACAGGAGCTGTACAGAAGTGATAGTGGAATCCCTCAATTGCTGAAAAAACATTCAAAATGTGAACCACAGACAGTGAAGACTGCATGTTTTATTTTCATGTTTTTTTATGTAGAGCCATTTATTTGTTCTTACACTTTTTTTCATTCGCATCCCCGCGGTGCCGTTCTTCTCGGACGCGACACAACGTCATTGTGTACTCACGTGGATTTGATGTAATGGGCTAATTATTTATTTATTTTCCAATAAATTAAGATTTTTTTAATAAAGTCCTGGAACAGACGTCATTTTCTTTGTAGGAATTTATGATTTCTTTTCTCGTGTTTCTTTTATGCAGACAGCCTTAATTGTCATCGTCAGCTCAGTCACACTGTAGATGCTGGAGAGGTGCAGCTTCTTTTTAACTGCTGTTTTAACTCTGCTATTTGAGCGGGACCAATACGGCAGCAACCACCTAACAGACAAAGAGAGACTGATCAGAGGGAAAAAAACAGAAGATACAGAAAATATGAACAGAGTAGAAAATAGTTCACTTTACCTATCAAAGCAGCTCCTTGCTTTTTCCATGTGTGACTCAGTTGAGGAATTGAAACTGAAGTTTCCCCTGATGTTTGCCACCTTTGTATGAAAAAGAGAACATGAATCAGCAGAGATAGAGGAAGTATTCATTTTTAAGTGGTAATACCACAGTGTAAAAATATACAAGTTTACAGTCCTGCCTTTAAAAACAAAACAGCTATTATAAAACCTTAATCCACAAAGTAACATGTAACTAAAGTTTTTTATTAATTTTTAGTGACTAGCAGTAAAAAGTCGTATGAAATAGAAAAACACAAGTGAAGTACCTCAAAAACGGTACTAAAGTGGACTATTTGAGCAAATGTACTTTCGATCACTGAGAGTCAGATACATATATGCAAGATTAGAAAAAGCTTAAACTTTAAGCTTGCATATTTTAAAAAGTGTATGTACACTCATGGATAAATTACTGAATGTCAAAAAGCAAGAATGTCCTAATAAGTTTTTTGCTCCTGATCATTTAAATATGTTTTGATACCGAGTCTGATCTGATGTTTATTTTTATTGAGTTTTTCCTCACATAACACAGCTGCACAGTACACACTTGAGTCAAGTTAAAATGATTTAATTTGTCTGACAGCAGAATAGCTTTGTTGTAAGATTATATAACTTGCATCACAAGTTTCCTTTGATGGTTTTCTATCATAGTTTGTATAGTACGCGACAGTACTTCATGTTATATCTGTGGAGAGCTTGTGTTAGCATCATCCGTTGTGGCAGGAACCTTTATGAAAGATTTATAAAGCCTCTGTTTATCTCCAGGAGGAACAAAACACTTAAATTCGGGATCCAAAGTGTCTGTAAAGGCCAAATGTTCTCACAATCTGTCCATGTGCATACAGTAATTAAAAGTTATTCTTCTCTTAACAGCAACACCTCTGAACAGGAGCAGGGTAAGTGGAATCAGGTTTTTTTAGTTGTCATGTGAAGTTGTTGCATTGTTGCAGTTAGTTGCATGGTGAAAGTGTGTTGTTCCTGTGTTTGGCATGTCACGTCTGCTGATGAAAACAGTGGCTGTTGAAGCCGTCACCGTGTCATTATAACTACTAGACTACAGACTCACCCTTGCTCAGTGTCCCACTCCTCTCCACTGTTTGGGTAGACCACCCAGCACATGTCTGGACTCAGCAGTGACCTGGCAGAGTCCAGCAGTGGCTCAACCAATGTTGGAGGACAGCAGTTGACTCCTACAGCGACCAGCTGCTTGGATCTATTAGCAATCTGGACTGCATCCGTGAATGAGCTGCCGTCTGATATACACTTCCCATCCTGATAGTGTTTTGGCACAAAAAAAATGAGAGTTGTGAGTTATTTTTATACACTAATGGATCGACATTAATCATTCTGTCCATTAGCAATCAATACCTTACAAGAAAAGGAGAGCCAGGCTTTACAGTTTGGGAATTCTCTGAGCAGCTCCACCAGAGCCTCAGCCTCTTTGATACTTGGGATTGTCTCAAAAGCAATGAGATCAGCTCCTGCTGCTGCCAAGCAGTCGACCTGCGGCCGATGCCAAACTTTTAACTCCTTGGAACAGACAAAAAGAAAAGACACATGGGATCAATTATCAGTTGATTCTAACAAATAAGTCAAGGCTTAGGTCATCAATATGATGAGTAGCAGGAGAAATGCAATGTTTTTATCATCATACAGCATAAAAAATAGCTTTTTATGTAGCCAGTGTGATCAGCTGAGAGCCACTCACCTCAATACTCATCTGCTCTGCATAAGCCCCCGTGTACTCTGAACCGTTCTGCAGAGAGGCGCCATACGGGCCAACAGAGCCTGCCACCATGGGATACCTTTGCCCTTAAGACATTAACAAACAACACAATAAAACTGAATATTAGTTTACAGAGACAAAGTGTCTACTCAGCTTCAAAAATATTTGAATAATTCCCTCAAGGTGCTATAGTATACACAGTGGATTGTTACTCTACCTGTTGAGTGACTGTCACAGATAAATCTCTCAACAGTCTCTTTGGCTACATGAACTCCAGACATCAGCAGCTCTCTGGCACATTCAGAGCTCACGTCCAGGTGATTGATGAATCCTGAAATGCTCGCTTGGTATGTGGCTGTGGTGATAACATCAGCACCACTGAGGAGAAACCTGTCAATAGATCACATCTATGAACTATGGTGAAAAAATAAATAAAGTTGTTTATCATTTATTTGAGTTCAATATACTGCATTGACATACCTGTAATGAGCATCTCTTATGAACTGGGGATTAGTATGTAAAAGCCTGGCGCTCCACAAAGGATCTCCCTTGATATGTGAAACAAACAAACTCATGTATTTATTCTCACTTTTTTGTTTGCACTAATGTTAAGAAATATTCACATAAAATAAAACTGGTATGTAGGTATTACACAAGGAAGCTAATGACAGAGTAATAAAAGGCAAACTAAGTTAGTTAGATGAACAGAGGTCCAATGGCTCCACTCAGTGGATTTACTGAGGCAGTAATCACATCAACTGCCAGCTGCAAAAGCATGGATCTGCACACTCCGCAATATTACTGCCACACCACAAATTAATGTTTCCTTTTCTGTCAATTGTTAACAGCTGTAATTGATTGTTAACATGGAACCACAGCTATATTAATGTTACATTTGAGTCACAACGTTGTAGTTATCACTGTCGACACATAATTATGATTGGTTGTAATTACATAATAAAAAACAATCGGATATGTTTAAACTTCATTATTTTCCCTTTAAAAAAAAAAAAAAAAACCTGTAATTTGGCTCCTTGCGCCTCCAGCTCAGTTGCAAGTCCGCCATCCAATATCAGAGGGCCATTATCATTCATGTAATGTCGTAGTGTAGCAGAGGAATACATTGAAACCAACTCTTGCCAGTCCCTATTCGCCACTGTTAACACCAAGCATGTGTCAGCCGTTTGTTGTTGTTCCGGGTAAACGAGAAGGTTCAAACGATGCGTTTAAAGGCGCTCGAAACTTTAAAAATGCAGATGATTCAGTCCTCCACAACAACACTAGATGGCGCATGGCACAATAACTTTGCAATAAGGTAGATACTACGTGTGTAGTTGTATGTAAACGAATCCCAACTCATGAATCAGTCCGTTAATGTGTATTTCTACCCTGGAATGTAAAGTCACCACTTGAGCAAAGCCAAGAGTGTCATGTCATGTATATCATTTTCCCTACTCACCAACTGTATTTATATTCATTTATGTACATTAAGTTAATAGCGTGGTGCTTCTGATGTGTACAGGCTACCTACTGTCGTGTACTTATACTGTATGTTTATATTTCATGTTACATTTTTCGTCACTTGTAAAGGCTGAAGTTCGTTTTCTTTCTATAGCAATAACATGTACTCCCATGTACGTGTATGTGAATGCACCATGAAGGCATCTCGGCTTGCCAACACAGTTACTATAGAAACGAAGCATAGCCTGGGAGAGCTAGTGTTTGCTAACTGAAAACAGCGTTGGGGCATGTAGATTGTGTTAATATGTCAAAAATGGTAAGTTAAAAATGTCCCTGTGTAATAGCAATTATGCAAACACACTATTCATTAGTTTAACGAACCATACAGACAATTGTTTGCTAAGTG
This sequence comes from Scomber scombrus, assembly GCF_963691925.1. NCBI lineage: Eukaryota > Metazoa > Chordata > Actinopteri > Scombriformes > Scombridae > Scomber > Scomber scombrus. The sequence continues at coordinate 7,350,792 of NC_084977.1, read as the reverse complement.
CTAGCATAACATACTAGTGCATGCTAGTGTTTGCTAAGCATAGCAGACACTAGCATGACAGTTAACGTTACCGACAAGCTGATATCGTTAATAAATTGGTTTTATTAATGTTGGCATTTTGTAGAAGCCAAGTAAAGTGATAGGTATGCTGAGACAGCTTTACAACAATAATTGTTAGTAGTTTAACTTTCTATCTCATGTGCAGTAGGTAGGCATTGACTAGCTAAAGCTGCTAACGTTAACTTTGTGTAGTGTTTGTAGTTTCTACGTTCCCATGCTAGCTTTCCGGTGACGACATTCATCAGTATAACGAGTTTCATCAACATTGTTGTAACATTCATGCCCTTTTTGCGTTGTATGTTAAGTTAAGATGGGTGGTAAATAGCTTCAGTTTGTACCTTATATGTATTAGCATCATGAGAGGGAGACACTGCGTTTAGACAGCCAATACATTTTGAGTTTTATTGTGAAGGAAACCACGTTTAAGAGTCTGTTAAATAACATTATTTTATTGTGAAGGAAAACACGTTTAAGAGCCTGTTAAATACCATTATCTTCAACACAAAAATAGCAATAGGCTGTTGTAGTAAAATAAACTGCCAAATGCAAAATAGTCTCTCCTGATAATGTGTTTGATAACATTATTTCAATAATTAGAGACTGTACATAGAGCAACACATAGGGGTTGTTTATTTTCTGTGCCTATTCAGTCAGCATCACAGGTGCTAGAGCTTTTGTTATGTTTGTTTGTTTTGGTCAAGTTAACATTGGGAGAAGACAGGTAAGCACTGTGACAATGGTGTTCCCTCTCTCTCTCTCTCTCTCTCTCTCTCTCTCTCTCTCTCTCTCTCTCTCTCTCTCTCTCTCTCTCTCTCTCTCTCTCTCTTTCTCTCTCTCTCTCACACACACACACACAAACACAAACACAAACATATACCTGGGGGAGGATGAAATCTTCCATTCATCTGGCATGAATGACTTTGGACTGTGTGGAGGAGACGAGTGCTCCCATGGTGACCGTCTGCACAGAAAGTGCTCGAAGCCAAACACAGGCTGTTGCTATGAGTGCAAATACATGAGCCGTCTCTACAGCAAACTCAACCAAAGTCTGAACTAAACTGACAAATTCACTTGTGTCAGTCATTTGTATTTATTGGTGTCCATCATCTTTTAAACCCTGGTGGCTATAATCGTTTTTTTGGTTGACAAGATGAACAAAATCATATCTGTCATCACTCATATTTTGATGCAAGCTGATAAGCCACCACTTTCAGTTTACCCTTACTTCTTACTTCTTACTTACCAGTCTACCATGCCCCAGTCACAGCTATCTAAACTTTCTTATATAAGTTACATTATTATTCTGTGATTGTGCAAAATAAACAACTTGCCATTCACTGTATTTCCTCACCTAACTCAGGCATGTTTCTCTACAAGTCTTTACATGTTGATTTTTATAGCCAAAACAATAACTCAGAGGAAGGTTTGGAAACCTGTTCAAAAATCTGTAGCACTAAAGCACACATTGAAATATGTTAACAGTTACATAAAGTGCGTGTGAGCTGTCATAAAATGGGTTGCAACATGCAAAACTGCAGGTGCGGCCCTTAACTTAAGGGACTGAGGCTTGTACTGCAACAAATAAGGAGCGGTGGACATGGAAACATTTTTTATTTAAACTTTAAACTTAAATTATTAGGACTCATACTAATCAGTGTTTTCCCTGTTCTCATTTAGTCTCAGTTTAAGTTATTGCCCCCTCATTACTCTGATTTGATCTGATCCTCTTCCTTATCAGGAGGATCGCTATGCCTTTCTTACTGAGTGGTATGACCCCACTGCAGCTCTCCTGCGCCGCTACCAACTGTTCTTCTATCCCAAAGATGGCTCAGTGGAAATGGTAAGCATTTACTCCTGCAGCTAAATATTCTTTGAATTTGACTGCTTCACCTTTCACAGTCCACTCATAGAGGCGCAGCCATTTTAAGTACATGATTATAAGCACTGTAGTACGAGCATTTGGAAAAATAAACCCTTCTATGGAAAGATCTGATTACATGTTGCTCTTTGTGATATATCTCACAGAAATCATAAACTGTACCACTAGTTCATTTTAATACAAGTATTTCTTTTCATTTGCAGTTTGATGTAAAGAACCAGCGGATATTTTTGAGAAGGACCAAATACGACAACCTTCACCAAGAGGACCTGTTTGTAGGGAATCGTGTGAATGTGTTCTCACGGCAGCTTAGTCTGATTGAATATGGAGATCAGTTCACAGCTAATAAACTTGGCAGCAAAAAAGAAAGGTATGACTGTGTAGGTTGTGCAATAAGTCCACATTATCCTCTCCAGTTTCATGCATCATGGCTCTACAGCACCTTGTAAACCTGTAATCATAGCTCCTTTTTTTTTTTTTTATTATTTGCAGATGAGTGTTATATTTTTTGTGCAGAACTGCTCACAGATAATATACACATACACTTTAATCATAATTTAATGGAATATTCAGTAAGAGGCTTTAGTATTTTCAGCAATTGTACACTGATCAAGCAGCATTTGCTGTAAGATAGCTGTCAAACTGATTTCTATTCCGGTCAACTGCAAGGATAGCTTTGACTAAGTGGGTGATAATAAGCAACTTGATACATCACAGGTTTTTTTTGTTACTGTTATTTATGTTTAATTTTTTTGTCTCTGTTTTTACAGGACTCTTGCTCTGATAAAGCCAGATGTAGTTACAAAGATCGGAGATGTCCTTGAACTGATATACTCCTCCAATCTCATTGTGACCAAAGCCAAAATGACAAAGCTTACATGGTAAGGTCAAAGCTTCACAGACAAGTGTCTAATAACAACGGCAGTCATACTGTCGTAATGTACCAGACAAACTGTGGCCAGAGAGGGAGACACAGGCTGTTCGGTGCCAGTATTCACATAAACAGATGGATGGCTCTGCTCTCTCACAGTTATTAGGAGCATATGGCATGCCAAGAGGCAGAGAAGGATGGCATTTAATTAACTACACAACAGTTTTATCAGGTGCTCCATCACGGTGCAGTTAAATGATCAAACAAATTTCAGGCTCAGATATAGCAAAATTATTTGAAAGCATACAAAGGATTGGATTTCTGGGCTGTAGGCAGGATTCAAAAATACAAGATTTCCCCAATGTACCCTCACCACTCTCAGAAAAGTTGACAAACATAGTGTCTTTTATTATTTCTTTATTTGTCATATTTTATTTATTCAGGTAACTATTTGGTTGTACTTTCTATGGTATCTTTTTTTCTAGTGGAGAAATGTATGTCTGTATTATTTAATTTGTTGGCTTAAAAGTAGTCAAATTTAAACATTTTGAGTCACACACTGAGTTACATGTATTGAGAAAAAAAGAAGAGGATTTGTTGTGATCCTTTAACCTCAACCCCTCCAAAAAAAGTCCCTAAAATGTTTGATTATTTGGATTTGTCGTATTTTACATGTTCTACTTACTAGATTAAGTTAGAAGTAGCAGTTCTGTCACAGAACTGAAAATCAGCAACTTCTTATAAACATACACAAATACAAATACAATATGAATAAAAACAAAAATAACATTTCTATATGAAATTTTATATTCTCTATAATTAGTGCCAGTTAACAAAGATCTTTCCAGAAACTTGGAAATTATTATGAAATTATGGATCCGTAAACTATGTACCCCAGTATGGATGTCTAACTGCTATATCAAAGCCACACTGTTACTTCCACAACTGGTGGAAAAATACTGGGTCTAAAAATACTAGAATCTGCCTTAAAATGTGTATGTTTTTAACTGCGGAAGGGAAACTCCCTCCAGATTTCAAAAACATAATAATCTCGCCCTAAATCTTGTGGCCATGACCTCAGTGTCCTCTGTGGCGTCTCCATGCCTGAGTATATTCTGCACTGGTGAGAGTTAGGAGATATATAGTAGTCAGTGGTGGAAGAACTGCTCCAATCCTTTACAGCAATGTGAAAATACTCGGTTAACTTGTTGAAATGAAACCTTGTCAGAAGTTTAGAGAGAAAAAACACTACTGGTTGAGCTGTTAACAACTAAGACATCTGAAATGTGATCCTGACTACACACTGCTTTTTGTAAGACGTCATTTAAATTTGAAACGCTTTCAACTCAGACATGTTGCCTTTTCCCCCAAAAGATCAAAGAAGCTAAAATCATACCATACACCCAGAAGCACCAATTCCACACAGTTCAACGTCGACTCTGGGAAGAGCTGACAGAAAAGTCGTTGACTTCTGTAAATTTCTTTGACAGTTCTTTGGAGTTCACACTGAATGTTTGAGATAATCTGGCCACTCATTAACTCCATATTTTTATGGTTTTCTTACATTACAGGAGCCAAGCGGCAGACTTTTATGTGGAACACCAGTCAAAGCCTTTCTTCAGGTGAGTGCCTGCAAATGATTTGTTGTGTGAGCCAACATAGAAGCTCTCTGATTGCCAGCAGCTGTCACTAACAAATCCTGTGACGATGATCCCCATGACATTGTGGTGACATTTGAAAAACATTAAGGCAGCTGACCCACTACTTGAAGCTATTCCATTTAAATGACTGTATTAATCGTGAGTTGCTCCATTTTGCAGCAACCTGGTGCAGTTCGTGTCCTCGGGCCCTGTGGTTGCCATGGAACTGATGGGTGATGAGGCCATGTCTATCTGGAGGAGGCTCCTGGGACCTGCAGACTCTGCTGTGGCGCGGAGGGAGGCACCGCAGTGTGTGCGTGCCCAGTTTGGAACAGATGGCATCAAAAATGTTGGGCATGGCTCTGACTCACTTGCTGCAGCAGCAAGAGTAAGACTAGCGTTATACATGCTCATATGTACCCCTTTGCCCCATGTTCCACATTCCCAGAGACGATCATCTACAGTGTTGTTTCCTATTTTTTTTGTCTTATTAGGAGCTCGAATTTTTTTTCCCCTCTACAATTGGCATTGGCCCCTCTAATACAGCCATCTATACAGACTGCACATGTTGCATCATCAAACCTCATGCCATATCAGAAGGTAAGAAACATGTAAACTTACATTTTCAAACTAAACAAACATTTTTCAGTTTAATTAATTTAGTTTAATTAAAAAAATGTTGTTTATAAAATGGTTAAAATCCTCTAAGTCTAATACTACAGTACTGAATCAGCAATAACTTTCTTGAAGGTTATAGTGTTGTTAACTTTTTGTTGAGACAGTCTCAGAGGAGTTGATTCAATTTTAAAGTCATGTTGGAGGGTGTAGTTTTGTTGTTCTGTTGAATTTTATTGTGCTTCTAATATTTATATAACACCTCTCTAAATTATACATACATAAATTATGTAGGTGCAGTGGCGGCTGTTATAAAAACAATACCACCAACCTCTATAGCGCCTGCTGTCCCTCCACCCCTGGCTGTAAACCTGTTTGTGTCACACAAAGGCACTACATGGTTACCACACTTGGCTTTGGATTTTTCCAAATCCCTGCACTGATCCCTGTTCATGGAGCATGCCACTAGAGCTCTGACCTGTGAAATGTGAAAGTCTCTGGACAGAGCTGAAGTATGCACACAATCAGTTGTTGACCGATGAGAGCTGGTTGTTCTGGCCATATAAGCCCAAACGCTGTTTATAAGAACAAGTTCATCGTGGTCTCTTATAAATGAATTTGATCAGATTGAATCTTTACAGCTTGTCCTCAGTGGTAATTTGTTTGGTTTATGATTTGGACACAGTGTTTGCTATTTTTAAAAACACTACGCCCTCTCATTTTTTCCAGACGAATAGCAGCAGAGACAAACTGTGAGGCTGAGATGACATTTTGATAAGAAGATGCGTAGTATAAAATATGTATACATCAGAAACAGCAGATAGTAAGTCATAATTAAACAGACTCTGCAGAATTGATATCATTAACAGCATTTGTATGTTTGAGCTCATAATATTCTACCCCCCAATGTCTCCTAACAAGATTAATAATCCACAGCCACGCTAGCAGCTCTGAGAGGCTTTATAAAAAGAAAAACAAACTGTCAGCCAGATAAACATAAGTACTGGACAAATTCAAATTTTCACCTGATGATGGTGCTAAATGTAAAGACAGAGAATCACCAAAATTCACAAAGACCATGAATGTCTGCACCATACTGCGTGGTAATCCATCCAATAGTTGTCCAGAGATTTCAGTCTGACTCATGAATATCAACCCAATTTCTAAAGAAAATCAGTGTCTGTGTAAATGTCACAAGGAAAATGTTACATGAAAAATTGTCTTTCAAACATAGTAAAAATAGTAGTTACTTGTAGCTTTATTGCACAGTGACATCTGAACACTTTTTTTTTTTTTTTTTTAAATCTGTAAAGAAAATTCAAATAATTGCAGTTACCTGTTCATGCAGCTATTAATTCAAAGCAATAGCCACAAACTTTCAGCATTTATTTTTTTGACATACAGAGCTGTTCATGATATAGCTTCTCTTCTTTGTGGTAAAACAAATGTATGTAAACATTTCTGCTGCACACCTGTTTCAGTGGGGGAGTAGTGGCCTGGCACCATAATAGGTATTTGCTTGCGACAGGCGTCATTTCATGCAGGCTGTGCTGTTTATTGACTGTTCAGTCACTGAGACATAATATGAAACCCTCCTGAACACATAACTTACAGTACACCTGGTGACTAATCAAATAGGTTGCCAGTGTCGGCCTAAACTACCCAACATAATCAATTTGTGAGTACATTTGAGGCAGGAAACTTTCTGTCACTTATATCTACGATACCTTGTTTGAACAGTTATTTCCGAGTGTTGCTGCTCCTTATAATTTGTTGATTGGTTTGGCTTCTGTCCACCAGACTCAGTTCATTTTCAGTCGATTTTCCATCAAAATAGTCTTGTATGCACGCTCAAAGCTGTAAATGACACAGCAGCATTTAAGACCCCTGCTTCCACCCGAGGAGCAGGTACTCTGTCTAGACTCAGCTTATGTGAGCAGGACCCTATCCAGAGTCAACCCACGCAAAGCTCCGGGCCCAGACAACATACCTGGCCAAGTGCTCAGGGACCGTGCTAACCAGCTGGCTGACGTCCTTGCGGATACCTTCAACACTTCTCTGAGTCAGGCTTTCGTCCCCGCAGGCTTCAAAAGGACCACCATCATCCCAGTGCCAAAGAAGACGACTGTGACACGTCTCAATGACTACCGCCCTGTGGCACTGACTCCTATCATGATGAAGTGCTTTTCGAGCAGCTAGTAATGAGACACATGAAATCCACCCTCCCCACCTCACTGGGCCCTCTCCAGTTTGCAAGCCGCTCCAACCAGTTCCACCAAAGACGCCATTTCCTACACCCTGTACTCATCCCTGTTTCCCCTGAATATTAGGGGCACTTATGTTAGAATGCTGTTCATTGACTTCAGTTAAGCATTCAACACAATCATCTCTCAGAAGCTGGCAGGGAAACTTTGCCTGCTGGGCTTCAACAGCTCCCTCTGTAATTGGATTTTAGACTTCTTGACAGAGAACGCTGAGAGAACACATTGGCGACAGAACATCAGTCTCAATCACACGAAGCACGGGCACACCCCAAGGCTGCATGCTCAATCCACTGCCGTTCACGCTGCTCACCCACAACTGTTCTGCCAAGTCCGAATTCAGTCACGTCATCAAGTTTGCTGATGATTAGTTACTTTTGTGTGATTGTCACTCTTTGTATTTATATAGGAATCCACATTTTTTATTATGTTCTTAATGTCCTTTTTATATTATCCTTAGTTATGACACACCTTGTAAAGTCGGTTTAGATATGAGAGCTACAAATTAATCATTGATAACATTTCTGAGATATCACTGCCGACAGGTTTACAGTCCATGTGATAAATGAACGATATTGGCGGCATAAAGAACCGTACAGCCATGCGTAATGGTTGTGTGCAATGACAGCTGTTCTGCTGTTGTAGAACCTCAACGGTGAAACACGTTTGGTGAAACAGCACTTCTTTCCTGTGTTTCATTGACAAGGGAGCAGGCTGTGAATTGATATGAAAACAGTCGGTACAGGGAGTGTCTTCTTCCATTTATGGCTAATTGTGGAAGTGGAAATGAGGCACATGCTTGTGCACCCATTTCCTCAATGACTGAGATTTATAAAGCAGAACCATGCGTACGCACAGATTTATAAATCTGATGAAAAGAATGTGTTTGCATATTTCTGGCTTTGCGCGCACTCACACAGTTTTAGTCATGAATCTACACAGTTTTTCCATCTGGACCCTGGTCTCTCAACATCAATTTTGCAAGGGAAGACACAGCAACGTCTGCACTTCCTGCAGAGACTGAAGAGAGCTGGTTTACCACCACCCATCATAACCATCTCCTACAGGGTCACCCTGGAGAGCGTCCCAATCGGCTGAATAACTGCTCGGTTTTGGAAATGCAAAGCATCGAAATGCAAAACCTGGTAAAGCAGAGTGAGAACAGCTGAGAAGATCGAAGGGATCTCTCTCCCCTACTCCACGCACTGCTCCCTCCCCACACCACTTGTTGGATCCCCCTAGGTGTAGGTATAGACTACGCCTCTCTGCTCCTGCATTGGGCACCTCATGACAACCCTACACTGACACCTTAGACCAGGCTATCATCAAAGCTGTGCCTCCTATACTATGTATAACTACCACTGATGTCACGGGTTAGGCATTATTTATATTATTGATGTTCTTATCATTTTTATAATTCAGTCATGTTTTTATAATCCATTTGTACTGCATTATTTATATTTATATTGTCATAATATTCACAGTTTTTATTCTGCTTCATTATCTGTTTTATTCTGTCAGTCATGGCAACACTTAAACCAAGCAGTCACACTATGCCACAGATCTGCCTTCATAATTAATGTTTCTGTTTTGTAATTGTTCTTCCTTTGTTGTATGAGGTTTCGTGACTATTTTGTTTTGGAGGGTTTTGCACCTTGGGCTTGTAAAGGACATTTCGTTCCTGTATGCTTTGTGTGTGGATGAAGGACAAAAAAACAAACTTGAACTTGAACTTGTAGAAACCCTTGAGTTATTATAGCAAAAACTAAGCTCATGACAATAATTCTGGCATTGTGAAGTGAAAATGTATGCTTTGCATCTTGTGCCGGTTTAGAATTGCATTGTTACAGTAAGACCTTAAACTGTTGTTTACCTTCGGACATGAGGTGACACCTATGGCCTCGGCCAAGAATAGTAACTCAATCTGAAGGGCTTGACCAGCTGTGCCCAAACTGGGACTGTCAGTCAGTTCAAAGACAAACGGTAACAAAAGCTTGCTTTGATTTCCCCTGAGGATTGCTTAAGAGGCTAATTTACGCTATGGCTACGTGTACAGGGGGCAGCCAATCACAGCGGTGACAAAGGAAGTTGTGACTGAACATGCACTCAGACATGACTGGAATAGAGAAGCTTCTGTTGCCAGGCACCCAGAATAGGATCTCCTAGCAACAGCACCAGCTGCTTTTGGGAGCAGCGATCATAGGCAAGCTGTTTGCTGCTGCCTGTGGAGGGCACAGAGGACTCAGGAGGTGGTTACTTACCTAGTACCCACGTAACTGGACTTTGACTGAGCGATTTCCCAAACGAGATGAAATTCATCATCACTCGGTGAAATACCTTGCCCAAACTGAGAGTTATGATTGCACTCAGTGGTATTGAGAATTAATGGAAAATGTAGACAAGTAGTATCCTGCCTGACGGGTACACAGGCTACTTTTTTATCAGGATGTCAGAGTGAGGCTGGCGCCCTCTTTCAATTATGTGTGTCTGCAGCAGTCTGACCTTCACTGTCAGTGTTGCACCTTTGTCACTGGCTGTACCATTTTTACAATAATGCACTCCCACTATGACAAAAGGCACAGCTCTTTATCTTGCTTTCCAAAGTGTTGACTGTCTGTACAAAAATAATATCTCCTCTTTTTTTGCATAGACAGGACATCTGTAAGACAATCTCATTGTACTTTGTCCAAAGGAGACACCACAATCTGAGGTCATTGCAACATAAGATAACATTTGTGTTTGAACGGTAGCATTATGATAGCTTTATAGCACATCCAATAATAGTAACTCAAGCTGTATGATAAGAATATGATGTGATCTAAATGGTTTCAGTTCTACTGCACTTGGCTTGGATCACATTTAAGAGTTTATTGTAGCACTAAACACCTTAGTTATCAATTTGTGCAAACTTCTGAAAAAGCTCATAAATGTGTACAGATATGAACAGCTTTAATTTGTTCACAGGCGTGACTGGGAAGATCCTGAACTCCATATGTGCAGCTGGATTTGAAATCTCAGCTCTTCAGATGGTAAAAACGAATTATTCTATCTGTGTGCTTTGGTATCGTAGAGTATGTCATACATTTTAAGTAATGGTTCGCTGTGGTAAAAAGGAAAACAGCCCCCATCTTCTTAGGTAATTTAATTTCGAACAAGCACCCATATATCTTGGCTTTACTCATGTAGCCAGTGTGTGTGCAGTATTGACTCTGTCTGATCCAGACTGACCCCATGATTGAACTCGGCGTCACTGCTGCAAACACTGACCTCTTACAGTCCATTCGTTTTGCCGCATCAGATGGGATGCATATTCTGGGCTGTAGGACAAAAATAAATCAATCAGGGTTTTATCGCTGTAACCACATGCTGAGCATGTTGTGCATGAATGGGAATAAAATATGTTTATATCACAAATTCATGCAGAGCCTTTTTTCTAAACATATGATTTCATATCTTTGATGTTTTTAGCACATTAGTTAGTGTAATTTTATGGGAATTACGATGATGGTGGAGCTGTTGTCACAAATCAAAGCATACACACTAAGCTTGATTTTTCATATTTCATTTCCTGGATTGCAGTCTCCATATTTTATGTTTTTGTTGTGAATTATTCATTTTCGTGCTTGTTTTCTTCAGTAACAATAATAATAAATTATTTTCACAGTTCAACATGGACCGGGCAAATGCAGAAGAATTCTTTGAAGTGTACAGAGGTGTTGTCACAGAATATCCTGTGAGTATACGCACTACATTGTTGTGCCATCATAGCAAATACCTGCACCGTAGCTGTATCACTCAATTATTACTTGTGTTTATCAAAGTACAAAGATTGTCTGATCTTTTGTAAGGATGTGGAGGAGCGAGAAAAAGATATCTCATTTGTCAGCAACCAAATGTATCAAAGATCATGTGCTGTAACAGTGAGGAGTTGTTGTGTATTAACATTGTCAGTGTATTTTCCATGAGAGTAAAAAATAGGTAAAATCAGTGCAGCTTTCTGATGAGTAGGTTTGGTAGTGCCTCTCATAGTTAATGTTCCCTGCTGATACACATATGTATTTGCTAGAGGCGTGATCTGGGTTTTAACTGTAAATCACTCACTGCAGAATATGGTGACTGAGCTCTGTTCTGGACCCTGCATGGTCCTAGAGATCCATGGCACAGACGCACCCAAGTCATTCAGAGAATTCTGTGGACCTGCTGATCCGGTGAGTCAAAGGATATTAAAATGATTTCTTATTTTGTCATAATACTCTATAGAGAGGAGGGTCCTGGTGGCTGCAACAAGGACTACAACCCATCAAATGGCACCCATTAAAAGACTACAAAACCCATAGTCAGCAGGGCAGTGGTTGCTAGGGCTGAATGATATTGAAAAAATATATAATTCCTATTATTTTGACTGATATTGCAATTACGGTATGATTTATGATACTAAAGTGAATGATCATTTTACATTATTATTACCATTCTCTTTGAAAAAGATATTAAATGGTTAAATACAGGCTTTAATATATAATGTGTAGGCCTGGTCATCTCTGCAGCACAACAATACTTAATTTCAAATGGTATTTTGACACATTTCAAATTTAATAAATATTGTGCCTCGGCCATATTGGGATTTTAATAAACAATTTTGATAAATTGTTCAGTCGTTGTGGCTGCTGCCCAGATGAACCAGATAAGCTGTGGAATGACCCGTTACGATAAGACCGAATATACTGAATTTAAGTTGGAAAACAAGGATTGCTGTCTTCATTTCCTGCACCCACTCCTCAAAAGCTCCCGACCCTTCAAGACATCACAAATAGATTATTTGGCAAAATAAAATGTCAAAACTTGTGGCAGTCAGTACATTGTCTGTAAATGATTATCCATCCATCATCCTCCTACTACTCCTCCTCTTACTCCTCCTCCTCCTCCTCTGGAGTTTTTCAAATGCCCTTGTTGTCAAAGGCAGGCAGCAGAAAACGTGATCACATTACTGTGTGATGTTAGTCTGCTGAGAAATTGTTAACCTCGGCAGCTGAAAGCTAAAGCCGTATGTGAATGAGGAGCCCAATATTTTAAATTTGAAGGGAGCCTAATATTTAATTTAAAAAAATTAATCACCTGAACAGTAAAATAATCCCACTGGCTTTGAAGAATCTTAAATCTGACACACTGATGAATACAAGAGTGTTTTTTTTTGGCCTTTGTTTGGTGTACATTGCAAAGAATTTGTGGCTCATGTGATTAGATAAAAGACTTGGCCATTGAAATAAACTTGCGTGTGTGTGTGTGTGTGTGTGTGTGTGTGTGTGTGTGTGTGTGTGTGTGTGTGTGTGTGTGTGTGTGTGTGTGTGTGTGTGTGTGTGTGTGTGTGAGAGAGAGAGAGAGAGAGAGAGAGAGAGAGAGAGAGAGAGAGAGTTTGAACACCTGCATGTATGTGTTTGTGTGTTCCTGGATACTGTGAATCAGTGCTGCAGGGCTGTGCCAGTGCGTGATGTGAAATCTAATGATAAGACGCTCTGCTTGTTTACCACAAAAACCAAACAACTACACACCTGCACAATTTCATCACCAGTCCCGCAGCGGCCCATGACTCAGCTGTGCTTCCTCCAGTTCAGCTTGTTTATATCATTTTCATCCGCTTCAGTTTTTCAAATTGAATGAATTTAACTCGTCTGTTTCGTATGCAGTCCTCCAGGCATGTTACCGACATTACAGCCATAGAGCAGGAAAGGAGTTAGTTAATTGGCTAATGATTTCCAGGTCACATGATGCTACACTCCTGCTCAGTGATGCTGAAATAATTAAGCCTTTGCAACAGTCCTTTGTTATTTTATTAGTTATCATCTACACATCTGACTCTGATTTGGTTTGATATTATAACATTTAAAAGCCTTAAATCATCTGCTAAATGACCCGAAAGCAACACATGTTTATAGTAGAAAAATGAATCAATCAAACTATACTGGTGCAGTCTGTTAGTGTTGTTTTCAGCCCAGTTGATCTATGAGGGGGAGGAGGGAGGCAGCAGCGTGCTTCACAGTGTCTGTTTAAATACACTGGGGGCAAATTGTACACACACTGGTGGCTTTAACAATGGGCTAATTCATGCTTTTTGAAAGCTGTGAGACTGGACAGGATTTTCACAAAATATGTTTTTCTTCTCATTCCTACAGTTGAATGTTTGAGCATGAGTTTGTTTTCACATTCATCTGCTGAAAGTGGAAAGTTTCTCTGAGCTCATTAAAAAAAATCTGATTTAAAGGGGACGGACCAATTAGCGGGATTTGTGACATCACAAACCATTTGGAAGCCAATCCTGGTCCAAGGGCTTTAATAGAAATAGAAGATAATTTACCTTTTTTGTGTGTAATATCTACTGTTAGGTTCTCAAATATATTAGATGCAGCTGAGGCTCATGCTGCTTCAGCTGCTATCATTTGTCTTTAACCATCGTTCTCCACTAAGGACTCTGTAACTTCTTTGATTGCCTCAGGCTCTGAAGACTAACAAGGACATCAACCAGTTTCATCAGTCCACGACCTCAGGCTAACCTCAGTATTATCTGACAAATAACCTAAACATCACCACTCCTATTCCTCAGTGGAGTTCGGTCATCTGATACATGAGATAAGTAGAGAGTCACAGCAGCGTGGAGATCTGGGAGAAGAAACATTGTAGACTGGATCGGTCTGTTAGAGGCCAGCTGATGGGGTCACCAACAGGGCATGTGTAGCTTAATGTGACATTATTCCGCTAAGTACCAATGTATGGTACATTTTCTTGTCAAATACAGCCTGTGAAGACATTCCAGACGTCATTATCAGGCCCACAGGTTTGACTGGTCAAACACTGACACTCCAGACTGTATGAAGAGGTCAGAGTGTCTGTGAATAGTTAATATTGAGTTGTGTGTGGTAAGAATAGGCTATTGATTTATTCCAGTTGACTAATCAACAACACAAGTCTTGTGTGAATAAACACATGACCGTGTACAGCTGAATTAATGACCTCTAACACACTTTATCACATTAGAGCTAGCACACAGATCAGTTTAATTACGGTATTTCTTTACAGAACGCAGCAAAACATGCACTGAAATATATGATGCAACACTTGTGAAGGCTTTCACTATGTGTTATATATCTTCCTCAAAAGGATCCTCATGTGTCTAACACCTCCACACCCTTAGCTGCCTTGCATTGCACTCACTCAGTCATGAGATTGTGCTCTGTCTTGTGATGTGTCCTGATATCAGAGTGGACAGACACAACGGTCCTCTGTTAGCCAGTCCTGACCCAGTCTGTACTCTCTGGCCTCTGTCATAGTGTTTCGTTTTGTCTCAGTCTCTAAATATACACTTCTCTTTTTTTTTCTTTTTCTTTTTAAATCAGCAACTTCATACAAGATTAGCGCACTCTACCACACATCAGTAATGCACAGTGGAGGGCGAGGCCATGTCATCATGCTTTGTCCTGTAGTAGACGATGAGTGTAAAAGATGATCCAATAGGCCTATAAATATCCTGTTACATGAAGCTAAAGAGACTAGCTCTACATTATATTTGGTAAAAATACAAGCTTTGCCTATTGATTTTTTAACTTGCCTATGTAATGCTTCAGTGAAAATTATATTAGCTGTCCCCGGTGGCAACTATAGCAGATTAACTGCTTTATTATAGCAGAAAAATGAAACTGAAATGGGCAATAATGAGATTTTCTTTTTTAACAAATAGTATGTTATTGATTAAAGGGTGAAAAATCGTAATTGGATAATGAAAACACTCTTTCCAAGCTAACACTGGGTGAGATTACAGAGGAGATAAATGGACAGACTTCCATAGTTATTCTGACATGTGGATAGTTTCCACAGAGCTGTAACTTTTGCATCATCGGGAGGTTTTTGTCTTCAGAGCAAGGCCGGCTCCACGCTTAATATTATGGCAACAGGCTCAGGATCTTCTTTTTTTTCCCTTATCGGGTCAAGTGTGTGGGAAAAAAGAAAATAAAGGAGGATAGTGGCAGTGGTTGTTGTAGTAATAACAAAAAGAAACAAGGGAAGATGACGAAGTAGAAACACAGAGAGTAAGATGCCAACAAAGAAGCATTAATGATAAGATCAAACACCATGAGCCAGAAGCTACAAGTGGTTTTAGGTTTGTTTCTTTTGTGTCATTTAAATGAAGCTCTGTGAACATACAAACAAGTGTGTCCGCTCTTGATTCTCACTTATACTTTTAAGTTTTAAATGTAATGGAAAGTCCCAATTTATCACAAGCTATGATTCTGAAATTTAATTACAAAATGTGTGAAAGTCACCTACTACAGTAGTTCAAAAAAGCAACATCTGTCAGAGGATTATTCTGCTGTTTAATGTTCCAATGACTGATGTGAACCCTGTGATGTCTTCCTTTGTTAAGTGTGGTGATGTGATCACATGGGAAAGTCAGTTGTTTTCATTAAGCTGTAGTTAAAAATAGGAGTGCGTGGTAGCATTTTAAATGTCCCCAGCTGCTGCTAGATGTCAAGTAGTGATAAGAGAGTTTGAGGAAAAAGCAGTTTTACATATTGTTCTAACTATTATTGTCACTATTATACTATACTGCTTCACAGTAGGACTAACCACTGTTGCAGCGTTGTGTGTGGTGTGACAGAATCGTGTCCAGCGTCTCGGTCTCTTAACTCCCTTCAGCTGGGTCGGGACGGTCAGCGGCGCGTGAAGGATCAGACGTGAGACTTTTTCGATTTCTGGACACCCATGTAACCGCCGGGTCACCCTAGCCCCCGCCACGAATGTCCACAAAAGCCAGCAGCCATTACGTGAACATCAATCTAGCGCACTATGGGACTCATTAAAATCAAATTAAACACAGACAGTAGGTCACTCATGGGTAACTAACGCAATTACAGAGAGCGGCCTTTTTTGCGAAAGAATTATTTTATCACTAAGTAAATCTTCCCCCCCCTTCCTTTTACCGTCTTTGTGTGCAGCATCATGTGGCATGGGACACAAAAACAACAAGGTAGATAGTTATACACAAGGATATACTATATTTACTTACCTTACACACAATTCTACTTGTATCATTATCCCTTGAAAGTGTCCAGCCACATTCGGAGTCCTGTTGGTCTTACTTCTTCCTGAAAAGTAGAATTTCAGACTTCGACCACTTAGAATTACACTTATTAGACAGATGATGGAAATACAGTCATCCAACAGCCGACTAAATTCTCAATTAGAGCAGAGTTGGTAGGCGGCGTCACTGGACTGTGGTGACATTTGGTATATTTAATGGTTTAGCCAGTGTAGGAAAGACAGTTTTACAATGTAGATAATATTTGAGTAGATAGAGCCATAACAACCTCACCTCACATCATTAATAATTACACCAATTATATTACCACTATTATAGATTTACTTTTCTATCATTTTTAGTTAGTTAGTTAGTGTCAAAATCTTTCTACAGTTTTCTGCATTTAAGTGTTGAAAGCTCTTCAGCAGCAGAATGACTAATACCCTATTTGACTAATATAACTGTTAACTTGAGAATCCAAAACCCACCACAGGTGCAACAGCGATGATTAAATGCTCTATAAACATTTTCTGGAAGATTAAATGTTAAATAACTGTGTAAAGTCAAACTGTGAAACACTTAATGTACCGTACTCCAGGACTAAAATAGATCCCAGCTGGCCCGTCCATTCCCAGGTGATGTACAGGTTCCCATGGTCCTTGAACATTTCCAGTTGTCGCTTCCAACATATTCTTCCCGTCGTAGTCACTTTAGTGTTTTGTAGTGGCGCGTAATCATTTTAACTGGAGGACGTGTTTTTGGTCCAGGTTTTTGTTTTAAAAGACAATGAACAGCTTCGGGAAGAAGGCTAGGTTGATTTACGACCTGAAGCTTGTTTCCTGCCTTTCCTGCGCGCTCTCATAAACCATTAGAGGGTAAAGAACCTGTCAAAAGGAAATGTCTCCCTGTCATAACACAGTATTATTCTTTTCTCCACAAAATCTGAGATAAAACAAACCTTAGCTGGTGTCACGTGAATGTATTTGTATCTGGTTATTCATTTGAATCTGTGATGACTGGGGAACATTTTAAGCAACAATGTCCTTATAAAAATGTCCCTGATTTGCTTTTTCCAAAGTATCAAGTTCTACATGAGAACTGCATGTTACATAATGTTTTCTTTCCATTTAGACTTAAAAGGCATCATGGCAAATTAATAATTCACATATTATCCTTCCCCTGATAGCGGACCCTGTGGGAGGGTTACATTTCCTTGAGGCACAAAGTAGCAAAGGGCAAGTGAGCCTGCTCTGACCTTGTGAGTGTCTGATGTTGAAAGAAAACAGATTCAAACTCAAGATTAAGCTGCTGCATGTAAAAAACTGTGGAAGTAAAGATGTAGAGGAGAACATAAAAATGTCTTCTTCTCCTATTTGTGAAGTGATAAAACATTTAAGGGGATGAATCTTATTTGATTAGTTTAAGAAATGTACTAAACTGAATGTGGAAATTCAGTGGGAATGTACTTGCTGGTGTCTGGAATAAATAATATCGACTCATCTTAATAGAACAGAGGGGAAAGTATCAATATTGTAATATTATTGCAAAAAAAGTGGGTGTATTCATTTTTTCTACATTATGAAACAGGCAATAACATTCTAATATATTTCACGCTATGTGGTGTGTATAAAGTTTGCTGACTGGCAGTGTTTTGTCACTTCCTCTACTGGATCACATGTGTAATTGCTGACTAACCACTCTGTCTGAGTAACATACAACAGTACAGGATGTGCAGTTAAAGAACTACACCCTATCATCAGCACAAAGACCTGATAATTGGACAGAAAGTTGCTGTTTTAGGTCCCATGTCATTTAAGGTTGAACTCAGTCTGAGTTTAATACTGATAAGATGATTTGTCTGTTTCATTCGTGAATGAATCAAAATCAGTTGTTTTCACTTTCAATAAAAACTTGATGTTTTCTTCTAACAGGAAATTGCTCAGCACCTCCGTCCCTCCACCCTGCGTGCCCTTTATGGTAAAGACAAAGTGAAAAACGCAGTTCACTGTACAGACCTCCCTGAAGACGGTGTCCTGGAGGTGGGTGTTACTTCACTGACACACACACACACACACACAAACACATTGTACTCTGCATATACTGTTCTGTCAAATACTCCCACATTATTCATTAGTGCAGTTCCTCTGATCCTACACACAGGTTTGCTCATTGTCTTCCCAGCACTTGCATAAATAACTACCTCGCGTTCAGCCAAGAACAAAACCCCCGACTCTGTGAAGCCGTGTCTTTAGACGAGTCTCATGACTCCGCTCTGTGGGCCGGGGCAACCTTAGATCACACTGGTTTTGAGGAGAACAAGACTGGCAGCGGAATTTGAAACAAAACCATTGTTTTGTAGGGAGTGGGTCTGACCCATCGAGCGTCATTGTTCAGGAAAACTCCTGATCTGCGGCCTGGACAAATGCCTCCTTGTTAACCATTAGCTGGTGACTGACTGAGCTGCCATTTCCCCAAGACTGGGAGAGAAGTAGCCAATAAAAAGGCTTGTGCAGAGGAGCATTTGCTCTGTGAACTTTCACAATGTCATTATTCTGATATCAGAGACGGTGGACCGGCTGACACCTTAAACGTGACATTTAAATTCAGGATATTTTGTATGTATTTCAGGAGTCTTTTTTCATGGGTATTTACTTTATGCTTTCTTTCACAGGTGCAGTATTTCTTCAAGATTTTGGACGGGTGAATGCAAACGAGAAGACACATTTAACCAAATTCAAAGACTTCACAGTTGTTCCATTTTTTTTGTTTATTGTTTCAGCCTTATGCAGATTAAATAAAGTGACAAGAGCAGACTCCTGACAAGTGTTTTGATCTTCAACATTGAATTAAGTATGTTCACACCAACTAAACATCTTATTACACGGGATACTGCATTGCCTCTGATATTCTAACTTTTGACCAGCGACTTTGGTATTGGATTCATACATTACACTTTGAAAAAAAATGTACAACTGCATAAATATAAAATTCTTCCACCATGAAAATGGCTAAAACATTCAATAGTAAGTTGCATCACGTCATGTGATGTCTCCAGCAAAACAGATTTCAAAGCACTGAGTTGCCACTGTTTCCATGGAGGTGACAGACTTCTAGGCTGGACCCACAAAGCTCTACTCTACGAATTAAGAATGAACAGATGTAAGAGTATCAAACAGAAATGTCATCAAACCATATTCTACAGCTAAGGTGAACAACAAAGAAAAAGTGTACAAATGTATCCTTCCACAGTCAACTTGAACATCTCGGTAAAGTAACACGAAAAAAAAAAAAAAAGATTCCATGGAGCGCAGTCATTTACTCATACATGGGCCTTAAAGGTTCAGAGTACCATGCTAGTATTTCAGTTAGTCAGAGCACATTAACGCAAACTCCACACACTCACATAAACTAATACACCTGCACACAGACACGAGCGCGCGCTCCACACACCTTGGACCACTAAAGCTGACATAAGACAGAAGAAATTACGAGACTAGACTACAGCACTGGACACTCCAAAAATATATAGAAACCACGTTAGGATGAAGTACTTTGGGGACAGAAACACAACTCGCTACACATCAGTAGTGGAATAGCAGTTTTACAGTAATAGATGAACACATCCCATGGCTCAAGGAATATTTTCATTTACAGTAGAATAAATATTTGCTATTGCTACTCTTCTATTTTACATTCTAACCCTCGACAGACACACAGAAAAGCTAGTGTAAAGCACACGGATTAAGTGTAGGTCCTGTATATGAATGTTCAAAGACTAGTGGTGTTTTATCTGAACTCTTTTATTCTCTCTACATTTGACTTGTTTTCAAAATGAGAGTGCTCGTCATGGCTGAGGTCACGAGGTGATGGTGAGTTTAACATCAAAACGTCCTTGATAGCGATCTTTCTCGCTGTAATCGATGTTATCTCCGAATACTTTGCACTCAATGCGCACCTCTTCATTAAGGGTGATGTTGGCGAACTGGATGGCCACCAGAGGCTGCAGGTACTGGGGCTGCAACACTTTGCCGTAGTATGGGTAGTACTGAAGGGGGAAGCCGCCGTCGATGCCAAAGTACTTAATATCTGAGATCTTGGCTTGGTCCTCATCTCTCTGCAACGAGAACGGTTGAATTTGACTTAAAGTCGAACCTTTTTATACAGCACTGATACTACGACAAATAATCCAATAGTATATTTTACCAATACACAGCTGACAGGTAGCAAACATATTAAACTCACCTTATGTTTGCAGAAAACCGGGATCACGTGGGGCTTGACCTTCAGGGTATCTGGGAGTGAGTCATTGCTTGATGGAGGCTGAAAAGAGAGGGACTAGTTGATGAACAACATCCTGAGCAGGTGATTATGTTGTGTTTGATTGTTCGCTGCCTTTATAAATATTTTACCTCCATACGACTCACCACAACATGTTTTATTTGACTTAAATGTAACAATACTGGAGCCTGTTTAACTGCTCAGTTCATAATAGCAAATATCAATCAGGAATTCAGGACATGAAACTATTTGGGACAATATTGACCGTACTGTGTGTAAAGATGCCACTATTAGTTGTGCTAACAGAAATGGAGCATAGATCATAGCGGTAACACTTTACCCAAACCCCCCAAATGTAACTTTTATATTTTATGTGCTGCGTTCATTTGACTTTATGTTATGAAAAACAATAACATCCAACATGTCATCTGCAGCTGAGTGCGTGAAAATGACTGAAAGCCAAAGTCAGTCAAATATGCGCTATTTACAAATGCAGAATGTGCTACCAACACATTCTGCATTTGTGAGAAAAATACCTGATTTACTGCTGCCGGATGAGCCTGGTTTACATTCCCTGTCACATTTTTGTGCTGCTCATTTTTACAAGGAGTGCTAGCAGTTCAAATATCTCACTCAACAAAGAAGTAGTTCCTTTCATTTATCCACGCTGAGTCATCATCAGACTGGTAAGTAACATTACTTAACAGTTTGAGTTGCACTGTACGTCACATGGCTGACAAAATAATAATTTATCTTTTTCTATACTCTTATAATTCATTACACAATTATTGATTTAACTACTCATTTAATCATAATGGTGTTATTTGTAATTGGGCAGTAAACCTACCCTTGGTCTGAAGTTGACAATCCTGTTTAGCTTGACAAGAAGGCAAGGCTTTCCTTCTTTGAAGCCGAAAGTGTCATCATATATCCCTGAGCAGCTATCAAGCCAACTCCTGCTGAAGCGGCAAGCTTTCCTCTGGCCTGCATCACTCTCCACACTTCCACGGTCCTTGTATGTCGAAGCAGTGCCTGCAAAAAAAACCCAAAGACGTGTAAATGTCAGTGAAACATCAGTCCTACTTGTATTTAATGTAATTAGGAGAACACATAACTTTAGGCTATGATGTTTCTCATGAAACAAACGACGAATAGACGTAAACACAATTGACAAATATTGATTGAGGATAGTTCACTACCCATCAGGGATCAGCCTGAGTATGACAGTCCCTGTATGATAAGCTTATACTTGCCTCCACAATCTTCAAATTTCTGTGTCTCGGTCTGATTGTCGTCACTGTATGGTTCAAGTAATTTCAGCATGGTGGCGACGTACTTATTATATGTTTCTGGTTTGCTCATGGTGAAAGAAATTTCAGACTTCTCTGAGCGTGGGGTGTGTGACAGACCTGAAAAACAGAAGCATGTTTGGATAAGAAAGGAGAAATGTGGTCATCAAAGGGTTAAATACAAAACAGAATTTTTTTTGGTTTTGTTTGTGGAAATCAGTGAAATTTCTGACAAAGTCTACAATGAATTTAATGCAAGTTATTATTTGTAGAGCCCAGAGAGACAAAGAGAGAGAGAAAGACAGAGAGAGGGAGAGTGTGTGTGTGTGTGTAGTGTGTGTGTGTGTGTCTATTATCTAAGGACAACACACAATGTAGGGTCTTGGGGATTTCCTCAGATGGTCTCTGTCAGCTCTTTATAGCAGTAATTTTCCACAGACCTTGTGCACAAGGCCTCTGAGGCGTGGCATCAAGAGAATGAGAGATGGGTAAGATGAGTGAAAGGAAATGTCATATTTATTTACCCTTTTTTACCCAGCAACTAGATTTGCTTATTTGTTGCTGTAAATGAGAGCGGCAGTGGAGTTATTTGTGTGAACATTGACTGAACGCTAACATTTAGCCATTTAGTGGAGGCTTGTGAAAGTTCACCGATCCCCTGC
The DNA here is from genome assembly GCF_963691925.1 of Scomber scombrus. Classification (NCBI taxonomy): domain Eukaryota; kingdom Metazoa; phylum Chordata; class Actinopteri; order Scombriformes; family Scombridae; genus Scomber; species Scomber scombrus. Next base: position 7,328,173 of record NC_084977.1, on the reverse strand, counting down.
CCCCACCCTTCCAGTCTCACGTGTGACTCTCTCACAATGGAAACTTTTAGCCCCAGAGTGAGAGAGGCGGGCTCAAGCTCTGAGAGAAAAAAAAAAAAAAATCTAACTAGTTTCTGCTTCCTTTAATCGTGCCACTACTGAAAACTCACTTGAAGCTCAGAGTGCAACCCCGCTCTGCTTTGCCTGCTTTGCTCTTTTGATAGTCAACAGTGGTGGAAGGGTGACAGGACCAAAACGGCAGGCAAACTCAGGGTTGAGTGCATGAAGCCAGTCATTTACAATGGCTGCTAAAAATACCGCCAAGGCTACAGCGTGTGCTGTGCAAACAAGTACTGGCACAACAAGACAAGGCTGGGCACTTAAAAATCTACACCGTCTCCTGAGCTCACAGGGAAATATTTTTGAAACGCCCCTCTGTGTGCGTGTGTGACTGTGGCGGTGTTTCAACGGCGTTGATCTCACAAGATTACAGATTATAGGAGAGAATTTTTCTTCCTGGCAAAACAAGCTTAGAGGCCTCGCTTTAGCTGCGAGGAAAAAACTACTCGTGTGTTGTTGTTTTTTTAATTTTCAAAAGAACCGGCTCCAAACTCTGCATGTTTTCATGTGAGGACGTCGCCTGTGACGCATAATCACGGCACACATGAATCGATTTAGTCACAATGAGTGTAAAAAAGCTACAACAGTTCCCCAGTAGCCTGAGGGGGGGAATCATTGGCTGGCTGAGAGGAGTGAAGGACAAAATGGCTGAACCTATCTAAGGTCAGAAAAGGCTTCTGATAGACTGGCTGCTTTAAAAAAAAGAAAAGAAAAAGGCACACCCTGACATTCATTTACAACACAAATCCACACAAACACACACATACACAGCAACATCATTAGCCAACGCTGCCATCTGGATTACACAGATTACTGTTGTTTGCTTTTGCTCTCGAACCTTTAAAACTATAAAATGAGTGAGAGTAGAAAAGGGTGGAGGGTGTTGTTGTTTACCTGGGGGAGCAACTCGATCCTGATAGGTGGGTTTGTACTTGCTTAACGTGAGCATCATTGCCTGAATGGTCCCGATGAAGATTCCAGCCAAACATCCGTAGAATATCAGGTAGAACATCAAGATTTTAACTGTGGAGGGAGGAGGGAAAAGAAAACGTCAGTCGTCATGTTAAAAAGGTTTTTAATGGAGCAGCAGAGACATGAGTTTAAGAAGAAATGAATGTGTCAGATGATGTGAGAAACCTTGGGAGTTTAATTGAATAAGTACAAACACTTTCTCTTCTCATTATGGAAGCCATTTTAAAAACACGCAGTCTCCTTTTATTATTTAACATTTTCTCACATTATGGAACAGCAGGAGGGCTTCATTTCCAGTACAACAGGATGAGTCATATAGCAGCCTCTCTCACAGACCCTTCCCCTGCTGTGTCACCACTTACAAATGGGTTCGGCTTTTTTTTTTTATTAAAACAACAAAAAACCCTCGTTTAACTGAGCAACAAAGCCTCGCTTTGCCTATTCTCTCCCTAACTTGTGATTAGCATTTCTTGTTTGGCTGCTTTCAGTCAAGTGAAGATGGATACTTAACGCGTCTAGGCTACACGGTTGAAATGTAGCGCTGCAGTCTTTGATTGGTGTGAAAATGTTTTTGTGGTGATCTCAGAGCGGCTTCAGAAAAGTCATGTGACTCCGGTTTAAAAAAGAATTCCTCTTCACTTCTGAAGCTCACATCAAACTTAAAAAAGTACATCTTTGTAACCAAACAAGCCCACAAATAAAATTTAATTCCCTCTTTTTGCAGTAATAGTCAATCTGATTTTGAAGATATTTGAATGAATATTTTTACATATTTTTTGCATTTAGAAAAGTGTGATGTTTAAAATCTGCATATTTATAACCTTCAAATCCTCAGAGTCTAACTTGTTTTCTTCTACCTGCTTGCCATGAATCATTCAAATCAACTCTCATTCAACATTTAACGCCACATATATATGCAAAGTGAGCTATGACGTCATGTGTAATTCAGGGTTCCCTGAGGACTCTTTAAGATCTTCCTCAACGATCCCATTCCTGGTGTGTTTGCTGTCGTTATGGCACCCTCCCAAATGTCATGTCGCTGCGGGTAATCAGTCAAAAAAATCAACCCCCTATGAAAAACCAGTTTGGCAGGTCTGTAAGGTGTTCAGCCCAACAGCCTTATCTCCCACTACAGACCGTTGATTGTAGGAGGTTCAGTTGGCTCTCTGGGCCCTCGCCCTTTATTGCGTTACTCTGATACTGTGAGTTTTTCACACTTAGAACAAGTGAACAGTGTTTCCCCGCACATGTGAAAAGGAGCAACACCCCATTTATCTTCCATACAGATGTTCTGAGACAGTTTGACTCAAGCCACAATCTAAAGAAAAACCCTTCTCTCTGTTTATAAATGAGTGATTAAATGTGAAATGTGAGAAACAGGCAGCCTTGATATTATGTTCCAGCGTGGCTACAGGTTGTCATAACACCTGCTACCAATGTAAATGCTTGCCGAGCTATTTGCTAATGAGCATGTATGCGGCTGTAGCAGGGATAGCTCAGTGATGCACCTGTTGAGAGGGAAACTATAGACTGGCTGCCATGTCGGGCTGCAGTGCTAGTGCCTGACGAGTTGCGTAAGATCAGTTTGCAAGCAGTGATTTTTTTTTTCCACAATAGACCACCTCACACACACACAAATAAAACTCAGTCCTGTGAGAGTGATCTTTCAGATTCAGGTGAAATTGAAGAGAAGAGGGATATCAGAGCATGTGAAGTGTAGCCAGGGCAATTAGGGATTATGTTCGCTTAAATTTATGTGACATGTCTGTACATTGTATCCATCTGATGGATTATATTGATAGATAATTACTGGAGATTTACAGAAGACACAAGAGATCAGTTTGGCGCTGCAGTCCGAAGTCAACACTGTTGCCTAGACATGCAAATAACACAGAAACCGTCCTAGTGGTTGTGAGAGGCAGTTTGAATGGAGAGCACCTCCCCCACCAGACTGCTGCAGCGTGTGGAGGGGACCTTCACCACATGCATGCCACACGGATGCCCCCCCCCCCCCCCCCCCCCTCTCTCCTTCTCTTTCTTTTTTTTCCTTTCCTGAGTGTGTCTTCTATACAGACATTTCAGTCGTAGTCTCTGCTTTTGCTGCCTCCTTGGTGCAGTTTATGACTCATTCAGCACATGTCGAAATCAACACACGGAGGCAGACACCGACTGACAGCGACGCTCCTCATTCACCAAACACCCCCTCACCCACCCCCTGCTTTAAAAACTACCCAAATTGAAACTGCCTTATTTCAAACAGCTCCTAGCCTCGTTGCTTAACATTGCTTTAAAACGAGCAGCCTGGTAGAAAGCCACAGTATCATCAATACGGGGGCGCAGACACAGACATACCTGTTGCTTTTTAGTGTTAGCACTGCTGACTTTTAGTTAGTGCGACATCACTGTACATCACGACGAGGCACTACTAACACTGTAATATATGCATACTACCACTGTGACTACAAGAATATCAATATTACTACACTAATAGCGGTGGGTTTAAAACAGTATATATAAAACGTTAAATTAGCTCCATTAAGTTCGCTATCAACTCGCCATTGCCCAGCTATGAGGCGACAACACGACAAAAAAAAAACACCACCGTGTTTTGTCGCCTTTTCTTGGAAATGAACAATTACTTGAGTTTTCATTAAATAAGGAATGAGTGCTTGTATACTGGTATAGAGAAGCCGGTTTATGCCCCCTTTCTTTCCTTATTTCAGGTAAGGGGGCGAAACGCTCGGAGATGGAGAAGACACAGAGAGACATAAAAAGAGAGAGAGAGGCGACCCAGGAGACATGTGAGTCGTGATGCGTTTCACACCGGGGGAAAGAAATTGCCACTTCTAACGTGTAAAAAAAACGGGTTAGTGAGTTTATTGGGCAGTCTAATACTGTGTAGTTATCCTATCCAATCAACAGCCAACACTGCTGAGCCTCTAAGCCAGCATCCTATCGTCTTAAAGTATTGAAAACAGTGGTAAAAACGATTAAAGCTGGATCCATAATCTCGGGTTTGAGTGAAAGGGGAGAGGGAGGGGGTGGGGGAGGAGGAGAAGGGGGGGCTGTGTAGTTAACCGGGCCTGCACATAGGAGTCAAAAGACTAGCTATCCAGCTTATTAATAAGAGGAATAAAATGTCGTCTGCTTCTCCTCTACTCTCTGCATGGTGTGCCAAAAAATATAAGAGGGTGAACCGGCATGGCACGCAGAAACCCAACCCAACTTTCCCCGGTTGGGCTTAGTGGAAAAGTCCTGGCCCACCACACTGTCCTTCAAGATGACCTTTTCATAAAGGACGTTTCATTATTAAATGTCCCCACTCGGGCTACGCCTTGACTCAACATTTCCTATTTCAATGCATTACCCAGAAAAAAAACAGTTATCCACTTTTAATCTTGGCTAAAACACGCGAGCAAAGGGGAACAAATGAGTCAATCACAGTGCGAGTTAATTGATTCTTTGATATACAATTAGCCAGTTTTTTTATATATATATATCATTACAGTCGACCTGTGGCGTGTGTGGTGGACTTATAGACGCTCTGTGAGATTCAAGCCACTTCGGTGAGTTGAATCGTGATTTTTAACAGCGCCAACTTCACAGCACACAGCCTCCATTGAAAACACGGAGTCACGACGCAGCGTGTCAGAGGCTAACACAGCTCTAACAGGTGCTGTCTGTACAGTCAAGAAACGGGGAGAAAGACAAGAAATATCTCTGTTGAGCGCCAACACTTTCACCCTTTCTCCCCTCCGTCGTTCACTTCACACAGTAATGTCTTCCCTCAAGCAGCAGCTAGTTAGCTCTTTACTTCAGTAAAAATACAGGAAAAAGGCAGTACTTACACCAACTGACTCCTGTTCGTCCTAGGAACTCCCTCTTCTCTGAATTCCACACAAAATTCTTCCACCCGCCATCGCTGTCTTTATTTCCAGACATTTTAAACTCTCCGGTAATATCCCCCTTTTCTTTCTTTCTTCGACTTGTCTGCTTTTTGACAGTGTAGTTCGGGTAGCTTTAGCTCAACTGTTAACCGTCCCTCCACAGGAAACGCAAAAGGACAGTTTCGTACCCGACTCCTCCAATTGTAGCACACACAATTTATCTGTCAGGGAAACCGGCTCCGCCCGCAAACTCCTGTAATAAGTTACCCCCCCCAGAGGAGGGAGGGCTGAGGCTAGCAAATCACAAGCTTCTGCTGCTTTTTGCGTAAGCTGCAAATGAAAAAAAGGGGGGCTTGTGACCAGCAACAGGCGAGCACACTCATGGACGTAACGTTACAGAGACTGTGGGGCCCGACAGAAAAAAACGTCCAACCGTTGCCGCAAACGTTTTAAATGATGCTTGTGGTGTCATGGCAACAAGGCGGTATGGTTCATATCTCTCAGGTGTCTGAAGTGTAATGTGGGAAAAAAACTGTAATGTGATGACAAAGCTAAACATGTGCTGTCACTGTCAGTGATGAGCAAAAAGTGTTGTTAATAAAGTATATTTAACTATATTAGCCTAATTTTACTAACCCCACAGTTTCTTATTAATCAGACCCACCTGTCTTTACTAATGGACAAAATAACTTAGTGACTTTAAAGAACAGGTTCATACATTTTCAAATATGTCTTAAAACAACAGTCAGGTTGTTTTTGACACGTTTTTCTTGCTGCAACAAGCATCAACCTCTGGAGCTAAAGAATTAAACCAGATGTGCCAAAACCTGCAGTTCCTCTAATGACCACTTGAAGCTGGATCCAAAAGCCAGTCATGTTAAAATGCCCAAACGTGTTTACTTCCTGGTACAAAAACTGGTTTTGGTCTCTATAGCTACTTCCCCAGTTTGATTCCATTTATGAACGTTAATTGTAACATTTTGGTCACCTAAAAAGTTTTTTCTGGTAAACATTTTGCTTTAATTGCAATTAGCATTATCACAGTTAACCATAGATTGTAAATGCATTGTGCTAACCAAGCTAGCAGCATTAGCATCAGTTCCACTATCTTGTCCAAATATGGTCACTTCTGGCTCCAAAAATCCAAGTTGGAAATGGTCGAAGTTCCAACTCAAGGTTTCAGAACGGAACTCTATAAAACAATGGGTGACATTATGGTAGCTTTGTCCATTAGTTTTGCAGTCTATGTGCTGTAATCCCTTCTTCTCTTCATACTAGCCATTAAAAGACTCCATCATAATGCACTTACAATGTAAGTGATGGTGGCCAAACTCCACAGCCCTCATTCTGTGCAAAAATGTATTTAAAAGTTTATCTGGAGCTAGTAAAAAGTTTTCAAACGAGCTGTCCAAGGGAATGAAATAGATATCTTCCAAAGTTGCAGTCTTTTTAGTGCCAAAGTCTCTGTTTTTGCTACTACACCAAAGCTCAACAGGGAAACTCTGTTCAAGGAAACAGAAAGAGGGAATCTGATGCTATTAAGATTGTAAATGTGGCAGATATCCAATTGATATGACTACCTCAGACTTCTATAAGCTTTGGCACAGAATGACTGTGTGGAAACACTGTGGATTTTGGCCCTCATCACTTACATTGAAAAACACATTTGAAGAGGATCTTTAATAGCCAGTATGAACAGGAAGAATGATTACAGCAAATAAAACCTCTTTAAGTGTTCATATGGACACCTGACTGTTATCCTTTAACTCTGGGAATGTATTATGAGCTGCTGCAAATGTGTGTAATATCAGTTACCAACATCTCAGCTAACAATTGCTCTGAGCACTTTTCATAATGTTTTTAAGGAAACATAAGATACTCAAACTTGATATAATGTTGCCAAATGATAGTTTTAGCAGCTGAAAAAAACCTGAAAATGTGATTAATATGTCAAGGGGAATAAACTGGAAGATACTGATAAACCAAACAGGAACACACTGCACTGAATAGGAATAACTGGCTACAAGCCCTCTGTAGTTAGCCTGTAAGACAGTCTTTTTCACCATTGCCTTTGTCTTTCTAAAGAGTGTAAACATGATAAACAGGTTCTCTGTCCATAACATTACTTGTTTTTTTTTGCAAGTAAACGGCTCCCTTACTTATCATCTTGCACATTCTCATTTAGTTAACAATATAGACAGAAACCACTAGTGTCACATTCCAGCTTTTCAGGAAGGCTGATGAAACTAACTTGCATATGGAAAAATAAACAGAGAACTGAAAGTTTGGTGGGACAGAGACTGAACAGGAAGGGAGGTGGAAATTCAAAGTTGACAAATACTATGAAGTGTGAAGGGTTCAACCTGCATTTTAAACTGTATAGGTCTCCTTAATCATTAACATTTATCTGATGTTCCGAAAAATCTCAAAAGTCTTTGGAGACAACATTTGATTAGGTGTACTTTACTCTTTTTCTCCAAAGATTTGTCAGTGTCACTTGGTCATGAGTCACAAGCCGGTGACGCTGTGCTCAGAAGTCAAAGTTTGACCGCAGAATTGTGCAAGGAGAGGTGCTCACTACTGATCATGTTCATCAGTGAATATTTCATGTTGAATATTAAACATTCTGCCAATTTCCATATTCGTGATAATAAACAAACCTATGAGTCACTGGTAATGACTCATTACCTATCTATCCTGTTAGTTTCTTGTTTCTTATTTAATTATTATATGGTGAGTTAAATCAGTTCATCAGTCATGGTAAGTGTTCCCATATCTGATTTATGATGCTGAAACTTTAAAAAAATACATCAATATAAGCTGAGTAACTGATTGAAGATTATGTTTTTACTGAGCTGCACTAGCAAATAAACAAGTTCCCTATACAAGTTATTATCTGTCAGATTTCCACATGACATGACATGTATGTTTTACATCCCGACTGTGTGGGGGAGGTTGAATCAGATCATCAGGCATCATAGGAAAATAACTATCATCCTATTTTGATTCAAATATTTGCTAAATCTTGATTGGTGCACAAAAAGGTGTGACATCACCTTTCTGCAACTAATCCCATACATTGTAAACCAATGAGAAGAGCACAGGAGAAAACAAAAATTACAGAAACTCCCTCATGTAAAATAACCAAACCTCTTCTAACTATGGCAGAATGTTATGTGTTTATGTTGGAAACCATCACTCATAGTAAGAAGCTAATAGAGAAAATAGGTTTTCAGGGCCTTTACTTTTGCTATGCCTGAAGCTGTCATGGCTTTCATGAAAGATGGCAGAGCTTATCTCACCTTACCATCATTGTACTTACTCTATAGTGCTAATCCTTAAAGCAACAACTGTCTGAACATACAGCCTCTTGTACAAGCTTCTACACCCTCTGGCACACCACAAATGCTTTACATTACTGGCAACTAAAGAAAGAACAGCCTTAGCTAGTAGTTCACTTGCTAGAGAATATGGAAAAACAAGCTGTTTAGCAGCAATCTAGCCCACGGGGATGCAATGAGACAAAAACAACACTTTCAATTATATCAGTTTCATAAATGCAAATTCAGGAAAAAGGTGTGACAGAAAATGAGATTGTTAAATTGCCCAATTTTCTCTATGAATCAGAGGCACAGCAATTAATCTCATAGCTTGTTAATAAGCGTGTTTAACAAAAGACGGAATGTTTGATAGTAAAAGAGACAGATTTAAGTGTTAGTTAATATCAAATTCTATAAACCAGATTTGCTTCTGTAAAAAAGGGTCGTCTCTCGTCTAAATCCCTCCTTTATTTTCAACTGTCAAAACCAGAACGTACTCCCTTGATCTGACTATAGTCAGTAATTCTGTTTGGTCCTGAGTAAAGCAGCCAGTGTTATGTGCTGGTCTGTTTTTACACCATTAAAAGTAAACAATGTAATAGACTCCTTTGTAAGACTATTGATTCTGCAGTGATAACATGGCAGCCCACTGTTTGCACAGATCAAGGGTTTGCCAAGATTACCAGGAGGTGCAGCATTCTGAGATAGGTTGTGGATGGAATCTGGTATGCAGCGTGTGAGCTGGGCTTGAGCTCATCAACAATAGCGTGTCTATGTAGCGGGCCAGAGAAACGATGGCCTCCTGGACAGGCTCTTTGACAAGCGCAGCGGATTCATACCGACACAGAGCAAAACACCTCAGTTCAAAATAATCGTACTCGGCCAGACGAGAATTGGCGTATAAATACTGATCTCTTCTCCACAGAGTTGAGAATCGAGGTGATTCAGGAAAACCACAGCAGGCCGGATTTGCCCTAAAGCTAACAACCACTGTGCAGACTGTGTTGTGCTGCAAAGATTTGGGCTCCACTCTACATGATTTGCACTTTTAAGTTATTTTTTGCCTGTCGTAGATACTTCAGAGCTTTCAACCACAGGAAACATGGGAGGAAAAAGAATGACTGGAATGAAACTGGGGGATGTAATGACATGATATGTGACCTCATGTCAAGTCTTATGATATTCTGATTTTCTTTTTATTTGCCGATAAATCCCATTAAGACACCAAATAGACTTGACATGGCTTTCTTTTCCTCTGCCTCTCTATTCACTGTCCAAAAACTATTAAAAACACATCAGTTAGCCACAGTGCAATAAACATGAGCACTGTAGTTTATTTTTAGTCTGTATTGATTTACACCATCCTGCTGCTGTAAATACTCACGAGCGCACCAGATTCACTGCTGGTAAATGCAACATTTACTCCTGTTTGAGTACTTTTGCTATTTGTGACTATGTGCTAAAAACTACCGTGCCCAGCTGTAAACTATGGAAACTATGTATTTGTGACCTATTTGTAAAGATTTACATCTATATCTTTTGGTGTTTTCACAGGGTTTTTTTTCCTGTTTTCCCTCTGTGATAAGATGGTAGCAAACATAATGGGATGGCCTCATGATGAACAACATTTTTTTCTTTTCTTCATTCTGATAAAAAGTGTAAAAGTTGTACATGAAAATGCACATAAGCAGTACCACCAGTTCCTTAGTGCACATTTACAGTGTCAGGAATGTAAATCCTTCAGCCACGTACAAGCAGATTTACATCATGCCCCCTCTACAATTTCCTGAGCGTGCTATTTTGAAGAAAGGGGAAAGACAGAATTGCAGTCATATAGAGCATGAGGTGTGTTGGTGAAAGAGAGGTAGTCCTAGATTAGACATTTTAAAGTAGGAAGTGGAGGTGGTGACATTCCTATTCACTACATTCACTACACTATGAAAGAAACCTGACTGGAAATGATAGTTTTCCTGTTTATAGCCTCATGTATGTATGGCAGGTGTACAAGATGCCAACTGTACAACGTTTCACACTGACTGTGGTTTAGTGTTGGCGGTGTGCGCGGGAGTGTCAGACTTTCACTGACTGCACATTCCACTGTAGCAGCTGCACGTGTTTCTGGATAGGTGGGTATACTGTGGCTTTGAATGAATGTCCTCTACCAGCTTCTAGTGGAAGAAACGTCATTTTCCGGTTCTGTATTCTCACACAAACTCGTCTTTGTTTTCAGCTTTCGAATTAAGTACTTTGTGGTTATTGCCAGGAAAAACCTGATGTGCACTTTTCATTTTAAGCAGTGTTCCAGGAAGGGCCTGCACATCCTTTTCTCCTTAACTTCCCAAACAACATATGGTCCAAATTGTTTGACCTTTGCATCTATGGGGCGGCCCTCTCCCTGTGTTCTGCTCGGCCCGTTATGCTGTGTCACAGGTGTATAAGCAGGCCTTACCACGCCATCACACTGTGTGCAAAACAAGACACTGGAGATCACCATAATAACAGAACTGATCACAGCTGAACATTTTCTGACATTTGACTGCCTGCATCAGATATTTATTCAATATTTTGATGCCACACAAGATCCCACCACGCCACTACATAATGTCAGAGACTTCCTCAGCAAGTTGCCAAGTGAAAAAGTAAAAAAAAAAGACAAAGTGAACTGAATAGGTGTATTCTCTTAGCCAGACTTTTCCTAATTTGACCCAAAAAAATGGAAATAAAATGTATAATTTTTAAACATTTTGTGCAGCTGATACACATTTTTATATATGCAAATGTAAAAGTTTAGCCTGTGTTTATTTAAAAAACAAACATAATATTCTATAAAATGATTACCTGGACAATACAATTGTGATTGTCTTTTTTTCAGGAGGATTAATCAAACATTTTTTAATGACTAATTGGGAATTTATAAAGGTGAATTAGTGTAGAGATTAATAATCAGTCAGAATATGAATAGTATGTAAGGGTTAACTAGCTCTTACATAGAGCTTATTTACTACTAAGTGTTTACAGGCAGTTACCATCAGGCAAAACTGATGTGCAGCAAACAACCTACTGACAAAAGATTTTAAAATGCATTTCATAAAAATAACATAATATATGCAAAGTTAAAAAAAAAATAATGTGCCAGAAACAACTAAAAGACCAAATAGTGTCAGTTAGGTTAGCATATTTAAACCTAAATGAATATTTCTATCACACATTTCTTCATGTATGCAAATATAAGTCATACTTACTTCTACAAAGCATTAAAAGTATAGTTTAATACATTGTTTGGCTGCCTAAAACAGGCAGTTATGTCACAGCTTGTCATGCTACACTGATTCCCCTCTCTAAAGGCTTTTGATTTCTGATTTGAAACGAGCTAGTAGTGACTAAGAACACAGATACGTATGGATTTACAACTAGCTGTTACAACCCAATCCAGTATGTCATAAAGCATAATTTGAATATATGGAATGATGATGTTATGATCTTTCGTGCCTGTAGAAGGCCCTCCGCACTAAACTAATGAAAGTTGCTGTTGTGTACAAACAGTAATAGGGACTGAGTCAGTCCGTCATTGGGGCTTTCAAGAAGCCAGCTTCTGTCATTAACATTTTGTCGATCTGCCCACCACCACTACCAGCGGATGTTATTTAGGACACATCATCAGTAAGAAAAAACCACATGCACACTAGACAGAAATATACAGTATGAACAAAAGGTGTACTATGCATGTTGCAGGAAACTGCATAATTAACAATACACAAGATAAAAGACTAAGTTACCATATGTTAAGTATTGTTTTGTGCATACTCTCCCACTATTTAATTACAGAGTGAGGGAGGGAGGGAGGGTGGGAAGTAGAGGATGTTTGCTGTAGAGCATGCTAATGGACAGTATGCCCTGCAGGGAGAGTGGGGGAGCAATTGTCTGAGTTACATGGCAAAATCAATAAACTGCACGTCACACAATTGTACATACAGTCAGCAACGCAAGAGCTGCTCCTCTTAAAAAAAGAATCTCTCTCATCTCTTTTTGTTTCAGTTCTATCTTGTCTTTCTCTTGTTTTTATCCTAGGTAACTAGATTTAAATTCTGCTTCCTTATATCCAGCTCAACTTGTTAATTAATGTGCAACAAGAGAAATATTCAAGTCATAGAATTTGCTATTGTTTTTATGTGTGGTTTCAACATTTAACCTGTTTAAATGTGTATGTTTAAATCGGTAATCTTAATGGAAAACTTCATCATTCATAACTTGATCAGAACTTAATATTATTAGATTTTTTTTTAAATTCTCTGCTGGCAATTATTAAAAAAAAGTCTAAATATATAACTGGTGAAGATGGAGTGTGTATAGCAGCAATTTGGCACTACTATGCTGTTTGAAAGACACTGAAATTGGGTGTTTGAGAGAATCAACACAGTGGGTGTGATGTGTTGTGAGTCAAACCTTGACTTTTGTTTCTTTATTCAGCCACCCATACAGTAACTACTACTGTAACAGTGACTTATGTTTACTGTAACAGACCAAAACAGAGCTGTGTCAGATGAGCATATAAATCTTCACCCACGTGTAACCATATGTCTACTTACAGTAAATTGTATGTAGTTTGGAGAACTGCAAAAACAATCATTACCATACTCTGTTTTGTCATGCACTTTGTAGGCAAGATTTTGATCCAATAAGCATCATCGATTTAGTTTATAGCTATTTAAAGCTGTTGTCTGACTGCATTCACCTCTCCTCTAATGACAATTCAGTCTAATAAAAAACACAGATAAATCACAAATAATTCACATGATAGATAATACTGAAATGACCCAAGAGTAGCTGACTCACATAATGTATCTAGACAGAATATATAACACACCTGCATTACTCAGTCCACAAATATAGATAATGATGTGATGATTGTGGTATTAATAAGAATGACCCTCAGCAGTAGGAGCGTTTTGGCATGCAGCTCCACGGCCCAGTCTCCTTCAGCATCCACTGACCCAGTTCTCGAAAACTCAGTGAAGAAATTAAGGTGCGAGTGTGTAATTTGGAAATAGGGAAAAGGTGCATGAATCAACCCAATTTATAATGGAACTAGAATCCGCAGGATTTGATCATGTTTACATTTCATGCAAGTTAAAATGAAAGTGTGGATCATTTGGAGCAGAAATACCCAGATTTGAATGGTGAGATAAACTGGTGCACCTGTATCACCCAGTATGAGAATGCTAGAGCTCAAATGAAGTTTTTATCAGTGGAAAAATAACATGGTTAGAAAACAACCTTGGACATGTTTCACCTTTGAAGCCAGCATCACAGAGTTTTGATTTGAATTTCAAATATGCTACAAAACTGCAGCTGAGCCCTGGGAGGAAAACAAATTCACTGATTAGTGAAATAGTTTCTGTCTTCTAATTTCCTCTGAGTCATTTGAAGAACATCAGAGGTTGAAAAACAATACAGCATTAGCAGAGTCTGTGTCACTTTCTACATTTTCCACTCCACCGTATGATTTATGATCACTACCAAGTCTCTCCTCTCTGCTGCAGATTAGATTGCGGATGCCATGCCTGTTTGGTGAGATAGTCCATTAAATCATATTCCAAAACAAGAGTTAATTGTGCTACATAGGAAAGAGACAACAAACCTCATTAAGAATGATTTTTTTCAGAGCACATTAACAGAACAACTTACTGCACAATGTAAATAAAAATGAGTGACATTATAATGCATTTCTGCTAAGAAATCAATATAATTATTGTTGCAGTTTGTTTTAACTAGTGTACTTATTTGCTCAAGAAGACGACATTCAAGTGTGGTTTATTCCTCTGCAGTGATAGCGCCCCCTGCATTAGTGTTCCCTGAAGGGTGGGAATTTTTGGCACCAGCTGACAATTTTTCCTGAACTGTATTTGACCCAAAATGTCATTTGAACTGAACTGTAATTTGATTGGTGTAATATCTGTGGGGATAGGCACTAAAAATAGTTCATAATATCATTTCAAGTCCAACACTGGCAGTTAACCAGCAGGGGATAGATACTGTCACCCGTAGCTTAAAGGTACCATGTGAAGTTTTCTTCCATTTTTTTTCAAAGTATTTCATAGTACATCCATGTTTTTTTTTTTCTTTCCTGCCTTTGTCAATAGTACAGTGGTTCCTCCCTAATGTTGAGCGCCATAAGGGAACAAATGACATGACTTGCTACATTATTGATACTCCGTGTGTGTGTTGAAAAATAGGAAAAAACCCATCTTGCATCACATTTGTAGAGGGTACAGTATGATGTGCTGTAGTCAGCGGTGCACCAAGGAAGTTGATAGCACTTCTCCCATAAGAGCTCTTATAATACACCCATGACTTCTCCTAGCAAAGTTGGCTCTCCGATGTCCGTCATCCGCTGCCATGGTAAACGCCCACCCAGAGGCTTTAAACTAAGACTCTGCTCCACAGATAAGTCCAAAAACCAGTGATTTCCTCTGTTTAAAAATGGAAAAATATGCACACGAGCTGCAGTATCATTATATTTTGTTTCCTTTCACAAAAAAATTGAGGAGGACCCATCTCAGTTTTATAGTAATAATAACTTAGATCAGTGTGGTAGTGTTGAGCCAGTGGAAATTAGTTAGTTCTCGGCCCGTTAGCTCAGCTTTCCAGGATCTGTCAGAGGAGATAAGAACGAGTTATTGAGCTGTACTGGGTTTCCAAGCGGAACTAATACATTCACTCATTTGTGAGCGACAGTGTCACAACATTGGACGCGGATCTGCTGCAAATACACATGACGGCAAAGTGATAGCGAGGCAAGGTGGACGTTCGATGTCTGAGCAATTTTGTTTGCTCATTTCCGCTCATTTAATGAAAAAGGGTAATAAAAAAAGACGCAGCTTGCTCTTGACAATTTTACAATCAAGCACCGGCACCTGTACATATCATCTAACAGATAACCTTGAAGCTCGAGTTGTGGCATCGATATAACCAAATAAATGAGAACAGAGTATCGTGCGTTTGAAATACTTGGGGCGTGATTATTTTCCAGGCAATCATTCCTGCTCTCCTATTATCACTACTGTCAGTGAGGCTTATCTCTGCCTGCCCGGCTCACCAGCCATAGCTCCGACACATCCTCCAAGCAACCGCGACGCATTGTTCTAATGAGGTTACAGCCTAAAGCAAAGTGATTTGTTTTGTAGACGTTATTATGGTGGCCTTTTGGCTGGCCCCTTAATTTCATCAGTGAAGCACTATTAAACAGCAAAGGTCTTATGGGAAAATGGACCATGCTGAGGGACCTCTTGACATCCTCGCAGTGGTAGTTGCGTAACCCTGCATACCAGAGATAGCTGTGTTTTTAGTAGTGAGGTATCACGCCATTCATTCATAATTATAGCAAAAGATTCTGAATTGATTGACTTAATTGATTTGGATGGTTTGTTTTGATTTGATTTTAAAGGCGCTCTTCATTCATATTTTGAAAGATCATTATGTAATTTGTTCTTTGAGGAGAGTTTACACAGATTTAAATTCCACTGATATGTTATCTTGGTTACGTTTGGGAGGGTTAGTACATGTTGACATTGAGTTGTTTTTATTAAATTGTCATGGTGACCAAAGGTAATTAATTACCACTCTGTATATTATAATGATTAGATCCATTATCATAGTTATTTGTGGCTAGCTGGTTGAGCTTTTCATGCTCATCCCACAATGAGTCATCATATTTAGCTTATTAATGCACTTCAATGACATTCAACATATAAGACTTTGTGGTGTTTTTGTTTGGCTTCATCTCTAGAAGGTTTCATCAGCAATTTAGTATTACACAAGAGACACATTAAGAAATAGAGTGGCCAAACCCAGCAGCGAATATCATGACTAGAAACTGACCTTAATGTGTAAAATCTGTAGAGTTCCTGTTATATAAGACCAGGGGCCTCATTTATCAGAGCATGCATCTATAATGAGCCCTAAATTGAACTGTCAGTGCGAAAGGGAAAATGGGTAATCAACAGATATGGACATTCGTAACTTCACGCAATGAAAGTGGAAATGGAAATGGACCAGCATGAATCTCCCTGTGCACGTACAGGCTCATTTACACAAAGAAACACCTGCAGAATGCTAAATATACTGCAGGCTTGTGGAAATCCCAGTTGCCTTAATGTGGAATTATATGTTTTGGACTTAAGTAGACAAATCCACAGACAATAAGGTTAAGATCCTATAATGTTCTAGGAGCAAGTGTGAAGGAAAGCTTCTCAGCATTCATTGGGGTAGTGGACTTGTGGACAAAAGTTATATTTGTGTACTGTATCTCATTTATTCCTCTACAAACATTAACAAGAGAGTATTGTACTGTACATTTTTCCCCCGACTAAGAAATATTGGCTGCCAACATGAGGCCTTCTGTGTATACTGAGTTGCAGCAAGTGTTGATGAACTGATTTAAACATGACACGTCTTTATTGACAAGATCTCTGCCCTCTCATGGCCCTTTGGTGATTCTCACGCTCTCTCTGTTTGTTACAGACAAATCTTTCACTCCATTTTAAACAATGTCTTTCTGTGTAGCGATAACTGACAAGAGATGACAGTTTCGGGCTGAATAATGACACACGCCGAACTAAAAAAAATGAGATGCAGGGCGAGTTTTATTTATAAAAGTATTATTTTATAGCATGTTTATTTAATGTGGTCGAGCTAAGTGGGAGAAATCACAAGTTGTTCTGCTCCTGCACAGACAGTCTCAAGATGTCAGCTTTGTGGAAACATTTATGAATGGGACACTCTCTTCTTGGCAGCTGCTGATGTCCCCTGATTTGAATACAAACCTCATTCTGGCCACCAGGACAATGACAGTCTGTTTGGGTAGAGAGAGACCAGAGCTGCTCTGGACAGCTCTGAGGGGAGGAGATGAGCGATTATCAGGGCAGTCTGTGTTTGCTGCTGTGTAACAATGTGACGATTGGACTGAGTCTTTATATTTCCCATCAAAATAAATACAGTAGCACATTTTTAGAAACACAGGATGTGAGGGTCAGTGTGCAACGCCATATAAGGCTTCCTTTATCATCATAAATACTATATCTTATGGCCTTTGTAATTAAATTAATTAATTTGGTGGCATTTGGAATTAAATTAATTGCATTTCTATTGAATGATTCTGCAGGACATGCAGTAAATTAAGTCCTGGTGTCCGTAGCTTGTTTGTTTATTAAAATTATGACCAGGATCTTCCTTTAACCTTAAAACAAAGTTGTTGTGAAAAGACAAAAAAAGTTAAAGGGGCACTTTGACTTTTAGTGACATAAGAGTCATGAAAACAGTTATATAGACATAATATTATAGATGGCATAAAAGGGAGATTTTTAAAACTTGGAAGAAAAAAAAAAACCCAGGCGTTGTCATGAAGGTAATCTCAGTTTCAGTTTAGGGACTTGGAATAATTAACAGACAGATGGTGTTAAATTACAGGTGTGGGGTTTGAGAGACATAGGCATTCCAGGGGCAGCGATGGTCTAATGTAAGACAATATCAAAGTGTATTACAGGAAATGCTGGTTTGACATGTCTTTATGGAAATGTAATATTAAATTGTGGGAGTAGCCCTTTAACTGAAAATACAGACTCCAAATGTTCTACGGCGTCTTCTGGGTTTTGCAGAACAGTCCATGTTCTGGCAAGTGGCTCGCTTGCTGCGCTCTTGTCCTTTTATGGGGGGAGCTGGATCAAAGTATGAAAAACAGTATAATGGGATGACTTTGGCAAGCCTTTTTCTCAGTTGTGATTCTCTAGTGTGGTTTATATTTTCCACTGAATTTAAAGAAAATGGATCCAACTGTTGTCTCATGCAGTGGGACCGAATAATACGACTATATCACTGCAAAGGCACAATCTGCTGCAAAACAGCACACATATAGTGTGACCTTTAAAGAGAGACTGAGTGGTGTCCTGCCAGCCTTAGCATGGAGCCAAGACTGTATGAAAGCTGCTGTTGAATACAATGAAAAGCAGATGTGCTCTGTAGCTCCCAAATATTTACCTTAGAAAGGACTGGCTTTAATGTGTGTACATCTTTCTCAAAAATGTTGTTCCTGTGATATTTTCAGACACTTAAGATACTTGTTCACTATGTTAACTAAATTATTTTTTTTAAATAAGCACATAGATTACACTGGTCAGTGTTCAAGAGAATGTTTATTTATCAAAATCAGCAACTTGCAGGTGATTTATAAGCAGTGAAGGTCATAGTCGGTGAATTGAACAGACATTGTGTGAACTGGCCTTCAATCAGACTCCCTGCTGCCTCCAATGTGTGATCACTGGTACAGTTCAGTCTGTATGTCACAGTCAGATCAAAGTATTGTGAATGAAGCCCTACATTCTCAAAGTGCCAACAGCATTGCTCTAAATAGAGATTTTTAAATAGACAATAGTGTCTATAAATACCTCCCAGTTCTGCTCCATTTTGACTTTTGTGGAACTCCTCGTGCAGTCACTCACACCCTATCCCTAACATGTGCCATCGTTTATTTTTAGATGTTTCAAGATGATCTCTCACAGAGGATCAAATTGTCAAGCACATGGTTAACAAATAGATTTCTCTCTTCAGTAATCAAAAGAGACACAATATTAGGTTGTCTTACAGGCCATAAAACCTTTGAGAGCAATCAAGGTAGAGTATGTATATGTAGTGTTGCAGTGTTACGGTATCAAGTTTGGAATACAAGTTATAGGTTTGTATATAAGTTATGAGTTTGTATATAGTTTGAAAAGTACAGTTTAACCACACTTGTAAAATATACTGTAATACCACAGCTACCACAGGGTTATGTTAATGTTAGGTTCATGTTTTTTGCTTTTATCATACTTGAGTTTGTAACAGTTACAATCATACTCCAAGAACTTATGCAGATATAAGAGAAAAGAGTTTTGTTCTTTTTTTAATCCTTATTCTGAATTCATGGATGATCAGTTTTATCAACACGGATCAGAAATGACAAAAGCAAGGCTTCCCGGAGTGATTATGCACATACTTTTAAATATGTGTTAAAGTAAATGTTATTCTCATGTTGATACAAACACATATAAACAGCATTTTTATGTGGAAAAATCTATTTTTAGAACATCTTTAAACAGCGATGCTTTAAAAGAACACATTTACAGACACAAGAGCATATTTTATTGCATTGTAGTTTGTCTTGAGTTATGTTCCTATTTTCCATAGCATGAACTAATGCCACATTCCACAGCATTTATAGCCTAAGCTTGTTTAGCTCTTTATTTCACACTAGGCAGCGCCACCATTCATTTCTGCACATTTAATAATCATGTGACAAATAAAACCTTTAAATCTTGAATCATATTTACAGAAGCTGAGAACTTGCCATTGCCTCAAGATCACGAGTTAATTATTTTGTTATCTTGAAACGAGCTTCATTATTACAAGGTAATGAATTAATCATTCTGTTATCATAAGAAAGCAAAATTATGTCACCCCTTATTTCTTATAATGTTTATCAGAGGTGAGGAGTACCATGCCAGCATACATAGATGGCATCTTGACAACTGCAGCAATTGATTTAAGCAGAAAATATCAGATCAAGAAGTTGCCACCTTAATTAATTACATCTGCGTCACAGCCAAATAGCAGGTTGATTAACACCTAGTCATTATGTAAAATAAAGTACTAAACAACACCTTTACAACCATTTTGATTATAGTAGACTGCAATCAGTAATGAGAGAAAGGAAAGTGGTGTGGAGAGAGGGAATAAGATTTTAACCAGTGTCCTTGAGAGCCCCCCTCTTGTGTTTGATCTAAAGAGTTGATTTATCCATCAAAGACAGACATGGAAAGGAGAGGACAGGAATGAACAAATGAGAATGAGCTCAACCCGTCATAAATCTTGTCATAAATGATCTCGTTATCTCAAGAAAGTTTTTCTTGAGATAACAAGATCAATTAACTCATGATCTTGAGACTATGGTAATAAAAAATGTATTGCGAGCACAGCCGTTCTTGGCTTCTGTCCATATTTAAATAATTTAACTTACATTTTAAAAAAAACTTTGAAATCCATGACCAAAGGCCATGTCGATAATAGACCAACAATTTGTCTGCTTCCACAAATATATGCAAATGTGACATGTCATCACCAATGTTAATGTAGTAATGTGTCTTTCTGTGTGATTAGCTTTATCAAAATGCACCACTGAACCCTTTTAACACCTTGAACTGGGACATAATGTGGTCAAACACAATATAAAATCTTACATTAAGACATTAATTATGTAAGCATGACCAAAAGCAACACCTGCACACTCACTACACCCCATAAATAAAATGAGCTCATTATCGTACAGAGCCTAATTTGTCTGTCAGTCAGCTTTTACAGGAACACTGTTTCACAGGAACAGAAGAAGCTGTGGAAACAGCTGGCTGTTATCCTGTGATACAGAAAGGAAAATGGATAAGTGATTCTTCACTCATCCATTTGTGTATGGTTTCTACTTCATATTAGGGTCATGTTAGCACTTAGTGGTATGTATCTGTGCCCAACAGTTTTATTCACCAGCCGTGTGAATCATTGTAATGGATGGCTCTGTTGCCAGTGGTAAAAGCCAAGTAGCGTGACCTTTCTAACTATTTTATCAGTTACTGGTAATGCAGAGCCATCGGCAATGTATTGATATAATACTGAAATAGTGCTTTTGGTTGGGACTATTTTCAGTTGTGGAGTAATACATATTTTCTGTGCTTCGGTGAGTTTTTAAAGGACGACATATGTGGGAGTGATTTAAAATAAAAAATACCCCCTCATTATAATGAAGGAACATGTCAGCAGTGCAACAGTGTGGCCTATTGATGTGTTTTTAGAAGTTTTTGGAGAACAGCATTATGGTTTTGGTTTAACATTTTTTGAAAAAATGAGGGCTTCTCATTTCTGGCTGGTGACTTTCAATTTTGTCCATGATATCTACAATTTTCATTTTGTTTTATTGGTAGCTTCATAACTTAATGAAAAAAATGCCTAAACCTAACCAACCCAACAAATGAAGGCAACGAGTACTAGCCAATCAGAGGCAGTGTATGGAGGGTCATGACATTGCCATTCCAGGGGAAAAAAGGGCCTTCTGTAGTTAGAAAGCTAGTTAGCCAGACATGCTAACGTTTGTAGCTTATGTTAGCATGGTTGCCAAGTCTGTGGTTTTCCTGTGGAATTGGGCTACTTTTGAAGTGTTGCTGCGGGTTGAATTTTTTGTGTGGTTTGGTAGACCTATTTTTTATACAAATGACATGAATATAAATACAATTCTATATTTTGACTTACTTAAATCCTGACAAAAAAACTGACTCCAGATTAGCGTACAACCACACAATGCTGTTGTGGTCTTCACTGCCTGTCGCTCGCCTGTCGATCACAACTTTGAATAAAATTCCTTTTAATACTTGCACAGTAAACATTTATGGTGTTACTTTGTAGATATTTCAATACATTGGCAATGATATCAATGCTGCTGGACTTAAAAGCAGTTTATAGTATGGTTTGGCATATGTTGAGTTCTGGTATTGGACTGGTTTTTGTGCTGGTTTTGTCACACAGACCTGGCAACCCTGTATGTTACTGCAGACAAACCCACCATTTAATCCACTCATTACACTTTTGTACTTTTGTATTTTGGGTTTAGGAGAGGCTCACAAAGCACAGTCAGTTCATTGTTGGTCTTGGTCTTTCCATTGGAATAGTTGACAAGAAGAAAAATATAGAAAGACACTCTTTTATTTGTGATAAATGCTTTTTTGTTTTTGGCCATAAATTATTCACATTACTGACTGTTATTTAATTGTAATTTTGGTAGATAACACCTTAAATAAACATTCACCCCCCAAATAGCTTCACATTATTGATATCCAATGTGATTATTCATTAGAAACTAAAACAATTTAATGGCCCAAAATAACCATCTATATTGAAAAAGCTATAAAGATGATCACACTGCACAGTTAACAACCTGAGCTGATTAGATGTTTAACACATAATGGATTTCTCCTGAGTGTAATAAAAGCTTCACATAAATATCTGAATTGCATGTAATCTGAAAGTCATGTCTTTTAAGGTACACCCTTATCTAAGATGAGGCTTTGTTAATGTTCTATCTTAGAGTCCACCTTAAAATATCAAGCAAGATCCACTTTTGGATTTGTCCCTTGTGCAGCAAATTACACATCACTCCTGGATACAAAACATCTGGATAACAAGAGGCTTGGAGGAGTTTAAACAGAGGCAGCTGTAAGGCAGTGCAGCAGACCGACCGATCTCTTCAACATGAATCCTGCTCTGGTGGTGTTGGCGTTGTCTTTGCTTGCCACAGTGGCAGGTCAGGCTCACGAGCATCATGACATGGGCTGGGTCAACGGCTACCGCCAGGGCTTCAACTTCCAGTGTCCTCATGGAGAGGTCCTCGTGGCCATCAGGAGCTACTTCAGTAGTGATGATGGCTCAGACCGTTTGTGGTCATTTGAGTGCCAGCCTACACCTGAAGGACTGGGGGAGCCCAGTGACTGCTGGTGGGATGACATCAGTCGTGCTGGGATGGAGTGGTAGGCCACCTGTTATCTACTTGCTCTGACTTTTGAGGAGACAGCTGTGAGTTGAGCCATGCTGAAAGACAGAGGTGAAATCAGGGAGTGTTTTGCATGCACTTATATGATTTAAAGTTTCATTTCAGTAGTTTTCTTGGTAGGATGTCTAGCCTTGGTCCTCTGTCATATCTGAGTGTTTTACTCAATTGTAGGCCACCTGTTATCCACTTGCTCTGACTTTTAGAGGAGACAGCTGTGAGCTGAGCCATGCTGAAAGACAGAGGTGAAATCGGGATGTGTTTTTCACGCACTTATATAATTTAAAGTTTCATTTCAGTAGTTTTCTTGGTAGGATGTCTAGCCTGTGGTACATAGATACACAGGATTCACTCTGATGAAATGCATCTGTAGTTCCCCCCCAGTTTATTATAGTAATGTAAACAACATTACATCAACTGTCTGGGCCAAAACAATAATGTGGGGAACATCTGAGTCAGATTACTAATTACCAGATGTATTTCCATATTAACTGCCGAGAACATGTCTGGATGGTCTGATGTAATATATCAAAATATGCAAGTAAATTCCAGATTAGCATCCGAAAAGGACATTTATTGCAAACAAATATGAAAGCCATGTGAGAGGCACATCTTGGACACATCTGTGGGTTATGATTCCAAATAAAAGGAGGAAATAGCAATCAAAGATAACAATGTCTTTAACTAATTATGAGATCATGCCCCTTAACGCTAGGGCATACTATCACCAACAATAGAGGTTTAAATGTCACTATTAGTAGACAACATAGGCCCATACAAAGCTTGTGTAGAGTTTGCTGCTGAAACTGTTGTATGAACAAAACCACCCGTGTTAAACCATCCAAGGTCTGCGTGGGTGGGTGACTAACACAGCAGTGGAAGACCTCCAGACCTGATTTGGAGCATAAAATGAGGTCTGGAGATAAAGCTGCAACCAGAGGCACTCTTTGGTCATCTAAACAACAAAAGGGAGCCGGTTGCACCAGCTGTGTCAAATTCAAATTTAGCCTACTTATAACATAAGTGTTTACTAAATCGAGATTTACACATCACATGAACTAGTTTTTACATAGAGATTAATTGTTACTAAATACTTCCACCCAGCAGGTACTGTGAAACTGATTTGTAGCTAAGTGAACTGGTTAACCAATAATAAATATTCCATCCATAAACCAGACTGTGTGTGGGAGTTACTTGATTGCCTTTGATTGGAGGCGAATGTCTCCTGATATTCAAAAGTCTTCACTGCCCAAGACATTTCTGAAGTTGTAATGGTGCAAACAGATCTAGTCACTAGTTTGAGCTACCTGGTTGTAACTAAGAACTTACGAAGGACCATACACGCAAACTAATGGATCAATACACTTTATAAGTAATTGTGCAACTCCTGTACACTGTTTTCTTATTCAGAGGAACAAAGCCAGGTCACCCTGGGCCTCTATGAATCACAATGTCACTCCAGAGCAAAATTCTGTGTCTCCAACTGACTTTCTCTAGTTCCAGGGAACATGACTGTCTCCAGTGAATTTAAAAAGATTCATCCAACAGACTATGTTTATTTTGCAACATACAATTCGTAGCCAGTAGCTACGTCATTCTGTTTATTTCACTGAAGAATCTTACCCGAGCCTTTAATTTCCTTCATATGGTGCCTTCCTTTACACAAAGTCAGGTGAACTTTTAATTGGATCCATCAACAGTGCAGAAAGTTGAATTAATTAAAGGACTTGGATCAACCTTTAGAAAACCTGGTTGGAGGTAGAATTGTAGCCTGGCAGTTGTTTGCAAACAGCATCTTGAATCATAAAACTGAACAGATCAGTGACTCAGCTATGGCTGCTTCAGATTACTTTGCTGGGTTGAAGAGCAGGGCACATTTGTGCTTTTCAGATTTATTTTGGGTTCAGCTTGACTGCACCCAGCCCATTGACTCAAAGACAAACACTGAACGCTCTCTATCTATGCCACACCTACCTCCCTTTAACATAGCTGTCTGTTTGAATTACACTGCCTGAGATATTACCCTGCAGGGAAACTACCCCCATTGGCTCAATAGCTGAAGGCTTTGCCCATGTTGCCATGACAAACCTCTACACATGCTGCAGCTCCTGCTTCTTGAGCCTGGTATTCTTGGATGTGTTGTGGTGACAGGGAGGTGTTTGGGCAATAAACAAACTCACCAACAACACAAGGGTAATTACGTTAAAATATATAGACACATCTTCTCTTTGTCTGAAATGTTTTTTTGTTGTTTTATCATCAAAAGATCTCTTCAGTTTAGTATCTGGAGTGTATGGGGTGTAGATTTTCACATCCTTACCCAAACCGACCCAACACATAACTTGTTGTTGGGACTCTTGGGTTTAGGTTTTAGGTTTTTTATGCGTGAAGTGAGCCAATCACCTGCATCGATGCATGTAATGTGTTTAAAGTTGATCTGCAATGTCCATTGAAACAGGAAGATAAACTGACTACAGCCAATGCATTAGGATTAGGCTGATGAGCTAGCGGTAAGTAATGGATGAAATCAAATAAAAACCTGGTTAAAATCACAAATGATTCGGATGAAGGCAATTACTTTGTAGAAACATGACCGTGTTGTGACAACAATTAAAAACTTCTGGCCTTTCTACACAACTTCT
Source organism: Scomber scombrus (assembly GCF_963691925.1). NCBI lineage: Eukaryota > Metazoa > Chordata > Actinopteri > Scombriformes > Scombridae > Scomber > Scomber scombrus. The sequence goes on along the minus strand of NC_084977.1, from coordinate 7,302,639 downwards.
ACACTAAAAGAGCATCAGGATCACCTTTACAAAGTTCTGTTCTGGATTAAAATGGTTTTGGCTGTTGAAGGTCAGCTTGGAAGAACATTTGGAGTTTACCAGCAACATCTATCTGTGCAACATTCAGAAAAAGGAAAAGTTAATCTTCTAAAAAATAATAATGTATTGTTTTGAGATGATGTGTGTAGCCTACTCTATTTTCCATTCTAACTTAATGACCCTCATGTGTCTTTGCAGGACCTCTACTTGTACCCGCAATGGCCTGGTGGCTGGCGTTCAAAGCAAGTACTTTGAAGGCCTTCTTGACCGGGAATGGCAATTCTACTGCTGCTATTACAAACGCCGCTGTCCCTACTCCTGCATGTACGTTCTCACAAGACCAAGAACATGTTTAAAGAACAGTTTGGCATTTTGGGAAATACATTTATTTGCTTTGTTGTGGAGGGTTTGGCATAAGACTAGAAGCCAGGGGAACCAATTGACCTAACTAATAGCACCTTTAAAACTCATTAATCAATACATCATGTCTTTTTTGTTTAGGCTGTACAAAGAGTAACACTGACAAATAGCAGTTTTACTGTGGGTAAGGTGCCAGACTATTTCTTGGCTTGAGGACATTGTTTTACCTTCAGAATGAGTCAGGCCAGCTGGTGTCTTTTTTAAGATACATTACCAGTCAAAGGTTCGGACACACTTTCTCAATCAAGTGAATGGGCAGGTGTCCAAACCTTTGACTGTTACTGTTTACATAACTCATGGACGTGAGATCCATGAGATATGTGATCATGTAACTCTCAACAAGAATGTGAAATCAACAATATTTCCTAGACTATCTGTTTCAAGGTTTATACACCGATAACTAACTAATGAAAGCATTAAACTTTGGGTGTTTCTCACAGGAAGACCACTGACATTCCTGAATACTACAGAGAAGAGGCAGAGTTGGTTGTCCCCAGTTATGGCTACTTCATTCGAGGTGCACAGACCACATTCAGTGGCGTGCTAAGGTTTGTTTACAACAGCAGTTGTTGTTTTGTTTTTTTTTATCCCAATAACTTCTGATCCCGCAGTGCAGCAGTTTGGATCTAGAATCTATCCAAAAATTGTTTAAATATTCTCATGACTCACTTGGAAGGAAAGATCTCTGTAGCGAGGCCTGCGGGAACAGAATTTATTGGCCGACCTAACCTAAACTAAAAAATGTGATGATTTACGATTGTTGAACTGACAGGATTTTGTTTGTACTTTGTTTTTAGAGATCGGCAGTGGAAGTACATCCTGTGCAGAATGACCGACTTTGATTGTGAATTTGAGAATTTATAAATTTGTAAGCAACCTTGCCATAAACAGTTCTACCTAAAAGTACATATTTACTCTTACATTTAGACTATAGCACAATACTGACATTATACAGAACCTATATGGTTCATGTTTTCATTTATGTATTTACTTTTAATGAATGGACTGCAGGCATGTGACATATGCCTGCATAATTATGTTTTATGGAACCAGTTTAGCATGCAAAATAACTGCTCGTATAAAGATAAGTGTTAAAATAAATGTCAACACGAAGGTCTACAGGGGATTTGGACTACATCAGACACTTTGGACAGCTTGAGTGTTTTTATTCAGTTTAGGAGGTTACTGGAAGTCTTTGGCAGCATGTGTAAGTAGTTTTTCCAAAACAAACGTATTAAATGATTTGATGCTGTGTTCATGGTGGTGGAAAACACTGCGTCAGGTACTGCCCTGTTTGTTTGGATCACGTGATGTGAACATTTTCATGCATCGTAAAAGTATTCAGAGAGCTGCGGGGTGTGACAGATTGGGACATTGTCTTGGAAGTGACACTGGGAAAAAATCGTGTGTATGTTGGAAGTCTTGAGCAGCTCTTTCAGAATCACTGGCAACGCAAGCTTTGCATGCAATGAAATGTGTCCCACATGCTTTCAGTTGACTTTGGATCCCTCCTTTATTAAACTGTCTTGCCCAGTTTGGCAATTATGGCTTTACATTGTACTGCAACTACTTCCTTGTTTTGAGTTCTTTGTAAGATCATGTGTTTTAGGCTTGATTGCAAAAAATATGAAGTAACAGAAGATATAATGTTTGAAAATAAATATGAAAACAAAAGAATATTCATTGAAAGCTTCTGATTATTTAAGCAACTGAATACAATATTATTGTCCTGGGAAAAGATTGTAAGAGAAACGGTAATCTATGTACAAAAAGTCCAAAAGTACAAAGAGGACCAACTCAGCCATGACGATATCAACAGCTCCCTTGGGCTCAACACTACTTTATATCACTATAAAGCAAAGTGTTGGAAGGGTCTGACCTCAGGGAATTACAATATCAACAGCTAATCAGTTTTGTATTCATAAGATATTTTGTAGTATAGTACAAATGTATCTCATGCAAATGACATGAGTGTCAAAATGCATGCAGTGTATACACCAAAGTGCCAATTTCACACCGCCTTTTTAACCTTTTTGTGTGTCATTTAAAAGCTGTTGGTTTGGTTTAGGCACAGAACTACTTGGTTAGGGTTAGGGGAAGATCATGACTTGGGTTAAAACTGTGAAATTTGGTAAAAAATGTCCTGATGTGGCGTTAAAAATCTCCAGCCAAAATGCCCATATAAGATGCCTGGTTGTTGGTCTCGAACATTGCTCTCCAGCTGCTTTTTGCCAAATAATCTATCCATCCACCCAACCCACCTCCTACTCATAAGCCAAAAATCATATTACAAATTAAAAGAAAGTTACATTATATTGACGTCACTTCTCTGGGATGGAAAATTGGACTTGGGGTAATGTGCTGGATCATTTTTGGCCAAAGTGGACTTTTTTACCTTTAGATAGAACCTGGCTGTTTCCTCCAGTTTTAAGTCTTAATGCTAAGCTAAACTAATGTTGACTGGCTGCAGGCTCATATTCAACACACAGATATGAGAGTGGCCTCGATTTTCTCACCTTACATTTGGCTTGTAAAGACCATATGTTAAAGTTGAAAGCCCAGAAAAAAGCTTGTAGGTGGACATTGAGTTTCAATTGTGTTGTCAAACATTTACACTGACATAAAACTCTTCAATAGCTGAATGGTGTTTCTGTACATTTTCTAAGTGTAGTTTTTTGGGTTTTTTTTCAATGCATCTGATAACATGAATTCCAGGTGAGCAGTAACTGAACAAACATAGAAAAATCAAGTGCAACCGCTTTGTTCTCACACTCGTTCCACTTGTTTAGGACAGGGCAAGCACCATTTCTTCACCAACTCAACTCGCCAATGTGCTGTTAAAATCTATTCGAAGTTAATGGAGTGAGCTGAGTGAAGGTCAGCGGGCTCACTGCACCGTCTTGAAAAGAGCTGGGGACTGGGCCAGTAGCTTTCAGCGATGTTTGTTTATGGCAACTGCTGTCTCGGGGCACAGGGCCAAACACCGCGGCTTGACACAGTTGTCCCCTGAGCCAGTGGCCGATGGCGAGCCACACGCCTGCTGAGGCCTCCTGCCCTTAGAGACTCACAGTCCCTGTGGTGGAAGCCTCCTTCCTGAGCTGGAGGAAACAGGGGGATATATTCTCCCTAGGCTACCCCCTTCTCCCAACACATTTTCATTACAGCTGGATGAAAACCTATCCTTTCAAAACAATATTCACACTCACTGTAATTAAAGTTTATAGGAGGAGCCACAAAGCTATTAAAGTCTCCTTACTGCAATCACTTTTAGAATCTGCAGTTAACCACCTTATAATTAAGAGCTAAGTATATATTTATGGCAACAAAGCTCCATAAAAAAGGGATTTAACCTATGATGAAAACCTGTTCCTGTTTTGAAAAGAATGCATGAGATATAACTTGACTATGTAAGGGGATATACCATGCACATTTACAGGTTTATATTTGAAATCTGGGGCTCTATTGGAATAACTCTTCTTGATTTAAAGTTCAAAAACATATTAACTCATAGTGGGTTATGCAGCCCCTCTGTTCAGCCTCTCCCTAAACAGGCAGTATAGTAGTCGCTCCTGCTTCTTTAACGCCCCCCTCCCAAGAAGCCCACTCAGTTCTGATTCCTGCTGTTCTAGAGGCTATAAGTCCACAAATCATTAAACAAATTAGGATTTCCCAACTTTCTTTCCTTTTTTTTCTCAAAATATCAACTTCTCAAATACATACGTACATGTTCAAGTCGAAATCTGAAACATGAGAATGGACAAAGCTAATAAAACATGGACAAACAACAAAGGTTACGTGAGCTTGTTAGCAAGGAAAAGAAAAAATGTCACAAATGAAGCGTTTAAAGCTTGCAGGGAACATTTTTTTATATACGTCAACCTCAAGTTTTGTAACTTTGATCACGTTAAACTTAAGCCACATTAACACAGCCTGTTCAAGTCAAGAATATTGCACAGTATGGATATTACAATGTATTCCAAATAGATCCCCATTCTTCAGGATCTCAAAAATACTTGGGGAAATAAAATCACCTTTAGGACAACTTACTAACTAAAAAGTAAACTAAACACTGAATTCTAATAAAAAATGATACAAAATTCAATTTAAAGTACATGTAAATAAATAAACAAGCCTCATATTTGGTATCAGAATACATTACAGAGCAGCCACTATCACAAATGAGACATGCAAAGCACTTGTATCAATTATAGAACAGGAAAATTATCAATCACAAGAGCACTTAACCATAACGCCTCTTCAACCAAATTCCCGTCCTGTGAATAGAAAAGAGAGAATGGGATGTTTCTCTACACACAGCCAATCCTTGAGTATGTCTTACTCTCCACTCAGAAGCTTGAAGCCAGCTGGAGCAGTAAATGCCTGAGTTCATTAGTTGTGATCTGGTGAGGCTTATGCGCAGCCTGAGCTGAGAATAAGACAAATACAGCTTCCCACAATAAGAGGCTGTGGCATTTACACAGAAAATCCTTTCCAAAATGAATTTAGCGCCCCAAAACATATTTGTTCAGTGCTCAGAACTCAGAAGTTTAAAAAAAAAAGGAAATCTGTACCAGTTTATAAATGATAGTTGTTTGATACTCAGTACATAAAGCTGCAGACATTTAGACATAGAAGAAAAAGCACAGGTGTAAATGATTATATTGTTACCAGCTGAAAAGATGTCTTTTTCAAATGGGGTCATGTTCACCGTGTTCACGAGAAGAGCCTCCCTCTTGTGGTATTCAAGACTTCGGAAGAGGAAATTTTCCACAAGCTCAGAGTTCTGAGTTGTGACATGTTTTTGGCTATTTCAGAAATGGCAGAGGCCATGGAAGTTCTTTTTTTGGTGGATTTTTTTGTCATTTCAGTTTTTTCTTAGTAATTTTATAGTATGTGAAGAAACTGTTGATCTTCCCAATGGCCTCATCTCTTTTTCATGTTATTATACCTTTGCATTTCCTGCAGAGTACCAGTTAATTTTTATATACATTTATCAGATCCATGCAAATGAGTATGTGCCATCTTCAGTTGGTCCACCACTGCTGTCTTCATCACATTTGTATTTGTTCAATACTTTGGTGTATGTATTGATACCTGCAAAACTACCAACGTTTCCATCAGCTTCAACTTTGTGCTTGGTAGTAATTAGCAAATGTTAGCATGCTAACATTCTACACTAAGTTGGTAAGTACGGTAAACATCAACAATTAGCATTGCCATTGTGCACATGTTAGCATGCTAATTTTGCTAACTATAGCATTTTTATATATTCATAATTGAATATTGTGATTTTACAGTAAGGGTAGCGCCAGCACTGCCAGATGTACGTTATTTATCGTATTTGTACGATAATTTGGCATTTTGGTGAATGTACCATCAGTAATCCCAAAGTGCCATAATGTATAATAATCTGGTAATTTTGTGACACTTAGTATTAGTAGTTATAACCAGTGTAACACATTAATTCATTTCCTGACACGATCAGGATAGTAAAATATGAATCTTACATCGGTCTATTCAGACGTGACCTCATGTGACCTCTTTCCAGCCATTTATAGAGTTTGAACAGGAAATAGTTACTAATAGTACTGCTGCATCCATGTGAACAAAGGTATTGAAAAATGAGTCAGACCGATGGAAATATAGACACAAAGAGTAACCTATTTGAAGTTTGCACAAAGGTAGGCTATGTGGAACTTGAGCTGATAAGATAAGCAAGATAAGATACATTTATTTAATTTCCATGTAGAGGCTACAACTTGTGTTGTTATAGTTTACTATTATAGCCTTTAGTTTATTGAGCAGAGACTTTTGTTTTCAGTGTTGGGACGTTTTTATTTGAGTGAGTCCTGAACGAAAAGTTACCCAGGTCGTTCATCTTAATACGTGTGTCCTGAAATGACACATTTACAACTATTTATTCAATTGAATCATGATTCATGTACCTCAGAATCATCATTTTAAGCCTCTGGTAACATTTCCCACCTGTCAATGGTTTGTGGTGCAAAAAGTTGAAACATTAACAACCAAATGAAAAAACTGCATTATTAACATTCATAAGTTATTCTTTTATTAATCTCACAGTGGGGACATTTACATTATTGCAGCAGCAAAAGGGATAGCAAAAAATAAAAAGAGCATCAATGGAAGAATAAATAACAATAAATAATAAGTACATAAGAAATAAGAAATAAATAGACAATAGTAGTAAATGATAGGATACCTGAATTTGATGTTGTTACTGCATGGGTTTTAAAGAGAAAGTTTTGTAATTGTGCATGACTGATGTGATTTTCACTAATTTCTTACTAAATAACTTCCCAAATCAGTCAACTGACAATGAGTTTTTCTTGAATGTTTTCTTTTGAAATTTTCTAATCTTAATCTTCTGCTTTCTACTAAATTCAAGTGCAGTGCTCTGCTCTCGCCTAGTGAAGAAGTGAGGGGCTGTGTTTGGATGTGGGCAGGGAGAGCCCGAGCAAGTGTGCACCATGGAGTGTGACCCTGACCCAGCCCTGGGGCTGCACAGATAGCCTGTTTATTTTAGGGAGCCTCTGCTCACTCTCAGTGCTCTCACTTGAGGACAAAAACAGCTGCCTCTTTTCATGTCTGACAACAAGGGGCGCAGTGTAGGGTAGACCCACCAAAACTCAAAGTATGACAAACTTTTTATCACAGAATTGTACTGCTTTTCTAATACCGCACACATTTTAATGATGTGACTTCATCCCAATGCTTTACCCAGAATATATCTGAGCGTCTGAGATTTCTGCCTCTAACTCAGTACAAGGCAAGTGAATGGAATTTCGCTTGAAGTGCTTATAGATTTATAAAATGACAGTAAAAATTTAACAGCAAGATTTCTTCCAAGAAACAGTGTCCTAAGTACTTTGGATAATCCACAGACCTCAATGTCAGGAATTTTAATAGGGACTAGGGACTAGTTGGTAGAAAGTAGTTCAATTGAAAACTGTTGAACACAACTACATATATGAATGTATAAATACGTCTATGGGTAAGTAACAACATATGGCCTTTGTATTTTGGGTCAACCAATCCCCTTAATGACTGGATAAGGGCTTTTCTTAGGATTTAATTGGTTTTGTTCACATAAATGGCTGTCATAAAATGACCACTAACATGGGATTTAATTTGAAACATAACAACATGAAAATGTCCTCAGTCTGACCTGGCCTACATGTGGGAGCATGCACAGTACAATCTGTACACTATAGATTTCTATAGACATATTTGGTGGCGTGAGCTCGGCAAATACGGAGGTTGTTGTCCATGGGAGGGGCAACGTAGCATGTGACAGCCTTTGACTTGATGGGCACGGCACTGATTAATTGTGAGGGGTGTGTCCTCTGCTCTACTCCTGCAGATGAAGTGATTTCTACTCACTAATGAGGGCATGGTTTAAAGTGTTCATCTGAGATCCTCCCATTCATGATGGGTTTACGTCAAGAGGCTCTTTGGCATTTCCAGTGAGAGTTCATAGAGTTCAATCATATCTGGTCTCACTCTGCAAACCATTCAGAAGAAAAACTCCTCAGCTGATGAACTGTGAGCAACAACAGACACATTATTCAGTCGAAATGTATTCATTGATTCTTCAATGTCAATTTATAAACAATGTTTTTTGGAAGTCAATATGAATAATAAGCTTGTGGGAATCTTCTACTTCCTGAGTGTTGCTGCTCCCAGTCGCTGGCTCTTGGGAAAGATTCTTTGCATTGAGGACTCAGGAGGGAGCTCTGCACTCATGTTTACACAGTCAACTGGTGCTCGTCCTGTGATCACAAAATTATGGTGTCAGATAATAGAAGCTAGTTGAGATTTAAAGTTAAGAATAACAGCTTACTCACTTTTTCCCCTCTGGGTCCACGGAGCAAAAAGTTTATGAGTTGGTAGGCAGCCAATTCATTGTGGGAACAAGAGGTGTAAGGTGAGCTCAGTGACCTACTGGTTCCCAGCCTTTCCTTCAGCTTTCTCATCCCTCTGCTTGCAGCGCACCTCTAGACAAAAGCGTCGTTATTGCTCTTGGATTCTTCGCTGTTGAATTCTTTGTAGGGAATCAGAATAAATTAGACAGTTTATGGGCTGTGATGAAGGGAGCTGAACTGGGCTGCAACTGGTGTTTCCAGTCATTCAAACACACCACAAAATTTCCATTACCGGTTTTGTCTCCCTCATTAGCTATGATGAGCTCGTGGCTGCATTTCCTGGAAGCCTGAAAACTGAACAAATGGTGCCACACAGATTTCTTTCTGTTTTTAAAAGGTGTGTCAGACCTTATTCTGAGTTTTTACTGGATGTCCCTCCAGGTGAAAGGTCAAGGCTGTGAGTGTGAAAAATGTACTGAGGCTTGTCAGCGTGTTAATCTGTCTGTTGGCTGGAGGCCCAGGCAGAGAGAAGAGCAAGACTCTAACAGTATTGTGTTACACAAAACAGGCACTTCTCACACCATCGAGCACATGCTCGTGTCTTAGCTGAGTGGAGCCCAACCGTGACCCAGGGTTTAGATACACTCCCGGAGTTTCTCAGAATATAGAAAATACATCAAAAGGTACAGGATGGAGCTCACAGGATACAGTTGTACATTCTTGTCCTGACAACTTTTTGTATGTTTTTACCATAAACAGAGCATATTTATACTGTGTGTAAATGTGAGCTAATTGAGTCACATCTGTGAATGGGCATGGAAGCCAGGCTTTTGAATTGACTTGATGGCTGATGAAACTTTTAAAGGAGCAACCACACATATTTTACTTGCCATATCACTTACTAGCCATGGACCAAGGAGATATGCTAGATTGACCCTTGTTGTATGTCTTACCCATCTCTCTCTCCCCTTGTCTGCCTCCTCACTGGCCAACTGTCCAATAAAAGCTCAAATGCCCCCCAAAAAAGTAATATTTAAAAATAGCTCCTTCTTTGCTCTATTGATTTTAAGATTCTAAGATTGTTTCTTGCAAGTGCCCCAACTTAATTGAATTGCAATACCAATTTACTCAGTAATGAACAGTAAGTACACTGATTCAAGTGCTTGAGTACAGTTTAGAGGTACAACAGACTGTTTGCTTCCTGTCAAGCACCTATGAGATAGTGCTGAAGTAGCCCAAAAAAATCAATTAATGCAGTTGTAAGGCAGATGCTGCTATTCAGCATTAGTTTCATAAACTTTATGAGTTTTCATCAGTCTTCCTAAATTACCTACACTTGTACCATCTCTAATTTGTTTGATGACCAAGTAGACATTGACAGTTAGCTGTATTAAATGTTATATTACACCAATCATGAATTTTGAACAATTACAATGAGTGTATGAGTGAACAAGTCACTAATATGTAAGTTTTTCTCCAACAATCATGATTTGTTGTGTTCTTCCAGCACTTAAAGAGTAAACTATGTTTTAGGGCTTTTAGATAAATAAGCTCACCAGCTGTATTACCGTCAGTTTGCTGTAAATTCCCGTCAAACGTCACTCATTCTCAGCCAGCCAGACAACAAAGCACTGAAGGATAAGCAAAAGTGGTGACATAAGCAGAGGCGTGATTGTGAGTGCTTACATCATCGTCATCCATTCATGACGTCTGTTCTGCAAAGCTCGGTTTCCTTGGCTAAATGTTCTGATTGCTATTGTCCCCCCATGTCAGACTTTCCTACACACCTTTGTGTTCACACCTGTGGAAAATATAAATGATTCTCTCACTTTTATGTGTTTATGAATAAACTTTGAAGCTAAATTTTCATCTACAGGTTTGTCTACATCTGCCCCTTTACCATACATACTGCTGGCACAGAGATTCTCTTCAGGCAGTGTGTAATGGAAAAGTACTCCAGTGCCTGAAGAGCCGTAGTTTTCTATCACTGCGTCTGGCCTTGGGCACAGCAAGACCAGGACAATGAAAGATAAGGCAGTCTCTGCTCGCCCAGCTCCCCAGCTGTGTTTGTCCTCTGACAGACAGACAACTTAATCTTCCTGGCTGCATTCAAGCTTGAGTACAGAGCCATTAGTGTAACAAGACACATAGAAGATCTCAAATCTAGATTGCCAATCTAGGGCCCAAGACCAATAATATCCTTTAAATTGGTTCCTCGTCTGTTTTATATGCATGTGTTAGTGCGGTGTACTTTTGCAGTCCATATGCAGAAAGGGGAGCTATTTTACAAGAGAGACCCGAGGACAAACAGTCACTGATATTATTAAAATATCTGCAAGTCAAATTTAATTAGAGAATACAGGATATAACTATAATCTAGTGTAGATAGAATAGTGGTGTGTATAATGGTTTTCTGTTTTAAAAAGAAAAGAAACAAGCTCTGCTCAGGTTTAAAAAATCCAATTAGATTTTTTAGTCTGCAATGCTCAGGGCGATGTCTTTCTTTGTCTGAATAACAGACCTTAAGAGTTTTGATTAACTGTCACATATGAAAAAAGCAGCAAATTCTCAACATTGAGAAGCTGAAACCAGACAATACTTGGCATTTTTCCTTGAAAAAAATTACAGACATTATTATTTGATTATCAAAATAATTGCAGTTTAATTTTCTGTCGAGAGACTACTTAATAGATTCATTGACTAATTTGTTCCGCTCTAGTAAAGAACAAGCTTTAAATGAATAAAAGATGTCTGGAGATCGTCAAAAGCATAATAACCTGGAAACGGCCTAATTTGCAGTAGATAACACTGTTGTCACCATCAAAGTGGACATTGCAATTGTCACCTGAAAAATAAATGATGTATATAAATACATGTGATATTATGTGTATAGAGTAAATACCGGGGGAACTTATATTGATCCTTGTGGGACACCTATCATAACCATTAGGTGAGAGAGATGTGATTTGAACCAAGTGTGAGCAGAATCATCAGAACAAATGGAACAAAATATTTGAATCAAAACCTTGAAACTATATACAATTAGTGCAGCACAGTGTTGCTTTTTATCAAGCGAGATAAACAATGTAGTTGCTGAAGTTGTTATATCCAGGGCTTGACCAGTTTTTATAGGATTTAGATAGACGGGAAAGCTTAGATTTGGATGGTTGTTTGAGGTTGTGGTTGTTTGTGTTTCCACTTTGGATTTTGCCAGTTGTAAAAAAATGAATTGAATTAAAAATATGGAAAATGGTACTATAATGATGCACTTGTAAAGGCTTTGAACTGTTATTCCTACTGAATAGGAATCATATACGCTTATTTTTTTACTGTCATTCCTAATTTATAGTGACTTTTGAATTTGCTCTAACTGCAATGAATTATACAAAGACATACCTAATTAAAGATTATAATCCTACTATTGTGTCCAAGAAGAGCTGTAAGTAAGATATTTGAAGTGTTGTGGATACTACACAGATAAATGGCCTTTATTTAAATATATTTGATGTCAGCTTCATAATGCCAAGGTCAAAACAGAAGTGAATTTAAAGTTTTTACACTTGGAAATTTATTGTGTACAGTCAATACTGGCTTGCATGAAGTGTAGAGTACGTGGAAAAAGATTCAACAGCAAATATACAACCAAACACCAAATGACCAACCATGCGGGTAATACAGGCTCTGATCAGTACTATTTCTCTGCTCCACCGTGCCACAGGCCATATTTACTCTCTCATGTCAAGGTTAGAGAATGAGCAGAGCAGTAGTGTAAAACCGTTACAGTTGACGTATGTCTGTGTGTCATGTGAGGTGTGCAGATGTAAAAAAGAATGCATGAAAATATGTCTTTGTTACAACATATCCAGTGGGTCTTTTAATGAAATCAGGAAGCAAATGATAGGGATGGTATTATTCTACTTTTGCCAAGTGATCCGCAAACTTTCCAATCAGAATAGACCACTGTGGTAAGAGAGCATCTAAACCTCCATTTACCCTTTCTCACTCTCCATTAAGTAAATAATGAGGACTTTTAAGTGGCTAATGAAAATGCGGAGAAGGCATAATGGCATATGCAGATAGCCATAAGTACAAATAGATTAATTTATGGCTCCAGTCACACTCCAATCTGGACTACAGTCCAGCACAAAAACAACCCCTCACCCAGACACAGTTGGCTCTCTGGACTATAGTGAAGAGACCGAGACAATGAGGAGGATTTACGACAGGAGAAGGGGCAGCTTAGGGACACAAGAATAAAGCTGGCCTGTGAGGGACCTGTGAGAGCGCTTCTCTTCCCCCCCACGTAATACAGTTAAACAATGACAAAATCCAAAGGATAGATCCAACATACCAACAATAACACCAAGTCAAGACCCAAGAAACTCTTCCGACAAACCGCAATACCAGACCTCCAGAAAGCAACGCAACACAAAACCCACAAATTGTGCTCTTCATGGACTCAAATAGGAGATATGTGGAAGAGAAAAACCTTTCCCAAACCACCACTGAGTTGTTCAACTCAAGTGCCAAAATACCATTCATGCTTTGGAGCTGCTGATCGAAGACCACCTGGGGTCTTCTAGCCACACCAGTACAAATGACCCAAGAATGCAGGGAGAAGAAGTGACAAAACCTGATAAAAAAAAAGAAAAAGCATCCTTCACATTCACAACACAAAGGTAGTCATTTCTGATTCCCAGAGACAGTCTACCCCACCTTATCTAAAGGGTAAATGCACAAATCTCAACAGAGTGTGCAAGAAAGCCAAGTGTTTACTTTGCACTCCACCCTACCCTAGACTAGCACAGCCTGTACAGCCACGTGCATATCCTCAAAGCAACAGTCACAACTTTTGCAAAGACTCTGAAGGATGTCACACTGATCCACAGATCGAGCACATCCTATGAGAGATACAAAGATGAGCACCTAACCAAGACCAATATTCAGAGGGCCTGCACCCAGAGGACACCCAAGGGCATCCTGCTGCTACACCCAAAGGACACCCTGCAACACCCAGAGGGCACCCTGCTGCAAGCAACACCCAAAGGACACCCTGCTGCTACACCCGGGGGACACTGCTGCGAATGTAGAGACCATGACAACCGGGACATACTTCTTTACTATGTAGGATCAAACAAAACCGTATAAAAAGGGAAAAAAACAGCTATATACTATGAACCTGGTTAGACCAATCCAAAAAATCAAAAACATTTCCAGCCTCCAAAACCACAAATATAAATTCTTTATAGATACCATCACTCTAGGACATACAAAATACTATACCTACCTCGGCCTAACCATCAGCGCCACAGGTAACTTCAACAAAGCTGTGAATGACCTGAGAGACGAGGCAAGAAGGGGTTTTTATGCCATCAAAAGGAACATTTAGTTGGACATCCCAATTTAAATCTGGCTAATATTGGAGTCCAAGACTTAACCTATTTCGCTTTCTTCGTGCAAGGTTTGGGGTCCGCGGTCCGCTCACCAACCAAGATTTTACAAAATGGGACAAACACCTTATTTAGACTCTGCTCCATGGCAGATGACCTAACCACTATGACCGATCCAAAACTAAAGAAATCCTTGACCATGTACAGACTCAGTGAGCACAGCCTCCCCATGGAGGGAGACCGCCACAGGCTGACCTGGCTCCCCAGAGAAGACAGACTGTACACCCACTGCACACAGCAGGTGGTGGAAACCCAGCTGCACCTTTTCTGCCAACTGTATTAAGACATCAGAAACATATACCACCCGCAGATTACAACCACAAAAAAAAGACTTTGAAAACATGGCCAATAATAAAAAACTTCCGTATATGCTGGATGAAATAGAGCAGATGTGCAAACAAAACAGCAAGATTCGTGATCTGTTGTGACCGGCGAAAGGAGTTCAATGAAAAACAACCCCCATGAAGACTGTCAATCATCTGTGTACACCTGCACTGACCAGCTGCACTGTGTGGATCTCTGTACATAGGCACACTTACTATACATACACACAGAACACATATCTTTAAATACATTAATTTTTAAAATAGTAAGAGTTTATATAAGTTTATATAATTCTCACTTATTTGTATTATTTAACTGCTAGCTATGTATATATTCCCAACAGCAAAATCACAATTCTTCTGTTTATGTAAATTTTTTGTTGTTTTTATTTGGCTATGTAAATGATAGTTTGCCATGCAATAAAGCCCCTTTGAATTGAATTGAATTTAGAAAGAAAGTTGGCTGGATTGGAAATCAAAAGCATGCACATCAAGAAACATCTATCTATATATCTATCAAGGGGAAGGTTTCAGACAAAACACGCAGAGCCGCTTCTAACAGTATCACACATGCTTATCATGCTTATCAAAATCTTACGGAGATGGAAGAACACAAACTGCACAGATAAAAAGCAGTTAAGAGATCAGTACTATTTCAAACACAAATGATGCATCTAATGAAAATAGAGAAGTTAGAGACGACATCTTAAATGACAGGAGCTGTATAAGTCTGGTATATCAACAGACTTAGAGTACTAAAGCAGATCAGCAATTCCCATCAACAAGACTTGACATACTATAGGTCATGTGCAACATAGCAGCCATGTTTGAAGGAATACTTTGGCATTTTTGGAAATACTTCACTGTTGCATACATGCTTCACTGCTTCCAAGTATGGCAACAATGACACATAACTCCTCCATTGAGCTTCAAAAGTACTGATAAGCATATTTGTAATGTTTATACAGAGCAAGGCCAGCGGTTTTCCAGTGTTTCCAGTCTTTATGCTAAGCTAAGCTGCGTTCTGCTTCATATTTATTGCACAGACATGAGAGTTGTGTTGATCTCCTTGTCTAACTCTCGGCTAGAGGGCGAATAAGCATAACTAACTTTTAGCTTTTGGTACAGCCGAACTCTTGAGCGCAAGGGATTTCCCTGTTCTTTGCAAATACCTGAAACCCTTGAATCAAAAGAGCTCATTTCTTTTTCACCGTTATTTATTTCAATCACATTCAAACAAGGAAGCTCCTCAGTACAGTTCATCTGATCTGCCGCCACTGAGCAACCCCACTGGAGCAGTTAATGTTAGGTTTTCTTGCTCAAGGGCACCTCAGTGGTGGCAATTAGGGAGGAGGACCCTGAATTATTGCCAGTCCTTGGGGACCTCCTCGCTTCTCTAACTGAGTCCGCCACTGCCCAATTCTAAGCTGCCTGAGAGTGTGCTGTTTTTTACCTGTCTGAAACAGACACCGGCCTTCCTGTTTTGAGTCACGAATGCCTTTGTCTAAGTAACAGAAAACCTGCGTAAATCCAAACAATACCTCTAAGAGGAGGAAATGAATTGTAGAGCAAATAACTCGACCTGAGGGAAGTGACGAGGAGTACAGTTGCGACGCAGAGGCAACATTGTTGGGAAATAAATTTGAATGTAAACATGCCACCGATAAGATTCGACATTAAAGTAACCCGTGATGTGCTATTAAACCTCAACTGATAGCTAGATGGAGCAAACAAATGTCTTCTGACTCAGAAACACACCGACAGGATGCAAATAAACTCTGTTCCGGTGTTCATATAAACACTCTGTCGCACGTGTTGAGGTGGCTGCCAACAGCAACTGAGAATAAACATATTACATTTCTGCCTCTTAGGGAAGAGAACCGAGTACATTACATTAATCAGCTCTGTATGGGAAGTTAAACATGACAGGAGATGACAAAAGCAGAGGCCAACACAAGCGGAGGAGCTGAAGTCATCGAATAGTCTAACACTTGTATTGTTTTGCTTTTGACATGCAGGGAAGAGGTTTAGGCTCTTCGGGCTCAGTCCTGTGGCAGCTGAAAGTGAAGTTTATAAGTTGACTTCTTGTGTGTGTACTGTGGAGATGTTGTCACCAGTTTATTCAGTGAGTCAGGTTTTTTGTGGTCAGAGTTTAGTTCAGGCCACCAAGACAGATTCTGAACCAGCTAAAAGGACCAGTGAGAATATTTGGCTTAAAAAATCATGACAAGTGAGTCTGATACTTGGACAGTAGACAGTATCATTATGATCGCACAAGACTGCCAAACTTTAACACTATCCACAGCTCTGAGAATTATTTTTATCATTACCAGGCAACAGTAAACACATATTTCACCCACCCCCCAAAAGTGACCATGTCCCTGCCTGGGCCAAACGGTGACAAATAAGTTGCTTTAATTTGAGCTGTGAAAGTCAAAGGTTAGGCTCTCTGTCCTTGGTTCAGAGAGTTCTGAAACACAGCATTGAGACACATTCTGACCAGTGTTTGATGTCAGGTTTGGTATGTAACACATGGATGAGCAACAAATTATGTGTCGCCTCTCACCACCGGGCCGGAGTATTTCAGTGAAAATGTGGCTCTGTGGTGAGGAGGTGAAATGAATGATTCCTTCTTGCAAAAGCCAACATGTAAACAACTGCTCTGGCACCTCCTCTAAGGCCCTTTAATCCAACTTTAAATGCCAGAAGTCTATAGTGACACACATCATTCCTTTCAGGTTTTAGAAAGATCACAAAGGTGAATATTAGCTATACGTGACGTACAGACAGTAATTCAGGGGTTGTAGTGCCACACTAAGGCCAGTCGGTGTAACTCTGAGCAGCTTTGAGATACAGAGTTTCTGTCTGTGTGTGTGTGTGACAGATGGATGGAAGAATTGGGTTGATTCATATGCTCTCCTCAGATTTTATTGTGGACTTTTTAGTGTGACATCGGACAGTCACACACTCAAACTCTCATTGGTGTATTCTGTGTTTCTGTAGTAAAATATCAGAAAATCAATGGGACAGATTGGCACAGAATTGATAAACATTTATTGATTGACACATTTCCCAGATAATGTGTCCTAATGTACCCCAATGATTTTGGTCATCTCCTGGGTTTTCCTCTAGCACCATCACATTTATAGTTTTTCTTCATTTTCACCAACCCAGCTGTACTTTATGTTTACTTATATGTTATCATTGTCATTGTGAGCATGCTGACATTAGCTCAAAGCACTGCTAGGACTAAATGTAGTCTCACATGTGATGAATCACTCAATTGAAAAAAGATCAACAATGAAAACAAATCATTTGTTGCAATGATAGAGGTGACAACAAAATAAGGCTAGCTATTGGAGCCTTAAACTCTGACTTTCTTTATGGGGTGAAACAAAAAGGGAATTTCCCCTCAGATGCTAGGAAAGGCAAGAATTGTCATTATTGCATCAGATTATGTGGGTATGAAAATGATAAACTATGTTGGTTTTGAAACCTTAACACCATTTTGTATCTTAGTTGTTACAAATCTCAAATAGCTGACCTGTTGGAAAGACTTTTATCTAAAGACACGAGGTGATAAGTGACACTCAGGATGCGTGTACCCATAACTGAGGCTCATGTGGAATGTGTTGTGTACAGTAGACTCAGATATATGACTTATCTCCATCGTTGAGAAGGTTAGCTTATCTACACTCTACACAAGCTGATTATGTAAAACCAGGCCTATGACAACACAGGCAACATTTGGTCTTTCAAAATGTTTCTTTTGTTCAGTGAAAGCAGGCTGATAAGATATTGCGTCCATGTGCACTTTGAGGCGTGTTTTTCAGGTAACCTACATTCATACTTTAGTTTTCATACAGGAAGTTAGACAGAACTTCCTCTCGTTTTACTCACAAGTTTCATCACTTAGAAACAAGAGTCAACAAGTCAACTTCATTAATAGTAAAATATGTTTGTAGACTAAAAGCAAGGCTGTAAAAAAAGACAGTATTCATTGTGACAGAAAACCTGAGTCACAGGTAAACACAGTCTTGGAGCCTAATTATGCTTAATTATGCCTGGATTTAAACTGGGGCAGTGAAAAGGAGAGTCAGAGGAATTAATCTTAAGCTCTTGGGGGTAGAGTGAGTAACTAAGTACGGGCTGCGTAGGTCAGAAACACCAGTGTTTGATGCCGTCAACCTTAAATTCAAGTGGACACGCCTTTGAATAGAAGGTAACTCGGGAGCAAAGTGCAACAGCTTGTGCTGTCTCCAAAAATGTATCCTGTTTGTAAGTGAGCAATTAGTGATTGAATGTGTAGTGTTATAGCATATAAAGAGGCTAAAAGTCATCACAGCTGCGGTAGGTTGAAATGACACAGAAATTAGACATTTCTGGAGTGAACAGTTATAATGAGAGTGAAAGGTAAAAACACACCTACACAACACATTTTTTGCTGAACTACTGTGCAGCCAAAATGCTGCCTCTGTTTGCCTTTATGGAGAAAAACATTTCCTTTTTTAACTCATACAGAATGAGTGAATGTATAGGTCGAGACTATATCTTAAAACTAAACAAAAACAATAAACCAGACACTACAAAACAAAGGGTGGATTATGGTAATGTGGGATATTGACTAATGTGGGACAACTAAGCTCCAGTGCATTTATCTAAAAGCTAACTAGCCTACTGTGTAAGTTATAGCCTATTGTTTAAAATTGCACATGTGAACATACAGACTGCTAGTTTTTTACTAAATTAAATGAACAAATATGAGTATGCACATTTTAGAATGTTTTGTATAAATAAAAGTATGTCTAAACCATAAAACCAGTGTCCCTCTTCTGATTTAACAAGGAAACATCTTTCATAATGGTATTAGGTGTCGGTATAATGTATTGGATTCATATATTAATAGGGTAAACAAGTCAGAATTGCAAAAAGTGTCCCACATTACCCTAATCTACCCCATGAATTAATTTGAATATCTTTAAACTAAGTTACATAATATTGACTGACATTACTTGAATGTAAATGTTTTAAACTTCTCCCCTCTCCTCCTAAATATGAACTCCTACTGAATGTAAATACCTCCTTGCTTTATGTTTATATGCGTTATGTTAAATGTATGCTCTTTTCGCTTTGGTACGTCTATAGAAAGTTATAAATGTGAGCATTGCGCCATCTTGTGGCAAGTTAAGTGAATGAAGTACTTCCGCCACCGCTGACGCAAAATCCGGTTGTGCAGCAGCCATTTTGTCTGTTCGGGCAAGTCTACCCTGACGGTAACGAACTGCAGTTCCACCTTAGTAAAACAATTTGAAATGTAGTTGCGGCGTCTCTATTTCACGTTATCTACTAGCTGAGAGCCGTATAAAAATTGATATCTTAATTTTACACGTCCTAAGAGGGCCCTGCTCCTCAAGATATATCCGTGAATCAGCGTGAAAACCGCGGGTCCGCTCAGCCATGTCGAGTGAAGAAAGCTACTTGGCCATCATACGCTATCTGACGGATGAACGGGAGCCGTACGCGCCGGGGACGCCCGGTAACACCAAGAGGAAAATACGCAAAGCGGCGACCTGCTACGTTGTGAGAAACGGGACTTTGTTTTATCAGCGCCGACTGAAAGGCCAGAATGATTTCACGGAGCTGGAGGTGGTGCTGCAGGACGGCCGGAGGAGGGAACTCATCAACCAAGCGCACATCACCGGAGGAGGGGAGCACCTCAACCAGCAGCTCACCTGGGAGTCCATCTCTTACAAGTACTGGTGGAGAGGTGAGACTACGAGGCTGAGCTTAAATAAGTGGATGTAGTTACTGTAATATTGTTAAACCAGGCGGAGAGTTATTGTAAATATTAATATTCACCAGTCATCACTGCACAGAGCTGCTCCATATCACCATCTAGTGGATAGTTAGAGTCATGCCTTTAACTTCTGAAAATTATTATTAGTTCCTACTCTCATTGAGTATATTGATTATAAATGTGGTGGACAAAATATAAAAGACATGTTAATATAATATATATATTTAATTAGTACGTTTTGGACTGTGTATTGGATAAAAAAAGAAATTTCTTATATGGCTACCTTTTAAATAAACATACATACATTTCAAGTGATGAATAAGTGCTGACCACTACTATCATTATTGCACGTGAATGCACCACTCAGAATGTTTTACAGGATCAAATTATAAGTAAGTAGTTTGTTGGACATAAACATATATATTTTGAAGATGTCAGGTGGGGCTCTGTGCTCTATTTTTAAATTTTTTTTTTTTTTTTTTTAATACATTTTACAGGTTATATTGACTAATCTAGAAACTATGACTTAATATTATTTGTGTCTGCTCTCATTTATATGAAGTGGACAGCATATCTTTTTTTAAAAACACCATACTACTACTACTACTACTACTAAGGACAATATTAATAATAATACACGTTATTTGTAATGCACTTTACATTTGAAGCAAATCTCAAAGTGCTACAAGGTAAAATCATCAGTATAAAAGACAAACTAATGTAAAACATCATCAAAATAGGAGCATAAAAGCAGCAACCAGCAGGGATAATTAAAAGTCAAACGTTCTGCTAAAAATACATTTTTAAAACTCTCAGTAGTGTATAATAAAAAAATAAAATAATAATAATAATAATAAGTGGATAACTCATTTATTGGATAAAAAGGGAGTTTTGAAGACATCTGCTTTGGCTTTGATTTCTGTTTTATTACATTTACAGGCCAGACAATTAGCAGCCTTAATCTAGAAACAAATGGGCAGGTTAAACAATAATGAAAATAATCATTAGATGCAGCCTTGTTGTTATTTGTTTCTACTCTTGTTGATTTGAATGTAGTTCAAAAACGTTTAAAATGAATACATGTTAATACACGTGTTTTGATATAACCATGAAATTGAATCAACACCTCTCACCTCTATGATTTCTATAAAAATCATCTGTGAAAATATGATTTATTGCAGTGAGGTTGGTTGAGGTAATAGTAATTTGTGTCAACTGAGTATGTAAACAGGAAACAGTGTGGTTACGTGATCGCAGTATTTCACACTGATGGTTTTCATGTTAGACAGTGACATGTCTTTTTTTCCCCAACGCCCTCAGGTATCTTGAAAAATGTAAAAGACCACATCAGAGAGTGTGCTCAGTGTCAGGGCAGACGCAATGCAGACGACGGTTCTGGAGCTCGACTGGTGTCCCGGCCGGGGAGACGCAGGGCGGCTGCCAACGCCAACGATGAGGACGACGAGGAAGAGGAGGAAGAAGAAGGAGATGACAATATAATCTTCACTGATGCTTCCTCTCAGCAGAGATCCAAGTTGGCCAAGACGATGGCCAAGCACGAGCTGGTCTTTGTGAGTATCACAGATTTAGAAACCACAACTGTTAATGTGATTAGTTGAGTGTTTTATTAATGCAGCTTTTTGTCGATGTGTTTTCCAGGTGGACAGTAAAGGCGAGGTGAATCAGTTCCTGCCCAAACACAGTCAGACCATGTTGGAAAAACTCAACCAGCAGCGCCTCAACAATCAGTTCTGTGACATCACGCTGCTGATTGAAGGGGAAGAGTACCGTGCTCACAAAGCTGTGCTGGCAGCGTGCAGCGAATACTTTAATGAGCTCTTTTTTGAAAAAGGTGCTGCATCCACACATGAGGCTGTGGTCGACCTCTCAGGTGATTTTTGCTTATGTTGATTTCAGCGGGGAATGTTTTGCTCGCTCGCTCGCTCAGCTTTAACCTCCTCTTTTCTCTCTGCAGGTTTCACTAAAGCCAGCTTCCTGCCTCTGCTGGATTTCGCGTACACGTCCATGCTTACGTTTAACTTCTGCGTGATGGCAGACATCGCCAACCTCGCCCGCCACTTGCTGATGACAGAGGTGCTGCAGATCTGCGAGTCCGTGCACAAGCAGGTGGAGGAACAGAAGCTGACGGTCTATCAAAGAGGAGATATCCACACTGTGGTGGCGAGCCAGCCCGCTTCGGAAGAGGGTTTAAAGGAAGAGTCCGGGGCCTACATGATGACCATACAGAGTGACGGCGGGGCGATTGTAACCAGCGAGCCCGTAGCTTTTGTCGCACCCACAAAAGAGGCGTACATTGAGCAGCCAATGACAGTGGTCACCCAGGCCGTGGAATTAGATGAAGGAATGCATGATGGGGAGGCAGCACAGAATGATACTGTGACTCTGATCACTCACAGTGGACAAGCGGAGTCAGGAGAGACAGTCACTCTTATTTCAGGCAGTGCAGAAGGAATGGAGGGGGAGACGATGACTGTGGTCACCCACAGCGGACAGTCTGGAGCCAGCGAGTCCCTGGCTGTGGTTTCAGCCTGCTTGGCCATGGAGGAGCCTCAGGTCGCTGAAGCAGGAGCCTTTGTTATAAACGTAGAACCAGACAAAGTGATCACCTCAGACGTTGCCAAACTAGAATCTGTAGTCGTCTCTGTGGGGCTGCAGACAGAGGCGGCGCCGTCGCCTCCGCAGAATGTAGAATCAGCACCGGCACAGAGCACACCTACTCCCCCGAAACGGAAACGAGGGCGTCCAGCCAAGGTGAAAAAAGAGGTGGAGGAGTTCATTCCACAGGAGGAGGAGGACCCCTCTGCCGATGAAAGCCATGAAGACAAGCAGGAGATGATGTCAGATGGCCCCAACAGAAGACGCCTGCGGCAACGCTCTATGGCTGAGGGGGGTTATGCTCGTTTACATATGGGGCTGGAGGAGGAAGAGGAGGGAAAGAAAGGTTCAACCCCACCACGTGTTGCCACCCCGAAGGTACATCATCTCATTTCATCCTCACTTGTTGTGAAGAAATGTTTTAAGCGTTAATAAACTGAACGCAAATTTGTTTTTAGGTGGGTCCGAGGCCAGGGAAGAGGGGCAGACCACCAAAGCAGCCAGTGGAGAATCAGATGGAGGATCAGTCAGTGTCTGAGTGTGGAACAGATCCAGAGGCCAGCGTGGTGGAGAGCGTGACGGTAGTTGAGCTCAGCACAGAGGAGACGGGGATAAAGGCGGCTGAGCCAGAGACTGGAAGCAAGCAGGACCCGGCTCCAGCAGAGGGCGCTGCTGAAGGAGAGCACACATGCTCTGAGTGCGGCATGTCCTTCCAAAGACGCTACTCCCTCATCATGCACACGTTAAAACATGAGAAAGCTCGTGGATATAAGTGCAGTGTGAGTGTTCGTGTTGGTCAGTGTCTTATATTTAATTATTAATACTATCAGCGAAAATGTTTGACTGGTGTTTGTGTGTCCTCCTTCTAGTTGTGTAGTAAAGAGTTCCAGTACGCCGCCTCGCTCCGCGCCCACCTCGCCAGACACAAGCAGCAGAGCAGCCAGCGAGCCCCCGTCACCAAAGCCATAGTAGAACAGAGCTCCGAGGGCAAAGCAGATGGCGAGTTGGACGAGAAGACTTTATCCCCGCACACTAAAAGAGAATTCGTGTGCGACATCTGTGGGAAGACTTTGCCAAAGCTCTACTCCCTGCGCATCCACATGCTGAATCACACGGGCGTGCGGCCTCACTCCTGCAAAGTCTGCGGCAAGACTTTCGCCCACAAACACAGCCTGAAGATGCACAGAGCGCTGCACGACGTCACCAAGCAGTTCCAGTGTGAGTACTGCAAGAAATCCTTTGTGAGCAAGCGGAGCATGGAGGAACACACCAGCCTCCATACAGGTCAGTACACACTGTGACAAAAACAAATAACAAAAACATTTGTCATACAGTTGTTTTGGGGTATATATTATTATTATTACATTTCTCCCACCACTCCTTTACAGTGGAGACAACTAGAATTTTGTTCTTGCTGTTCAGTATTGGAAAAAAAACATAATATAGTGAACAATAGGGTCCATTCATTCCTGCATAATAACACCAAATAGCTACACAAGATTAACTGTTCATTAAAAAAGTCATACAAGAGCAAAAAAATAATTTCTCAGTGCAGAGCTGTTCTGTACTGTAGTGACAGATATAAACTGATCGCTTAACATCGAGCTACATGCGAACATACATGAGTCAAAGCAAAGATGGGAGGAGGTCAAAGGGAAGTGATGGTCATGGAGGAGGATGAGAGAATATTATACAGCAGGCAACAGAAGATGTTCACTTGAACGCACCCCGAACCCCCCGCCTTACTGCAGAATTAAACCTGTCACACTGATATATATGCCCAAAAAAAACCCCCAAAATCTTGTCAGACCTGTCGATAATTGATGACACGCTGACTTTGCATGAAGTGTTTGTTTTTTTGTTTTTTTTGAGGGGTTGATTTAATAAACACAGTTACACTTGAAAGTCATTTAGATTAGGTCATTATATTTCATGGGTCTGGATCACTTGTGGACCTCAAACCAATAAAATTAAAAATGATGTGCTTTTTTTTCTTCTTTTCTTGCATGATACCTTGTGCTGCTCTTGAATTTTGAAATTTAAACTAACTTTGTGGCGCTGGATATGTCAGATATCCCAAAACCTGTGTGAATATAAAGAGAATTATCTGCATGGCTAAAAGAGAAACCTCTCAGAAAACCAGATATGTGAGGCTGTTTTCACTTAACACAATAAAATACTTCAACAGGTGAATCAAAGTACCTCTGCAACACATGTGGAGCAACTTTCCATCGAGCGTCTGCTCTGAGCAAACATCTGAAGAAGCACCAGCCCAAACCTGACGTGCGACCATTTGCTTGTGCACAGTGAGTAAACTGTTCTTCTTCTTTGAGGACAAAATGTGAAGTAAGATGAGATTTAATGTGCTGACTCTGCTTCCTGTCACCCACAGCTGTGATAAAAGGTTCTACGAAGCCAAAGATCTCCAGCAGCACATGAACAAGCACATGGGCCTTAAACCCTTCCAGTGCCAGGTGTGTGGGAAGTGTTACAGCTGGAAGAAGGACTGGTACTCCCACGTCAAGTCGCACAGTGTGGCGGAGCCCTTTAAGTGAGTGTAACACACCTTATGTACACCTGTCTGGACACAGCGGGACATCACTGCATAGAAATCATGTTTTATCTGCCTCCTCAGGTGTAATGTGTGCGGGAAGGAGTTCTTTGAAAAGGCTCTTTTCAGGAGGCACGTCAAGAAAGCCACGCATGGGAAGAAAGGCAGAGTAAAGCAGAACCTGGAGAGAGAGTGCGAGCACTGTGGGAGGAAGTTCACTCAGCTGCGAGAGTACAGACGCCACATAAACAACCACCAGGGTGAGCGTACTAATGTGATGTGTTTGTTTAAACTCATTGATGATTTTCTCCTTCAAACTGCTAATGTGTTTCTTTATTCTGTTTTTACACCTGTCTTTAGGAGTGAAGCCATTCGAATGCCTAACGTGTGGCGTCGCCTGGGCCGACGCCCGCTCTCTGAAGCGCCACGTCCGCACGCACACGGGAGAGCGACCGTACGTGTGCCCCATGTGCCAGGAGGCGCACATCGACGCACGCACCCTACGCAAACACATGGCCAAGTACCACGTGGACAATCTGCCAGGGAAGATCATGCTGGAGAAGGACACCCTGCAGTTTCACAACCAGGGCACCCAGGTGGAGCACGCCGTCAGCATCCTGGCATCTGACCTGCCTCCGGAGCTCCGCCCCGCCCAGCAGCTGCCGTCGGAGGAGATCGAGACGGTGCTGATCACAGAGGAGACAGTGGAGGCCGTGCAGGCTGTTCAGGCCGTGACCGACGGCTCTATGTCAACGCTGTCAGATCAGGGCATCATGCAGGTGGTGAACTACGTCCTGGCACAGCAGGCGATTACAGGGAACAAGCTGGAGGACGAGGACGCACCTGAGGAGATTCAGACCATGGAGGTGGAGGTCGCTCATGTGGCCGAAGTGGAGTAACTCTCAGGCTCCTCACACAGACTGATCTGATTGTTTCCCCACAGTCTGTAAAATGTAACAGAATGTAAAAAGATGCCTATTTTTCTGAAATTGTACATAGTGTAAGTGAACCATGAGTGAGTCCATTCAGCTTTGAACTGTGTGTTCGATTTGTTGTGTGTTTGTGCACACAGTCACATGTTTTGTTGTGTAAATAAGTAGATATACAGTAACAATATTAACTGAGGAGTTACAAATCAATGAAATGTGTCACTCAGGTGAAATAAACTAGAAATGAAGTTAAAACACATCTCAGCTCCACCTTTTTGCTTCTGTTGAGGCGTCACTGTGGCCGACATTTAATGCTTCAGTCATCATGACTGTAGGTCTCATTACTCCCCCTGGTGTCCTCTTGAGGGATGAGCAAATGAAAAACTGCCTGTATCTGTTGCCTGTGGTTTTACTTGTTCGATCTTAGTAAAAAGTAAGAAAAAAGAAGTAAAATAAATTTCAATGAAGCCACACTTAAAATAACTTGACACAAATGAATATAAACATGCAATACAGCAAGTATGGATATTTATTTTTGATTTATATCAAAATACCCTTGATATATTGCAACATATTTACAATACATTGTACAAAAATATGAAAATGCAGATGGTTCCTGCTTGCTAACATTGGCTAATTGAAACAAAGTTGAATATGGGTCACTGGCGAGTGTTCTGCACACACACACACACACACACACACATACACATACTGAATTTGTCTTAATACAAACATTGTTCTTGCTGGTAACATCTACCAGACAATATTCACATCAATATTCTTTGTTTCGTGATGAAAATCATGCATTTTCTTTAGGGAGACTTTCAAACAAGAACTATACAAATTTATGTACATTTATATCAGGTCTTGGCCAGTTAATAGATGAAATAAATCTCATTCATGAATAAAAAAAACAAAAAAACAAGAACGTGTGCCAGGCATCCACTGCGAGAGCAAAACCTGCCCTTAAAATGCAATCACAACCACATTTGCACAGCAGTAAAACAATAAGAACACAGGACATCAGTCATAGTATCATTTTACCGTAAAACACTGGGTCAAGAGCATTAGGCCTATATATGGCTACATCAAATGAACGACCAACTGTCACTTTAACAAACATACTTCACAACCAGACACAAAAAGGTGATGCATTGGTCTCATAACAGACATAAAAAAAGCTAAATATAGAAGCTACAGCAGAGAAAAAATGACCATCATCTGACATAATACTTCTGACAGGAAATGTTTGAAATGTATACAATCAATTCTGACTTCTGACGCACATGAAACCAGTGTACTTGACTAAAACAACCATAATGGTGAAAACATAATAGTCTACTTATGGCCCATAGCAGAAACATAAGCCCTCGTAAGCCCTTGAATGCTAATTTAGTTTCCAGTCATGCTTACACATCGGAATGAATTGTTAACACTTAAAATAAACTCAAAGCAATCTTGAAATCCTCAGCATTTCTTAAGTGCTCTCAAGAAATTAGAACATAATAAAATGCACCTTTGCTCAACACCATTTATTTCTTCTCAGTGAAAACGAGAACCAGAACAATAATAAGAATAAGTGCATTTCTATTTGAATATGTGTGTTGTTCTCAGCAGTATGTGCGTACCAGGTGTTCAGATGAAATGTTCCAACAGCAGGCGTGAAATGACAAATAGGAACATCGAGGCAGTGGTGGAGTCTTACTCTCCCTCCTCCTTGATGCGCTGCTGTTTGTTGCGGCGAGAATCCAGGTCGAAGGAGAAGTCGGACCACTCGTCGCGCGGTGGGAAGGAGATGGTCTGGCGCAGGGTGAAACGCACTGCGTCGATGACGCGCTCGCCTCGGGCCTCAGAGGAGCCCACGCTGACAGTGGAGGCCCCGCTGGTGGTGCGCACTATGTGGGGAGGTGGGGAAAAATCCATGGCCTGTTGGTGCTCTATGATGCCCTTCCAGATGATGTGCTGGAACTCAGCAGGGATCTTCAGCCTGGACAGGTCCTAATGGTCATTACACAGGGGAGCGTTAGTATTCGCAGGGGGAGCCACTCTTCTTTCTAACCCATCAATTGACTCGTGTGGGATAGGCAAGGGCTCACCTCCATGTTATAGTTCTCAATCTGGTAGATGTTGGTTAGGCCCTGTGCTGTGAAGTAATCCAAGCAGCCTGCGCAGCCCAGCCGAATGAGGAAGCTGTGGAGGAACAGAGGGAACACATTCAATACTGGAACAATAACATACAGTTTATTTTACAAAACATGCTCGTTCTGTGTCAGTTGTTATCAAATGATTTAATACTTTTTCATTTTTTATCAGTGTTTAGACTAATTACATACTGGAAATTAAACAGTTCTCTGTGAATATTTAGTGCAGAAAACAAAACTAGCTTCATTAAAAAACATCCCAGGGTTTGAAGGGTGGTGACGCATTCTGATGATTGTGGTGCAAAAAAAGTCAAACTAAATAAGTTGTGGATACATAAAGTTACTTTTGACTTTAAAATGAGTTCCGGCACTAACATTATTCTGAGTTAACGATGAAGTAAGAACGTTTTTCAGAGGCAAACATATTTGAGGCAAAAAATTTAATTTTAAAAAATCAAATTAAAAAATCTGATGTATTAGTACAATCTAAGACTGACATGGTTGATACATTGACTTAATTATTTTTGCTGTATTAATGAAACACTTTAAAGTAAAAATCTGCAGATATATACTCCCACAATATTTGCAGGTTTCAGCATGCAGAACCGCTCTAATAAATTTCTATTATATATACAGGTGTCTGACAATGATGACAACCAGCAACAGCTGACTTGTTAAACATTATTAATGTTGTTGTACATTTTCATGTTGTACAGTTTTAGTCATTTGCTTTTTAAAGTTTTATTAGAAGTAAATGTTTTTCTTTCATATTTCATTTTTATTTTATTTACTTTTTAGTCTTTTCTTTTTCTTTTCATTTTTCCTGTTATCTTCATCCTTTCTCTTTTTACTTTCTTTCGGTGAATGCAGCCATTCACAATCTTTATTTGTGTCTGATTAAAACGTTGGACAGCAACAGTGAATAATGGATTCTACTTTATGTCCTGTTTGTTCAAGCAGATGTTTTTAAGTTTTTTGTGGGTAAATTTGGGTCGAAGGCTCTGAGACACTGCATTGACCTCCCAGAGGAGATCAGCCAAGCTCGTTCTACATATCAGATTACATATTACATTTCAAATTTGAATCAAATTGAATTTTTTCATCATTTAATTGTTTTTATTCTGTGCTTTTACAGCATTTGTTCTTTGAAAGTCATTTGTTAATCTGCACTTCATGTTAATCTTGTTGGTTTATGTTGATTTTACACTACACACTCTTTAGTGAAACACGCTGTAACTTGTTTTGTTTTTTTGGAAAGGGCTGTACAAATAATCAATGAGGTACCTGGAGATGCTGCTGTCCATTGGGTATGGAGGAGGGGGAGTACAGTGGGAGGAAGGCACCAAGGGAAGCTGGGACTGCAGTGCATGTGTGGGGCTCAGTGAACTCATGTCAGCGTTCATGGGGATGTGAGTGCCCATCATGGGAGTCACTGCAGAGAAAAAAGGAGCTACTGTGAGCTTTATCTCTCTGCTCTGATTTAGATTACGTAATGTCAAGTGAAACACAGGGTGGGGTGAGTGGGGTTGGGTGCTGAGGTAACTCTCGACATGACAGATTATGCATCATAACAGGTCCTGCGGGCGCACACAGGGGGACGGGGTGGGGTGCAGAGTCTCACAGGGATCACATTCTTTTTTTTCTTTTTTTAAGGAGGAAGTTTTCTGTCAGGGAGGGGGCGAGAGAAGTGTTACGGTCCCCTCCTGCCTGCCCGGACAAGCGGCCCTTATAGGTATACCATAAGCCCAGAAGGGACAGGACAACTGGTGGAAGGGGGTGGACCCTAAGATAGACAGGAAGTGAATCAAAGGGGGGCACACTTACTGTCAGTCAGGCCTCCAGACATGCTGGACGGGGTGAGTGTGTTACGCTGCTGGGGGTTGATGAGCTGGCTGACGGAGGGCAGCTTGTTGACTTTTCCGTGAGTTGGGGAGTTGGAGCCGTAGGAAGGCTGAGACTGCATTGAATTCCTGGGGCAGGAGAGAGGAGGTTACAGGCCGTTACAATCATCATCATAATGACTAAGGCCTGGTCAGCACCATGGAAACAGTAATGACTCTTGTTTCTCATTCTACAATATATTACAGTAGCTTAATTACATTTTTAAGAGCTACTCATAAGGTCATACAGGGTCAACATATTTTAATGATGAAATAGCAGAAAAGTAAAAGAAAAGGACAGAGTTCAAGCAACAACAAAAAAAGCAATTTATTATATTCTGAAAGACAAAAAAGTGCAGCAGCCACAAAGATAACAAAATAGTCTGTTTCAAACAGAATGGTCACAGAGGCTCTGTAGATAACAGAGAGCACATTTCCTCCGTTAAAAGACATTTCATTGTTAAAAACAGGATCGAAAAACAAAACACACAAACTGTCCCGCAGTGACTTTATAAAACATGACCAGCATTAGCAAAACGTCTTCTCTCAATAATAAAGTCTCTTCCCCTCCCCAAAAAAATCCACCCACAAGACAGCTACGATTTTCTGAGTCCAGCTCTCATGACGACGCAAAACAAGGCAAAACATTCACTAAAATAAGTCAGGTGACATGAAGACACAAACATTTAAGGCTTGGTTCCTGTCCACCTTCAGCCTTAGTAAAAGGTGAGGAGGCTGAATGGGATGAACGTTTCACAAACAGCCTTTATGCAACACATACATGATAAACGGGATGACCTGAACAACTTGGAGACTGAGAATGTCATCACAATGGCCAGCTCTACAAAATATCTTGTTTCTGACAAATCTAACGCATGCAAAACAGTCTAAAAATGCTCTTCTATGAATATCAGGGACTATTTCAGTAGAGTCAGTAGTCAAAGTGGACAGTGAAAGTGATAATCCGCCATTTTGCAGCATGTTTCAGTATCACATCCTCAGTGCAGAATCCAGACACCCAGGAAATGCAGAAAGAGAGGAGATGAGAGAAATCAAAGTTGTGAAAAGAGGAGGTCCGTGTAACTCGGGGGAGGAAGAGGAGGAGGAGGAGGAGGAGGAGGAATGTGGAGCAGAGTTTCAGGAGGAGCTGCAGCGCCGCCTCTGCTCTCCTGCAGGTTCCAGGAGCTGGCTACCAAGACGGGTTTTTATCAGACTGCAGGGAGGAACCAGAAAGAAAAGAGAGAGCAGAATAGAAAATAAGGGCTCACTGCAGAGGAGGAGAGAGAAAGTGACCCCAGAGAGGCCCAGAGAAAAGCAGCTCAACAAATGTTACTAGGAAAAGAAAAAAAAATTTGTATGACAGAAAAATGTTGCATTTTTCTGCAGTAGTGGCGCCTTCCAGAAGATGGCAGTATGCAAACGCAGATCACAAGATCTCACTGCTGGAATGTGCACAGTGGGTTTTTTTCATTTGGCATTTAACACATTTTAAGAAAGAAAAAAAAGAAGGAAAAGAAACATTTGCTGTTGACTGAACGTTTTATTTCAAAGGCTGCGAGGGAAACATTGTAGAAGTTAAAAATTACAGAAGAGAGAAGCGAGTTATTTTAGCTGGGAGGATTTTAAGAATATACAGAGAAAGATGAGAAAAGCATGCACATGAAGGAGAGATACACCAACTCCTGAAGAGAATACTATTTAACTCTACTATCCAAAATGATCAACTACCTACATCACTATTAAGATATGTTTTGTTAAATATCTGTTAATTAAAAGATTGTTCACAGTATTTCCATTATTACCAGTATTTTAGTGCCTGACAGTGAGCATCAAGTATACAACAAATACAAATAAAGTTAAAAACAGTGAATGCAGTCATGATCTCACAGTGAGGCTGTCTGCCAGTCTCTTAATGGGAAACTATAACATAAGCAATAATTATCATTTTAGTGCTGTCAAACTATCATTTACACCCATCTCCTCTTTTCCATAGCTCATAGTGAAATGGGCGTGGACGAGCAAAAGTGTGTGTGTGTGTGTGTGGGGGGGGCAGAGTTTTAATTATGCCGAGGTGAATAGATGAGACTGAGGCGCGGATTTTTTGTTGGGTGCTGTTGTGCAAACCTGGCAAAGCACCCAAAGGCGTTACCGTGAATCTTTGGAAGCATCTCCTTAACAAAGCATAGCCAGGTACATTTGTCACGATTCATCAGCTTTGGCTTGTGTCCCGTGAGAGAGCAGAAGGGAAAGAAAACAGTTCTACTTGATGCGAGGCTCACCCTCCATGTTTGAAAGCCTTGAGCGCATTCTGGGTAAATTCTGGGTTGCTAAACGCCGAGGAACACCCATTTTAGAGCAATTATTATCAGCGTTTGCTTGATAGCTGCGATGCGCCAGTGGCAGGAGTAAATGGAATCAAGAAATCGCATGCATAGCCTTTATCAGCCAACCGCGTTGAGTCACTGCACTCTATTCAAAACAAAAACAATTTCTTCTTAACAAAAAACAAAACGAAAAAAAGTTTGCGGAAGATTTTTTTGGCAAGCAAACAAGCAATTAAATAGGAATTAGACAAAGGGTGCATTGTTAAAACAGGGATTTCGAGGGTGAACCTTGCAGCTAATGTAGGTCTGTCTTTCCTCATGTGTCTGAGAACAAATGAGTTTAACTTGATTAAGAATCTATACTGGTACTCACTGTTTCTGGAGGAGATTCTGCTGCTGCTGCCTGTACGACTCAATTGTATGTTGGGGCAGAAACTGCATGAGTTCCAGAGACTCTTTGATTTTTACCAAAATCTCATAAATTTCACGGCCTTTGATCTATAAGAGAAAAAAAGAAAGAAAGAAAGTGGTCAATAAGCAGTCGAGACACACTCAGAAAGATCTTTGAAAACTTTTCCATGAAACAGAGAAGTAACACTTACAGGCAAACAAAAAACCTCCTCATCTGTAGATCTTCTCTTCTTGATGGTAGACATCTGTATGCCATGGGAAACTTGGCGGAAGGCTGAAAAGAGGAGAGAACAGTGTTAGCACCGCTGGCCGTGGTGCAGTTAGCAATAGTTAGCCTAAGCAAGAGCAGGATGGGAAACAAGCGAGGGAAAGAGGTTGGCAGCATCCACTGAGTGTTAGCATTGAGGGTCCTCAACACTGCATGTCAGGTAAGACCAAAGCTCAACAGCCCGTCACCAGCCCCAGCACTACTTACGGCGCTTCGTACCCTCACTGCTCTTTGTGGCGTCCGTTACATGCTGCTTGCGGATGCTGTCTTCATCCGCCTTCCGGTCTCGGCCCGGGCAGGCACAGATCCTGGCCTCGAAGCACCGGCGGCCTAATACCTGACCGCTGCGAAAGGACAGGGACACACAGCAACTGAGTCAGGAACAATTCACCCAACGCTAAACAAGAGGCGACCGCTGAGGATGATGAGGATGATGTGTCTTACTCTCTGGTTTCCAGAGTGACAATGATGAGGATCGGGCGTCTGTTCATTCCACCCACGCAGCTCGAGTTGCACATAAAGTTGTACAAAATTGTAGTGAATTCTGTCCCGACCTGAGAGAGAAAAATGACACTGAGTGAGTGATAGTGTTCGTTCTTTAAATCAGGGTATAACAGGAAATTAGAGAATGTGTTTACAAGCAGCATCATTTTGTAACAAGGCTGCCATATTTTACATTTGTAAGTGATGTTTTTTGGAGGATTTGTCATAGTGGGAGACCAGGCCCCAGAGGGAAAGAACTTTATTTTAGTTTCAGTTTTATCTTAAGTCATTTTTTGTTATTTTGGACACGCCACCATGAGTTCATAGCTTTTCTTTCACTTCTCCACACTGCTGTCACAGTTATCATTTATTTTCTACCTGTCTGATGTCAGGCCAGAGTCTCTGAATCTCACCCCGATTACAGAATGTGGGATTCGAAATCAAATTTTTAACGTGGCCCACAAAACTCACATCGTTTTAAAATGGCAGAAAAAGAAGTGGACTATTTTTTCTTGTGAGGTTTGCAGTGAAATGAAGACATGATTGCGCTGTGGGGCTTTTGGGGCCAGCAGTTGCTACGTGTCAGGATTGAGGGGCCAGGCTCTGTCACCGCTCTATCAGTCAGAAGCAGGTGGAGGTGGTGAAGTGTCGCTGTCAGAACATTAAACTGACCTCGCTGCAGCATGATAGACAGCTCACCTGGGGAGGTTCATAGGGAACCAAGACACTCTGTCTCCCAGTGATGGAGTCCTCCACATACTGGGCGTGGCTGTTTCCCTCCACACGGATCAGATGACTCGGAGGAGCTATCTGACCTGGAAGCAATACAAGTCGTGTTATTAAGTGTTGACAGCAAACATTGATTACTGAAGTGAAACACGAGCGAGAATTTCTTTCTTAATGAATCAAAGTACTGACCATCATTGAACTCGCGGCTCAGCTCGTGGTTTGGGCAGCGTTTCACCACCTCGGTCACATGTTCAGCTTTCTTGTAAACAGGCATGGCTCTGATGACAGCACCTTGTGGTGGGGTGGTCAACACTTTGATCTGAATCGGACATGTCTTGGCAATTTGGCAATACAACTTCTTTAGTTCTGTTGAGTACTGGAAAGTAGAAAAAAGAGAAAAGACAAATGGTTATTATAAAATATCTTTTGAAAGCATCGTTACTGTGCAGACTAAATGATAAAGGTTAAAGCATTTTCAGGTAAACGTTTATTAGAGCTGAGCTTTCAAAACAATCTCTGTCTTATGCAAAAAAGACAGATCAAATCTTTGTAACACCTGTTGCTGAGACTAGACTGTGCACTTCTGGTTTACCCTGAAGCAAAAGGGGTTAAAGACAAGACTGTGATTATGACCTCTTTAAATAATCACACACACATGCACACACACCGGGGTTGGTGCTGAGAGTGTGTATTGGGCAACCTTTAAGATGTCTCACAGAGAGCCTCTGGGACTTCCGAGGAGCGCCATAAAATGGACTCCTCCAACAGCAATTAAACTGGGCCTGGCTTTCATCTTAAGAGAGGAGCACTGTGCTAAAGCATATGATGGCCACTCATCACACAGAACAGAGCTTCTGAAGCTGCTGGCAAGCTGGCGCTACGTAAGGTTGAGTGCAGTTTTCCTTGTGGGGTTGGATGAAAATGACTCAGTTTCAGCTCCATGCACAGGAATGAAGGACTAATCGTGGAGTCATTGAAGATCCATCTATGGCTGGTGCCAAAATGTGATGGTTGCTCACACACACTGGCTCACATTCAAGTCTGTAAGCCAGGAGTCATGAATAATGGATGTACCTTGATCGCTGGCACCGTTAGAATTGATAACCAGTAAGCCATCAGAAAGACTGAATTCTTACTAATAGGCATAACCCCACTGTGTAAACAAACCATTCAAATCACTGCTGTGTAAGCAGAGCTTTAATTCCTCTATGTGCAGAAGACATTGGGTGGGAGTGGAGGGTGGAGGGAAAATTTTCCTGTCAGGTTCATTTCTGAGCAAAGAAAAGTGAACATTGTGAAAACCGCTCGGGGCTGTGTTCGAGAACAGTGCAACATAAAATTCCACCTCTATTAAGTTTGGTTCCAAAGAAAGGAGCTCATCCCAGTACCTGTCTGTGCTGACTTTAAATATTACACAAGCTTGGCACGGACATTTTCTGCTCTGCTCCCCAGGCGCAACCTTTCCTTTCATCAGGACAAACCCAAAACAGCACCTCTGCATCTCTCTTTCCCATATTCCAACTCACAACCTACACACGTTAACTGCCGAGCATTTCACTAAGAGATGAGATCTGCTTATAAAGGCGGGTTAATAATAACCCAAATTTAGCTACGCTCTTTCTCCTTCCCTCAAGTGACCTCATTATAAACTGTATAAGCACAGGATGAGCTGCAGACTGCTACTAATATGCAGAAAGTTAATATAATATTAAATATGACGTCAAATAGTAGTTTAATGAGAAAAAAACTAGAGCATTATTGTGTATGCAGTGTTCTGATTTGTTGGTTGTGTCTAAATACTTTTTTTTTTTTTTTTTAAAGTTGACGTGATAAATTAACTGATAAGCATAGTTCAACCTCTGGGATGTCAACACAATGACTAAAGTGATTCTTCCTTAAAATCAAAGCAGCTTCCCAAAAGGTCTTCTTTAAAAAAAACAAAAAAACTAAGATAAATGGTTGTAGCTGTCCCCTCGCTCCTAACCTGATACTCCCCGTACGCCTCTGTCAATCAACTAAATGGAGTGGAGAAGCCAAGGAGGGACGGGGGGGGGGGGGCAAAAGAGAAAGAGAGAGCACAAGATTATGAGGCAAAGAGAAAGACGGGAGCCCTGCGTAAAGGGTCAGCGTGTAGTGTTTTGAATAATTATAGGGTGCTGGTTTTGTGTAGCTGAAGGCAAAAAAACAGCACAACACAGAACAGTAAGATCTAATCAGAGATGTTACAGAGGCAGAAAACCAAAGCTTGTTTAAATCATATCCTACTGTCTCCAACTTACACACACGCAAATACACACACACATACACACACAGCAGAGAACCAGCCCAGCCCTCAAGCTACAAACTTTGAGCACACAACTATGTGCTGCTGGTTCTGTGTTTGCACAGCAGAGAGAGAGCAGGAGCTGCTGCTGATTGCTGAAAGCAGTGCCGGGCTAAAGCTAACAGTGTTCTGGGTGGAGGACAGCCAGTTGACTGATGGGATTCAGTGGCTCACACAGGGTGCGGTACTCAGGTGTTAACATGTAATTATGAGCCTTTCATTGGTCACATTGTGAATTACACAGTCAGGGAACACACAGCGCACAATACAGAGTCGCTTAATCACAATCATTTGAAAGAAAAGTGTTTGTGAGAAACAAACACGTGACACGTTGTTCAACTGGGACATGTAGCAGTGAAGCAGAAAAAATAATGAATGACCTTTAGTGGCTGTATATACACACATAATCTACTCCAACCGCTGCTGTTTGACTGCGCTGGCTCAAACATAATACTCGTTGACCTTTACATCAAATATATTCATATAATAAATTACTGGCATGTTACATACAATTTGTTCTGCTGCTTGTACAGTGCTGCATCTGTGCAATTACTTTCTAACACATGCAACTCGAACACATAAATACACACTTCCCGTGCAGCGCAGGTTGAGGCAGGCCCACAGCTGTAGCGTTCTTTTCTCTCTGACAGGCGCTGCGGGCACATGCAGAAGTCAAGTCCTGACAAACATCAGGCCTTAAACAAGCACTGTTTGGCGCCTCTGGTCTTGTCTTCTTCATACCTGACAAGTCATGTCATGCCTAGAGCTTCTCCCAAACCTGTTTAATTCAACAATAATGCAAAGGAGTTTTTTTCCCCTCACCTTCTTTTCTCAGCAGCAGAAATGAAACACCTGCTTTTGTGAAAGAAAATGAATATCGGGTCAAATATAGAGTTTAAGAAGAATTTAAGATTTTTTTCTATACCAGCCTCAAAAGATGAATGTTATGCTTAAGTCCTCAGCACCAGCCCTGACCACCCAACCTCAGTGATGACACCTGTCCCAAGACAAACATGTACACACAAACCCATACACTCATGTTTATATGGCCAGTGCTGAAAGAGTCCAGTATGCATCTGTCTTCTGCTTGTCTTCACTGGTGCTCAAAATGACTAAAACTACAACTGAAAAGAAAACTGAGAGGTAACATCAACAAGAACAAAATAATTCTTGAAGCTGTATAATTCAGTTACTCTCTAAATCGATTTGTCCACCACTGGAGGAATAGATTTTTCCCTCCATTCATCAATTTAGAACTTCAATGAAGTATTAAAGCTCTAAAGATGTTCGTGTTATTCTAAAGTTCAATCATCACGCAACAATGACTTCTGTGTTGAGAGCTCCCACACTCTCAGTCAGGATTTTTTTGATCCAAGAAATACTCATTGTCTCTTGGTGACAGACTAATATCCTTCTTGTGTATTTATACAGCTACAACACAGCTTGATCCTGTTTTCTGTTGTGGTAAATCATGACTGCAGGTATCTGTGCTGAGTTGTAATGTCTAAAAAAGAATCTCGTAAACAAAAATGTAAGATAATGGGCTTTTCCACAACAATTATGGAGAAATCCCACAGCCCATATCATAAAAACCTTTTCAACTCTGCCTTTTTAAAAATTAAAAAAAACAAAAAACTATAAACCTACACTTTTCCCCCATCTGTAGCTTTTAGGGCTTGTCTGCCTGTGATGGGCGAGTCGTGACAAGCTTCCTGACACAAACAAGTCTCAGCCCCATCTCGTGAGGCGTGGGACGGGCCCGCAGATGTTCCAGGGGCAAGCTGTGTCTTGCTGCCTTTCGCTGGAACACTCTTCTCTTTGAGAATTCAAAGGCTCTCCTCCTCCTCCGGCGCAATGTGAGATGCAACCATCAAGCTTAACTCTCTCTCTCAAAAAAAAAAGACAGAGCCCACTCCAAGAGCACAGGGTTCAGGAAAGAGGCACACAGTATTTACACATGTATTAACTACAGGCCCTCAATCCATTACTGTAATCCTTCTAGCTCTACAGCACCCCAGTGATAGCCCAAACCATGACATTCCTCTCCTTTGACTACAATATGAGGTGACAGTTAATACACAGAGCAAACACATCCAATCTTTAGTTTGACAATGGTTGCATCGCTAGCCAACAATGACTGCCTCATTTGCGACACTCCATTAATTCAGTAAAGCAAAGAAGATAAAACATCTCTAACACGTGTATTCATTTGACGTGGTTAAGTGCTTTTCTTAAAACTAAATGACAAAGGGAGGGGGGGGCACCATGTAGCCTGCAGGAGTGCCAACGAGAAAACCGTGTGGGAGCAGTTCTGGGAAATGTTGACGTGTTTCACCTGTGTGTGTGTGTGTGCGTGTGTGTGTCACAGTCATCCTAGACAGGAAGAGGTTAAGGTGTGGGTTAGGGATTAGGTGTGTCTCCCTAAGAACAGTCATCAAAAAAGCACAGTACACAGTCCACTAAGTCCCGTGGAAGATCCCACAGGCCTTCAAAAGGGGGCATTAGCAGATCTATGCACAGAGCAAAGCTGTGGTGGTGACATCTTCTGTGGCACTTTGCCATCAGTCCATCAGTCCAGCAGTTGAGCTATTGGGTTGAGATTATGGGAGCTTTGCGAAAGATCTCCTGAGATCAGGTGAGGGAGCCTCCTTTGAGATGGGAACCAACACTATAATCACAACTCTTTAGAATAAAATGACTCTCCGTGAGCCGTTTTGAAAAAGTATCAGCACAAGAAAATAATGTTCAATGATAAAATGATGGCAAAAAATTCTTTAGTAGGATTAAATGACTCAATGTTGCACGATGCACTAAAGTGTAACCAGGCCATTAAATGAGAAAACAACTGAGAACAATGGAAACCAGTAAACAAAGGAGGGGAGATTTATCAAGAGACCATTTCTGTTGCTCCTCCATGAACACAGAGGACTATTTTCATAATGAATCTCTTTTAAGACCTGGATCAACTCACATTCATTGTGATGCTGGAATAATTCACTCTATCTATATGGATTATTAGTGCCATAAAAGTAGGTAGGAAAATGTTATGTAATTACATTAATTATTCACATCTTCTATGATTTTTGTTGTTTTCATTTTAAAAACATATTCTGATGTCAGTAGCTACTGGAATAATATAATGGGAATTCAGTTTGATCAGAACAATAGAACAATGTAAATTCTCTACTGCTTGGCTTATTTTCAGGTGTGAGATTAAACTTTGTACATCATAAATCAGTAAATATTAAGTTATAGGCCTCAGGGGAAGATGTACCTTTTAGTCAGTGCAGTGATAATTTTTCCACGTTAAGCCAGACCAATCAAACCAGTCTTGCATCATTTGTTATGACTGTGGGACACACAGTCTGTTGCACTACGTGTGTCTATAATGGGGATGTGTCCTAAACCAGTGCAGCTAAGGCCCTGGGGCGTGCCTCTCACAAACCACACTCTTAACCTCCTCGCAGTTGCACATCTGACAAACACTTTTGTTTTTGGACTGTGAAAATGAGAGGGATGAGCAAGGCGGTGTGGGAATTAGGTAAATGTCACAATCCCACACTCGGCGTGGCCAAGCAATAAGGTGAGATCGCCCAGCACTCCCTGAGTTCAGCCGGTTTACTTGGAAGGCACAGTGCATTAAATGTGTGCATGACGCTCAGCAGGTTTTTGAACAGTCCCTTTAGCCAAGTTTGACAAGGATGACATGTAGACTGTGACTGAGTGGTTCTGCACTAATAATAAATCTTTTTAATGACCATTTCCAAAGTTGCCATTTGCAGATCATTTATTTTGAGGCAGGTCCATTACGTAATAACAGACACTCACATTTAGCCTAAGATGCATGACACGTCACTGTGGTGTCCTGAGTCTGAGTCAGGGACCCTTCTCTTTCACCATCTTTAATGTCAGTCTGCACTGTCACAACTCTCCAAAACATTTTTTTTTAAAAACAAAAAACATATCATACTTACACGTGGAGGTAACATTTCTGTCACCTACGGTGTCCGCTAGAGTGCATTAATACACAGAACTTGTGGCGCTGTTACAGTGTCTGCACACAGCAGTGCAGATTAGACACATAAACAACTAAGCAGGTGGGGCTCTGATGCAACAGCTGTCCCTCAGCCCTGTCATGCATAATGACAGAGCAGGGGGAGCTGGTTGTGTTGGTTTACTGAGCATCACATGGTGACATCTAGCTGTACAAGGCGTCACCACACCTGGACCAACTGTTGAGTCTGTTTACCTCTGTCATCAACAAAGCACCCATGCACTTTGCCCAATTTGTGAGTCGACTTAAGTTTACTCATTATGCAAATACCTAGGCCAACAATTAAAAGATTAGTAAGTAGGTTAAGTTTGAACGTCTCTCACAGTCAAGGGCAATGCAATAAGATCATGCACTTTTTAGTTTTTCTTCTGTCATGAGCTAGAAATGCCTGAGGTTTAGTCATGATTTGAAGCTATACATCTCAAGTGACATTCTTCCTTGCCAGATGTAGTTGAGCAATGCAGGACTTAAATATTGTGCACCTGAATCTGCCGAGAGCACAGATTGTCAGATAAGGAGTTCAAGGTTAGGAGCATCTCCTCAACCTCTTCTCATATATTATGAGGAGCATATGAACACATATGAATGGAATGGAATTTAGGCATATGAGAGAGAATATTGGCACACATTTTATATGTCTGACACTTAATTTAGCATCCAGTGCTAAGTGAGTTTAAGTGACAGAGTGAAAAACACAGAATTGCTTAAGCACTTACTTTACATGCTATATATTGTGACAACTTGTGTTTTATGTCAAGAAGCTGTTGTTTTATGGTTGGTTAATTCAACAAGGTGTTAACTTTTAAACTTTTATTCCAAACTAATATTTGAACATGTGGAAAATTGATCTGTTGGAATTTTAAATTCTCAATGAAGCAAAACAGCATGTGCCTTGTACTCCAGCAGGGGGCATTCCTATAATGCACTGTCCATCTGACCCACTGCATGACCTATTGCCCTGATTGTAAACTATTGTTGTTCTCTTCAATGCAGGATGAGGCTGTTTGCTCACTCTGCAGAATGCAACTGCCTTACAGTGATGTTAACTTGTCAAGTGACGAAGCCGAGGTGCCACAACTGAACGCAACAATTAATGTATTTTTCGATGGACTACATGTTTTATTTAGGCTACTTGGATTGCACTAAAATTAATTTGGACAAAATACATTTTAGTTTGAATTTGTTCAAATTAGATTATAGCAGTAGCAGATACCTGTTTATAAACCTTTAGTAAGAGATATCTAGCTAGGAGAGGGTGTAAAACTTCAGCCCCTCTATACATCAGGTAGTTTAAACATTTTTTTTTATAAATAAGTGTCTTACCGTCCAGGTGGCAGACTTTGCTGTACTGGACTGCTGGAAGGACACATCAAAGGTGTGGGGCCCAGCGTAATCTGTGTTGGATGGGATGGCCGGTGAGGGGGAAAGGGCATCAAAGGTGGAGCTGGGCTGGGCGTAGGGTGATGGGGCTGTCACGTTGTTCTGTGCGTGGTCATTGTTGTAGGGGCTGGTAGAGGTCGAGCCACCGTTTTGAATGTTCTGATCCATGCTGTTCAGGAGCCCCAGATTTGTGTACTGTGACTGGAGACAAAATGGAGGGGATGGGGGAGAGAGGGGAGAAACAACAGAGGAATGTCTTGAGTCAGTATAGGAGAATGTTGAGGTGTGTAAATGTGAAACTTGTATAGTTAAGGACACCTGGAAATACATAAAATAAAAAAACTGTTTATTACATGGATAAAAAAGGGAGCTGAAGTGAATAAATGCACTGACTGATCCAACAACTTAGTTTTAAATTACATCAAGATACAGGTATTATGTTTCAGCTACAAAGTAAAACTGACATTCCAAGAAAGAAAGGTGCATGTTGAAGGACTTATGTTAAAACTGCTACAATTGTTTTTAAGATTAAGTAAAAAACACAAGAAACTGCTGCATCTTGTATTTCAAATGTCATTTGATGGGGTAGGTTCACAACATTTGAAGAAATCATGTTACAGGAAGTGGAGAGGAGAAAAAAAAGGTCTGTGTCCACGCAGAGTAACATAAACCATCTTTCTTGGTGTTGTGTTTATGGTCTATCTCCTTCCTTAACCAACATGAGATCACTGGCCTTAAAAAATGTTCCTATGACGAGAAACAAACTCTGATTTTCTGTTCAATCACTCAAATTGCAGACACCTACTTGCTTGTTTTGGATCAATGTCCTGCTAAAAAACCTGGCCTCCTGATTCCCTCCTCCACAGCCAACAATTCAGACAGGAGGAATGGAATTAAAATGTCTGTCTTTAAACAGGACGGAGAATACTCCTGGGTTGCGGCCAGCCCCTTCCTACTTGCTCTGCTCGCCATTCACTCCATTCCATTCCATTTATAAATGGCACATTCCTGGACGAGGTGCCATGGCTCTCACTCTTTGGACAGCCATTAATCTCTCCAGGGCCTCTTGTTTATTTCAAGCACGGCTGACCACAGCTGTCCAGCTCACACCCATTGCACTGCCAGGTGTTAGCGGTGTGCCAGATGACCAACAAAACGTAGACGAGGTAAGTTATATAACTAGTCATCAAGGTAGTTGATTTATCAAGAAAAGTTACGTACATTTCAATACACACATACACAGGAACACACACAGTTTGACACCTGAGAGAGGTCATTTGAGTCAACCTCAGCATACTTGTGCAACAGCGCCACAGGGTAGCTTGCTTTTTGGGTGAGGGTCACTGTGTGCAGCATAAGGCTGCTTAACCCCCCGGAAACAATGACACCAGGGCTTAGAAGAGCTTGTCTGAGGAACAATTATGCTGGGCATGCAGGTGTTAGGAGACAAGTGTTTTGTGAATGGAAGACACACACACACACACACACACACACAGAGAAAGAAAACTCTACTCTGGTGGAGACCCTGCAGCCTTTAGCCAAGAGAGGCTTTCCCCAAACACACGCTCCCTTACAATGGGGTAATTACACACGTGTTATAAAGGTTTAAACTCAATGGGCTGAAGAGTGGCCCTGTGAATCTGATCTAAGAGGAGAAAAAAGTGGGTAACATTCA
The DNA here is from genome assembly GCF_963691925.1 of Scomber scombrus. Taxonomy (NCBI): domain Eukaryota; kingdom Metazoa; phylum Chordata; class Actinopteri; order Scombriformes; family Scombridae; genus Scomber; species Scomber scombrus. Next base: position 7,258,960 of record NC_084977.1, on the reverse strand, counting down.
ACCTGGCGTGACTAAAAATAACAGAATTTTCAGATCAGAGATTCCATTTTTTAAAACCAATTTTCAAAGTTTATTTATTTAACGTGAAATGAATGATAAAACTATCCAGCATTTTATGTGGGGACAGGCCGGGTGTCACAATTTCCTGTCTGGACAGTCTTTTCCCGTATGTGAGCAGTCAATGATATCACAGTGATTCTTTGAACTGTGGCGCAACTCCGAGGCGCTCAGCCGTTCAGAGATGACACAGCCTCCCACTACCTGATGCCGGCAGCTGCAAAGGTGGATGTGACAGGCACCAATTATCAATGTCAAATATTATTCTAAAGAAAAGGTTGATGCTGGCCGGAGACCAAACATAGATAATAGCAGGGACATAAAATAGAAAGCCTGACATAGAATACTTAACAATAAATACAGGGCCTCAGATAATGCCTCTCGTGGTCTAAATGAATATAAAGATCAAAGATGAGGAATGAAGATAAAGCCATAATTGAGCAGATACTGAGGCCCAGCAGTGGAGTCTCACCTACGACTCATCGTGTTTTAATGTTTAATTGACTGGAAGTGGGATATCAGCTTTTAAAAAGGTTGTGTAAGGGAGTTTCAAGCCTTCTCCTGGTTTCCTTTAATCAGATCTTATTCCACTATAATACAGCAACCATTTAATAACCACTTTAGCTGCTCTTAAAAATTCCTTCTGTTTATAGCCAACGCTGTGTTTAGGCCTTTGGGATGCCACGCTGCTAAGCAGAAGCACAGTAAATCAGCAGCCTTGACATCCTCAACAGCCTTTAATAAAGTTTTTGAAAGGTTGTGCTGTCTGTTTGAGGCCTTCAAGCTCATTTCTTTGTGTGAGATAAGTGCTGGGGTAAGCATTTCAGGCCAACAGGAAGAAGAGACTGTTGACCTTCAGAGTGATGGCCTGTTGATTACAATGTAGGAATCCGAATTATCCAGAGCACATATCAAAGATGTTTGAAATACATATGACAAGAGTAATTTTAAAGTTATTGCTAATGTCACCACAGTGGCATTTGGTATGGCATACTGACACTTATAAATTCCTCCTTGTGTTATAGTTATTGCTGGGCAAATGATGAAATCAGTGCCTTGAAAACTGTCATGTCTACCATATGTGACATGAAATTCTGAGACATCTCTTCTAACCCTTATGATTAGAGTCTGGTTAATATATTTTAGTTTGAGTATGATTAGCAACAGTATCACATGACAGGAGAGTCTCTGTGAACACTGTGTAAGCAGCACATCTGCCAGGAAAATACTGTGGTGAGGTAACATTTTCTCCGAGAACACCATGAACATCCCATACAGTGAACTTAGACTGCAAAAAGATAAAATTCCTCAATTTTATATCTTAAAGAAGATACCACTTTCCCTGTTGCTGCTACTGTTGGTGGCAACAAATTGAAAGCACTGATAAAGCCAGATTGACCAATAGATGACAGGAACCAAAGCAGACCTGGCCTGAGGGGGGAATAACTCCCATTCCAGGCTCTCCGGCGACCTGCTCCACGTACCTTGGGCCAGCATATAAGAGCATCTGGGGGACTGTGATGAGTGACCACAGGGGAGGGAGGCATTAAAGGCTCAACAGGGTTGGGGGTTGAGGTGGGGCTGGGTGGGGGTCTATCTACACCTCATACCTGCTGGGGTGGGCAGAGCAGGTGATTGTATCTACATCAACACACCATTAAAGCAATTACGATCCTGGACTAAACAGCACTGACTGGCCAGCCACATTCTAATGGCTGCATCGGCTCCCAAGAGACTGGGGACGGGGGGAACCCGATACCTCACACACTGAGTTGGACACCACTTAAAGACCCCCTGCTCAACTTAAAAGACAGTGACCTGACACACCTGCTATCTGCAACCTGCAATCTGAGAATCTAGCACCACTCACTTGCTCTACAAAATGTTTGTATGAAGGATTTTTGGTTGGTAAAAATGTCTCATAAGACACGAAACAAGACAAAGAAAAATGGAAACTTGGGTTCAGAACAGACACTGATCTTAAATAATCCTTCAACTGAAATATATATTTCATTTAGATGGGACTTACTGACAGCTATTTACTAAATAACTGTTTAGTTTTAGTTTTTTTAACAATTCTGTTCACAAATACTGTGAGGACTACAAGGACTCATTTTTCTCCCTGACACTGAAACAAATGCAAAACCATCAAATATTTAAAACAAGAATAACGCCATTTTGTGTGATTTGGAAAAGAAGTCTGAAATAACTTCAGTACAAACTCCTTTTCAGTTTTGATTGAGTTTAAAACACTTCCCTTCTGTTTACCATTCAACATTGCAAACAATCCATCAATCATGAGGCTTGCACTTTCAAAGTGAAAAATGGAGATGGGAGCCCTGATTTTTTTTTTATGTTAAACATTGCAAACCTTAGATGGATGCTTTAAAACCTTTCAGTATTGTTTTGGTTGTTTCTGAAAGAACAGAAGAATATTTAATGACGGGGTCAGACATCTTGTGGAGAAACACTCGGTTCACAAAAAGAAAATGAAAACTCTCATCAGTGTTCAACTTTCACAATTTTAAATCAAATAAAGCACAAAATACTATCAAAATAGTTTGTCATTATTAAAATAACCAACAAAATGATGTTTTTTATTTTCATTTCCATTCTTTATATTTTCCTGAGCTTTTCCTCTAAAGGCGCCTCAGGGCTGAACGTCTCACCGCAAAAAATCAAAACCCTCCAAAGATTTTGAATGTCAGATTTTCTGACACTCAAAAACAACAACTTGACTCAAAGTAAATAAAATCAACGGACTAAATCCATTCCAAGCCAGGTAGAAGCCATTTCACAAGAAGAACATTTTTGAAGAGATACTCCAGGTGTTTACATTCCCCTGCTCACTGGACTGCCACACGCAAAGATGTGCACACACACACACACACATACGCATACTGCCCAACAAAAGGAAAACCATCTTCAACGCGTTCATTTTTTCTATTCTAATTGTTACTCGATTAAAAGAAGAATTTGTCTTTTCAATCTATTCAAATGTTTTCATTTACTTGATCAGCATTAAGTTCTTAAGTAAGTAACTCTTCTTGAGTAACACAAAAAAGTATCCGGCAACAAGTAACATACACAAATTCACGATGTTTGATGATTCAGAATACTGACATCAAATTTAAGTCCTGAAACACAAGTCCTTTTTCTCTTATGTGGTATTTAATTCATCCCAAAGGAACGGGTGCAGTGCTTGATGCCCCATTACCGTCTCCTCCGTTGGTCTTACCTCGCTGTATGAAGATGTGCCCCCAGTTTCCAGGTACAACATGTTGGCGCTGAGATTGAGCAGAGCTGCTGCTGTTTGCTCCACTGGCTCCAGGATTCCACAAATCTCTTTTCCTCACTCTAACAGGAGTGATGTGGACTACAGATGCAAAGTGGACAGACAGAAGCTTCTATAGGAATCTATGGGAAGGTCATATATACCGGGAAGAGAGGGGAGGGGTCTAAGGAGTTACCTGTCCAATACCTGAGTCCACACCCATCCTCAGGAGAAGCATCGTCTCCTTGCTAGCTCTGCAGGCCTCCTCAGAGGTTTAAGTTATCTAATGAGAGTTACTGCATTAAATGGTAGCAGCGCATAATATCAATTCAATAAAAATGACTAATGCTTTTATCACATGCTTGCATTTTGGTTCTTTTGCATTTTATTTACTGACTAAAAATATGACGATCCAGGTATAGTAATAGTCAATGCAAAAAAAAGAAACTTCATTTTTACCTCTGAATATTTTTATCCATATAGCAGTGCTCTTAAATTACCTGTAAAATATTTAATACAAATTTAATTTAAGCAATTCAAAAGACCCTTCAGTTGGGTGGCTGATATCAAAATTATATTCCAAATTGAAAACTACCATTAATGTGAATAATAATCAGAAAAATAATTACAAAGAAAAATCCATTACACCTGAAAGCTGCAGAGTGGGAACTGTGTTGTGGAGTTAGGTGAGGAGTAGCTTTACCTACAGTAGCTAGTTTGCATAAGAATTGCTCCCCAATGCATCCCCCAAGCAATCCTAATGCGGAGGCCCCAGTAAAACAATGAGACTCCTGTAGATTGCTTGTATCTATCAGAGATGACTGGTGTAGATCTGTTTTGGAAACATGTGTTGTGTCTCAGATACTGTAGTGGTGCTGGCACTGACAGCTGCCTCTCTACTTGTGTGAAAGTTCAATTCATAAATGTATGCATTTATTTAGGCTTCATTCATTCAGCCAGGAAACTGAAACAGCTGCATTAAGGCTGAGTTGATCTACACTGATCTACCTTGCAGCACATGTTTTTGAACAAATGCTTGGTCTGTTTTAGTCTTCTGGACAAGCAAAAAATAAAATGTAAAAAGTAAACATACTGCTCGCTGAGGGAGGGGACTGGTCAGTAGGGCACAAATCACCTCTATTACTACAGAGCCAGGGGGCTAAAACTTTTGGCCTGTGGTCAGAATGATTTGAAAGCCGTCTGAAGACTTAAGCACAACTATGACCTGAAGTCAGTGTCTCCAATCAGCAGCCACACCCTGGTCAGACCCCGGGGCTACAGGCCTACAGGTCACCATGTCACAAAAGCAAATCAACACTATAAAGAGGCCAGTCCAATGGCCTGTACCCAGGCTTCAGTGAAGACCTAGCCAGGCCTTTTGAAGGTGATAATTAGTTTAACTAAACAAACTTCTAATTATGTTAAAACAACATTGGCATCTGAAAAGAAGTTAGAATACTCAGTGTTTGGGTGAGGCTGTAGTAAAATATATAGTGGTGCCTATATTCAAGCCTGGCTATTTAATGCAACTGAGAATCAGGCTGCAATAAACTGGAGTGAGCTTATAAATCAACACATATTTTTTTACTTTTTAGATTATTCTACCTGCATGTTTTTCTTACATAATAGAGATCAATTTCCAAAAGGGAACCCAATCCTAACATGACTCATTTGTGACAAAGAATCATTTACTTGCTGCAGAATTACTTGAGGCTCTGGATTATAGACCCTAAAAACCAGTTCACGCAAAACACACTGCTTTACCATCTTATAGTATATTCTCAAAGAGTGCAGTCACTTCTTTATTAAGTGCATCAGTAGTGAGAAACTAAGAAGAGAGCTGGACCAGGCAGCAGCTAAAAATCTGCAGATCTATGGGGCTCAGACAGAAGAGGCTTTAGTAAAGTTTTCCCCTTTAAAGATCCTGTTCCTTAAGTCAGCTAGATTAGTTTAGTATCAAGTGTCAGACTGCAGTGGCTGTACAGACACCTGCTCTGAAAACAGTGTAAGCTCCCATCCACACTGACAGACGCAGGCAGTCAGAGGAGAGACAGAGAGCATCACTTGGGTGGCAGCTCTTAAAACCCCCACAATCCACTGCCACCAAGTCTTAAAATACACTTGTTAAAAAGAAATAAACTGATTAAGAAAAATCTTTTTACCCACTGGACAAAGTTGCAAGAATAATTTTAAAGTGGCAAGAAAAGACCAGACTGAGAGACTAATCGGCTAGTTTTCTGATATAAATTAAATTCATTTGACCACTAAGTAAATTACTGCACAGTCAGTAACTCAGTAACAGGGTTGATTTGATAACTGATCATCAAACTGAATTGTCTTTGTTAAATTAGTATCAAGTATCAAGTCAAAATGCTGCACTACAATCCACCAGACTTCTATCTTAATTTCAGCTTTACAATTAAAGTCCAATTGATATTTTGACTTCTTATTCCCCCTGTTGCTTCTACTATGCTATGTAGCCTCAGATGGCAGAATATGAACTCAGTCAGATTTCCCATGACCAGACAGCTTGAGAAGCTTTTTAGCCGCTAAGTAACAGTTGATGCTTTCAGTTTTCTTCATTGAAGTGCAGACAATGTTGAAGTATTGACTGACATACGCTGCAAAAGGTCACTTACAACATTACAAATAATATACTGGAGTTAATCTATCAACCAAGTTACCCTACTGACTGATGAACTGATGAGGACATGTAGTTTATGTATGACAGATTGTCAAAACTCTTCTCAAGTCCGTTTATTTACTTAGTGACTATTATAACTTTCTAGCAACATTTTAGGAACTCAAGAAGGTCATCTGCATTTCAACTACAAGACTCGAGTTCTACTTTTGGTCCCTGGGCTGCAGGTTCTGGCTTAAATTAGAAGTAGTTTCCTACAGTAATAGTGTCCGATGGTTCAGGAACAATCATGGTGAGATAAGATGAGAAAAAGAGAGGGTTTGTATTCTTTTAACTCTAAACTTAACTCTGTTTGCTTTTTGTTTTACTAAAATTGACATCCTGCAGTTATAAAAATGTTTGGTGTTTTAGATCTATTTTCACATGATGACCCTGTGTTGTATGTAAACAATACATCGCAAATAAAGCTGTTGCTTTTTAATCTTTATTGTCTAATTTGCCTCATCGTCACGGCTCCTCAAGTGCAGTGAACACACGAACAGGAAGCACAATGAATGTGATTGTGATTTATTCTTGATAGATAAAGTGTATATATTCTCAAAATTGTATTGATCAATCTCATTGCACCTGGTCAAAGGTGATTACTGATGTGTATAAATAGAAAATAAAAAGAGGAATGTGTCTGAAAACAAAATTATTCCAACTTTATGGGCGACCGTGTATTAATCTATAATACTGACCCTGCTCACTTCAAAATAAAACATTAGACATGTATTTAAGACAACAATTGCATTTCTGAAAGACATTCTATTTTGCAACCAGACCAACATACTTTCTTCCACTTCAGTTTAACTCTGCTGCATGTTTAAAGATTCTAGATTAAAATCAGGTATTCAGGTGAAATCAAAATGGATAACTGGTGTTTTACAAAAGAAGTTTAAAGGATTATTACTGGAGGATTGATTCATGCGCTGTCTCTCGAAGGGTGTGACTCACAGGTTTTTTTTCGAACCTGGGATGATATAATAGTGAGGTATAAAAGTAAAGGGTAAGCCTTGTCTAAGAAAATGTGTGTAAAACTTGTACAGATAAGAGCAATAGGGGCTCTCGCTCTAGCATCCCCACATCCACAGTCAGTCCAGGTCTCATACTCACTCACTGACTCAACAGTTACTCAAGTGGACCGTAGCAGGTACTCTTTCCTTGGTACACCGCCTTACACTTCTTAATATGCTGGAGGCAAACTGGTGGAGCATGAAAGAAATGAAAGAGGAGCTTATTATGGTTTTGTGCTTAATACACGGGTTTACTAATATTCTGAATTAAACACTGTACGATTTTCTACTGAAAAACAAAAACTATTTTTAATTAGAGTTACGATTAAACTTGTGCTTTACGTTGCTTCTTCCTGAATTTTAAAACTAAATTAAAAAAACTTTCTGTTACACTCACTAAATGGTGGAAAAACAGCCCAGCAGCTCAGACTCTGAACTAAAGGGCAACAGCCACCCCACGTAAGAGACAAGAGGTGTGGTGAAAAAGTAAGAATCCAAATACAAACATGTAATTAGACCTCAGGGAAGCCCTGTGTCGATTGAGCTACTCTGCTGTAAAGTTGTTTAAACTCTATCCTGTGTGTGAAAAGGACATCTGCCCCCGTGCTCAACACTACGTCCTCCACGCACAGCTGATCAGAGCTTTATCTTGGTGTAAAATCAGCTGTTTGGGGTAGGATATAGCATTTCTTCTGCCACTATTTCTGCTACATTCCTTCATGTTATTCTAACCCTCTGTTTGCTGCCCCCCTCTCTTCTTGCTACCCCTCACTTTTACATAGAGAAGACACGTACTGATGGATGAGAGCTGGGACTTCTGCGAGAGAGGCAGGTGCTGTGTTAAATTGTTGCCCTGCAGCTACAGAAAAAAAAAATCCAGAAGAAAAAGGAATTTCAGATTAAACATAAACCCTACACAATACAAATAAGTCCCCCAGGGCACTAAACAGTGAGCTGCATTCTAATGACTCATGAAAGAGGCACACCTCCACATGGGTGGGTGGGTGGATGGGTGGGGTGCAGTGGGGGGTTGGGGGGTCACCAACCACAGCTTTTCATCAACACAGACACTTGACTTGGTAATAATGATCGGGGCTTGGTGATTGGCAAGATGCCACGGGAGCGGGATCTCAGCCCCCACACGGATGCTGCCAGGGTTGCTGGCGTGCCAATCACCGCACCACGCCCCTCTTTTGGTGCAGAGGAAAGTGGGTGGTGGGGGTGGGTGGGGCCATTAATCACCAGTTCAAGAGAGCACAGACCCCCTTGGGGGATGCGCAGGGTAACATTACTCAGCTCCTTGAACAAAATTTTTATTTGCTATTTTTTTCCACCCTGGCTGGACAACAGCATTCCTTCAGTGGGAGGGGAACCTGCACATCATCTTTCAGTAGCAGAACTGACGAAGATATGTCCCTCACTACAGATCAAACACAACAGAGTTCATACAGTGCACTGCTTTATAAACAACTAACATCACAAAGGATTTTTCACTGTGCTTCTCTTGACTGCATTATTATGTGAATTAATATCTGCTCTGTGTTGTCACAAGAAACAAATTCACAATGTGAGCTTCAACTCATTTAAATTAAAAGGGCACCACAGGAAACTCAAATCTGACAACTTAAAGCACATCTTAAGGCATGTGACCGTCTAAATGCACATACCATCAACAGACTCTGAGAGTTACCTGTCTCAGAGGGGCCACCCAGGTCAAGCCCGATTCAGGCTAAATCAGATAATATCACCACCTTACAGACAACATCTCAGACAAAAACAGATAAACCGGCCGCATTCACTGGTTGTTGATCTACTCTGCACCACACTGTCACGAGCGTCCTGGGGAAATTCCATTGTTAATATGAAAATATAAAAGTCGTTTGCATGTTCTGTATTGTACAACTTATGGGATTTACCGCTGGAAGTCCCATCAACTCAGAGTGAAAGTAATCAGGGTATATTTATCAATCAACCACAAAATGTAAACAACAAAAAAAGACCCTCGAGCATTCTGTGTGGCTATATAGCATCACTGACTGTATCGCTTAGTGACTCAAGTTTTGACTGAATGGAAATATTAATCAAATAAATAACACCTATGGTACTGACTCAGCAATAAATGGCCAGGATACTGTTGTTTGCAATGGTAGAAATATCATTACTTTAGCCTATTCCTGTAAAAAAAAATGGACACTGTTCAGTTGATATTGATTAAGTTTTAAGTTAACATTGATATGAACCTATAATATAGCCAATGGTGTGTTTAACAGGTAATGTGATTTTAAATATTTCAATCTGCGGTTGTGGTGGGTCTGCAGCAGCAAAAATTGCTATTAAAAAGAAAAGAGAAAGGTAAAAGGTGGTCCCCTGGAACATCAAACCTACGTACTTACAGAAAGCGTCTCATCTGGCTCATGCATAGTGATGCAGTCCATACTGATCTGGATGGTGTTTCCTTCCTCTGTTGGACTGTCTGTGAAGTTTAGTTCGATGGGCTGGACTGAGTGAGCAGCAGATCTGAAACACAAGAGAGATTGTTTTACCATCAAAATATGTTTTTGCATTTTTAGCACTATGTTTTTATTTGGGGGGGGGGGGGGGGGGGGGGGGGACTCACTGGTCCAGCATATCAAACAGTTGGTTGAATACATCTTGGCTGAAGAGATCACTTGTCTGTGCAGACTGATTCTGGGCCATGGTGGTGAGGAAGGAGCTCTCTCTCCAGGACAAACGGGACGGGTCCCTGAGTCTGCAAGGAGACACAATCAACCACGATCATATTCAATATTTAAAAAAACGAGCCCACCAATTTTAAATAGGTAGCTTTAAAAGTTGCAAAGTCAGCAAACATCGGCATAAATGTAAGAGTGCAGGGCTGAGAGATTTTGGCCACCCAGCCAGTGGAGGAAAAGCAGGAGGAGGAGGAGGAGTCCCGCTGGCAGCCATTCATGAAGAGCACTTCCATTGTGAAGAAGTCAGCCTGCATAATACTGAATATTTGTACTACACATAATGGTGATTATGCACCATTCAGACAGAGGCACTTTGACCTGCTCCCCTGAAACATTACACCTGCTTCAGAGCTCAGCCTGCCATTGTTCCTGCTGAAGTGGCGCACGCTGCAGTCTGAGACAGGCGGAATTCCCCCCACAGTCTATATGATAGCACTGCTGCAACTTCTGGTATGTGTACAGCTGGACGGGCTTGGGGGTGGAGGGTGGAGGAGATGGGGGTCCATAATCTGAAGCTGGCACTATTTAAGGCTGTGGAATTCCCCAACACAGTGTGGTGAATGATATTAATACCTGACTTACAAACACAGGCATATCTAATGAAGAAAATAATTTAACTTATGCACTTAGTGTTTTGAGTTTAGAATAAAGCTACATTAAGTCTTATTTACCTGGGAAACATTAATAGGGAGGATTTAGGAGATCAGGGTTACAGATCATTCAGTTTGGATGTAATTAAGAGGATAATTTAGAGGCGTTTGCAACAGTAGCAACAGATGGCAACTTAGAATGTATAAAAGGAGCAACATTTAACAAATATTGAGTATAAAGGTTTAATAATTATGGTTTAATGGAAACTGGAAAAACACTCCACTACAGTATTATTACATCCTTAATTCTTTGTCAATCAAGCACACTAATTTGCTATTATTGAAAGAGGAATACACCATACAACATTTTGACAAGCTAAATACACTGAATACACTAAAAGTAGAGTAAAGAAATTGATGTGTCAGGCTGAATTAAACAATGTACTATGTATGCATTAAAAGCCATGTCCCTATAGGTAATAATGATACATGATAGTAATGAATTGAGTGGAGAGGTCGACTAAATTAATTAGCAAAAGAAACGGGCAAGCCTGCTGAGAAACAAAGACAATATTTTCACAACTCAGCTGTTTTTACACTTTCACTGGGAAACTAATTACCAAGCTGTTGTTACTTAGAATATAGTCGACTTATGTAGCAGTGTAGCAAGCATACTCGCATTTCAAGTTAGCCTTGAATTCATTATGACGCTAACTAGCAAAACTATTGCTTTTTTTTTTAACATTAATAAAATAAAATAGCTATTTTGACACAATTATGGCGTGAGTCGGTTGAATAAACGGAGCATGTTGAAATTCAGTCAACCTTCAAAAACGAAATAAACGAAGATATTACCTTCAGCTGCAAACTATGAATTTAATGACTCCTCTCAGGTTGTCTTCAAGGACCTTATTAATTACCATGGCAACCAGTCACGAGGCAGCACAGGCAAAATCATGCTTGTTTTTCTGTTTGTAAATGTTTTTGTTTTTTTTAAAAGATTGGTTGATTAACATTATGCAACACTATTGACTAAATATATCACACAGCACATTCTTTGTTTTGTTCCTAAATAAGTAGCTACTTTCATGTTAATATTATCAATATTACCTATAATAAAGATAAACTGCAATCACTGGCTCTTTATTTGTATACATATATAACCTATCCAACCTGCAAAATTAATATAATTTATTTTAAAAATATTATTCAGACACTCTTGTCTCACCAGCTTGTCTATGACCTGCCAAAATGTTTAATTATATCTTTATAGACTATTTTTTATTCTTATTGCACTTTGTCCATCACAGAGAGTGAAAGGGACAATAGGAGAAAGACATCCACAGAATAAATCAAAGAGTATAGGCTTCCTGAAGTTTGGCAGACTATCATAAATTGAAAATAATGGATGACAGAGGGAACAGCACAGGTGTGCTATACCTGCAGCATTTCTGGTAATTAAGGAGGGAGGATTTAGGTGTGGCCCTTCTACTGATCTCTGTCATAGGTCAACTCCAATTGACTCAGGCTTTAATTTTTCTTGAAAATATGCCATTTGGCAGAACTAGTTCAACTACCTCATTAACTTTTTCATAAAGGCTTCTGAGCTTCACTTCACAGCATTGTTTGTTGACCAGTTATAATCAAGAATATAATCACAGATGCTGTTCGTCAGGTTCAGTGTAAGCCTATAAATCTGCAACTTACACAACACAACACACTCCTAAACAGCTTTAGTGTAGCAATGCAGTTTAATAAAAAAGAATTGGGCCATGTTCACCTGCATGTGTATTTGTATAGACTGTATATTATTAGAATTGATGAGACTTAAGTAGGTAACAAAATGTCATTGGCAAGACGGATATGGAAAAGGGGAAAAATCTTAACTTAAATATGTGTGTAATAATTACAAAAAACATTCATTTAAAAATGATGAATTAAAACTGCCCTTCTAATCGTTTTGAGCAGATTTATTTTATGAAAACACAATTCAGATAGATGGCCTTAACCTAATTCTAGCTGTTGTTTGTCTGCTTTTGGGTGTCTGGTTACTCAGAGAGTGTTTCAGTTAGCCTGAGGCAAAGGCTGTTCAGCATCCACTTAAAGACACTGCAGCGCCTCCAGACGAGACTGGGGCAGAGGTCAGCACTAAACAGGGACGGCCATTGTCTCTTGGCAGGTTGGGCACACCGACCGATGAAAATGCAATCAAAACAAACAGCCCAGCCGATCGGGGCCCTTCTCCGGTGTCTTTATTAATCACTTGTTCAAAGGCCTAAGACCTTCTCCTCCTCATCTGTCAGCCCTGGCTGGAAGAGGGACATGACTGCAAAACAATAGAAAACCCCAAAGTTTCTCCTCCTCTTATCCCCTTACTTTTATAGAAGTGAAACAGTTCTAAAGTCAAATCCTATGGGGCAAAAGGACAGGCACAAATTCCTTTAAGGTTAGGAATTTAAAGAAAACAACAGACTAGGAGAAAATTAGTGGACCAAAAAGAAACCTTTAGACTTGAAAGCTGAATACAATCCGATAAACAACACCATAGAAAATGAATGCTATCCAAACTTACCTTGCTCAAAAATAGATTAAAGCACCACAGTAACAGGTATTATTAGAAAACATACACTATCATGTATTTTAATACAGCATAGCAGTGTAGCTATCAAGGTCTAATTAAATAATTATGCTGTTGTTGAGTTTGAAGTTTTCTCTTTGAAAAACACACAGTGTGATGCACACTGATGATTTTAAAACACATAACTGTCAAACGGAATTGCAAGGACAATACCCTTAAAGTGGAAAAGAGCACACAGTACGTAAACTGCTACATATGAGTTGTCCAAATGAGGAATATGATAACAAGGCACTACATACTAATTTAATAATAATGTACTAACAGCAAGACAAATTACCTGGAAACTATAAACATAGTACTCCTGACATGCCCAGTAAGATCACAGTACAATTTGTACAATTTGTTAGCAATTATAAAGTCATATGAACCAGACAGAAAAAAAGTAAAACTGTCTTTCAAATATCAGGATATTATAGTTAAAGTGTATCTGATCATCATATGATTATTGATTAGACATACAGTGATGATTTAGTGGCGCAATCTGATGTCCACAGTAAAATCTTTAGTGTTTGGAGTCAATTTAACATCGGTGAATTTGCTTAGACATACATATACTGAACAAATAAAGGATGTATGTTGATATATTGCTTTAAACAGAGTTTTAAAACATCACAGAGTATTGTCTCAATTGCTAAATAGTCACCATAATGTTCTAACATGATGTTAAAATCATGATTTTGGTTTAACTAAAGGGCGTAGTCTATGGGCCAAGATATAGGCTACGCTAATATGTAAGACTGAATAAAATACATCTGATAATTGTAATAATTGTGTATCCTCCTGTAAATGATTCTGGATAAAAGCATCTGCAAAACATCTAACATCCTCTGAATTACAACATGCATTCCAATTGAATTGGCCAAAAGTCCTCAATACAGTAGAATATACAGTAACTTATATACAGTAAAAGATCAGAAGAAGACTGAGCAACTGAGATGTCATGTAATCTGTCTGCCACTTCGGCCCTGATGGCCCTCTACACATGCATTGTTGCCATAAGTATGCCACGCTTATAAATATATCAGGACAGAGCGGCAGCTGAGGATCCAGGCAGACACAACTGTTCTCAGGTCACTTTGGACCTCCAGACAGCACCAGTGTGAATGGTGAGTTCAAGTCAAATACAAAGAGCAGGGGAATTCCCAGTCCGTTCGATAATTCAGACGTTCTGAATTTGCTCTGGTTAGAAATCCATTTTAAAAAAAAACTCCAATATTTAATGTAAAAATAAATGTACCAACACATGTAAACAACATGAATACACATTTCCAATAAAATAAATGTATACAATATATGCTGCTTCAGAATGTCGGGTTGACATGTCAAACTTCACTTTCACATATTAGGTGGCACATCACATGAGCTCATTTAAAATTATATATATATATTAGTTAACTTTTAGTCAGTTTATGCAATTTGTATGTACTTACCGATGAAAGGGAAACTCTGGGTAATACTGCAATGCTGTGTAAGGTGAATTCATGTTGACATGCCAGACTTCACTTTGCTACCAGTCTGAAAAATTACCAGCTTGTCATAAAGGCGCAGAAATCACAGACTGTGCATAAGCTACGAGAAAATAAAAAAATAAAAAAACAAATAATGAAAAATATATATATAAATATACGTAAAAATAAACACAGTAAATAAACAAGGCCTGGATTAAAGTGCCGGAGGGTACAGTGCAGAGTGGAGAAAGTTCGAGAGATGTTTTGAATTTAGGTATTTTTTCTTAGGCTACCCTACAAATAGGGAGGGGCTTTTGCCAGCTCTCTGACCAATCCCCAGCTACTGTTGTACAAGATATCACTCACTCTCAGTTGCTAGGATATAGATATCAAGCAACTACATTTGACCCTGCACCCTACCAACAAACACATACACACACATACACACACACACACACAGTTAGCCAGTATCCTGAAAAGCTCACCCCTTCTCTACTCCATGTGTTTCTCTGGCCTGTTCTGACATTTCCACCAAGATTCCCAAGTGGTTTTGTGGGTTGAGGGTATGTGTGTTGCATCATGAATTTCACCAAGGCCCAGGAAGCTTCATAGCAGGCCGATTATTTCCATAAATACTCCAAATGGCAGCGATTGTTGAATCTCTGCCGATTCAGCAAAAGAACAGAGCTTCAGTCTTTGGCTGGCCTTACACTGACTTGTAAAAATCACCCGAATATTTCATTTAAGGAAGTGAAACACGCTTCAAGGCCCAGATCTCAGAGGTTTCATGAGATACTGGTGAACAGTAATGATTTAGAACATGTCCAGCAGCGTGAAATAAGAAGCAAATGAAACCTTGATATCCTTCTTAAGCATTAACTTGACTCGAGATGAAGACACAGCAGACATAAATACTGCGGTCTGAAAATCTTTAACAGTAGCCGACATAAACTCTTATTTGAGCACACAGGGAAATCGCGCCACATCCTGGGCACATAGCTGCCTCCTATACAATATCAGACTCTCCCTCTTGCCCAAGTAGCATGACACTGTAAACCTAGAGGTCTTGTGTGGTTTTCGGAGATGAACAGCAGATGAATCAGCATGCTAAAATAAAAAGAAGGGTCACAGCGGGGGGAATGAAAATAAATAGATGTGGTGTATCCAGGGAACACAAACCTCTAAGCTGCTCTCTTGTACTTTTAATAAAGACATACAGCCTCTCTCCCTGCTGACTGTCTGCTGTGCACCTTCAGTATGAGAGACTGCACTGGTACAGCACAGACGCATACTGTGTGCCAACCTGGTGATGTAACTGTGGTCACACAGCTGTTATTTTAGAGACATACTTCAGAGAAATACCAGTATTTGTTATCAAACAAGGTATAATCTTAGAATTGTCACACTCAATAAGCAAGCTTATTATTACCTTACACAGATTTACATGCTATTTTATAGGCTCTTAAGTATCAAGTGAACCTGTATGCCTGTGTGAATCCATATTGGTTTTGGTGATATACTGCATTAAACAAGACTCTGCAATAATTTACAGCCGTGCCAGCAGCTCTGTGAGGCTGCTCTTAAGCACTAAGCTAAGTGCTGATATCAGCATAGTTACAATGACAATGTTAATGTTTACTATGGTCCAATATCTTTGTTTAATATGTAAAACATGCTGATTTTAGATCATTATCTTTAAATTTAAATTCAAAGTGAAGCTTAGGCTGATGGGGTTATTATGGAGACCTGGAGAGAAAATAGCGTAGATTTTGCTCTAGAAGTTTAAAAAAAACTGTATTTAAAATCCCAGTAACATTTGTTATAATGCAAATAACTACAAAAACAGCCTTTGAACAAAGTATTTCTCAACAGTAGTCAAGTATGTCCACATGGTTAGATGAGCTAATAATTAAAAAAAAACAAAAAAACAATCTAATATTGTTGTTTATTAAATATATCTGCATTCAGTGGCTTTTAACAAACCACATTTCCAATGGATCACTGTGATTTACACGTCAAAGCTTCACATATCTGTGATACAGGAAGGTGCAACAGTAAGACAGGAAGTTCTGACTGGTGGGTGTCAAAGTCATTTTAGTTGAAGCCAAATGCAGCTCAATGTGATCTCAAGTGGGCTGGACCTGTAAAACCATTAAATAATAATAATAAAAAAAATAATATAAAATAATAATAATAATATATATCATAACTTTACTATAATAAACTATCTATTTACAAAACAGATACACGTCCTGAGATGTCTTAAGGAAAATGAGTGCAGTTTTCTCTCTTTTACAGATTATTTTGCACAGAAGCAGCTGATTGATGTTCAATATATGAATGTTTTAAATACGAGCACAACATGTATCCATTGTTTTTTCAGAGAATTGCATTCTGGTCAGGGTAGAAAAAAACCTCTGAGGCAGCATTTCACATAAAGTAGGCTCCTCACAGTTTAACTTGCTCCAGAAACCTGGCATTATACTTTGCAAAATGATTTAGTGGGCTGGATTGGACCCCTTAAGTTTGACACCCCTAGTTAAGATGTTCTTAGGCATCAAAGATGAAGGCTTAAGAGTTGTAAACTTAACTTTGGATGAAAGTGTACATTTTCACGGTAGCTGTACTTTTTTTGTATGCCAACAAATGAATCATTGTTTAACTTTATTACATAGCATGAATGTTTCAACTTCTTAAAAGCAAGCGCTGCAATGGTTGCTGGAGCTGTCTTAGAATTTGAAAGGTAAATCCCCGGAACACGGTGTATTTTCTCAGAAAGGCAGATGAAAGAAATGCTGAATTGATGATTGATGAGGGATGATGATGTTAGATGAAAAAGTTCTACACAAAGTTATTACAATTCATCACCAGTCATTGAGAAATTTCACTCATCCTTTATCTTCTGGGAACCATGAATGTCACGCCAATCCATCCAACAATTCTTAAGATATCTTAGACTGGACCAAAGTGGTGGACTAAACAACCAAACCACCATTACCATCCTTAGAGCCATGCCTTTATAGCAGGGCTCAACACATGTTTTGATCATTAGAAACCATTTTCTGTCACTTCTTATCACATTTTATGATTGAGAAAGGTTGGCACATTCATAAAATATGAAATAGTCGGATGTCAAACTTTGAAGATGATACCAGTGATGTTACCACATGCACTGAATCATAACTGTGCCGCTGCTTCAGTAAATACCAGTTGTCGTTACTCAGTTTACTCAGTTAAATAAAGTTCTCCAGTTAAAAAACACAAAGATCAATCTCTGCTCACATTATGACAACTACAATAAAAAAAAAACACTTGTAAAATGTCAAGGTGATTATTGTATTATTTATACAACAAAATCCCTCTATTAACCTTTTACATGCACTGTAGCTTTGACCATATCCACCTCTCGACATAACAAGGACGAACTGACCTCAAGATGTCATTAAATCTGATATTTACAACGACACATGAAACCCTTACATCATTAATTACTCTAAGGCTCAGGCACTGGGAACCAGTCACCGTACCCCTATTACTTCATTTGACATGTATGTGTGTGTTTATGAATTGGCAGCTACGTCAGTGACATCTCGGGTACTGTCATCAGTAGGAGTGCGCGTATGTCTAATGTGGTTATTATTCACGCAAGCCTCTGATTAAAGAGCACAGGGAGCGCTAAGCCCGCTTTAATCTGTAGTTTTATCTGTAGTCCAAACCATAGATGGCAACCAGCCTGTGTGACTGTAAAATCCAATAATTCATTTTGGTGTGTTCATTGTCCTGAAGGCATTATGCGGCCCCCATTCACACAGCCTTATTAATGTCAAGAGTTTACATACGGGATGCCAAAGAGCAGTTGGCGGAGCAGCTGACGAAGTATCCCTGACGTTGGCTGCACTATGGAGGGATGTATTATCAGTGTCAGTCACATACACCGCACTGTGGCCAATCACTCTCACACTGTGAGGGGGTTATGTGGGCATACTTGTGTGTGTCTGTGTGTATATTCCAGTTGGTGACTAATGCAGGGGAAATCCAGATGAGTCAAAACTACCAGTGTCCGGTGCAGTGTCTGAGAGGTGATAATTTACAGCCTATGCACTAAACTGCCCAGCAACTTGGCATTGTTCATAACGTCCCTATAGGGAGACCTCTATTTTAACTGACAAGATATCGGTGGAAGTTCAAGGCGCCGTTAAGTGGAAGGATCGAGCACTTTTCAAAGTGCTGTTGAAAGTCATAAATCAGCATAATGAAAACAAACATTGTTAAAATTGTGCAGTTGAAGCACACACATTCAGTTTCCTGGAGCATGAAATATCTTAAACCTCACACAACCAGTCCTGCACTTCCATAACGGCACTGGAGATTAAGAGCAGCCAACTAGCATAAGCTTTCCCATGCGACCAGTATAACCTGTATGTCTGTGCACTGAATCATTATTTGCGGTAATATCTAGACTCCCAGACAATTATTGATGTGTTCCCACGGTGTGATTCAACCTTTTTTTTTTTTGTGTGTCTTTTGTCACAGTGACTTTTACATCTGAGATCAGATTGTTGTCGCGTTGGGAAAATCAATCTTGCCTGAGGAAACAAAAAGGCAATGAGCCAGATTGTACTAATCCAGAGAAACTAACTTCAGTTGGAACCAGATTGGTGTGTTGGATGTTTACACACTGCATGTTTGTTTAATCTTTTGTTAACAGTGGAGCTGGTAAATAATAGAAATGCTACTTAAAAATTTAAAACAGAGAAATACAATAATTGTTACAGTGACTGTGAAATGTCAAACTTATTTATTTAGTCAGCAGTAATGATGTAATATGAATAATGTGACCTTGAGCCTATTTAGACATCCAGCAGACACAGAGCAACAGTCATATTTTGAGTCATATTTTGATGAGCTGACAAATCTAAGTACAATATCAACTCTGTTTTTCACTCTGTTTAGTCAAATTTATCTCAGCTTTCTAAAAATAAACATGCAACTATATTCACCAGCTAGTCACAAACTTTGAATATGTGCCTTGGTTCAGGGCAGGTGGTGTACAGTCAGTTTATTGTTGCAGTTGTCTGCAGTAGAGCTTGACAGGAGCATTGATTGAATTTGAGCGATGATTCTTTTATTTTCTCAATGAAAGGATTTATTGCTTAAGTAAAAATATACCCATTATTAGTATATTATAAAAGACCAAATTGGCAATTTCAGATTTGTTGTTTCTGACTCAAAGACATTCAGTTAATTGTCATATTTGACAACGCTTCAATCCTCACCATTCAGAAGGTGGAACCAGTGATGTTTGACGTTTTTACAAATACAATATTGACAAAAGAATTACTGAATCAATTAATCAGTAATTAAAATAGTGACAGTGCTGTCAAATGACTAATAAATTAATTGCCTAATTGTTTCAGACTGTGCAATCAGGCTGTACAATCAGAACTTCTCCCAATAAACCACACACACACCCCTAACCTGGACAATCTCACACACTTTTTCAATGTACATGTCTGTGCAATATAAGTATTTTGGATATACTACTACTTCAGTTCAACTGTGCAATATACATTTTCCACTTTAAAATCCATGCAATAACAGCATCAACTCATTCAACACCAACATTGCTTTTGTACATAATGTTACTTTTTTTAAAAACATTTTTACTATATTTTATCCATATATTACTATAAATTATCTTCACCTCTTCAAGTGATCTCTTTCACATTATATATAGACTTTTATATCTGTTGTTACTATCAAAAATCCCGATTTGTGTAGCTTTAACTTCCTATATGACCATTTGGGGGGGAAATATATCACTATTTGTGGCTAAACCCCACCTAAACTGGAATTGTTCACTGGGCGGAGATAATCTCAATGTAAAGAAAAAGTGGACAGTGACAGAGAGACTGAGATTTCTAAAATCAACACCTTGTGTACAGAATATTGTTGGACAACCAGCGGGCCATGAGGGTTGGCAGACTAAACAAAAAGTTTAAACTGTGGATTTAAAGGGGTACTAATGGATCGCTTTGTTTTTCTTCCCAAGGGCACAGAATCCCATCACAGACTAGAGAGGAGAATTTTTTGGTAAACACAATCAAAGCTTTCCACCAACCAGTCCCCAGATCTGAGAAACAGACAACCGGTGAACCACAAAGCATCAATCACAGTTAATCCAACACTAAACCTGTCTTTGCTGTCTTTGATGTCAGTCAACATCACTCCTGGTGTGGTGTTAGCACAGTGTGAAGTAAATTCACATTTACAACGTGGAAATGAACTGAAACAAGGGCAACAGTCTTAACAACACATAATTACATAAATAACCTGATATTTAAGTGGTTCGCACACAATTAAATTAAATGTGAACTTAAGCTTGGGGCTAAATCTTGATCATTACCAAACTAAAGATAGCTGAACCACGATCGCCACAGATAAATTACACGATGCTTAACTTAAACTGTTCACTGCCACTAAACATGTTTCTCTGCTAAACATTTCTAGGCAGAGGACTTATTATAGGATTAGATGGTGATCATCATCTCGATTGAGAGCAGGCATTAAATGAGGAAATTGTTCCGGACTCAGGAGCGGGGGTGATGATATTTTACACTGGACGAGCAGGTGTTCCTGGGACCTGCTTCAGCACTTCTGTGAGGTAATACAATCTTTCATCTTCTAACTTTCAAAAATATAGTCCATGATGTAAAAGTTGTGGACCGGTGTTTAGCAAACCACACCGCCGGTATCCTGGCAACAGCTTGACAAGTGTGATTGGTCTGCCCCTCAACCTATTAAAAAGCATGTATGCGTAGAACATAATGATGCCTGGGGGCAGCTCAAAGACACATTACCCTCCATCCATGAGCTTACACTCGTCTGCATGTAATCTAAGCGAGGGGTTGAAGTGTCCTTTGTCACTGGATACGCTTTAAAAATAAAACACGCCGTGGATGTTCTGGGACGCTTGAATGAAAGTGGATATTTCAGAGGCATTTCTTAGAGTCTCTGATGAGTAGATGGGTATCTGAGGCTGTAACATACCGAAGCCATCAAACAATTGCAGGTTCACCATGTTGAGTGCATCATGTACATTGTGATGCTGGCCCATTGACGAATATCCCCGACACCTACAATACTGGAACATTGTGTGAAGCCGAATTCATTTTCTCATTCAAATGGAAGAAAGTTAAATTTGTATTCAAATAAGCTTCAAGTCAACAGAGAGCATGTGTTGTAAGGTGAAAGGCTTGCTTTTATTGGAGCTGATTTCACTGTTGAATTCTTATGATGAGTCACACTCAATAAAACTGCATCACACTCAACATCCAACAATGACCTTGACTTTTATTAGGGTTTCATACCTTCATTTTTTTTTTTCCGCCAACCTGTTCATATACAGGAGGTGACGTCATCTAAACCGAAGAACCTGTGTAATCCTTTTTGCTAATTTATAGGCTTAGAGAATTTACATTGCTATGACCGCATATGAAAGTCGATCCAGAGGCGCAGTAGGCGATGGGACGGGAATGTTTGCAGTGTCAGGTAGAAAAAGGTTCCAGCCGGATAACGTCACACGTCAATCTGTCGTTGAGATGGTTTGTGATTGTACGTGTTCATCTGTTTAGGTGTCGGGGCACGGCTCTGTGAGATTGTGCGAAACAGACAAGGCAACACGTTGAAGGCCAGTTCCGCTCCTCTCGTCTTACTCTTACTATAGCCGTACATGATGCCTCCGTCCCCCTGCCAAATAATGTCAGTGCAGCAAAGGCCTTCACAGCAGGTGATACGCTTTTTAGATACAGATGCTCTGCACATCAGATAAGTTCATAAGTGACATTTGTTAAGAGATGGTGTCAGTGACAACTTCTCGGTTGGCACCATGTTACAAAAGTGGAGTCTGAGTCATTTGGCAAGCTCTCCGAGCGACACCTGGCTCAGCACCTTCAGCTCGTCATTAACCCTGTTTGTTCGCTGGCATTAACGACAATCAAAGAACAGTTGTGATACAGATCTTATATCACACATATCATTTGTGTGTTGAGTTTCTATTATTATTGTTGTTATTGTTGTTTCTATGTCTCTCTCTCTCAACCCAACAGGGCAAGGCAGACGGTCGCCCACCTAGAGTCCGGTTCTGCTTGAGGTTTGTTGCCAAGTGCTTTCTCATGGGAGGAATGTTGGATCGCTGTAAATTAAAGAATATAGTCTAGACATGTTCTCTGTGAAAGGTGCCTTGAGATGGAGTGCTAAGTTCCCTTGTAGCTAAGTGGTTACTGTCCATGCCATTATCTGCAATATCTCTAGTTTGGGGCCAGCATGGGAAAAAGTGCCTAAAAACAAGATTTTTTAAAAGGGCCTTGAGATAACTTCTGCTGTGATGTTGACACTATAAATAAAATGAATTGAATTAAGATCCAATCCAATCCAATCCAGCTTTATTTGTAAAGCACAAAAATTTAAATATATAAAACATGAGTAAAAACAGCCATATAATTTAAAAAAAGATGTTTTTAATAGTTATTTTTTTACTTTTGAAATGATTAGTTATGTACAGTAAAAACCTACATATTAGCTGAATGCACCAAAGTGTCACTTTGACATAATTCCTATTACATATTACATACTGTTGGATAACTTTAATTGTGGTTCTTTAAAGAAGTTAGATGATAGCTGTGTGCTAAATATGAAGCTACAGCCGGGGGGTGGTTAGCTTAGCTTAGCATAACAACTGGAAACAGTAAAAACAACTAACCTGGCTCCTTCCAAAAGGTACCAACCACGATCATTTGGAAAATCTTTAGAGGAGTCTACCAGCACTAGTTAAGGCATTACATATTCTTTGTTTAATCTGTACAAAAGAATAAATATAAAATTGTCTATTTGTTTTTGGAGAGAGACCTACATGTTGGAACCAGTTCTGGGCTTAGCCAGTGCTTTCTGGCCACTGTAGACCTCCTGTTTTGATGATTTAGTACAGGATTTAACAAATTTGATATAATATTTTAATTGTTGAGATTTAAAGATGCTGGTGCCTGATTTTTTAAACTTTGTACAAAGACAAGCACCTGTAATCCAGTCTTTATGCTAAGCTAAGCTAACTGCCTCCTGGCTCCAGATTTGTTTTACAGTACAAATATAAGAATGGCATCAATCCTCTTATCTAATTTTGAGAAAAAAAGAGCATATACAATGCCAATCAATTCCTTTAATTTAAATAAGAGGGTTAATAGTAAAGACAACTGCTGTATTCAATGTGATTTGGATTTACTGGTCCAAGCACCTATATGATGTAATGTATTATCTATTATAATGATGCAGATGATTACCACTGTCAAAGCAAACCTGTGTACAGAAAAAACTGCAACCTGTTCCACAAAACCAACAATAATAAATCAGTTTTCAACACTGTAAATGTCCATATTTATTCCTAAAATTAAGTCATTGAGCAAAATATATAACCTGAGTGAACAGAAACAAAGATGCTGGGGATGTTTCTTACTGGAGTTGCTTTCTGACTGGGCTCCTGTGCTTCAGCTGGGCTCTGTTAAAAGCTCATGAAGTCCCATAATGAAAGACACAGAAAGCCACGTTGTCTGTTGTATTTGCTGTTAATCAGTAAAACACAAAAGAAGCAAACACAAAAGGAAACTAAATGACATGTTGCAATAGCTTAATGCTTTTCTGGCTACATCCAAAACAGGAAGCTGGATGGGTCAGGTCACCTGCTGAAATTCCTGGTAAAATATCAATCAGATGTGTAATCACACATTCCGGCAAATAACAACCAACAATCACACAAAGTCACAGAAAGCGTGACCAATCATTGTTTAAGAGATTAAGGGAGAGCGCTAACGTAGCAATGCGTTGTTATGCTTGCATGAAATACACTGCCGCTTCCTTCTGTGTTTGTTTTTGCTTTGTAATGCAACAAGTCAGTATTAAACAAGCAAGAAAATAACAGGTCTGGAAAACAAATCCGTTCTTAAGACCACACCGGGCTGGCTAAGAAGGTTGCAGGACAGGTTTGTGAGCGCAGCCCCGGGGGCCTGCGCTCAGCCTCTCCTCTCCTCACTCAGCTCCTACAGTACAGCCTGTTACTTATACATAAGGCACACCAACCATTTGAAATATGTGTAATCCTGACAGACCCTCATCTACAACCAAGCTAAGTGATCCCAGAAGATCTCGGAGCCATGCTGCTCTCTCTTAGCCGCACTCTGAGGAAAAACCAACCTGATGACAAATCTCTGAACTTTCACTCTTAAAGCAAACACATCACGTTGAGAGTAGACTGAGGTTTTAAATGAATGCGTGTCCGGTGCTGTTTTGGGTGCTGCACGATACGCATTGTTAGTTTTTCACATAGATTCTTCCCCTTGGTTTTCTTTGGAGAGAAGAAAAGAAGTGGAAGAGTGGAAAATGTGATGAATATGTCATCAGTCAGCTTTTCCATGTAATCTACAGACGCCAAATTACTCCTTTTCTGCTCCACCCCATTCTGACACAGCCAAGTAACTGCTCAGTTGCAACACACTCTCAAACACACACACACACACACGCTTGAGCTGCTCCAACACCCTCAGGTGGGCTGCAGTGATAGTGGAGGATGGGAAAGAGATCAACGGTGGAGGGGGTGGGGGGGTTGGGGGTGAACTCAAACCGATAGTTCAAATGCCAAACTCACTGTAAGGTGATTCTGTGAACGTCCTGCCATAGAATGCAACACACACACACACACACACACACACACACACACACACACACACACACACACACACACACACACACACACACACACACACACACACACACACACACACACACACACACACACACACACACACAGGTTAACTTAACTCACTTTTGGGGAACTTACATAGACATGCATTACTTAACTATCCCTTCTAACTTAACTACTTACCCAAAAATCTGCCTTTTACCAATTGGGGGGGGCTTTTGTCCCCAACTGCATAAGCTGTCCCCATTCAACTGGTCTTAAGACTGGTGTGTATGTCCCTGAAAGTGATTTAAGTCATACGTACGCACACATACACACATACACACTTACATGTACGTGCGCACTCAAACACACACACACACACACACACACACACACACACACACACACACACACACACAGGCGTCATCACACCTCTCCTCCATATGTCGGTATTAGTCACAGAGAGTCATCGCACAAAGAAAAGAGGCTTATCTTTCATCATGTGAGGCCTTTCAAAACACCACACTATCCCACTTATCAAAACAATTTTAAAAAGGGGGCTGAACAGATTTCAGCAATGCCAGGAAGCACAGAAATGCGACTGCAGTCATTTCGGGGGGCTCGGTTTAATTCATACTGAACGGACCGGGGAGCGTCTGTGACCAATCTGCACCGTGTGCCAGAGTTAGGACTGTGTGTACACTGTGGCACAGTAGGAAATGCCACAGCCGTGTCTGTGGCACCTTGTGTCTCATGGCAGACGGCACACTGCTGGAATGTAAACTCTGTCCACACGCAGACATTACACCCGCCAGCGCTGTCTGACCAAGAGGAAGGCGTCACAGTGCCACCAGCAGGTTTTGGAGCAAAGGACAAAAAAAAAAAAAAAAAGGTGCTCTTCAGACTTTTTCAGTTTTAAAGTAAGCGCTCCAGGATCATCCAATGAGCACTGAGAGCACGTAGGCATAACAGCACATAGCTGTTACTCCTCAGTGTGTCTGTCACGGCTCCAGCTGTGCTGCTCTTTAAGTGCAACACAGGCTGAGTCTCATCGGTACGTGCCTCCAGATCTTAAAAATCCAGTTCCTTGAAGGCTTCGGCCACGTGAGCCGTGACAAACAAATTCTGGTTTGCGCTTCATATGAGCTTCGTGTTGAGAAAATATTTACTGTGCATGTAAAGTACGTCCAGGGGGTGGCCAGCTCATGTCCGCTGAAGGTTAGCAACTGCAGACATCTGGTGAAATTGTAGCCCACAGCTGTTGCCAGCCTGACATCTCCTTGCTCTCAAATTTATCTCCCGCCACTGGGACATCTGCGTGCGACATGCCAGCCATATCAAGGACATTTTTGCAAACGGTGAGGAGGTTGCTGGGTCCACAGTGGCTGACACAGACGCCCCGGGGGCCACTGATGGGGCGGAGGGGGTCAGAGGGAAGGGAGAGCCGGGGCACTCACTTAGCGTCAAGCCATCACATTCTTCCCTCCTGTGCCGGAGGTCAGGCTGGGGGACAGTTAGAGGAGGGCTCAGACTGACATCTTAACCTCACTCATAAACTGCTCCACTTGCTGAGGAAACAGGCCCTTGAGGCAGAGATGGTCACTGCTCACACCAGTGTGATTAACATTCTTAGAGGATAATAACACTATTTTGACATACAACTCATATGTGGTGTGTTTTTTACTTGATAGACTGCAGTTAGGATGGTTTTGCATTACTCAGACTTTTTTTCTTCATTTAGGCTGACTGAACAAGGCAGGGGCTTTACATCATATATTTAACTCAAAATGCAAAATACAGAAGCAATGAAAACAAAATGTTCCTAAACTATCAAAAGTAAAAGCACACATTATGCAGAATAGCGCTTGCCAAATATATACATACTAATGGATCAATATTAATGATGCATTAATTACTACTGTACATACCATTGGGTAATACAATCCATGACAATGCATCATATTTTATAACCTTACCATATGTTATGTACGTAAAGCCTTAATCTTAAAAGTAACTACTAACTATATTAATGAAATAAATGTAGTTGAATAAAAAAGTACAATATTTCCGTCTGAACTGTAGTGGAGTAGAAGTAAAAAGTAGCACTACAGTACTTGTAGTAATTGTAGTACTAGTAAATGTGCTTAGATGCTTTTTCCCACTGAAACATGGCAGCCCAACAAAAATCACATTTTTCAGATCACATTAAATGGAGAAAAAATACCCAAATGTTGTTCTGTTGAAATGTTACAATAATAGTACAGTCTAATGTGAGCCTTTATATTTCAAAGCAGCACAAAACTAAAAACAATATGAACAACTATACTGTAACTATTAAATTGGCAGTGGCAGTATTACAGTATTACAGTAAACAGTTAACAGATGTCAATGTTATATGTGTTTTAAAGAGATGATGCATGTTAATCTATTTAATCATTAATTTATTCAAATATAATATTCTTATTACATTGCCTGTATTAATCTCTTCAATGTTTCTCTTAAATTGCCCCTCATACTTCTAGATTTAAAAAAATGTTGTACACTGTTTTGCACATAGTTTTACATATAGTATGAGTATCTTTGTTTCCACTGAGATAAATATTCAAACCCAGGATATTATGTTTTTATGGCAGCAGAATGGCATCAAATGGGAGATTTATAGATGTCTTTTGCATTACTTTATACATTTGATATTCTGCTTATGTGTATGTGTGATTCTCCACTTTTGAATAGTTTGGCTGCAACATGAGCCTGTAAACATGGACACACAAGTGGATCCAGCAGAGTTTAACTGTGGAATGTAATCTCACATTTTAACCTATAAATCAATTTTAATCAATTAATCAATTAATTTGATTTAATTTTAATCAAGCCCTGTTACAATTACTGAGGCATATAGCAGAGTTATTACACTTAAAAGATATATATAACAGTGCTAGTGCTGTAGCAGCCCCAAACAACACTTAAACACTAAATTGAACAATTTGTGATGTTTAAATCAAGCTTACTGCAATATGCTGGAACACTGTATATCCTTTCACAGCACATAATTGTATATATTGTACGTTCATTGAAGACGGCAGACTGTTGTTTCCCTCTGTTGGCAAGAAGGTGAATGTTAAATACCTTAAAGTTAATGACAAACTAATGTAAATCATAACTTCAACATCAATTAAAAAAAATGTTTTCACTGTAGCAATAAAATACTATAATGGGCATCAGATTGCAGACAGCTATGATGCATGTTGTATAACGAGTTTATTTGAATGTGGGTTTAGCGCTTGTGGTTATATGTGTGGTCCAGGTATTCCTCATGTTGCGGGGACATAAATCTGTTTGCACTGTCAGGTTGTGGGGACTCGCCTCGCACATTGGGACAAAAAGCAGGTCCCTTTAACAATCACTGATTTCAGGGTAAAGACTTGGTTTAAAGTTGAGGTTAGTTTAGGGTTATGTTAAGGTTAAGGTTAGGCATGTGGTGCTTATGATTAAGGTAAGGATGACTCTCCATGAAATGAATGTTAGTCGATGTAATGTCCTCGGAAGTGATGGAAACATGACTCTGTGTGTGAGTGTGCGGTTTGTCATAGCCTACTTTTGGAGACAAATTTCAGACTTAAGGCCAGTTAATTGGGGATAGCTTGTCCAACTGGGGACAAAAACCAAGTCTCCAACTGATAAAAGTTAAGGATAAGGGTTATGCAAGTAGTGGTTATGATTAGAGTTAATGTAAGCCTCCAGGAAGTGTAAGTCCCCAAAAGTGACCATGATCTGATGCATGTGTGTGTGTACACGTGTCTGAGGCTCAGATTGGTCCCCATGCAGACTCTCCTCATTCTCCTGCACTATAACCTTTCCAGCAGCTTTTCATCGGCGCTTAGTCTCGGCTGTGCTGACCGTCTGCCCAGCGTCTAATGGGGGCATCCTAAAACAAGGAGGTGGATGACTGACATGGCAACACAGATTCACTCTCATATACTGCCTAACATGCAAAATATGCCTGAGAGTGCAATTATCATCAACCCAGTGAATAGTGCTCATCTGAGGTAGAATACATGCCAATCTGGTGATTTTCATCAGTTACACAAGCTGCATGTACAGACAGGAATTACAGCTCTGTAAAGCTGAGTTAACACACTTGACACTTGACATTTTATAACATAATCATACTTGTACACTCTGGTGACATTTATCTAAGTCGAAATAATAGGCTGAGTACTCCGTGTTGAAATTATTACCATGCTTCAAATGGAGTAAGCAAACAATCTTTTTAAATACCTATTTTAACACTGACTGACTTATACTAGCAATCACCCCCTTGGGCTAAACACAAGCTATTTGCAAATGAGGCTTCACATTTGTCCTCTCAGCACCTTCAAAGCAAACACCAGATGATACATTTTCATTTGTGTCTTAGCAAAATGCCTACAACCATTAATATCCTCTTGAAAGCTGAACGATAATGGCAGTCCACACCTGTTCGTGTCTTGCAATGACTAAAATATCACCATTTCTTCTTTTTTAAAAGGGAATAGGTCAACACTTTGTGAAACCTGTTAACTCACTTTCTTGCTGAGAGTACACCACCCTCATATTGGTCCATTCAATATAAAGCTGTAGCTAGTAGACGGTTAGCTTAGCTTAGCATTTAGAGTTGAAATTGCTCGCCCGGCTCTGTGCAAAGGTAAAATATCTGCCTACCAGCACCTCTAAAGCTCACCAGTTAACATGAAATGTGTGGTTTGTTTAATATATACAACAATTTAAGTGTAAAAATGGCACGTGTGGTTGTATGGAGTGTTATATTTCAGAAAGTATATCAGCCATTAACAGCTCCTGGAAATGCAGATTAAGCTAGGCTAACTGTTTGTGCTAACCCTAACCCTAACCCTCACCCTTCCCAGTGTTTCCAGTTTTTTGCTAAGCTAAAAAGAGGGGCTACTGGCTCTAGCTTCATTTTTAATGCAGAGACATGATAATGGTATTGATTTTTATAAGGAGCAGGGATCTCTTAAGTTGCAAGGATGGCGTCATGGAAGCATTAGTTGATTTACTAAAGGTTTGCAGCATGTGTGTAAAAGCGTGTGCAAACATGCGTCTTTCAATCGGCAAGATAATGCTGTCCATTTAGTACGTTTGCCATAATGAATATGCAATATGGAGCGTTTTTACACCAGTGTGCAAAATACAGGCAGGAGAAAATGCAAATATGTTATTTATCACACGCATTGCGATTTATCAAATTAATTTCTAATTTATCAAAGTCATTTTGCTGACAGTAACTGTGTCTATAAATAATATGTTTGAAGGGCAGGTATTAACCGGCTGCACGCTGCTCACAGATGACTGCTGTTACTGTGGTGAGGAGTAGACAGAAGCACAATGATAGAATACACAGAGAATGGATTTTTTTAAACTGTGTTAATATTTTTGGAGTGGAATGTTTTTAGTTTTACTAACAGCATTGACTTTGTCACAAATACTCTCCCATATGGCGTTTTTTTGTGGTAATATTTTTTTTGCTGTATCTCAATATGTTTGTTAACCTCTTCCACTAGAACGTCTAATTCCATGGGATCAAATTAAATTTTGCGTGGGCTTTCTGCCCGTCCAAACTATCCATTAAGACATGCAAAACTCTCATTTAAACACTGCTGTCTGCACCTGTTGTCATTTGCACAGTTATTCTTATTAGATCATCCACAACACGCACGCTTACCGAACGTGCAATCTGTTGCACTGCACACGCAATTTAGTACCCTTTATTTGGTATCTTAGTAAATCAGGCCCTTGGTGTCTAAGCTAAAGGGTTTAGTAAACCTACACATAGTACAAACAAATATTTATCAAGGAATCTGAGTGAACCGGCTATGCTCACTCATCATACTGACCGAGAGCACTCTTGTGAGTTTAGCCTTGCACTTTACTCTCATTAAAGCATATTACAAGAACATGAAAGCCAGATAAACAACAATAATTTGATTACTGTGTAATAGAAAATAGGCTGCTGGCTAATTCAATTTATGTGCAATGCTTGTATCTATTTTTGTACATTACTGAATGTATCAGCTTGGCCTAGCAACACATGTACTACTGAGCTCCGGACAGTCAGAATCAGCACTGAATGATAGGTATGACAGGTAAGGTGTTCACTTGTGAATCAGTGATGTGACCTTTTGGCTCCTTAAATAAGTGAACAAACTACATCAATGACTACAAATCTTTCAACTGCTAGACTCATGATTTCCACTTCTATACTAAACATGTGAACGTTTTGTTCAAGCAGAATCATATCTATCTTTATGCTAAATGCTGTGAAATAGGACAGATCGCTTATTTGTAAAATTTTATGAAGATTCTTAAGGCATTTGCAATTGTTTAATCTTGAAGAAAGTAGTGCTTCAAGTCAAGTACTGTAAAGCACAATTTTGCATTGAGTATTTCCATTTTCTGCAACTTCATACTTCACCACAATTGAGAGCAATTATTGCACTTTTTACTCCACTACATTTAGCTTCTTTTGTTAGCAACTAACACACATCAACTTATAACATATAATGAATTGTTAACAGG
Organism: Scomber scombrus; assembly: GCF_963691925.1. Classification (NCBI taxonomy): domain Eukaryota; kingdom Metazoa; phylum Chordata; class Actinopteri; order Scombriformes; family Scombridae; genus Scomber; species Scomber scombrus. The sequence goes on along the minus strand of NC_084977.1, from coordinate 7,227,223 downwards.
GGTGCCGCCACATTGGGCCCCATGGAAAAATATCACTTTGGGCCCCATCACCAGCAACAAGCCACACAAATTGCTGTAGTCATACCACCGGAACCCAACCGACCCATTCAAAGCTTTTAATTACTCTACTTGTGCAGGCTTGAAACCTCTCCTGTCGTCCAATACTAACTGTATGATATTTACTGACATTAAACTGTGAAAATATAACACTGTGCAGACATGCATGCAACATTTAGCATAGTGGAATTCACTATTTGATGCAAGACTGATACCCTCTACGTGCAACTAAGTAATATGCTTTAGGCTGTCTTTTACAGTCTAAATGTAACCAGCTATTACCAGCAATAGAATAATATAAGGAACAAAATAATAAAATCAGTTTTAGTATAAATACCAACAAAGTACACCACCAATTCTTATCAGTGAAAAGGACTTAATCATTTTTCTCTTTCTTCACAATAACGATAATAATAAGAAATCACCACAGACCCCCTTCAGTTATGTTAAGTGACATGTCATTCAACACAATGCTGCTCACCTCCTTCTACAATTTGCAGTAGGGCTGGTTCATTATTATGGGGGAGCAGGGCTGCTGGGCCTGAAGATCCATCTGTTGGTCCTGGCACAGTCCCTGGAGCAGGTAGAACTGATTTAGTATGAATAACTTGCCAAAGGTGTACTTGCATTGATTAAATGTCAGCTGAAAGGAGTCAAATGCAAAACCTTTTGTGAAAATATTAGCAGTAATTAATGTTAGGGGAGCAAAAGTAACATTAGCCTGTTCCAGGTTAATTTCAACCACTCATGGATTAGACCCACCTTTTTCATGAAACATTGGGTGACATATTATCACCCTCTCAGTTCTCACTCTTGTCTTTCTTTTCTTTGTTTTTCATTTTTGGAACCCTGATTTTCTTTAATGAAGCTGTTGGCACATTTTACTCATGTAGCTCCTCCTCACTGGCAATTCACTGCTAGCAAGTGCCACACCTGGTTTGAAGGCAGGACCGAACCATTTCATGTAAATAGAGGGGGGTGTTTGGGCAGTACACAGGCTTTAGATGGTTCATTTTTTGCCCAAAACAACAAAAATAAACCCTTAGTTTGATAGGTATATACTACTAATGTTTATTAATAATTAATGATGATAGGTAATTAAAAAAAAAAAGTAAAGCCCCTGTCAGTCATGGACCCTTAAACTAGTGTTTTCCCATTCCACAGCATGGCAAAGTAAAATAAGTTTACCTGTTTGAGGTGTTCTGGTTGCCTGCAGCTCTCCATCACTCGTCATCATCACTGTGGCTGTTTCTGCTTTCATCATTCCTCCCTGCAGTATTTCTAACTGATCCACTGAACAAATAGCTCCATATATTGTTGTGTGGTTTTTAGCAGTGCGAATGAAGCCCTGCTAATTCAGTGAAGAACGTGTTTAAAGGTCCACCACCATTAAGTAATTTAAAAGCTTTTAATTTGAAGCAGGGAATGTTGGGTTTGCATCAGCTGTAACGTAACACAACTCTAACCCTTGGCAGACTTTCGGAAAACTGGTCAGTTCAAACATAGTGGGCTCATTGGGAAGGGGGCCTTAAAGAGACAGGAGCTAAAACTGCCTGTTAGAGACAGAGGCTGAACTGAGGAGCCAGTATCAGATAATAGAGTGTTTTTTTTTGCCGAACCATCGCTTTAATATGAAAATATCTTTAATTAAAAAATATCTTTAAGGGAAATAAAATAGATTTTTATTCTTGATAATTTAGCAATTATTAATAGGCAGTGGGAAATTGGTATTACATTTTTGTTTTAGTAATCCAATTTGATGGCTCTCACAGTATCTGAGGTTACGGTTTTAAGACCCCTCATGACAAGTGACATGATACCATGTTCTTTTAAAACAAAAAAATCTAATTATTGCAGACCTGATTTCACTGTATACAAAATATAAAGGTAGGAGAGCCAAATAAAGGTTACGCATCGCTTGAATGTCCCTCTCAGCTTTTGTTTTTTCCATTAGAGGAATCCAGGGTGTGTTCTGGGCTGTAACATTCTGCATACTTGGGAGGGTTAGTGGATTTGACAGTTTTCCAAGTGTCCCATAGCCCTGAGTTCAGCGAACAGCTCCAGACACAACAGTGACAGCTGGGGGAGGGATAAATAAAAACAGTGTCTCTATCTCCATTACAAGACCGAAATCCAGACAACAACCCAGTAGCCTCTGTGCATTCGTGTGTGTGAACACATCCACATACAGCGAATGCATGGACAGCACGCTTCTTCTCGCACATTCACTCCTTCACACTTACTGTATTCGCTGCTGCGAGGGCAACAGATGGAAAACCGAGAGAGGTGAGAAGAAGGGGGAAAAGTGCCACAGAACATAATAAAGGCTGTTGAACTTGGCCCGTTAGCAACCAGCATTCCTTTGACAGGTGTAACATGTTTACCAAACAAACAGGCAACAGAGATGTCAGAGAAATGAAAATGGGGACTTGAGGTTGCATGACCTGTGAAAAGAAGCCTGGTATCCAAGCTGGCATATCTATGAGGGCTTTGAAGGTATTTCAGTGAGATGAGAAGACTGCGTGCCACACCAGGATTGCAAGAGTGTCTCGCAGAATTTGTCTTATGTTACTCGCCCCAAGCATCCCAGGCAGCTCTGGTTGTTAGCTCGGGCCATCCAGGGTCACGAGCACTGATGGGCAGTTTTTAAGCCTCTCACTTTCCCGATCACATTCCACTTCAGGGCAGTGAGAAAATCATCTCACATCACAGTCAAACAAAATAACTACTTGGACTTGTCGAGCTAGACATGGGGGACTTCCGCTGTGACCTTGACCTCCAACAAAACCACTTGGTCCAAATCATCTCTCTGACAGGCCTCACGTTACAACAACTAATTTGTTAATTGCCAATTCAATATTGTTTTCATATACATAATTATTCTTGTGCTTCTAGAATAACCAGCGAGAGGTGATAACTCACTGATGGCTTCTACATATATGTATATATATATATATAGCCACTATATATATATATATATAGCCACTTTCTCATTCAAATGAATGGGAAAGTGTGTCTAAATTTTTGACTGGTAGTGTATAAACATTTTTTTTTTTTTTTTAAATGTATTTACCTCTACTCAGCTAGAGCAACAGTCATTTAAAATGGTGCTCTGCAAATACACAACCAAATAAGTTATATATCAAAAAGTGTAAAATAGTATATTAATCTTATAGACACATAAATACAACACAAAGACAAGATAAATTACTTCTAAAATACAAAAAAGACCATAATGAATAAATTAAAACAGACATATTAAGAAAACAGCAGCATTACTTATATAAAACATTGTCCTGCTGAATCTTAAAAGGTTCTGGGGTTAAAAATTCATCCTGAAGCTTATTCCACCTATAAGGAGCTAAATAAAATGCAGTTTTCCTCAGTTTTGTATTCATATATGCAATATCCAAGGTGATGCATTCTTTTAAAGAGTTAATTTCTCTCTGGACCATCCAAAACTTAACAGGCTGTCACTGTGGCTGGTGTTCCCTGTCAGAAATGAGTTCTGGTGTCAGTCCATAGTTGCAAACTGCCAGTTGATCAGTTTGATGTTCTACTGGTGGAAAATAATCGGGAGTGAAGCACAAGCCATATTATCTAGCCCGAGGCCCTAACTTACCTTTCCAGAAAGGAATGCAATCATTAGCTTTGAAAGTCATTTATCTTTGTGAGTCTTTGTGCTCCTCTTTGCCAAAGCAATGCAACACTCTGACTATACTGTGTTGCAAATGTGAAGCAAAGTGTGATGAAAGACATTTTAATCAGGTTGGCAAGTAAACACAACAGACGCTTGTGTAAAATGTGCCCTTCCTTCCTTTCTATGTAAGATTTAGTACGTATTAAAATGCATAATAGTTTAAGCAGATTACTAATAAAGGAATATACTGTACATTTTAAACACTGTTGGATTACAGTCAGCATTAAAGGGTTGCAAATGTATTAAACATTTCCAAAGCTGTACATGCCACCCTCACACTTCCACTACACTGTAAAACTTCATGTTAAGTAGTAAAATCATATGTTCTTTTCTTATCAAGTTAAAGCTGGATTGACAGTTGTTTTTTTTTTTAAATCAACAATACATCAAATGACTATGTACAATGTGAAGTGTCACAACAAGTAGTAATGAACCCATAGAGAATTTCCAGTTTTTCTTGTCATCAGTTTGACATCTAGGTCATTAGGATGTTGACTTAAATACAAACTATGTAAACACTCAAATGTCACTTTGAATAAAACGAGTATAAATGTTGACAGTGTGTGTGGACGGAGTAGTTTTTCAAAGTAAATGTACAAAGAATCTTCCTGGTTAAGATGTTAAAATAACAATATGAAAACACTCATAATTAACGTCAAAATGCTAGATAAAATATTTCTCCTGCACAACACTGTCTCTTTTCTCCCTTCGTAGAATTCCCAGCTTGTTTTTTGGTATCTAGACCCACAACTTTATTGTTTCATTAAGTTTAATTGCTCTCATCGACTTAACGTTCAGCTGCAGCACAAAGTAGCTGAACACCAACGTCTAAACTGGATTTGTGACTGCATTATTATTTCAGTTTCACTTTTTTTTTTGGCAGCTGCAAAATATGTGTTTGTAAGTTGAAACAGCTTTAATCTAATATCTAACAGTTGGATCAAAAAACAGGTCTACTCTAGAATAAGAGTGTAAGAGTTTTGTAATCAACACCTTTGCAACTACCTCTTTAGATCAAATCCCAGATAATCACTGTGAATTTGTGCATGTGTATTAATCAATTATATATGATGCATTAAACCGTCCACCGCTCCTGTCTCAGTGGTGTATAGAGTGTACATGCAACATTCAGAGCAAATCAAGGCTGAACATCATAATCTCTAATGCAAATAAAAAGAGCATCTGAGGACAGAGGTGGATCATGCATACACCCATTCTCCCATGCTCCCTTTCTTTCTCCTGCACGCACATCTGCACACACACTGGCCCATATTTATCCCACATCCGGGCATTAAGTGCAAGTCACATCACATTTAGACATCAGCCGAGTGAAGAGATGCTGTTAACTGTTACGAAAATAAAGGCTGACAGAAAACAAGAGAGGAGAACAGACTGGAGATTCATTTAAGTTCAAATCAAACAGGAAACAACACGCCAACTGCATTATCTGAACAGCAATGTAATCACCAATGTTACATCTTACATATTCATGATTACAAGTGATTTGTGACATAACAGCCATTGAAGCATTCATCGTCACGCTGCTCCTGAATGGTGTCGCTAACTGCAGCTGGGATAAAGTCATGACATTTAAATAACACAATGATTGCAGGTATAAATGTGATCCCATGGAAACCAAACAAAATAAATACACTTGCTTAAGAAGCTGTAGATATTCTTCTAATTATGTTACCTCTTTGAATCATGAAGTGACCTTAAAGCTCTACTGAAGGTTTTCTTGAGGGGGTTAAGCCACATAACTTTATGAATGCTCATTTCTCTGGCGGTTAATCTGTTTTCTGAACATCTTTTACAACCTGAAGAGCAGAATTATGGACGAGGTGCTTCGCTCCAGGCCAGAGCAGCGCTTGATCCAGGATTAGAGACACGTCCTCAATTCTGGGAGGAAACATGTTAACCCCTTCGAACCCTAAGGTTATGATACATGATACTAAAGGTGCTGAACCAAACCATATACTTTACCTCGTGGAATAACAGCTGCACGACACTCACTACTTAACCCTGTTTCCTGATAAGATTGCCTAAAGAGTTACTAAACACTGCTGGCTTAGTTTGTCTGCATTCACTTGTATTTGTCACTCAGGCGTGGATATGTAATTTGTGAACTAAACTGTGTTTTAGCAGTGTGCCATTTCACTTTTGAAGCTTTTAAAGTTATAATCCAAAAGATTTTAATGAAATCATACCCTGTTTCTGGTTACTATTTACTTTTAAATTCTCTAACTTCCTCTTTATTTAGTCATTTAGAATGTTAGTGGCAGACTCTGCTGTTTCCCTGTGGGATTCACATTGCCTTCACATGCACGAAGCATTCAAAGACAATGATCCAGCATGTAATCCAGTGTTAACAACATCTCATTAATATCAGCCCCGCTGTTTACTGTTAACTTTCCTACAGAGCTGTATTAAGTTACTGTAAACTGAACTTTTCCTACTGCTTCACATTCAGAGCATTCAACTGGTGGAACACAGGACATGTGATGTATTTATTAGTGAGATTAGCATTTATAAATAGCTCATACAAAATATGATCATTTTTGGTATCTTTGGAGGGCAGATAAGTTTTCAATATTGTAGGAAGAGGAAAAAGAAGGTGCGGCTGCAGAAGCTGTTAGAACCCAACCCTGCTATTGTGTGGAGAACCACTCACATAGCGTAAAATCAGATCAAGATTACACAAATTATTAACTGACATCTTTATTAAAACAACTTGACTTTGTTTGGTCGTACTATAAACAGATATACCAGTTTCTTCTTTTGTATATTCTGACAACAACATGCTCAAGGAGTGTTTGCTGTATTATTACATTGGACTGTTTGTTACCAGAAGTAACCACAAGTCCTGCCAAACCAGCCAGGACGGAAATGTTAAATGTGTGATTGTATTACTTGCAGCAATAACAGGACGTCACGAGTTAAAAGTTGCATGAAAAGTCTGTCTGTATATTTTAAGCCACTTAAAGGAAAAGAAAACACAAGCTTATAGTTTCTTGTCTGTGGCAGCTTCACAAGACAAACAGATGGCACCAAATAAGGCAGTGTCTCACACGGTAAACAGACAAATCAAGGGGAAATTCCAACACTGTATGCACTGCAAAAATACACTACGAATGATAAACTGACAAATGTTCCCCCATGCTCCAGTGAATCTCTGAGGGGCTGAATGGCATGGGAATGAGCTTTTAACAGAGAACACTGGGGGAGGAAGAAAGGAGTCCCATTGCGAAAGAGTTGAATTACCATATCAGTGAGGAGCAAATACAAAGCTCCTTGAGAACAGCAGGGGATCCGTCAGCCAGTCAAGAGCCGCGTTGAAACGCGGATATTTCTGATCGCTCAGACACCACACACTGGTAATAAGCGACGGAGGAGATCACGCTGTTGTTTAAACTTCATACAGCACATTCTGAGAATTCAGCGTTCAACGTCAAACAGAAGCAAACCTGAGAAATCTTTGGTCAATTCTTGGAGAAATTGTGCAAACTCTCTGTAATATAATGTGTAAGAAGTTTTAGAAACCGAGGTTTCCTCGAGCCATAGAGTAGCCCAGTTTGTTCTGGTTCCCCAGGAAAGACATGACGCCCACGTAGGCCTCGATAACAATGGGCTGATTCAGGACCAGGACGCCGTTGGCTTTCCCAGGAACCGGCTTCATGGTGTGGGCTTTCTGCGCTGCATCTTTGAGCTTCTCACGGAAGTTCTGGACCTGTGCAGGATCAGAAATATATCAGAAAACAAAACATGTGTTTCCTGTTCCCACCTTGATTTTGGTGGGCTGCAGAGTACAGGTGGTTCTCCTGAGAGTCCCCATGCTGCAATTCAAGAAGTCATATTTAATAATAGGATGATTAAATCTTATTATTTCTTACACAACATAAATAAACCTGACAATAATAGTCAAGCAATATTTCATTAAATTTCATTTTTCATTAAACACATGTATCAAGGTAACAAGTTGTGATTTTTCTTAGTAAAATATCCAATCTATTTTTCAGCTAAAGCTGACAAGAAACATATCTGACATGTGGATTGTTTGGTTATCACACTCATTTATTAGGAGAAACTTTGATAGATGGGTACTATGAATTACAACTTCCCCAGAATTTTGGAGAACACCCACCAAATTTCAAGGCAAACAATCCAAAAGTTTTCAAATTATTTCATCAAAAGCCAAAAATGTGAACTTGCTCATGGTCTGCAGAGTCAGAGAATCACTAGCCAGGTTGAGGACCATGTACATCATTTCATGGCAAATATAATTTACATCTGCTGTGTGTCTACAGTGAGGATATTCTTGTCCAACAAGCCACATTTCTCAGTGTCGTATCATATTGAGGTCTTACATTACATTCTTGGGAAATGTACTTCCAGGTCTTTGCACACCAGTTTTGACTGTCAGTCTCTAATCTGATATAGTGTGAAGTGTTTGTGTGCAGTCAAATATTTATAATTCCACCCTTTCTCTGCATGACAGCAAAACATAATTGGGATGTTATGCAATAAACCTTTGTGACACCGGTGAATCTTCATTGCTCAGTGCGAGATTGCGCCATTCTTTTCTCTTACTGATGCTGAGTCGTCTGCTGTAATTACTCATAAACATCACAGTGATGTCGAAATTCTTTTATCAGCTTTGCCAACATGTTATGCATTAGTGTTTTGGTTCACCAGTGGTCCATAGCTATAACCAAAAAAGACGGTTGAATGATGGTTTTATATTTTTTTAATTTAATTTCTCTAGGATTCAAATGTGTCAATGAGTGTCAAAGGTGACACATGAATGACATCTGATGTTCTAGTTCTGGTAAGTCATTTCTGTGTGTGATGACTCATTTGTCCACACTATGAATCTCGCCCCACTGTTGGTTTTTTTTGTGATATTAGTTGAGTGTCTCTATGACTAAGCGGAGCTCCCAGCTCCACCTGGGCTGTGGAAAGGAAGTTATAAAGCAAATCACAAATATTTCAACAGCTACATATTTTCTCCTAATGGTAAAGAGTCATAAAAGGTTCACAGTTTTAGTTTCATTTACGGAGAAGTTCTGATTCTACAACTTGTGCAAAACTTAATTGGAAACACTCCCAATAAAAGCTGTTTACAGTCTGTGGATTATTCTTTGTAACCCAGACATTGTTTTGGGAAAGATGTGTTGTGCTGAGTTTTGCTGCTTTTTTTAAATGCTTTGAGAACCACAAATTAAATTCCATTTGCCTACATTGTATTTGTTGTTGTGGCAAAATTCAGATATCTCAAAATGTCGGCAAATGAAACCACCACTGTCTTCGTGGCTAGATACTAGGGAGAAAACACTATTTTTAAGAAAACTTCAATGACGAAATATAAGACTAGAAAAATAGTCCCTTATTTGACTGAAAGTCACAATGTGAAAAACAATATTGAAATGTTGTAACCAATCATCTTGGATTCAGTTCTTCTTTCTGAGTATGAAATATCATGTGCAGTAAAAGACAAAACAATAGCTTCTAGCTCTGCGTACCCCTAGAAATCCAACCGTTGGTTGTTATGGCAATTCCTACTACCTCTTTCAGGGTCTGTACAACCTTGGTCTTGGACTCTTTGTAGAAGTTCCGGATCATTGTGTGAGCAAAATGCACACGTCACGGGATGGTGCACTTCGGTCTTAATGTCCCAGATTTTCCACTATGGAAAATGGCCTTATATTAGCTGCAATGAAAACACTGCTGTCTCTCGTTATTGATGTGGCTTTAGCTCTTGAATGTGGAAGTTGAGATGCAAAAGCATTTGTCAGCGTTGTCCGGCCTTTCAGTATTTTCTTCACAGGCACGGTTGATTTTAGTAGAGAGCTGTGCTGGTTATGCAGGTATCTTTGCATAGTGCTCGTGTTTGCCGCGGTGTACGGCCCTACTTTCTTACAGTGCTTACATATTGTTCGTGTCTTGTCTGTTACTCTGTTGCCGTTTATTATTTCCACCAGGTACCCAAAATGCTGTCACACAAATGATTTAAAAGTGGCGGGGGCATCTTCTATGCTAATTTCGTCAGACTCCATCATGCTGACTGCAGCTGGATACGACTACGTGAGACAGCTTTTTACCTCGACCAGAATTATTGTCACGTGGCATGAGATCTTGTCACACCGCAACTAAATACTACAGGTATGTGAGAGAATATGTTTTTTGTGATTTGGGTGAGCTGAGCCTTTAAACAAAGCCATACAATACGCCATACGCTTTGACTTACATCACAGAGAGTGGCGAATGAGCCGCTGATGCTCTTCACAGGGTGGGAAGTGAAGGTGATGAAGGGGAGGTCAGTGGCAAAGGGGTTCCACTTGGAGGTAAAGGAGAGTTCTCTCAGCCGGTCCCAGAAGACTCGCACCCCCCCCCCTTGTCTCCTAAAACACATCAAGACACAGAATAACACAAATGACAACGTGTCTCCCACTGTCAGTTAAAGCATTTGACTCAAGCGTGTGACAAAACTTCAGATTTCAGAGTTCACATTGTCATCAGATCCGTTAGAAAACTCACTGCTTTCTGCAAACAAGAGTTTGTTTTGTTCTCCATTGAGAATCATGTACAAAGCATTGAATATAAACACGCTCTTTGCCTCTGGCCACATCCAGAATAGCTACATCTTATAGGTTGACACTTACAACTGACAGTTTTGTGGCACTGAATCCTTTTTGCCTACAGTATCATGCAGAAGTATTACATTCATGTTAAACCTGTAATAACTGACTTTAGCCACTTGGGGGCAGTAGAAACCGTGAACAAAAAATTGACATATCATCACCTTTTAAGTTGATATATTACATTTGTTAGCTAACAGTTGCTCATTTCTACATTCAGCAGTCAGGGAACAACATTCCCATTTATCCCATTTATCCCATTTATATGGATTCGTGTTTCTGTCTACGAGGTGAATTTAAGTCCATTATTCATTTTCTTTTTTTCATTGATTCACAATGGGCAGTAATCACAAGATCACAGAGAATCCTTACATGACATTGATTGGTCCACACCTCCAGTGGTTAGGACACATAAGCCTGACTAGATGGATTGTCACTTGATATCGCAATCTAGGGAATCCAGCTGCCTCACAAGGTAAGCAGTTACTTTCTACTCATGTTGAAATCACATACTGTAGTTAACATACCTTTAAATTGCATATTTAAATGTTTTGTATTGTAGATTAATTTATTAAATAATACAAGACAAATAAGCATATGATAAAGGTAGTACAAGGCAGCAGAGTCTGCAGCCAGCCTGGAAACATGTTTCTCACTTCTCTGTTTTCTGTTACTAGTTTGAGGAAAATAAAATTGTTTAGCTTCTGATATGGAGCAGCTACACCTCCATGGAGGATTTTTTTTTTCATGACATTAACATCAGTTCATATTTCCCTAGTGGGGACTACCAGACCCGTTGGCTCCACTGTAATAATGTTAGAACAGTGAAAAAATGAGGGAAAATTCTTAATGTGAGGGCGATCTCTTGTTTACCGGGCTTACAGGTAATCTACAGAGTGTTCATCATATTCTCTTTCTTCTGTTCTCCTGTCTGTAGTCATTTTAAAGCAAATACCATAGGTTTTAATGAAAATGCCCTCAGGTCATATCCTTTCACAGCTTAATGAAACCTCAGAAGGCTGAAAGCAAACAGACCACCAAAAACTCACAGATCCTATCTTTGAAATGATGCTGGTGTTGATCTTCATGCTGTGAAAATCTTTACTGTTCTCTACTTACTGTTTGTCAATCAAATGTGATCTGGGGCTCTTATACCTGTAATATCTGGGAGGAATACCTAGTATCTTTGTTACTGTTCAAAAGGTGCAAGGTCGCAGAAAGTTCAAAATACTCCTCTGTTTCTGTCTTTAGGGCAACGCTACCCAAATGCACAATTATTTATAAACCTGAACTAAAATGTATCAGAGATCTTAGATGGTAGGAGAATAAGAAAACAACCTTTGACGTAACTGAAAGTCACTACTCAAGACCAAAAATTTTGCAAAATCTAGATATGCATAGATGCATCTAGATAGCATTTAAACCATGTGCACATTTAATTTAAATCAATAAATAAAATTAAAATAAAACGATAAAAACTTACAAAAGTTTCAGCAATTTTTCAGGAATAATCTTCCTCTGTAGGACATGGAAAGGCCTCTTCGTCAAGGGTTCTTTTTCCCAAAGAGGACCATATGAATGAATTTAACAGGTGCCTGGTATCAGTGCTGCTTAAATGAAGCTCTCTCTATCATATTTACAAGCAGACTGAGGTTTATGCAGCATTAAGACAAATAGAGCTGAGACAATTAGTCGATAAATCAGTGAGTTGATCCACCGTAAAATAATTTATCCTAAACAAGCATTTAAAAAAACATCACCTGACAATTTTATGACTTGTATAGATGAAAGATTAAATCATCAATCAAGAAATTTATCAGCAGAATAATTGACACTGAGTACTTTGCTTGCAACTAGTGCCTTCCTGGTATTATGAGTATTCAGCCTTTATGAAGATCTCTGCTTGTTGGATGTGCTGGAGAATAACGATCAATGCACATTTGCTCTAATTCTCAGTGAGGATGCTTTCAAAGACAGTAAATCAATGTCAGGATCATATATAATTAAACTCTGAGACCTAACAGGTCTTTATGAATTTGGGATGATTTTAATAAAACTAAATGAGAATCAGGCATTAATAATCACTTTGCCTTTCTTTTCTGGCCAGCTGATCATCACCTTTTTTCCCCCCTTTTTTACCAAAGTCGGTCAACAACAACTGGTTCAAAAATAGTAGCTAGTAAAACCTGCAGTGACAGGTTGGACTCCTCAGTCATACATCATTACTGTACATTCATAGAACAACACAAAGAATCTTGTTACAGTAGGTCATTATAATAATCAGCTGTCATTTCAATTGCACCAATGGTGTTGGAACCCTATTGTTTTTTTTAATTCTTACAATTATTTCCCCGCCAAATTTCTTGTAAAACTGGCTCTACAGCGTAAAGCATTCAAGGTGCAAAGGTGAAATTTGCAGGACAGATCGAGTTGTTTTAGTCGTTTTTTAAGCCGAAAATTCCCGAAAAAAAAAGATTTTGAAAAGTCACCAGGAGCTCTAGGCAATTGCGACAAACATTTCCCCAATTTTCTGACTTGTGTACACTGAATTATTATTTAATCAATTGAGAAAGTATGAGCTGACTTATTGAATCAATACATATGCAGTAAATCTCATAGAGGATGCTTTCAATCAAATGAACAGCAATGTCAAATCCTAACATATAATTCATTTCTCTGTCATAACAGGTCTTTGTGAAGTTAACTAAACTAATTTTGAATCTGGCATTTACACCTACTTTATCATCTCTTTCTTTTTCTAGACAGCTGATTCGTCACTTTTCTTTCTAAACAAAGCAGGTAAACAGCTTCTGAATCAAAACAGTAGCTGGTAAAACCTGCAGTGACAGGTTTGACTCCTCAGTCAGATATAATTACCGCACATTCACAGAACAACACAAAGAATACAGTAGCGTTATAATCCTGCTAAAGATTGAAAAAGTGAGAAGGAAATAACTGACAATCAATCAGTGGTTGAACTTAAACATTTTGACAATATGAGCACTTGTCAAAACAAAAAGGCATATTCAGCACATTTTGACTTTCAATCAGATTTGTTCTGTGCTGTACTGGGATCGTATTTGTGATGTTTCTAGGCGTTTCTCTCCTTTTAGCTGAGAAAAAAAAAAAAAAAAGGTCCACACCGCACCCTGTTACAAACCCTGATTCAATATCAGTTGCCTATCAGTTTCCTAAGGGATTGTGCATTGTTAAAAAATGTGTGCCATATGTTATGTTGTGTTATGTTGGATACCTTTAACGTCACCTATTCATGGCAACGAGAATAAAGTGTTTTTCTAAGTAAGACACCAAGCCCACAGATCCACTGATCCACCCTCACTGCCTTTGTATCTTCTGCACTTGATGCGTGGATACAAAAACACTTAGGTTTATTCAGTGCTCAGTAAGCACTGCCTGAGACACTGACGAGGGATGAGTCAACTCACAAAAAAACTTTATCACAAATGCAATCAAATAATCTGTAGCTCTAACTACTGATGGTGGCTGACTTTGTTGAATAAAAATGTAACAGTGCAAAGTTTTATCTTAAATGTACCTGCTGACTTTCATTTGTTTTTTTAAAAGGTAAAAAAAAAAACAAGATGAATAAATCAGGATGTAGGCGATTTCCCAACAGTGTTTCTAATGTCCTTAATGATCTGTCACATCGATGTGCTCATTTTACCGCATACCTTGTGCAAGAGCATTTCCTGCACACCAGAATTAAACACCTGAGGCTAAACAATAGCGGCGTAGCTGTTGATATGTCACGGTCCCAGGGAGGGGCTGCATCATAATGCAATCATCTAGCCCTGTTTACACAAGTGCTTTCAAAATGACAATGCTGCTGCTGAGCATTTGTGCCTCCTCCAGAGCAAATGTTGTGCAGGGAGAAAAGGGGGAGGGAAAGGGAGAAAAAAAAACTTAGTACAAAAGCAAAGCCTGGGCTAAAAGACTGATTATATTTCAGCAAAAGCGAGTGAGGATGGGAGGTTACGTTTGTACACATTGCCCTTTGTAAGAGCACTGAGCTATTGCCCTGGTATAAATGGGGATATAAAAAAGCTTTGGCAAATTCCACAGGTAAGCTATCACTGGGAGAGGGACCAGCCCAAACAGGCAGAGCAGGGCTGGGCTTTCCAGCCAGAGGCCTTGGAAGTCTTCACTGTGTTTATGTGGCAGAGGTGGGTTTGGACTTTCACTGTGCCTCACTCCCATTTAGTCACGAAAATGGCAAAAGCAGGCTACACCTGTGTCGTGCCATTCATAAGATTCTCGGGGCGACGATGTTCATGTCAATGGAAGTTTTTAAAAAAAACACCTCAAGGAGGAGAGTGAGGAAATCCACCCACTAGTGACCTCCCAAACGTTGAGTCCCACTTAATCCACGCTGTTTACACAAAACGCACACATGCAGAAGAGAAACACTGTATTCTGAGCTTTAGGGCAAGTGACGAAAAATTCCTCCCCAGGCTTTCAAGCGCTTCGGACTCATAAGTCAACACACAAGATAAATATCAAGCCCAGCTCCAGTTGTCATGGCAAGTGTCCCACATTGTCTCACAGTGAACAAACAAATCTGCTCTGATTGCACAATAGAGCCTGCAGGTTTGTCAGCCATCCATATGTATCCATCCAGCAAGCCACTCTGAGATTTCATTCAACCTATGAGAGGAGTAAAAAGAGAGAAAGGGTGGAGTGGTGTCTGGAAAAACAAAAAGAAGGGACAAAGACGGGAGCTTACCTTTTATATTATCAGATTTTTTTTGTGTGTGATTTTGGTGAACAATAATGCCTGATTTTGCAGCGGCTCAAAAAACTGCAATGCGATGCAAAGTTTTGTGTGATATTTTTAGCTCTGTAATTGCGGTAATTGGCAAAAATTGCAAGTGGAGAAAAACAACAGTTCTGCACGGCCTTTTGCAGTTATTTTCACTGGCAAATGACAGGGGTTCGCTCTCTTCATCGTGTAATTTCACCTGAACGCGCGATGTGATGACGTGTCACCTGGGTTGTTTTGATTAGACGGACGCAGGGAAGCATGATTCTTATTATAAGACTACATTTCCCATAAACCCTGTCACTTCACCAAGCATGATAAGAGGAGAGGTTGAAGAGCCTCGCTTACTGTAAATGAGTCATTTTTGTTCATGAAACAAGTTTTCTTTGGAAAGGCTTATTTTGTGCTGTAATGTCTTGAGTAGAATTCCTGTGAATCCAACCTAACTGCACATGATTATATATTGATATAATCTTCCTAATAGCACCTTTAATGCAGAGAAATTGAGGGATTTTTGCAAAATTGCATGCTCCTGCAAATATTGCAGAGATTATTTGAATTTACATCAATTATTGCAGTCGCAATATAGCAATTGCTGCAATTTCCCAAGATTATTCCAGACTCAAACGGATATTTAAATTGTTCATGGTAACACTGGCCATGCAGCTTCTGACCCACAACTTACAGCCTTGTTAGATGTCACAAAGCACAAGCTGTGATATCGCAGCTGCAGGCTGTTGACAAAAGATATTGCCACCTTGAAAAAGCTGAAAGCTGCTTTACCAAGGTGTGTGAATTTAGAGCAGTATGCTCAAAAACATTACATATCTATTGGTGTTTTCAATTCACACTGTGGATCCCGGAAGCAGCCAGTGTGCAGATGCTGCTGTTGATCTATGCTTTGGTTTTTTTGGAGATGTGAGTGTTTTCCTACAGGTACAACAACAATATCTGGCAATAAAATGTTCCAGTTTAATAAGTCAGTTGAGAAATTTTATTTCTGACAGTGCAGTTGCGGTCAGAATAACTGGGGCTTAGTTCAACCAGGAAGCAGTGAATGCAACAATTCATCCTCAGTGGTGATAAACAAGGAAACAAATTTCAGAAATTCCCCCCACTATTAGTATACGCAGGATTTGTCTGTGGTTGAGGTTTCATAATGTGGCATCTCATTACATGTGGGTATTAACTGTGACACTTCCAGATAATAATAGATTATTTTTGAGCATAGATAATATGTTGTCAACTTTGATATTTCACTTATCAGCCTGTGACTACAGTTATATAATGTATTTGTGATTCTGAAGGGAGCTCTCAAAAGTTTAAAAAAAATAACCATAGTGTTATCATAGTGATGTCATCAGGGATATTTTGGCAACGTTCTGAGGCAGGGGTTGTTTATTGAGAAATGTTTCTGGGAAATGTAGGATTTAATGTTTCTGGAGTTCAATCCACACTAGAAACTTAAACTCAACCTTTGCTGCTCAGATTTTGATCTTTCCATTTTAATCTGTCCTTTGTGAGCACTGTGATTTCAGGAAAGTGCAATACTAAACCGCTTTTTTCAACTTTCCGCCATGCAAGATCAGCATGCATTTTTTTCTATACTTGATCTTAGTAAACACCAGGGTGCAAGTCATGCTGCTTGATTCTGCGTTAACTGAAGCTTGCAACCTCTTTTGTACGGCACTGGACCAGATTACTGAGCAGTTATCATGATGAGACACTATCTTGCCTCTTATAACCTTACCTGTTAGGTACAAATTGGAAGCAATTTGGTTGTGGATTACAAACAAGACTGTTAGTCCTCACTTTAAGTGTTTTCTTAATATTTTTTGAAGCACGTATGTCTGCATTCAGCTTGCCTGCTTCACAACAGTTGTATTGGTTTAAATGATCAGATGAGGCATCCTGCTCTTCATTAAGTTGATGATATCTTAAGTAGCTCATATGTACTGACTGCCCTCTGCTGTTTGAATGTGTAAGCTGCTCTTGTTTGTGCAGGTGTGGTTGAAAAGATTGCAGAATAAGAGGTAATTTAATCAGGTCTGCCATGTAGGACTGATGAAAGACTGTAAATTTGCAGCTTATGCAATGTTAGTTTGCTCACAAGTGATGTGTATCTTGAAACAACTGTGAAAAATAATCCCACTTGTGATAGAGTAAAGAACTGACAGCGTGAGGAAGACATTCTGGTTAATAAAAGTGATTGAAGTAGTTAAAGGTGGGGGTTGAATAAAGCATCATTCCCTCTGAAGCCTTATCTTTAAAAAGCACATCTCATCAGATGAGAAACAGCACAGTACAGATCTGGGATTATTTCCAACCTTCATATATATCATATACACATATACACATATATTATTTTCTTTCTTTTTTTTTTTTTACAGTGGTTACTGAGGCAACCTCTAGTGGGGCTTCTTTAAACCTCCACACCCAACTCTTTCAGACAGGAATAAAAAAATGGATGATGTGCTGGTGTAATTAGTTTGTCTAGACAGTTTGGAAAGAAGGCACTTAAAACACATCCTTCCCCACAGATGCAGAATATACTTTGCTTTTTCTTCATGGGCGCACCTGGAGATTGTGCGATGAAAACAAAACCATCATAACTAAAAATACAGTCCCTCCCTTAGCACTTTCTACTGGCATCATCAAGGTTTTGGGGAGGCTGATGGAACACACATGAGCGTACTGACGCCAAATAAGTCGCTCCATAGTGGGAGTTTGGTGTTCTTTGTTTTGAAGCTGATAAACCGGGGAACATTGGTGTCAAAAGTTCATGAAAGTGCTTACAGTTTTCTATTTAGGTAAATTCTATTGCTTTCTTGATAAAAACATCCAATACCAATAATTGTGGTGACCTGCAATGTCTCAAAAACTAAAATCTATAAGCAAGGGATTATATGCATGACCTCTATAAGTGTTGCTGTAGTATTTAAGAAGACATTGCCACATTTAATACAATTAACTGCAACTACAGCCAGAAATGGTCTGACTTCCCTGCTGTAACTGTAAAAGTGGGTCATTTGCTGCAACCTATACAGTGGGCCGGCTCTCTTGCAGCAATGATTTACGGTAGCCATTGCAGAATGTGATCCTATCATCATCCATGACAACATCAAACAGATGAAGAAATGTGATGTGGCGTGCTCCCGCCCTGAAATATCTCTAGCAAGGGTGCACACTGACATCAAGTGGTTGGATGACAACTGTCAGCAATCCAATCAGTCTGCAGATGTCTTACACTCTTGAATATTAACACTGATGTAACGGATGGACTGTCATTCCTGTGACAGTAAGCTAAATATGTTGATGTGAAATCGAGACTTCTTTATTGAAGTGATCATGTGTGTAATTATATTCATTTCCTAGCAGTGGGCAAAAAATGCATTATTCTATAATGGTATGAGCTTTTTGCTAGATTCGAATTGAAGAAGCTTTTTATATTCTTTCTTTTTTCAAGTGCAGCCTGTCAAGTGTTAGTAGGCTTTTCGATTGTAAAGTCAATTAAACCACTTAACTCATCTTTCAGTTTAGGTTTCCGGCCTTCAATTTTACTCTTTTAGTTCACTCACCCCTTTTATAAAGGGACTGTTTCAATAAAAAAAAGATCCAAAAACCCACTGTATACTTCCTGCCCGGCATCAAATGATAGACAGGTAAAGTTAGCAAATTGCTAGAGAAGAAAAAAAGTATTAAAGGTATTTATTTCAGCTATTTCCCTTAAGAGTTGGTGGAGACTAAAAAAGAGCTAAAAAAGAGGTGACTTTGGACAATTTGGTGACTAGAGATACAACTACAAATGTTGCTCCATATGTATAAATACGACACTGGTAGCTAATAAGTTTGACTGGAGATACAACTACAAATGTATAAATACGACACTGGTAGCTAATAAGTTATCAACTTGTCAGGTGATAATATGTCACTATGTTTTTAACTTTGTTTTTTCTTCCCCCAAGTAGCTAAAAACTGATTAGCTTAGTTTAACATAAAGTCTGGAAGCTGGAAGAAACAGCTAGCTTATTAGCACCTCTAAAAACTATTTGAAATTGTTGAGTAAACCAAGAATGTAAAAACCAAAGGAAGTTACATGCTGGAGCTAATTATTGTGACCAGCTACCAGGCGCAGTAACTTTTAGCCTTTAAGCTCAAGTAAGCTAAGCTAATCACCTTCTGGCTCAACTTCATCACGTTACACATACGTACAGTCATGAGAGTGGTATCAGAATTCTCACTTAATTCTCAGCTAGCCAGCAAAAAAAAAAAACCCTACTTCCCAAAATGTAAATTTCATTAAACTAGTCCTGACATGACACTAGGCTCCTTCCATCACTAATGAATGAAATATTAACATAGCAGCTAAATTATCTCCCCAATCTGACTTTTAATACTTTTTTGTCTCATGATGGCGAGACAGTTTCATGTTTCAAAGTTTCAGAGGTAGGGAGGACTCATTTCCACACACGTACCCTACTGTAGATCACTTTCTGCCAAAAATAAGACGGAATGAGCTAGACGAAAAAGAAGACACTTCCTGAGGGAGAGACAGAGAGGAATACGGCGAGAAAGAGGGAGTGAACACGGTGAAGATGAAGACAGAAAGAGGAAATATTTGAGGCTCGAGCCTTTCTTATTTGAAATCGTCTCTTTACTGTCTGACTCCCGGGTGGCTTTCATGAGCGTTTTATGTATAATTTAACGTAATGTGCAGAGATAAAGCCTCAAATAAAGGCCGCACTCTCTAAGCTCTTCACAGCACATTACATTTTATTCATCAAATTAGTTTTAGTTGGTTTGGTATCCCCTGAGCCGTCTTTAAAAGGTTTAGATGAAAGGACTACATTAATTTTGCCACTAATCAGTTAAGTGACAGCTCCAAGTGACAGCTTTACACTCCTTACCCCAAAAAACTCTGAGCACATTGTGTCTCTGCCATGCCTGTTTCAGCCCCGTGTACCCTAAACTGATCCGCTGCACGCATCCCCCTCACCACGCGGCCCTCTGCCCGCTAACCTCAGCTTCACGTCACTGTTGTTACTGCCGTGTCACATCATTGCTGAATCATGCATACTTTTCTGATCTTTGGCCTTTTTACTTCCTTTTTCTGAATAAAAAGGGTTGCATGTTACATTTTTTTTTATCACACATTGAAATGTCTCAATACATTAGCAACATTAACAATGTGTTGTATATCACATTACTTTAAAACAAGTTATCAAATGTTCATGTGCTTCCATGTTTATTGTCAAAACTTGATGGTTAATCGTGAGGCAAAAGGGATTTTTTTTTTTCTTTCAAAGGGGATTTTGCTTTTGTGAAGCAAATTAGAGAAGGGAGCAGATAATTAGGGCTAATATTTGTAATTCTCCAAGTAGAGTTTTTTTTTATTTTTAATCAGCAACTGAACCTTACAAAGACTCATTTTAAAGTAGACTCACTGAAAATTACTAAAAATGAGACCGGATACTACAGAGACAGTTTCAACAAAGCTTTCTCTAGAACTCTTTACGTCAATAACTCTATTAAGTTTAAGTGTCAGAAGTTTCCTGGTTTTCATTTCCTACCGCAAACTACAAGAGGTTAACCTCAGAAGTGCCGGTTTAATGGAAGGTAGAAGTTAACGACTGAAGGATTGATAAAGGGTTCATGGAGACTTACTCAAGCAAGGAGCGCTTCGGGAAACTGAAGGTGCCGTGGGAGATGCGATCAACAAAGTTCAGCGGGATCCTTTGGATTTGCTCACATCTGAACATGACAAAGTCGTACTTGAAGACCAGGAGAGAGTTGTCTGTGATGAGAGTGAGACGCTCCTTTTCATTGTTCCAGTGATCCACCCTGAAGCAACAAGAGAGATGTGTGAGACCCAGTAGCTTGTCTTTTATCTGTTTTACAGGCCTTTTACATTCTTAACAAAGGTTTACAGTACAGGACTTAATATTTAATATATTTACAGCAAATCTTGACAGACATGGTCACACTAGACCACCAGACTATATAGTCTATTCACTAGAGAATTCAATCTAATTAGAAAATAAAACATATTTCTGTAACATCAAATTATATATATTTTTCACATTTTTGCAGTTTTTTATACTGGATACTTGTACTCCTCAAGCCTGCAAATGAAAATCCCTCTTTGGACCGATGAACTACTCACAGCCCACATTCACACCAAAAAACCTGTGTCCAAGGCTTCAAAACAGATGAGTGTTGTTTTAAGGGGTCACAATCCAAAAACGTTTGGGACCACTCGAGCAGGGGGGAGTGATTTTCTCTGTGTGCATATGAGTCTTTGTCTGAAGTGCAGTTTGGATGTTAGTAATACAAAAAACATGCAGAGCAAAGCTGCTCAATTATGTGCTGTTATAGCTTCACAATTCCCCAAAATGCCCTCGGCAAAGATCATACAATATGCATGCAAGCATTTCTAAGTCCTTACATTTTTACCAACAACAACAACAACAAGAACAAATAAAATAACAGAAACACCTTTCAAAGCAAAACAACTCAAACTCTGCTTATCTCATGTCCACAAATATGTCTTATTAATCAAAGTCACAAAAAGCATCATTTCACACACACTCTGCCTCACCACTGCACACACAACTAATTCATGGTGGCGTGGATTCTCTCGGAGTGGCTCTCTTTCTTACGGCCCGCTGAGCCGGGCGCACGTGACCAACTCCAAGTGAAACACTCTAGATGGCTGCTGGCATCCTTAGGCCAAAAAAGACAGTTCAGTGAGCGGCCAAAGCATCTGGGGAAAGGTGTGGGTGAAGAGCTTGACTGTGCTAATGAAATGAGTTAACCTTGACTGGGCACAGGCGCCGCGGACAGTATAGAGGTGTTACAGAGATCCAGGATCAGACTGTGGGTGGGCTGACACGCTGCTGGCTCTCCAGCTTGATACACCAACGCACGTCAGGAAGAACACTGGTGCAATGATGTATCTCTGCAGGACCCGCTGCAGGTCCTTTGGCAGCGTATAACACATTTCTGCTTAAAGGAATAGATAAATAACTTCCTTGTTGCGTGTTAGATAAAAAAGACTGATGTCACTCTCATGTCTGTTCATTTCACTGTCAGCCAATTAGCCTAGTTTAGCATCAAGACTGGAAGCAGGGGGAACAGCTGGCTCTGCCCAAAAGTTTAAAAAAAACCTAAAAAAAACGGTTGTTTAACTTGTACAAAAACTGAATTGTAAAAAGAGCATGTTGCTGGGGTTAACTGTGCTGGAGCAGAGACTTCTAGCCAGGCTAGCTGTTTTCCCCCCTTTTCCAATTTTTATGCTAAGCTAAGCTAACTGCCTGCTAGCTTCAGCTTCATATTTAGCATATTAGCATGTGAGTGGTATTAATCTTCTCGTTTAACTCTCAGCAGGAAAGCAAATAAGCATATTTCCTAAAATGCAGAACTATTCCTTTAATGAACTTCATCATTTTCCAATAACATCAGCAAGTACGTATCTTCACCTGCTTTTTATTTTCTATTTTAATGAAATGCTAATCCACTGTTACTGCAAAGCCACTATTCGTTAAAACAACACTTTTTTGCTGTTTTTTTAATTCATAATTAACGCCACCTACTGTATTTTAAAGTAGAATTAAAACATTTTATGGAAATGGAAATGCACAAAACAATGGAAAATAAAAAGATGACATCAGCCAAGGATCCTCAGCAAAGCCAGATGTGAGGAATTTCTAATGCTTTTATGACATTAGTCACTGGCCTCCCTGTGGGGAATTATACAGCAGCAGCACAGAATTACCATATAATGCACTCTTTCTGTAGCTAGAAATCCTACAGCAGCTTCTGTGACGATGATAACTGCGGGCCAAATGTAGCACAAACGTCAACGTGTGTTGTACTGCAGAGCTGCATAACTGGGATGTATTATTCATTCTCACATGGCCAACCTTTTAAATGTTTCCTGAAAGCTTGAGCAGGAGTGATATGACCTGACATCTGCAAGTGCACTCGGTAAGTGTCCTCCAGTCACTTCATTTTACTCTGTGTTCACATCAGTTAGATCACTTCCTCTCCCTTGACTTTTGTGATATTCTTGGGAATTGTGATAAGAACGTTTAAATATTCTATGCAGTATTAATTAATAAGGATTTCTGGATCTAATCATGCTGAGGTATTATGGGTCTAAATTAGTTATTCTCATATGTGTGGACAAGCAACCACTCTGTCCCTGTGGACAGTCCCACAGTACATGTGTTAATGATGGATTATGAATGAGCAGCACATAATACTGTAAACATACAGTGAAATTACAACAACAGCATTATTGGCATGTGAAAAGCTTGTAACTCCAGTAAATGTTATTCACTTCAAAGTTTTGGGGTTTTTTTTTTTAGTTTTTAAAAATGTAAGAAAGAAATGATCAGCAGATGAAAACATTTTTAAGCATCTGTAACTGGTATATGAACATTTACTAAATGATTTGCAATATGAAAGTTATCATCATACAAAATACATCTATATTTATATGAATATAAGATATGGGCAATGTGTTATTTATTTGTTATACTTACTAATTCATCCATCCAATCACAAATATTTGATCTGGAATGTACCCATGTGCTATTAATCATTCATTAACTGTTTATACACCTTTTTTTCCATAGGAGAGGTTATAATTGTTGATAAATACATTATTAAGTACGTATAAATGTCTTATAAACAATTAATTTATTAAATACTGCTTACAAATGCTAAATTTGGGGGTGGGTGTTAAAGTAAAGTGTTGCCTGAAAATATTAGATTATATAATGATGATAAATCGGCGATACAAGGTTTTCACTTGGCACAGATTACACTGTATGTCAACATGAAAGAGCAGTGTATCATGAACTCACTCCGCCATCAGCCAAACACTGAGAACGCTGCCATCTAGTTCTTTATCCACCAGAGCTTCGACGTCTTTGATGGCCTGATTCAGAGTGCCAGGCTGAGGAGACAAGAATGCACGGGTGTCACTTTCTAATTTTCCATTGTGACAATCATAGTGTGTGCACAGACAAGCTTAAGGGGGTAATCTTTGAGGCAGATGTGCAGCTGGGACTGGTACTCCAACAAAATGTCAGAGTGTCTGTGTGTCAAACAAAATAACAATAAACAATAACAAGAGGCCTCAGCGTATAAAAAATGACTGCAAATGAATAAAGCTGAGCGTGCATTTTCTGCGTACAAATGTGAGTAACTCGGGTATTTGAAGAAACAAGGAGCTACATAGTATCACACACGTACATATGTTATTGTCAACTACTAAGAGCATGTCGGTGCAAGCCACACTCACACTGTCACTTCTAGAAAGTGCAATTCAATCCCTGCACTATGTTTTACTATTTCAATGCCAGTATGAAGAACTTGAAAAGATAAAGAGTTCATACTGAGGGCTCCTGACAGTCTTACTGTAATCTGAGCCTAGCGCTAAGCCAGCCTGGCAACATGGGATGTGTGACTGACTTCCCATGGCAATCCTATTCAACAGGCCTGCTATAAACACTACCTTTATGATGCTGATAATATTCAGCTCATTGTTGACACTGTGTCACAAAGGAAAACTTTGCTTTGGTGTTGTTTTACTTGACTACATGGTAATGCAACCTTATACTGTATATACAGGAGGCGGCACAATAACAGGAAAAGCTAAAAAACAAAAAAACAAACCACATAGTACCGCCCTGCTTCTTGTTACTTAGCAGCCCACAGATACTGATATATCTACGATAGGCTAATATCCGCTGATCTATTGGTTTTGTTTTTAAATATGAATCATTTTATGTGAGTAAAGGTAGGGGTACCACAATGTAAACATACTCAAGTTACAAGTGAAAGAACTACACTCAAAATTTGACTTAAAGGTGCAGTGTGTGGAATTTAGAATTTCATAATCATAAGTATGTTTTAATTAGTGTATAATCAATCAGAAAATAAGAGCCCACAACCGACAAACCAAACGCTGGCTCTAGAGATGGTCTTTCCTGTTTTTTGCGAGTTTCGCAGCCACAGTAGGTTCACCTACATGCTTGGAATGGGAGATGGAGGGGAGAGATATTCAGCAACCTTGTCACAAGATGCTACTAAATCCTACACACTGCACCTTTAAGTAAAAGTACTAATGTATTACCATTAAATATACTTTAAGCATCAAAAGTAATAATAGTAATGATGCAGAATAGTCCCTTTTTGAGTGTTACTTCTACAAACGTTTCAGATGGTTTTAAATAAAAATCTTAACCTGAAAATTAACTAGTAACTACAACTGTCAAATAAATGTAGTTGAGAAGAAAGTGGCTACAGTTTTATCTGTGAATTTTAGTGGATTAGAAGTATAAAGTAGCACTAAATGGAAATATTAAAAGTAAAGTAAACTGTAATTAAGTGGCCACACATTGAGCCACTGATTGCACAGGTGTTACTTCAGCACCTGTAACAAGCCAAGATTAGAAAAAGATTAATTTTCATGACTTTTAAATTGGCAAGGGTCCTAATGTCGAGTCTTTACCCTCAACACGAAAAACCTCCCGATCTTAAACTTGTCAACAGATGGCTCTACAGAGATGGCTCCGGACTGTGAGGGAGCCTCTCTGCCTTCCGCTGCCCGCTTCTCAGTGTCCGCTGTTGGGGCAGGAGGCTGCAGCTCCTCCGGTTCTGCGGGGGAGCTGAGCTGCTGCTGCTGCTGCTGCTGGTGCTGCTCCTCCTGCTGCTGCTGCTCCTGCTGCTCCTCTTCACCTGGAGCTCCTGCCTCCTCAGCGTCTGCCATCATCGCTCTCCAAAACACCTGTTAAAAAGGATTACCAACAATCATCACGTGTAGCTACTTATCCATGAAAATAATGCACCTCAGTCAGTTTCTGTCAATAGAGAACAAGGTCATATTTCCCTTCAATGACTTCTTCAAAAACGAAACTTAAGTTGCTGTACATATAATTTACTTTGGAAAGGGTAAATCACCGTGGGTTAACACTTGAAAGTAATACTGATAAAGAGGATTTACTTACAAGTAATTATCGTGTCCGCAGAAGGTGTGGAAGCACAGACTAAGAAGCAGAAGCAACAGGTGCATACTTCCTTGTTCCGTATATAACAATTATTTTTTTGAAGGGGCGTAGACAGTAACGGCAGCAGCAGACAGCCAGAGCTACCTGCATCTCATCTATATCTTTCACCTGGCTGACAGACTGGCCACCAGGACTGCACGATCATTTCAGTTTAATGTACAAGAGTGTTGTAGGGTCGGGTGTGGACGTTAACTCCATTTACCTGACTTTATTGTCGTTGTGTGCTTTTTAAAGGTGGATTAACCTGTGTGAAACGGGTCTTCAACTCCACACAAATGTGAACAATCCAATGAAAGCCACACTAATTAGTCAGATTTTACTTCGATACTGGGTTTCTTTCTGACTGAGGAAACAATGACCCTCCCTGATATTGATCCTGATATTGATCCTGATATTGAGTGATTTAGTTGATCTCGTTGACCCAATGCTGATGTGGCTGGTTTGTTTAACCACTGCTGGGTCCTTAGTGTGGGTTTACATGCAAATTGGTTTAGATCAAATTTATAATTTGGCTGGTTTGGAACATGAAAAACCTTGTTATTTACCCCCTTACAGGACTCTATAGTATCCAGGTTCCTGATCATCATCATCATCTGTGTTCAGTTGTGTCTTCATTCCTCTTGTACCAGCAGAGCACAGTGAGAAACTTGGATCAGGTGTTTCACACAGTATACTGGTTTCTATTGGGGGACTCCAGGTAGCATATCTGGATTTCTAAAACTTGGGATAAGGTGTTAACATGTGCAACACATAACCAGGATACTCTAAAAACACAATAATAACCAGGATACTAATGTGCATGACAAGACGTGCAGGTGTGAACCAGAATATTGTAAAAAGTAATGGAGCCTATAATATGCTGGCATACTTTTGACCATATATTGTATATTTTTCTGCTTTCATTATTGATATCAATAGGTCAGTGACACTAATTAAGGGAGTGTATATTGGATTTATATTTATATAAGAAATACCAAGAAATGGCCAGAAATACGACTGAGTTATGCTTTGCTCCCTGTGTATACTGTATATAGGTAATTGTTTGCTAACAATTACAGGCTTGCCACAACAGCTGTTTCTCAACTTGATTTAGAGGGCTTTCTTCCCCTCACCAAATGGCCAAATAAAAGATAAGACAGAAGAAAGATTGATGCAGTAAGGTTGCACTTATTTTCTTTCAGGAATAAATCACATTGATCTGTCTGGCTTGTATAAGCACAGTTCAGTAATACATTGAATCAAGGAACAACCGGGATAAAAGCATTAGTTTCCACATATTATACTGGTGTGTTTTTTTATAGGAGGGTTACATATTTGTCCAGCTTGAGTATTTTTAATAGAACATATTGTCTCAGTTATTTTGATATTTTTTGGGTAACTCACCTCATACAAATTACTTCCTTCAGTGACACTGCAGTCATTTACATTGTATATAAAGAGGAGAAACTGAAAAGGCATAAATATATATATAAAATGTTGCACAATGATCATATTTTTGTAGTCAAATCTTTGTATAGTGAACTACAGTTTGTGGAGAAAGGAATACATTTTGTAAAGGCGTAAAACATGACTAACACCATCAGATTTCGATTAAGGCTCATTAACAACCACAGACAAATATTAGATCATCAGTGGTTATCAGTTAGGTTGAACCTTATCATAGTGCCCTTTGCTCAGCGGTTGAATTGGAACATTTATATTTATCCGAGTCAGTTTGTATTGCTTATTTCAATCATTTGCACTGGATCAAGTCTAAAGAATGATACATTGTGTTGTATTTTAAGTCTTGGTGAACATAGAGAACGATTGATGGCTGCCTAGATTAACCTTACAAATTTTTAGACTTGTATGTTCTTGTGCAACACACTATTTTTACTGTTTATGAAAGATTTAGCTCGCTTTGATTTCCCTCTCTCAGGCTTATGTTCCTGTCTTGACATCTTTTCCTAAAATACCAGTGAATGGCATTCATGATTCGACTGGACAATAACACAATCAAGCAATTGTGGGATGAACCAGATCATTGAAAGCAAATAAGACTTTTTGCCTCCCACAAATCCTTGAATAGCATCTCCATTTAAACATCAGTCTGCGTGTGAGCTAATATTTTCTGACATAGCATAGTGTAAGGCCACTCTTTCCCAATCACAACTCTGTCAGGGAGCTCTTCCAACGCCTTGTTGCAAGTTTAAAAACCGATCCAGTTGTAATCTGCAGCCGTCAAAGAAATGTAGACACATTTCTAAAGGCGTTCTTTCTGCACGGCTGCTTAGCTACTCCCACGGGCTGCAGGCTGAGATTTTCATGGTTTTAACATTGTGTGAATGGCCAGTAGCTTTCAGTCCAGATCATTTGGGTTTTTTGGTCTGCAGTCAAGTAATTACTTCTAATCAATCCTCAGCTTTTTTGCTTCACTGATGGGTTAATAATGAATTTTCTGAAATTCTCTTCTGCTCAAACTGAAGCACCGCTGTAAGAAACTGGAATTTCTCTAAAATCTCCATGAAATCCACAAATCTCCTTGCTGTTGTTCCTTTATTTGATTCTGTGATGACTGCAAACCAAAAGACCAGAGTATAATTGAATCACAGACCTGGTGGTAGTTTTATGGAAATGTCTCAGCAGGATAGCACCATCATATTGGATTTTTGCTACTACACTCTTTACGTAAACCAGTGAACTAAGAAAGCCTTTGCCCCGCGATGCATCATATCACCCGGAGAAGCGAGGATAAGAATAATCCATATTGTTGTATCTAGGCCAAGTAATCAACACTGCATAACTGGAAATGTTCGCTGTTGCCAAGCTGTGAGTGTTTCAGTTGGTGCTGTAAGTCCTTCGGTTTATGCTTCAGTCTCTCCATGCAGTTTTTTGGTGCTCTCCAAAGACATACATGTTTATCACTGATGGGATTTATCATGAATTAATAATAGGTTAAATAATACATGTCATATTTCTGGTGGATGTTTTAGTTGAAACACTGTTGCATGTAGTGCATTATAATAGCATGGTGAGCAGAGCAGCATGTGTTTTCCTTTGTTGCTAAGAGCAGTTAATGCCCGTCAGTAACTTAATATTATCTTGCATATTATAAAGCATATCTCTGTCTGTTTTGTTGTATTTTAGCTGTAGTAGTGTGTGATGTTATAGTATGTATGTATTCTGTGTACATATAAAATGTATGCTCAACAGACTTTCATCAAAAATCAGTACAAACTGATTTTCACATAAACTCCCTAATGCTCCTATTAACAATAAATAATAATTTAAACCAGCTATAATTCATATTCTTTTAATAACAAAGAATCAAATCATGACGTGTAATGTAACATTCATACTGACAAACACACAAAGAATTATTCCCACACTCTGCACTTAACATTAGCATTACACAGCTTTATAGTGTCTTTCAGCTTCTTGTTTTTGTTTTCAGCTCTTCAAATTTACTTTCAGCACTCTCAAAGTGTTGTTTTCAGCCACAGAAGGCAGCTGTTTTCAGCAACAAAAAAACTTAAAAACCGACTGTACACTACCTACTCAACACCAACCAGCAAACAGACTAAGTTAACAACTAGCTGGTGAACATAGTGGAGCATTTAGCAGCTCGGGAGCTGGTGGAGACCAAAAACAAAGATAAAAGGAGAGTACATTTTGGACTCACATTCATCAGGTAGGCAGAAACATAGCGGCGTCTCCTTGTTTCCAGTCTTTATGTTAAGCTAAATTCACCAGCTGCTGGCTCCAGCTTCACACTGTAGAGAAAGATATGAAAGTGATATTGATTTACTCATTTAATTTTTGGCAAGAAAGCAAATAAGCATATTTCTTTTTCTGTTAATGGGATGAGATGATGGGATACTTTTTGTAATAATATTTAATAAAAATATTTTTTTTAAAGAAAAAAGGTGAATGAGTTTTTTTTTTAAAGAAATTATCATTAAAATATAATTATTTTCCTTCATGTTGGGCATGTTGTACACTTCTGGAAATCAACATGAGTTGAACATGAATCTGGGCCAGTGAGAGATGACATCAGTTGACTTTCCAACTCAAACATACACACAAACATGTCTAAGGGCATCCACCCTTCATCTCCAATGTTCTTAGTGGATGGAAGTAATTCAATTATGTCCGAGCACGTTTGTGTTTGTTTATCCATATTACAGTGAAGCCTGATTTAACTCTCCTGAGATATCACACGGGATCAGCAGATGTTGCGTAGACCTCTGTGACCCCGTAAGTTCCACAGTCGTGATCTGTGTGTGTGCAGTGGCTTGCTGAGGCGTAGCAACACTGGCAGCTTCTTTTTCCCCTGCTTAGCCCGTGAGTAATGCTCAGACCAGAGCGCGGGGGCTGGGCCATGAGGGTTCATTAACTCAGCTGAAGCCTGATGAGCTGGAAAACTCCTAACCTTCAATGTTTAGGCCCAGCAAAAGATCCAGAGAGGATTATAATTTCACCCAGCATGGCAAACGGCTTTCTTTCATTTATTTTTTTACGACTGATCAACAGATAATACAAAAAATAAAGGTGCCTTGTTCTTCAGAGCATTTATATAAGGTCCATGGTTTGAATATATGCAAAACCCCATCAGGTTCCCTGGCAGAACAAGAATATATAGCACAGATAATATAATGAAGGGAAACACTTCCTTGTACAAATATTCCATAAAGCAAAAAGCATGTAAATGAATTTCTCAGACCAGTCACAGCCATTCTCATAGTTTCTTTAGTTAACTTCAACTTTTAAGTTAACTTTTGCATTTCAGTTGAACTCTACTTAATTCTTTCAGACAGTTAAGTACTCAGGACCACTGTATGCTATCTTCAGTTGACAATGATGTGGCGTGGGAGAGCTGCAAATACTGACCGCGAGCTGACCACAGTGCTTACTGCCCAGAGGCTCCACTTCCAGATGACTGCAGACAACTGTTTCACTTGACCTTGGCCGTTATGACCAGCAGTCTGAGACCTGACCTGTCAGGTATGGTTCACAGGGACTTTTTAGGTCAATGATGGGCGTTTCAGGGGAGTCTGAGCCTGAAAGTCTGGTGCCTGCTGAGCCTGAAAGTGATATTACACACATAAATCAGTGTGACATGTGGCTGTCATTTCCCAAAAGATAAAAGGTTCAAGGCCGTGACCTTCGTTGTTCTATGACAAAGCTTCACATGGATGGCTTGTGGTTCATAAACTCACATTTGAGGTCAAGAGATGGCATGTAAAAGTTCAGCTGAAGGCAACTAGTAGTACCCATGCTTTAAAAGAAGCAACTAGGACAATAAAACTGCATTTTAAAAGTGTGTTTTGTTTTAAGGAATAGTGACATTTTGGAAAATACATTTAAAATACGATGAGAAGGTCAATACAGTGCCACTCTGATGTCTGTGCATTAACTATACAGCCAAAGCCAACATACGGTTAGCTTAGCGTTAAGACTAAAAGCAGTGGGAACCAGTGAGCTTGACTCTATTCAAAGTTCAAAATCCTTATATAGTTAGGTTGCGGCAACCTGACAAGACTGCAGAAGTCACTACTTTCAGCTAACAAGTAACTCCACATGAACCCAAAGGTGAGGCAGTAACTTTAGCTTAGCTAAGCGGGGAAACAGCTAGTCTGCCTCTGTCCAAAGTTAAAATATATGCACACTAATGAACACATTGTATCTCATTTGTTTAATTCATACACAAACAAAAATGTTAAAAAAAGTTGTTATTGAACCTTTTTCTTTTTTTTAACAAGTCCTCTGAATTAAAATGGACCAAATATGTCTTTTGATCATAAGCTTTCCGGGATGACAAGGTGCCGTATTGGCAATAATTGGCAGGAGAACATCATTTGCCCATGCTTGCCAAATCTGTAACAAATCACTGTTAAAGAATAATTATTTTTTATAGTGTGGCAATGCTGTGCTAAAGGTCTGGATAGGTTTAGGCAAAAAAAGTTAAATACTTTGTTAGTTTTTGGGGAAAATCATGGTTTAGGTTAAAATGATCAGATTGTTGAGGTTAGAGAAACGTGGTGATGGTTAAAGTTACTACTTAGACAACATTCATTGTCATGGCTACAATAATACACAAGGGCTTGAGGTTAAGGTAAGATTGTAGTTATGTTTTTGTTTAAAAAAAAACACAAAAAAAACGATCCCGACTTGAAATGTGATTGTTGTTGAAAACAGGTAATAAACAACGGTCTTCTTTGGCAAAGTCCAGTGTTGGGTTATAGCCTCCATTTTCCCCCCTTTCAGAATGAGGAAAGTTGTCAAAAACACATATACATCATCTTAACTGTGGCACTTCTCCAAGTCATAATTATAAATAATTACAATGACTGCTGGTATCCCTCACTTAAATATAACCATAGGTCATTTTTGAGTGACTGACCTTAAGA
Organism: Scomber scombrus; assembly: GCF_963691925.1. NCBI lineage: Eukaryota > Metazoa > Chordata > Actinopteri > Scombriformes > Scombridae > Scomber > Scomber scombrus. Next base: position 7,194,584 of record NC_084977.1, on the reverse strand, counting down.
CGTACTGGGTCATTTTTCTTCATTATGTTGTACCCACCGTTTGATACCTATCGCTGTTTCCCTGCTGTTTTCAGTCTTTATGCTGGAGAAAACACAATGTACAGAGAATGGCATGACTGGTTTATCGGTAGGGGCCGGCGACAAATTCTTACCCATAGCAGGTTAATTCGGCCTTGGGTGGCATTGGTGTAGACCTTGATCGTTCCAAACAGTGTATGGTTACTGCACAATACAAAGTGATTTTTCAACAGCAAAATCTCACAGAGCAAAAGACATGCAGTATTGTTCAAAAGGGGCTGAATCAGTGTCATAGCAGAGACAATAAGATTGATATAGGTTCTGAGGCTGAAATCTAGCTACAGTTAGATTGCAAGATTGTGTAAATACCACATGGGTAATAATAGATATGGTATCAAATCATAACAGCAGAGCGGGGATACAAGCAGTTCAAACAAGCCTCCCCCCCCCCAATTTCATTCCCAATGCCCCACATTTAAGCATGCAAAGCGTTTTCCCCCACGGTGCTAAACCTCAAGTGAGTCTCATGAGTTCAGTTATGGTGCAAATATCACACATGGCTAAGAGCTGTATGAGTGTGCTTAAGCCTGCATTCAGTTCAGTCCGGGGAGAGAGAGAGATAATCTGGCCACTAAGTGGCAGTGTTGTTCCAGTGATGATACAACACCAGCAGAGCATGGAGAGGAGTCGACTGGGAGCAGATTCATGTTTTACATGTGTGATTACAACATGTTTAACATAAATTAACTCACCAGTCAACCTTTTCTTATTTGCCAACAACCTTACAGTGATATAGTACATATAAAGTATCATTCCTGCTTACGGTACACTAAATGCATTCATGTCAGCACCCTCTGTCTTCCCTCTCTTGCCATCCTGATTCTGTCTTGTCTTTCTCCCATCACCTCTGACTGTAAAACAGACAAGCCCTCCTGGCAGATGTCATTATCAATCCAGGCTGTTTTTGTGTGACATAGTGTGTCATTCTGGACATGCTGACTGCTCCCACTTGGCCTATCCGTGCAGCGTCAAGCACCGATCAGATATCAAACAATTCATCAGAAATCGGGATGTTTCTGACTCATCTGAGTAGCATTTTAGCCTTGAGCTCAGTGAGACTGGCACTGAAAAGTAGCCAGAAAATGTCTGCTTTGATATGTGGTACTAACAGGAGGATGAAAGCCAGATTGGAGCTGATGAATTAAGGATGGCAAGTAACACATTTATTCTTAACTGCTGCCTTTGAGCAAGGCAGTATATTTTCAGCCTTGTTGCTGTCCTGACCTTGCTCATTTGATATTATATAACCTCTTAACTCTGTAGGAATAGTGTTTTGAAACTTTCATCTCTACAAAACAAGCATCAGCAATTCTTTTCCCGTTTACTCATCTTACAACAGAAACGTGAAACTTTGACAAGACTTCTGAGGTTTGCAGGTTATTACATCATGGGAGTTTCAGTCAAGGTGAGTAATATTACTGGGGTTTCCTGGAAACATACGACCTCCGTCAGTATAACTGGTAGGATGAAGGCATTAAACTGCTGTGGGTTTGCTCGTAAACACAATGCAGCTCTGGTGATACAACAGCACTGATTTCGCTTTCGGTAACTTATAGCTTTACATGTTTCCCCATGTGCTGACGTGTCAGTAACATATACAGTGTGTGAGGTCCTCTGGGGAACTTAAACATACACAGTCACTCATGGAAATACCAGCTATGCAAAGTGCCAATGCTTTCTTTAAGCATCAGCAACATTTCACCTTAATTTGATGTCAAAGTAAAACTTCAGTTGAAGGCCAAAATGAGCCATAATTTACGCTGCTTATGGTCCCCGTGTTTCTGGAGTGCCTGAGGTGAAACAACCATTCAGGAATTCATACAAACAATGCTCCACCTCTACTTAGTAGAAGTTCACAGATTTGTCATGCAATGCCTGTAGGAATACAGTGCATTTTCTGCTCTGCCGCAAAATCGCTTTCTGCTCCACTGACATTCTCTTGCCCGTTTGTTGGGGCAGTGCACAGCCTCATGTGATTTATTGAGCCTGATTGCAAGACGAGCAGTAATTCCCTGCTTCCCTGCCATCATTAACAGTGTGTAATGCTGAAACAGGCTTGCCTAATTTTTATTGTTCATTTCCTTCATTTCTTGCTGAATAAATGGGTTTTCTGCACAGCTCATGCGGAGTAGTTTCAACATATGCCGCTGTAAGCCTGTGCTCTGTTTAGTTGATAAACTTTTGTGTGCAATTGCGGAACATTAAACCAGTAAGGTGCATGTGAGGATGATGCCTCAGCTACGCCTCCATCACATCATCGCCCACAGTGTCACATCTAACAGAGGAGACGGCACCAAACACTTCCTTTTCAAGTGTTTCTTTGGGAATGAAAGGCAATATGAGACAGAAACCCGGAAAATGAGGAGGAATTACAACAAGGTAGCCACGCAGGCATCAGGACTTGGAGATGATGAAACAGAAGCCCACTTTAGAACAGAGAGCCCTACAAATCTTACAAGTCCCCAGTTTATCAAAGCCAATCCAGGAGGCAAAGAACCTCCTTCCCAGTCATTTCATGCCCTCACGCAGTCTCTCATCTCCGCAGGAAGGTGAAGTTTGAAACCAGATAAATAGTACCCCATTTACCAGCAAGTCAAACACCTTGATTTCCCCCGCAATATTTGTTCAGTGTAGCTGGGTGACATTTCATCTGGAATTTGAGCCTTTGCTTGTTTGTAAAAAGGGGTGCGCAATGGCTACTAAAAATAGCTCCATTGACCCACTTTTTCGATAGGACTCACTGGCATTGTTGGAAAGGATAGATCACATCACACAAGACCTTTAATAGAACCATAGTCATCCTCTCTTCAGTATAATCTTGAGGTTGCGATGACATAATTTGCAACATCCTCTTCTTTTATTTAACTGCCCAGCAAGGCCCATCTCTGGTTTCGTTTAAATTGTGGCGAAGGCCATGCATCACTGCGGTTTCTCTGCTGTCAACGATCTGTTTGAACATGGACAGGGCTGCCTTAGAAAGTACTTATTACTTTCAGCAGCTGCCATAAGGCTATAACTGTGGACTACCGTAACAAGACATCTTTATTGTCCGTCTTTTACCCTTTATTGGTATCAAGCTCCAGTATCCAGGCAGGTGAACTTAGGTATCCTTAGTGTTGAAGATTAAAGTAGCCAGTTTTTTTTTTAAATTGAAATTATATATCCACACATTTGTGTTTAGGGGGAAATTTCCATTTCAAACCATCTAAATAGAGCCATTCAAATTGGTGTGATGTTGATCTTTAGCCTCTTGAAATGTATCGCTGCAGTGACCAGTAAGCTATTAGCTAAATGCAGCTAAATAAGTTGTAACACCTTAGCAACATGTAGCCTACTGCCATTAAGAGTGCATGAAAATTAGCAAAAGTAGCAGAGAAATCAAAATAGCTAGCTTAAAAATAATGGGTACATAGTTTAAATATTTAGCCAAAAGAGGACAAACATTTTAAATAATTAGCCAAAAGTAATGGATAGAGTAGTATTTTTTAGTGGCTAAAACAGTCCCTGAAAACTAGCAAAAGAAGCAGAGAAATGAAAATAAATAATAATAATTAACCAAAAGTAGGGTTAGGTGGCTTAAAGTAAAACAGTTGAAATCATTAGTTAAAAGTATTGGATTAGGTTTAAATACAATAGTTAGCTAGCTACAGTAGTTAGCTAAAGAATTAGCTAAAGAATTAGCCAAAAGTACACTATAAACAAATATTAGATAAAAGTAAAGTATCTAGTTGAAAAGATTGGTTAAAAAGTAAAAGAGGAAAGCTCCATGTCCGCCAATCCAAAAGATGTATAGTACAATATTTTAAACATGATGGGTGGTGTTGAAACAAGAAAGCTCATCTGATAAGAATGAGGAGGTACGTCAGACAGGACAGGTTGGGAACCATGAATTGAAGGGACCCGTGGGGACGTGTGTGAACTGTTTGGTTGACTAGCTTTGTGGTTGAGAAAGGTCCGAAGCAGTGGAGGGTAGTGAATGGCTTGTATCCAAAATGGTCTGCTGATTTTTTTCTCTTTGAACTCTTTTTAGGCGGAGCGTAAAATCAAAAGCAGCAAAAGGTACCTTACAGAATCTTCCAAAAGAAATCAAGGCATGAGGGAAAAACAAAGGCAAACAAATCCTACATTTGAAGATTATTGAAATCATGGATGCTGTACAATATATATCCTAAATCCACATTACTATCTACACATAAGGGATGAATGGCTCTGCTATATTAAAAACATTCTGAACCTAACATTTTCTGCAAAGTGAGCTGCAAGTCATCTAATGGAAGCGATGATAAGTGTAAAATCCTGGACAACTCCCCCGACACCTTCTTGTAGATGTGAATCCAGACAGCGTGCTCTGAAGTGCTGCACTTTCATGGGAGAAAAAAGAGGCCTGCTCCTATGGCAACAGAAAATCAGTTAAATGAAGACAAACAGGAGGCCTCTGAACCTCCACCTACACACCCACTAAAAAACACAACCTCCTTTCACAAATCCATCAATGTGGTAACTTTGTAGACTCGCTGAATGCTAATGGCTCATAGCATACGCCGCTTAAATAGGTCACGACTGGGAATAATTGTATTAACTGCTGCAAATAGAAATAAACAGGGAAAGTGAAGAACGGTAAATGGCTTGTTGGGATCTTGAGGGAGGTACTCAGTGTCACATTTTGGCTTTTTGTAAAAAACGCCATCTTCTTAAGAAAGCCAATTATGAGCAGAAAGACGAGAAAGCAAAAATGTCCTTAAGAGAAGTTTAAACCTGATAACATCCTTCAGAAAATGAACTTCAATGATGTACACTCATATCTGAATAACATATAATATGACTTTGGAGCTCTTACTCTACTTTACCTTACATCTCTGACCTATTGTAGAGAATGCATTAAACAGCGATTAGGATTAAGAGGTCTGTAATTCAGAGGCGAATAAGAACTAAAAGGCAAACAGAAAGTTACTTTGTCTTGGTAGTCCAGTCCACCGTCTCCTTCTGTTGCTGGATCTTCCCAACAGTGTTTGAGTGTCATGACTGTTCTTGAGACACGAAGCCAAGAACAAGCTGTTCTCTGAGCGGCCCACAAATATGTGCAGTGGGGGCTTTTGCAGTGAAAACAGCAGGAAGTTGATCAATGCTTCAATCGGCCAAAAGTGAATCCAGCTGGTCAGATCCTCACACATAAAACATGTTTGCACAAATGCTCTTAAGCAATATCATTATATCCAGAATCAATCTATGTGTTCATCCAAAGCGTCAGATGAACCCTTGTGGCAGTTGATTCTTATTTCCTAGTTTCATCTCAAACAAATCTCTTTACCCGTCTGTCTTGGAAGCTACATTTACTCGACAGCACATTCGTAATGTAAGCTTTTCTACTCTCTCAGGCTGGCGAGAGCAAGGTATTCTTAAATGTTTGAACAGATGGCTCCCAAGAAGTCTGGAGGTAAAAATAAAAACATGTGCGTGAGGCTTGAGAGCTCAGAATGCCATCTATTCTTCATCCCTTATCTCCTCTGGGATCCCGGCCTGGGGGCTGGCGGTTTTGGAAGCGCATGCACACTTGGCCAAAAACAACAGCCAAATGGTAATATATAATTTTGAGCTTTGCAACAATATGAAAGCATTCCACTGTGAGCAGTGTTGTAAATGCAAAATCCTGTCTTAAAAGGCTAAATTGTATTCTGAATGCATACACAGAATCCCATAAAATAAACTGAAAATATTGTTTATTCTTTCATTCATTGACCTGCATCAGCTAAAGATCATGTAGAGTATCGTTAAAATTACATCAGATTTGCTCAGTTTTTTTGGCTGACTGACTTTATTTTCTCAAATTTGACTATGCTAAATCATTATTACCAATATTTACAGTCTCACCCTGGATTTACCTACATAATTAGCCACTTTATTGTAATGGAAAATATCTAAAAAATGTCAAAAATTATCATATTGAAAACTGTTGAATTCCAGCAATGACAAAAATGCTAGCAGTATTCCCTGTAACTACCTTTAACTGGTGATAGAGTGGTAGAGAGAGTTTTAAATAAGGCTAACCATACTAGCGACTCTGCATTTTGGCAAAGTGGTGCTTTGAGCTAATGCTAATAGACTCACAATGGCAATGATGTTTAGCAGGTGTAATCTCTACCATGCAACATATTAGTTTAGTAGCTAATTAGCACCACAGACTATTTGTCTGTTTAGTGCTAATCATAGACTCTATCTATATATTTAGACTATGATTAGCACTTAACACAGAGTGCAGCTGAGGCAGATGTTAATGTATTGTAGTAGTTAAGCCAATAGATTAACAATAGATATCAGGGAAGACATCTTACTAAATATTAAGCCTTTAACTCACTTTTTTATCAAGCACTACTGCAATTTTTTTAATATGTTGTATTTTTTATTTTTATTCTATTTTTATCCATTTTATATTACATTGTTTTTAAAAATGTATTTCCTCTTTCGTTTTGGTTCTTTTTAAACATTTCTCTATGTCCCTTTTATGTGAAGCACTTAGTGATGTAATTTCATTTGTTGTACAGCACCTTGAGCTGCATTTATTGTATGAAAGGTGCTATACAAGTAAAGTTATTATTACTACTCAGGGTAGTTAGTTTTTCTAGTATTCGATAATAAACCACATAACGGAACATAATAAACATAATTAAATATAAAGTGTATGTATATTTGAAGTCTTTACTAATTATGGCCCACGATGAAAGGTCTGGGCTTCATCCTCTCAGTGTCATGGATACCTGTACTGGATTTTCATGGCAATCCATCGAGGAGTTAAGATATTTCAGTCTGGATCGAAGCAGCAAACCAACCTACTGACATACAACATTACACCCATCCACCATGAAAACTACTATTTCTATTTTAGAGTTTTTTTTAAATGTATGTTCTGTTAAGTAAGCCCTCAGAAACTAAACCTCATAAAAATAAGAAAAAGTTTACCATAAACATGCCAGATTGATTTTTGTTGATGATAACCTCCTAGAAGTAAGCTGTTTGAAAAGGTTATAGCTCTGAAAACTGCAGTGACCCCTGGAGATTTGATTTGGGCCTAACCAACTTCAATTGAATGATAGAGGGCTCAACGAGATTAAGTTATGGTCATCACATTTTTCAACAAGATATCGCAACTTAAATGTGCCCTATTAAATGGTTGAAAAAAGAATTAAAGGATTAAATATCTAATTTTACATGAAGACATGTTACAAACTGTAACCTGAACAGCAACTCTGTAGTAATTCTGTGAATTTTGAGCTCCTCGCAGGTCTAAGCGTCTATCTATCGCCTCTGCAGCATCACCACAGGGCTGTAGAGACATTACTAACTGTGTTCAAGGACCCAGTTTTTCTCTTTCTCGTATCCTAAATCATCAGGCCGCCCAAATTCTACCCTAGAGAAAAACATTTGACAGAAACAAAACATAGATCTCTCCAGTTTTTCAATGTATGCCTGGGGAACATGCAAGATGAAGACACAGTGTGAAGGGTGACATGTATAAAACATGAGCAGATTGGGAGAGCAAGGTGAGCACTGAACACTGAACACTGCGGTGCAGGCGAGTCTGAATAGAGACTGTATGTCTGATTTATGACCCCATAACCTTTTAACCTGAAGATTTTAAGCTCTCATAGTACATTTCAATTAATTTTAGAGCGATGTCAGTTGGCTTGCCCTCGGTTCATCCAGAGATACTGTACTTTAGCTCATACAGTATGCCTTCAACAAGACAGAGGAGAGTACCCTCAATTCACACAGCAGAGCCACTTAATGCACAGCGTGTACTTGTCCTCACAGATAAAGAAGCCCATGTTCTTTAGGTACAATGGGAAAGGTTTAGAAAAACGGAGATGTAAAATTGGAATAACACAGGAATAACATGTGTATAGGAAGGATTTTCCCATTAATTGTTTCTGAGAGCAGGAACAAAACATTATCTGCATTGTTGGAAATCCCACATCAAGTCTTTGCCACTCAAAGAGTAGAGAAAAGAGAGCTGAAAGCTACACAGAAAAACATATTACTATTTCAGCTGGTGTTGCTGCTTCCATGCTGCTCTGCAACCATTTTGAGCCATCCCTTACTCCTGCTCTTAATTGTTAATGATTTCTTCAAATGCGAGCGGGTATCGCTCACACTTTCCATCGGAAGGTGCCACATTCCAAGATGTAAATCCGAGGTTAATCCATGAATTAGTTTTCCACTGGCGGCGAGCGTGGATATTGTGTGAATGGGAGCGTGCCAGGAGCATGAGTGTGTGCTGTCTACCATGCAAACCTGAGCCACAGACAAGATCTTTCAAATGACTTTGATCATGTAGTCCTGAATCATTTACAACTGAGATGGAGAGCATGCGACACACGCGTGGCCAGTGAGTGATAAGAAGGCTAATAATAAAAACACAGAAGGCATGGTTATCCTCACAAAGGCTTATTAAAATTTAAGAAGACACGGGGGAGGGGAAGGCTTCTGATCAGGCACACGGATGTGACTAGATCTCAAACTGTTGACTAATCCATAGAAGTGAATGAAAATTTAAATTAATGTAAGAAAACCTGCATATGGTACAGCACAAAAAATAGCTTCAGATTAATCTGTGCGATATAGTCTTAAAATATGTATATACTCTCCACCAAAAATATCTGACTGTTTAGCTGCTAAATGCTAAACTATTGCTATACATGCTAGTTGCTAGCTTTTGCTGTGTCTTCAATTGCATACTTATGTATTTGCACTTAGTATTTTGATTGCATAAGTGCATTCACACTGAGAAGTATAGAAAAATGCAGTGTGCTATGAATACCTGGATAGTGTACTCAAAACGTCAAAAAGTTGAGTGTGGAACAATCGACCAGTTGTCACATGTTAGCCATAAGCTTCTTTTTTTTTTTGGGTTAATTTAGCAGGCTGTAATGATTTGGTAGCGCTAACGATAATGTGACTGCTAATGCTAGCTGGTAATGTACCTAGCGGATCGTGTACAAACTGAAGTATGTGATTTTGAGACAGCATTTGTCTTCCTGCTGTTTAGTGTAAGGCAAGTAACATTAGCAAAGAACTGGGATACTGTTCTAAACATTTAAGTTTTGAGCTGTAAAACCAAAACTCAGACTTAAAAGACACTAAAATGCCATGCAGCTGAGAAGAACTTCAAAGTCTGGTGATAATTCTCGGTGGGTTCGTCACTACAAGTGAAACCTTTTGCATTATGTTATTTGATCAATTGTTAATATATAAATTCTTGATAAGTGCAGCTTTAAAGGGGAAGACTGGCAGTTTTTCTTGTCAATAAATCTCATGTACGGAGTCAAACTAACAATGAACTGATCTACTACAAGTAACAATTATTGTGTGTGTATCCATAGCCTGATCTATTGTGCTGGAGATCTCTGTTTTTGTCCAAAAACAATTTAAAACACATTAGTTAGCCATACCACTGCACAGGACGACATGTTCTTTCAGCAAAAAGATTACAGCCCTTTTAGTTTGTTTAGAGACAGTTCCAAAGAACAACAATGATCAAGTTTTCACTCTCTGGAGTGTAACTTTAGATGGAGGAACATGGTTTCTTCTACAAAGCTTTGCTAACCCTAACCCTTTTAACTTTGGACTGAAGTTCTTTGAGAAATTAACAATGTAAGATCAAAGTCATTTGTATTGCAATGTAATACAGAGCTTTGTGCACAAGCTTTACTTCCCTTTATAGGAATATTACTTAAAATGTTCCTGTCTTACTTGGATGAGAAGACAATTTAGTTTAGCTTGGCATAAATACTGCTAGCAGGGGAAAACTACTAGCCTCTGGCATCTGTTTAAGGCCTTTCAAAAACTCTATTGCTTTTGACTGAAATGTTGTATCTTGGTTATTTAAAATGCTTATACAACACTGTGGTGGTTAGCGCATTCACTGAAAAATGTGGGCTAATTACTGAGTGCAGACACTTTAGGCAGCACCTCAGATGTCCTGTGATCATCCTGGGGTTGTACGCTCTGCAACAATCCTGGAACTAAATTTAAACAAAATCCAGATGATCCTTCAAAGAAACTGTGAATGGCTTTAAGGTACAACATATGCAGCAAATATGCCAATTTTGAAGCTAATTGAAGGCTTTGAAACCTGTGAGGACACTGATGATATATAAATCCTAGTAAAAAAGAAAAAGCAAGGAATTTTTAAGTGTGATCTTCTCCAAAACAATTTAAGGTGCAGTGTGTAGAATTGAGTGGAACAGGATTGGCACAAATGGAATATAATATTCATAAGTATGTTTTAAATAGCTTATAATGACCTGAAAATACAAACCATTGTTTTTTGTTAGCTTAAAATTAGCCCTATATCTACATAGGGAGCTGGTCCTCTTCCATAAATCCAGCCATGTTGAACCGCCATGTTTCTACAGTTGCCCAGAACAGACAAATCAAGCACTGGCTCTAAAGAGGGCCTTTAGTATTTTTTAAACCCCTAACTAAACCCTACACACTGTTCCTTTAAGAAAAAGACTTATGCTAGCATGTACAATCTGTTAAACAACGAGAAATTCAGTTGATTCTGTTCATTGTACATTCCTTCACAAAAGAGCACTCGAGACTGATTTGGAGAAGTGAACAGATTTATGGAAAGCTGTTATAGAGGATTAACAGATGGGATCAGTGCAAAGAGTCAAGCTATTGATATTAGCCACAGATGCCAGTTTATTATACACTTTCTATCAGCTTCACACAGCTCTTACTAACATGGGAAAGGTGTCTTATTATTGAAAGAACAGTTGGACACTTATCAGCTGGCGACAACACTTTCTTCACTGTAATTACCTTGAATAAGGACAGTCAAAGAAGGACGGGTTGCTAGGAGACTGTTGCAGAAAGAGCCCAAGGAAGGCATTAATGCTGACCTTTAGCAGAGGATAAGATAAAAAAATGAAAATTACGAATAACATTGTTCATGCAGTGTATCAAATATGTTCAAAAAACAAGCAACATCGAAGAAATTGGTCATTTATTTTTTCTTAAGAACATTCACCATTCATATATGATGAATAAAGGAAGCAAACCCAAGAAAGACGTAAACCAAAGTCATTGCAGTAGGTTACAGTTTGTATGATTGAATCATCGTTTCCGTGACTCATGATATAAACAACACTTCACACTGCGGCTTTAAACATACAAGTGTTGACATTTGTGCATTGTCTTTCAGTTAGCGCTGCTGAAAGCTGGTATGACTTTTAAATGCACACCAGACGCACTGACCACTGCTGCTGACCACAGACACAGCATCCTATTTGAAATAGCAGACTAGCAGTTTCCATCGTCAGCTACCAGCAGGCACTTTAGCTGAGCTGCGTGCAGATGAATCACTCAAGTGCTGAGACACACAGAGTGACAGTGTGGTAATACAGTAAGATCATATACAAATTAGGTCACTTATCTGTCGCGGTGACATGCACTGATGTAAGACGAGCACACCTCTGTGAGAGCGAGCGCCACAGAAATGCCTTTTGGAATCGCAGCGTTCGTGTGAGAAGAAGGAAGTAAACTTTCCTTCACACTCTCAGATGGATTTCTCAATGAGCTGATAACGAACGAGACAAGGCAGATTTAGATGTTGAGACAGTAGCGGTGCAGCTGTTACAGTGTCAGCTTGCTACTTTGCTGACAAATGGTCTAAATATTACACATGGCCTATATTCAGGTGATTGATGTTGGGCTAAAACATTCACAGACACTTTTCTGACATTAATTCCCAAACTCAATCCTGTGTTTTCACAGAATTCTCGCTTCCAGGAATCTTTCCGATATAACACGAAAACTTCTCACTGCTTCTTGTCATGAGAAAGTAAGATACTGGACAAATGCTTTTTCAACAAATGAGCAAATGCAAAATAATGTAAGTATGTAGAAACTGCTTTATGAGTGAAGATAATGTCAACCTCATACCTGCAGGATCTCCTGGCTGGTAGTTGAAGCAGCTGGTGACATGTGACATGCCTACAGGAGTTCAGCGGAAACTAAACAAGGACTGCAGTGCGGTGAACTGGCCATTCCAAACAGGAAAGTCAAATGGAAAAACATCCCCTGAAAAAGAATTGACCATAATTAATTAGCTAATTAACATATCAGCATGAATAGATGGCTGGATTAATGCACGGCATCATGAACTCATTAGGGCTGTTCCAGTAACTGTTCAATAATGTGATGATATCATGCTTTGTGCATAAAAAACTGGCCTTAATTAATGTTCCATGACTACAATATTGCTGTTGTCAGGTAAAAAACTTGCATGTCTAAAACACAAGTTGCCATGATGTCATTATTATTATTTATCCGAAGCTGTAAAAAGATTTTATAGATCTATTGATTTTTACAACCATCAACAGAACATGATCTGAACATGTTGAGTTTTCTACTGACAGCAACAACAAATGATTAAGACATTAGTCATGGGATCAAAGTGCTCAGAGTTCTCGTGAAAGGCCTAAAATAAAACAATAATATGATTCTAGTGGGAAAAAAGGAGTAAATAATCATCACAGGAGAACTTACAATTACTTGATGAGAGTTAACAATTTCATATTGAATTCAATTTGCAACTGTAGCCTAAAGGATGATGAATTAATGAATAATTAAGCTATTAAGTTGTTTATCACATTGTACCAAATGTGAGTCCAACACATAAACTAATAGTTGCAAGTTTGTATTATGTCAAACATATTCCTTTATTCATTATTCATCACTTAGAGCCTGAATTGCACACAAACTGTATTTATAATAAACTATTCGTTGGCTATACTACGAGGCTGCCACACTGTGTGATTGAGTGATCTAAAAATTGACAATGTAGAGCTTCAGCCTGTCACTCAGTTAGAGAAAACTCAACATATTTTCTGTTTGAGAGAGAAATTATTTTGTCTATCAAAGATGAAGGAGCACAGCGAACAACCTTTTTTTATTATTATAAAGGAGCGGTTTATTCACAGCACAGCTACTACAAACAGCCTTGGCGACATAATCAATAATGTTGATTACACCATAAAACACAGAGAATAAAGGAGAAGAAAAAAAACCAGTCCCATACCTTACAAACCTCAAAAGAGACAAAGACACCATTCATATTAAAATTGCTTTTTTTTGCTTGATTTATTTCTTTTATGCTTCATTTTTTGGTTTGCTTAACAAGACAAGATTATTATTCAATGACATGATACAACATTCTTATTATAATTTACATTACTATCAGAAAAGGCATGTTGTATCAGCCACTGATTGAGTCTTTCATGGTTGTTATTGCTATTTTATCACACTCAGCCTTCACTGGAAATGCTAAATATTTTTCTGCAGCTCCAGCAAAAGACATTCCACAAAAAAACAAAAAGGAAAAGCGTAAAATTCACATTTGAAATTTTTAGAGAGAAGCTGTTTTCTGTGGTTGTAGCATTGTGTTGATGCCTTTTCACTTAATCCACTCTGTGAAGTGAATGGACTCGGTCATGATAGTACACACAACCTATGACATTCAGCTGTTTACACACAAATGTTGGAGTGGTAATCCATTAAATCCCCCACCAAATCCCCTTAATCACAGCTGGTTGATCCTGAACAAAACACAGTTCGTCTAAATCACTCAGGAGCGTTTCATAAGCTGGAGACCTCAGCCTGAGTGAGCTGGGGGAAGACCCAAGGAAACGGTTAGAGCAGGTTAATGGAACGGCTTAACACTGTTTTTAACTGTCATGAGGAATCATCAGTGCACTGTAATGCTGCACCCATTAATTAAATGATCATGTGTTGCTCTTTATTGTGTTTTTTGCTGTGTAAGCTACACTGTTAAACAAAGTGATGATGGAGGGTGAATGTGGTTAAACACGCTGTGGGAAGGTTTGAGTTTGCATGCAGGATTAATTAAGGAAAACTATAAACTTGTTACTCGAGATACCAGTTTACACCAACAGAAGGGGTTGTTGGACGGTTAAACAATGTCTCACAATCACACATTCACACTTGCTTTTGCAGCGACTGGCTAGTTAAGGTGAGAAAGTAGGGAAGGTTTAAACTTCTCTCGCCAGATGCGAATCCAACAAATGCCTTCCAGCAAAGACTGTGTGAAAGTTTGCACTGTTATCCCCAGTTTTAAACAGTTATCGTCCTTTATGGCTAGCTTTACATCCCAACGTTGTGTGTGGTCGTTCAGAACGGCTATGAACATCTTTAGCTTCTGACTTAGTCGGACGACACATCGTACAAATGTATTCTTTTCAAGAATACCCCAGCCCAGTGAGTCTACGGCCATGCTAACAGCTCTAAGCTAAAGGCTAAACATACTTATTACTCAATGACTTGCTAATGTTCAACACGTATGTTTACAATGTTCACCATTTTAGTTTAGCATGTTAGCATGCTAATTATAGCTGAATTCAGCTGAAATTTGTCATAGGTTTTGTGGGTATCTAATTGTATACCAAAGTATTGGTCAAATTATTGATCTATTAGATTAAAAGTCAAAAGGTCATTGCAATTCATCCTGTAGGTAACATGGCTATATGTATCAAATTTCAGACCTACAACATTTACTATGTCACCAAATCATCCTCTGAGTGTAGGGGTGTGCAATATGACAAGATTGAATCGTGAACGATTAAAAAGTCTCCACGATCTGCCTTTACAGAGATCGTAAGTACCCGGGAAAAAAATCGTAATATGATGTTGTTGCGATATCGCCCATCCCTATATGAGCGCCGTCAATGTACCAAATTTACTGGCAATCCATCCAGTAGTTGTTAAGTTAATTCAGTCTGGACCAAAGTGATAGACTGACTGACTATTCTCTCTAGAGCCATGGCACTAGTGTGTCTAAAAAACTATATTGTCAAGACATAAAAATATTGTAAGTATATATTTTGAATCCAACCAAGGAAAATAACCAAAAACACAGAGCTTGTCACCAGATTGTAGTAGGAACACATTACAAAAGGCTATAACACCATCTAAAGAAGGCTTTAAAAAACAGCATTTGAACTCAGTGACATAGCAGAGGTGCAGAAGTTCAGGCATCTGAAGTCTCTCCTCCAGTAATTCAAGCCAAATAGGCGGAGTTGGATGAGTTTGGAGTGTCTGAGCAAAACAGTGATGGGGGAGGGAGGGGCGACAAGTTTGATCTGAATAATTTATCACTGATGTTTCCACTGCCTTTGTTCTAGGTCCAAAGGATCCGGGTTTTAAGTTTTAATAGCATTTGTGGCTGGACTTATTATGTGTGATCAAATAATTCTTACTCCTGGGATTAAAAATAAGTGTTCTTTCCTCTTTTTTTTAACCAATGTAAGTTATTGAGGCCACATGGGTATAGCCCATTTCTCTCTACCCTTCACCCTCTGATTTCAATATTGCAAAACATACAGATGTGTCTTGGGTATTTCACTGACTACACACTCGTCAAAGCTGTTCAATCATTCATTGATTTAAACATTTACTTTGGTAAAAGTTCACATTATTAAGCCTTTCTGGAAACAATAGATGGATCCAGTGGGCAGTAAGTTACACTTGTTAATTCTTAACCTGTCTCTGTAATCTTGTTAAATGCTGTGTGGTGAAAGGAGAACGTCCAAGCAAGATGTGCTAATCCACCCTTCATGCACTGCAATGCAATATTCATGCTTACTAAGGATTTAAAAGTACTTGTATAATCTACTTTTAAACCCATTAAAAGAAAATTAGAATGGTTGCAGATGAATAGAAGTTTTCACTTAATCAGATCCAAATATTCAATTGAAAAACCTCCTCTGTCAAAAAAACAACAAAAAAACAAATCAAAACACTTGATCACATTTTCTTATTTCAAGAGCTTTGTTGAGCTTTGACATTATTGTGAAGGGTCAGAGTATATTAATAAACATGAGTTCTTAACATGCTGCTCTGTGAATAAAAGCAACAATTTTGTTCTACAGCCTACTGTGCTTAAAATTAGCGTAGTGTGGAGAAGCTGATGACCAAGTCTGAAGTATTAGTTCAGGTACCATTGAGCAGAATATTAGAGCACATATTGATTATACTAATGATTTCAACCAGGACTACTTGTACCCCAGAGGGGACTTCTGAAGTAGCCAGGGGCTACTTGGAAAGATTGCGGAGCAGCTCAACTAAATGAAAAAAAAGAAAATAAAATAAATTAAATTCCCATCCACATTGTTGTGATGCTGATCTTTAGTAAATTTACTGGCATAATAACGAATCAACTGCACAGTACACACCTTCCACCAAGCTGAGTCAACTGTTGAAATAATAAACTAAACATAATGCATGAATAATTGCAATAATTAAACATAATGGGGAAATGATTGACTGACTGATTCATTCTGCCACTCCAATAGGTAGAAATGCAAATGTAATCAAACTGACCTAAACACAGACAATCCAACTGTGGTATAACTAATATTCACATTTTGTAGTTTCCACTAAACAAAGAATTAAAACATGACAGGTGGTATTGATGAAGGGTTACTCGAGTTCATCACACAAGGATGTTGGGGTACGTCAGATTAAAAAGTTTAAGACCTATTCAGTACCAGAATTGTTTTTCCCACATGCAATTGTTCTTGTTTGCACTATGTTATAAGATGCTTGTTTCTAAGCATAGAAAGCAGTCTGGTTCACATGGAAACACTTGGCTCTTTTCTTATTAAAATGTTATCTGTGGAGATTCAGGTATAATTGGTACCACTCACCAATCCCACCAACTGTCAAGGAAACAAGAAAGTAGTATTCATTTTGCACCCACTGTTCAAGCATTCAGATATATCCTCTGTCGGCTTAATCAGTCGGCCTGCTTTAGTGTGAGAATGAAAGTTCACACTGAAACACAAGGTTTTGAATTAAATCCACGAACGACTCTCTGCCTCTTACCCTTAGGTCAAGAGGTGACAGCTCAAAGAGTGCCTTAAATCATGAGAACTGCTTTACCTTTCAGTGGAGCTGGAGAGACGCACCTACACTAAGTCCGTAAAGTCTGTGGATTTATCTGGATCTGGACCCTTCAGCTGCATTGCATATAAATCAGCCATCATTTGGCTCGCCTCGGTAGGTTCAGCGTGAGCCTGACAGTCAGACTGTGGCATGTGGGTTGAGGGTGAGTGATGGTTGGGATGTGGAGAGAGGCAAAGGGCAACAGGCAGCACGTTGTCACCTTTACAGTGTTAAACAGGGTTAAATATATACACTGTGAAATAAACCAGTTCATACCTCTTTTGTCAAGATTGAGTTTAAAGTTATACTAACAGGAAACCACACAAAATCAGCAAGTTTAAACAACATTTCTAGACCAACTTTCTCTGTTTTTAACACACTGTGGTGTTTAGTGTAATGTTCCTTGGCAGACAAATAAACGTCCCTGCAGAGATCTGATTCTTTTCCTGTAAAGTTAGAAATTGGTGAGTTGCAACACAGACTATCATGAGATACAAGAACAACTGAGATAAACCTCACAGTCAATTTCATGGAGACGAGGAAAAATAACTGGTTATAAACTATAACTATATATCTCATATATGTTATCTATAAGCAAAGCTACACCATCAAACGCTCATAGTTCGCACAGCATAGTGCCATGCTTCCCCTGATCATAACAGTATCATTTTGCAAGATCTATTATTCAAGAAACTAAAAAAATCAAACCTGAAACAAAACATACTGTGTTGTGGGCAGATTTTAAACAGAACACTAGATGCCATTCAACGGGACAATAAATAGCCATACTAAGGCTGTCAGGCACAGTGGTATGGATCTAAATGGTAAAGTCAACATACCAACATAATGAAGTTTAGCATAATAATGTTTACCATGTTCATTAACTTAGTTAATCACATTAGCATACCAATTAGCACCAAACACATACAAAGTGTTGAGGTGATCACAGCTATCACCAGATAAGAACATCAATGCTGGAAATTCTGCAAAACCATGAAATTATGTCCAATGTCGTTTTTTAATTAGTTTATTTTTTCTACAATAGTTGTGCTTGGCAGCCATGCTGTGGTTAAGGTACGAAAGATCGTCGTTATTTCGAATAATCTATGGTTAGGTTTGTGTTTGGGAACTAAAACACTTGGTTAAGGTTAGGGAAAGGTCGTGGCTAAAGCTAGCGTTAATTGAAGGTCTGTGACAGGACGAGAAAAAGGTTTACTATCAGATAGAGTAAGATTTTGTCTGAATGTCTAGACATTTCGTGACAATTCATCTAATGGTTGATGAAATAGTACCGTCTGGACCAAACAGGTGGAACGACCAACCAAATATCAACTAGCAAACCAATTACCTTAAAGGTTAGTTAACATGTAATTACTGTTACTGTTCTGATAGTGTACAGTAGCTGATGGGTATTTATCTCAACCATGGTCCCTGTAAGCGCTCGGCCTGTCTTGGACCACCGCTCAGTTAGTGTTGCTAGATGCCAGAGAGGCGATCCAAACAGCGTCAGTTGGATGAAAGAGCTAACAGTGGGAATACAGACAAAGAAGCCTCCAACAGTGACAAAATGACTGCAATCTGAGAGAGAGAGAAATGATTTGATCAGTTGTTTATGCTGGACTCTGCCCATTGTCTCTTTTTGTGTGTGTGTGTGGGAGTATGTGTGAATGAAATAACAATAATGGGAGTGATGTCTTTGTGAGCACTGTACAACTGTAACTTAGTAACTGATACTGGAGCGTCTCTAATGGAGCTCAGTTATAAAAGGACGCCCTTTGGCAAAGAACAGCAATTCAAAGAAATGTTATCAGTGTCTCTTGTGTCCAATGAGGGAAGATGACTTAGTGTTATTTCATGACAAATCTTTGGAAAGACGTATTGATAGTTAACCATCAAAACAAATTAAGTCCAGTAATTATTACTACAGAACTGTGCTGTTTTATACAGCTGATCCAAAGCCTTTGGTACGACTGACAGTTTAACAAGTGTTAACAGCACATATACACGCCCCGTATTAAATCAATTACCATTCATTTATTAATCTCTGCCAGACAGTAGATAGCGGAATCTGCTCCAAGTCTTTCTGTGATAAGTTACAGCGTGTCACCACGTCCGCTATGTTTGCAGCTGGCTCTTATGTAAATGATCATATTTCAGTTGCAGCTAACCTGCAGAATGTATCAGCCCTTCCTCAACACATTAAGTCTTCTGACAGCAGATCTAATTCGATGAAGGACATACAGACAGAACATAGTTTTTTGTGAAGCCATAAAAGCCACATACACACCCCAACCGTAGTCAGTAGTCCGAGAGTTAACCCCAATTCAAAATATTATCTGAAGCATTTCACTTTGCCGTCGCATTTTCATCTGTACAAGCTCAGCCTGTTTTTTTCTGGCAGACTGTAATTATCTTGAGATTCAAGCAAGTTACAGCTTCTCACTACATTTCTGAGTGTGATGGCCTGGTGGTGAGTTTCTTCCAAAGTCACATTCCTTCGCAGGCAAGAAATTGCACCTGAAAACAACTTCTGCAGTAATTCTGTAAGCAATTATTGAACCCTGCATATTTCTTCACATGGTTTAAAAGTTCAGGATGCATGAGGCTCCCACAGGAGGAGAAAGTTTATTATTCTACAGAAAGAGTTTGAAAAATGTTGATCTCAACTTGTGGTTTGGTTGCTTTTCTAATTTGCAGCCCACATGGTAAAAAGTAGAGGTAGAGGAGAAGTTTGTACTGAAAAGTACACACTAAGATTCTATAATAACAAACAGTAGTAAGTCATTTATATGATATTAATCAATGCTAGGTTAACATCACAACATTTTTTTCAAACATCATAATGTAACATTTAATTGTTTTTTATGCTTGATAATCAATTATTGCAGTTTAAATGTAATCATTGTTAAAACTTTTAACACAGAAACCAAAAAAATAAATAAATCACAGCCAAGTTCAACAATTTTTGAGCCGGATGAACAGATCTATTGTTCCCTCCACAAAAATTACAGTTTGACTCTGCAATGTGTTTTGCGGACAGTAATCAGCTTTCAAAATGACAAACAGAACATTTTGAACTACTGTGAAATGTGTCATATAAAAACAAAGTCAATTTAATTTGGGAAAAAAGCTCCATACGTACTGGAACAAGCAAAAAGCTGTGTACAAGCCAACAGCCATGTTTGATTATGTGAGTCAGGATCATGTTGTAGGCTGGTTTGAGTCTCAATGATCTGAATCTGATAAAGAGTCTTTGAAAGATCGAAGAATTTTGGAAAGAGGAAGAATATGAAGGACTGAAGGTGTCACTCAGGATTAGGAGAATGCAGCAGTCACCTGCCACACTTTCAGGACCAGTCAGCACTGATGATACATAAGAGTCTCTGCTGTTCACTCTAAAACACACAAATACACCACGCTTAGAAGAATATACTCACAATATTTGATGAAAGCAGAAATATACTCCCCCTCGTCCCCCAGGAGGAGCTGGAGGGTGTTGCTGGGTGAGGAATGTCTGTAGACAAATATACAGTTCAACAGGAAGGTGATGCCTCATTTCTTTAGTCTTGCTGGAATAAAACATAAAGCTTTATTTGTAAGAATAAAGACAACGAATAACAAGCTTATTTGGGCATTTTTACTCAATATATCCTATAAAAGAGCCTTAAGCAAACACACACACACACACACACACACACACACACACACACACACACACACACACACACACACACACACACACACACACACACACACACACACACACACACACACACACACACACAGAAAAAACACACCTGAAGAATGAGCAGTAGACACATAAAGGTGTGCACAGGCTGTGGGAGAATTTCAGGTTGAACACTGCTGATGACCAACAAGATGCTCTAAGTCAGTGGTCTCCAACCCTGCTCCTGGAGAGCTACTGCCCTGCATGTTTTAGGTATCTCCTCACTCTAACTCGTTATCAAGCAGCTGAGGCTCGTCAAAGGGCTTGATAACGAGTTGATTATTAGAATCAGGTGTGTTAGAGTGAGGAGATACCTAAAACATGCAGGGCAGTAGCTCTCCAGGAGCAGGGTTGGAGACCACTGCTCTAAGTGCTCTGACTGAAGCTCTAGCAGGAGGGAGACATGTAGCTCTGTGTGACACGATAGAGTTTCCTCTGTGTCTAAAGTGTACACACCTCCTTTTACTCCGTCACCTTATTAAACTGATGTAGCTTTAACTTTCTTAGCTAACCCTAATAACACTACCACACATTAATACACAGTAACAGGGGGTCTGTCATACTTGAGAGCTATGCTACAGTTGCTAACATGCTAATCTGCTAAACGTGCTTAGCATCACAACTTTTACAATCTGCATAAAATGAGTGTGGTGTTTAAAAATACACGCACCTGCATAAATCTACTGTAGACTGCATTAAAACGGCATTAACTGACATTACAAATATATACTATATACTACTGACATGCTAACGTGGGTTAGCGTGCTAATGCGCAACACTTTTAACAAAATGCATCAAATTGGTAGTGTTACAAATACCCAAAATTTACTTAAATGTTTCTCAACTAAAATTATATTTGAGATTTGTGTTTTTTTTTACCAATAATATGCCGAAACATAGTTGTATTTCTTATAATGTATGAATTATCAAGCAGAGGGAAGAAATATGAAGATTCATTTGAATTCAGTGTTTGAACTGTGACTATTAGCGTGCCAACATACCAAGTGTGACATGACTTTAAAATATACTGATTTTATAAATGTATATATATTATTCAAATATTTTATTAGGCATTTGGAGAAGTATGCAACATGGTGGTCTTTCTGTTAAATTAGTTATAGACTAACTTGTTAATTTAAACTTATTGTGCAGTATTCCAACATATTTTTGTGTCATTCAAGTTGTGTATAAGCTCAAGTTACAAATCATTATAATTGACTGTAGGATTTTGTTATTTACTTCTGTTGTCAGGTATGTTTTCTGTGTTTTAATCTGTTGTCTGCAACATATCGTTTTTGTATTTTCCTCCATGGGAGAGGAGCTCAAATTACACATCAAGATTGACTGGAGGATTTTGTTATTTACTTCTGTCGTCAGAATAAACAGAGATCTCCCCCAAAGATATCCTGGTCTGAGCCTCTTCATCAAAACACATCAAAACACACTCATCGCCAGACGCTAGGGGCTACATGAGTAAAATGATAACAATGTGGAGCGCAGTCAGTCCCCCAGTAGCAGAATATTAGAGGAACCAGTTTACACCATACAGTTCACATAAACCAGCCCCAATGACGCTTGAACAAGAGTCCCTGCCAGAGGTAAAATTATAATTTTACATGGTTGCAATTATTTTAGAAGCCACATGGATAATGGCACTTGAAATGTTTATTGCTCATTCATGGGTGAGTCACGCAGACTTTTGCATCAGTTTGTAATGAAAGCACATGAACAGCAGAAAGCCTTCAAAGCAACATGGATACTGTCTGATAAAGTCTCTTAAAGCAGGGTCAGAGGTCAAACTTCATAAATTAATATCGTCAAATAAAAGCTTTGATTTATGTTACCAGAAAATCATTTTTCTCTGTAAATTGCAGTTTATCTTTGCAAGTGCTTTGATGGGAATAACATACAAAAAATAAATCATGAAAGCGGCTGGGACGCATTAACTCTATGGACACTTTGGCTGGTCCTTGGGTGCTCACAGTTAGATGTAGAACAAGAAAAGGCACTAATAATGGTTTCATACAACGTGTGCATTGAAATGACTGAGGATTTGTATCTCAGAGCGTTCTCAGCTCTACAGAGGCAACACTGACTCAGTCATTACATCACTGCCTTTAGCCAACTCAAGGACGCACAAAATCAATGCTCTTGATGCAAATGCACAGTGGGAATTCACTTTAAAGCTAATAACATTAAGCTCAGAGCTCTGCGATGTCAGCCCACATTGTAACGTTATGTAAATCTGACCATATGACAGCTTCATTTAAATTGGAGTGCGCGAGATTATGCATGATAGTGGCCCATTTTGCTACCTCGTGCTCGTTTCTGCTTCCCGGTAAATAATTCAGGCCATAATTCTGCGTATTAGACGAAGACATTCAAAAATGCCGAAGCAGGCCCCCGGAGACTTAATGCTGGAATTTTATGCAGGGGAAGAAATTGGAGGGTACATCATGTTGGCTGGAGGGCCCATCACTCATCAATTTGTTTGTAAACACCAGATTTATGTGCAGTAAAGCAAGTCCTCGGCTAAACTGCTGGAGGGGGTTTTCTCTCTCTCCGTCTCTGTCTCAGACACACACACGCAGGCAGACACGCACCCACACACACACACACACACACACACACACACACACACAGACATGCAGTATTGCTTCTAGCATATTTAGGAAAAAGAAGAAAAAAATACTAGGAAATCTCCACGATGCTGGCATGCCCAAATCCTCAGTTTACTAGCAGAGAAATAAGGAGGTGAATACTCTCCAGCTCCCAGTTCACGTCACAGACTGAACAGTAGTAATCTGATGATATAACTGTATTTACTGTAGGCATCAGGTTGGCTGTGGAGTACACATTTCAAATTCTAAACATCACACATCCACTGACCAGAAAGAAACCCCATCCTGTTTTGTTTTCTGACATAAAAAATAATGTTTTTTTTTTTCTTCTGGTTTCAGCCATTGAGCTCTAGCATTTCTGATTGCCGTTTCAATTTAGAGATCTGCGGGAAGGAAATGAAATGCTCAGTGACTTGCTGCTGATTTGCAGCACACAAGTAAAGATGACAAATGGAAAGGATTAAATCAAGCGGGTCTTGGAAAGGCGACAGTAAAAAAAAAAGGGAGAGAGAGAGAGAGAGAGAGAGACTTTCAGGAGGTCTTTAAATTATTCTAACAACTCCATCAAGCTGATCCCAGCAGTAAGCATACTTCATAGTTGAGTGCATTTGCTGATCGTGGCCACACAAAAAAAAAGAAAGAAAGAGGAGACTGCACACTGTATCTCTGTGTAATTAAACCGTTGTCCCAGATGTACACTCAAAAAGACTATTTCGAGTGCAGCGTTTCTATTAACCAGGTGATTCTAATTCGTCTGAGGAGCAGTTGGGGACTCGCAGCGTGAGACAGGAGGAAATGAATCGGAGCTGTGTAAGCACGGGGCATTTGCTGCCACTGAAGGGCTTTTAAATGACTCATGAAGCAAGTCAAGTAGCCCTGGGTTATACTTGTTGGGAATAAATCTCTTTCATCTTCAGGTACGCTGCTCACGAGGTCACCGGGAGGTTTCGGGGGAGCGTGAGGAGGAGACGGAGAGAACGAGCTCATTATCTGGCCAATCCGACGAGCCAGGAGACAAAGGGCAAATGTTAACCAGCGACAGGGGGGATGATTGTGCATGGGTAGGGAGAGTTCGGCCTGAAGCAGAAAGAGAGAGAGAGAGAGACGGGGGCGATTTTAATATTTTGCATATAATCCATCATAATATTGCATAAAAGTGAAACCAAACAATGACACAGAGACATGATGCTGTTGCAAAGCTTTTATTGAGGAAAGAAAAAAACAAAAAACTACATGCCCTTTAAAAAAGATCAACAGAGATGCTTTACTTTGACAACAGAGGATCAAGCTCTTTAAGGCGAGTTTCACTTTCATCACCATTTAAGACTCTACTGCTGCAGCCTTAAGCACCGTACCTGATGGAAACATCTACTGTACTGAGTGGATTCAGAGTAGGCCCAAAAAAAAAAAGGGATCCTCTTTATTTACTTTGGTAAAGACAAGTAAACAAGGCAAAGTTTAGTTTTTTTTGAGTGAGGCAGAGCCAAGTACGTAATACACAGCAACAGTATAGTGATTCAATACTGCTCAGCCAAAGGCACTTTAACAAAAAAAACGGCGGCGGAACAAAGACAGTAGACAACACAAATACACTGGAAGAAAAAAAATGTAAAAATCATTAAACGCTCTTTTTCTTTATACTTGCGGCATCAAGCTTTCAGATAAGGTTCATGTCGGATATGCCCCCACGTTAAATGTGTGATGTGTCCAAAAGCCGTCCATACAAATACCGTAAATAAGAGAGTTTAATACGCTTTTAATGGCACATCAACAACAACCTCAAGCAGAGATTTAGGTCTGTGCTCGTGGACTACGCTTTGTAGAAAACGTGTGCTAATAAGCCAACATTTTGAAAAGACATTCATCAGTAGAGTATCAGAATATGTCTTTACTGTTGGCCCCTCATTTAAAACGGCCCTTGTTAACTCATGTCAAGTGTTAAAAATGTCCTTAAATCTGCATTAGCTGATCTGTTTAGCCACTAAGGGGCAACGAGTTGTTAACAACATATTTATCACCTTATAAAGTTGTTGTGTTTCTGGCCACCTGATGAATAGAAGTACATTATTAACTCCACTACACGCTCTGTTTTGGTCGTTACCAACTCTTGATGGAAATAGCTGTTTCTTTAGCTGCTTCATTTTGTTTTCTGGCTACTTGTTGACTTCGTTTGTTGTGTACAGTGGGTTTATCAGAGCTTTTCGGGGGAAAGAAGTGCATTTTGTGACTGGAAATGACACAATGACTGAAACAATGAATAAAGCAGAAAAGTTGCAAAGACCCAAAACAATAAGCTGAAAGATGCTAAAACACTGCGAAAAAGCTAGGAGGAATTGGCTAAGAGTTGGTTAATAATTATCTGTGGGTTTGTCACTATAAACACCACTTTTCACATTATACACAGTGATTTTGTTATCTTTCTGATATAAAAATTAGTGTAATATTAAAGGGGACCTATCATGCTAATTTCAAGCTCTAATTTTTTGTTTTGGACTCCACTAGAGTAGCTTTGCATGATTCACAGTTTTAAAAAACTCCTTATTTATCTTATACTGGCCCTTTATGCAGCCCCTTGGTTCAGCCTTTCTATGAAACGGGCTGTTTTGGATTCCCTTGTCCTCTGCCTCCCTCCCTAGAAGTTCACTCTGTTCTGATTGGCCAGTTTTAAGCTTCCCTCAGCTTTGGGAGAAGGCTCCAGGGGCAGGATTTTGCTTCTTGTTCTGGTTATTTTCTCATACTTAACTTCTCCATTACATCTGTAATTGCTGGAGCCGAAATCCAAAACCTAAAATATGAGAGTGGACAGTACAGACATCCCCAGCAACAAAGATTACAGCAGCAAGTCTCTGTGTGGTGAGGCTCATTACCTGCTTATTGTTGGACATCTTTATCCTGTCTGTCAGCTAACAGTGATTTTGAAGTAAAGTTTACGGAGCTCTTTGTTCAACAGGTCAGTTAGAAATAATACAGGGAGAAATACTACAAACAAAAACAGCCCTAATAATAGCAGAGCAGAGCAGTAAACTCAGCTGCGTGTGGAGCAAATGACCATATAAAGAAATCTATCACAAGATGACATCAGCTCGGGCTGAAAGTAGAAAAAAACTGTTGGAATCTGAGTGTTCAGAGCAGTCTGAAGCATGTGCGTCTGCTCACAGTTATAACTTTTACATACATTTACTTCATTATTTGACACTTTGGCCACATTTAATATGAACATCCAACATTGTAGCATTATATGACTGAAAATAAGCATAATAGGTCCCCTTTAAATTACCTCACATCCTGTGTATTGGTGAAATGTGTTAAAGTTTTAACAAAGTACTGTTCTTTGTTATCTACAATATAAAATTCCCTTTACCAAACTGTAACAACAGCTTTTATTTCTGTTGTATATCTCATCAAACATGCACAAAGTGTGAACATGTGCTGTAAACAACATTTCTAATCAATGGCTGTATTCTTCATCACACTGACGAGCCTCCTGTTTGATTGTAATCTGGTACATTTAACAAAAAATGAAGGTACTGTAAAGCATACTGTGAAGCTGCTCTGCAAAGATAAAAACTGCAATGTTGTGAACTACATTTTTATGAAGATGAGCTGTTAAACCTCTGTCACTCACAAAAATGATTGTACAACTTATTGCAATGGCATATTTTCCTGTAGAGAAAGAGGCAAACTCAGTTCTAAATAATGGACCATTTTGACTACAGTAAACTTAGAAGCTGTTGAAAAAAAAAAAAAAAAAAAAAAAGATTTTCTAGCTCCAGTGCTAGAATCTAGAGTTGTCTTTGGAGACAATTGTAGCTGAATTATAATTTTAAATGAGCATATCTGCACTACTGTTGTTCCTTTGTTCCTATGTTTTTTAAATCAACTGGAGGGTTTAGGCGTTTACAGCTGGAGTTTCAATCAGGATCTCTTCCTGTTTAGTCACTTTGACATCTTCATTTGTGTTTTTAGCACCATTTAACAGAGCTGTCTAATTATCTGAGCATGTCAGGAAGCCCTGTGTCGACCTTTAACAGACAGCAAACATGAGACACTAACTTAGCTAGATGCCCAGAAACATCTCTGTCAGCTGAAACCTAGCAACACATATGACATATTCATCGTAACCAGATGACTCACTGAGTCAAATATCAAATGGCCAAAGTGAAGGAGGTAAGTATGGATAGTGTAAACGGTGTTATATATTTATATCTAAAGAAGGAGGGATAAAAGGAGAATAAATAAATGTCTTCTTTTAATTAGAGAGAAGCACAGATTTGAATGCATTTAACTAATTCATCAAACTGTTGAGATACAATAAAAGAAGATTGAGACCACTGTAAAAACGTGTCTCTATCTTGAGTTTTGTGACACTGTTGAGCTATTTTAACATGACTATTCTCACACAGTACACTCGTCTGTTGTGATTTTAACATAGCTGTAAAAGTTTTGTTTTCTTTTTTGGATGGTGTATGTGAACCGATGAACTGGCCGTCTACAATCTGCGCTCGGAATATCGACGGAAAAAGGTTGCCTAACCTCCTGGAGAACCGGCATTCACTCGCTCCCTGCTCGAGGCGTGAGAGCGAGCGAGGGACGGTTCTGTCTGCTAGAAAGAGTCGAACCAACGGACCAAACACGGTCAGATGTGCAGAGATTTAACTGTGTTTTCATCATCATCTTTTCAGGCAATATTCAGTATCCCTTTACATTGTAAACGGCAGTTATCTCTATTTTTATTCTAAAAAGATCCTAGCAAAACATCTGATGAATATCAACTTATTGTCCACTGATAATTCTTTATTGAGCTCATTAGCACAGTTGATTACAAAGTGTTACCCTGTTTAAAACATTGATACAGTTGATCACAAAGGCTCTGCTGTGATATTAACTACAGTATATTTATTTCTTGTCCGTCTCACTTTCTGATGGCACTAAACCCTTTTTTTCGTGTGTGAGTAAAACAGTAAAGTAGCAAAGTGATGCCTCATTCTTCTGTTATAATATCACTGAAAGTTATAATTACTTGCTTTGTTCATAATAAATCCATCCACATGCACACTGCACCTGGAATTAAAAAATACTGGGTTCACTGATTACCAATCCAACTAATAAATTGGCAAACAATCACTTATTATTAACTATATTGTTTTTGTTGTTTATCATGAAATGTCTTGACTAACTCACTACTGCTGTAATATACTGATCTAACTATAATCATGAACACTGGTCCATGACTTTTGGATGGAACAAATAATAAAAAAAATTTAAAAAATCATAATTTTTGGGAAACTCTCACAGTCCCTTCTTTACCCATCGACTTTAAACATAGACTAAAATATAAAAGACGAGTTTCAACGGTACAATCAATACTGACATACAGCACAGTACTGACACACAAAGTCACACAGTACCAACAGCATAGTTCTGATTAAAGGATTACTATAAGGACACTTATGCTTGAAACTGTACAGGTAAAATATTTCCTTATTTATAAAATTTAATATAAAGTGTCGATGCCATTAGCATTAAAAATTGCATAGCCATCTAATATCTGTTATCTCTGCCAGATGCAGACAGTACAACCGGTGATCTAATGAATGTCATGGGAAATGGGGGGAAACGTGACATATCTATCTGCTTAAAAACTATTTATTTAAAACTAAGTGATTACACTAAAATATAAGGGCATATTTTTATGAATGGAATGTCTAACTGTACTGCTGAAGCCAACAGAAAATATTCTACTGTATACGTCATGGCAATTTCTATTAGTAATAAAAGATGATAATATTTAAAAAGGGGAATTGCATTCAGCAGCTGCCTATTGAGGACTTTGTCTTTTTTTTTTTTACACTGAGGATGTATGTAGCTCCTGTGGTCCCCATCAATACACTGTAAGTGATGTTAAATATAGTGGCATATGGAATAAGTACACATAATATATGGCAGTTTAAAAGTTATTTCTTTGGCGTTCACTTATGCAGAACTGTGTTGCAATAATGAGCTTCAGTGTGGTTATTTTGTCCACATTTGTGTACTGTCTGTGTAATTTACGCTGTGCAAACACTAAAGAATAAAAGCAACGTTCTAAACAACATACCATATGCTCAGTGTTTTTCCAAACACTGACTAAAGCTACACTCACACACACACATCCGTCCATGGCTTCGCCTGCAGGGCAGATGTGTCAAACATTTCACATGTTTCGGTGGAGGCAGACTCCCTTTTAGGTCAGCGACTAAAGACGGGTTTGCCTGCATATATGCGTGCATGTACACACTGGCTGGAACATGCCAGGTAAGATGGAGTGATAGTGTGTATTTTCACATGTTAAATTATGGATTTGTAAAGCAATGGTTTGACATTTAGGGGAATGCACTTAATTGCTTCCTTGCCGAGATTTAGGTGAAAAGATATCTGCGTGCTGAATGAGAAGTTACAGTTAGCTGGCAAGAGAGCATTTTAGTGGATTTCCTAAAATGCTGAACTACTCCTTTAACTGTTAAAAAACAGACAGGTTCTTCTGCTGTGATTGTACCGAGTCAGCCACTAAATACATGTGTGATGCTATTTTGTGTAACTGCAAGTAAATATATAAATATATATGTATATATGTATATACATATATATGTGTATATGATATGCTGAGGAATGCAAGCTTTTGTGGATGGGTATGTTTGCAAGAGAAAGAAAAGAGAGAGAGAGAGAGAGAGAGAGAGAGAGAGAGAGAGAGAGAGAGAGAGAGAGAGAGAGAATTGGGAATTGGGTTATCACAGTGGAGGTGAGCGGGCGGCAGGTTGCTCAGAGGTCAGTGGTGGCCTTGGCGGTGAGGGCCTGGATGCGGCTGGTGTTACAGTTTTTGCAGAGCACGTGTCCGTCCAGAGGGTAGCAGCCCTGGTTATCCCCCTCTGAGAGCAGGGAGCCACAGTCCTGCAGGACACAGATACTCCGTTAGTCCGCAAACACAGAAGCAGTCATTAGCCACACTCAGCGATCAGGCACATTCATACACTCGCTGTGCTTCTGCCCTAAATGACACGTTTACTGCTGTTGGAAAACTAGTCAGTGTTAATTTACAGGAGGCTCTTTGCAGAACAACATGTGAAGCTGAAATATTTTGGTGGGTGTGTCTAGATGGGCCACAACTGAATATTACTTAACACACTATGACCTACTTTAGGGGATTAAAACTCTGATCTGAAACCTTATTCATACCTGCTAGCACTCTGCTTTTTTTTCAGGTTTCTCCTGTATTTTCACCTCCTCTCCTGCTGTGCTCCTGTTTTGTTGTTTCTCCCTGGAAACTCTTTTAGTTTTCATGACCTTTATTATGAATGCTCATCACACACACGGATCCATAATTTTGTATATGTTTGTCTGTCGTTACCCACACACGACATACAATTTCAACCCAGCTGTTACCACCTTTGTGGTAATTATTATTATTCATCCCCATCAGCCTCAGTTGTACTTTGTTTACTGCTAATTTGCTAATGTTAGCCTGTTGATGCACTAAACTAACATGGCGAGCATACTGTAGTAAACATTATACCTGCTACACATTAGTATGTTAGCATTGTCATGAGCACCACTGTGCCTGATCTTTGTTTTCATTTTCAATATTTCTACTTTTTCTATTGGCTTTTTTCCTTCATTTGGTAGTTTGGTAGACAGTGTGACTAAGCTCTTCTCTGACTTCTCAAGTCGGTACCTTAAAACACACACACACACACACACACACACACACACACACACACACACACACACACACACACACACACACACACACACACACACACACACACACACACACACACACACACACACACACACACACACACACACACAGATCAGAAACACCTGAGTGATGAATGTGTCTGCATGTGTATATATATTTGAATGTTCTGCTCTGTGGAGTTTACATGGCGCAGATGTCTTTATTTCTGGGAAATCACATAGATGATTTCACACACAGCAATATATTTACATACATTGCTTCTGCATCATTTTCTCATTGTCTGCTACACAGGGTAACACAGGAGTCACACACACACACGCACACACGCACGTACATGCACATTCAGAATTACAACTCCATCTACTCATGCCTCCCTGGTGACAAAATTCTTCTCTTGTTGAGCCCCTTCAGCTGAACTAATCTGCTTTGCTTTCCTTTGACCTTTATGTCTGCCAGACGCTCGGTGCACTCACACTAGCACAGCTCTTTGACAATGTCACACGTTACTTCTCTTTTAGCCGGGCACGTAATGTCTCAGAGCAGCTTATCAGCCGGCGAGCGCCTTCTGACAGATTGGTTACTATGTAAGTCCATGAACTTTGCAGAGGAGAGATGCGGAGCTATTTTTTTCGAGGCAGGTAAGGAGAGGGGATGATTCACTCGTCTCGCTGAAAAGGTGACTCGGTGGGCGGGCACGAGCGTTATGTCTTATAACTTCATACCGTAATGACTGTCAGCTGGAGCTGGAGCTGGAGCTACACGGACCATGTGAGCACCGCTGCTAATTATAACGAGGCTGGCATGCCAGGAGGCGTGCCAGGAGGGATGAATACATAGAACGCATACCTCACAGCGGTAACACTGCACGTGGAAGTCACGGTCCAGGGCCACAATGCGAACGGTCTCCTCCTGGCCTGGTGCTGGCATTATGGGATCAGAGCACACACAGCAGCGTGGTGCAAACTTCCTGTTAAATAGAAAGCAAGGATAAGAGTAATTAGATTAGGAAGTACAAAACCAGCGTAAATATTGTGACATAACGTGACCTTGAATGACACCAACTTCCTTTGTTAGAGGTTTAGTGATCTATCCTCACTCATTAGTTTGCATGGTGATGCTATTTGATACTGTAAACACGAATCATTTACTATCAATTAATATGCCTGTTTGTTTGTCTCAGAGTTTTGCTGGATTCACAGTACATGTACATGAACAGACATGTTCAAATCCACAATAATTAAACAGAGAAATGTGCTAGAATAAAAGAAGGTGTCGTTTTTGATTAATCAATAATAAATAATCATTTTCTGTCTACTAATCCAGTTATGTATTTTTCAGCTTTTTTTAAACTTGTGATCCCTTAAAATAAAACAATGTCTACTTGGGTTCCCTCATCTTTTATCTACTGGTTATGACCAGTAGAATGGAAAAAATATCTAAAAAGAAAAAGAAAGAAAAAGAAAACCAGAAGTATAAGAAAATACAGAAAATGAGAGGAAAGTTAAAATACTTTTTTTATGTATCATGAGTCAGATTCATTCATCGACTGCTTGCGGTGGTCAGTATGAGGGAAAAATGATATATTATAAAGGACTACTGCGCTTCCACATTTGGAAACACTTATTTAAACTAAGTCAAAGATTGATGTTAACAGCTTCCAGCTTAGTATTCATTAATCACTTAACTATGGAGGTGGCACTAAAAGCTAAAGTAGCCCCTGTCAGAAATATCTCTCATGAATAGAATATGTGACGTAAAGCTAAATATACAACCAAACATCATAAATATCCTAACTGACTTTCACAATACCATGTTCTAGCCTCTAAATCAGCAGGTCTGGGAATCCCTAACAGCAGCATTAATGAGGATATGAGAAGCACACTGAGATTTCAGGTTGTGTCAGTTGACTGAAGGCCAGGTGGACGTTTCCTCTATTTCGCATGTTTACTGAAGGCCTGGGAATCAGGAAGTGAAGGGGCTCGATGGCTTTTGGGGAACCACGGCCATACAATGCAGTCCAGTATTAGCCGGAGAAAAAAAAAGAAAGAAGCCCTGGTCTGAGCGTAACTATTCCTCGACACAAAGGGCTGCGATGTTGAGGTCACACTTGTCATGTGGAATTAAACGGCCCAGTGCAGCTACTCCGTAAAGCAAAGCTGTGCACTCACACCAAAAGCCAGCTGCTTACTTCTGTTTCCCTTCTGGTCACTGAGTTAAGGAACATTTCTGGTAATGTGGCGGTTATGCAATCTGTGGACTGTGACACAATGACAGGAATTTACTATTAAATTTATATCTACAGCTGCTTTGCATACGGTCACTGTTCTTGTGAAATCGTCTGCAGTGTTTCCCAAAAAGGAAGCGCTGAGATTTCACATTGATATCACTTTCTGTTTTGAATTTATTGGACCAAGAAAAGGATTTCGAAACAGCATTACTTGATTTTTTTTTTTGCCATGTGGGGGCTACAGAAGAAGCTGTAAACAGTACACATGGACATATTATCATAATATAAAGTTGTTAACGGTAACGAGTTAACAAACAGATGCTTATTTTCACATCTAGTAAACATGGATAAACATTAAAATCCATTTTTAAAATCCACTTTAAGCTCTGAAATAAGGAGCTGAAAGATGCTAAATTGCTTCATTAAGCTGAGGGGAACTACAAAGTCAGGTGTGGACACTGTAAGCAACATATTTCATACTACATGTTGTCATTTGACTCATTGTTGATATAAAAATGCTGATTAACTGCAGCTTTAAAGGAATACTCAAAAATGCAAATAAGGTGCAACTGATGTGATGTAGAGAAGATGTACTTAGCTGATCTTGGTATAAACACTGGCAATCAGGGTGAAACTGCTCTCTAGTATCTATTAAAGAGCAAACACTCACTGACCAATTTATTAGGTACACCTGTGCAAGCTAATTCAATCCAATACAACAGCTCTGCTTTAAATTCTACATTTGGCAGGTGATAATTATACTTTGTTTATTACTGAGCTCGTACTAAGTGGTGGTGGCATACTGGGGTGCATCATATTGATGCACCCCAGTATGCCACCACCACTTATATGTATGTTAATGGAGTGGACAAAATATTAGGAACACCATTCAATAAAATGCACCCTAATACCCACTATGACTGAGTTATTACCTTTCTGACAATGTCAACAAAAACTGAAAATGTATAAGCTTCATAAATGTAGAATTTAAAGCAAAGTTGTAGTATTGGATTGAATATGTTTGTACAGGTGCACCTAATAAAGAGGGAAGTGAGTGTATATTACAACTGGTTTAGCCTCCAGCTGCTAGATGTTTCACTTTCTTCATCATCTAGTTACAAGTTTAGTCTTTCTGCTGTTTGATGTTAGGTACAGAAGTGTATGGAGGGTTTATCAGAGCTTTTTTAGTGAAAAAAAGCTGCCTCTGCATCTTGAAAGGACTTGAGGAGACTGAATGAAACAGTACACCTGTAAATAAAACCAAAACAATGAGCTGAAAGATGCTAAAATGCCACAGAAATTGCAGAAATTAGTGATAGCTTGGTTTGTGCAGTTTTATGTGTGATGAAAAACCTCAATGACATACTTGTGAAAGTCCTCGATGCAGTGGATGTGGTTGGAAGCGTCCACGGTGAAAGGGATGCCGTCGAGGCTGCGGTGGCACACCACGCAGGTGAAGCAGTGAGGGTGGTAGGCTTTCCCTGTAGCCCGCAGGATGCGCTCCATGATGGGCTTACTGCAGATGGTGCAGGTCTCAAGAGTGTTCTGTAGACACAAAAACACAAACCCACAGACACCCACATGATTACACAACAAAACCGGATGATGAATGTAGCGATTCTGATGATTCATTTACCAAAGATACTTTCAGCGCTTGTTTACAATTAGCACTTTAGTCTGTTAACACATTTTTAACTGATGTGAGACATTTAGAAAAGTTTTGCTGCTTTTCCTCTAGTGTTTTTTTTTTAAACTCTCTGATGGTAGCGTTACACTTCAGGTGGCTCTGCTTTCAGTCGTGCCTGGGCCACAAATAAATCCACACTCAGGACCTTCAAGCGAGCCTATCCTCAAATGCCTCTGAAGCTGAAGGAATCTGATTAGCACTCCCCTCGAAACACAAACACAGTCATTTTTCAGCCGCCCTCACCCACACTCCATCCTCCCATATGCAAGAGTGTGAGCAGTAAATATTTCCACTTTGTGATGACTGCAGGTTTTCTGCAGCCAGGCGACTGGGCAAATGGCCCACGGGTTTGGGGTTGGTGGTGTGGGATGGGGTGGGGGTGGGACAGAGGGGGGGGATGTGGCGGGGCGGTCGCCTGCCTCTGACTTATCTGTGGCATCTCTCTTCTTAATATCTGGTGGGAGACGCCGTTTGTTATTTCAATATTACATAAATAACTGCTGCCTCTCTAAACAGCGATGCAATTACAGGAGGACGGATATATCATGTGCGGGTGATCAATGTGCGGCCTGATGTGGCTTCGCGAGTGTGAGCGAGCGTGAGGGGAGTGTGTGCGCTCTCATGACGGGCCGCTGTTGTCGCTCAGGCATTTCCTGGATCTCTGTGTCTCTCTGTTCTCCCCTCTTTCCTGCGCTTGGCTGGGCTAAAGAGTGCACGGTTCAGCTGTTCCCATTGGCTCCCGCCAGTAGTAGCAAGCTGCCTCAGTGTTTCCAAACACAGCTCGGGGTGTGTAGCAACACTGCGCTGCGTCATCGACTGCCTCCCAGATGCACCGCCGGGGCCCTGCCGTTTAAAATGACACTTCTGTGACCGCTCGGCCGAGGTGAACTCCCAAACACCCCTCCTCCTCCTCCTCCTCCCCCTCGCCACCCTCCCCCTGTATGTTAGAACTACTGCTGAGCACGTGCAGTGACATTTATAGTCTATATGCTGATGAGTGCAGCGGCTTTACAGGACGAGGTCACTGAAAGTAAGATGTAAAAACGTCCCCTGACATGAATCCGAGTGTCAGACCTATGCATCCAGAATCCAGACCCCCCCCTCCAACCCCCCTTGCACCGATATCATGTGTCACTGGAGGGTAAGAGGGCAAAAGATGAGAGCAGATGATCTATGACTCCAGGCTGTAAAGAAGTGGTTTGCAAAATGGCCGTTTCTTCAAAGCACTCCTGGAGAGGCATTATTTCATGAAAAGCAATGTGTGCAGACAAGCTCAGCATCCTTTTTTTTCTCCCTTTCCAGCCCCCCCCCTCTCCAAGACGGTAATAGAAATAAACATTATTCCCAGGGCAACATTTGTGTATAAACAATGTCCATATTGCAATCCTGCTCGATCCTGGAAGTGGAATAAAGCCTTTAATGAGCTCGCTGCACTGAGCCCTTGAGGTTTGCCTCACGCACGCACGCAGACACAGAGAGAGGTAGAGGTAAAAAGATAGAGAGAGAGGGAGAGAGAGAGAGAGAGAGAGGAAGAGAGAGAGAGAGAGAGAGAGAGAGAGAGGGAATACATTTGCAACCTGAGAATGTGAGTAAGATGCAGGGGCCAAACTGCACTCAACCATCCTCAACTCTTACTCATCTGTCTGCATATCCACTTACTTATTCTCATCTGCCCTTCATGTGGGAATACCTTGCCCTTGTTTAGCTTAACTAGAGCATATGATTTCACAGCACACGGTTCCTCCGGGCCATTGTAATGAGTACAGTACTCAAAAGACAAAATTTCTCTCTTTCTCTCTGATGGTAAGATTCTATGACCTGAATTCATTCATTCTGCCTCCGTTGTTTTTTATTTCTTTAAATTTTTTTATTCACTCGTGAATCCTTTTATTTGGTATTAGGTAACATTTATTAGGCTTGTTATACACACTCAGGTCTGATGTCAAACAGACACTGTACAGAGTTTTTGGGGTCTGTGGTCGGGGAGCAGATCTCCAGAGATGGTTCAGGAAATTCTCCATAAATCACTCGTTGCCCTCTCTGTCAGACATCCAGGTCCTTCTCAGTTTGCCACTAGAGGGCTGTATATATCTGCAGATGTCCGGGTTTTGCTTTTTCCCCTGACTAAATGTGATGTATTCAAGCATATGTATTCTTTTTTTCCCCCCCTCCCTCATACATTTCTCTAAGTGTTTGCCCAGAAGGCTAAACAAATGTCTAGGCAGATGAGGTAAAGTGAATTTAGGTCAGACAGCCTCTTGCTGAACTGGGGGTGAGAGTGGAGTGCATTTAAGTCAATTGTGGCCCCCCCCCCCTTATTATTATTTTTCTTCCCCCCTCCCTCCTCATTGTAAGCCTTCTCCGTTTCCTACAAAGTGCTCTCTCGTGGTCTCCCTGAGTGCAAGAACACCAAACACTCCGATTCCCTGCACGGTCCGGCCCGGCTTCCCACTATTTAGCAACGGGCTCCCAAACAACGTTTGACACAGCTGTCAGTTGGAATGAAGAGTATGATGCAAACAAAGCATGTAACAGGGAGTTAAGAGGTCCCATGTGCTCCGCGCCGAACATGAGACACGAGCCTGACAGAGAGAGACGGAGAGGCAGAGGCACGGATAGTCACACGAAACAAAAAATAGTAAATTAGTGTCGTTTTAGAGACTTCAAACCTCGTTTTTATTGGAAAATGTTAAACGAGGAAGTCATTTCATTCATTTCGACTGGAAATCAGCGTGTCATTTTTCACTTTATTACAACAACATTCGAAAGAAGTTTCTAAAAAAACATATCTTTTAAATGCAGATGCACACCTAGACATAATGACTAGATAAGAATTAGGGCTGCAACTAATGAGGATCTTAATTATGGATTCATCTGCTGGTTATTTTCTGAATTAAGCAACCAGTTGGTTTATTAAACATGAAAAAATACAGCAAGTTTGAAGGTGTTATCTTCTAATTATTATTATTTTGTTCATTAGACAGGGCCAAACTCAAAGATATTCAATGGACTATAATATAGGACAGAAGAAAGCAATAAATCCTCACATGGAGAGGATATTTCTTGAAATTTGATGATTAACTGATTGTCAAAACAGTCACAGATTCCTCATTTCATCCATGGTATTTAAATACTCCTTCAGCCAAATACTTCTAACATAAATCAATACTTTCATTCACACACTCAAGAGTTAAGGGTTGAAGCTCAATCTGCTCATTTTTAAACAATTCAGTCGACAGTCTGTAACTTTCAGTTTAAAACGCTGTTACAAATACAACATGCTGGAAGTACAGATGTGCACAGATGAAACAGTTAACAGTTCAAGATCTGTTGTGGCATATTGTTAAATTTAAGCTGTTTGCGAGCTCCTCTGACCGTATCAACACAAATTTTACACCTATGTGTTCTTTTTTATTTCACACGGCCAAGTCAGGCTGACAGGAGCAGGCTGGAGTTCAGTGAGACTGCACGCGATTTACGGCCTGGCACGTTGAACTCGGAGTGGGCCAAATTTGCAGTTGATCTGATTCAGTGTGTGTCCAGACCCTCTCAGACTGGGGCCGGTATGTGCCAGGCCATGCTGTGTAAGTTAACTACACCCCTGCCGAAGGAAGCTCTGTGACGTCTAACGAGAGCTTGTTGGAGAGAACGATCGGAGCGACGCTGCATTTGCATTTCCTGATAACGGATAGTGACTTGCATGGGAAGTATGAGTCAAATCCCTGACCCTCCTACTTCCTGAGGGAAGGTGTCGACTGACTTAATGAACCTCGACAAGCGGCCCTCTCTCCCTTATATTACTTAATATGGGTCAATCAAGCAGCACAAAGAGGAATCGTTTTGATCCACACAAATCTATAATTATGCTCTCATTGAGCTTATTTCAACAGGAAGTGCTACACAGGAGTGATACTATAATAAAAAAAGCTGCAAACTATATGGGTCAACAAAAATAGCATCACAATATAATGCCGTCTACTCCAAAACCAATTGTTCCACATTTTGGGAGATATGCCGACTTTTTTGATGAGAGTCAATCAACCAATCAAAACCACTCTAATGGAAAATATGAAGCGAACATGAGCAGCCAATAAGCTTCATGGTGAAGTCCAAGTGAGCTACTTTCACCTAGTTCTTAGTCTTTATGCTAAGCTAAGCTCATCGCCTGTTGCTTTAAATTTAGAGTACAGACACATAAATGCTATTAAATTTCTCATCTAACTTTCAGCAAAGAGCTTATAAGCATATTTCCCACAATGTCAAACTATTCCTTTAAACTTTAAACCAACTATTTCAGAGCTATTTTATAGAGTTGCATTCTTTTTAAAACAGTGTCCCTGTTACTTTGTCCATCCTCTAAAAATGCTACGCATTCCATCTTTTAAAGTCAAACTCCAGGGACACCTGCCGCTTGCTGACCATCAAGAAAACTAATTAAGATTCCACCTTCATT
The DNA here is from genome assembly GCF_963691925.1 of Scomber scombrus. NCBI lineage: Eukaryota > Metazoa > Chordata > Actinopteri > Scombriformes > Scombridae > Scomber > Scomber scombrus. The sequence continues at coordinate 7,155,094 of NC_084977.1, read as the reverse complement.
ACTTTATCTTAAATACATAAAGAGATCTCTAATGTCTATTCATTAAAAAAAAAACCTGTCCCTTTCAATACACCCCTCACTTACAACTCCACACATTACACTAAGGTTGATTTATACTCAGCAGACAATTAATACTAAGATCAAAACTGAATCTAATAAGCTCTTATAATTCAGTTTCTCTTTTTTTTTAGGTGAAGTTGTTTCATGAGGAAGAAGCAGAGTTACCTCACTCGCAGCTGACTTGGCACCAGCTTCTGTTCATGCATATTTGAACAGCAGATTTGGCAAAACTGTCCTCGTGTTTACAGACACTGATGTTTTGCTGTGTGAATCCTAATTCTGGACACAACTCTCAGAATATAGATGGTTTAAGACGCAAAACAAACCTCGCAGTGAAAGTACTGACCGGATATTAATGAAGAGGTTTTTGGAGCTACGTGGAGTCGGTCGTAAAACCGTTTGACGAAGCAACAGAGAGGATTGTTATGGTTGAGTTAAAGAGGGGAGAAATAAATAAATAAATAATACTTGTTTTCCACATTTTTGAGCCAAATCTTGGAGGTCTCAGCTTGTAGAAAATGCCAGAAATCTGTTTTGGTTAAGGGAGCTCGTTTAAATCTCCACATATTCGTGGAGGGACTGTGGGAGCGCCGCCCTCCACCCTTTCCTGAGCTGGGGTCTACTCAGGCTGAAGAGGTGGAGAGGTCTGTGTGTTAACTGTGTGTGTGTGTGAAGTTGTGTGGCGATGGTTGTGTTCAGTGATCATGATCATCTCTCCCACCTCATCCCGCGAAGGTTAACAAGTGAACAACCCCCTGCCATTTCCTCTCCCTCCGGTCTGACTCTCAAACTCGACCCCCCGACACGTTCCCATCCTCAGCCCTTGACATTCAACTTAAATTTAATTTCATATCAGTGATTGCTTTCCGGTGACCGTCGCTCCCTGGCATCATGACTCCATCCATCTGTCTGTGCAGCTTCTCGGCATCAGGCCCGCGGTGTGAGCGTATCGAGATACATTAACATGACTTGACTCCCTTTACAAAATCCTGTCATTTGTAAGCACGTTATGTAAATCACCCACTCGCGTCTTCTCCGCTGCTTGGATGCGGATGACTGAGGTGTGTGTGTGTTGTTTTGTTTACGTGTGGGTGTGAGAGAGTGTGTCACACGGTGGAAAGTGATTCCTCTAATGGTTTGGTGACTCTTGGTCCCCTGTTCACTCCAGGGATCAGTGACCTTGAAAGGATCACCTGTATAATTCGCAGACGGAGCGTTTGTGACACTCATCTGTGCGCACGCCAGTCAGTCGGGGCGAGCGCGTCCGAGGTCTTCAGTGTTTCTGACCTGGAACTGCCACGCTTCCTCGGTGTGTAGGTCTAACCCGTTCGCTTCAGTCTGTCCGTGTAATAAATTCACACCGGGGTTATGGATGGCCGGTGCGTGCAGGAATGGGATGGCATCCTGCCAGAGTCTCCTATCCTGATTTGTTTTTTACATTTAGTTTATATCTCTGCCTGGACAGTTTATGACCGGCCACTGCCCCTGCTATCCTTCTCGCCGGCAGCTGCAGGTTTCGCTTCTTCCACTCCGCGACGTGAGTTTTGCGACAAACTAACAAAAGCGGCATGTGTCAAATGAGATTTAAATATTTATGTATTCTATTCCAGTCAGCTGTGAGGCTTTATTTGTTCATGCAGATTTTCTTATTTTAGCTGCGTGATCATGTCAGGCTGCAGCCGACATGAAGGGACAGGGCAAACACACACAGATCATGCCTTGCTCAGGCCTTTCTTCAAAGAATAAAAGGTGGCAGTGGGGGCCCTGATCTCTCTCCGGCTCATGCAAAGTGGCCGGCCTGCCTGTCTGCCTCTCTTCTTTAAATTCAGCTCCGCAGCAGAATGTGACCCCTCCGGACTTTGGGCAATGTCTCCTGCTCTGGTTACAGAGAGAGAAACTGACAAAGACCCCGGCAGTAGTTCTCTCATGCCATGAGTTAGAGTGACATTGTGGTGGGTCAGCATTGGGTCACGGATATTTTTCTCCTGCTCGCTCCTGGGGGGGTGATGGAGGGTGTGTGTGTGCGTGTTAGACAAAAAACATGTGGAAGGTTTAGAGAGCCCGGTGTTTGGAGTCCCTCTCTTGTCTCTTGTCCAAACAATGTATTCTAATAATAACACTTGCGCTTTTCATTTACTTGTTTGTAATGGATCGGACAGCTGCGCTTCCTGTAGTGTGGGTCAGTAATAAGAAATAATGACCTGCTCGAGTTTACACCCACTGTACATCGCAATTCTACACACACATAATTGTCTTGGCAAGTCTGGAGACGCACTAAGATGTGAAATCCTATTCATGCAAGTGCTATCTAATTGGCTCACTCCTTTGAGGAATTAGACCGAGTTAATCACGTCTGAATATACAGAACTCAATTAGAACTCCGCGAGCTAATGCAGACAGCCATGAATATTTGATGACAAAGTCAGCAGAAAGCCGGGGCCGCTGTGTGTTTGTGAGCGTGCCTCAGACGACAAGTAGAACCAGGGTGGGTGTGTACCTGCCGTCGCCGCTCGGCGTGTGCGTGGCAGCTCTCCCAGCATGAACGCCAGCTGTGCAGACTTGCCGAAACGCCGACAGAGAGCCACGCCACCGTGCCGCAACGACGAGCATATGGGGGCCCTGAACTCACCGCGCTGGCTTGGAGCCTCTGGATCTGACTACCTGGATATCCATCACAGAAAAGTGACATGTGTGTGGGTGGTGTGCAGTCATTTCTAATTAGAGCCATTTTACTCTCAGCGAGGCAACATTATAAACTTTCAATATTGGACTGCTTGTGTCTCTGCGGCTGGCTATGAGAGGAGAGATGGGATTGTGATTGGATGTATTGTATCCTATATGCCCTCTCTCAATGACAGCAGAAGCTTTAGGGGAGTTCTTGGGGATATCCCGTTGTTGGATGGGAGAGTTTGGTTTTGTTGTGATGTGGAGGACATCCATCACCACGAGCCCCAATACAGCTGGCACCATGCCTGTCGCCTCTGGGTGCTGTGCCACCCTTGGAAACTTCCCTTTTGCTATCTAGATTGTTTTGATTATAGTGCATTTGAACTCACTTGAAAAACTCCCATCAACACAAAGACTAGAGGGCCATGTTTGTTTGTGTGGTTCAGTTCAACCGCACAGCTGATTAATAGAGTTGTAGACTGACGTATCATTGAACAAGTTATTTATAACACTGATTAAAGTAAAGGTGAACCGCAGCTCCAGACTCTACCTTTGGTTATACTGCAGTGATAAACAAACCTGGTGAAAAAGTGAAGAAAAAAAAAGAAGCGATTTGCGAAAAACCAAAAAAACTCAACCCACACTTGCCTTCTCTCAACATATCACAGATTTGCAAAGTGTTGCTATGGATTTTTCCCACATAGACTGACAGTTCAAGCTGTTAAAACAGAGTTTCCCCAAATGTGTGATGTTGAATCCATTCTTGTTGTTTTCCAGTCTCTCGACCCACATTGTTCCCTTCATCAATACTTGATTGTATATGACAGGGAAGTGTCCTCTGAGCATTCAATAAAACTGAGTCTCTGTGGAGGAAGTATAGCTCCTTTGTTTACACTGAAAAATATCTGACCAACATTACGTTACATAGCTCCTTCTTTGAGTTTCTGAATCTACTGCATCACACAATCGAGAAAGAGAGGTGTAAAATATGCGCAACGTGACTTTTAAATAATGAAATCAACAACTTTAAACTTTATTAACCTGTGTCGGGTGTGTACATGCAGGAAAACTTTCTTGTTTCTTCTTGGACACTTTATTCATTTCTTGTTCCAAGATTGAATCGTAAAACCACAATCGTAAATTTAGAAATCAGAGGAGGTCAGGAGGATAAAAAACAACTCAAAAAGGTCAAACAAAGTATTTTTTTCTATTTGCATGTATCTATAGAAGTGGCAGGTCGATTAATTAAACTTTGAGTAACTACTGTACCTATAAGTGCTTAACACATTGTCAACGCTTTACATTTTCCTTGTGATTGGTGTGAAAATGCAGTAAATGTGCTTTCTCAAAAGTCTCATTAATAGTTTGTGCTTAAAAATCTTCTTGCATGTGAAAATGAATTACATTTTAAAAAAAGAAGCAGCGCAATAGTTAATAAAAGGCTAGATAAAGGAGCGAACAGCGAGGCCGTCATCGCCACTTTCTAAGACAGACAAACAGACACGGAGGGTGAAAGCTCATCAGTCAATCATGAACGTTTCCTGGTGACTGGCAGGTCAGGGCTTCTGTGTGCAGTTCCTCCTTTACAATAGCAGAATGGAAAATCTTTCGGAGAGTGTAGCCAGTGAGACCAAAGCCCATTTATTTTAAATAACAGAGCTATAGTAAAACAGCAGATAATGAACGTAATTACATTCAAGAAACTTGGCGTCCGTGACCTTGGTGGTCTCTGAAATTCTGTCAAAAGAGGCGGAAATAGATTAAGTTTGTGTGTGTGTGTGTGTGTGTGTGTGTGTGTGGGCAAATCCCTATCTCTTTATTACTGCTCTTTTCAATATGAAGCTGGGCTCCTGGTGTGACCTTGTGTTACTTACATCAGTCTCATTACAGAACACTTAAACCGACTGCACTTTGGATGATCTATATTCATAGGAAGTGGTAGCACAAACAGGAAAGTGGGGATGTGATTCTGCCTCAAACGGGGAACTGAGTATTGTCTGCAGCCCTTTTACCGTGTGTGGACTGGTGTTAAGTAAGCACACTGAGCGGGTCTGTTTACCAGCACATAACCTGAAGCAAAGGCCGGTTAACGAGCCTTTTTTCAAGCGCGTCAACTCGCCGGAAAAACCAGGCTGTGGGAACGCTGCAGAAATTTGCGAGGAACTACTAACAAGGCAGATATGGGCGACGTAGAATGGACTTGAGAGCGGTAAGCATGGTACACCGTGTAAGCAATTAACCTCAATGACACTGAATCCCACTGTGGAGTCTCTTCAAAGACCAGCTGAGCTATCAGCCACATGAAGTCCCTGTTGCTCTCAGCTCTGTTAACTAATAGGCTCTCGTGGTTAGAGGCAGACTTCCTGAAGTAAAAGGAGAAAGAAAATGATTCTTCATTTTCAAATAAATGTAGTGACTTCAATATAATCCCACTGATTAAGAACATTTTTTAGCTTGAACTCTCTAGAAGGACGGCTGAACTGAATTACTTCATTTGCTGGCTTTTGATGCAAAGTTGTGAAAAGGTCTCAGAAATCAGAGTCGATAAATTAAAATGGCTTTTTAGTTTAGCGAGTACAGTAAAATATGAGCTTTCAGGAGTCGACATGTCAACGTTTATGTCAGTAAAACACATGCGTGAGTGCTCCGGAGAAATGGATCCGAGTGAAAATGTAGCGCACACACAAATGTAAGAGCACAATCACTACATACCTGGATGTAATCGAAACACATGACAGTGTCTGTAGCTCACACAAAAGCTGACACACTGAGTTTAATCTTGGCCTGTCAAATTACAGCATTTTCCCTCTAAACAGGAGCACGCTTTCTAAATGTCATTATATCTCATATCACGGCTCTCAGAAAGCATTGTCTGTCATTGTTTCCTCTCAGAATGCAAAAAAGACTCAAATCTTCATGTGCATTTAACTGACTCAATAACCAAGATTAACATTAAGTCTGAGATATTATGTGTGGCTCTGTTTTACATGGATAGAAAGCTTGAGTGTGAACTCAGCTACACGTGCTCAGCTTTTGGGTAAAAACGTGAAAACATGGTGTAAAAGTCATAAATCTGGTTCCATAATTGGTTCTCCAATTACGAGAGACGCAGTTAAGATGCTGGGCTGTTTTGGAAAACACTTGGCACTGTATTGGTTTTTGTTTTTGCTGTCAGGTTCGACAGCTGCTAACAGTTTTATGGGGACAAGAAAAAAAAGAAGAGGCACCCAACAAAAAACAAACAAAAATGCCCAAAAAACAGCATTTACTTAGACAAAAGATTGAGTATATTTGGACTGTTGTTCTGCATGTGCTCAATGTGAATCTGGTGTTGTGTCAAAGACAAAAGCATGTTTTCATACTTCTGCTAACAGGAAGTCACACATGTAGAAAAATAATCTGTTCAAACGCTTTATCTACAGCTCCCTCATGTCCTGGTTTAAAAGTAGTGCGGATGCAGTATTCATATACACACACACACTATCATATCTTGCTGAGAGTTACATGAGAATATCAATATCACTTTAAAGTCAGCAAACGGCAAGCTTAGCTTAGCCTAGCCCAAAGGCTGGAAGAAGAGGGGAACAACTAACTCTGTCTAAAGTTTTTTAAATCCTCTACAGCTCACTAATGAACAACTAATAACTATTTATCTTGTTTGTTTAGTTTATTATTAATGTCTTAATAAGTACATATACTACTGTAGCAGGTGCTGGTTTGTGCTGGTAGAAGTTTATAAAAATGTCACCTTTACCTTTATGCTATGTTAAGCTAACAGTCTTCTAGTTGTAGCCTCATATTTAGCATAAAGACATGAGTGGTATTGATTTGCTCATTTCTCTGCAAGAAAATGAATAAGTGCATTTAACATAAAGAAAACTATTCCTTTTAAGGCTGAAATACAGTTAAGTGGTACATTTTCTGATGTTATTTCACTGTTTTAGTGAAGCTAAATGAACAGTGAATGCTTCTATCTGTCTGGCTATCATGTCTAAATGACTTTTTCTCCGATGCAGTGAATGAAACACTGTATGACACCATTAGTCACTCTAAAAATATTATTACATCACTGATAAAGAACCAGAAATATTGCGATCATCTGTTATACTGTCCGGCCCCACTGGATTGCTCTCCTTTGCAGCTTTGAGGATTTCCAGATGCCCTGTGATTAATTTGTTCCAGTTTGCAGAAAACTTACAGTCAGCAATGTGTGACTGTAAGAATCTGCAGGAAAGTGTTTCACATGAGAGCTTTCTTAGAAAACACTTAGTAGTGCTGAAACTTAAAAGTCCTGACTCTCAGTAACAATGACAGACAGCTGGCTAGGGTGGTGTTTGCACTTTCACAGCCTCATGTGTGCAAACCTCATATGTGCAAACATGGAAGGGGGAAGTTGTGGGACACCTCAGACTGATGCACACATCAGACAAGAGAAAAAAAAAGACAAAAGAATGGTGACCCAATGTTGTTGTCACATTAACGCGATTAAGAACGAACCACTCCATGCAAAGCGAGACATTAATTGGGCGGCTGTGGAGTTTATCAGCATCAGTCTGTATTCAAATAGGCAGCGATAAGCCCTCTGTGGAGGCAAGCCAGGGAAGTGCCAAAGACAAAGGCTGATTGCTGCCCCGTAATTTGTGGGCCAGTGATGTGACTGAGGTTGGTCAGACGGAGAGATAGCGAGTTGTAAAATCAGGAAGTAGACGAGTGACGATAACAGATGTGGGTGAGTTCCGCCACATTACTAAAAGGAATTAGTAATATCTAGACAAACAGTTTGAAAGAGGCAAATCACCCAGTGGATGGGAGAGATCTTGCCAAAGCAAATGCCAGTATTGTTCCACAGAATATGTAAAGTCCCAGCTCTGATAAGGGGGCTGTAGATCGCCTACTTTGATAGTGGCAGAAAACTTTGTTGGATGGTGAAACATATTCCTGCAATTCCTGGCAAAGGGATTACTCGACTTTACATTATGTTTTACAGATTCTACACAATAAGTTTCATCAGGTACCCGTTATATAAGATATTCAGTATCAAATGTAACCAGACGGTGTTAGAAACATCTATTTTACTCTTAACATAGAGGATAAAAATATAAAACTTACATCGAGGTTCCCCTGTTGTACCTCATAACTTTTTCACTAACAATCTATTTAGTTCGAGACAAACTAACATGCACCTATTTTACAATATCTATTTAGTTATGTGAACAAATCTTTTTTTAAATTCAAACATACAATCTAAATTTAAAAGGGAACTAATTTTACACATGAAGTTTAATTACAATTTACCCAACAGTTGCATTATGTGGTCTGTAGCTCTAGGGTCTAAATATTACATATTGTTGGGTTGTATTATAGGAAGTGTAGGATCTAGTGGTTTGAGAGTCTGACCTATACTTAGGACTAAAAATTAGAATATTTCAGACTCTGCATTTCCAATTTCGGAGATTTTTTTTAACCTTAATGAAATGCAACAGGAAATCACTGGAATGCCACTCTAAAATGAAAACAGGATGTATATAAGAGTGTGATATGCCACTGATGTGACAGGGTAGAGAGAGAGAGAACAACACAGGGATCTACAGTCAAAAAAACCAAATTCACATTGTATGATTACTGTTCATTTTCTCTTAGAGATTCCTAGACTGACTGACTTGGAGGCTAGAACTTGAAGTTTTTTCCTCTTTCTCTCTGGGATATGACATTTCTCTTCAGAGACTCAACTCTCACGTTCATTCTCTAATCGTACAGAGGCGTATGACCCTGAGGATGGGAATAAAAGAAGAAGAAATTACTTTCATTAAGAAATTCAGATTTCCCCCATCCTTTTGATCTTGTGCCAGAAGAACATTTATGCTGATGAAATGCATAAATAAAGTTCTTAAATTATCCCGTTCCTCTTTAGCGCATGTATCAGAGTTGGAGAACTTCCAGACAAGACAACTACAATCACAGTGAGTGCCTCTGAAAAAGAGATGATTTAAGAGATGGACTGCCACTGGTTTAAACGTTATGTAGCTTGGCTTCCAGACTGTACTGTGAAAGTGCACATTAAGCACTTTTCCTGCACATGATGTAAGGGAGTATTGTACATATGTGTTAATACATGCTGTGGGTAAAGCCACAAGACTCCACAGTGTCAGTGTGTGTTGTATTTTCTTTATGGAAAATATGAATTATTTTAAGTTGTTTTCTAAGCAGTGTGCATCACTTGTTTCTGAGCTGCTCTGGTCATCAAGATGCTTTTTTCTCACCATCTATTAAAATCAAAGCTCTAACCTTGTCATTAACTAGCAAACTGTGCTTGTACAAGCCTCCTATCATGTCTCTTTAAAGGTCTCTTATCTACAGACTGGAAAGTGGAACATTTGTGTTTCACAGGCAAATGACTACCTGACGACATTTGTTTTAGTGTGGCTCCTATCTGTGTCAGCAGGCCTGTAGAAAAGCCCCACTGTTGGGTTTTTTTTTTAACTCACATCACGGCTCTCTATGATAACAATTCCTTTAGATACTCTTCCTCATACAAGTTTTAAACTCGTACAAATTAAATCCAATAACCTAAATAATAGATTTCCGAGTGAAAACAAGCGTGAAAGTTAAAAAGTTGCTACCCGGAATTTCCATTGTACTGTCTCGTTGCATTAACGCAGCTACTTCCCGTCTCAGCTTCCAGGAATGACCTATAAAGTCACCCAAAAATATTGCTGACAGTGAAAAACTTTGACCATTTAATTCTTAGCGGTGCGATTGATGACAAAACTGAACTAAATTCAGCTGAAACGGAATGAGGGAAAACACTTCTGCAAAAAGATTTCCTTGTGGTCTTAGAAGATGATGTGTCTTTCCTGACAATATTGTGCAAGGAAATACTTTCATGTCTGTTGTGCAATGCAGATACAAGAACAAACCCCAAAATTAAAAATAACTGAGGACATCTTCTGGGATATCTGTCAATCACTTCCTCTATCTGGTCAACTTTTCATCAGGGGAAAACAGACGAGAATAAAAACTCCTCTGTGTTATCTGATCCACAAAGAGAATGAATACAATGTCACAATCTAACATGATTTTTTACACTCATTGAATAACTCGAGTCCATTTTAACCATATCTTACTGCTCATCAGCTGTTACTCCAGATAGTTATGCATCAGCTCACTGAATGTTCAACTGTGTTTTTATAATCATCTCATTTATCGAGAAAGATATCTGAAAATCCTCTATTGTTAAAAAAAAGAAAGAAAAGAAAATCAATAAATGCAGCTCAGAGGAGAACAATTCATATGTGTATTGAGTTGTTTTGGCTAAAAAGGTATGAGTGTATGGTAGTCTGGTTATAAATGTATTCACTGCTTACTTGTTACCTGTTATTTTGAGTCTTGAATTTTGGTCTCCATCAGCTCCTAAGGGAAATATGTGGTTCTTTAGCTGCCAAATGTGTCACTATTTTCTCTAGTTAGTCACTAAATTTGAAGGTAGGCGCTAGGCAGGTAGTGTACAGTGGGTTTATCTGAGCTGAAATGCAGGTTGATGAGAACAGTGATAGTACTGTAAGCCAAAACAGTTCAAGTTGTGGAAAAACCCAAACAATGATCTGTAAAAAACTGAAATACCCTCGAGGTAAGAGAGAGTCATGTGATCATTCTTTGTTAGTTTATCACTACAAGTGACACCTTTCACATTACACTGTTATTTGATCCATTGTTGATATAATAATATTGATTAGTGCAGCTTTAACAGTAGAAGTCACATCAGCAGTTAGCTGTTAGTTGGCTTGTATTTACAGTATCATTAATGGACCAATAGTATGTTAGCTAAAGTACACATTTCAATACTAGACACAAAACACTGAACATATCACATGACTACCGTAATCAAAAAGTTCTATAGGATTGTCATCTTTTCCAATAGGATCCTATAGGATACATTACTAAAGATCCTATAAGAATTCTACAGGAAAAAGTTTAGTTTCTTTCGGGATTTGCACCTTCTGGAAATCAGTTTTTCCTCTGTTGGTCCCAGTAAAATACTTTAGGATTCCTATGTATTTCACTAAAAAATTCTTAAATCTTGTTAGTTGCATAATTTCCAGCGTCTTAGAACTTTAAGACAGTTCTTAAGAGGAATTAAATGTACCCACATCTGTGATTAAAAGTTCTGCACACATTTGCTTCCTTGTCTTGTAATATTCCAGAGAAGACGGTTGTTGCTGTAGTCATAGTTACTGAGTCACCAAACACAAAACAAAAAGAGCAAAAAGAGATAAGTGTGGTGAGAGGTGTCAGCTTGTCAGGTTTCAAAGAAATTAAATGTGGTTGCCTAAAGTGAAAATACGAACAATTTGATGTCATAACGTGCACTTCTTAAATAAAGGCACATGTAAAAAGTCTAAATGAGGGTTTTTGAAGGGAAAGCAGTTACTTACAATATAGCAAGGCTCGCAGTAGGCCTTCTTCTCCACAGCGTAGAAGGGCTTGCCACGCAGCTTGGTGCTGCAGGTCATGCAGACGAAGCAGTCAACATGGAAGACCTGGTCCATGGCAGTGCAGCCAGTGCCTTCACCCACTACGTTCTCTCCACAGCTGGCACAGCGCCCTGGGGAGAGGGAGAAGAGATGGAGGGGAGGCTGAGCACAGATTCACTCGAAATCCACAAACATACTGTTTAAGGTCAGATAAAATTCATCAGTGAGCCAACAGTCACTAACAACACTGCAGAAAAATACTGACCATGAGTCCACATGGCACACAGACAAACACCTAAAGGTACTGGGTAGTGTTAAGTGGTATTTCCTAAAAGTATAGAAAATGACTATGATTCCCTTCAAACTTTGCTTTTGTGACCTAAATAATATTTTGAAATGTAACGATCTCTAATTGAAAAATGGGTGGATTCGAACATTTTCATTCACATGGAGTCATAAAAACAACATATAAATCAAAATGAATATGTATTTTTACAAAAGTCACCACATAATATTTAGAAGTGAGAGGTTTATCCAATCCAATCCACTTTATTTATAAAGCACGATTTTAACAAACACAAGGTTTCCAAAGTGCTGCACAACAAGATAAAACACAATAAATAGATAACACAATAGAAGCACAATAAAAAATAAATATAGTTTCCCTTCATTGAATCTGGTGATTCATATATTGTTTTAATAACTTTGTGGATGACTTTGCCAGTTTTCCCATTGAAAATCTGTATATTTCAAAATCCTGGTCACAAAAGCAAAGTCTGAATGGAATAATAACAATTTTCTACACTTTTTAGGCATAAGCAATTAGGAAATAACACTCCTTATCCAGGAACAAATAACAAGTAAAAATATGTTATCAGAATCAATGTCGATTCATTTTTAATTGATTGTTTATTTCAGAAACAAGCGTCAGAAAAATACACCAAAGAGATGATGTTCTTTGTGTGGATGGTGAACACTCATTTTTAAAAGTGTATTATGGTTTAAATGTTTTTTTGTTACCTGCCTCCGTTTACTGCTTTTCATTTCTGAATCAATAGCCTGAGCTGATGTCCATCAACTCGTCCTACCTTGTGCCAAAAAAAAATAATGTTGAACTCTCCCTTTAAGTGATTCATTTCCTGATGTCAGAAGTGCCTAATCTTCTTTTTCTATTTCAAACAGTGGATAAGGAAGGATTAAATACTATAATTATGCCACATTAAAGAAGCCATACACATCACCAAAGTGTGACATGGACGACATCTATTTCAAAAAGTCGGGCTTTAAATGATAAAAAGAAAACTTTAGAAGTACAACGAAGTCTTTGTAAAAAGGGGCACAAGTGAACTGATATTCTTGCGCCAGAAAGAGCCTGATTGCATATTGCGGGACATGGCATTTGGATATCTTTAATTGAGTTGGAGATATCTTTAATTGAGTTTAAGATGTCCTCGACTCAATGCAAGTTATCTTCAACCCAATTAATAACACTGTCAATTTAATTACTGGTATCTTACAATAATAGGGTTTAAAAAGATATCTGAGAATGTTTTATTTTTTACACATCTGAGGACAGATGCAATCTCCTCAGTGGAAGCATGATACAGTATATTTAATTAATTCAAGTTCAGTTCTATGGATCATTTTTGTTCTTTTTCATTTTTTGCTTCATCTAAAAGGCTGATTTTGGCTGATGATTGACACTCTGTATGTTCTGAACAGAGCGGTTCAAGCGTGTTACAGACAGAGGCGAGACACTAACCGGGGGAGATATAGTATCTGATCCTTGCATTTTCACAGTTCCACTTGCTGTTTTCATATCAAAAAATTCAAACAGAGTGTAAAGCGGAATCTGTCTCAGGTATCAGCACAACTTTTGGAAGTCATATGTTGTCGAGATCAAATATCTGCTTGACTGCGAGGCTCGCTAATGGTACTCTAATCTCAGATAACTCATTATCTTATCGCGGGGGGCCTCACTGGAAACTGAGGAAAGTTGCTAAGAAAAGTGACTGGATCCGCAACTTTTTTTCCAGCAACATTTCTCAATCTTTATTGAAACGCTGATATATTTGCAACGCTGTTATTACAGGTCTCGCCGTTCGTCGACTGGGGACGCATTAAGAAACAAAAAGAGCGACATTTATCTTTTCAAAATTCTTATCACGGCAATATTTTGCGCGTTAATTTACCGACTGCTGTCATCCGCAGCGACTTATACTGCAGACAAGTTTTCATAAAACCTGCTATCGGTTTTTATCTGTTCCCACAGCTCTATCCACACCTCAATTATGGCAGCGTTACCTACTGTACAGGGAGGCAGATTAAACAAACTAGTGAAGGCACGTCTCGGGGGGACATGTGGGTGTCAGTGGAATCACAAGCAGGGTAATCACTTCAGAGAGCCAGAGGGAGAGAGAGAGAGAGGGAGAGAGAGTGAGAGAGAGACAGAGACGGAGCACGCCGAGCCTGTTAGTGGCTTCAGATCACAGGCCATCTTCAGTGAGTGGATGAGAATGCCAAACATGTCCCACAGGGCTCCCACTTTAAATAGCGAGAAGGAAACCTCTCGGAAATCCTTTTCCTTTTGGCAGTCTGTGATCGTGAGGGCCCTCAGGAGCTATTTGTGCGCGACTGTGCGTACAGTGTACACAGTATTACCACAACACACACACACACACACACACACACACACACACACACATATACACACAACAACAAAAAAAAAGTCTTTGCACCAGACATGCCACACATGTAGACGAATACAAACACAGACATATGTATCATGCATACACCATGCATCATGCCACGCTGTGTGCACACGTCAGCAGCCCACACATGAATTCACATGATAACGTGGAACAAAAAGCAGCAGATCTGTGCCTGTTTACACTCCAGCTTTAAACTACCGTACGCTTTTTTTCTGTTTCTAAATATTACCTGGATATCAAATATAAGGATCGATTAATAATACGGGTCTTCAAGCGCTGAGGCTGCATTGTTAAACTGACACGTCACCGTACAGTATGTTGTGTTTCATGTCAGCCGTCTCCATTGTTTGAAAGGTAATGAGAAAAAAGAAGGAAAACTTGTTTGATCCCAGCTCCCATTGTTCTCTCTCGCATCACGCTGAGCCTTTTTTTTTTTCTTTTAGAGGAGGGGAAGAGCCCCAATGGGGATGCGGAAGATTTACAGTAAATTACAGTCATTCATTACGGTAATATGTGAGTGAGAGGTGACACCACTTTGGCCACATTTAAGGATTCATGCCAAAAAAAAAAGTATCACTTCAGCAACCTACATGCTTCAGATGTGAATCACTGCAGTTCACACAATGAATTATTTTACATAATTACATATTGTGTACTTCATTTACAATAAGGGTGTTTCCTTTCTTTTAATTTTTCCTAGATAAGGTTAAGTTATAGAACACACACATTAGTGCAGTTATCCTTTATTCATTCATTCACTGTAAACAGTCTAGCCCAAACCCTCACTCTCACCTTAACCACAACCAATTCATGCCTAACCCTAACCTTAACCAAACATCAATTCACATCATACCTCTAACCCTAACCACAATCTCACAAATGACATTTTGCTTCATTAGGATCAAGCTTTGGTCCCCATAAAGATCCACAAAAGGTCCACTCTGGTAGTTCTCTCCTTCAGTATCTCATAGTGACTTTTTCTTTCTTCTTCTCCTTCAAAGTGAAAAGCTGGTCAAGTAACTCCTCATGTGTATTTGTGTCACCAGGGGCGGTGGGTAGAAGGATAAGCATTTTCTTCATTTACTGCTGGCTATTGTGCACCCAACACTGCACACTGGTAAAGTTAAAATAATAAATAACCATTAAAAGCTATTGCATTGGCAGGAGCTTATATATAGGAGAAGAAACAATTGTGCCAGCTTAATGTCTCAATTGGCTCAGCTATATTTATCCATTACTTAGGTGTAAAAAGACAACTGGCCTCTTTTTGTGTCCCTTAGAGTAACAACTAGTACCAGCATACTTTGATGTTACAATGTGTACATGTTGGCAGGTCTGATATGGTAATATATACTAGGGCTGCAACTAAGGATTGTTTTCATTATTGATTCATTTGCTGATTTTAATCTTTTTGTTTATAAAAATGAGAGAAAAAGAATGGAAAGTGCTTATCATAATTTCAAGACATCCAAAATATTCACTTTCCAATTCATATGAGCACTTTTCAATGACTTGATGAATTGTTTAGTGTATAAGATTATAATTATAATTTCAATGGGCCCAATCTGATGTCTTGACATTGCTTTTTTTCATCCATTCAGCAGTCCTAACCCTAAAAATATCCAATTTACAACTATATAAAACACATAAAAGTCAAATATTCTCAAATTTAAGAAACTGGAACTATTAAATGTTTAAATTTGCTTAACAAATGACTTTAAGAATCTATCAATCAACAAAAAACTGCCACTAATGACACATTTAGTTCCAAAGACTACTTCTGCTCTATTTTATGATATTGACATCAAAATGAGTGTAAAAATGTAAAGTTGGATCTTCTTCAGAGAGCCTGTAACTTTTTTCACTCTTACTGTATGATAACAGAGAGAAATGCGGTGTTTTACCAATGCTTCACATCAATAATTTCGCACGTCTGCGTCGGAAGTAAGCATTTTCAATTTTGAGACACTACTTCAATTGACTTCTTGAATAATACAGGACAGCAATTGAAGCAACATCGTATTTACCCCTGTGGAGATGATCCCAAATACTTTCGAACTATTTCAGCTGGGCATAAAGGAATCATGAAAGGCCTCACCGTTCCCCAGCGTCCCTTTGCACGGGGAATGGAACCAGAGTCTTAATATCAAAACTTCAAATAGTTCCTGTATAACCAATGCAATGGTGACGGGGAGGGAGGGGGAGTTCATTTACACTTTACTCACTTTCTTTCCTTTCATTCTTCAACCCTCAGAAGTGTCTCTTCTCTGTTACATCGAAAGTCAAAAGAAGGACTGAAGAGAAAATCTTTTCTTCTTTTCTTTTTTTTTAAAAAAAAGAAGCACATTCCCTGTGAGCTATAGAGGCTTAGAATGGTTAGACAATTTAATTGGATAAAAGGAAAAGATTAAAGAGGCCCTGACTCTGTTCCATAAATAATTGATTTCTAATGTATTTGTAGTGGCAGTGAGACGCTGTTGTTTGGGAATGGGGGATGTTGAGTGGCAGAACGCTTCAGATTTCCCTCAGTCTTTGCCTTCTTTGTTTTTTCACGCCGTGATATTGAAGCAGCATGAAAGGCAGAGAGGGAGCACACTTGCAGCTCAATTTGATCTTACATCGTCAGAAATCAAAGTTCGTGCATGTAAAGAAGGATCGCAAGGAACTTTTTTTCTTTTTTTTCCTTTTTTTTTGTGGGAGACCAAACTTTTCACACTATGTTACTAAAGAATACAATTCTGCTGGTGCAACCCTTGCAAACCCCCCAAAGGCAAAGCCGGCAACTGTAGCTCGTATCCAAAACTAATAAAAGAACCACAAAATCCATTTGGGGACTTCGACTAAAGTTTTCTGCTTGGATTAAAATATATGTTAGAAAACACATTTAAACTGCTGCATGTGTTGCGTTTTAATATTAACAACACAAAATTAGTAAAAAGGATGAACTACAAAATGTGGCTATGACATATTGTCTTTCTTTAATTCACATTTATAAATGGTCCTCAATCTTTCACCTTCCACACGCAGCATTAACTTGTTGTGACAATTTTGAAAGGTAGGACGAAAAGGTACAAAGTTGTGATAATTTCTTCACACTTAATTAAAGGCATAAACAATAGGTCACCGAGTGGTTAACAGCAAAAAAAAGTAGTCTGTCGAACACATTAGGAGTGTGACTGCTAGCTACTGAAACGCCACGGGCCTCAATTTGTGCACTGTTTCATCTCTTTCCCCTCTAGGTTAATCTACTTTGTTGCTTCAGATTGCCCTCTGTGCAGCCTGACAATGCTGTGGCCTTCACTTGCCTTGGGGACGACAAGAGAAGTAGCTGTCATCGCAGCATTTCAATCTCTGAATGCCTCTCTCCTAACCCCTTTGCCTTTAATCTCATTCCCAATGTCAGCAAATAGCAATCTGCAGAACTGCTGCGGCGATGGAGAAGGATGGAGGATAGGCGAGCCTGTGCCACTGAGCATTACCGCTCGGCCTGTCAGGGCCCGCGGCGGCAAGAGCAGAGAGGGACTGAGTGTAGGTTACATGTTTTAGGAGCAGGTTGGCAGGGAGGGGACGCGGAAGGGGTGCCAGGGAGCGAGCAGGGGGCTGGCGAATGGGGTGAAAGGGAGAGCGAAGGCAAGGGGAGGAGGAGGAGGAGGAGGGGGACAGGTGAGCGTGTGTGCGTGTATGCGGTGGATCTGCTGTGCTGTGTGTTTATATGCTGTTTCTCCGTGCGCACCTGTGTGCTTGTAAGTATATCTGCGTATTGCGTGCGTGAGCATGCGGATGTCTACTCATTCCTGAGGTCAAACGCTCACTCACAAATGAAATCTAGCAACATGATTGCCCGGAAGCCTCAGCTGGGCTCGCACGGCAGCTGATCTTGCAAGCCTCAGTGGAGCTGTCTCAACGAGGCAGGATAGCAAGCACCAAGCCTGTTGGGGGGGAGAGAGATGGAAGGGGAGGAGGGGGGGAGTAGGGGAAGGGAAAAGGGGAAAAAAAGGGAGGTGGGTGGGTGGAGGGTGAGAGGCGGAGGGTGGTCACCTCATGTGAACCGCTGCAAAAAAGCGGACTAATGTCGCCGCGAAGAGAAGCCCAACGCCGGCACGCTGCATCAGCTGGAGACTAGAAAGCAGCACTGAGAGGTCAGCGGCAGTGCTGGGACGAGATAATGGGTAAAAAAAAAAAAAAAAAAGGGATGGAGATCCTATAAACTAGGCTGAAAAACTACTTGGTGTGATGTGAAACTGCCCTCTCTGCTCAAAAACGGTAACAAATATAATCAAGTGCTGCAAACACAGCAAGATGATGACGCAGCAGAAAAAATGCTGTGATGCCATTCATAAAAGAACAGAATTAGAGACGTCTGTGAAGCTACACTAACACTAACAGGTGCAGGTTTTTGTAGAATTTGTTCAAACTGACATATTTGTAGATTAACAATCAAATAATCAAATAATATAACAGTTTAAGAGAAAAAAAAGCATCTTTAGAGTAAAATCTGCAGCCTCACACAGACGCATATACCGTATTTTTGTTCTAAAAGGCAGCTATGATGGATCATCCTTGGGTATTGTGTTGTATAATCTAGTCTTTCGCAGTCATACACTATAATCCACTGTAGGTGGTACAGTGATGCACGGGCTTAAGACGAGTTGCCATGTCACCAGACTGCTTCATACGATGCCCCCTGCACCCCCCACCCCCCACCCCCCTGCCCCTGGGTGGTCGATGACCTCCTTCCAGCAGCATTATGCTCCTCTGTCTCATAATGTTTGCTGCCACATACATATACACACACGCAGCAGAATGTAGCATAACAAAGAGGCAACGCTGCGATTGGAGGGGAAATCCTCTCCAAACTAAAAGGGCCTATGAGGAGATTACAGTGGGAAAAAAGGGAGCAGATGTCTCACTGTACTGTAGGTAAAACTGAATCACCGTTATTCTACTGCTTTCTTTATATTCGCCTCAAAAGTGGAATTAATTACATGGATTTATTATATATTCTTTTTATTTTGGAAAATGCTGTATTATAATAATCATTATTATTTACTATTAAATGACTTAAATAGTTAGATAAACATTTATTTTATACTTGATTGATTCACTTTTCCATCCTGGTTGATTTGCAGACACCCGTGACTCCTTTGCCAAAATAAAAAATGATTTTCTGACCCCAAAAAAAGCAAACCAAAATGTGTATGTTTAAGGTGTTTTTTAGATGCATTTTTCTGCATTTCACCAGATAAAAGCTTTGACTTTGAGGTATCAGCAGTAGGAGATGTTGGGTTAGCATTAGCAGTAACTTATCTGTGTATAAACCTAAAAACAGTAACACTGAATTACATGTGTGCATCGTTTCCTGTTAATCCCTGGTGTGCGTGAAGCCAGTCTGCTTTTTAAGTATGAAGGCATCTATAAATTGAAAGGTGTTATTATACTGTATTGTACCTGCATGTTTACTTGAGTTTCCTCTCTATACAAGCTATAATTAAACGCACACCTTCATAGACTAAATGGAAGCAGTTATGTGTTATCAGTAGAGATGATTGGCCAAAGGCATTCGGAGACTGTGGAGGTGGGGCACGGTGGGAGGGAGAGGGGTTGGGGAGGGTGCGTCTTTCAAGGCAGCAAGAAAGGTTTTTTACTCTGACACACACATCCCACTTGTTATGACATGTAGAGGCACATCTAAAAGCAAACTCCTAAGAGGTTGCTGAGGGCGACCTCAGTTATATGCAAATCAATTCCACCAGAGTATCTTAGACAATGCACAAAGCTGTCTAAACTGGAAGCCTATTAATACATTAAGTTGTGATGTTTCAATGTGTTATAAAGAAACACAGACAGGCTCCGCAAGAGTGCACTGTGTGAACCTAAACTTTTTCTGACCCAATTACCTTAGCTGATCCGTTCTGACTCCTCTGGCCTGTACTGTTACTGGAGCTACACTGCCATTTGTACAGTATCTCTTCCAAGATTCCTCATGAACATTTCATGTGAGGTGTCTTATAAATTATGAGCGCTCTTCCAGCTGACATTATGAGGAAAAGTGGCAAAGCCTGCCTTTTCTTCTCCAGCTCTTATCACGAAACAAAGGCTGGCTCAAACCAAGAGAAAAGGCTTTCCCGACAGCTCCGAGTCCTGTGTTCAGTACAGTATGCCCATATGAATCACTCAGCTAATTTCCAATGACTATCTCTCTATCGTCTGATAACAACATTACAAAAACATTTATGCCGCTGCTCAAAACTCTGGCTGGAAAATCACTGTATAAATATTGATTGGATATTAAAATTTTACATCTTTCTTAATTCTATACGGTGAAAATCTGAAAGTCGGGGGGGACGGGTGGTGTGGAGGAACTCTCAACTTGTCATTTTGGGTTTTTAAAGGAAAAAAACAGAGGGGAAGATTCTCCGAGGCAGAACGAACTACACTGCATAAGTATCATCATCACTAATTGTAAATAATGCAGAGCATCCCCATCCTTTCAATTATTCAGCTTTATGTCCTGGTTTTGGTTGACAGAAATGTAGTGATGACAAAATATTGTAAGTTCTTCTGATGCACAAATGCCAAGGCATCTGTACTGCAAGCTGAGTAGCTGTGTCTTATTAGATTTCCACAAACACAGTACACCTACGCACAACCTAAGTGGATTAAATATGACGGATGATGACATTTGGAGAAAAGGCTCTTTCAGATTACTCAAATCTAATCTGGAACTCTAAATCAGGACTAATCAGTTGCTTTTCAAAGAAGCTTCAATCATAGGGAGAATTTCTGGCTCGCAAACTGGGTTTCTCGCAAAGAAAAGCCGTTCTTTTATAGTGCTTCACTTTCAGGTTTTTTTTTTTTTTTTTTTTTTTACAGTTTTGAGGAGCGTTTGCATTTGAGAGCGGTTGCTTTTTATGTGCCTATTTTGCCACAGAAAACTCCTCAAAGACTTGGCCAGTGTAATTGGTGGACTGCGGTTGTTGTAAAAGAGCATAATAAGCTTGTGCAATTTCTAAGCTCCGGACGGAGCTCCAATTGAGTCTTATAGAAAAGTTTCCTCTGACATCATAGAGCCCAGAGTGTAACGTTAATTCAATTCAATTAACCCCCTCTGGACCAATGAAAACTCACTATAGCTGTTTCAGATTAGAAGCTCATCAAAGACATTAGTGACACCAATAAAACTTTGCTATAGGAAGACAATGATTCAGTCCAGTAGCGCGCTAGAGATCGCAGCCCCACTTTGATTAATCTTGTTAATTACTAGCCTTAGGGTTTCAACAACTGCTAGCCCTCTTCCCCCCTGTACCGCGCCAAAAAAGAAGAGGCTCATGCGCCATCAGATTCTTTGTAATTACAAAAGTCTCACGCTCTGGGACCGCTTCTCCCACAGCCCTGGATATACAGTGAGGAACATGTCGGACTAAAGTCAATTTTAACATTACTGTGGTGACTATATGTACATTATTCAGCAGGGGGGGGGTAGAGGGAGGGGGGCTCTGTGGATTTGCAGAGTGGCGTGTGCCTGCGCTTGAACTCTCTCCTAATGAGTCCCTGCAGTCACCTCAGACGTAGACTCCTGCCCTGCTCGTCCCTTTTTCCTTTCTCTCGGTCGCCCCCGTGAAACAGCCAGCCGCTGTCAACTGAGGACGCACACACGCCATCTATCTCGTTAACTTGTTCTGGCTACCACAGCTCACATATGACCCGTTTGACCTATTTCTCAACTCACATGACAT
This sequence comes from Scomber scombrus, assembly GCF_963691925.1. Lineage (NCBI taxonomy): Eukaryota > Metazoa > Chordata > Actinopteri > Scombriformes > Scombridae > Scomber > Scomber scombrus. The sequence continues at coordinate 7,133,449 of NC_084977.1, read as the reverse complement.
GTCCTTATTTCCCCAGCCTTCAGCCTTATGGTTGGTAAATATAGAACACAACTGCAACGTGTGGTAATGCAATCCTCAAAGTTCACGCCAGGTCTGCATCACGTACACATTCAGCCAAAAAATTAGGCCAACAAGGCTTTGAGGGCCATTCCTCTATAAAAATGACTACTCTATGCTTAAGCCAGCGGATCTATTTGACCTACGTCTAATGTGAACCAATTAAGGTCTTTACATCAGTGCGTACCAACGTGAAGCTGAATATCCCTTAATACCAGTTAAATACATGTCCCTGTAGCTATAATACACCTACACATGCTATCATGGTGTGCTGTGTGATTATGTGCTGATATAAAGCCTGTTCGGGAGTCCCATTGAATGTATTGAGTGAGGTATCTAATGGGCATGGGAACTAATTCCAGGGCAAAGGGGATTAAAGGCTAGAGAAGAGAGAGCAGCAGAGGGATGGCACTCACTGGCAGAAGAGGGTATAGAGGGCGGAAAAATAGAAATGAAACATAAATGCACAGAATCCTTGTCTTTTGAGTGCCATTTTGTGAAATAGTATTAAAATTGGCATTTTGTTTAATCCCGGCAGTCATTTTTTTATTTTTTCGAACGAGAACAAATTTAAATAACCAATGTTTCAGGAGGAAAAATGGGAGAAATATTGTGAAATACATTGACAATCACACAAGATAGAGTTTTTATCAAAATCAAGATGTTTCATCTGTCCAAAGCCTTTACATCTCATTTTCATTATACCCTGAGCAAGAGCTATGCCTTATCCTTTGATCACACTGATATAGTTATAAGACTCTACCTTGAGGACTGCTTCTCAGACTGGCAGAAATGCTGCTCCGTCTACACTATAAAAATCAATGGATAACAAGAATATTGTGTTAGGTTTGCCGGTATCGTACACACCTGCACTCTACTCCACAGCCTCAAGCCATTTTCCAAAAACATTGTTCTTGTGATACAAATCTAACTTTGTGGGTCACTGGGTGGGCTAATCTAGGAAACCATATGCCAGTTTTATTCTATTAACCCACTATCCCACATTGGATTTTTTATTCAGTGATTATCACCATAAATGCTGCCAGAAGTTTACTTTTATTTTGGACAGATATCTCAACACTAAATGTGATCCATGTTTGCTCATCCCCCCTCCCCCCCCCCCCTCCTTATAGCGTCATAAAATATCACTCTGAAAAGTGACGAAAGGAGTGTTCCTAATGAGATCAGACTGCCTGGGTTAATGTTGACAGAGCTGCTTTTGCAGTGATTCAAAAAACGATACTCTGTGTGTGTGTGTGTGTGTGTGTGTGTGTGTGTGTGTGTGTGTGTGTGTGTGTGTGTGTGTGTGTGTGTGTGTGTGTGTGTGTGTGTGCGTGTGTGTGTGTGTGTGTGTGTGTGCGCTTGCGTCTGCAAAGCTATTAGTCTTACATGTGAGTCATGGGCTAATTTTAGCCACTTTGCTACTCTCACCTACAAATGTTACATTGTGAAGTGACTGTTGTTGTGTCAGAGGCAGTTACATCAGAGGATATGAGGCCATTTATAGCATGGATAGTTATATTTTGTTTTGGTGGACTCAGCTCTGCACTCAAATGAAGCAAAGCACCAGCAAACAATTCAGGGAGCATATTAATTACCCCTTAGTGAAATACAGAGTAGACATGTATGACTATGATATGTGATACACAACATGTACATGCAGGAGAATCAAATCAATCAATCAATAAAAAATAAAAAAAATCAATTAGACAGACAGTAACATGTAACAAAGCAGCCGGGTATTATGAGCTAGTGAGAGACTTCATGACCATGATTACAGAGTCAGCTGATATTAGTGGTGTATGTGACATCAGTGCATCGTACATGTATTTACTTTCAAAAAAGTCTACACTTTTATATATATATATATATATATATATATATATATATATATATATATATATATATATATATATATATATATATATATATATTGTTTTTGTCCTGTATGTTGGATTAATCATCTTTTGGTCTTTTTGGTTATTTGAGTTTGCTTTACTCATTATTGTGACTTAACTAGGAAGAGAGGATGTTAATATGCCCACAATATATTCTGCTCATATGAAAAAATTGACACTATCTGTTCATTTGGTCCGGTATCTAGCATGTTTTGGCTACTGAAGCTCTGTGGCAAGTTAGCTAAACAAGTGGTGGTGAGAGTAGAGCTATAATGTCATAAAGATAAACTATTTATTTGTAGGCTCACAGAGGGATTAAAACCTACATTTTTTTCTCAATTTAATTCACTGTAATTAACATTTTTACTCACTAACTAAAGAAATATCTTAATGACTGTATGCTTTACTAGTTGTAAGAAACTGGTTGTTGTAGCAACAACAGTGTAGCTAAAAGAAATGTAGCGCTATCCTTTATTAAAAACATTTGAGAAAATTAAGTAAGCATGAAGAGAAAAGTAATATTCAAGAAGGGTAATGCAATTAGATACTACCCACTTTTTGTAGCCTTCTTATATAAAGCCCTTCGCACCTAGCAGCAAACAGAATCCATGCTAACATGCTAATACTAACTAATGCTAAAGCACCAGATGTATAAAATTAGCTGACTTGCTCCATAACCTCCAAACCTTAACCTTAAAATTATAACATAAAATGATAACAATTATAACAACAGGAGGAGCTTATGTTCTGTCAACTTGTTGTTGATATTATTCAAATAAACATACAGTAAGGTGTCCTTGTAGTAGTTAAAGTTTAGAGGCTTTTTATGCAGGAGGCATTTTTACTTGTTAATGCAGAAAAGCACAGGTGTTACTTATAACATGGATGACTCAGCTCTATTCAAGTCTCCCACTACAATCCTATGACCCTGAAGCAGCCATCATTCATTTTACACTGTGCTTTTGTGAAAATGTAAAAATGTCTGCTGTTAACTAAATGGGAGTGAGATGAGCTATCTTACCAAAATACTCCTCAGATGGAGGGTTGTCCATGTCAAACAACATCTTTTTGGTCAGGCGTTCCAGCTCGTCTTCAGGGTGGGCCATGGGAGCACTGCCCTGAGGAGCAGAAAAAGAACAAAGTTATAATTCACAGGGCTGACCGAGGCAATCAAGAGCACTTCATCAGCTCCTTACTTTCATTTCCATCTCGCTGATAAATATCACCGGTGGTCTATCTGCGAAACAAACGCTGCTTAAAATTAAAGGAGCAAACTCGAGAACGTTTTAACAAGATATGTCCAGCTTCAACTTAAAGATTCACAAAAACCTGACTTCAATAAATCAGGAGGAAGCGCTGTCTTAAGGTCAAACAAAACACATTGAGTGTAATTAACATGCCGGGCGTAGCCTCCAGTCCGCCTTTCCCCTCTGAGATATCTGACCCTGGCTCAGGCCCCAGTGGTGCACAACCCCAGAAGGTTGTGCATATCCTTCAGTGGAATACAAGTATGTGAAAAAAACGGTGACCCTGACTAATCCTTGTATTTGGAAAATAATGATAACAGAAGGAAAAGAGGATGCAAACATTACAAGAAAGGTTTTCTAGCTGTGTCGAGGCCTAATCTGTGAGAGATTTTAGAAGGATGACATAACTCTCTGAAGATGCCACTTCCTTCCTTTCCTTGTGAGCCTGCCCTCCCTCTTATCATGCAGTCTCTGACATCTGCCTGCTGTGTGTCTGTATGGGGCTGACGTGTTGCGCCTGACATTTTCTGCCAATCATCCACAGAGCCACAGAATATAGCTCCCCCTCCTCCCTCCCTGGCTCAGGGAGCATTCCCATCACAGGTGTGTGTGTCCTTTGCAGACACTCTGGAGGCCTGAACTTGACTCTGTTCGTGCTGCATGGCCGAGCTTTTTCAGAATCGGTGACACTAGCCTGACCTTCCCTAGATCTGGGGGCCGGCTGGATCTTTACAGTAGATTTGATTTTCAATATTGTAACACGAGTGGAGATCTGAGCTGACCTTTGAGGTGTTTCCAAATTGCGACATTTGGGAGCTCGGTGAATGTTAGCAGCCAGGCTGGTTTTGTCCTAATTTATCCATGGTTTACTGTGACACATGAAGGAATCAGATTCGTCAATAGCAGATTGAGTGATGAAATGTGTTGGTATTCAGAATGAAAGAGTAATTACGGATTGTGTCAAACAACTCTTCTGGTATTATTGATGGCTACATTTGTATGCACTTCATTTCTCATTTATTTGACTCATTGTATGTGTCAGTCATGGTTTCAAGAGTATATATATATGAAGTGTCAATTTAACAATACATCAAAGGGGGTGTTGTAAAGGTACAGCTGGTCTACTGAGTTTATTTCTCAAGACGGTGAGAAATGCTGAGCTGTGCTTACTGTCCACGATGTATCAATGAGTGTCTAGAACTTTACGATGCATGACTTTAGCTCGGTACGGCCCGGCTCAGGATGCAGCAGGATGATAATGGAAGCCCAAACAGTAGGCCTCATTAACTCTGAGGGATCGACACATTCGACATACAAATCTTTCTGCCATGCCGGAGCGCTCTGTACAGAGCGGCTGGGCCTGAGCTCTTGGATTCCTTGGCACCTTGCGCCTCCGCAGCCAGTCAACCATAACGGCATGATCACAGGATTAGAAAGAGATGAAAGGAACATTCCTCAGTGGTTGGATACTCCTCTATTGTCACCTCAAATTAAATGACTTTTTAAAAATAATACACAATGGGTCAATGGAGGTATACAGTACGTGGAGTGAGTTGAACTGTAATACAACAACCTTCACAAAAAGAATATATAATAAGTCTGTACAATATCCTCAAAGAAATGCTCTCGTTGTCAACACTCTGCTCATTATGCCTGTGTTGTTAGTTTGAGACAGTGAAGAGGACGATTTAACACTGTTAATCTTAGCTCCACATCAAAAGCACATTGGAGAGGGAACGAAATGCTGCTATTACCAGAAACAGACTTTTGAGTTTAAGCTTCATTTATACCTTATCCACTCTTTGACACCCCGCAGCAATGCACTGCCAGAGAGTTTAAAGCACCTTGTTAGGGAGTCTTTTGTGACAGCACGGAATAATTTTTCACTTGAATAAGAGAAAGAAATTGCTTCCCTGCATGCTTTATGATTGCTTTGCAGTTCCTCTTCAGCTTTTCAGAGGCAACAATAGAAACCATACAGCAGCTATACGTGCTGCAGACGTGATTTTTCAGTTATGTCTGGCTCAATTCAGTAAATTGTTTGCCAACGCCCTCAGGACACCCAGCCGCAGTTTCATTGAAGTTAGTGCTCAAATTCAGTGGCGACTGGGTTAACAGCTGCACCTTTTTCCCCCACTGTTTTCCCAGTATGTCGAGGCTTATACTTTCAGGTCATCTGCCATCTGCTTTTTAATGGCAAAAAGCCTATCAGTTGTAATACCCCTGAAAGACATCCTGGTGGACCATCAAATGCCGAGCTCATGACAAATGATTTTCAGGGCGTTGTTAAATGCAGGACCACTTAAAAATCAACAAACAACAATAGCATCTGTAAGTGACCACTGTTGCGTGCTATCTTATACAGCATGACAGTGAAAGGTGAGCTGACAAAGCGCAGAGTCTGGGAGCCGATCATTGCCCGACTGCCACATCTATGAGTAAAGCTACATGTGCCACCCACTGTGGAATTGGCATTGTGTCAGAACTGATTAAGTGAGGAGTGGAGGGGGGATGGTGGAGGTTCGGTACATGCTCTCACCTGATGCCCTGACAGCACAACGTCCCGCTAAGAACCAAACCTCAGGCTCTGTCTTTCCTGCTTCCACCGCGGTGATAGAGAGTGAACGGGAAAGACAACTGTTCTCAGGGCATCAGATCTACACCTTTGTTAGTGGAGGTGGAACAAAGGAGTGCTGGTGAACATGTAACACGAACCATTTACATATCATCACCTGCTACTGTACAGAACAAAGGGAACTTACTGATCTGTAGGATAAATAATGGCACTGTGACACATGGGCCAACTCTGCTTGACACAATAATGATGTAAAATAACTTGAGGAACATGCAAATAGTTAATAATTTAATTTAACTAAGAGGTGAGTATCTAGATAATTGTTGTTTGTCCACTTATTTGGTAAACTAAATTTACTAAAGAGTGGAAATTTAAATGTCCTTATTTTTCGGGAGTCATAGCGCCCCCTACATTTTGGTTCCGACTGACAGTGTTGGTAATTTGATTAGTGTGCGTCACCGTGGGCGGGTGATAAAAATAGTTTATTATATCTCTTCAATAGCCACCCAGGCAGTTAACCAGCTGTGGGCGGATGCTGAGTCATTTCTTAATCCCATGTATAATTTTAGCATTCCCTATGTTACTAGGTGTCGTAATTTAAATTGAGTAGTTACATACTGACGCTGAGGCTACAGGACTATCACTCACTTTGAGTTTTCGTAAAACAGAAATAGCTAACAGTTGCTAGAACCCCACTTTTGCATAATGTGGAACAAACAACGAGTGCACAAGAGTTGATGACTATTAGAAAGTTAGGTAATCTATGAGCTAGCTAGCCGTCCTTGTGATCTTCTTGTTCACGAATGAAACACGAATTTGGCAGCTTGATGGATCCTTCCAAATGCTGAATCTCATAATGATGGATTAAATCATTAAAAATGGTATATAACCAACAGTATGTGGGGAAAGCAGGTTGCGCGTCATGATTCATAGGATATACGGGGGTTATATACGGGGGCTGTATCGCAATGTTGAGGTTGGTCGTGGTTTACTGACATTTGAGACAATTGTACTGAAATGTCAGTCATCACAGTCATTGAAAAGGCTAACCCACAGAATTCAAGCTTAGACACCGTTTCTACAAATATGGTCAACATTTGCTACATCCTCCTTTATAATACTGACAAATATGCACAACAGCCACAGCTTTGTTGTACTTAATATTTCCTAAAACAAAAGTGAAAAGAGTTTCAGTTCGACTTTAAATCAACTTTTGAGGAATCATGAGCTGTATCCTCATATTTAGGCCACTACTTTTTTTTTTTTTTTGCACAGTTCAAAAGCAATGTGCAAAGACAATGAGACTGAGAGCAACTGCACAAACCACTGAGCTGAAACTGATAACCAGAAGGGGGGAAAGTATGAACGCTTGTAGAAAGAGCCCAATGAAAGACAACCGCTACAACAATACTAATCTGTGTCTCTAAACCTGCAGTCATCTATCAGCAGTGTGTTGCTTCTTGTTTTAGCCCCCCCCCACCCTTAAATTCAATATCGCACCTTAAACCAAAAAGCAATTGTCTCCTCTTTTGCGAAAGCTTAACACTTCCCGCACGATCAGCACAAACTGAAGAAAGACATAATCACTCGCAGACATATTTATCCACAGATTAAATGATGATGGACTTTACAATACAAATGCTCTTTAGTGTCAATGGAGCTGAAGCTTTAACACGGGCTTTTAAAAAGAGCAGCTTTAAACAGCTCACAATCTGACATCCTGGCTTTTTTGTCTCTCGAACTCACAATGGTATTATCTGAAATGGACACAGAGCCTTTGAAAGGGAAAGGGCTTATTAAAATAATAGTAATAATGACAACAACAACAACAGCAAATGGACCGTTCGAATTCGTTAGGGTTCAAGAGGGATTGAATTTTTTTTATTGGATTGGAATATCTAAAAAAACCCCCAAAAAAACCATTTGTTATTGCAACACTAAATGAGTGATTACAGCAGCTTAGGCGACTCTGTTTCACCAAAACAATGAAAGGATTGCTGGATCAGTCACACTATCCTTTCAGTGAGTTAGTGTGTGCATGCGTGTGTGTGTTTGTGAGTGTTTTGAGGAGGGGGGCTATGTCGTGTGTCTAGAACCAAACATATGGGTTAAACACGCTTTTTTTTAAATTAAAAAAAAAAAAGTATGTATTAAGAGCCATCAATTTATAGTGGACGGCTTTATTTGATTCCATACCGCAGTGATTCATTCTCTCAAGTGGCTTTGAAAGCCAAGAGATTGTTTGTGTCACAGTGACACAGCGCTGCTCTTTAGTGGAAACCTTTGAGAGCACATCATTACTGGGATTCATTCATACGACAGAGCAGACGGAATTTAGAGTTTTGCCCGTGATAATTCAAAGGACGGCTGTTTTGATTACACAGGTGATGATGTCAAGATGCCACTCACAGCAGCACAAGTATGCGGCGGGTATTCCACTCTCAATCAAAGTGGCTTTTCTGGACAAAATATCATATTTGTGGGGAAAGTTGCTTTGTCATTTTTTCTTCTCTGCCAGCTGCATGTTTAATTTAGGAATGTGTTAAATACCTAAAAGGAATCACATGTTCGTGGCTTTATGTAATCCAGTTGATGAATTTGCTGCTTTGCGATGTTAAACAGGTTATGAGTAATCTGTAATGCATTGCACTTTGAGAAGAACCAACGCGAGCGCTGCAAATTAAGCTCAAGGCCACCTTCTGAGGAGGTGCAGATAAAGTATACATTCTCTCCAAACAAAATAGGTCATGCTGTTTCAGCTCCAATTAAATGCTGAGAAAAAAAATAACAGTCAACTGTAGAGCAGCTGTGTACAGAGCAGCCGACGATAATTAAAAATTAACCAATGCCATAATTGACATTATCCACAGCCATTCAAATCTTTCGGTGTAAACTTAATTCATATAAAGGGATGAATTCCAGAGTGTTCGCAGACATGTAATGTATGTAGAGGGGCCTTTCAATGTTTGTAAGATTGTGTGTGTGTGTGTGTGTGTGTGTGTGTGTGTGTGTGTGTGTGTGTGTGTGTGTGTGTGTGTGTGTGTGTGTGTGTGTGTTTGTGTGTGTGTGTGTGTGTGTGTGTGTGTAAAAACTAGGTCATCTGTTCGGAACTGACACATCCCCCTGCAAACAGATATTTGAAAATCTGAGTGTAGAGAGGGGTGCCACAAGCAATCTGAAAACTACAACAACAACAACGACGACAACAATTGACTGCACAAATTGTTGGGATGGAGATAAAACTTATTTGGCATTTCTTTGTGTACCATTACAAACCTGTGACTATAGCAAACACCATATTACACAGGATGCAGGTTTCCCTGGTTTGGGTGAGAGCTCAAAGAGGTTCCCTGCTGTTTCCTCATGTGGTAGAATGGATCTATATTTAAACATACGCGGTGGACATAATAGAGATTTGTACAGGTCATGTCTTCAAATCAATGTATTGGCAACCTGCACTTCCCTTTTGTAATACACAGGGTTGTCGATCTCCTGTGTAATTTTGCCTGCAAAGCAAACCATGATGTATCATTCTCCTTCCCATCTAAACAACTACATGGTTTATGTGAATGACACCCTGAAGGATACCACTTGACCAGACACTACCGCTAAAATGCTGGAGCCTACTGTTCTCAAAGCCTCACCCAGTGAGGGACGCTTCCTTGATGAGAAAAAATGTTTCGAAAGTGCACACGTTTCATGGACTTGGAGCCATGGGCGGATAAGAGTCCTTTTGTGGACAGAATAGGATGTTAAGAGGGCTGAGTGGAATCCAGAAAAAACACTCCAAAAACAGAGAAAACTTGTTTGTGTGCAGAGAGGTGTTGAAACTGACAGGAGATCATGTCCATAAAGAGCCAGCAGGGGCCACTGTTTCTGCACATGGCTGCCTTGTTTCTGACTGATCAGAGACAAGCCTGTACCTTTATATCAATTGTACTTAGTGGGCAAAAATGCTTGGATCAATACATTAGCACAATCAAATGATGTCACTCAATGTTTTTTTCATTACCAAAGTAAACTTCTTTAATTAATCCTCACATAACTCTTGAGCTTTTTCTATACACTACCAAACACATATTCGAAAATCAATGGATTCAAATATGTTAACTATACTGCTGAAATACAGGTACTGTCTCAATGAAGTTGTTAAAGTGAATGTGGGGCATTCAGGAGGCGATCTATCCAGCTGTCACCCAGCATGTCACAGTACCATAAACTAACCAGACTAAAGCAGCAGAATAATCTCAGTACTGCAGCATACATCTGCATGTCTTCATTTGAAGCTGGTGAGGAGAGGCTTGAAAACAAGAAAATAAACCAACTGCTCAGACATTTTAGACTGCCAGGGCTCACTGAACAGCAATGACAGGTATCGATTCAGGCAGTTATTTACCAGCCGTGGTGTTCGTCTCAGAGGGGCCACAGGAGAGGAGGGTGGCAGGGCCTATTATTTATGAGCAATTACGTGACAAACACTTCTGATCTACGGAGGGTTACCACTGACCAAATGAACTGGCCAATCAACCCTTTCTTTTTCTCAGTGAGACCGAACGAGTTAATGTGCAAAAAATGAGTTCTGACCTAGTCTTCATTTCAGGTTAAATCAGTTAAATTTATAAGATATTGTTTGGGTTTAGCTCTACATATTGAAACTTTAGATTTGGTTTATTTTATTTTATTTGCTCAAGTTCACGTTAAATAAAGAATTCTGGGAATTCTTCTAATTCTTCTGCTGTTACCTAGGAGAAATACCTGCTTTTTTAAGCCCAGCTGTGCGGTTAAACATTGTTAAGTGAAGTGCAAAGTCTGTTAAATGACACCAAACAACTGAAAATGGACCTATGCATTAGTAAGGATTTAAATAAGTTATTGGAATCTCTTTATATCGGCCTCATATGCCACTCCAGAGAGGTAGAGGAACAACATACTAGCATTATGATGGATGCTCTCCAGAAACTACTCACACATTTTAAAACATTGTAACACTGAGAGGAAATGCTGAAATACTGAGGTTCAGACAATTCTGCCTGGATGGCAGCAAGTTTTTTCCATCATAAAGTGGACGTTAGTGGAAGACTAGCGACTATTTTGTGGAAGTCTGTGTCGAGGACTTATTATTCTACTATTAACGAGAGGAATAAATATGAAATAATAACATTAGAAAATGTTTCACACAGCAGATATTTTGACTTGTTATAGCAGGGAAGTTGTGTCATTTAGCTGTCTCAGGAAACCATACCAGCGAGCATATGTAATAGTCTTGATACTGGAAGAGCCTAATTAATGTTAATTGCTGCACCTGTGCTTTTGCAACTCTGTGGGACCACTGGGAGAAAGGCCTACGGTATAATTCAGCACATATGATTCAAGCCAATAAGATATTCTAAATTGAAAAAAGCGTGAAATTTAAAGTCCCCCTCCCTCCACTGAAAAAATCTGTTTTACTTCATTGTTAATTCAGTTGGATGTTTATATAGTAACTAAATGTGGCACATTATCGCCACTAAATATCAGTGGAATAGCCTAAAGCAATTGGCAAGAACATGTGTCGTGAAATACAAACAAAACAAAACAGGAGTCTACTCATTAATATTCATAGCACTACAGGTAAAAAAGTGTACCTTTTATTTTCTAGCTGTTATAACTACAGTAACTACATTGTGTAATCTGTACTTCTCATCAATGATAATGAATAATTAAAAATCTAAATGTATTAGTAATCCTTTTATTAATTAAAACAGCCTTAAAACTGGCTTTACAACAAAAATCTTTCTATTAATCCCCTCCAAATAAGGTCCTATCTGCTCTATCCTAGTGACTTTTGCATCTTCTAATGACTAATACACACTCTGACTTTTTGACCATATATATAATAACAATAAATTAATCAGAAGAACAAATTATTTCCTCATTTGCCAAGGCTAATTACAAAAGATCATAGCTTTGACCATTAGTCACTTCTAATGCCCGTGTTACCCTTAATGGGCTTAATTCCTTTTTGTTGTTGCTTGAAGCTATATTTGCATTTGAGATTTGTTACAGCCCAGGGAGTCTGCTTTAAGCCTGGAAGCAACCACTGGAGGGAAGCTTTCTGACGCGTTGGCTTGAGAAAGTGAAACTTAAGGAGATCCACTTTCCCATCACTGACCTCAAGGATAAGGTCTTGTGAAATGACCTTTGGTCTGAGAAGCATTCAGCGACCAGATCATGTGTGGACCACCACCAAACACCGTGTTACTCAACGTCATGGTGGTAAGCACAGCAGTAATTATATACACCAACTTGTGCGTGTGCAAAGCAAGAGTAAACCAACTGATCCCCGTCACATAGCCTGATCTGCCCTGGTGTTGATAATGACTTATGATGATACTGCAGTTCACACACCAGACGAGAACGTGTGCTACATGATTACAAGGTATACAATGGGTCACTACACAACTGATACGTGTTAATATATCTAATATTCCAAATTGACCGGAGGAGGGAGGGTGAGTGGCTTTTTCTGTAATGATAGGTTGTCTACATGGCTAATGATGTTAATTCTATTTTTGATCTCAATATGTAACTGCCTACATGATTTTAAAAACAGTGTTTTCATTTAAGTAATTGCAATGCATTAGGCCTTACTCTATTACCTGTAATCCTCCATGTAAACGTATAATGAAATGATGTTCATACTGAGTTATAAACAGCACTTTAGGCTCCCTCTCTAATGTCTTACACCTTACAGATTATGTTACAGCTCCCCAAATTTCCTCCCAACTGACTACTGATAATTTGATACCCAACATTCAGATCATAACCCATTTTCAAATCATCACTAACAAATTGTCATGCACATCCACACCCGATCCCTGTTGCAGCTCTCAGTTAGAGACATATATATTATTAATTTTTTTATGTGTTCAGAAAGTGGTGTCCTGTTTGCTGTTTTTAAAAGAGGAATTGACTTCTGTGGAATTCACTACTTGGAAAATGTTTTTTTTTTTTTTTTAAATGCTGCACCACTAATATAACATATAAAATATAACAATATGTTTTTTGAAAGTGTTGGAATCCTGGCAGGTTACTTTTACATTTGTGTAACAACTTTTGTTGTCTACTTTGGCATGAAACTATAACTAAATGGGAAATGTCTGTTTTATTGACAATGTTCACAGGACTTTAAGACATCATGTACAGTTTTTACCACCAATAGCACAATGTTTTTTTGTGGGTCTGGTTACAGTATGTTCTGCTATTCTCTGATCTGCATGTGGCTGTAATGCATCCAGTGCACAGAAAAAGAAGACTGGTATCTAGGTAACATGGTTGGAAACAGCGCAGGTTTCAACATTTCAGAATGAGTCGTCTTTGTAGACGTTTTACGGGAAGCTGAACAAGTACAGAAGTTCATCAGGCCTCAAGCGTGCACACAGCGAGTTGGTGAGCTAGACTAAATGTAAACAGAAACTTCAGAAAACTCCACAGGGTACCTTAACTCCAAGCATGTAATGTATTCAACTTCCCATGTCAGAAATGTGACCTGATCAGTTGCATTTGAAGGCGGCACAAGTTATGTATCCTGTTTAATTTCCTACATAAAAACATAAACGGTAATCTGATCAATGACATACAAGGCCAATATTTGCTATGTGTTATGCTAATGTGAGTTATTAATGCAGAGATATTTGCTTCACTCAAGCCAGCAGTTCACAAATAAAATGAAATGAATCCTAAATTGTAAAGTGACTGTTATTTGAGGTTTTATGTATAACACTGGTTTCTTGAACAGTATGAGATGAAAGAAAGTAACTGTTGAAAGGGCAGAGCAGCTCACAGGTGTAAGTGGAGTATTAATACTTAGATATGAGTGGGTGTGCTTTTTCACAATCGTGACTCATTCTGTTTTTAATTGTGCTGTAAAGACAATATCACTGTCTGAGAAACTACATGGAATACCTTCTAATTAAATTTCTAGCTCCATTTACTTATACCTTTCAGCAAAATCGATGCAGCATGCAATAACACACATACGCACACTGACACACAAACAAAAGCTCATTTCAGTGGTGTCATTTTTGTGAAAGCTCCACCGTACATTAATTTGGAACAAACTGCAACACAGAAATAGAACTCATGATTTTGGCCTTTAAACAAGGTGACATTTGAATAGCAAATAAACAAATGTGTTGATGTACTGTACATGATGAGAATTTAAGGCTGTTTTTCTAGGGTGGAGTTAACTCTTTATGGTTTGGTAAAAATAGAAAGCAGCTTTAAAGAAATTCCAAAGGAACATTTGTTCCCTTTTCGTGTAGCCTGGGGGAAATTCTGTTGATTGTTTACTTGTACAGTTTGCACAGACAAACAAAAAAATATATGTGGATGAGCTTTTAATGTAATGGTGCGATGGTGCTGTGAAAGACATGAAAATGAAATTGAATGTATATTATATCAATCACTGATCTGTACTAAGCACCTATGTTTAAAAAAAAAAAAAGACTTCTATGTAGCAATTTTCAATAAAAAATATGAGATTATTTCTCTATCATTACATTGTTTGGAATAACTATTTTGTTTGTTTGGCGTGGAACAAACCACAATTTGTTTTAAGGCGCATCTTCACACAGAGAAAAGATCACAAGACTGCAGATAACATGTCTTCATCTTGTTGAAGCCTTGGGCTCTCACTTTGTAGTTACGCAGGGTAACCCTGCACCAGAAGAATCCTCTCAGGTAATGTATAGCAAAGCTAGTAACCCAGCACTCAGTCACTTTGCTTTTTTAAAGCCTGCACATAGTACATACATTTTGGGCAGCAAGGGTCAACCACCAGGAGAGATGATGTGTCCATACTTGATCATCTATCCAGGCATAAATAAAATAAGGAGGTAATACTCGTGCACAAGAAAGCACAGCTCCTTTTATTGTAAGTGTTCAGACATTGCAGAGTAAGAACTATTCCAGTTACTACACACAAAAATAACTACTGTCAAAGCAAAATCTTTCTTTTTAAGAAAATGTTGTGGAGTATACCAGGGGTCTATCCTGGGTCTCCATTTAATTTTCCGTGTGCATGCCACCTTTGGGGCATATTTTCCACAGACATAATATTTACTTCCATTGTTATGCGGATCATAAGCAACTGTATGTCCCAATAAAGCATCAAATTACTGATGTGATCTGTATTATGACTTATCAAGAACTGCATGTCCAAAGACTTCTTGCAGCTCAATGACTCCAAGTTGGAGATCCTTATAATGAAGCATTTTGGCTCCAACACTAGCATTACTAACTGTCTCTTATCTAGTCTGAGTGCCTTTTCTAATAATGTCAAAAAGAAGCAAGTCATTTCTGTGTCATTTTTGACTCCCTCTGCTCAGGTGTAGCACCTTTACTTGATACATTTAACCAGGATTAGGTCATTCCTCTCATGGTTATCTTGGTCAGAGCCACAAATAGCAAGATTTTGTTGATTTTGGCTAATCTGCACAAAATATTCACAAGCATATTGCTGTTTCCATCATGATACCTTTTTTAATTATCCTTGGCAAGAGTTAATTGGTGTTTATGATGCCTGCTAGTTGAACTTAAAATTAAAATAGATAAATCATTTTCACAGGTGTTCCGGTATTCTTCGTGAGGTGGGATTTTAGTTTGAGTTTTGCAAACACAATTTTTCTGAAGATTAATGAGGTTTCATGCCAGATGACAAACACAAAAGTGTGCTTTGAACACAATCTGATAGCACCATATGTAAATGTTCTTGTGTGGGTCAAAAGGCAAAAATGACCAGGACTGGAAGGCAGAGGAATGTCAGATATTTAAACATGTTTGACAGTTGAAACCATCATTGACCTTCTAGGGGGCTTTAACTGGCTGCAGGGATTGAGTAGTTCAAAATAATCCTCCCCTGTCAAACGTCACTCAAGCTCAGCCATAACACAAGTCATCATCCAGCTTAGCTTTCCTCCAATTTTGGGAAAGACGAGGAGACTCGTGGAAATTGGTATGTTAACCGGCAGCCATGAAATCTGTTAATTTTTTTGACTACAATAGAGATCAAACACTGGTGGATTTGGGTAATTAAGCATCCTTGAAGCCTATTGATGCAGAGAGCTCTTCTTGCACCTTCTCTTTACGTGTGAGTAAGGACACGTTTGGGGATTGGGTGCTGGGTGGCAGGGGTGATATGGGTTAGGTTTGGGGGGGCAGAGCAGGCGAGCTAATCAGAACAAGTCTAGATCATAGAATTTCATCCATAGAGTTCATCTTGGACTTCTAATGACACTGACCTTCTATGAATACCCTCAATTATGTGAAATGATCTCTGTAATAAAGTCCTCAATCAAAGTCACAGACCCCCTACTGAGAAAGTCTCGGGTATTACATAAAACCATCATCAACTCCAAGTGACTGGAGATTTTTGATAACTATGACAAATATGTAAATAGTTCCATTATTGACTATGTTTTGGTTTATTTACACAACAGATTAAAAGAGGCATAACCCTCTTCTTTTAAGTAGATTTTATACCATTTGTAAAAGGTTATGAACATGTCACGACACTGGGTCAAGCAGAGTGATGATGATAAAAGGCAAAGTTGACAGATTTCGCTTTCATTATAATCTGGCTTTTATAGCGTCTCTGCTCTATTTTAGCATTAGTGCTATACTATACACAAATAAACAAAAACGCAGATTAGAGCGGAGATTTCGATACAAAAGTTTTAAGGGAGGGTCAGGTCAAACATGATGTCTGACACCACAGAGCTATTTACAGCACATCAAATAGATGTGCATATGGAGAATTAAGTTTCCCATTATGTTTCAAAGCATACTGGGAAACTTCCCTTGAAAGAAAGCAAGAGGGAGGGCACACAGCCCATTATCCTGCTACCATATATCCTTGGGAAAGAAAGACAAATATATATATATATCTATATATAGATATATACAGATATATATAGTGTGCATGCAATATCTGGGAAATTAGTGATTTGCTTTTATCTGAAATCAAAGGGATCCTCACAAATCTATTAAACGCCACCTTTTGTTTTTTAATAATGCATCATACTGGGACCAAAGCAAGCTTTTCAAGCAAAATGTAGACTTTTGTTTTGAACAAATATAATTAGACTTATTTTTAAGATACTTGCTACAATGTTGAAGCTAATTTGTATTTAGTAAAGTGCAGTCCTTGATGAGCTATTCCCAGAGGCTAGGAGGCCCAGTTTGTATTTTGAACCAGCATAAAATCCTTGAATTAAAGAAAACTCATGGGCCTTGCACTTTCCAGAGATTGTCGGCGGCTGGATGAATTGAGATTAGAATAGCTGTCTCTGTGGCATAGGCTTCTCTGTTCTAAGGGATGACAGTATTTTGTAATTCTTCTCAGACATGTACAGTACTATAAAAAGGTCTGTTGCTGGATCCAACATCTTGCCGAGCTTTTGAAGGCTTGCGGCCCGCCCTAAAACAGTCGTAAAGTGCTTTTGCAAAGATTAAATGTAGTGCTTTTTAACACCGTCATATATTTTGTTAGACAGAATGGTACATCTATGACACAGTTAGAGAATTAACTAGAGCTGAAACAATTAGCTGATTTGTTTATTAGCCGATAAACAGAAAAATAATGTGCAACTACTGTGATAGCCAATTAATCATCTGACTCATTATGCAAGCATACCTGTGCCAAACATTCCCTGGTTACAGCTTTAACATTGAGAGGGTTTGCTGATTTCCTGTGTCATGTGATATGTTATGTAAATTGCGTATCTTTAGATTTTTAAAGTGTTGGACAGGCATGCAATCAATTTGATGACCTCGCCTTGAACCTCAGGAAATAGAGTAGGCCATTATTTAAATTTTATTACATTTTATTGATTAATCAAGAAAATTCTCAACAGATTAATGGATAATAAAAATAATAATTAGTTGCACCCCTACAATTAACTATTAAATCAGAAATGTCAATATAGTAACTATTGATCATCCTGGTTTACAACAGATAGAAAAATGAGGAAAAACTCTGCCTAATTAGTTTAATTTAAAGAGAAATTATGTTTTTATCTTTAGACCTGTAAATATGTAACCTGTACATAGTTAAATGAAAAATAAACTTAGGTTTTCTGTACATACCATAGTGGTTAGATATATACTGTTGGACATAAGCTGCCTTTTATGAGACAAATGAAATCAGATGGTGTAAACTCCCCACAGAAAAAATCTTTCAAATATTCATAAAGGTTAAAACAACTGTTTATTCTGAGCATTTCGATGAAAGATGGCAAGCAGCTCCCCACTGCATTCACATCTGATGTTGCACAAATGCATACTGCACACTCACACACACACACACACACACACACACACACACACACACACACGCACACACACACACACACACACACACACACACACACACACACACACACACACACACCGCACTGATGTACACACAGTCTTGTACACACAAACACTTGCACATTTCTCCACCCACTCAAAACACACACATACACACACACACACACAAACAGATTCATTAAATAGTATATATGATGACTGGAGAGATGCTACCAGATGAGAACCACAGCACCACTTTCCCCGCTGCTGGGTTGGGACATACCTAAAATTAGCTCGCTTTCAACACTGTAGTGTAACTGTAATTCAGTTAAACATCAACATTTGAAGTTATAGTAAGTGAGAACAGTTTGTATATCATACAAACTTTCATCAAGTAAAGTTGTGTCTGTGATTTTCTGAATTTCGCAGAAAGGCGCCGTGTTTGCGGCCTATGCTATGAACTCGTAGTGGCAATAGATGAAGGTCAGCACCTCATCTGAGATGTTGGAGTTGCTTAAAACAGGCGGAATGATGAGGTGATCTCAGTCAGGCAGATGTTTCACCACAGATTAATAATAAGGGAGGAGCTAAGGCTGAAATTTACTTTTTGATTCAACACGTTCAAACCCTCAACTATAATCTTAGAATGTGGGTGCCGAATGAAAGGACAGGATTTCAAATAAAAGTGGCTAAAAATTAGTTTTTTTGTCACAGAGTGTCTAGGCACCCCCTTTGAGATAGGCAGAGGAACTCAAATATCCCACAGAGGTTTGAAGAAGGCCTGCTATGCTTTCATTTTTTGACAAGAGCCAGTTGAGGTGGTTCAAGCATCCAATGGGAATGCCTACCAGACTCCCTATGGAAGTATTCCAGGGATATCTAACTGGGAGGAAGCCCCAGGGCAAACCTAGAACACGCTGGAGGGATTATATATCCCAGCTGGCCTGGGAACGCCTCGGGATTCTAGAGGAGGAGCTGGGAAAGGTGGCTAGGGAAATGGATGTCTGAGCTGTTCTGCTCAGCCTACTGCCATAAAACCATGAAAAGTGACATAAAATGATGAAAAGGATGGACAGATGGAGGATGGAGGGACTGATTGTTGCCTCAGCCTCATTTAGTATGTTGTATAGATGAATTACTATAAACTATCATAAATATGCCATTTTCCAACTGTACCGGTGATAAGAATTGTAGAAACTGTTTGATTTAATGTGATTCGTGACTAAAATCATTCTTACCTTTGGTGGAACAGCTGGTCCAGCAATGTAGGGGGCCAAGCTTTGTGGTACATCTGTGATGTAGGTCTTCTTGGGGCCCGGAGGTTGGTATGCTTGGGCAGGGGCTGCCTCAGCTCTCCTGGCGCCTACTCCTGGATGCTCCTGATATACACCCGGAGCCATCGATGAAAAGCCAGGCTGTGGTGGTCCATAGGCGAAGTCGGGGCCTTTGGGCTGCGCTGGCATGTACTGCACCTGTGCAGGGCTGCGGATCGGATGCTGGCCAAAATGTTGCCCGACTGGGGCTTGATGCTGGGGGCCGGGCTGAGCCGATCTCACCTGGACATTGAAGGTGGGCTGGCTTGGGGTTGAGGCTGTAGCGTAGGAGGCTGCAACAGGCTGAGGAGCCATGTGGCTTTGAGGTTTGGCCACCGGGCTGACAGAGGAAGGGGGGATAGACGAGACTCCTCCAGGACCCTGAGGTTTGGGCGTAGACTTCTTGGTGGCGGTCAGAGGGGGCTGAGTTGGAATGACCATACGCTTGTAACCAGTCACTGGAGTGTTTGGAGAGGGGACTGCAGAGGATCCAGAGTTCTGAAAAACGACAAAATAAACCAGGATTCAGAGCCTAATAAACAAACTGTCATATTGAACTGTATGGGCTGACACTGGGTATTGAATTACAAGGAACAGTAACAGGAACTGAACACTTTGATGAAGGAAATCCTGCTGAATGGTGGAAATACAACATTTGTATCCAACGGCTTTTTACTGATAGTGTAGTTTACGCTCAAACGATCATACACCTTGCCTCCCTAGAGTCAATTACAAGGCTACCTCGACAGCAGAGGCTCTACATTGTCCACGACCACCCATAATCTATGGCTAATAAAGCAGGAGGGGAAGGGATAAATTGTTTTGCGGGGGGGGCGCCATGACAGCAGACTGGCAATGGCACATGACACTTGTGCTGACTCCAGCTGCTTGGACGGGAAAGATGTTAAATCACTAAGATTTGTGGCGCTGGTGTTCCTGGGAAGAGACGGCTGTAAAGCAGCAACAGAACCCACTGCTGGGATTCTCACTGTCTGAGCTACTGTGGTGTTTTAATCTAACATCCAATGGCTACGTTTGAAGCACGGGCCAGGCCGCATAGAAATAAAGCATCTGAATAACACGCAGAATAACACGTTTCGCTCAGATGTCAGAGGCTTCTGCCCTGAGTTTCTCTCATGTAAGTAATAATTGTTTTTCACTACCACTACATATCGGTGTCAGACGTTCAGCCAGTCTAAAAAGGGTCTATCATTAACCTTGGTTGGCCTTATTAGGTTATCGCCTGAAGCCAAAAATCAGAGTCAATTACTAATTTTGCAGCACTAGGGGAACCAAAATGAACACTTGTAGTTTTTAGACACATTGCAACTTGGTTTGATGAGATGTCTTCTAAATTGGGGCAGAGCAATAATTCCAATCGATTTCCCCTAACAGATGATCACAGTCGGTTTTGTGACAAGTAATGTCACAAATGGCTATGTTTTGCTGCACTGCTACATTTCCTTTTAATTCCCTGCTTAAATTGAATAAAAAATGCTTATGCTGTAATTCTATCAATGAAAAAGTTACAGGATATTTAAGTCTGTAATCATAATAATGTACTGATATTTTAAAAAAAGTAAGTTTTGGTATAAGAGATGCAAGCATCAACTTTGTCTAAATCCCATCTAATCTAAGTCAGAGGGGAGCCCCTAAGGAACCATTAAAAGCCCAGAAAATATTTTCTGCCCTCACTCTGATTTCTGTCTCACTGATTAGCACTGATGTTTATTTAAAAAATCTGTCTGTCTGCATATGTATGGAAAATCCCCACTATGCCCTTTAGGAAGTGAAATTACTTAATTTAAATGTTTCATGGGTTTTAAATACTCTAGATTATTAATTTATCTTTAAGGCCTTAGAACCTACAGTAGCATTTAGTTAGCAGAGCACTGGAAATGCAAATTGGTCCCCTCAAAATAATTACACTGTCATGGTACATTTTCTACAAATTACATTAAAAGAATGGTTTCACCCCTTTCCGAGGGTGATGAAACTAATCAAATGCGTAAAATCTGAAGAAAAGAAAAAAGTGTCTGCATAGTGGAATAGATTTTCTTAATAACCACACTAGATTTTTAAGGCTGTCCAAGCTGCATTGGCTTGACCTGTCAGTGTTAATAAGGCTGGTTGAAGATAACATCATGATAGCTGAGTAAAGAGATGGTTGGACACAGAAAATGTAAAGGTAATGTCACTCGCTGCTGCTAGGGAGCTTTTATTCTGCAATTCAGTTTGAAGTCTGAAGTTTGAAGTCATCTCTTCCTGCATCGGTTAACACTGTAACACATATAAGTAGAGAGGGTCAGTTACTGTTGTCTCAATTAGGTGGAACAAGACGATCTTACCTCATGTAACCCACCTTTGTTACGCTGCTAAATCAGATGTACATATTTTTACTTTGTGTTTTTTGATAGTTGAAACATTTATTTAGAAGCATTATTAACTGTATGCAATTTGTGTGTTAATATTTAATATTTTAACTAGGGCTGGATGATAATTAAATTGAAATAAAAATTAAGGTTTAAAATTTAAAACGTTTTTCCTACTGTCCCATACAAAGACTTCTTACCTAAAAAAATTAAATAAAAAGTACAACTACTGATGCATTACATCCGGTGAGATCATTTGTAGTCATGTTGGTGATCCCCTAACTTTTCCCCTATCAACATCATCATAATACTTTAGTTTCTGATCAAATACCTACATAACAAATGCTATTTCCATCAGTCTCAGCTGTACTTTGTGTGTAATGCTAATGAACAAATGAGCTAACAGGCTTAACTAACACGGTAGATATAACCTGCTCATTTTAACCATGTAAGAACACTAATGTTAGCATTTACCACAAAGCACCACCGTGCTTGAGCAAAGCCTCTGCTAGCATGGCCTTAAACTCTCAGTCTAGTTGGCACGTCTTCTTGGAATCATTAATTTGGACAACACAAATTTGTAAAATGATAAAACGACATGATCAACACTTATTTTTACAATTTATGAGTGTGTTCAAATTTTACATACACAGTGCTTAGCAGTAATGTTCATTTTGGTGAAATCTTTATTTTATAATCTTTATAATAATAAGGTTTGTTTACTTGCACATCTAAAATTAGATTGTGGTCTATGTGTATAGTCTGACCTGCATTACTTCAGGCACAGTTTGAAATGTAGAAGTCTGACCTACTGTAACGCACAGCGTCAGTTTTAATGCATACTGTGCTGCTGTCCCTATCGCAACCCCCCACACACAAACACACAACACACGCATTTTCAAAAAAGTTTTCCCTAACCCCTTCAGAAAAGTTAACCCTCACCCTACACTGTAATTCAGACTGACTTCGCAAACAACTTAAGTGTGAAATTTCACAGAGACTCTCAAGAAAGCCTTTTGACACATTAAAAAAGATTAGGAGAGACTATACAAGCCTTGGGGGGCTGAGTAAAACTGTTAACTTCGCATTTCAAACCACAAGGGTGGGGGATTTTTTTTTTTTTTTTAAGCAAGCTTTGGGAAAACCCCTAAAGAGGGAGAAGTTCTGCATCTTTTCAGACTCATCTAAGACCTTGGATATTTTTCTCTCTTTAACTTTTTTTTCTTCCTGCCACTTATACAAAGTGGATGCTCGTCACTGCTTGGGCTCCACTTGTCCATTTGCATCTGTCCAATTCAGCACTTACGCTATGACCGTGGACGAATCCCCTGTCGACGCTGAAGCATTCACTAATCTCCCCTCCGCTTTGAATCATCTTGTCTCTGCACAATCAGGCTCAATAGTCACATTTAACAATCTCAATGCAGTCATGAAATTGAGGGTATCAATTCTCTTCTTAAAATAGTTCAAGATAAGGCACATTAAATATGATTAAACAATGTCTCTCTGGAACGTGGCGAGACCTCTAGCTGTTTTTCAACTATCTTTTCATTTGCAGATGAAGTGTGTTATACACATATTGGGAACTTTTCACTGTGCATATCTTATATCTGCGTGTCTGATTCTTTTTAGCTCCTTCAAGTGATAGCTGCATGACAACCCTAAGTGGATACTTTGAAAATGTTTCCACCCATGCCGTACAAATTAGAATAAATGTTTCATGGCTGAACTGTGTCACATTTGTCCTGAAATACTA
The DNA here is from genome assembly GCF_963691925.1 of Scomber scombrus. NCBI lineage: Eukaryota > Metazoa > Chordata > Actinopteri > Scombriformes > Scombridae > Scomber > Scomber scombrus. The sequence continues at coordinate 7,109,901 of NC_084977.1, read as the reverse complement.
CCACTGTTACTGTTACTGGTAGCACTGCTATTAGTTATATTGAGAAATTGTGCTTTCTGTATGTTAGACAGTAGTCATATTATAAAATGCTCAGTCATAACGTTGAGATGCATCGTGTTACTGTTCAAAAATTCAGCCTGTAAAGCATTAATGATATAAAAGGCTGACTATTACAAATGAAGGAAGATAATGTCTAAATTAATATGCCTTTTTTATAATAATATAGCAACTGTTAATAGTCGTTGCTGCGCTGGCTGTATTTACAGGAACAGCTCTCACAAGCGAAGCCGCTGAGTGAATGACAGTCATTCTTGCATTTATGATATTACTGTGAAGATTTGCAAACATGGAAATATTCACAAAGTAACTCTTAAAACTTTACACATGAGAGTGAGAATGTGAAAGAATAGAAAATCAAATACACACACACACACACACACACACACACACACACACACACACACACACACACACACACACACACACACACACACACACAATCACACACAATCACACACACGTATTATCTGAGGATGTGGGAACAGTTTTGATTCAGGATTACAGGCACTGCTGTGGAATAAAACTCACATGGGTTTTGAAGCCGAGATAAAAAGTCAACATTTCCACAAAATCGGTTTCCAATTCTCCGAATAGTTTCCCTTAATAATACCGCAGCTACAATATTAGATCACTGGGTTCTAATGTTTGAGAATGGATCATTTTTTATACCCATTTTACACACTGATTTGACACAGATATTTCAACTAATAGGTAATCGGCAACACAGCAAAAGCTAAAAATGTGGAATATCATTGGTAATACTGCTCAAAATTTAATATGATTATATGATTACAATGTTGCCATCATGATGACTGAGTGAGATGTGCAGAAGTCATAATGTTACATTATGTCACGCTGCTTTAAAAAACTCACTTTACACCAATTTTAATGCCAATTCCACAAAAATAAAAATATTCACTTTTCACTTCACTTGATTGAAGTTTTCCGTTTTCCATTTTATCTCTCCACAGGGCAGGTAGGTAGCACAGCCGTACAGTCATATATATATTCACACACACAGTCCATGTTCTGCGCACTCTTTGGTTTAACCACCAAGACAACCTGAAAACGATGTAGCAACATTTAAGTCTGTGCTTCAAAATTCACTTACGTAATCCCCACCCAAAAAAAAAACTGGGTTTCAGAGGAAAAGTATGTAATATTTCTAGCATGATGTAACAACATCATACAAAGTAGGGCGTATTACTTACTGATGCAACTAAAATATCATTTTCTGGGCAACTGTGTGAGAAAAAAAAAAAAAAAAAAAGACAGTCCCCGAGAGTCAGCGATCGTGGCACTTCTGCAGGCTATCTTTATAAAAACTGGGAAGTGTGTGTTTTGTACTTCTCACACAGCAGAAACTAATTGTTTCATTCACCTCCTGCAGTACTGTACAGTCCAGTCTCAGCAACACATCCTGACTCATCCCTGTAATGAGCCCCCCTCATGCACTTGTGACCCCTCCTGCTTCTGGAGGTGAAATACGGCATAGTTGAAAACGTCCATCGCTTACAGTATGTCGATGTCATCAATCCCAGAGACGAGTGACTGTAACTGTTCTCTCAGAAGTGTGAGTGTGTGTGTGTGTGTGTGTGTGTGTGTGTGTGTGTGTGTGTGTGTGTGTGTGTGTGTGTGTGTGTGTGTGTGTGTGTGTACTCTAAGCTTGCCTGTTATTGAGAAGAGGGATAATATGCAATGACAGCAGTTGATGGTAAGCCTTTTAGCATTGTTACTAGGACTTTATGATGTAAAGAGGCAGGTTACATTGACTGTCACAGCTTCCTGGCTCAAACTAAATGTGTCATTGGCTCACCCTGTTAATAAAAGACAAAGGGGTGATACTATGCAGTTTATTTGACTAACGAACATTGACGGAACACATTGAACGCCTGAAGGCATGCTCCTCTCTCCACAGTTGGCTGCCCCTGTCAAAACTCAGAACCTGCTGCCAGATTGACCTTAAGGTCAACGGGCGCCACCGGCACTGTGGCAACATCTCTGCTCCGTGCAGCAACAAAGCAATCAAAGAGAATAGCAGCACATAAAACAAACACGGGGGGGGGGAAGTTAAACACCATCAAGTCATGTAATTACTTTGCTAAAGTGTCAGCTTGATGTCAGCCGTTGGAGATAAAATGCAGAAACACACGGTCTCGCAGTCACATAGGCACAGCCGTAAAGACTCAAATATCCATTTCAAAAAGTAGCCGGCCACGGCCTTGACCCTTTACAAGAAATAAAAGAGGCTGCCTTGCATACCACTGTCATGCCTGTGAGAGCAACAGAAGGTGGAAACAATTGAAGCCAACATTCCTCGGCTAACTGAAGAGAAAAACATAACATTTTACCTCACAACTTGGACGTTATATTGGCAGCTTTACATTTGTTTTTGGTTAAAGTTGCTTTCCAAAGAAGAGTGGTAGCTGACAACGTGGTACGCAAACAACAAGGGCATAGTGAAGAGACCACAATGCTACCAAACGGACACAAGAATCAAATAGAACAGGTGAGTCAGTGAATGAGTGAATGGATTTAAGTGGTTTCTGAATATTTCAGATTGCTGCCTTTAAATATAACTACAAAGACACACTACTATACAATAAATATGTTGTAGCACAGATCTTCACGGCTGGTTAACAGATCAGGAAAATATCACCTCCACAGTGCTATCAATATGAAGTAAGAGTGAAACCAAAACTTTCAGTTCTGTTTCTCTTGCTTTAAGAAAGCCTCATTCAAAATCAAATTTACATTTGTAAGAATGGGAATTTACTAGAAAAAAAAGAAAAAAGACTTAAAGGGTGGTACATTCTAAAGAATAACATTTCGACAATATCATAATGGGTTAAAACTCATGGTCACTTATGGTTGCTAAAGTAGCTTTTGATAGAATAACTTTTTCAGAAAGACGGATGAAAGAAACTCTCAATGAGAAGTCACAGAAACAAGGCTACACACAACTGCTGCCTTTACTCATTTAAGGGAAAAGTTTGATGTTTCTGAAAATAGGCTTCACTTTCTTTCTGAGGGTTAGATTATCATACCACTCTGATATCTCTCTGTTAAATATCAAGCTAGCAGCTTGTTAGCTTAGCATAAGAAAAAGGCTGTAAACAAGGGGTTTACATCTAGCCTGGCTCTGTACGGAGGTAAATAAAATCACAGTGCCTTCCAGGAGTCTAGCTGTTTCCCCCTCCTTCCAGTTTTTATGCTAAGCTAAGCTAATCAGCTAGCTGTAGATTCATATTGAAATGACAGATACAGTATGAGAGTGGCATTAATCTTTTCATCTCCTGGCAAGAAATCTTATAAATGTATTTTTCCAAAATATCAAACTATTCCTGTAAGTTAATTAACTGACTATTCATTAACTTTATCTCTTCTTTTAAATATACTGTGTCAGGTATCATTCACTATTTCAACCATCTACAGTGTTGCCAAGTGTACTAAATAACACTGAATAGTCTTTTGCCTTTGATCCATTCACTCTATTCCCAATAGGGAGTTTTGTTTGTGCCCTCGGTGATGGAATCAAATGGCATTCGTACTCCATGCATCTTACATTTCGACACAGTTTGGCACATGATTGTATCTGATATGAAGTATGCGCAAAGATTCTCCATGTTAATCTTTACATAGATTCAGTTCTGTACCCCTTATATGCAGATAAACAGAGTTAAGGTGGAAGGCAAGGCATGATGAGCGCTCTGAAGGACTGAAGAATTGAAATGTGAGACCGTCCCTTGAGATGCCTCCAGAGTTAAAGCCTCATGGGGCAAAGGGGCAGAAGATGAAAGGTCACCAACCCTATCATACTCCCAGTCTAGATTCTGCATTCCCTCCAATCGTTCAACAGACGCCATGATCAGTGGGAGTCTTGGGAGCGAGCAGCGAGGGCCTATCATTCTGCCATGTTGTGACAGCGAGTGCCATCCGCAATGCTCTTCCTGTTGAGAGATGGGAGTGTCACGGCATGGCTTGACTGGCACAGTGTGAAGTGAGGCCTCCTTAGGGCACTCATGCGGAAGGATCCATCTCAGCAGCATTTCAAGCACTCTGCTTCAGCTAAACTGTCAGCAAACTTCAATAATGCCCATCTGTTTTATATGGACATGACAACTTATTACACTGACATCAGGCTATTTGACACTGATAAAAAAATACAAACAGACCAATGTGTGCAATGCTGCGATTTGTCTGCTGATGTAGAGGAGTGACAGTAACGTGATGCCCTCTTCTATGGTACTCTGTTTCATACAGTATGAATCAAATAGGCCAAATGTGTATTCCTATGCTGTGTTGCGAAGAAGAATGCTGTCTTGTTAAAGAAAAAAAAGATGTTGCAGAGAGGATTTCCTTCGTAAGGATTTGAAAAAATAAATACAACTACCTCAATCGCTACATTGTTTCTGCATTCCACCAAAACACTAACATTTCTGCTCAAATAAAATCATGTAACTTAAAATAGAAGTATCTGTGCGTACAGTTGAATCAAAACCATGTTAGCTTCATTTAGAGATCCTCACAGGTCCAAAGTTATGGACCTGATCCAAAACAGACCCATGGAAAATCTACCCAAACCCGACGGGCATAAATCTAATTTTTAGAAAAGAGACCTGATTTGAAAGGGAAAGTCAGAGGAAAGTCAGACACTATTCGAACGGAGCTATGAATAATTATAATACTTTTTCTCCTGCAATGATTATGTCAGCCAGCATAAATCAGACCAGATCAGTTCTGTTTAGATACATGCAGGTTTTAAACATATTTAGGGACTTTACACTGCAAGAACTTTCCCAAGGGGACCAAGAACCTTTTGAAGAACTCAACCAAAAGTTCCAGGTACTTTGAAACCACAGGAACTAAGCTCAGGAACTAAACTTGGAACTAAAAGTCCTAAATCCTGTTTGCGTTTCCATTGCATCTGAGGAACCAGGCAGATCATGCAAATTAGACCTGTGAGTAATTTAAAAATTACAGTGTGGCTTGAAATGCAGTACTCACACATGGGGAAACAATGATACAGATGTGTCCCGTTGTTCTTTGTATTTACTGCTGCATGAGTTGGATATAATGAATGAATGAAAAGGAGAAGTACAGCGAGTATCTGTCATCTGACATCTGTCGAGTGATTGATGGTTATTTAAAACAGTTGGTTTTTTCCTTCTATGGTATTGTAAAGCTACGAAATTGTGCAGTCATTGTCACTACCACCGTTCCCTCTCTTCATTCACTCTCTAGCTTGCTCGACCACTGCCACTCTCTCGCTCTGTTGCTCGTGCCAAGCTTTCTTGCACTCTCACTCTGTTTTTTTTCTTGCTCTTTTTTAAAATGAGTCAGGAAGCCAACAAAGTGTGACTTTACTTTTTACTTTAACAAAGAGAAATGTCCTCCCCTTGTCTTAAATTGATACAAGAGTACTTCCTTGTTTGATGAATGAAGCGGTCTGCAGACCTGCAATGTGTGTTTGACCAATCAGTGACAGCCATCCCTTAGAATCCCTCCCCAACAGTTTCAGTACTTTTGGAAAGTAAACCCCACTGAGCAGGGATTCTTTTGGGAGGTAAAATAATCTCCCTGGAACTTAATTTAGACCCTGGTTCCTCCAGTGTGAATGCAGGTAGAGAAACCTTAAAAGGTTCTTAGACCCCAGGGAAAGTTCCTGCGGTTGAAATGCAGCTTTAGTTCTTGTTCAATAGTTTCAGGTGCAGAAGAAAGTTCCTGCTCTGGGGTTGTACTTTCCGATGGTTCAGGAACCTATGGGGCAAAGTTTGCCGGGCTGAACGTCACTGATGGGCGTCGGGTGTTACTAGTATGATTATAAGGAAATGGTTTGAACGTTTTGTTTTGTTTCTTAATATTAAAAGCAATGTCATGTTGACCGCTTCATGACTCTTTAAAAAACCGCTGAGATAAAGAGCGAGTGTGTTCTCGAATTAGATGACAGCATGAGTGAGCCGGGTGAAGAGAAGGAGAAGAAGTGAATAAGAGAGAGGTACTGCTGAGGGAATAAAGCGAGTAAATAAGAAACATAAAACTTTATATTTGCTAATAGTTTTAATGGCTAAAGCAGAAATAAATAACCATTAAACTCTCAATCTCAATTGCATAACCCTTTTGGATCCACCTTCAGATGAGATTCATATGAGTTCTAATGAGTTTAGTTGTTTTGGTTCCATATATCTGGGAACTGTTTGATGAAAAAGGGCAAATTGACAAAACCACTGCACTAAAACAACCCCCTCCTGACCCGATAAGACACATTACAGTTTGGACCTGACCCAAAACGAGTCCATGGAAGGGTTTCAGATACTACGGTAGGAACCAACCAAAGACCTCCTCTCCCATTAGACTCTATTCAAGTTATATATTAATCCTGAACACATGTATGACTCCACAGTTAAATTATGTATACATGAACTCTTACGTCTTATGTCACAGAGTCACAACCTCTGTCCTTAGAGGCACTAAAGAGCTCAACAACCCTGCTCATGTCATCTCTCCAGACAACACTAACAATTGCACACTTCAGTTTCCAACGCGGACACAAACAAAGAGTCAGCTTCAGTGCACTCGGCTGACTGTTAATTGAGGTGGAACCATGACTGTAAGTGAGTCACATGTCTTTAGTCCCAGAAGTTCTGGCACTGCCAGAGGGGAAGCCTAGTGACAGTTGAGTAGCTCTTCCCCCTTGAATCCATCTGTAAAGACGTTACCTCAGTTATTCCTTCGTCACTACACACACACACACACACCACACACACCACACACACACACACACACACACACACACACACACACACACACACACACACACACACACACACACACACACACACACACACAACCTCGATACAGCGCAAGACAACTAGGAAAGTTTACCATGGTGTACGTCATTAAGGGACTTGAGGCTTTTAATATTTTATTTATTACACTGCACATTACCGTTTCACAGTGTGTGGGTGAATCAGACAGGAAGACCTTTTTAATTTCAATTTAAATCTTACCACACCAGATTAAAGCAGATCAGAACAAGGTGGAGCTTTAATGGAGGAAGTGCATTAGAGTGAAATTGGGACAAAAATGTCACTGCTTAATGAGGACAACATATTATTTACATGATTACATAATTGGTTACATAGTATATATCTAGTACAGTACTTTACTCCTCAACTAATTCCCTGCATGATAATAAATGATGGTCCGTTTTAGTTTGTGATAAAATATAATTGAAATACAGACAGACTAAACTAAATAAATGTATGTTTTTTGCATTTTGAGCATGAGTATTGCAAGGAATGTGTTGTTTTTCAGGTACTGTGTGATTAACTTACAACAGAAGTTACATTTTCCTGAAAACTGACTCTTTTTGTTTGTATTTTTTTTGTGTCTCTTTTTGTGGATATTAGCAGAATATAATTGCTCAATTTCAGCCACCTGCTACAAGCAGTTAGCCAAAACCATCAATCTTTGTCAAAGGAAGTGAATACAAATAGATACTGGACAAAATATGATATTCATGCTTACAATGAGCTCCTGGTAACACCTTAAAGATCTTCTCCAGGCATACTTTAAGATGTATACAGAATAATTGTATCTGATATGGTTTTCCCACAGAAGCTAAACTATCTTGTAAAAATCCTTAAAATGACATTTACTCCTTTTCACTCAATAAAAATTCCAGGACCTATAAATATTAAAATATGGTTAATTTCAAAAACTGTCCCTTACATCATAGTAAAGTCCATTTTCAGTGTTTGTTCACTATAGGCTTCAAGTTTCACATCACACTTACATAATGAAAACTAGGCAAGGACTGGCGTCCAAATTTTTTGTGATGACACAAATCATGCTCGTAGGCCTGTGACTTATAATCAGACTTTTCAATGAGCTCATAGAAACTTTTCCACTTTCAGAAGATGAATGTGAAAAATCTGTACATCCATCAATCTGTACAGTGAAGCAAAATAACACATTTATCCTGAGACACATTAATGTGCTGAGGTCTAGTTATGTTTCCAGTGGTAACTTTATGTTTTGTGCAGTAGTTTTACAATGTAAATAATGATCTAAAGGCTCATACTTAATGTGTATCAAATTAAAAAAAATCTTGATATACAAAGTGAACACAAACTGGATGCTGTAAATTCTCAGCAGGAAAGATGGCGACGTGAGAAATGTTTGATTACTAGAAAAGCACCAGAGGTCAGGAGGAATTAGAGGTCACTGCAGTCGACGCTTCTGTAGCTTCCTCTAAAGCTGCGGCGCTGCTCTCGTGCTTGATGAGCGCACTATTTTGACACTCATCTGGGCCTCCTTGTTACCTCCCCCACAACATATCTGATGTGCTTAGACAAGCCTACACTGCATATTAGTGGGGCTGGTTGGGCTCAGATTGCAGTGCAGCACACTTGAAGGATTTAGCACAAGCACACTCTGATGTGTTTCCTCCAATCACCAAGTCAGACCAAGAGCCGAGGACAAAAAGAGTTATTGAATATTACAACAGGATGTCAAACAATGCGTGTTGGAGGGCTGAGAATATGAGGGTTTGCATAAACCAAACACTGAGGCTGGTGATTTCACAGATTAGTTCCTCCTCTTTGGCTCAGTGTGGTAAAAATCAGTTATTGGGGCCGTCCAGCAGTGACTAAAATTCCCTCCCCTTAGTCTTTTCCAGTGTTGGAATTAGGGACACTGAGTCCAACAAATCTTGTAACTTTCCAATACAGACAGTAACACAGAAAAAGCAAGTCAGTTGTTTTCATGTTCAACAAATGTACTTGCCATGAGCGTATGGACGTCTATGCTGACATCAGCACCGTTTGCAAACTGAAAGAATAATGTGGCTTTTATTTCCGTATGTTGCTTGAAACACACAAACAAATATGCTTTCCAACAACCGAACTTGAAAACTAAATTACTCCGTGTCCTTTTCCACACATTAACACTCAGCAATTATCACAACGACTCAGTTCCAACAGTCCATCTGATACTTGTTTACTGGCACACACTTCATTACTGGCTGCTGGTTTTTCTGTTGTGTTCATGTCAATCACACAAACAGCGAGTGTGACGGTACAGACCATTTTATTTACATGAAGTGCTGAGAATGTAAAGGTTCAAATTGAAATGAAATGTTTGGGAAATAACTTCCAGATTTAGACAAATAAATAGAAGTGAGTTTTGCCTTTGAAAAACATTCATGACATTGTGTGCAATAATATTCAAACATTTCTGATTCAAATCTGGTGTTACAAGAAATAATGGAAACCTCTAATGGAATAAAGAGCAGAACATTATTATCAAGTTTAGCTTAATTTTTGCTGTCGCAGGATAAAACAAACAAACTGTAACACAAACTTAGTTAACTGTGTCAAATAACAAATGGCATCTAAGATGCAACTGGAGAGAGAACAAATGGGAATTATATAATGATCACATTTCATTACCCACTGTTATGCCACAGAGAATACCAACTAAAGCAAACAAAATTGTTTTGATGTCTGTGAAGCATCAGTGCCGGCTGAATGTTTGCAGGAATGCTACTTAGAGTTTTATGAATGAGCAGCAACGTCCACTTCAATTTCATCTGGGAGGCGAGCACACATAAGGTCCCCTTGCCGAATCCAAATTTAACGTCAGGAGGAAGATTCCTCTCCCAGAAGCTTGAAAGGGAGAGCGCAGGGTGGCCTATTGATTTTGGAGAGCTGGCTCTGTAATTGCTTGCGCGTAGAAAGCTGTAAATCATCAGCGCTCGTTACTCTTTGCTTATACAAGCGGAAGATTACTGTGCTGCAGTTGTGCCAATGCTGGAGTATGAAACCTGGCCCATTACACAGACCAGTGATATGTTGTAGAATAATGCATTGAAAGAACCAGAGCACAGACTGACAGGAGCAGCTGGGTAGGGGAAAAGGTCAACCTGAGTTAATCAGCTAGAATCAGCATCAGCTGAGGAGAGAGTAACAGCGCGCGCGTGTGTGTGTGTGTGTGCACGCACGCATATGCGTAGAATACTGAAAAATAAACAATCAAATAGAAAGCTAAATCTTTTCCATGTGCAGAAAACTCATGGCGATAAGAGACAGCAACAGCAAAAGGGCATCATGATAGCACAGAGATGTACATGATGCTTTCTTTGGGTTGAATCAACAAAATGTCTGGTACATAACGTTTCATGATTAAAACATATCCGTGCATGTATGTGTACTCTGCTGAGACACAGGTGGTGTGGCTTCTCACCCGTAACTCCAAAAGCCTGCAGTAGGTAACAATAAAAATAAACTTGCAGTGACCTTGACCCTGACAGGTAAAACCACTACGACAGCCATACATTAGTTAGTACGACTGCTCAGCCCCTCATTGGAAGGCTGGGCTCTCACAGAGCTTCCACAGGTATACATTAATTTTTCAAGCCATGTTGACAAAAGCTTTCAGACTCCTGCTCTTGTACTGCACATGTTTTCTCCCAACAAAGGTAAGCACTTATACTATATTTTATTTAGGAAATAATGCCCTGCATATCAGCGGCGATATCTCACCATTCTAAAAAAGTCCTTGTCCTCATATGGCGTCTGTTAGTGTGGGCTCCTCTTTCAGCACGTGGACTTGTTTGTGTGTGTTTACATGAAAAACAGATTGAATAAAAGAAAAAAGAAAACAGATGCTTTCACAATGTGTTTGAGTGTGTTCTTTGTTCGTCTGCCCTGGTATGCACACAGCTCTCCATAGAGTGAAAATGGACACACAACAAATAGCAGCATGTTGAATATATATTACATACAACATACAAGAATCACTCAGTTGATGCTTTTTTTGGTTTTCTCTACGGTTCAAGGAACAGTTTGAGGCTTATTAGCTTTCTTACCAAGAGGTAGATTGATACATTTCTCATGTCTGTACAGTAAATATGACGCTACAGCTAGAAGCCGTTTAGCTTATCTTAGCTTAACCTAAAGAGTAGAAACAGGGGGTAACAGCTAGCCTGGCTATGTCCAAAGGTAACAAAATCCACTTATCCACTAATCCACTTATTAGCTCACTAAACACATTAAACTATGTTTGTTTATTCTGGACAAAAATCAAAGTGTAAAAATGTCAAGATGTGGTATTATAACTATTATTTGGCTCCAGGAAGTTACTGCTCCCACAACAAAGCTTGGCATAAAAATGGTAAATTGTCATTAGACTTTTTAACCTTTGGGCAGAGCAAAGGTAGCCATTTCCTCATAAGTTTTTATGCCAGCTGCTAGCTGTAGCTACATAGCTATCATAAGGATGTGATGTGGTATCAATCTTCTTATCTAACTTTCAGCAGGAAAGCAAATAAACAAATGTTTCAACATGTTAAACTATTCTTTAAAAGGAAGTCAACAAGATATAACCGAAGAGCCAAAAAGTTTCACACACAGTTGAAAACAATGTTACTGATGAGGAAAAGTTCTTGGCAGCAGAGGCGAAAACAGCCTCTGGGTCCTTTCACAACTTCATCATTTGGGCCAGACTTTTGGATTTTTCAGTTTTAATCCAAACCAACATTACAGGTGTGAAACCCTCCCCGGACCACTGACCAGTCCAAACAGCTGAACACTGGTCCAACGAAAAGAGGTGGTCTCGCTCCAGGTCAAACTGAACCATGGTTTGGTTTGTTTCTAGTGTGAAAACGTGTTTTGGATGGTTCGGATGATTGGTTCAATTATAGGAAGTTCCGGCAGGCTATCGTCAGAACCGGACAAAAGGCTAAATGAGCTGTAGTAACACATGACGAAGTTATAAAAAGTTAACCGAAAAAAACTTGACACAAATGCCAACACTTTACAGGTATTTTGGAATGGATCAGAGGGAGAGGATATAATTGTACAGGAGAGCAATGGCACCTGAAGATAAAGAAACTGCATTGTATACATAGAATAATATAATGCAGCGGCAACAAAATTAATGTGTTCATTCATTTTTCTCCATTTAAACGGCAACAGAAGTCTACACACCGAATTGACAGCATGCTTACATCAGACGCACGCAAGTCTACAATCCATCAATGTCAAGTAAAGGGCGATGCAGCCCAAATAGGTGATGACAGCAGGATGTAAGTATGTCAAGTAAAGTTTTTTAGTGTGATCCATGTCCACGTCAATGCTGACTGTGGGTCAACTAATACAATATATAATACAATGTCTATATTGTACAACGGAATGTCTATCTGATTGGCCAAAGGGACATTTAACCACATTTTAGGAGCACATAATGTCATCTTATTACAGTCTCACATTTCACACCAGCACCCATGTACACACTCGCTTACCACAACACTAAACATACTAGAAATCATCAAGTCATATTTTACTTGTTGTCTTTAATGTCTATCATTAAGGAACCACATTGTTCACTTCCTTTCACACTGTATCCGCTATGTTTCCCCTGTGTGGTGCAATAATTTTCACTCTGTGTACACTGCACCCATTGTATTTGACTCCCTCTAACCAGCGAAGTCAGAGGTTACCAAACCAAAGGACATAAGCACTTGCAACCAATAGTTAAATTGCACACTACACTTTGTGTTTGTCCCACTGTACACTTTACCCAAAATACCATGTTTCTCAGACTACTTGTCAACGCAACTTTGTTAAGTCTTGCAAAATAGCAATATCATTTTCATATGTGCATTCTAGTCAAACAAAAAGCTGAGTATGTTTAGTAGTTGGACCTAAACATGCACTGACATAACAGGTCAGCGGGTGCAAATAGTGGATGTACATCTTGTACATAGGCACAGGCCCTCATCTGGAGCTAAATGAATGACCCGGTCAATAATTCATCTTCTTAACCCTGTGTTCTGGCTTATGTATGCACCCTTTAATAAATAAATAAAACAGACAACATATAGACATGGTAACTACACTGTACATGAACCACAACATAAACACTAGATTACCTTTAAAAATGTCTAAACTTAAGTTTAGAACAATTGTGTAGCCATGTCTCCATCACGTCTGTAGCATTTACAGAGAATGCCCTTTCAGGTATTACATTATTGCTCGAATATCTCACTAGAGATATGATCTGCATGGTGTTAAAAGCCCCTGTGAGCGTTCCCACTGCAAACACAATTGGTTAGGGTTTTTTTATCCGCCTGTCCTACATTTATTGTGTGTCAAACAATTTAGTGAACTGCCCAAGGCTTTGACTTTTTGAAGTTGCTCTTAATATCGTTTTAATATCAACTAATGATATAGGTCAAGACTCATTTTGTCATTAATGCAAAACAGTTTTAAAAAAGATGCAATGCAGGGAGGGGCCCTGTTTCCTGCAGAAACGCAACTCGCTAACTTGAACTGTCTGAAATAATCCCAACCATTCTTGACATTATTGGAGTTTTTCGCTCTCTGCCAATGTTAACAATGCAAGTTCTGCAATTTAAATCCTACTTCAGTAAAAGTATAGAGTTGGCCTGTCACAATAATTGCGTTATCAACTTATCGTGCAATAACATAATCATCAACATCATCATGTCTATATATCCACTTATCATACGATACATGGACATGACCTTGATCATTTTTTGACCTCAATATTGCACTTGACATTAGTAGCTAAGAGGCTATTCATGTTGAGGAGCAGCTGGGTTATTCTTAAATGTGTTATAATATTCTTATATTGTGTTTCTTTGTGTAAAATCTTAATTTGAAAAAACAGTGTCAAGGCTAAACAGTACAACTGTTACATTAATGTAGTGCAGTAAAAAAAATACACTATTTCCTTTTGAAATGTAGTGGAGAAAAAGTATGAAGAAGCAGAAAATGTAAATACTAAACTTAAAATTGTACTTTAACAGTGTTTGTTGCTTTCCACCACTCAGCGTGAGTGTGTATTTGTGTGCACAGGTGTAAAACAGTTGTGTTGGTGTCATACTTGTGTGGTTCGTGGCTTGTAGGGTGAGCTGCTCTCCAGGTCTGCCAGGATGCTGGTGAGGGAGTCGATCTCAGCATCCAAACTGGAGCGTCTCTCCTCCAGGGTCTTCTCTGGTCCTTTCATCTGTGAGCAAACATCACATATGCGGAACAGAGAGTCAACCAAAAACAGACTGTAAATGACATCTAGTTAAAGTTACTTCCACTCGCAGCAGAAATACGGACATATACGTTCATCCACAACGATGGCGAGTAATTCTGTCTCTGTGCTCCTCTGAGACGTTCCCCTGACTTTTTTTTCCACACTTCTAACACTTTGGATTACAGTCTCTAAGTTCATGTTTCACCTTGACCTTCGACAATCCCTTTGAAAGCCACACATCAATAGCAGAGACTTCTCCCTGAGAGAAATGCTGTGAGAAATAAGAAGCGATGTATTGTCTGAAAGACAACTTTCATAACACGGTGCACTATTCACCTCCTGCTTTTCAGCGCACTTGGATTTACAGTATCTAAGTCCTCATGCATTATTCATCAAAATCTCACCCAGCACTATTTCAAACAAAAAGGTCAATTCTTTAAAAATTTAAGTCAGATATTTTTATTCCTTTAATTTAAAACACAACAAGATGATAAAAATTGCTCAGATTTTAATGTAACTAGTTTACTATGAGCTTGAAAAGCGTCATTAACAGGGATCGCTCCATTTATCTTCATTGCTTCACTTTCTTCACTTCAGAGAAGCCTAACACATCAACACAGGAAAAAACTAAAAGAGGCTCAAAATATCTTTAGCAAAAATAAAACAAATCTGAAAAGGAGTTAAAATGATATGACCATTAGTGACACTAGGTTTTCTACAAAAATTCCCGGGAATTTCTCCATGGAATGACAGATATATTTTTAGTCTTCTGAACTATGCTGCAACTGCAAGAAGACTTCTTGCAATTGCCTGCGGGGGCTTTTGAGTTGGCTGGATCAGTGACTGCTTCTTATTCTAATGTTATGTGTTTGGATTACCTGTCACAATCTATTACAGGCAGGGCTTGCCTCCATTTAGAGCATAGCTGCTGCTTTAAAACATCTAAGGCAATCACGAGCGGGGGTAAACAAAGCAAAACACTAATGGCTTGTCTCAAATCAACAAAAGAAAAAAAAAGACGAGCTAACTTGTTTAACAGTGATAACGAGGAGGATGAAAAGAAACATCGCAGGAATGAACTGCACATCTCTGTGATGTGTGCTGGAGCTGGCGGTGTAGGGCTTCATAATGTGAACAACAGCCATGATGAGAGCTAGCTTGCTTTTGTCTTTCTTTCTCTTGATAAAGGGTTTCGGCATTAACATGTCATGATCTAGACGTCTCTCTATCTCTCTCTCTCTCTTTCTCACAGTCAGGGTGATGAAGACAAGAGAATTTTCTACCTTTCTCTGAGAAAATACCATTTATTAATCACTCATGTATCCATTCAGTATGTGTAATTTCTCTACCGAGGCACATAGAGACGGACATAAAGACATTTTTGTTTGATATCTGTCCATTTCTCTGCACGGTGCACTCATAGTGGCAGAGTTCTGCTCTGGCTTCGGGACACATAATTAAGATACCAGTGGTGTATTAAGGAATTAAGCTGAATGGCCAGGGTGCTTATACAGCCAATATGATAGCAGAGCAAAAAGTTAAAAAAAATGTAAAAAAACAGCTCAGCACTTTTTAAACTAATTAGACCCTTCAATTCTTTAAGTAATTCCAGGCTTCAAATCCAATTCATTTTCTATGGTCTAGATTGTTAAGAAAGAATAGGGCTGATGACAGAAACTGAAGAGGTAAATGAGAGGGAAACTTGCTATGGTGCTGAGTGTAATTATTATATAATACATGAAATTAGCCCATAAACTGAAAATTAGTTGATAATTGATTCATCGTTTAAGTCAAAAGTGCTTAAGGTTTTCTAGTTCCAGCTTCTCCACAGTGAGGATTTGCTACTTTATATCATTGTAACTAAATCTTTGGGTTTTGGACTGTTGGTCATACAAAAGAAGCTTAACTCCAAAACATACTCTGGGAAACAATAATGGATTTTTTCACTATTTTCTGACATGTTAAAGACTATTCAACGGTAATTTTACATTATATGGAATAAGAAAACTTGTTGTTCCATTTGTTTTAGCTCCTCTGCCCAGAAATACAGAGACACGTGTCATTCACGTTAAAATGTCACTAGGTGAACCTTTACACCTCTTGTGTTTTCCCTCCTCCTGCTTTGCACACTCAGACCAGGGCTCTTTTTAGACCGAGACTCAGATTACCTCCACACAGGTTTCAGCAGAAACCAGCTTTTACTCTAAAAGCTGGTTTCATTCACAGAAGATGCGCTGCTTTAAAACTATCAGCACTGAGTCTGACTTACTTCAAATAGATCGAGGGGGTCAATTCAAATGTGACTAACCCACTTTGAATTGTTTGTAACGCGGATGTTTTAAAGAAAGAAGCAGCAAAATTATAGAAAACTTTCTAATTAAACATTTTAATTCAACTTTGCACAGTTGGTGCATGAGTGTCTCCAATTACAGTTAAGGAAGGATGTGTAGTTATCACTCATGTGATCTCACACACTGGAGAATGATCCCACACATGTAGATGCTATAGATTTTAAATAACATGAACTATGGAAGAAGTTTGGAGAGTGCTGTCCTCTATCTGTGCTCAGCCTATTCTATAGTAAATGTGCTACGGGAGACCGGCTCTGTTGATTGGCTGAGCTGAACATTCCCTCCGTTAAACACAAACCACGACATTGAGTAATGTAACTGTCACTGCGCTGCACCTTTCTATATAAATGTATAACTATGAAGGTAGTTGAGGTAAGGGTCTTGACACACCATGAATGGACATACTGCTGGTTCCAGGGGTACAGTCTAATACTGTTAATGTACACAGTTTGTGTGGGAAGAGGGGTGAATTTACAAGCATTGCGTAACTTCTTTAAATTATGTAACGTTCTATCTCCTAACTCACAAAGGAAACATTCATTTAGGGTAGAAAACTGGTCAGATCAAATGAGAGGCTTTAAGAGGGAGATTTTTTCTTCTTCCTGCTTACACTGAACAAAGGAATGGAAAGCACTTGGAGAATTTCGCAGCAGAGGTCAAGTGCTGAGAGTGTCAGTCAGATCTCAGAAGCCAGATATCCCCAGAGAGCCAAATGCCTGTGGGTATTAAGACCAGCAAAGCGGAGAAAAGTGACCAGGCTCCACCAATAGGTGTCAGCCTTCTATCCTTCCTGCATTAGAGCTCTGAGAAATGAAGAAAGTATGTTTGTGTGTGAGTCCTTGAGTTCGGGGTGGTTGGCTCCAGGCAGCATCTGGAGCTGAAAGTCAGTCGGCTGCAACTCAAAATGGATCGACAGTTTCTGCTGGACTTGATACATGAACTCAGTGTAGCGCTTTAGGACGGTGTTTGCTTTCTGTGCTGGCTCTTAGAGAGTTACTGACAACCAAGACAGAGAAAAAAAAAGCAACACAACAACAGTTTCTCTCACCTGAAAATCATATGAGTTCATAGGAGGAGGAGGAGGGTAGGAACCGGGGGATGATGGGAAACCGGTTGAGTCTTCCGCAGGTGGTGGAGGGGGAGGGTATTCCGCTGGGATGGAGACATGAAACAAAAACATACATTAAATACTTCCCCTTTTTTTTCCCTACGTTCAAACGGTCAAAGGTCTGGAAGAACAGACACTACACGACTGGATTAACACACACAAAAATCAACAAATATCGTTCTATTTTTAGAATTTCATTTACAGCTTAATAACTAGTGCAGAGTGTGCGAAAAACAGGAAATTACATGGAAAGAAAGCAAAACAAAGGATAAAAAAAGCCCAACATGAAATAGGGTAAAAAGCCAAGGATAAAGTAAACCATATAAACTCCTTTAGTTATGTTAAACTTAAATATCTTTAAGCACAGCTTTAACTTCATTGTGAGACCAATGCATTTTAGCTTGTGGCCTTAATCAAGTTCATTTGGTTCTTATTTATATTACAAGTGTTGCTGGAATTGTGACTGTGGAGTTCTTAAGACTTGCTTGAAGATTTTCTTCTCCATGTGCTGTGAAAATAGCTCAAGTTATGTCATGAATCCTTCCATTGGTTCCAAACATCAGTATCTAGACAGTGAATGGTTCACATGATGCTTCGCCTGGTCAAGTTTAAAAATAGATTACACATTGAGGTTAATGCGAATGAATATATGAATGGATTTGACAGAGCTGCTGCATGCTCGTGCTAATGAGAGGGAATGCACAAACACGGCCATGTTGATGTCCATCCATTCAAAAAAAAAAAGAATTGCACATGAAACTGGAAATCCTGCTCAAATTCACACATTTAATTTGCATTTTTAAGTGTACATAATTCCTATAGATGATTGTACACCTACATAATTCACAATGGTGATTTTTAAAAGGTCACCAGTGTTAACATTGTACACTTTATTGTTAATTATCATTCTGCTGTATATTTTCAAACTTTTTGTTTGCAGATGCAGTCCAAGAAAAAAAAACACTGTAATGGATGAAATTTGTGTGCGGTTCTAGATATGATGTTAGCTACCATTGCCATGCTATCGCTTGAATTATAGGGATTAAAACATCATTTTAAAGCTGCTATCATCTTTATTTTTATATCAACAATGGATCAAATGAATATGAGTAATGTGAAACAATATAAGTGATTAGCTTGTGAACATAGTGGTTCATTTAGCGGCTTATGAGCCAGATATTTCCCTTAATCGCTGGTGGAGACCAAACACAGAGCTAAAAGTGATTATTACATCTACACTTGTCAAATGACCAGAAACTTCTATTAAATTCTAATTATCTATCTGCTGGAAGCGTAATTAACCACCTGTTTTCTAACAAGTTCACCATTGCAATTATAAGGTGACATATGTAAAGTTTGCAGCCTGTTTTTGCTGCCCCACGTGGCCAAACATGTTACTGCAGGTGTAAAATAACAACTTTATGTGCACTTTCAATCTTGTATTATTTTTACCATATATACAGGACTGATAAAATATGGATATTTTTAGTTAACTGCAACAAATAACTTTTGTATTCAGTGCACTAGAGTTGCGTTGCTCATTGCAATAGTGATAAGTGGTGCAAACTCAAACTTGGTAGACTATATTTTGCAACAATTAGTATCTAATTGATTATTATAACATGGGAGAGCTTTGCAACTCTGGCGTTATTGAAATAAAGGAAATCTAGTTATTCATATTCCTCTATTAGATGTTTGAAAGGTATAATGTATTAAGGGCAATATGCTGATGAAATAGATGCAGGGGAATTAGGATTATTAGGAAATGATTCATAATGAAAAAATATCCAATTTATTGTAACTTGCCTTCCAAAATTTGTTTAAAGTGTTCAAACAGACATTCGAAAGAGACAGTTGATACTAAGGAGAGAGCAATGGAGTGAAAGAGACAAAGAAATGGAGCCTTGTCATCCCACGTCAACGGATTGACACACATAATTGTAGCAATTTGGTTAACTAAGAAGTACTAATCTGGAGTAAGCACGCTGTTTTGTTTAGTTTTTTCTTCCTGAGATTGGAAATGTAAGTGCTATGTTACAAACGGTTTAGACTAGGTGTTTGTTCTGCCAGAGGAGGAGAAACAAGCCAAATTTGTAGTTCTAAAGTCTGCACTAATCCAAGGATTGCATCCAACCACATGTTTCAGAACGGATAAGGAGTTATGTGCCAAATTAAATTCTGATTTGGCTTCTCTCGGCACAGGACTTAAGACTGAATCATTTGACCATGTACTTCTAAGTACCAAACCAGACATGAGCTTTGCAAATTAAAGGCTTTTATGAGACGTAATGGGAATTTGTTCCAATGCTGAGACTTTGATGAGTCCTGTTCAGAAATTCCATTTGCTTTCCATGGCTTTTATCCGTTTTCATTAGAATCTAATTGATGTCATCAATGTAGTTTATCCAAGGCAGCTGACCAAATTAATTAAGCGTGGTTTTCAGTTGCCTCGACAAAACAGCAGGGGAAAAAAAGAAAAGAAAAAAAAACGAGAAAACAACAGAGAGCTAATCTAGCATGGTTAAAATTGGACACATGTCTGCATCTTGAGCATTACAACATTTCAGAAATTGTGAGCACTGCATTAAACATTCCCTCTGGGTGCTTGAGGCCTCCATGTGAATTGTTTATATAATAACCTTGTGACCTCCGCTAAAACTCCAGAGTGTAACAGCTCCTCTAAACCTCTGGGAGAAAATATAAAATATGCTGCTCGACAACAAGGCTCTGCCCAGTTCCTCCCTCCCCTCTTGACTGAATATAAGTCACTTGTAACTTGTGGCTTACAGAGAATTAAACCATTAAGTTTCATGTACATTCCTCTCAAACATAAAAGATGTTTCGGATTCATCATTTCAGGAAACACAAGAGTTGTAAATGTTTCAGAGAGGCATGTTTTATTGAAAGGGTCTTAGAGTTCTGTATGTGGAACAGTGGAAAGCAAGACTTGTAGTTGGAATAAGGGTCATTAAGCATCTTTGCTGAAAGGATCTTTCTTGTTACTTTCATCCTCACCCTTATTTTCCTAGTATCTGTCACCATGCCAGTCATTTAGGATTGAAATGTGTTAATGTGCCGTATGAAGGACCATCACTGGATCCAGTTTGTATTCCCTGTGCTCCACTTCCATGCAATACCGCTCATAAACGAATGCACTCAACCTTGAAGTTGTTTGTGGTTGAATCAGGGTCAGCAACAAGACAAGTCTTTTAATAGAGGTTCTTTTAACTTGAGTTGCATGTAATGTTACAGTTTGTTTCCATAATTTAACATTCCTCCATAAGAGAAATGATCTGACCGAAAAACCATCACTGATATATACACATTTTAACAGCTGTGGCAGGACAATAAGCAGTTAAAGTTGCAACTTAAAAGTGCCCTGCGGAGTTTTCTTGAAAACAAACAAAAGTTCTGTTTGCATTCAGAGTTTCTCACCAAAATGCATTATGCATATCTTCGAGGTCTGGCAAACACATTGAATGTATTTCCTTCCTCACAGAACATTTGCAAAGCTGATATTTTGAATATTTAAAATCCCAAGGGACCCAATCAAAAAAGCAATCTCCACAGGGTACTTTTAATTGTCAATATGATATTTTAGCCATCATTCACACACTTCATTGGTTATTTTGCTATGCCATGCTCACATCATATTGGAGTATCAAATTTGAGTTGAAACCTAAAAGTCTGTTTTGACATGTGAGATGCAACAGCATGTTATGCTAAATGCACTGCTGTAAAATAACCTAGTTAGAGTAAACTGCTATTTTGGTGTCAAGTGACCTTATATGAGCTTTTCGAGGAACTTCTTTAGGAACTTGGTATAGCTTCACCTGCATTCTATGACCACAGGAACCTAGTTCCAGTTTTGGTTCCTGGGCTTAGGACCCACCTCATATGGCCTAGATAATATGAGAGGTTTGCAGTCCTGGGGACAACATTCATTCAGAATGTGAGCATGCACTGGTTGTAGAACTAGGGAGGGGAATAAGGTTTAATGTTACTGTCACGGAATGTACTTGAATAACAGACTGGTCTAAAAAAAGAGCGAGATAAACAGAGTGTGACAGCAAACAGGCAAGAAAACTGAATTTCAATTTATGCTCTAATTGTTTCAACGGAGAAAGAAACATTTTAGTTCAGCACCTAATTTCTTCTTTGGAGATGTGTCTTTCCTGTTTCAGTTTTCAATCTCCTTTTCCAAAACATAGAGGTTATTTCAAATTTTGTAAAATGGGTAAAATCACACCAGAAGACTGAAATTATTTTCGCAATTCTGCAGTTTCACTGATAATTGATTTTTAAATATTTTGACAGAAGTTATTTCGCTGGATTGCAATCCAAATGTCTAAGTAGCTGACTGACTGACCGAGTGATGAAGTTACACAATTGGTCTGCTGAAGGCGGACAAAGGTCGCTAAAGGCTGCCAAAGTTTGGGACAGCCAAATATCCCAGAATGCATTTCACAACAACAAGCAGCAATGGTGGAGATGTTGAGCCAGACTAAAGGCTTTTGTAATATTACTGTATGACCGTTAATATGTACGTTTTTTTTTTAAAAATTTTCTGGCGAGTAACTATTCAGATTCCCAATATGTGGTCAGTTTATCCAAATGATGCCTGTTTGGAAATTTTCTACAAACGTTCGCGGAGATGTGAGGAGCCGCTAGCCGGATGAAACCAGTCGGTCATCTCAGCTGCTAGCGGCTCGACTCCTGAGATAATTGGACGGTCAACGTCTATCATCATCCCTGAGGGAATATGATCCGATGAAATTATCTGTGCAGCTGTTTGGAAATTTATTACCACTGGCTCTTATGTATCCACAGCATTTTGATATACGATATAATTCCTTTTGGAGGATAAATGTTAATAAATGTTTCACAGATGAAATCAACAATTGCAACTGCAGCTGTAACATTTGTTTGTCTGAATGTAAAGTTCATATTTTAACTGGACAGAACAACAGCGGATCTTTCTGTACAAATATCACCACATTTACAACGGTTTGGATTTTTATTATAACTACATTACAGACTGAATAACGTCATTTACTGCATCTCTCTGTCAATAATGATATTTTTGTGAGAAAAAACGTCTTAGTGGAGTTTTGAGTTGAGATGATTTTGTCACAGTACAGTCAGGTCGCTGTGCTGAAGCTGAGCTGCTGCTGTAGGAAGTTTGTACTGAGTCGAACTTCTGAACTAGCAAGTACGCAAGTCTGAACTTTGTGTACTCTGTATTGAGAAAGGCCCTATGTCAAATTGGCTCCAGTAAAAGCCCGGCATACTTCCTGGGGGCTTACTGGCAAGTGTTGCCACTTCCTGTATCTGTCGTCTCAAATTGAAATCCTCTAGTAGTTCATACACGGTCCAGCCACATACTTGATTTTTGACCTGGTCTTGTTTTCTTTCACCAGAATCACTTTCTGAGTTGTCATTGACCTTGTTTTGAGTCCACTGGAGTGAAAAACAAAAACTTTTTGAGGCATGGGCATATTAAACTTCTAAATGTAAAAATGTGTTTCTTTTTAGATCATTTTTATTATTCTGCCATTTCTTTTGGGTTTACTTGTCTCTCCCCAACCCACTTCAAACCTACCAGTAGGAGCCACTACAAGGAACCCTCACTGGCTTCCCACCCACAAACAAAGCCTACTGTGTTAACTTAAAAAATACAACCAACCCACGGGTCCCACTGCTGGAAATCAAACCCTGGCTCTGTGTGGTGTCACCCATGCACCCAAAATTTCTGCTATTTTTTAATTCATCAACAAAAAAAAATGAACAGAGGTTTGAGCTGTTGAGCATGCGTAGTTCTGACGGTGCTTATGCCGTCATGTTTTAAAGCAGTGTGAACTAGGCAGAGTGAGAGTGGCTTCTGTGCTGTGAATGAAGCTGGCTCCATTTGTGACAATAGGGAGTTGAAAGCTCCAAGTGAGCACTAATGAGAGAAGCAGCAGGAATACCTACTTAATACGACAACTTCCCCTCTCTTTATCGAGCAATTACTTTTAAGTAGCTGCTTTGTGAACAAGGAATCCTAATCAGTGATTAAAGTTATTTGAAAGGCCATAAGAGGTATAATTGGTTATCGGGTACTGGAGTATTGTTAAGGGGATGATAAAAGGGTGGCGATAGATCCAGCTGTGACACTGGGACTAAAATTAAACTTTGTTTTTCAAGTAAGTGATACATTTACAAACACTTCGAGTACTCTATATGACTCATGATTGGTGACTATGATGGTTTCATACTGTCTCATATATGTGTAGATGCTTTGAGACTGCAGATCGTGTTGCAAAGTGATTCAGCCACCAAAAATGAGAAGTGTTTAAGTAGGAGAAAAGAAAAGCTTTCCAGGTTGCAGATGAGTCTTTTTTAAATAGTTTTATTCTGTGGTAAGGATTAGTATATTCTGTGGGGGAGGAAGACTGTATGCTTAAGGTTGAGCATATGTTTATAGATTTACATATGTAGAATATTATCAGAGTTACACGTATGTAAGCGCTGGCCATCTGGCCTGTAAGGACTTAGGACAAAGCCTGGCACAACTGCCTTTCGCATAATGCAGCCAACATTTCAGTGAAGGACGGAGAAGCAGAATAGAGAGCAGAAGAGATGAAACTGAAAAAAACCCTCAAACACAGAGAGAGTTTTGTCATTGTGCTATAAAAAAGAACAAAAAAACCCTGTTTGCCTGTGTGTTTGGGTGCACGGACCATAAATTATCTCCTTTCATCTGAACGTCATTTATTGCTAAAGGCTTGATTTGCTGGTGTCTGTTAGCGTCTACACGTACTGCCATGAGTCAAAATTAGGGCAGAAGGGAGCGACAGTGTGGGTCCACACGTGTCATGTGACACTGCAGAGTAAAATTTAAGTGTTGGCATGCTTATTTAAACATTTTCTAAAATACCTGACCCTTTAAAATCATATGATAGCTCCTTTTTTTGGATTTGCACAAACCTCTGAGGTAATATGCCTTTAAAAATTAAAATCAGACAAATAAAATGGTTTCATTTTATTCATATTGTGAAGCAAAAACCTATAATCCTTTCCAGACAAAACGGAGAAAGTGTTTTAAGTCCTGGGTGTCAGTCCACATGTTTTATCTCTACATTCCCCATCCAAATGTGCTGTGGCAGAGGTGGAGAGCACATTGTTTTGACATAATTATGGACCCGTTTTTATTCCATCTTCCGCTGAAGAAGAGCAGCTGAGCCCTGCTCTTAATTAGCATGATATGTATAGAAGACTGATTTATGACTTCATTTGGTTTAGAGATGCAAGGGAGGGATTTGAGGTCTTTGGAGATATACTTGTTTCAAGTGTAAAAGGCGCAGACCAAAATTGGCTTCTGCTACTCTAAAGAGAATTCCCATGGGATGAGAAATGGAGATTGGGAACAATAGGCGGATTATGTTATTGTACAAAAGCAAAGAAACAAATACTCTGAAAAAGGTGAATGGTTTCAAAACCGGAACTGGTCCTTTTTTTTTTCTCTTTCTTTTTTTTTTGAATCGAAACGTTTGAAAAGATAAACTGGCTGAATAATTAGTGCCTCAAAATGATTTGACATTAGTGAGGTTTGCTGATGAGTGAAAGCGTGATTCATCAAAGGTGGAGAGGGGAGCTTTGCTGTCATTTCTTATAAACAAATGGCGGAGAGAGTAAATGTAGCCAGTCATATGTCACACCATGCAGTCATTGCTGTGTAAACTCAGCCAGTTTCATAACATTAAACCTTTCCAATCTGCCAAGCTAAAAATATACTGTAAACTTAGAGTCTGTTATTCTATACTACAGGTGTCACTTGGGTCATACATTTATGTAACATATCTTTATAACCTATAAATAGTTTAACTGTCATACTTGAGTATCCCCATGCAAACAAGTGCAGTTAGTAGATGATGACATTTAAACATAATCACCAAAATACTAGTAATTTTATTAGGTGTCTTAATCTGTATGATGGAGCCTGTTAGCTGTAGCAACCAAGATAATATCAAACAGGTTAAAAGAACATATATAGATATAAGAACTGTTAATGCAATAATCAGATTCAGTTAAAATTATGTAATGCATCCACTTTTTTTTTTTTTTTTTTACATTTTTCAAGAGTGTAAAACATACATTTATATTGTTTTCCAATATATTATTGGGAACATTGTCTAAGCTTCAAGCTGGATGGTTTCCCATGGCAACAACTGACTGACATCTTTCTAGAAGAGTACAACTTCTGCGGTGTGTTACTGACCTACAAATGTTGATACAGGACACGTTTTTACCCTTTTCATCAAGCCCAGATAGCATGGGTTTTGTACCATTATGCAGCAATTTAAGCTGTCTGTCATTTTGTATGCGGTTAACATTTGTATTTTACCTAGAAAGTGGAAGCTAGTTAGCCTAGCTTGTTAATGCTAGCACTAGCCTCTCATATTGTTTCGTGAGCTTTCAGTTGTAAATAATGTATAATGAACAGTTGTCCAATTATTACGATGGCATTCTTCATTGTCTGACATTTCTCTAGATATTTGAACAGAGCTGGAAGTCTTTGTGGGCGATAAATTCAAGAAAATTCTGTGATGATAAAGCAGTAAGACTTTTGAAATATTTGAAGGGATGCTTAGATGTTTGCTTTATCATAATAGATATTATGTCATATTTTTGAGGGAAGTTAGCAAGTTCAAGTCATTCATATTGTTTATATATATTTTTTTTTAAAGGCATTCTTCAAACACAACTTGCCAAAACTTTATATTGGTAAAAGAATAGATGAAACACTACAGGCTGATTAACAATGAGAACGTTTACCATTTACTCAATTGTGGTTATTAGAGGGGGGGGGGGGGGTTACTGTATCTAGCTTATGAGTAGATGGACTAGTGACACTACCGAAATATGGCCTTCAGGCTAACTGTCTTCCAGTGTTGAATTAGTGATATAAAAAAAATGATTTGTATTACCCACCCCCACACAGATTCTGCATCAATAAATTTACCGTACCAACATTGTCAGTCAGAAGCAGAAATTCACTAGAGCGCACTAGAGTAAGAATTAAATTAAAATTTCTCCTTTTGAGTAATTCCAATTTTGAACTATTACATCCACAATTCAAAACAGACACTAAGTTCAGTATTAAATCTTACTCTGCATTAAAACTCACTTAGCTTCTGTAGACACGGCTTTGAAAGAACAGAAAGGATGTGAAGTAAAATCTTTTCACAATACTATGACCCTTACGAACACTTCCTAAATTTAGAGAAGTGAAATGTCTTAATTTCTAGCTAAGTTTACAGACCAGATAAAAATTCTGATGAAATGTTACATACAGTGTGAACCAAAAAAAAAATAAAAAAATCACACACCGTACAAAAAAAATAAAATAAAAAAATAAATTGAAAAATGATAAAGTTTTAGTGTTGTATCACTTGAACAGACTTTGCACACACTGCTAACAAAATACAAGTAGTTGAGCTATGTGTTCTACTTTGATAAAAGCGGCCTTTGTATCGCTCAGAGCATGAGCCTGTGGTTTCTATGGGGACACTGACACACTCATTGGTGGATTTCCTGTAAATTCTCCTGGTGACACCCATGTGGGACTCTGACATAACAACCGGTAGTCAGTTTGCCTCTGGCCAGTCAAGCATGGAGGAATAAAAACAGCTTATGCACATGTTCGACACTTTTTGAACTGCTGTGAGCGAACAATTAGTGGGTTTCTGGTAACTTAGTGCGAGAAGTTTGATCACAAACAGCAGTTCTCGGAAGTTTTTTAACTTTCACTATGATTAGCCTACGATAAAAAAAACTTCACAACTTTCAGAATCAGCAGCCAGACATCATGAGATTAAAACCATGATAAAACCGTGTTATTGTTCACAAAATTCACTTAGCTTTCAGGGTGCGGTTTTGAGGTTTTTGAAAAAAATCTCATTTGTAATAACTAACTGCATTCACTTCAATCACTTAATATGATCGTGTTCTGAATGAAGTAGTTGATGACTCATTTCAAACAGCAAAAAAAAAAATCCCTTTTTAAAGACTTGATAAAGATCATTATAAACAGACATTTGAAGCAGCCGTGTGAAATATGTAGAAGGCGTAAATATGCATATAAAGTAGTAAATCAAATAATAATTCAATGCAGGAGAAGCATTGATTAGAAAGCCACATGCATGTATTGAATAAATGGCAATATAAAATCAAAACACACAATGTTGTTTGGAATCCACAATATGCAGTCAGAAAACTACTGCTCACAGTCAACAGAAACTGAATCTCCAGTCTGTTTTGGGAAGATGACCTCTGTCCTCGACATCACGTTTAACACGGTGCTCTCATGCGTAGTTTACACCGAAACTGAGAAGTCCCAGAGAGCGTTGAGCGGACGCTAAATAGTCACGCACACGTGTTGATCTGTGCAGACAGCTGCAAAGAAATCCAGTAACACATTTGCAAAACATTTTAACCAGGATACATTTCTAAAAAAAAAGGGATGTCAAGGAAGAAGCTATTAGCACACAGAGGGGATGTGAGGACTCTTTCATAATATATTATATAGTGCAGTCCAGTGTGTGAGACAATGCACCTGTTATGCTTGCATCTGCCAATAACATCGAGGCTTTTTTGTTTGTTTGTTTGTTTTTTACAGCTTGACAGCATACAGTAAATGACACACTGCCGTCAATGCTGCTGCAACAAAAGTGAACCTAATATGCTTTACAGAGTTAGTTTTTTATTGCAGGGCTGTTGCACTGGATTGCATTACCTTGTACAGTTATTCATGATATTTTGTCCACCTTTCCTATAGTGTTTCCTACAGCTGTAAAGCTGTTCCCGATTCTAATCACATAACCGCCACACACCCATGTCACTATCCTTTTCTTGTAAAACTTACACACATCTTTAACTGAGCTGGAGCACAGGGCTGCTCTATACAGCACCATTCATTTCCATAAAGCAATCATGAGTGACTTTCCTCCAGCACATGTACCACATGAGATCAACTTAAACCCTAAAATCTTATCTGTTGTAAATCATTGAGTGAAGGGTTACTGTCTGAGACCTATATGTCTCTAACTTCCTCCTGCTGGGATATTAATCAGGACAAGTTCTCGCTAAAAGATCTGAAGGCAGACCACTACTGAGTAACTGTGCGCCGCCCCCCTCGTCTGCACCGGCTCCTTTTGTCCACACAATAAACACGGCCTCAGACTGCTCATTCCAGTCCTTATGCTGGCCCCTGGTAGACAAAAGGGACAGGGAAGGGGGCTCTGTGCCAAATTGACTTGTCCCTAATTTTTTTTTTATTTATGCTAATCCTCAATTTTATATCAGACAGTCCCCCCACATTTGATATAAAAGATATTAAATAAATAAATACTTTTTTTTTTTAAAAAAGGGAACCCAGATAATCTGCTCATAAAGACGTCTTATCCTTTTGGCAAGTGGAGATGTCTGCAGATGGCTTTACATGTTCAAAATGCTGACAACACAAGCAATCATCATTATCAGATGTTAATGTTTTAATAATAAAAAAAAAGCTGTGGCAGCCCATGAGTCATAAAATGCTACATTTTACACCTTGAATTATCACTACAAGATGCTGCAGATGTTATGAAACTACATACAACAGTAAGCAATAAGATCATGTTTAAACTTGATGAAAGTGTGCAGAAAAACTGGTATAAATGAGTGTGTCCTCCATATTTCACATGTTAATCTACAGCATTATAATAAGGACTACACGTTAAATATTACCCAGTTTATGTGACTGGCACGATAAATGTTACCAGTGGAGGAGACATAATAGAAAAAGTGGGATTAATAGTTTTTCAACTGACTGAGGTCATGAGATATTAACAATGTAACTTTGACCTCACAAAGCACAACTTTACAACAATTATATCATGTATAAATGTATCCCCACCTCTTTTTTTATTGTTTCATTAATCCTCTTAAAACCTGCACAATGATTAATTGTGGAAAATAAGACAGTTGCTGTCGATCTGGATTAAATGTTGTTGTGTTGTAAAATGACATTTTGGAATTACGAGGCTTTAATGATGACACAGATCATCAAGATTTTCACATTTTAGAAAAAATGGTGCAAATCAAGACCAAAAGCTCCAGAGTTCATTCATTTCTTTAGGTGTGACAGGAGGATTTGAGCTAATGTCATTCAGACATGATTTAATATGAATCCAACTCAGCATTTTTATTGAAGGCTAACCCAAAAATTGTGATCACAAACGTGATCACACCTTTAAGACCAAGTGTAAAATACGTTTGTTTTTTTTAAAAAGAGTGGCAATATTTTGTCTAATTAGTGAGTGCTCATAAAGCAGCAGTCTAAGAACAATTTCGCAAAACTAACATCTGGAGTAGCAGACAGGTCCATGACACAAACCACAAACCCCCACAGACAACAGTGTTGGTTTTTTTTCAACCTCGCAGTGCGCTCGCTGCTTGCTGAATTTCATAACCGTTTCCCCTGTTTTTGGAAATCTAGGAGTCTCAGGGGGCTTTGAGGGTAGAGGTTTATATAATGTTCACATTACAACATATACCAGATGGGGAGGTGGGCTGATATATATTGCTGTATAATATAATTTCCGTCTTCTGTTCTATCTTATTCACTTCACACTTATTTACTGTGTTCTCTATACTAATGACTACATTTTTATGAATAAAAAACATAATAATGAAGATTCAGGAACATTGTAGTCATTGTGTTCTTTACATTAAGCTATATATATCATCCTGTGCAATGTTTAAATTACTTTGAGCATCTGTAAATAATAAACATAAATACCTTTAAAATGCGTATAGGTAATAACGAGTAGGCGTTTCAGTGTTATTTCTTGCCATTGACTCAAAAGTCGTATTCCTGTGGTCTTCTTTCAACTGATATTATTCTGATATTATTCTCAAATGTAGATTTCACTTGCATAATTCGCTTGCATTCACTTTCATATTACTGTGCTTACTTTGTTCTTTCGTACACTTTTGAACCCTAAAACTTGACCCTCATATATGCATTTCCTCCTGTTATCTACTGATATTTAAACACATGAGTAATGTCCAGTTTAAAAAAGGGAACTGTTACTTCATCTTACATCTTCTATACATAACTCAAAGGCTCAAACATGCGGTTGTCACACTGTGCAGTCATATTTGTTGTATGTAAAACAGACACACAGTTCTGCTCTGTAGAGCTTATTCCCAGATTATTTTAAATAATCTTAAACCCAAATGTAAATCTTTACAGATGTTAACCTGTTGGAGTGGAACAAATTAGAGTTAAATATTAGCACCAATTCAAATGTTTCTAAACTGTTAGCAAACGTGTTCATTGCACAATAACTTAGAGCTCGACCACCTTTAAAAAAAAAACTAAAAAAAACTAAAGATCAGTTCCCACGGGACCTAAAAAAGCAGACACAAGCACGTGACTACAGACCGCAGTACTTACACTGTACACTTATTAGGAATTACACAGCAAACAAGATCTTTGTCACAATTAATATCTGGCAATTTAGGAACTTTCGCAACTACTGTAGATCTACTATCTGGGAATTAATGAGTGAACAAACACTTGTGTTACTAAAACAACTACTTTTTTTCTATAATTGTGTTTTGTTGGGGGGGAAAATAAAATGAAACTATATGCTGGAACACAGACAGACATTCAAATTTGGGGTTTTTGTCCGACAATAGAAATACTGAGGAGTAGGAGTAACTACAATTAGTACAATCCCTCTGCTACTCAAGTGCACTTGTTCTTAAGGAAAGCTGCTGAGAAACAAAAACACATTTAAGCAGAAGTGGAACATGAATATGCTAAAAGTGGAGAGTCCAACATCTAAATATTGATGTCAGCAAAGTTTAATATCCGTTACGGATGAGACTGTGGTCTAGTAGTGAAGATGATCTTTCTAAGACACAAATGACTTACCGTCCAGTGGAGAAAAAGAAACACTCGTAGGTCATAGCAGACCGTGGAATTGTATTTTCAGAGAGTCATAATAAAGGTTTAATTTGAGTTTTTTCTCCACATGTAATATTAAGCCGTGTTTGTCTGCCGCGTTTGTTACCTGCAGAGTCGGGGTGACCGGGGTCTCCTCCCTGTTTGTAAGGGTTGAACTTGGGCTTGGGCGCGACCATGGGGGCGAATTTCTTGGGCGCCTGTTGCTGGGAGATAGAGATGCTGGCGCTGCCCAGCGACGGTGTGGTCTCCATCCTGGCGGCCACTTGTCCCGTCTGCTCGTTACTGTTGGCTGGGTTCCACATGGTTCTGATGAGGGAAAGACAAAAAACAGACAGTTTGCATTAGTTGGGTTGTTTCTAACTGTTTCTAAAGGTTTGTGCAGCACACGTCAGAGTAATTATGCGCGAATAAGATCCAAGTCTATTTGTTTTATTCCAACTATTGAGTCAGAATAAGATAATAGACGCTCTGATCTGACATGTATTAATGTGTCCAATTTAATGAAGTAACAGCATATCAAAGTGGAAAGGAAATCACTTTGAACTCTCAACCTTTTCATTATTTTTTTTAACTCACATCCTCTCTTGCGATGCCAACGCTAGAACAACAAATCAAAAAAAGTGACGTGTGAACAAAGCGAGAAGTATCTTAAAAAAGCAAAAAGCCTTTAACAACAGAAAAAGTATTGAAAGATGTTGTAACGCTGGTGAAACCGTCGATGATTTTTCGGCGTTGATGCGCTTGTCAGATCAGTGTTTTGCAAATGATAGAACGCTGATATTATAAGTGGTGAAGAGGAGTGAAGATGGAATGCTTGATTTTTTTAATTAGATCATTTTAATGTTTTACTGCTAGAGATAGAGACCGAGAGCTTCAGATTGCCAGTTTAAATCCTTCAATCAAGATCAAGCTCTAACTGATAGCTAATCAATATTATGGATGTGTGTAATCTTTTATTTGTGCACTTCCTTTATACAGTTACAGTGAAGTGAAATCTTTAACAGGGTAAAAAAGAACTTGCCTTGGCTGAGGACACAAACATCAAGTATTTCACCACTGCATTCTGAAATCACTTGAAATATTTGAACTATTTATACGCCGCGCTTTTTCCCCCATCCTTCTTTTTGTTTGTGTTTGTTGTGCTATGTTCTGATGTTTTGCTGTTTATTATCCTCAGTCTGACTGATACAGGGTTTACATTCTTTCTCTGGAGCGCAGCAGAAAAAGAAAAAAAAGAAGAAGAAAAAAAAAAAAGCCCACGCACAATCATCTTTTAATATCTGCTCAAATCCCTGCTCCTCCTGCCATCTGAATGGTTCTTACTTTTGATTTTTTTTCTCTCTCTCTCTCTCTCTCTCTCTCTCTCTCTCCTTGCTCTTAATGCTGCGATTCAGACGTGCGCTGGTGTCTCACACCCACCTGTCCTTTCAATGCAAATGCTTTCATTTCTCTCCATGCTCAAATGGCTAACAAAATAGAGAGATGAATTCAAAAGAGGAGGGGTAGAGGGGGGTAGAGAGAGAGAGAGAGAAGAAGAAGAAATGATCTTAGCATGTATGAGTAAGACTCAATACAAGACAGGTTGAATGGGAAATTTCTGTTTCGGTATGTGGTTACATTCTTTGATGATGACAATAATTCACAGTGTCACTTTATGCTTACTAGGCCTTAAAAGTGCACATTAAACCCACTAAAATCACTTTGTGTTTTTATTTCAAACGGACTTCCTTCACAACAAGTCATGTATGTGTTATTTCAGGCACGTAAACCTGAACTCTACACTGTGTAATCACAGTTCATAGATTACTTGTGTAAGTTAAAAACTATAATTGCTCTGCCTCCAATTTAACTGTAAAATTTCAACAACATAAACAATAATTCAGAACTAACTTTTAAACACGGTTAACTTTCTACTATCCTATATATACACACATACGCATATGGAGAGAGGAGTGCTAGAAGGAGTTTGAGTGTAGATTTTCAAAGTCAACTCTCATGACATTTCAGACTTAAGACTTAATTAGACACAAAAAAAACCAACCGGATCAAGTGAAAGGTAAAGAAGAAGGCTTATCTCTCTGCATGATACTTTATAATGGTCCATAGGGTCCATAATGTTGTCAGATACTTAGAATAACAATCTGAGTCTGTCGGTGTCAAAAACAAACACTTTAAAGCCCTTTAAGCATGTTTCACGGCAGCCAGCTAAAGCGCTCTCGCTCAACGCTGGACCAGTTTCAAAACTTATATTCCCTATTAGTCAGTTTTGACATAAAAAAGTTGAGAAAATAGGATCCAGGTTGAAAAATATCAAAGTTTCCCTTTAAATCTGCTTGCAACGTGCTTTGGATGATTTTGGCTGTTTTTCTGAGCCGAAATCACACTTTTACAATTTTGTTTGATCATTTTATTTTTAATATTTTATTTTGAGGAAAGTTTGCCTCCCGTGATTCCTGTTAGTAATTTTAGTGACATCATCGCTAACAGGGTATTCTTTCCGTGTACGTGATCCTGTGACTGTTTCACTCTATCCCTGTAATAACCTCATGCACCATCTCATGTCTTTCATTTCCCCCCATTAAACACATAACCACATTTTCTGGTATAAAGGTCAAACTTCATCTGCGCAACATTAATAATTGCCTGTGAATCGGGGGCCTTGTTTGCATGTGTGCATGATGCGCTGTACAGTATCTCGCTCCTCTTCCCTCTGCACTTACGAACTGCTTTAAGGCGTTGTGGCTTTCAGTTCCCCCGTCGCTTTCAGAAATCTAACCATATCTGAGTCAAATCTAATTTAAGAGACATAAACGGTGCATGCTAAAGTACACTGTAACCCTCCAGCGAAGCAATGTATACTTGCAAATACACGATTCTTATTGACTGCATGTTATCTGTTCTTTACTATCAAGGAGGGTTGGAGACTGTCCCGCCATAAAGCGTGGAGGGGGCACACCTTGGATGGATTGTGACACATTTCTAGAGTTTCCATGTGGCCTTGAATGTCTTTGCAGTGTGGGGAGGAAACCAGAGCACCCAAAGGAAACCCACACAAACACAATGTATGCACTACATAATATATGAACTTTGCTGTACACATATTCTAACTTCACAGATGTGCAATAGATGACTGTGATAAGCCTCCTTTTGACCTACTAGTGGTTCCTTAAGACCCTTCCTCCTGTATAAGCCAGTTTAGATAAAAAGTCTGATGATGTGAGACTAAACATGACAAGCTTTTTTGTTGACTTAACTCTGACTTAGTCTTCTGTGAGCACCCTCTACTTAATAAGCTAAATTATGCATTTGCTTAGTGCTCTTCTGTATCAGCTTTGATGTGCTCGGTGATAAAAAGTGATAAAAGTCCTTCCCTCCTGAGCACGCACACACACAAACAGAGACAATAAAAAAAAAACCCCACCACCACAAGAAAACACACACGCAGTTAAGACTGTAGGACGGCACACACATCCGTGCACACAACACCTTGCTATAGGCGAGGTGTATGTTATAGGTCAAAAATACATGTGCGGTTACAAAAAAAAAAGGCAGTGTCCTGACAGAAGACTCGTGAAAGGAAAGTCGATTGTGATTGCCTGGGCAGTGGCGAGATGACTCACAAAGCTGTGACACCATGTTTAACAGTTTGCTTTATGGGGGCACGGCAGTCGGGGCTCGCTTCTCACAGCTGTTCCGCTGCACTTTTACAGCTGTCATTGAGGAACTGCTGCAGGTGTTTCTGCTGCATTAATCTTTCATATCCACCAAGGAAGCTATCAAACAAAACCATCCAAAGAGGACCACAGAGAGTACTGAATTCTAGCAGAAAATGGCAGGGTTCAGACGAGTTTTGGGAAAGCACAACATGCTTTCTAGCAAAATATTCTTCCTGCTGGGAGACTTGAGATCGCATGTTGAAAACGCACTAAATGTGATTTTCATTTCCTGTTCGGGATCTTCTGCTTTTATATAGTTTCCATATCTCCCTTTTTTTGCCTTTCTTTACAGACAATCACAGACATCTACAGATGATTGACTCCTGTCAAAGCAGCACATTGAAGTGTATTCTTCCTTCCTAAGTGTTCTGTCAAATATATTCTCAGTCTCAGATCATAAGTGAAAGCTACACATGAGACAGCCGCATCTGATAACACTGATAAGAGCAGTGGAAGTGAAACTAAACTGTATGAAGCTACAGACCTGAAAACCAAAACAGTGAGCTGAAAGACACTAAAATACTATGATAAGAGGTTACAAGTGACACCTTTCACCCACAGATGATCATTTATCCATTATTACTTATATTGAATGTAGCAGCTTTAAATGTATTGTTACATTGCTATGGAGACTCATTTTTCATGGTGGTATAATGCATATGGTTTATGAGTAGGGATGAATGATTCTGAAAAAATATCTAATTGCAATTATTTGACTGATGATTATATCTACATAATTATTCTCATTCTCATATAAAAATATATTAAAATAAAATTACACTATAATCTGCAATGGATCTGCAAGATGTATTTTTAAGTCAGTAGAATATGAAGTGCAGGCCAGGCCACTCTGCAGCACCACAATACTTCATTTAAAACAGTATTTTGACTATAAATAAATATTTCGCCTCCTGCAATATTATCAAAATCTACATATTGCAATTTCTATAATATTTCAATTCATTGTTCAGCCCTATATATGAGCACCAATAACTGGTATCCATCTGTCTGTCCTTTATGAGCAGTGCATGCCCCTCCCTCATTAACACCACTGACATGCCCTGGAGTAAGGCAATTAACCTCAAACTGCTCCAGTGGATCTGGTCGCTGGCCAGCAGATCAAACTGGTGTATTGGGGATCTTCCATATGTAAATGTGTGTAACTTTGTTAGTGTGTGTGTGTGTGTGTGTGTGTGTGTGTGTGTGTGTGTGTGTGTGTGTGTGTGTGTGTGTGTGTGTGTGTGTGTGTGTGTGTGTGTGTGTGTGTGTGTGTATGAGATCAGGGGGTTCCTGCAAAAAGAGAACTTGGCTCTGAGTCAAACTACCCTGAATATTTAAGGTTTTTTTTTTTTTTAAATGTGTCCAAGAAGATCAGTGTCTACTGCTGCTTTCTCGGTTTTGCATTCTACACATTTTGTGCAATATGTGCAAAATTGATAGAAATCTGCTGAACTGCTTTACACAAAAGAGGGAGAATACAAATGTGAATGTCTCTTTCACACACCTTAAATATGGTACATTAGAGGGTGGCTAATGCTGTTGATATTACTCTCAGTGTTCCCACATATACACTTTTGTTTATGGGCAAAAGTGAACAAGAATTTAAGGAGAAATTATGCAGCTTCTTTCCTATCTCAGGCTTTGTCCCATGAGTGGAGTTCAGTTAAAACTAAACGGCCCTTGCTTCACTGGGCACCTATCAAAACATTACTTCGAAGGGACACTGCGGAGACGAAGACGGAGATACACTTTGGCTGGCAGATTTTTCATAGCGAATAGAGGGTTGGTAGGCGACTGAGATTAGCACTCACAGTTCGTGACGCAACATGCGGAGGATCAGCCATGCGGATGAAAACGCTTTAAAAATTAAAGGTTTCCCATCTACAAGAGGTTGCTGCCGAGTCTTCCCAGCATTGGACTTGCTCTGCTTTAGAGGGCTGGTTGAATGGCTGAACAGGTTAATGCGACATTACACAAACAAGAGCTCGCTCCCCACGTTGCGCTGCTGGAAAAGAGCAAAGAGTTCAAGTGGTCATTATGGATCTGGAAATGTTTTGTGCAGAAGGGTAAATATTTGAAAGTGCCGGAAGTGTGACACCATGCCATGTGTTGACATATTAATAAAAGCAAAAGGCTGTTTTGGACCTCTTTCAAGTGTTGAAAATTTAATACTGGGAGCGAAATACCAGTGTCAGGGCATCAGAGGACCAGGCAAGTCAAACATCATGTTCTGAAACATAGCCACTGCAAACAGTACAGCTACATGACAAGATAATCTCCACACCAACTTAAGAGTAAAGAATGTGATTTTAATTCAATGGCTTTTACATTTTAAATCAGCAGTCTTCCATTCATTTGAAATTTTATCCTGTAGGCATCATTTCAATGTCTTTACTGATTAAAAAAAATACTTAATAAATGAAAAGTATATGAAAAATGTGTCCGAATAGTGGTACATGGCTAAGGACAAAGTGGCACTTTGCTGCAATTATCTGTACATTCCTTGCATTCCTTTATCATACAATGACCTAGAAAAAGCTAATTTTTTACACAACATATTGAGAATTTTAGTGCATGTAAAAGTGAGAATGTAAGTCATTTACTGCTTTAAGTCCTGTAAGACAGGAATTC
The DNA here is from genome assembly GCF_963691925.1 of Scomber scombrus. Lineage (NCBI taxonomy): Eukaryota > Metazoa > Chordata > Actinopteri > Scombriformes > Scombridae > Scomber > Scomber scombrus. The sequence goes on along the minus strand of NC_084977.1, from coordinate 7,071,981 downwards.
CCTACACATAAATGTGACACATATAAAACATGTAATGTATGGATTAAGTAAAGTAAAACACCACTGTTAATTCCCAACACAGTGAGAGGTCTTGGTAAGTCCCCAAGAAGGATGAAAAAAGAGGACACCACTTTAAAAAAAAAAAAAAAAAAAGGGGGGGGGGGGGTTACATATCTAAATGTGAATTTTGCATGTGCTTTAATCTTTGATTGATGACTTATGTCTCACATTAAGGTCAGTTACAGTCAAAGCAAGCATCTCTCAATAAAACTCACCATGTCTTTCATAAACTGTGCAAAAGAATGCTGATTTTAAAGAGCCAAGACATTTAAAGAAAATGTTTTCAACTTGTTCTCTGTTTCCTTCCTTTAGTATAAATTGTGCAGCTGGAAAATGATTTAATTTCTGATTTATGTTGCGAAAAGACACTTTAGGTTAAATATTACTGAGGAATTAACATTTTAATTGAAGAGTTTTAAGTACAGTAGGGCTGACTGTGGAGTTTCTGACCACTAGTAATGCTATGGAGTAATGATTTTACAACTAATGGCAGTGATATGATAAGAAGAAGAATGCAAGTTAGAATTAAGGGTTTAAGGTAGGATTTAAAAATCATTTTTGTACATTTTTAACGTGGAATAAAATGCACTCAACCTGTTTGTCAGGCCTTAAGGACACACACAATACATTTTGTTGAGTAGCACTGAATTTTCCACAGGGCACCTTTAATTTATTATCCATTTTGGCCTTTAAAATGTCAGAAAATACTGAAAACAGTTAGAATTTCCCCAATAGTCCAAAAGGCAGTCCTTTAGATGTCTAGATGTGTTCAGTATATTCAGTTTAAAAGGATATAAAACAGAAAAGCAGCAGATCCTCACATTTGAGAAGCTGGAGCTACACAATGTTTGGCATTTTTGCTTTAAAAGTGACAGAAATGATTAACTGACTATCAAAGAAGTTGATTAACTTTCTGTCACTTGACTAATCAATAATTGCTTCAGTTCTAGTTTGGTGCAATTTACATAAAAAGGTAAAGTGTTTCTATTAATGTGTTATTCAGCTGGTGATGTTTTATTTCAGAATGAGGCAAAGATGTTTTGCCACTCAGCCCAATAAGGGAAATTAAGAGAATTTAGCCCTTTATGTGCTGACACCTGATCTGGAGAAGCACATAGGGTAAAGAAAAGAGAAAACAAAAAGCTGTGGAATGTGTGAGGGGGGGGGGGGGATCTCGACACATTGAAGTGAAGCAACTTCACCTCTAACACCAACAACAACTCATTCCTTCTCAACACTTCGGTCTCGGGGTCACCTGCTGTAAGTCGCCCTTTGCTTTAGCGCCGGCTGCTTCACGCAAACCGGCCGTGACAACAGGAGTGAGAGAGCTAGCAGGCAAAAATCACCTCTTTGTTCCATCAAAGCGACTGTTGCTCAGAGCTCGGCGAAGAAGAGGCTCCCGATCACAACTCATTGTGTCTACACTCAGCACGACAAGAGGCAGCCGACTCCAGGTTGACAGAAGCGGACGGACCCCCGCCCCACCCCCCCACCCCCACACAGGTGAGAACAAACTTGTTGAGTGGGTTGTGGCAACGGACTTCAACGGTTTACTTGTGTACTTCTACTTTAGCCGTGTTAAACAATGTGTTCTTTGTTTCATATCTACAGGAGGCGATTTGATTAATACAGTATCAGGTGCTTCAATTATTTCCGATGAGAGGCGACACCGTAAACTGTCACCTGCCTGTCAAGTTTTACATTGCAAATTGTCCTTTGAGCGTTCGCTGGAACAATCAGCAAAGGTTCACCTGCTCGTACAGGGAGGGCTTCATTTGTTAAAGGCCAGAGAGTTTCAGAGCTTAAGTGCGTATTGAATCAGCTATCAAATATTGTTGTAAAACCTCTCATAATTAGGCTAATTACACAAAGGACTAAAATGAAGGTTAATCAAATGATAAACATGGCAAATACCGATTTGTTTTCCCCATTAGCTATTGTGAAGACTCCAACTGGCTGATAACCATTACAAATGAGATTTTGAACTGTGACTACTACAAAGAGTAACAACCCCACCCCCCACCGACAGCTCGCACCACCTCCCTGAGCAAAGCAAGAGGGGAGAAAAAAAAACTAAAACACAAAAAAACATTCCAGAATAATGAGTGAGAAATGAAAAGGTGGCTCCGTTGCTTTCATTTAAGTGTTAAAATGTCAGGTGAAATGTATTTCAGAGCTTGAAAAACAGCTGTGAAAATAACTGAAATGAATCGAATGTATTTGTATAGCCCTTTTTATCTAAAGCGCTTTACATTTCATCTCTCATTCACACATTCACATGCTGATCACTACCATGCATGGTGCTAACCTCACCATCAGGAGCAATTTGGGGTTAAATATATTGCTCAAAGACATATGACTTATTATTAATAAACATCTTTTTCTATTTCCAACACTGTAGAGTTGGAATGCCTGCACCTATAGTCGTCTTATTACATTGCCATGAAAAACCGGAGACCTTCAGTGGATGATTTTTAGGTTTCTCGAGGTGTTTTAAATATATGATTCAAAACTATTTGAAACCTTTAAGTCATTAATTTGATTCCAGTGTTTCTCTCTTTTTTTGTAAGTGAGCATGAGTGAATCCACAGTATGAGTATGTGCATGCGTGTATGTGTGACTATTTGTAATTGGGCGTATGAGATTTGTTACTACCTTTCAGCAGGTGTTTGATGTGTCTTGTATGATTTGCATAGTTGTTTCCACTGAAGGTCAAGTTTCATACGTTTACCTCCTCACACTTTGAATATTGCAACAGTTCTTTTCCTTGTCCAAACAAAAAATCTACTTATCGACTGCAGACTGTCACGAACAAGCTTTTCAAGTTTTAACCTTCTTACACTGGTTTTAGAATTGAGTGTTAAACGGTATTGATTACATTTAAGGTTCTTTGTTGCCTTGCTCCTTGTTATATTTCTAACCTCTTACTACTATTCCAGCCTGTGCATAGATCTATAGGTAGTTTCTCAGAACCCTGACTTCACAACAAGAGGTCTCTTTCTTTCTCTCTCTCAAGACTGATTCTCTCTATGGGGAGTCGACTCTCAAAAAACCCTTTCTGGGTTTCTTCAACATGTATCAAAACTCTGTTTGTTGTCATTGTGTCTGATGTTTTTCTTTATCTGTGCTAATAAACTAAATAGGTTGTAGCAGACTGTCATTAATAAAGTTTTCATGACATAGCTCTGATGCCTGAGACTGTATCACACCTGTTTTAGCCTTCTTACACTGGTTTTAAGACAGAATTGATTACATTTAAGCCTCGTTGTTGCCTTGTTCTTTGTTATATTTCTGACATCTTCGTACTGTACCAGCCTGTACATAGATTGAGATGCTCGGGCAGAGGTCTTTTCTCTGTTCTAGAGTCCATTTCTGGGTTTCATCAACATATACCACCACTTTGTTGGTTGTCATAGTCTTTATCTGTGCTACTAAACCGTGAAGTGTGAAGGGTGACAATATTTTCTGAGTATATGCACTTCTCAAATGTGCTTCTTTTGTGCTCATCAGTTATTTGGATGATTTTAGAGTTACAGCAAAAACAAGAATTTTTCCTGTATCAGTTAGGTAAAGAAACACTGCTTATTCCACAAGATTATAGCTGTGTTTGCTCAAGTACCCGCTGAAAACTTCCTAACAAGATTTGCCTGAGTTTTTTTTTTTTTTTTTAACAGCTGTTGAGTAGTTTACTTGAGTTGTTGGCCTTTGCTCCCTAATGACAGCAGCACAACTTTTCTGTAAATATGTGAATCTGACTTTAATGCTGACTGACAGCTTGTATTGGCTTGGGATGTATCAAATAGAATTGGATGGCTTGCATGACTGGAGTATGTGCTCCTTGATACTGCAAGTGGTAAGATGCGACGTCTCAGGAGTTTATCTTATCTGAGTCTCAGGAGGTTACTGACTGACAGCTGTAAATATATCACAACACAACCTTAACCAGCTCCTGCGTACCTCTGTGGTGGAAAGCAGGCTTTTAAATAAATAATAATAATAATAATAGATTTGCATCAACAATAAACAAAGAAAGGATCTGTGTATTTCGCATTTCCAGCAAATCGATATCAAATGACAGAAGATGATCCACCTTCACTTGATTGTAATGAGTATCGTTCACCTATGGAAGCACATGTCACACCTCTAGATGAATTTCATGACACGTGGCTGTATTATTCAAGAAAAATATTACCATTAACAATTATTAAAGAAAGAATATAAAGCATTCAGCTGAGTAACACGGTTCAGATGGTGTAAGACATTTAGAGAGGACACAGAACCTCCAAACAGACATTTTACTTGAACTACAACATTTAAATTATAGAGAAGGTTTGACATTTTGGTTAAAAATTGATAAAGCCCTTGTGCTTTTTTTTTTTCTTCCAAAATACTGTCCCACTCTCTTCTTGAGTCTTAAGATGCTACTAAAAGGAAGTAAAAGAAATACAGCAAACTCAGTTACTTGGCAAATATACACGTTACAGGCTAATTATCAAAATCCCTAAAAAAGGATGGATGAAAAGCCTCTAAAATATATGGCAGGCACTGACAAGGAACATAGGTAACCTATTAAATATACCTGAGGTAGAGGTGTTAGGTGCATGCCAGCTTATATGTCAGCTACTGTTATTGTCTATTGTATTTTTTTTTTCAAATCTCTTACATCAATATCAACCACAAGAATTCAGTATTGGCCTGCCTATAATAATAAAATCCCTCTAAGGCTTCATACACCCTGAACATTTGCTCATTAGATTATAGAACAAATATTTGGACAATACAGTTAAAAGGTCTTAATCCACTGATCAAACAATCAGAACAAGGATAGAAATTGAGCGACTATCTTGATCAGAAATTAAAGGGTTTGAGTCGGAGGGGTTTTCAAACAAAAATTACGAAAATGTTCCTGTCCCATTCTTTCCAGTTTCAGTCAATTGCTGCTTTTGTCTGTTTTATAACATTTAAGTTGAACATTTGGGGGATTTAGACTGATGATCAGACCAAACAAGACAATTGATGATGATGGCCCCTTGAGCTTTGGAAAACTGGAATTTTTCACTATTTCATGACATGTTATGATGATTTATTTGATGATTGATTACTTAATTAGACTAGAAGGTTAATGAGTAAGGAAAGTAATTGTTAATTACACCACTAGTATATTCTCTGGAAGTCTATAGTTTCCAGATTATTAAAACAATTTTTTTCACCTCTCTCATGAACATGTTGCACTTCCTGTTGTAGCCTACTGTACTTCTGTGTACAGCAAAAATGAATAACATGTGTGACGATTGATTGAACATCCAAACTTCCTCACTGAAAAGCTTTTGGAGGGGGGGGGACCATTGGTCCTTGCCTCCAAATATGCCAATCAACCATAATGTGCGTCAGATGCCTCAAAAATTAAATCAAACTGTTAATCCAGAAACTACAGCGAATTCAACGCTGGCCCGTAGCTACACATGTCACTCTCGGATAGGTATAGCTAATAAATGCCTTTGGTTTCAGTAGAGGATTGGGGCAAAGTCAACAAAGTAAAGCTTATCTGGGAGGGAACAACAGCGAGTGAGAGGAGCTGCGGACTTGCCTTGAACAGATAAAACATCACATCAAGCCATCATTAATTGGCCTCATCTGACAGGCATTATCCTAAGGCTTCTTATCACAGCAAAAGGAAATGCTTATCATGCAACAGGGTGACTTTTTTTTTTTTTTGCTGTAGCTACCTGCACAGGCAGGGGGAAAAAAAGAAGTACCATCTTCAACCTTGATGTGTTAATTGCTGCCTTTCATTTCTGAAATGAGCACTTGATGTTAAGAAGCAAATCTCGGAGGGGTCTGCTGGTAGACTGATATGGAAAAGGATGGGGGGGTGGGAGGTGGGGGGTACAGTAGCTGACTCTTCTCCTTTCAATATTTGTTCACTGGGGTGGAAGCAGTTTTTATAAAGATGTACAATGAGGCAAGATTGCGAAAAATGAGAAGACTTAAGTTGTGGCGCACACATATAAAGCTGGGCGTTTCAAGGACGCTCTGTAGTGCTCGTCTAGGTGATAATTAAGTTGACTGGGGTTTCTCTAGAAGAAAAAAAACACAATGACTCTCTAAAAACTATCCCAAATGTAATTTATGAAGACACGGACAGACTGGAATCCTCGTCTCATGAGGAAAGTATGAATTTGAAGAGGACACATTTTACCATTGAGACAGGGTTAATTATGATCCTGGACTCACAAACAAGTCAGGCGTCTGGTCATGCGACTGTGACTGCTTGTGTTTGGTGAAGATTTGAGCGATGAAATATGATAAAAGGGAGGCAAGCGTGTCATTTAAGGCACCGAACTGTCAGCTGTGTGTGTTTTTATAATTGTGTATGCGCAGTGTAGGGAGCTGTAAATCAGTTTTGAATACATGTTTGTTCAAAAACTCACGGTGATCGGGATGGACTATAATCTCACTGCATTTTTAATGAGGTTTAAAAGGCATCTAGACCGGGATTTGTCACACCACTAGGAAAAGATGGGAAATGAAAGATCTCCCTTAAGAACAATGATGGTTAAAGCATGTTGAGTTTTGTGAACTTCCATGAAAGCCAGACATAGTTTTTAAATGTAAGTAAAGGCTCTGAAGCCTATTTTCTCTATTAGCTTCTTACTATGAGTGATGGTTTCCAACATAAACACGTTAGAAGAGTTTGAGTTATTTTACATGTCTTTAAGATGACTGAAATGACTGCACACTTTCAACTGTTATTCCTCGCAATTATACAGCAGTACAACACTGAGACAAGGCCTATCAACACTCAGGGTATCTAAGGAGAGTTCTAATGTTTATTTTCTGACAAACTGACTGAAGATATCACAAAAAAGCTAAAATGAATGTACCTTGGCTTGCTGAACAGCCCTCACAGTTGAGCAACAACAGTGATTCAAACAAAACTGAGGACAGACGAATAAAAAGTGGGCCATAAAAACAGGGAAAAAAAGTCACAGAATATAAAATAATCCCTGTACTGTAAGAATGGTGGATTAGCGGATTTCTGGATTTTCTCACAGCTTCAGCCATATGCTGCTGTAGTTACACCTTTCCAGTCTCACTCACTGGAAATACTTAAATCCTTCAGTAAATGAAACCTCATCAAAAGGTCTCCAGAAAAAAGCTCCTCCAGTTACAGGCCTAAGTGAAACTTACTCCAAATCACAATGAATTAGGAAATTTCTGTTACCTTTAATACTCACTTAATACACTTCTGTTGATTTATCATTCAGTAACAGTAAATGCAGATATTTTCCCGCTTCAGCAAGTCTGAGATTCCCAAACCTTTTCATATCACAGGTAGCTGTAATTTTAATGTTGAACACAGCTTATCCTCTACTGCCACAATGAGCGCTGCATATCTATCCCCTTATTCAAACTTCTATTGGGTTTTGGCTTGGGGACATAATCCTTTCCCCGGCTCGCTCACTGGCAAAGCCACATAGAATCAACTCATCAATAACACTTTGTTTACAGAATACAGATGACTTTGCTTAAGAATCCCCTTAGCACAGCGCGGGATATAAAGACATGAATTGAGTGTAAGCTCATGACAATTTCATCTTTTTAAATACTTGAGCTACCGTTTAAGCAATTGCAGCAGACAGAGATTTTCACATTGCAATTGTATCCGAATCATTTCGGTTTGAGCTTGGCCCGATGAAAGAGGCTGACAAACAGCCAGGGTTCCTTACCCCTTTGTCTTGACTCACAGGTATTGCTTCAATTGTACACTCTTTTCTCAGGAATAGAAACAGACCTGGTGGGTTGGCAGCCACAGCGCCGTTTCCTTCACCCTCTCTATATTCTACAGCACTGGACTGCAGGACCATAGATACATAACAATGAGGAGCTTTAGGCCCATAACTTCATCATGTCACACTGAGCCCGGGTTTCTTCATACTCCTTTTTTTTTTAAAACACACAATACCAGTGGCTAAGCTCACTGTAAGATTCTCAGCCACTGTTTGAGACTGTTATTTCAAAGACTATCAGCAACAAAGGGCTTGAGATTGATTACAAGTTGATAATCTACATTTTCGGGCTGTATAAAACAGTGGCAATCTCTAAAGCAAGTCACTATATTAGATTTGTTTCATCCGTACGATAAACACTGATGATTTCGATCCACAAGAGTACATCACAGAGCTCCCCCCACTCACAGCAGATGAGGAGTTTAGCTCAGGGATTTCTTACAGATCGCTTTGACAAACATATTACAGCACAGATGTGTTTTTTTGATGTTTAAACGCTCTTGAAAGGGCTCAGTAGAACAGAGGAAAGCAGGCGATTGTGTAAATCTAAAAAGTTGGATACGTTTGGACTTCCATGATTCATCCGCCGATCGTTTCTTGAAATAAATCAGATCTTTGTCGAAGTCGTGGAGAAAAACAAAGTGCTGAGATCCCGCTTGGCCAACAGCATCTGTGCGGCATCAGCGGGGCCGGGTTAAAGGCTTTTGGGCCTTAGTCCCGATGCCCAGTTGTTTGCACTCTTACTTAATCTTTAGCTTCTCCACTGCTCACTCGGCAGCGCTACAACCTTTGGTGACCCCACCAAAGAAGATTAATTGAAAAGCAAAGTTAAACTAGTTGTTTTGGAAGGCTTTAGTCTTAATTGACTGATGGCTGTTGCTGTTTATCTGTTGCTCCTGCTTAAAACCAATCCAAGCCCCTGCTAACTGGTCCATCTAGAAATGCAGCCAGGGTATCTATGTCAGCCTCTTAATCACTCTGGGATTGTTTTAATCTAATCTTTCCCTCCTAAGCATGTCTTATTTACTTGTTTTCTGTTCCTCACTTTCCTTGCAGAGGGTGATTTTTCTTTTTTTTCCCCACTCTACAGTAATTGTTTAAGGGTAGACCTTCATCCTCAGTGTGTAAACATGTTGCTTGATTGCAACCATCAAACACATCTGAAGAGCTGTGCACAAAAGGTACAATGGCTCTATCATATGCCAGTTCGATACACCATTATTTTCCATTGCATTGTTAATGCATGTGGTCCCTCCCAGCCAACAGAGCGGCATTGATTCGGTGCAATAGATTAATGCTCACAGTGCCTTCATGCTAAATATGCTCTCTGCAAGTCCGTGTCCCCGTACCAGACATACAGTTAACCAGCTGAATTAATCTGCTGAAAATGAACTGCCAATAACAGAGGTATAAAAATGAAGAGAGCACTGTTATCATGAGAAAGCAAGTCCAATCAATCCGTATCTTTACACACTATAAACTCCTAAACGGTCTTGATTTTATCTGCCTTTCAGCTTTTTTTTCCAAGACTGCATGAAGTCAAATTCAGGTTGTGTTTTCTCTTAAAAGTTCTCTAAACCAAAATATTGAAATGAAGCTTCTTTTCAAATGTCACAGTTTCAGTGGGATACTGTTTCAGAAATACTATGCTGCATAATAACTGTTCAGACTGGCTGTTAAAAGTTGGTTGTTTTGGCCTTCGAATGGAGACAAATGCAAGCTACTGACACCAGTTGTGTATTTAGACATGTTTTTTCCTTTTTTGGTGAAAATATGGAGGTTTGGAGCATGCTGAGCATACAGATGGGAATTTGAGGGAATGAATTATGTTGCAGCAGTTGTTTGTAGAGGTTTGTACTGACTTTTAGAAAGTTCAGTTTCACACTTTGAAAACTTGCCACCATTGGAGTACACCTGACGTGAATAAAGCTGACCACAGCCCAGGGCAGTAGTCAGGGTTTACTACTGAGGTCATGAGTCTCCTCAGTGCACCCTACACACATTAAAAAAGGTCCATTTGAATTACTTGGATTTTTCAGATTTAAATAATTTAACTGTACAATGAGATTGAGTTTAAATTTAATTTACCAACATTAAGATCTAAATTAAGTTCATGGTTTTATTCACCCTACCAGGAATTACATTCTGCATCAAAATTCTACAGGTTATTAAATCGTTCTTTTATTGGCCTGAAAGTGTGGAAAGGTAATAAGTAGTAGTCATTCTGAGACTGAAATTAATATAATCAGCTTATAATATAATATATCAGTTTTAATTAATTTTTTGTTAAATGTAAAATTCCTTTATGTTGCTTAACTCCACAAATTTCTTACAAAATGAGGGCACGACCTCATTGTTTCCAGTGGCAATGGTAACCAACTTTTGACAGCCAACTTTCAGGCCTGCAGGAGGAGAGGATTTGATTCTAAAAATCTTAAATTTTAGGAGTTCTGCTTTAAGGAAAAAAATTACCATTTTTTCCAAACTGTGTGAAACAATTTAATTTATGTACACATAGCAATTCCTTTTTGATGGCATAAAACAACACAGTGTGTGACTGAGTATCTCCCATGGGAGAATCTGTTAGTGATAGCATCTTCAGGGTAGATAGCACAAGCAAATTATTTATGTTGGATGCTATGTAATCTAGCTATGACCACTTGGGCATGTCCACCTCAACCGTCATAACTCAGTGATTCTTATCTAATGGAGCTGGATGGGGCAGAAACTCCACAGTAATGTGTGCAGAGAGGAGAGAAGGATAAGGGAAGGAAAAAGGGAGAGCAGGCAGAAAAGAAAGATTACCCCTGTGACATGACTGCACTGTCAGCCCCGTTCATCTAAATCTGCCAAATTTGATGTTAATGAGGTGCAAAATCCCATGATAATAGATGCCAAAACAGAGCATTCGTGTCTCTTTGTTAAGCAGTGCTTATGAATGTAAAACACTTCAGGCACCATGTAAGCAAATAGTACAATATTCATTAGCTTCATCATTTGTTCTGGACTATCCAATCGGGACAATCTTTGACTATCACTGTGACTTTAGCATGTCATGTTATAATGTGCTGACAGTAGCACACATCACATGGGTATATGGTCCATTTAAGAGTTTTGTAAGCCAGTACATAACAGTTTCACAGTCTCACACAGAGCAGGGTTCATGGGATCTGACACTGGCTTTTTGAGGGTGCAGCACACCGAGTCTCTAGACAGCCAGAAACGAAGCTCTAACATACAGTAGCATCCTTACATTTTAATATGAGACTGGAAGACTCTAAAAACAAGATGTTCTAAGAATTGAGAGATTATCTACTATATACTGTATGTATTTTATTGACTTGATATGTGCAACATTTTCAGATGGTATTATGCAATGTAAGCGAATACCAAACAAACATATGTTAGGATAAGATTCTGTCTGGATTTTTCTTTCAGTCCTGAAAGCTGTTTGAACACCTAATGCACACATAACTGTTGGGATTATCAGGTTGGAAAAGCTCTGAAGAAATTGTGAAGAGCAGTATGAATTAAAATAAGGACATACTGTATATGTATCTAAAAGATGTTTACCTTACATAAAGTGGGTTGGTATTCTGTTGGATTGAAATGCTATTGAATGAGAAAGGAGAAAATGCCTAAAATACAAAATTCCCTAAAAAGGAGGCCGTAATATAATTTCCCTGGTGCATCCCCTGGTTAGTGCAGCAAACAAATTGGAGAATTTGTCCTTTCAAATTAAACCCCTTCCTTTCAGAAATGAGTCAAGGAAAACCACGGCCATATCTCCAGCCAAGTCCAACAAAGAGTTAAGCATTTGAAATTCTACAGTGAAGCTAAACTGTTCTTGAAATTCGGCTGGCAGCCAGACTCGCTAGTCATCCGTCGATTTGATGTGTGCTTCAAGAATCTGGCCCAAACAGACAAACTGTGAGCCAGGCATCTAAACAGTGTGAGAAACCAAGAACCTTCCCTGGCAAGTTAAGTTTAGGGTGCCACTGTGGCCGAAACATGTAAGGTTGTCTCCCAGCCCACTTCTATGCTACTGTGATGCTTTTATGTTGGTTGAGAAATAAAACCAAATTGTTGTGTGTAGTGTCATTCTACTATTTGTCCATAAACATGTGTGATTCACAGTGTCTTAACAGTAATTAACGCAGGAAAATTGCTTCTTCTTTTTCACGTGTGAATCAGAGTTTTTAAGGTTATTAAGGTTGTGGGTAAAATGCATTTGATGGATTTTGGCCACACAACCAGTCACATTTTCCTTTGCTTATTTATGCTTAAATGTCATGGGTTGCTCTGAAGAAATCAAAAGAACAAATAAATGAGAAATTTAATTGGATAAACAAGTTTTTTAATATCTTTTTTTAAGATACCACTCTTACAAAAAACCCTGTAATGTTCAGTACTTTTTGCTTATGTGATTTTTTTTTTTTTTTAAAGTATGAATCGATACAAATTTATCTTTTATTACTCTTTGAGTGAAATGACTCACCTTACAGTCCAACAACTCCACACTGTAAATGATTTCTTGTGAGAATAAATAGGGAACTCCCCTATCTGTTGATGTAGTTGTTATAGATGGGTTTTCATAAATTTACCCCAGACTCATTAATCTAGTCCTGTTCATCTGCTCTCTCTGTAGTCTGTCAAATTATGAATGTGCTGCAAATGTTAACAAGAAAAACTTACCACAAAGAAATGATATTTTTAAACTACTGTAAAGCAATTAGTGAAAACCTTGAGAAGATCACACAGCTCTTTCAGTATGTAAAAGACAAAGTGATTTTAACATCAGTGATGACCCTGACACAAATGCAAGCCCATAGTTTCCATGGCAATTTTCTACAAAACAATATGGGGAAAAACTGCCATTGGCTCTTTTGAAGAATACATCAATGAAACTGTTATATTCTGATGATAGTGGCACACCTCAGCTAATTTCTCAAAAAGGTATTAATTTACAAATCTATACAAAATATACAAAATACAAAAACAAAGTTTATGGTTGATAGTGGCAAAGACACTTTTCGTGAGATGCAGATCTGAACATATCCGACAATGACTGTAGGGTAGTTTCACATAGCCACTGAAAAGGAGTTGATGCATCATCACAAAATAGACCTAAACTCTAATAAACACAGAATTTAAGACAGTATCAGATTATAAAACATTCTCAAACTATGTGTGTGTGTGTGTGTGTGTGTGTGTGTGTGTGTGTCTTTTACAGCTTTTGGTGATGTTAGTGGAGAGGGTTGTGTCTAATAATACATAACAAGGCCAGAGTTTGCCAGTTTTTGCCTATAAAAAAGAATCAGTTCCCCTGTCTCGGAGGGCACATGTAAGCTTATTATTACTAGAAGAATAAAAGTGTGTTAATGAAAGCCATAGAAGGGAATGTAGCTTCTTGGACCACCTGTTCAACATTTTCATATTCAGTGAAGAAGAGCTCAGGTTCCCATATGAGCACCTTGCCATCTGTTACAAAATTATATTGAATTTTGGTATTCAACAACAGTGCATGCTTTGCTAAACACATACACCTCAGAGCTTGCTCATTGCAGTGTTTGCATTTACAATTTGTATCGTGTTACTGTAACTTCTGTTCTGTACATTCAGTGCATTGTGACAAAGGTCTGTTCACTGGTGGAAGACTTTAGATCAGCATCTTTAGCTGATGGGGTTGATGATTTTTTTTTTTTTTTTTTTTTTTTTTTTGGGGGGGGGGGGGGGGGTGATTAATACAAGCTTGTAAAACTACTTCAAAGTGAGGATCCAGACAAATGACTGAATGACAATCTAATAGACACAGTGTTTTGTAACGTGGGTCAAAAAAACTAAAAGGTTTTAACTGCTCCATTACACTTTAAAATACACAAAGCAAGCATGACTAAAATACTACTGAAATTATATCTTAAATCAATTACATCAAGGCGTTAGCGTTATCATGACACGCAAATACAATTTTGATGTGGCTGTTAAGGGAGTTCTCAGCAGCTTATCAGAAATAACACTAGCAAAGAGTCAGCTAATTAGCAGATGAATACAAAGAAGCATTGTAGACTTAAAGGTGCAGTGTGTGGAATTTGGCAGCATCTAGCAGAACAGACTAGGAATATAAAATTAAAGAGAATGTTTTTATTTGTGTGTAATGTTTCCGTTAGCTTAGAATGAGCACTTTATATCTACATAGGGAGCTGGTCCTCTTCCACAGAGGATGCCATGTTGCCCGGCCATGTTTCTACAGTAGCCAGGAACAGACAATCCAAACACTGACTCTAGAGAGGGCCTTTTGTGTTTTTTAGGTTCACTGACACCGTAGGTTCTCCTACACATTTGGAAGGGGAAGGGGGGCAACCTCATAATCCTACACACTGCACCTTTAACTAATGTACCTAATGCATATTTCATATGCAGTAATAAAGTCTAGATTTTATTATCACCTAGTATTTAAATTTTCTCCTGTTTTTTGACATATTTTTGACACTTAAGTCGCCACTGACATTAATAAATGACCTAAAAAGCAGCGAGTAACTGTTCAGAATTGAAATAAATATCTTATTTCCTTTCTGACTGAGCTACATTAATTAGGTTAGTGGTGTTTATAGCTGTATTACAGTATATATGAATAGACAATGTATTTTGTGTTTCTTTTGTAGTGGTTGCGTCACATGACCTATATTTTTGGTTTCAGCCACTATGTCATGCTCACCACATATGGCCACATATGGCATATATTTACAGTAGTTTTACAGTGGTGTTACAATAATTAATTAATTAAATTCCTATGTTGAAGGCAAATTTAGCTGAACTGCAAAAATCTGGCTTATGTCTATCTGTGGTGTCTGAAAAAGCTACCTGGACAAAGCTTTATTTGATTAAAGAGGGTACTGTTTTTCCACATCTTTATCTTAAACACATGACTTGTATTCATCATAACCAAGGCTAACTAAATAAATCAGGAATGCATCATGGGAACACTCACAGTACGTCATTAAGGCAACCCCTGCCCTTTAGCCAAGTTTCTGTGACAAATTTGCATTGACTAAGCTTGGAAATTTTATTAGTGTTCAACTATTATATTTGCAAAAGTTAAACGTGTCTTTGTAGTTACTAAGATGCCAAAATCATCTAATAGAAATATAGATGCAATAACAATAGAATAAGCACATAACTTATAGAAATATACACTTATATAAATTAAAAACTTTAACATGATAAAAGGCTTTTCTATTATTTCATTAATACAGACATACAATCACTTCACCACGCCTCATTTCCAGTTTCAGTTTTAAAATCAGAACAATAACTCAGACTGACAAGCCTTTTATAAATAACACAGATTTGGACAGTACCAGTGAAAACAATGTTTCAATAATATTTTTAATAAAAACAATTGCAAATATGTCAGAAAACTCAGCTGCTGATTGTGTCTGAATATGGTTGCAATTTACAGCCATTGTTCAAAATAAACCAAAAAGCTCTTTTTAAAAGCACTACACTGTGCAAGATTCATAACAATACTTAGATATTTGTAAGTTATTGTCTTCTCTGAAAACAAAACAAAACAAAAAATACAAAAACTAAAGTAACTGACTAGAAATTATACTAATGGTCACAGAGGTCGCTGTTATCTGTAGCCCCTATTTAAGGTGGGAATGTTGTGCAGTTATTCCACCTCACCATCCTATATAAAACATATAAACCTTGAATGGAAGGGCATAGTTGTTCCATCATTGAGCTGGCCATGAAGGAAGTTACAGAGCTGAATCTACATCTGTGTAAAAAGTAGAGCACGCATGGCAGGACAGGGGTGTGATGATGTGTTATGTGTGCCACCCGCCACCTACATATTGTGTATGATGCTTTTTGCTTGCGTTTGAAGTGGTTTAAATATGCTCAGCTGTCAAAGTTCACCAGTATTGTTTAGAAAGCAATGTCACTGCCCAATGCTCATGTTGTACGTCACACTACACGCCAATGCTGCTGTGCTACACCTCTGCCTGATTCTGGAGTGAGGGCATGCTACCTAAAAATCACACCCCGGGGCAACATTATGCCAGCTTTGATTGGTTCAGTGTTAAAAAAATCAAAGCTGGCATAATGAGAGGTCTCCATTACAGCAGTATTGCCAGATCTCTGTTTAAAACAGGCTTGTGAATATAGTGTAGTGTAGTTGAAAAGTAGAGAGACAAAAGAAAGAAAGGAGGTCGAGTACTTACCAAAACTTTAACACTAAGCAATGATGGGGAAGACAGGATCAGACACCTGAATAGAAACAACAAATTTAAAATGTAAAATTACATTCACACAACGAAATAATCATTTAGGGCAGAGTGGATGTAAATCAATTCATTTGAACTGTCCAATCTTTGGTTGCAGCATATCTTTGCGCGTCCTGATTCCTCTCACTGCCTTACATTGAATTGTTTACTTTGGTAAAGTTACCATTAAAGTGCAGAGCTAACTTCTAAAGTGAAACACTAACTTTTGACTGCAGGGGATAAACTCAAAAATGATAATTGTGACTGAAATTTCTATTTCTGGTGTTGTGAATGTCCTACATTCTGTTTAGATACAGGTAAGGGTGGGGGTGGAATGATTTTTGTCTCCAGGGCCCGAAGATGTGTATTCCTCTAGCTGAGGAATGCTTTTGTTCTGATAAATTGACATTGTCAGTTTCCCACATTGCCACAGTGTCTCATATACTATAGGGAGCAGTAGTGGGAACACAGATGCTACATACGATTGGCGTCAGTCAATGTGACAGTTCTTGTTTATACTTCTTTTGAGGGGGGGCGGGGGGGGGGGGGTGTCTATTTTTCTAAATCTGAACTTCCAAGTCGAGGAAGCAGGAAGGAATAGGAATTAATACACCTACACTCCCCTTCTCCCTTTAGAATGGCAAAAATCTCTTTGTACTCACATCATAATTACTGGTGGGCGCCAGTTTGGGATTGTTATCCATGCCTCCTTCACACTTTTTTTTTTTTTTTTTTTTGCAAGTATAATACAATGTTTTGAGAACATGCAACTGACAACTAAGTCTTTTCTCAACTTCACTTCAGTTTCTTTACACTGTGCTAATGTTAAGGAACCAGTATTGCTTGAAGTGGCGTTCCTTCTTCTAGCATATGCTCCCCTATTTTCAGAAGGCGGCGTTTTCCACATGCGCAAGCGAGTAGCCGGGCGCGGAGGAAAAAAGTATCCGGCAGCCGACGTGCTGGGGACACGTTTCTCCGGGGAAATGATGTTGATGAACAAGCTCTATTTTGGTGTCTTTTCATGCACCCTGACACCCTTATTCTGTTCAAAACGCAGCCTCGACTACTGAGTGATTTGAATGTGTTTACCTCAAAACCTGTTTTTACTTTTCACTTTTAATTAGTGTGTTAGTGTTAGTGTTGAGCGTGGAACACTGGTGGATTTTATACTTTGTGCTACCACAAAAAGGTAGTGAGGTCACATGTATGTTTAGTGAGTTTTTAGTTACTAATTGATAAAACTACACATCAGAAAACATAAAAATAACTAATAAATTAAGCATTAATATTGTTTTAAAGCAACTTTTTCCATAAAAAAAATATATACACTAAGAAGTATGTGTAATTATTAGAGCTGAAAATTAGTTGATTGATAGTTTGGTGGCAAGTAAGACTCCTTCTCTCCTTGTATCGACTCCCAATTAGAGGATTTACTGCTTTCTTCTGTTTTATATTATTATAAATTAAATATTTTGGGTGTTTGCTGCTGGTGAGAAAAAAA
This sequence comes from Scomber scombrus, assembly GCF_963691925.1. Taxonomy (NCBI): domain Eukaryota; kingdom Metazoa; phylum Chordata; class Actinopteri; order Scombriformes; family Scombridae; genus Scomber; species Scomber scombrus. Next base: position 7,054,363 of record NC_084977.1, on the reverse strand, counting down.
TATTTGTCACTATTTTCTTACATTTTTTATACTAAACAAATAAAAAAGAATAATTTATCATTGACCCAGTGAGCATATTTCTTGAATTAAATAAATGCTACAAGTATAGATAGAGACTGATCTATTATTGACAAAAAGGAAAGACTCAGTATTTTTATGAACAGAATTGGCAGTACTCTTACTACATATAAGAGCAGCTGTAAATATGGAAGAAATGTTAAAGAAAAAATGAAGAAAAAGACAAAAAATGTTATTGAATCTGCCACTGGAATTTCTGTTCGGGATCCCGATAAAAAATGCATGGAATTTTTTTTGTTGTTTACAAAGCATCGAAAAAGCAATATGCCCTTCAGAAAAAAAATGTCCCGTTTATTCTGAATACTTCCACAGTCTTTATTGGGACTGTCCACTCCTCTATAACAGCACCATCAAGGCCAAACCGCTGCTCCTCATATATATATACACTATAATTACTGTGTGCCTTCTACTCATACCAAGTTGAATAAGAAAGTAATCGCTAGCTAGGGACCTTATTAACTGTTAAAAAATATATTCCTCACTTCCTGTTTGCTTGTCTCGCCATCACCTTCAACTGTGCACCGCCGCTATGTGCTTGTGATATTTTATTTATACCTTTATTTACCCAGGGTAGATTTACAGAATGCAAACTTTATTATTTTTCAACTTCATGCCTCACACGCACAAACACAGCAAACATATTCACTCCTGGAATCTAATGATACAAGCATTTCTTCACCACCGTGGCTGGATTTTCTGCAGCTGTGAAAAAACCTATGGTGACTTCCTCTACAGCTAAGAAAGACTGAAAATCATCTCAGAAGGTTCACCAAAATATAAGAATTAAATGTTATAAAGTAGCACAGATACAATATCTGACCAACTGATTTTATTTTCCATGAGCGATGAGAGAAAATAACATATCCACTAAATGTGATTGATCTTGGACTTAGTCTCTGAGCTACAGATCCTAACAAAAATAAAAAAGGGTTCCAGTACGTCCTGTGCTAAGAAGTCTGAGGAAGTAGCCAGCTGAGATAGAGTTAGCTGGTGATCTGGCCAACAATCGTGGAAAACACAGGTCAGATGGGCTCATGGGTTTCAGTTTGGCTGTCAGTCGCTAACTGTAGCCAAACCAATAAATTTAAAGCATAAATTTTATGTCCCCTTTTATTCTAGCGCTGGTAATTCGAGAGTACCTGTAAGCTGATACAGGAAAGTTCCAAAAATGTTACCTTCTTATGATCTTCAGATGTTTACGCCTAAAAAAAATCATTCACCCTGAAGCGGCTTTAAAAAAGGAGCAATGTGTAATAGTTTATAGCAAAACACCAATGGCTTAAAGTTTCCTAGTATAATTCCATAAATACCAAGCATTTATCAACAGAAAACTAGCAATATTTCTACCGTATTACAGCACAAAGGTTAAGAGAACACACACAAAGTTGTACCTACCAATATCACCATTTTACACAATGTTATTTTATGATTATTAATAAAGTTTGCACAGCACCAAAAAGCCGCCCTAATAAATGCAATAGACAATGGTGAATTCCTCTCATCCTGAAGCCATGGCCAAAACCCAGAACCGAAAATGATTTGACGAAAGGTGCCTACGAATGAGTATCACAATCTATCCTCAACTTCCTTCAACATTGTCGGGTGCAACTTGAAATACATCAAATGAAATGAGCCAATTTCCCTCAATGCCACATCCATTATGATAACTTAGGTTCAACTATTTCCCATCATGTAGACTAAGGAAAAAAACACAAAGAGCTAAATACTCAAATTATCGAACCCATTAAACGTCCAGATAAAGTAATTTGCTATCAAACACAAGTGATCGCCCAAGTACATTGGACCATTAACACAATTCTAAAGACCCACAATCTGTCAAAGAAATGTAATTTAGGCCCTGAAAAGGTCTTTATTCATCAGGTTATGATGGACGGGATTCAAAGAGACAAGTGTACATGCGTGACACCCTTCGTCTAACCTTCATCTTCTTCTTGGTCCTGCACTCTGCTATTTTTACAGGTTACGTATGATGCGTTTGAATACTCATGATGCCTTTTTTTAAAACAGCAGCTCACCCAAACATGCTTCTCATAGAGATCTGCTGGAGCCGAGGAACGCTGGGTCCATTTCCTCTGTGGACACATGCTTTCTAAGTGCTCCTACAATGGACAGTTTGATTGGACCTTAATGTTTACAGCCTGAAAAGGTAGACCCGACCAATGAAAAATACATATCCCTCAAAACACCTTGGCCTTTTCCCCGGGCTTTATGGTGTATTTATAACCACTTCTTTATAGCACGGCGGCAAAGTGAAAGGCATGTTCAGATTAAATTAGCGCGTGGTACCTTTTTTGAACTAGGCATGGTACAGTACCGCTAAGTTTACAGGAATCTGCCTGAGGGCACACTCGAGTGCAGAGAATACCCTTGACAGGAAACAAGTGGCTCATCTGATTTATATCTGACCTGCTAACCATCCATGAGAGGTTCATCTGGACAAGGAATATGTCCAACCCTCACTTAGAGGTGAGCGGGCCGAATGGAGCGGAATCACTTTGAAAAAGCTCCAGTTTGTTTACACCTCTCCTTGATGTAAATACACTATTTCAAGAGGGGAAGTATTTTCTGAAGAATCGTGGTCTAAAATTCATCTCCTACAACTAGGATTCAAAAGACAGAAGCCTTGTTACAAATAAAACACCTTTCTTAGGGTCCTTGTAATAACCTTTCAGTCAGTACATGCTGGGAATGTGGAGTGAAATAAACTTCAACTGAACGAGTTAAAAGAAAAGACTTCAATGAAATATATATGCAAACCTAGCAGTGAGAGCTACCACAGGAAATGTGCTTTGAGTTCAGACGGCCGGGAATGTCTAAAAACAGTTCCAACAAAAAGGCAACAAGCACGAGCGTTCAAATGACAACAATAATACCTTGAAAACAAGCTCCCAGTTTAGCCAAATTTATTTGGAAGAGAAAATGAAAGCTAACGGTAAATTTACAATCTTCACTGTCTGTTGGAAACATCCACTGGAGTTTACAGCCTGGATTCCTGGCTCAAATTTGACATCCACACTCACCTGATGTGCATTGAGGGATCATTAGCACCATGATTGATGCTCTCACTTTAGTTTCCCCTCGAAATAAAGAATCTGAGAGAAGTGAGACTGTTTACAATCAAGTGTGATCGTCTGATTACTTCCTGTTTTTCCAGTGCTGGTTTCTAAAGTACAAAAAGGACTCATCTATTTTCTCTATAGACGATGTGAGGTGTACTTTCATAGCTTGTATGGGCATGAAACTCCCACTTGAATCTCTGCTTCTTAATAAAAAGAATACAAAAAAGATAGAGGCCTGTGTACCAAAATCAGAATGTGACTCTTTAACATTTGAATGTGTATCTTTTTTTTCTTCCCTGATCAATTGAGCACTATGTAAAACAGAAATGCTTTGAAGATTTTTAAACTTCATTCAAATTCCACTGAAGGTTAAAATGGATCTAATGTGCAGCATATTTGTTTTCCATGACTGAGTACTATACTCATATATGATACAACTACAGAATGATGTTAAACAAAGCCATTCACTTTTTATTATATTAATACTTTAAAAAAGTGTTTTAGCAAGTAAAACAAAGAAGCACAAGTTGTTTTTCTGAACACATGGGATATGATTCCTCTGGCATGCAGTAAGTAGACTGTCATCATATATTACAGAATTACTCATAGTGCATTATACTTTTATTGCACTATTATTAGTTTTATACTAGTATCATAATGTATACAGCCTATCTTTGCATTCTACATATTATTAAATGTTTCCTGTATTGTGTTATTTGTTAAATGCACTACTCTATATACCTCTGCTAATTTCAAAGTGTTTTTAATTGAATTGAATGAACTACACTTATCACTGACTCCTCTACCATCTTCAGACACATGCAGTCAGATCCAGTCTGGGTGTCTCTCTGATCTCAGCTGTGTTTCCTGTCATTTTTAAACAGTCTGTTATTCCTCACCTGCCCACAAGTTGCCTCCACTGAGTTTCAACTGACCCAATTGGCTGCCTACCCAGGTCTATGTCGTCTTGCTGCTGTAGTGGTCTGACCCGGCCTGTTATCTGTTAGTTTTTGTCTGTTTGCTGCTTTTTCCACACTGTTCACCTGACGTGTTCTTGTATCCGCATTCGAGCTCTCCTTCTTCCTGTTTGCCAGTTGCACTATGACCCAGTTAGTTCCAAAGTCCACCATCACACTTTCAGGCGCCGACAATCCCAATAAATCTGTGCGGGATCAGGGTTGTCCTTGAGGGCTCCCTTGTGGACTTTTTGAGCCAATATGTACACTTTCTATAAGTCTTCAGTGCTAAGTATAGATTTCTCAAGTGTTACTCAAACAGCATTTAGAAGCCCTGCACCCTCCAGCACACAATGATGCAGAAGTCAAAGTCTGTGAAGGTTCAGTGCTTAGAGTGGACATTTTCCTTCTTTCAATCTCAATTATAACCTCAACACATCAATAGTCTCTACCTTAAACAAAAAATATACAATTTAGTCTGCATGTGCAGTATTTATGTTACAAGGATGACTTGCAGAGAGACCAGTATATATCAAAGAGGGTCTGCAGGGAGCTCTGTGGTCCTGTCAAAAAACATTTGAATCTGGAGAGACTCCCACCAGTGTTGCAGTCAACTCAGAGATTATATGATTGGTTAATGGTCACTGTGTTACTCCAGCTGTCACTGACAACAGTGTCACAAAGAGGAGATGTTGCTTCTACTGCATTTACCATATAAACATCTCACAACAAGTAGAGAACACATTCATTTACCTTAAATCTGCTGACACAATGCACTGAATTAACGTGAAACTAATTCAAAGCACCTATGCGTGTGTTGTTATAAAACTTGCTTGGTATGATAAACTGAGGCCAATGTGTTACCTACCTACTTATACAATGTAATGTTATTAACTGTTATAAAATCTCACTATTTAGTACAGGACTGTTTTTCTGCTTTTCCTTTCTAATCTCAGTCATTTTCTGTGGAAACAGATACATTGAAAGTACATCTATACTTTGGGAACAAAATGCTCTTTAACGGGACAGAAAGTTAGGTTGCCTGTTTTTCTGGAATGTGAAGTAAACAAAGCTTTCTCCACCGTTCGGAAAAACAAATTGCACCGAGCCTCATGAGCTCCACATGAGAAAAACAAAGGCCCTTCTTTCATTACCAAAAAGTATCCATCTAAACAAATAGCGTCTCATAATGACATTAACAGAAGTCAACACTTAACAATAACAGATTTTCATTGATAGTTATATATACAGTCCATATAAGGGCTGTCCTCCCATTCCTGTGAGAGGCTTACGTCTCTGTGCTTTAATCATTAGAGAAGAACTGGACATTTTGCTCCCTGACAGGTGGCAAAAACAGATCTAGGGCTTTGCTTTATATGTTTCTTCCTAATTTAATGCTCCTACAACAAATGAAAGTTAGGCCAGTGAAGGGATTTAAGAGATTAGGGGACCCATCTAATGTACTGGATCTGTCTGATATTAACACAAGTGACCTCAAACCTGACACGTAAGGTCCCACTCTCACCCTCAGCTTAAAGCCCCACAGACTTCAGCCGAAAAAAGCGAGCAGGGAGCTCAAATAACAAGCGAGCCAGATATAGTATAACAGGCTGAATGTCAATGCTGAGGGCGGCCGCGCCACACTGCTTGATCCACAATGCACGCTACGTTCAATTGGACCCGTACAATTGGATAATCCATTAATGAAGCAGATTCTGTGGCGCCTCGCTAATGACCTCTAACCTCCTGTGACATGACATGAGAGCAGGGCGAGTAAAAGCACATGTGGAGCGACAAAGAAGCTTTTCTCTTGATGCTGTGACAAACCAAGAGTATATGGAAGCCCCCTCTACCTCTTCCCATATACTTATAATAGCATTAACAATGCTTTAAAGTCTAAATCTTACAGCTTTAGTGCTTTTAACAGCACCGCAAATAAATGGTTTGCATTTAGTTAAGCCTTTTTGGTTTTGTTTGTCTGTCTCTATATCCAGCATGGGAGTCAATATGGGGTCATCAGTGTGAGCGACTGATTGACACCATGATCAGCAATCAGAGTCAACAATCAACAACAACAGATAAGACAAAGAATTCATGTTGACGTGACTCTGCCCATGAACATAATATATGTTCCTGTTGGTCTACAAAATATCAGAAAACTGTGAAAAATACAAACCTATTACATGACCAGGAAGTCAATATCGGACAATTCTGCAAATCCCCGAAATACGTTCCCTAAAAACATTTCTTTACATACAAGATAATGAGAGTCTCGTCCAATCTCTGAGCCTGAAACCTCACTCAAATTTTAATTATCAAAAGCCAAAGACTTCAATTGTTGGGTCGGGGCTTTTTTGGTTAATGGAGCTTTCTTTCCTTTAAATTAATAGCTCAGATAAGAAAAAACCCATTTGCAAAAAGATATGGCCCAAATTCAAAGCATATCTATTTTTGAATGGGCCGTATTCATATGAGTCAAGTTAAAATTGAGATCTAAAAATCAGTTCGACATTTTTTTTGATTAAACTTTACAGATAAATACCATCAAATGGCCTCATGGGTATTGAATAGGCTGCCGCTATTCCATTTTGCATACAAAGCCTCATTAAGACACACAAACATAAACTCATACACGGCTTTGATGTATGGATGCATTAAAAGGGGCGAGTGTGAGGTTATGTGAAGACTCGGTGCCAGGTGTAACACTGCCAGAACAAGAGACAGTGACTTCCAGCCAAGAGAATGATTTGGGTCAGTAGGTAATTGCATTCCTGGACCACAGGGGACTTGTTGGCAATTAATCCTGCCAATGAGCCATGTGAAATATGCACACGTACAGTGTGCCAGTAGACTGATGAAAACAGCTCTGTTCACATAGCTCTTTCTAAGAGTGATAGGGTCAAATTTCTCCTGGTGACGCTCTCCGCTCAGTTACGATGATGAGATTAAGACAGCTGCAGAACAAAAAAAGTCTTGTACCTGACGTAGCGGAAAATCTTAACTCTTCCTGCTCGATTAAGCGTCGCCTTTTATCGCAAATATTGGCTACGACTTAAAAAAGCTTAAATTATCAGCTTCTTCAAAAACGGATACCCTGAAACCTCTAATTTTACCGAATGCATCAAGACATTTTTATCTTTAGAAGCGTCCCTATTCCTACCTTTCCTTCTCTTAATCACATTCAAGGAAAGCCATGCCAGGTTGAGAGGTAAATTCAAAATGGGTGTAGAATTACTCCAAAAGGCAAATAGCGCCGACTTTAAAGAATCATTTGCATTCCTTTTCATCCCACAACACATCCCTGGTGGTAGATGATATCCCATTATAGCTCTGTAGAAATACAATCTCACTTTGCTGTCGAGAGAGTTTTGTAATGTCAACACTTCCTGTGCAACTTCATGGAGACTCACAACAGTTTAAGATAAAATAGTAGAACAATGAGACTGGGTCAAAACCTAAAATTGGTTGGAACGTGTATGAAACGTTAGAGGAAGGATACAGGAAGGGGTGAGACTCTGCCAACTGTCAGTCATGCTGTCAGTCAGTCAGGCACAAACTTTTGCCTGCTGGGGTCCAGCCAAAAAGAAGTTGAAATACAGTTGAATAAGCTTCTTTGAAAGGTTGGGTAATTCAAAATGTTAATATTTTGTGACCTTTGCATCATAAATGCATGTTCTTGGAGCGCACTGGTAGCCAAGACGTAATTGCGCATACTACATATCCTCAACATCCTTGGTTCAAGTTCGACAAGGATCCTTTGTTGGGTGCCACACCCATTTCTATCTCCCCTTGTGTCCTGACAGCCTCTTTGCCACTAAATATCCAATAAAAGCTTTAAAAATAGATAAATAAATGTTCTTTGATTGGCTGCACTAGTTGCTGTTGATCATTGAAGGTAAAACAATGTTTTAAGTTGTATCACTAACCATGTCCAAACTTTTGTCATTATAATCTGATCTATAGATATTTAAGACAAGGATATGCGCGTTCCTGAAATAGCACATAAAGGAAAAGGATCCTTTAAGCAAGTGTATCCTCATGCAATAACTACTGAATTCATCAGTCATGACGTAAAGTGTGTTTTGACGACTCATTACGTCACTAACAGCATCCAGCTATGAAGCATTGTCATGACGTGGGCTGTGGGGAGAATTTTGTATTGGGAAATGGAACAATAAATGCAGGCTTGAGGGAAATAAAAACCTGCTTCAAAGTGTCTAAGACCTTAAACTGAGGTGATGATTTATGTTGAAACAAAATAATGGTCACCAGCATGCGTCCAACTCAACATTAGAATGCGGGACCCAGACGTAGGTTGGAAACAAATTGAAAACAAATGCGTCTGAGATCGTTGTTTATTGAGTCGAGCCACCCGCCTTGCCTGAAAATGATTTTTTAAAATCATTTTAATAAGGAGAAAACCTGAAAAACTTCTTAATGCTTGGGGTAAAATATATGTAAAACATTCTTCCTCTGTTTTATCAACGCTGGTGCCACTATGACAATTTTTCCATGAGACAAAACAGAACGCTCCACTGCACATTTCCATACAATCTCAGTGTTCAGTCCACAAAATAGCTGTTGAGAAGGCATCATTAGTTATAGAGTAATCAAGACTTGAACACAAAAACAGAAAGTAATCAAACCCCTTAAAGTGATTCTCCTTAATAGGAAAGATAATCTCCTCCACGTTGGCTTGATTCTCCTCAGCTCAGCTGGATCTTCGCTTGTAATTGCTCTTGTTAATCATGCCTTAATTTGTTGACGAGATTCATTTGGAGGACTTGTCTTGAAAACATACAATCTGTCCTAATCTGAGGATGCCAGCATCTTGAAATTAAAGGACGGTGAAGTAGAGTGCGAGCAGATTAAGTCAGAGTGTCTGCGATGATGTAACACTGTGATCAGTGTGGAAGAGGCGGCAAATGATCTCAAAACATCCTTGATACTGTGGCTGTAAAGGAAAGCGAACTACTGTCATTTGAATAAATTTCACTGGTTATATTTATACAAGATAATCATGAATCTGGTGTTTAAATATACAAAGTCTCTAACAGGGTGTGTAAACTTTGATAGCTACTAAAACAATAGTGAGGTCATCAGAGCTCTGTATCTCTGTCATAGTGTTTTTTATTACAACAAAACTCCTCTATAAAACCTCTCGCCACAGATTCTTCCCAGTAAGCAGCTGTGCACCGAGAAAAACAAGATTACAGCAGCTTTAAAACAAAACTATGCTTGACCACGGTCAATAGATCAATTAAACAGCGATATCTACCAAAACTCTTCTAACATTAACCACCATTTGCCAGTGTCACACCAGACCGAGCAAAATGTCTGCATGAACTGAACTAAGCGCGGGTGCGTTTTATTCCTCATTAATTAAACCTTTCATTTTTTAGAAGAAATAGGATCCATTTCTTCATTCAATTGATACAAAAAGCACAAAAACCTCCACGGTGAGGCACGCTAAGTGTACATGGACATTTTGCATGTGTGTGACTTCAGGTGCCGCTGTTAGATACCCATCTATTGACCCTGTACGCATATGGAACACGGAAGCATTTTGCAGTTCTGTCTTTTAACTTCATGTCTACACCTGATGTAGGAACATGTATGTGTGATGTTGAGTGGTTTGACGAATATAAATATGAAACATACTTTTTTGTTTACCACATGATAACCATATGTGTCATTTTATAGTTATGATGTAAATAGTAAAGATAAAGACAGTGGATGACTGCCTCTGTATATTCAATAATAAATATGTAAGCACACAGATGTCAGTATCCAATAAAACTATATGGAAAAAAATGACAACTGACACTGACAGGCAAGCTGACAGTCCCCAGTGTCATTTAAAGATAAAAGTAATTAGATAATCACCACCACACCAGTAGTAAAGTCAATAGCATCAAAAATCATTTACCACTTCTACCTCTGCTTGTGAAGAAAAAAAAAACAACTGCCAGACACCTGCCACTAAATGTCTGAAGTGTGAAAGTAAGAGCCAAGAGGAAGGTCAGACCTGTAGCTATCAGTAAGAGTGGATGCTTGGAAAAACCAGAATAATTCAATGACCTGAAATGCCCCCAACTCTCTCTCACAAACTCACAAACACACACACACACACACACACACACACACACACACACACACACACACACATCTACAGGAAAAACATACCGGACTATTGAATACATTTCCATTCTTACATATCTATTCAATTTGTGAACAAAATAGGCAGACGCTATAGATTTCTTTGCGCTTTTCACCTTCATCTATAACCTCTGCATATTACTGACAAACAGCTGTGTACACAGTCTGTCTCACTGTCAAAGAATGTCTCAGTGCTGCAGTGCTCAGTTACTCTTAAACACATATTATCTAGTCAGCTTATGAAAAGTCAAAATCATTTCTCTATCTTTTCCCAGACTTCCAGACATGCACAAGAACGCTGTGTATTGGTTTTGAGCCAAATGAGACTAATAATGACAATATTGAAAAATTAAAACAGTGACAAAAAGTAAAAATGACAAAAGTTCCCTCAATGGACAAAGCAAAAAAAGACATGAACAAATGAATTATTAAATGATATTTTGTTACATTATAGTATATCTATTTTGACAGTAATCAATTGCACACTCACTGAATAAACACGCCACCATAAAACTAAATATTAAAAAGGAAAAATGAGCACACAGTGATACTCACAGTTTCTCTTTAGGAGCACAGAAAAAGGCTGCTAGACTCACTAAATAGCAGTAACTTGGAAGGCTCTTCTCACCCCTAGAAAGCCTTATGCAGCTGAAATGACTCACATCCCCTCTTCCAACCCCTGTCAACCATCGTGAGGAGGTAAACATTTCCAAATATGGAGAAAATATGAAGACGGTATTGAGGGGCAATATCAGTTTGGTTTGCTTTTTAGCTTGGAATGCCATACTCTGTGAGCCAGAGTCACTTGACAGAGCCAGTTCTGTGGTGCATACCTTTCACTTGGAATAATAATGATGATTGTGGAAAGCCTTTTTTTTTTTTTTTTTCACCACCGGTTTGGGTTCGGTCTGACCTAAGATGGGTAACGCTGTGAGCCTGCCCCGCCAACTCCATTTTTTAAAGAGGGGATAGTCAAAATGTAGAGCTGTAAATCTCAAGGAGGGAATATTAGAAGAATGCTTTAGTTTATTTGTTCATCGAGCCACCAGGTAAAGAAGGGAAGCCCATTGACTCGGATTATCTTCAAGTGATTGAGATGGTGTAATTAAAGTGTGACTACTTCGCATGAGTGACGCGGGTCACCCGAGATCAGCGTAATATTAACAAACAGCTAGAGGAGGACATGACGCCGCCCTGCATTGACTGGACTTGTATTGAGGAGCAACTCGGCTTGAGAGTGCTCGTTTCCTGATAGAGAACAACCCACTTCATCCAAATCCCAAAGGACCGAATTCCAAACTTCCTACGTATTCATACAGTTTGCATAAACAATACTTATTTATTAGCATTTAAAACACAGTCACTGCTTTTTTTTAGTTCTGGTTTATTTCCCACATATTTTACTTATTTTAATGGCCGAACAGAAAACAAAATCACTCTGAATTGGAACATTTCTTCTAATAATTTTGCCCACTTTCACTTTGAGTCCTGAATCTGATACGTATCCGATTTTTTGCCGTGCCACCTCAGTCAAAAACACTCATGAAAGAAGTATTAGTGTTCACTTCCACATGACTTCGGTGCATCGTGACTGCACTGGCACGTTTGGAAAAAGATGAGACGACAGACAAACTCTAGAAGAAATAAACATTGCATTGTTTGAAAGCATATTAAACGAGACAGCTGAACGGGGCGACATGGAGACAGAGATAAGAACCTGAAAAATAACATTTAAGAGTTGAATAAAAGAAGAAAAAAGCACTGAGCGTTAGAGCTGGCACTCTGGCTGCACAAAAACCTACAGAGATATTTCAGCAATAAAAAGTTAATAGGAGTTCCTTCTAAAAGTTACAATACAACTCTACTACAGCTGATTTATAACATACAAGACAACCAAGCACATCTTGCTTTTTATTAAAGTTCCCAAACCATCCTCATGGACATATTTATCATTTTTTAATAGGGAGTTGGCCTGAAATTTGCTACATTCTGTGCTTGTATTTTTTAGTCTGGAAATAAAACACAATCTTCTAATCACAAGTGCTACTAGCACTAAACATTACAGCACAAATCAAAGTAATTCCTAAATCTGATCAACAGAGAGTGTATTAAAATAAGCACAGCAGTTAACAATACACGGTAAACATTAAACTTGAAGCCCAACATTCGTGTTAAATGATGTTTGACCCATTATTACGCTCTGCAGTGGTTATAAGGCTGGCCTCGTGACAGGTGACACTATTCTCCAGCCCTGGCCTAACTTATCTTTAATGTGCCTTCTCCTTAAATCCTACTCCACATCTACATTGTATAGGTTTAGGATAAACTGCCATGGCTGGGAACACTGGTTTGATAGACATTAACATCTTAATTCCACACCTCACTCAGTAATCCAGCCGTTATACCGATTTTTCGAGCTCCACTTGTCTTACAAATAGTTCTATCAGAATACTTGTACACCCTTTAAGCGTCCTTACATTTATATCCTCACATAAGCAAAGAGAAGCCTGACCCAGCCTCATACACGGTATCTACTCAGGTTAAACTACAGTGGCTGTCCCAACTGGTATGATGAGGCAACTTCATATGAATGCCATGACCTGCTGTTGTCCAACCACCATCACTGTATTCCAGACTGATTCCACTAGTCTTACCAATAGCCACTAAATAGCAGTCCCTCATGTATGACACACTTGAATGACATCAATTGAACTGTTCTACCAAACACTAAATATTTAGTTGAGTCGGGTCCACGACTGAATAGGTTCAGCCAACTTAAAACTCCAATAGCAAGTTAAATTTGTCTTCAATATCACCATCTAACCGCATGCTAACCAACATTAAAACCATGTCAAAATAGCCACCAGCATTATGCTACTTAACCTACTTAGCAACAGTCAAATAACTGTCTTCATCTACGTCATCTTGGCGAGCAACAAAGCACGCAATTATATCTACCACATCACGTTAGGCTAACGAGCATGTTAGCCCCAATTAGAGTCTTGTGTATTAACCTGCATTTGTGTCACAGAAGTAACCATTGGTTTCTGTAGAAGATAATTAACCGGCAACGTCTGAAAAACCCAGAAGGCTGTTTTAAAAAACACTGAGCACTGTTTTGACAGTATTTCCAGACTCCCCGAAGACTCTTCTAACCATCTGGAGGGGGAAAAAAACGTCTCCTGCACCATAAAAAAGATTTTTAACTGGTTTCCCAAATTGTGGCTCTGTTTCCTATCCAGGTAGCAGACTGGCTGCCATCTATGTTTTGATAAAGGAAGAGAGGGGAATCTTGGGAAACAGGTTAAAAATCTTTCTTATGATTCAGCAGGAGAATTTGTTTTTTTCATCCAGATGGTAAGAAGAGTCTTTGGGGAGTCTGGAAATACCTTCAGAACTGCAGCAAAGTTTTTTTTAAAAACCTTCTGGGTTGTTCAGTTATCTTTTAGAGAAACCAGCGGTTACTTCTGTGGCACAAACTGGACCTAACTAGCATGTTAACACCATGTGAGCTAACAAATATTCTAATACTGTGCTTAGCTAACCAGCATATTGCCTGAACGAATGAGAACAGTCCATCAACAGTCTTGCAGACCTTCACAACACACCCACCTGACCTCTAACCCTGAACCATCTCACCACTCATGCCTAAACCTAACCAAGTGGGTGTGTCGTGTAGATACTGTCAGTCCACAGGTAGACATACATAGAGAGAAGACTTGTACTAAACAACAAACAGCATGCTAAGCTAACTAGCAAACCAACAGCATACCTTGTTAATCAGGATACTGCTGAAATTTCTATATAACCAAACATTCTTCTACAGCTACTCAACCATCTACAATGCATACACCTCTTAATGGCTTGATTCACCAGGAGGCTCTGCGTTGTGTTCCTAAACTTATCATGGCCACTCTAGTTAGTAGGGCTGGGTATCGGTACTCGATACCTTTAAGGTATCGACTGAAATAAATCAATACCAAGTAGTATTGAAACGTCTCTCCTCAAGAGACACCTACAATCGTTTCTTTTTTGCACCCACAGCTAGAAAAACATGACTATTTGTATGGACTTGGATTTAATGCGATTGGCCCACTGCCACAGCAGCTACAACCCGTCTGTAGTGGCAGTGAATTTGATGATAGGTATCGAATGAAGTACTCAATTGGTATCGGTATCATTTTAAGGGTACTTGGATTGATACTAGTGTTGTACTTTTTTTACACGATATCCAGCCTGTGATTAGTGGGATTAGTGATCCCACCAAAATCCTGATCATTTTATCACATCACAACATCCACATTATAACCAGTACACCAGACCAGGAGTTAACTGGTCAGAGTATATTTGTCACCATGGACGACAAGAGGTTAATCTCGGAAGGCGAAAATCACATTTTATGATACCACTGCTGCCATGACTGCCCTGGTCCCCAGCTTACTGTGCAGGTGGAGGGGCAGCTCTCCTCTCTCTTGTGCTGCCAGAGCAAAATGCTCTGCTGCTGAAACACTCCCCGGTGAGGTATGGCACCATGAGGATAACGGAACAAAGGAGCATCGTCGCTGGAACATGATGCAGCCGTGCCCGGTGGAATCAAAGCGTAACACCACAATCAAACACTATGTCAGGCTCAATCTTCCAAACAAGCTGACCAAACCTCTTCAGATATCTCACCATACACCATACATTTCTGTCTTAAGCATCTTTACTTTACTATATATATATAGAAGCCCAGTAAAGCGAAGTAATCATACCTTTTCTCCTCTCTGGATGTATGGGACTGGAAGATTGTTGACACGATGCCCAGTACAGTATGCTGCAATCTGTTGTGATTGAGAAATAAAGACAACTATATTACTCAAATGGAGTGAATGAGCACAATAGAGCTGGCTGAATAGGACCACACCAACATGTTAAGTGGGTGCTGTCAACTTTTTTCTCTGACTGAGTCATTCATCAGTGGAAAGATGAACCGAGGGCAAGCTGCTATAAATCTTGGATGAACCTGAGTGCTAGCTGTCCATTTAAATGTTAGTCATTTTTCAGCGGGCCTCTGTCACACTGTTATAGTGATACTTCACAGCAGAGACACAGTGCAGTGAAAACAATGCTGACACTACAGATGATATGTCACCACAATGTAACAGTTATTTAGTGAAGACTGAAATTACATTGTCATATAACTGTATGTAAACTGGCAGTCATGTGGTAGGTCACAGAAACACCTTATTACTTAGGTCTTTTACAGTTTTCCTTTGTTCAATTTAAAGGCTCAGCTCGCTCACACAGGCCTTTTCGGTTATTTTATGTGAAGCTATGCTGGGACTTACATGATGTCACCAAACTCTCATAAGGTTATAATATCAGTGTACCCACCTCAACGGGTGCACCACAACTAAAACGAGAACTAGGGAGATGCAAATCAAATGCAATCCTCACAGTCCTGACATCTAATCACGCAACATAAGTTAGAACACCTGCATGGACAACAGCTTTGAGTTAACTTTAATGTTGAAATAGACAACTTTCTTTTTTTGCTTTAACTTATCTCTATGTAGGGTTCGATCTCCCAGGAAAATGAAGGCTGGACTTCCGGCACAAAGGAAGTCCATCAACTAATGTGCAACCAAAGGAAGAGGATAGTACTTTTGATTTCCCTGATAACTGTACGTAACTATATGTTATGATAATGTTAGGTGGACAACCGCTTTCTGTTGTCTTATTGCTGTTCTAAGCAGTTCTGACACTGTGTATATCTATTAACACTTCCTTTTAGTTGTAATGAGTATATGACCAGAATAAACAGTTTTTGCCTGTTCTCAAATTCAATATAAAATCATGACAACTTCAATTAACCTCTTCAGTGAACATCTCTTCCCTAACTTATTTTCAAGGTGGTCATTTCTTCACAGAGCTACACTGCGGACATGGAAAAGCGGTCCAAGTTGTCTTTGCGACAGCGGCACAAACAATAACACTACTTTGAAACACTCGAGAGTGGGGAGCTGGAAAGTTGTCAACTTCCACTTTAATGTCAGCACTTATGATTCAATCCTTTGTTTATAGCATAATGGCAGCAGTCATGTAATCATCAATGATATCATTCTGCGCTCTCTTGGTATTAAATACAGAGCGCTCAATTGTGTGGTTTAGGATTTTGACTTTCAATTATTTTTATCATTTATTGATTGCTTGATGCTATTAATCAAGAAAAAAAACATAAAGTTCCAGGAGCCTAACATGATATCTTCACTGCTTATTTTGTCTCACACAATTTTACAATGGTATGAAACAGAAAACCCAACAAATCCGTACATTTAATAAACTGTAATATGTAAGTAGAAGAAAATCAATAAAGAATAAACCAATGTTGTGTCTGGTAATCAAGTAAACTAGCAGCACATGTTATGAAGCTTTTCTTGTAAAAGGACAGCAGCACACTGTTGGACATTCTTCTTTACTCTGACTTTCCTTTTTTTTTGCTCAGCACCAGTTTTGTAGAGAGTTTGGTGAGGATGTGCATATGCTTCTTCTCTCATTATTTTTGTACAGCAAATTCCCTTATGGACCTTGCAGATGGTGCTAGCAATAGTTGGTGGGTGATTTCTGATGCAAAAGCAAAAGCCAGCAAAAAAACCCACACACACACACATGCTGCTATCTAGTGCAATAAACCTACAAACAAATTATCATAAGACTAGACTAATTTTCCTATCCTGTTTTTTTTAACTGCACTACAGAGTTAACAGGACAGACTTCTGAGAAGAGAGCACCCTCTTGTACTTTGATCCCCGGCCTCATCATGCAGTGAGTGCCGGTGTGAAGAATAACTCCTAACACACATCAGTCATTCCTCAGTCACTGTAAGTGGATTTAAGTCAGAGACAGACAACAGCATTGTTGTGCATACCAGCCACCAACATATCACACACCTACCTGAGCGCATGGCACAAATATTAAGCGGGCACTGACATGTCAATAGCGGCGGTTACACACACACACACACACACTTTTTTTCCCATTCTGATTGATTGTTTATGTGCTTTGACGCATTTAATTGGAACAGCTGTGTGACAGGCGCGAGAGTGATGAACACATCAAAACTGGAGACTCAGCAGCCGTACATTTCTCCACTCTCTGTCTCTGCTGAGATTGTCACTACAGTGAGAATAGCTGCTTAATTCAATCTACTTTAAGTGAACTGTTCAGGATAGGCTAACCCACTGTCATTAACTCCCTTCACCTTAATCAGAAGGTGGCGAGCAGGTCACAGGAATCTGGCTCAGGTTCCTACCTAAACTGTACACACACTGCAATGCTACAATCACAGCTGTTAACTTCATACTCAGTCACACACACACACATACTTTCTCCCTCTATACCATCACCTAATATAACCTCTGCATGGGGCAAACATACGTAGAAAGACTATACTTATTACAACCAGTGAGAATAGATCAGATTAAGCGTTTATTAGTTATTATAGGTGCTAATATTTTCCTATTGAACAGATTATGTAAGGTTTATACTGCCCTTCTCCTTCCACTCATGCCAGATAAAGCCAATCTATTCTGATTGACGTGGTTACATGAGGCATTTTTATTCTGATTAGGCTATTATTCTGATTATTAGTGGAATATTAGGCTCGATGTTAACTAATGATACGCCCTCTCTGCTGCGTCATACTGGTGCTTGATTGCATTATCTGTTAAAAAGATATATATAAAAAAAACACATACCCTATTTTTGTTCTCCTCTTGCATCCATATCTAACTTTTTTCAGGGGTCAGAGTATATTTTGGTGGCGGTAGGATCTTTAGTACTTTATAAAGAAGAGGGTGTTTTAGTAGTTTGTTGGGTTTAGAAGTCACAAACCTTGAGATTACAACCCTATCCTGTCAAGAGACCCCAGCAGCATGACTGTAATAGGTGTTGTATGTAAGGTTTTCTGGTTCCCCAGCAGTTTGTAATGCTCAGTGTGTTACCGTTACATTCAAATCACAGAGCTGAGCATCAGAGTCTCTGAAAAACCCAGAAGGTTGTTGAACAACAACTTACCGCTGTTTCCAAAATCCTCAAACACTTCGAACCATCTGGATGAAAAAATACTCTCTTGATAATACAATGAAAAGAAAGATGCTTTCACCTGTTTATCAAGCTGGTCTCTAATCCAAACAAAGATGGTAACCAAAGATCACAAATTTACATGCTCTTCTTGTTCAATAAAAGAAAATGATGATTATATTCTGGAAATAACTTTAGGAAAGTGGTACATTTTGCTAGATAACTTTCTGGATTTTCTGGCCAACGGATATTTATTTTTCCGGAAAACTGGATGCTTAATTCTGGGATTTAAAATGTAACGGACACAAAAATATGAAAGGTATGAGAGCCACATAAATGGGCCTCATGTGGTCCTTAATAATCAAGAGTTAGCAAGAAAAACCTGATGTTGTAAATTAGATTTTTTTCTGTTTTCTTTATTCAATACATGCTGAATTAGTTTTGCCTTTTGTACCTGGAGCACTTTATGGCCACATTCTCACAGGTGACACTTCCTACTCTAATCCTACGTGTTGCGAGTCTCCGCAACTGCTGCTGTTCCTTCCAGAAAAAAAAGGACATCATCATTAAAATATGCCAAGAATCACAAACAGTAGAAACAACTTGACTAAACCTACCAGGGGGGTCTGAGCTCAAAGGCAGCTGAGGCGCTCGTCTTTTAACATCATCAATGCTGTCAAACGAGTTCCTTTTAACCAGAGAGTTTAAAGACAGTTCCGTTTAATGTCGCCCGAGTCAAGAAATAAATGTGTCGGTACGACGCAGATATATTCGGTTTGATGGCGGCGCTCTCAGGGGACCTGCTGTTATTGATTTGAAATTCATATCTGAGTCAAAGTTTGAATTCAGTCTTTTAGTGAGACTTATGTTTTTTCCCCCGTTTGCTACGTTTTATGGAAGAAAACAATATCTACACTCTTTTGTCACTCAAAGAGGAAGGCCATGTTAAAGCCTTTTACAGCAGTTAGTCATTTGGGTGTGACTGTGACCCGTGTTTCATTTCTGGGAGGAAAACAGGATAGGGTGTCTTCAGTGTTGGGTATAAACAGATAAGAAAAAAACCACACACTTTAAATGTCTTTAAAAATGAAAAGTCATGTCTATGTTCACTATATGAGTAAACACTGCCCTCCATCATTAAATACTAATAAACAAGGCTGGAGTACGCCACCTTACCTAAAAACTAATGGGATTTGATTGGTTTAATGTACTTGGGAGTGTTGACATGTGGTTTTCTTTTCTGAGACATTCAACATTTAACCATTTATCTCTAGGAGGAATTAAGTCCCATCATTATGGACTGTCCTCCACCTCTTGTTGCACATTAAGTGGGCATGGTACATGTATATTAAGGGTCTGCTCAGGCTTGTTGACATGCAAATGAATGAAAATGACTCTTATAGGATGACGCTATACCCTGATACCACTTAGATAATATATTTACTACCAATTTCATAGAAATTAAATGTGTCATACAATAGAAAACATTACCTGCAAGGTTGTTAGTGAAAAGTCTATGTTTGGGCGGAGCCAGGTTTGACCTCTTTGTGCATTTATGTGTCACAAATCAAGGCAGGGATGATTTCCTGCTTTGTCTTTACTTCCAAATGTGGAAGCCTTTTTTGTCCTAACCCAGGCTCAGAGTATATACAGGCCTGCTCTGTCATGTTAAGTTAGTCTACAGCTGCTTTAAGGGTAACAGTAGGCCTAACTCACAACACTTATCATTAATTCTGTCACTATGGACTTATAAGTGTTGACACAATGAATGACTTTGTCGTTTTAAAAGCTTCAAAAACACAAGGTAACAGCTTCAGGTCATGAATTACACTTTTAAGTAGCTTTTTTTCCCTTTTTTTAAAAATAAAACCACTTAAACAACGTGGCGAATCTGTGCTAAACAAGTGAGTAGGCTAACATTGTATAGAGACTAGCACACGGTTATTTAGCTCACCGTTAACACTGTAACGGAACACGTCGGTTAACCGGACTGCTAGGTAAACTTGAGCGACATATTTTCTGAGCACAGGGGCTCTCATGTTTCTCCGGTGACAGTCTCTCTTCCGCATTGCTCAGCAGCAGACCACTTGGCTAAAAACAGAAACACCAGAGACGCCCAAAGTCCCTTAACTGACGGCTCACACCGTCTTAATATTCTCAATGCGTGACTACGCCAAGTTGAGGACAACCTAGCGACAAGTTAGCTTAAGTTAGGTTATCCTCATGTAACGTTTCTAACTATTACACGCCAAGTATACCACCGGAGTCCACGCCCTCTCTGTGAACTCCGTCCGAGCTACAGTAAAAAAAAAAAAAAAAAATCATATTATAGCTTAGCAAGGCCGAAACAAATGGAGGACGAGCCTCCACTTCAACAATATAGGGTTATCTATCAGTCAACTGCTAATGCTACACCAGGTTTAGTCACAGCAGATACTAGCGGATAAGGTGTAAAGTGTACCAAAAAAAGAGTGCTCGATAGCTTCGCTTACCTCGCTTTCTAGGAAACACAAGAGAGAGAGGTTGAAATCCCACCTAAAAAAAAGTGAAACTTCTTGATCCAAATTCTGGGAGAGTTGTGGGTAGTGACGTCACGCTGTGAAATTCCAGCCGTCTGAGTGAGTGGAGAGGTTTGCCCATGTAAGGCAGCAGGCCAGCGGTGCACCCAGCCAAAACATCCCGCTCCCACTGCCTGCTTGTGTTTGTGCAAGGATGTATGCACAAGAAAAATGTATGGTGAAATGTCATGTCGTTCTGTTTTTGTATAAAGATTTTTTTTAAAGGGCGTAGGTGTGATTTTAACTTTTCTAAATTTCTTTTAATAACTGTGTGTTTCTCTCTATCAACCCCTTCTCTCTCATAGTCACACACACACATATACACACATAAAGAGCCTGACTCTGCAGAATGTTTACTCAATGAGTATCTGCTGACTTGCCTACATTTGATTTGACTGATACACTACCAAGAATAGTATTTAAAATAACATAACCTATCACCCCTAAACAAGTTTTACGTTATACTGATTGGCTGCTGTTGGGTGGAGACTTTGTAACTCCATACTTTGTTTTGGACATACTAGGTTTCCGACAATGACCATAATCATCAACATAAAAAGAATGAGTTAAGCCTTGTGTCATATCTCTGTAGAGCCCCCACAAAAAAAGAAACATACACTTATTTTCTCCCATTATTGAGGGCCCTTTTCTGCTCAAGGGTGCCTGGTCACTTGCCCAGATGTGTGGTAGATCCGGCCATGATTCCATTAATAGACTACTTATCTATAATCCTGATCCTGTAAAAATACATGTATAGAAAGTTGTAGGTAATGAGCTCCTCTGTAACCAGTTGAGATTTTGTCCTCTCAGTTTGTGGATCTGACTAGCACAACTCAAGAATTGCATAACAGAGCCACAGTGATGCTCACACCTTTAAATCAACTCACACTCAAACTTACATTTGTATTATTTTTCATTCAAATCTTGAACTTATGGCTAGATCGTTCACTGATATCAGAACTCACCTGAGAGCCTCTGCTCACCTCTCTGTGTGTCTCTGTGCTGCTCAGGCTGCTGCGGACAGGATTTTCATAATTAAATGATGCCTGACAGTCACAAACAGTTCACTTGTGTCAAGGAATGTTCCTAGTTAGAGTTATTGTCCCTTCAGGTCAACAATAGCTTTATATTTTATCAATAACCTCAACAGTGGCATCTGCATGTACTCCTTGTCAGCAGACTCCATGGCAACCAAAGCATCTATCTGACTAGAGAGAAGAGAACATAAGGTAGATAAGGTAGAGAGCAGTTGTCTCAGGGTCATGGGCAAAGTTCTTTTCTTTCTGGGTGAAGAGTGGTATGAGTTAGGTATAATTTCTGTACTTTTATAATAATAACTTCTTCCCATTTAAGTTGCTGAGAAATAGAAATGACTTAATTGGGTGATATTTGCAACAGTGTGCCAGTCATCCCTTCTTCCAGAACAACCTCAGATTTTGGAGTGTCATTACACTGCTCACCTGTAACATGTGATAACACTCTCAAGTCTCCTCAATATTGAGCTTTAATAAATACTTCTGCTTAAGACATCTTCAGTCTCTGAGAGATCTCCTGACTTCAGCTCAGACAAACAGTGGCTAATTAGCTTGTATGTAGTGACACATGTGCAATAATAACTCTGCTCTTGATCCACTCGTGGAAAAGGGCAGAGATGGCATTAACTAGTAAATATTTCTCCCACTAATTTCAAAGATGAATGTTTGGATTGTTTACAGAACATTCTTAATAATTAAGCTTCTCTGTTACTGACACTTTGTTTCTTCTTGAAAATAAGTACCAGATGTCTTCATTTGCTTTTGGGAGGAATTTTCCACCAAGACTAATATAGTTGTTTAATTAAACAGCATGTCTGAGCAACAATTACAAATTAGGAAACAACACCTGACATTAAATAGAATATGAAATGATCGTTGACATTTTTTAATTCTGTGACACTTGGAGGTTTTAAACTATGAATATTAACCGCTTTAGGTTCAAGATGCAAGTCAACAATGTGTACAGATTGAAATTCAGGGTTCTCAGATCATCAAATCAAGTATCCCCCACATCCTGTTGCAGGAGTGACCATTGAAGGGTGAAATTTGGGATAGGGGAGCTGTGGTGGGAGTGGTCATATGACCACAGTGGGCGTTGCCCCTAGTACATTACATTCAATGTCATCGTCAAAACTCATAGCTAAGATTTATTTCTTCATGAAGTCAACTGTCTGTCATTAGGAAAAGAAACTCAATGACTGTGTTGTATGTAACAGTGTGTAAATCATTATATGTTACAGGAAATTAATTTAATCAGGGCGGTGCTAATCATATCTAGTTATTTTTCATTTTTATCAAAAAGCTGCCACATCCATAAATCATGTAGACTATAGACTGTCTGTGGGTAACACCAAAACAATGTGCAACAATGATCCATATATAATGTTTTATGAAGCCAAAACTTATCAAATCTCGGATGTAGTCTAATTTTCTGGACAAACAGAACAGGATTTGGGATTTGGGACAACCGCAAGTAATTCTGGACTGTCCTGAAATTTTTGGGACACCTCCCCTATCCTGCTTTTCTAATCTTTTTCATAACAGCATGCATAATTGTTTGCAGGAAACACAAAACCTGGCAACTCTGCAGAGATCTCATCGTTACCAATACATGGAGTTAAAGAAGAGTTATAGATAATATAAATATATAGTTATAGTTTATATATAGTTATATAGTATAGATATATAGTTATAGTTTTAGATCAATACAAATATTTGTAGGGACCTTCTGTTGCAATATAACTTACTGGTGATTGTGTTCTTGCACCAGTGTCCTGGAAAATATTTAACTCTTAAAAAAAGCACAGTATTCCATCTTAAAGAGAACTGGGACCATGTTTTCAAAGCTGACTTGTGTTGTTCTTTATGCTATGTTTGACTTGTATCATCACCTTTTATATTCCGGTGCTATTTTTTTTTTTTTAAAGGAGGTGACACTTTTTTCCTCCACAGCATCCTGCTAAAATCACCAGCTCCGGCCGTGGTAATTGGACAAGGAAATTGCGAGGTGCTGTCTATAAAGGAAGCAGCTCTGCAAGTGTTTCGGCGCTAACATTGAGCAGTCATCCGATGAAGTGTGAACTGGCACATGTTGTAAGTTGAACAGATTCAAATTCAAACATTACGTGTTTCACGCTGCAGTGCTCCCATGCACTGTCATGCTCTGTCTATCTTCTGGAACCATGAGAAAAAGAGGGTGCTCGCTCGTGTCTCTGCTTTAACTATTGAAATGTTACTCCCATATTAAAGAACGGGACTGAATAACAGACAATAGTGAAGCTGTCCCTTGCTTAAATGTGAGCCAAGCAGGAAATATGCATGTTAACACAAGGGGATCAGTTAGTACAAAGTACTGGCTACTGTGCCACTGGGACTTCAAAAAATAATATTTCTGACTGTTCATGACATCGTGCTGCCTCTGTACATATCAAATAGCTCTGGGATAAAATGTCAAAGTAAACAAGTGGCCGGATGTGATTCATTGGCTCTTTGGTCTGTATATTCATTGGTTTCAGTCATATTCCATCTAGTTATGCTCTGCAAGCTTCATTGTGCATGCATACATGTGAAAAAGGTCTTCATGCTTGTGCTCTTACTGTCACATAGTCCACAGTGCATTTGTGCAAGTGAAATTTATTTCCATGGGAATGAAAGGTATGAGGTGAAATTAAAAAGTGTTTGGACAGTGTCTTCACTCCCTTTTATAAATGGAAAAACACTCATTTAAGAGGATGAACAGCAGGTGGTTGGCTTTAATGAAAGGTTTGATAACCATAGTGATAAACATATTTTTAGTCACCTACAGACTGACTTACTTTTATCAGTATTTATCAGGTTTCATAGTCAAAATTGTCCTCATCATAGCCTCGAAACAGTTTTCTGACATAAATAATTACTTTAAAAGTAACTTTTTACACCAGATTATAAACTGTGCCCTAGTTCCACACAATATATCAATGTTATACAGTATGAACTATGAAATAATTGTCATGGTAAGTTTTGCAGTTAGTATACAGGGGAAATGGATACTTGTTTTATTCTAACAGGATATGAAACATTAGCTGCTTCTTCAATCAAATCACTATCAATCAAATTGTGACCTTATAATGTAATTTAATGAAGAAAGAGCAAGACATTTTCTCAAAGATTTAAAGCAGCATTCATTTTTTTTTTTAACTTTTCTTTTCTTTTTGTTCCCTTTGGGCCACTTGGGGCTAATTAATGGAACAAACTGCATAACAAATTTCATATTTACCCAAACAGCAGACACAGAGCAACACAAGTATTTATGTGGAGTTATGTCTCCGGACAAGTGATGAATCCTCTCTGTTTTGGTCTCTAACAAAGCTCGAAAAAAACATGTGGTTGTTTAGAGCTGTATGCTACAGTATGTTCTACTCAGTAACTTGGTGTAAAGCAGGTAGCATACAGTGGGTTTCTCAGTGGTTTTTCTCTGAAAACAGTTTCCTGCTACGGATAGAGGCGAGGTTGCTGAGAGCGGCGAAAGTAATCCAAAACAGTAAGGTGGTGGGAGCGCAAACCAAAACAACAACCCAACAGATATTAGAGTGCTCCATAGAGACAGCCAGATCTGCAGAGTTAGGCAATAATTCTTTGTAGGTTTGTTGCTACAAGTAACATCTTTCAAAACACAGTTTTTGGATACATTTTTAACATTAAAAAAATATTGATTACTGAAGCTGTTATCCTTTTGTTTTTTGTATGTTTTTTTATGCTGTCCACAATTATTTTCCTTTTATGCAGTTTTTTGCAGTAGCTGCTCCATTTCCTTTGTGCATTTTTAAGTATACATACTGTCTGTTTTGATTATACTCAATTTTGACACTTTTAGTGTGAACCTGCCAAAAGTTAGTAAGTTATATGGAATAGGGACACTGGGTGTACAGGTGTAACTTGTAACATTATCCATGGCTCTGCTCCATATGCATGTTCACATTACAGGCTTAAAGGTGCAGTGTGTAGAATTTAATGGTGTCTAGTAGAACAGACTTGTCAGAAATGGAATATAATATTCATAAGCATGTTTTAACTAATGTATGATCACCTGATATGTATAATAAATAAGAATCATTGTGTTTTTGTTACCTTAAAATTAGTTGGTTGTAATCTGCAACCTCACACAATTCCAATTTGAGGTCGTAAACTGTCATGAACGTGTTGATTTAACTGAAACGTGAGCCACACGTGTACAACTAGAATTAAAAACAATAACGTCATCTGTCATCTGTCATCATTCAGTTACAGCAAGTTCCCTCCAGTTTGGATTGATTTAAAGCTTCATAAATGTCCAACAAATTTGAAACTTCCTCGTCTCCCCATTGACCCCCGTTGCTCATGTTTAGATATACCAAGCTATGAGGTGGCAGCACTTTGTGATGATGATGAAATGCGGATACACAGATTAAAGTGAGACATTATGAAAACCGCAGGGATCCCGATCCAACTGTACCGACAACTGTTGCAGAGCCAGAAATCAGATATGAATCAGATCTTGGCCCACATGTACGAATGGCCCAGATTACTTGAAGGCAAAATCACATTCCCATTACATGGGAACATAACTCAAATTCCACACATATAATTAAAGTTATTAATTACAGAATTACCTGAGCTTCTCCTGCAATGACATGCCTGATGTGAAAAAGGCCTAAAGTGACAGCTATCTAAAACACCATCAATCAATAATTTATGACTGAAGGCATAGCACATTTTTGGCGAAATGCGCTATTCATTTGAGCAATACTCGAACAAATTCTAGTTTGTAATGACTGAGCGCTTGTGTGGACTTGTTATGCATGGCTTCACTTGATTTGGAGTTGTTATGCCACTTTTATCAGAGCTCAACTGCTTCTGATGTTCGACGCGAGCGAGCTCCTATCAGATGTGGGACAAAGCTTTCGCCTCATGTGCGATTCGCCCTGACCTCAGTGATCTTTGCCATGCAAACGAGACAATTAGTTTGCATGTGCGTGATTTCATGCAAAAATGATAACTGCTTTTTCACCTCCGATTCTGTTTTCGCAGTTGTATCATGGTGTTGTCATTCACAATACTGACATTGTATGTCGTGTGCGCGCACGTGCCAACACATTCAGATACAGTTGATTGTATCTTTTATAAAAAATGATCTAATGGGATGAGTGATACAATTACTCACTAGTTTCTATGAGCTGCTTTAATAAAAATATTTACAAGTCATTCTTTATAGAGGCCAAATGTAAAACAGAATCATTCTCTCTGAGTCTTATCTTTCCACTGGTAATTCTTACTTTACTGCAACTGATTACATTGTGCTCCAAGCAGTTGAATATACTTTTTTTTTCTCACCGCGCATGAAGAAAGCATAAACAGCACTTGCAGATCGAGCACGCTGATAAAAACCAAACGATTTGAGCTATTTTAGTGTCTTACCCGTGCATCCCCTCATCTCCAAGTTCCAGGGCACACTGAAAAAGGTAATCTCATTTGTAATGTGTGACAGCTTATTTGCAAGTGTGTACACTGGCAATTTTTTTAATGGGCCCGCCAGTGATTCTTCTTCCACTCTTAAAGCTGATTTCAAAAAGACACCCTGGAACAGTTTAGGCGACACATGCCATCGCCTGTGAACTCAAGTTATCAATCAAGCACCAATTAGCATGCTCAGTTAGAGGAAATCAAGGGGCTCTTTGATGTTCGGCAGTTGGGGAGTGTAGTTACACGTCATTGATATGATGGGTTTCAATTTTATCCTCACTGTACCACGACATATGAAAAGAAATATGCTCACAGGGTCCACCACAGCAGATAATTCACACTGGAGATGTGTTTGATGTTTGGTCTAACTTTGTCATGTTGTTTAACTTTCCTCATTTTAAGTGCTGACAATAAATATAGCACGTAAAGAAGGGAAAACAACCTCATTTGTCATATTTTAGTGTTTCAATTGTTCCAGCATCGGATATCCGGTTTTATTTGCTGGTTGTAACACCGTCTTCTCCCCCCCCCCACACCACTTCCTCTGAAGTAGGTAAACCTCAAATGCAGCAGCTGCACAGAGGATGAGTACTTCCTTACAAAAGTGAGGGTGAAAGCGCATGTTTTGCATTTAGATGCTGAATAAGAAGAAAATGAGAAACCAATTGTTATCTAAATGCAGCTCTCTCTTGGCTTAAAAAAAAAAGGCCCGGCTTTCAGGAAACGACGGCTGGTGTTGACAGTGTTTAAGATGATGCGGGTTACACCCTGACGTGTCCAACCAAGATGAGCCGAATGATGCTTTTAAGTTGCAGGTAACGTCCATTATAACTTGGTCGGTCGACAGGCGAGTCCAGGTGCTTTTGCACAAAAACAACACCAGGATCTTTGCAGGGGGAAAAAACCCCAAAAACAACAAATGTGTCTGGGATCTATGTATGCTCTGTTAATTAGAGCTGAGATAGTAGAGATTAGTCTTCAAGCACAACCATATTACAGAGAGTCATGCCAAATAAGGAAAAACAAAAGTAGGAGACAGGCAGACTCACTACAAAAACAATGTCCCAAAGCTACTAATCAAACAACTCCCGATCTAGATCTAGACCTCAGATTACACTAATGAATTCTAATTCTTATGTTTTAGCATGTAAATATGTATTAAAATGGTAGACAGAGACAATCCCTGCCTACAGCATAAATATGATCCGTACTCGTGAGCTTCATGCTGCACCTTTGAAGCGTTTTTAATGCAGCAGGATTTTGTGGTTGTATCCTGAAATCATTTTTTTAGGGAGGGGGGTAGGTTGCCATTTAAGATTTAACATGGCATTTCTTTTTTTCAATGAACATGATCAACTTTCTTACCTCTGAGGAGAATAGATTTGACAGGCTCTGTTCTTCAGCAATAACAGATCAGACTGGTCTGATACTGGTCTATACAGCGTGATAAACACCAACTAAAGCTAAAAATGAACCCTATCTGTCCTCTTTAAAATGCAAACGTATGGATTTTTCAGTTGTAAAAGTATTTACTGTAAGCCTGTAGGCTAAGTAGGCGCAATATTTCAAAGTGTCATGCAGAGATAAATGCTGGTAATAATAAAGCTGGCAAACTGGCTCAGTAGTCTTCGTTATACAATGATAGTATATTGTAGAAGTTTCTTGATGTTAGCCACCATAAACTGCTGGTCACTCAAAAACCCTAACCCTAACCCCCAGAGTGTATAGCTTTGAGTAAAGGTGAGTTTTACTGCTTATGAATTCAATGTTAAATTTTTAAGAGGACAATTGTGTTATTTTTTTCTTTCTTATTGTGATATCTGCCTCCCAAGGACTCACAATACTGTTGAGTATTTTTAAATATCTATTTTATTAGAAGAGGTGCGTATGTTTCAAGCCCAAACTGGTTCTTCTTCAGCTGCAGAGGTTAAGTATCATCTGTACCTAACAGATACAATGTACAATAGGTACACAGAGAAAGAAAGGCACATAGAGGAAAGAGTTGTACATCTTTTAAAGGAAGATGTTCAAAGTAACAATTGGCAACCTATTTCAATGAATCAGTAAGTTCCTGAAGGTTGTTTTTTTTTTTTTAAACTGAGGATGTAGACATACTGAGGGCTTTCTTGTCTATCCCTGTACAAGCTATAAGGACAATGAGCAGAAGAGCATCTTTGGACCATGACCATGGTGACTGTGTGCACTCCTGTGCAGTGAAACAACATAAGAGGGAGACATTCCTAAAAGGGCATGACGCTAAACTGCACTCAACATACAAAGACGCAGATGATAAATTCCTGCCTGCAAATATGAACAAGAATTGAATCAGAAGTTCAGTCTCACTATTAGATTATCGCTTACTTTACATACACTGTAAAAAATGTAAACAGCAAAACCGTAACCATCTTTACAGAAACTGAAAAAAAAAAAACTGTTAAAATTGTATAAACTTACATTTTAATCCAGTAAATTCAACATTGGATTTCTGCTGAATTAGCATGACCATTATGTTATTAAACCAATTTACATCAAAAATCCATATTGCTTATCCTCTAAAGGGTCACAGAGGGGCTGGAGTCAATCCCAGCTGTTATTGGGCGAGAGGCGGAGTACAACCTGGACAGGTCACCAGTTCATCACGGGGACTAGAGACATACATTCACACTCACACTCACAGGCAATTTAGAATGACCCATTAACCTAAGCTATAATCTGTGGGAGGGGTGCCACACAGAAGGGTGCCAGCCGGCTGGTGGATTTGAACCCTCTTGCTGTGAGGCGACTCTTTTCTGTAAATTCCTCTCAAAATCTACAAATAATGTTATTTTAACACTATCATGTTAAACTGCATTATATTGTTTTTTGTATTACGGTTTCCCTGCGTTTAAACTACAGTAATAGGTCATTTCTACAAATAAATGTTTTTAAAAAAACAAACATATTCTTTCTTTTAAATTAACAGTTATGTTTGTATGTTTGTATTTCCATTTACAGGTTTTTGATGTCATCATTTTACAGCATTTCAGTGTTAATTCTATGGACATTTTTTACAGTGTAGAAGGAGATACTCTAGGAAAATTAATTTACCAAAGTATTTACATGGTGCTTCTGTTTATGTATCATTTCTAGTTGTTCTAGTCTAGTAGAAAACCTGAAAAATTAGACTTTTTTCCCCCTAGCTACAAACATAAATTATTCATACACTGTTTGTTTACAACTAAAGAATTGCAGAGCTGGAAATACACAAAATCAAGTCATTTGCACATAATTGAAGGAAATCATTGAGTTTGAAAAGGTTTGAGTGTCAATGAGATACAAACACCTCATTTTATAGACGTATATTTTATAACTATATCCAAATACCTTTTATTAGTGCCATTACTCTTGAAACCAAAGTCAACATTTGTAGTTTCCCTGATGTTTGGAGGGTCGTGTACATGCAGGGTTTCATTCCAGTCCAGCATTACCGCAGCTGATTTAACAGATCAGCACACTTTAAAGAGATGAGAGGAGTAGGCTAGTACCGCATGCCCACACAGACTTCTGTCAAGGACAAATCAACTGAATGGAAAAATCAACGACACAAGTTTTCACAGCACGTTTCACAACATAAACACTACATAAAGTATGCATTGATGAAAAGGTCATTCAGCCACTATATTGCTGGGATGTCACTTGTGTTTCTGTCAGCAAACTCAAGCTACGTGGATCTTTGCCGACTTTCCGACTTGAATGACCGTTCCAATGCACTTTTCAGTGTCGGGGGTCGTCTTCAGGAAGGGTGATTGGCAAGTCACAAAAACAGCTCTGCAATATATTTAATACAGCGGTACTCAGGAAGGCCAGACAGATATCCCAAGATGTTTTTTACCCACAAAACACAAAGTTTGAGTTGCTCCCATCTGGCTGTCGATTCTGGTCACAGAAGGTGAGCAGGAACATATATAACAGGTCATTGATCCCTTATGCTATACAGGCACTGAATGTAAATTGAATGCACTACGAACTCAAGTTTGACACCTTCTAACAGATTTTAACTTATTACAATGGTTGCTGCTGTTTTCCTGCTCCTTTGCATAACTGTCAGTTGTTGTATGTTTTTAATGTCTTCATGATATGGTGTGTATTGTTTGTATTTTTTTATGTATTGGAGGAAGCCCAAGACAAATTTCCACTAAGGTGAACAATAAAGTCAATTCAATTCAGTACTTACTGTTGGCTATTTTTTGCTGAAATGCACCATGAGAATCGTAGTTAACTTCTACCGCAAAATCTTGACGTACACAGTTTTATACCTTTGTCTTTTTACTAAAGAAGCATTTTTTCATCTAATGAACAGGATTTTTACTTCCGGAACCAGGGGTGCCTGAAATAGCTCCTCCCACAAAGGAACTCCATTGCATAGCTTCTTTTAACTAGCATGTATAGCAACAATTCTCAGGGCAATTTTGCCATAGAAAACTCAAATGAGGTGGAGGACCTTTCTTCACTTGTTGATAATGACCTGGAAAATCCCGGAGGTACCAAGTTTAGGTTTAGTTTAGTTTATTTCAGTCATTAAATTCAAATACACATGTATGAATAAAGTAAATAATCCTTGTTCCTTGTCCTTCAAAATAACGAGAGTAAAAATAAATAAAGCCGTATCTGACGGAAAAGGTGTAGGCTGAAGCATTTGCTTATAACAACTACCCTTTTTACTCTTTTCAATAGGTCCCTATGTACATATACACATATTTCCTTACCAAAGGGCCAACAGGGGAGACGAGATGATACGGAACATGAGCTAGTGTTGGTTCTCATTAGCTTTGGCGCTGATGACGTCACGTACGGCTACTTTCAATTCAATTCATTACCAAAAATATTGGGAATTAGCTACTCTGACAACTTTGATTATATTATCAGTGCTGAAAGCAGGTGAGTATTCTGCTTTCCATACTTGGCACGGCAAGCACAGTTGGAAATTTTCAATGAACAAAAAATACTTCAGAGGAGCGGTGGCATAATTTAATTTGACTGACCTTGTAACTCAAAAAGAGACACACACACAATATGTGTTTTGTTGGAGAAATCACACATAATCTTATAAATGCATGTGGAGTTCCTCTTAAATAATGTTGTCCCTTGTATAGCTATATGACAAGCATATATGGCCAGTTTAAATTAATATTATGTGATTAACCAATATTTCTCCCTGCAGCTGTGTGCATAATAAAATCATACAGAACATACCATCTGAAACATGACCATTAACCTGACCTGTATACTAACACTTTTTTCCCTTTTTTTTTTTTTACTATGGGTTTGCTAAAGAAAAACAATCCTAGAATGATCCAAAATGAAGCCATCACTTCTGAATCATGATACTGTATGTAGCCTGTGTTTCTACCAGAAGTATATTTTCTCTTCACTCTATAAATGCCAGCCAATGCAAAGCACCAGATTAGGCACTTCTGACCTTTATTAGAGCTGATAGCAGTCGCCGTGGATACCCAGGGAGCTCCATGTTGGCACAACAAAGGCTAGTAGTGGAGTTAGATTACAGATCTATGTGATAGCAGGTAAAGTGAAAATGACAAGCAAGCACTATCCTCCACTGATGTGATAATTACCTGCAGTCTACTGCCTCAGAAAGGTTATTGTGCACACAAACGAGCTGCAAATGCTCCAGGAAACTGCAACAATGCAAAATAGCAGCTTTATATGGGACTTCAAATCAATAAATGTTGGGGAAAAAACTCAAGTGACGCACACCGACACACTTGATAGATTGGTAACGTAATCATCTGTAAATTCAGGCCGCATCGCCCCGTTTCTCACAAGTTTCCCGAGGGCTAAATTTTAATCAAATGGCTCATGTTTTTCTTGGAAAAAGATAGTAGGTGTTAAATTCATCTGCGGACAGTACGAGGTCACTGTTTGCAACTCCCAGACAATTTCTGCAAACCACGCCGATATGAATTACTGCCAGGCATGCTGCAGAGAGGGAGAGAGGACGCTGTGAATAGTTGATCTTATACTTCCAAGGGACAGGCCGAGCCAGAAATATGATGTCTGTCTGGACTTTAAAAACCAAAAATAAACACTTCATGAAATCAAATCAAGTTTGCATCTACAAGGTTGCAATGAAGAGGGAGGGGGAGAAAAAAAAGCCCCCTTTTAAAGAATTTGGTTGATCCCTCTTTTGTTAATTTGATGCAGGCCGAAATTACATCAGATGACAGCATAATCCAACATCATTATCAACATCAAAATGTGTTTGAGGCTGTTTGGCCCGGGGCCGACGGCAGCGCAGCTTCTGTAACGGGATGATATGGATTACACTTTGCAAACCGACCTTGCCCCCCTCTCGTTTTTTATGCCTGCCAGTCGAACACAGTGATGACCGCCTGCATCGCATTGCTGCCGAATAAAACCCAAATATCCCTCTGATGATTAAGGTCACTCATACGCTGCTCTACACAAGCCATCCTCTTATAAGCCTCACAGAGCAAAAGAGGGGGGGTCAACGACACGGGGTCCACTCAATCTTGATGTCTTTATTGTTATTTCTCTTTAGCAATGCCCAGGTTCTGTCTGCCTTAACTGCAGCTGCCAGACAGTAAGAGGACAATACAGTAATCAAAGTTTTCCTCCGAGGCACTGTGACCTGTTGTTGGTTTTCATTTGTGTGTCAGTTCACATGTTTAAGCTGCTTCATGAGAAGTTTATCCCTGGATCACAGGGATCTGAGGGCTCACAGGTCATTTGCCGTCAGTATCCCAAGAGCTCAGATTGTTAGGACTGCTTTATTCGGAAATATGATGGAAATGTGTTGGACTAATTTGGTTTTAGCAGGATTGGCTGACTATTAGTCCACTCATCCAATGGATTATCCCCGTGGTTGCGATGAACATACTGTACACAGACAGATCTGTCAAACAGCCATCTATATCTCATTTTTCTCTATAATGTGTATTCCTTCTTGTACTAGTGCACGCTCTGACATGTTCACGTCTTCTTCTCCCGTAATGATGACAGCACTTATAAGCAACCCAGCGCCTGGTGCTGACACAGTAAAAACCGTGCAGCGTGTAACGCCGTTAATAGCGAGAGCTTTGGGAGTTCTTAGCCGCTGAGGTGAGCTTATCTGCACAGACAGCATGTGTATTCATTTAATCTGAGTTCAACATCAGGTGTCAAGAATGATTACACACTGATACACTGCAATCTGCAAATTGCTTTTACATTAACACTATGGACTCATGTGCACAACATATTCTATGCGCTTGATTGCTTTGCAACCAAGAACAATAAAGATGAACTGGTTGCATGCAACTTTCTACTAATTATTTAATATTTGCACATGCTGTTTAAAAAAAAACCCCACTCATGTAAAAGTAATATAAGCATTCTTTTTCCCAAAATGTTGCTTCACTGTTTTCAGGATTTGCCTCCCTAATTTCCTCTCCAGCAGCCACAATACTGACCTTCCTATTGGCTGTGCCAGGTTGAAGTGACAGCTGGTGTGATGTAATAACACCCCCTCTACTAGACAAGTTATAAAGAGCAATATCTAGTTCCATGGATTGAGATAAGCTTAGGTAGATTAATGCTCCGGGACACTGAAATGTTTGTTGTATAAAAGCTCTGTTTATAAAACAATGTGTCATAGCTGTATATGAAAAACTCTGATCTGGCAGATGGCCTGAGCTCCAAGAGTTCTTCCACATTAGAGGCACTGCTAGTCTTTGGTTTGTGTTCCTGTGGCTTAATGGGATTTTAGACTCTTCATTCAAATGAATTATATATAGAAAAACTGGGATTATTTTACAGGCTGTTTAATCTCTTCTTTTTTTTCCCAAAAAAAACTGAGCCTGCCCCACGGTTTTAGCATTCGTGGAAAAGTGGAGCGACTGAGTGCTACAATCAATGAACGCTAGAGTGCAGGCGGCCTATCAGCTCAGAGAGCCAGAGATGCCCTGTGGACCGTTTCACTAACATGAAGCGTGCTCAGTCGACTTGACTCACTTCATCCCGGCTGCTGTGCCGCTTTTCCAGAAGCTTTCCCATCCTGCTCAACAACGACAGACAGAGGATTCACCACAGCTGCTCCGCCACTACGACACACAAATTCGGTGCCCTTTTGCACTGAAGACTGTTTCCTCCTTCCAGCTTTAGCTGCCACTCAGGGGGAGGCACTGGCACCAGTCAAATTTTTGCATCCTGGATCATCTAGCTACTTGCCAGAAAAAGAAATAAAACTCTGGTGAAAACAGTGAGGCGGCTTGTTTTTTCCGCTGTGCTCCGGAGCTTACCTTCGTCAGGTAGAAAAAGTTGATTGATCTCAGTGACTGGCAGCGCTGAAAAGACTTTTGGAGCCACTGCAGAGGCCCCTTCGCTTCCTGAACTGGGCTCACAGCTTTGAATTCAAGGTTCTGCACTACCGCTCGATTCCCACTACAGATCCCATCATGCCTCACTCCTTCCAGCAGAAAAAAGGTAAGACTTCTTTCGTCTGTTTCTCAACATCAGAGCAAGTTAAAATGACAATATATCAACTCAGCGATGGTAAAGATAAATGAATGTGGAGCAGAGAATTGTTGCAACACAGAAGGACTTCTTGGCAAACCTTAAATGAAATAAAAAGTTGAAATGAAAATAAAAATTTGGGAAAGTTTTTGCATCATTGTATTACACATGCTTGTCTTGTACTGTCATGTATAAGGACAACATTCTCAGGAAAGGTTATAAAGTGCATAATGTCAACTAATGATACATTTGTTTATTTCCAAGAATTATACTCCTATCCAAAAGCACTTTTTGTTAATGTTGATAATATTTGTTATGGTTTTCTACATTCTGTTGTATTACATTATGCTTCGGGGCGATGACCTGTATTAAAATGCAAACTGTGTGGAGAGACAAAGCAGCTGTATTATATGAAATTTTAATTGAGATAAGACAAATAAATCTGAACACATCAGTTTCCCTTCTCATTGTAGTCATATGCTTAGTTGAAAACAAAGACTGTGGGAAAGTCTGTGCTGAGGAGTGTCAGCAGAAGACAATCTTCTACCTCATCTGTATATTTCCATACAGCATATGCGATGGTTAGCTAATCTCTGAGGTCAAATCAACACCTCAGCTCTCAAAGCTTTAACAAGAGTAAGCATGCAAAGCAACTTTAAAGCACATACTGTAAGTAAGTTGCTGCAGGTCTTGATAAAACAACTGACATCTGATAATCAAATGAAAGCACTGAATGCAATAAATAATGTCCTTTAGGTTTATCTGCACTATGTAAAAACATGTAAATTAGACATTTAGCTTGAGCAAAGATTGAATCTGAGCGATTTAAGAGAGATTCACTTTTGATTTTAATGCAAGTATTGATACAGTTATGTCTACATTACAGATACTTACAGATTATAGGTTTAAAAGACTTTTAAGCAGTAACATATGAGCTCACTGAACCCTTTATGAATGTATGAATTTATACTAAGGTGACGATATTTTGTGAAATTTGGTTGTTTGATTTTCTGTTAAATTTGCATGAGATACCATCAACAATTCTATGTGGTCCCGTGCATGCAAAGCGCAACATTTTGCATCAGATGATGTCGAACTGTTAACGCGAACTGTGTCGAGCACGGGATTTGTCACTCTCGCTCTCGTGCATCACCACTTCCACCTGACATTTCCTGGGCTGGATGCTACTTTTAATGAAAGCTCAGAGGAATACGGTAGCTGTTAAACTACAATACGTTAGTAAGAATACATTAAAATCCAAAGTATCTTCATATCTTCATCTTCAATCTTGCATAAATGCAGACTAATGAGGCTTGATGGTTATGAGAGTTGATTTGTTTCTAGCAAATATAAACAGTGGGAGGTTTTCCAGAATTTTGAAGAAGAAAGCACTGTCTAGCTTTATTTATTAGCTGGAGTAAGGGCGTAGGCGCTTACAAAAAAAGATTGTCTCATATGAAAAATCAAACAAAAAAAGATAGATTTTAAACAAAAGTAGTGCAGTTTGTTTTAACTAGATACAGTGATTGAGAATGATCACATTTCATTTTTATTTTTTTTTAATGACATTTATTCTTTGCCTGTAGATTAACAATTTAAATATGTACATGTAACTTTAATATTTGATGGGTATAGCCTTTTTTATATTTGCAAATTCATTAAAAATGGAAAAATGACCTCTTCTTGATTCCACGTCAGTTGCCAGAGTTTAAGGGTTTGGGGATTTTTTTTTTTTTGATTTTTGATTTTTTTTTTGGGTAAAGCAGTTGACTTCTGGGGCTTGGTGGGATTGCTTTCATCCTCGCCAATCCCATGTTTCCATGTTGGATTTAAATCCATTTACTGCTTTGGCTGGAGGAGACCACATAAAAAAAAGAAAAAGAAGCTGACATGAAAATACACCTATAAACTAATGGAGGCTGTGAACGTTTGATGCAGATGGATTTTCTAAAATATACACAGGGGCTAATGCCAGATTTCCTCTCATGAAATGAAATTAGGGAAGCTCATCTAGAGCCACTGTTTGAGGATATTTGAAATATTTGAAGACAGTTTTATGCTGTAACTGCAGTGGACATTACCTCCTGTGTTTCAATGTCAAGATTACATTTATTTTAAGATTTTTATAATACAAAAGCAGCAATAGAGACAGCAGTCACATCCACTGCTGCAGCTCTAAATACATATTTTGCTTTGTGCATGATTCTTGCTGACCTGTGACCTGGAGCTGGTATGTTTAGTTCCCACTTAACCAGCCCTGTATAAACTAATATCAGCAGCTGGCATCAGATGGAGGTATCTACTCTGACCTGGCAGCAGGAGAAATGTATCACAGGAGAATTTGACATAGT
The DNA here is from genome assembly GCF_963691925.1 of Scomber scombrus. NCBI lineage: Eukaryota > Metazoa > Chordata > Actinopteri > Scombriformes > Scombridae > Scomber > Scomber scombrus. The sequence goes on along the minus strand of NC_084977.1, from coordinate 7,016,094 downwards.
TCAAATCAAAATTGGGCCACAGCATGACAGAGGGAGTTCAGGGGCAAGAGAGAGGAACAGCAAAAAGAGAGAGAGAGCTGTAACAGTTAACTGATAGAATGACACAAGAGCTGAATCCCCAACAACAAAACACAAAAACACTGTTGTGACTGCGTCTCTATGAAAGCAATCTCTACAAACTAAAGATATTCTTCACTGACATACCAGACTATCAGTATTATAAATACTACAAAACAAAGAACTCAAACTGGTTTAGCAACTGTAAGCCTTTATGAGACAAGTCACCATAAACTTGTTGACAATGGAAGATGCCACGGGTACAGTGGAAATACAGTAGAAATGTTACCTGTGTTGCCTAAACAGTGCAAATAGCAAGCTTGAAATGAAATCTTCACAGTTTGTGTGCTGTGCTTTTGCACAAAGCTCTGTTTATATTCACTGAGAGGTAATCTGAGACTATTAAAATTACTGGATGCAGTTTTTTGAGAAAAGTGTGTTTGTGTTTTTGTGGTTTGTCACCAAAGAGCTGGACAATGTCCCAATTATGTCCAATCACAGTGTTAAATGCCAAAAACACCTGTTTAACGTCTACGCAGGTGTTTTACGTTGATACAACCTGTAGCGTACAGCGGCGGTTCCCAACATGTCTTTGTCTGACGTAACCCTACATCAACACCGCCCTTTACAGTATGTTCATGTTGACGTGGATGTTAAGCAACACTGCAGAACATGGATATTTAAATGTCTTCATACAATTGAATTGCAGCACACTGAACAGCTAAAAAACTTAACTGAAAATGTCAATATTAGTCAATTTAGAGGCCAAATTATGATGCTCTTATTCTTCAACACCACTGCTAGCAAAATGCAGCCCACTCAAAGGCTCTGAGGCTAAAGGAATGTGCTAATCTGTCTCCAAAAACAGTTATTCCTCCTTTCAGAAAGAAAAAAATATTAACAGTAAATTAGAAAATAACGAGTTGGGTTTAGCTAATTATTTCACGAGTTTAGACAATCCATTAGGCTACCTTTAGCTAACTCTCTCATCTACCATTGTTTACTTTTAGCCATTTATTTCAACCATTTAAATCCCTCACATTTAACTAATGATAGCTAATGAATAATTATTTAGTTTACAACTATTTGTCTGAAGGCCTACTTTTAAGCTAACTATGTTCATTTCTCTGCTAACTAGCTTCCATGCTCTCAGTGGTAGCTAAAGGTGTACTGTGAATTCAGCCTTATTTAAGCAGGTAGTTTACTGATAATTGTGACAATAAATGTATTTTTATTATAATTTAATTGTTTTTTTTAATTTTTACTTTATTTATAGTACAAAAATGTCTGTTTGGATGAGTATCTTTCTCCTAAACACAAATATGTAAATATCCTTTTACCACAACAGTTGAGCTACCAGCTAACCAGAGCCACCCCTATTTGTCTGTCAAAGACTAAATAAAAATGCTACGATAGGAGGAAGGAGCTTTGTGATATTTCCAAACACACAGCCAGAACATCAGGATCTACAGCTTGATACTAACTAATAGGTGTTGTGACAGCAGTGTGGGAAAGGGGGTTGATTCAGACAGATGATTCTTACTGGATCATTATTGAGGGTGGTGCAAAGAAATAAGACCCACTTGTTTACCATTTAGATCTCTGTGCTATGGCTCCTCGCCACTGAGAATGGATACTTCTGTCAAAAGCCTGAATCCATGTAGAGACACATACCAAGGCTTTGAAACTAATCTGTGCAGAAGTTGTCCCAAATTTAACAACTCCTCCTCATGTGCTCTTGGAACTCCCGCATTTGCAGCCCTGGGCATGTGAGAGAAAAAAGGAAGGGAAAGCAAACACTCAAGATTCTTAAGATTTGTAAGGATGGTAACTATTATTGCACTCTCGTGCTATATATCCCCATGTGTTGTGGAAGTAACTGACCCATCATCCAGCAGATGGCACACTGGCAAGGGACTGTTTGTGGTATGCGTGGAAAATTCCATCAAGTTCGACTCGGCAGGCTGCATTCCTGGCTCCTCTCAGCTGGCCTTGAGAAAGTCCTGAATCTACATGCTTTGATTTGACTAAATTGGAATTCTAGCCCACTAACACGCCTCTGCTCATACCATAACCTTAGCATGTAGCGTGCACAGGCAAGCTGAATGAACTCAAGGTTATCCCCACATACACACAAAAAACTTACTCCAAAGTTTGTGCGTGTGTGTGTGTGTGTGTGTGTGTGTGTGTTTGTGAGTGTGTGTATATTTTCTTTTTGAAATAACTGATAAAGCTTTTATGTCCACGGAGCCTCGTTACTGACCACTAGAAGTAAAAAACTTTTTCGGCTGTTGCTGCAGTACAATACATGGAAAACCTTTTTTTTCAAAAGGTCTTGCACGCAATTAAGTATTAAAGAAGAGGAAAACCCTCTGAATAGACTGCAATAATGTTCATATTCACTATAATATTAGTAACAGCCTATATAATCAGGGAACTCCTTTTAGGTAAGTGTGAATCGCTGCAAAATCGTTATCTCTTTTATATTCTACTGCCGGTAATCTTCCTCTGTGTGTGTGTGTGTGTGTGTGTGTGTTTAACCTTGTCAATGGGATGAAAGACAACTTTCAACCTGGAGTGTGTTAGCACAACGACACGCAGCAGAACTGTTGCAAGCAGACATGATTTCACGTCAGTAAAAAAAAAAGTGTCTGTTAATTAAAAAAGCAAGAGGCATGCATCCAAGTATAGTGTGCTCATCATTACCTGCACAGAAAATCTTTTGATGTGACATCAGTGAATTTTCCACAGCATCTATTTATTACACCTCATGCTCTTTAACTGACGGCATAAATTATGCATGTCATATGTTTTCAATGATCTTCTCAAACAGATGATCAAGGAAAAATTATAAATACATACAATAAGACTAGAAAAACAAACCTTTTTATTGACGCGCAGCACTATAACAATTTGGAGCTGCGGCTGTGATGATGGTGTTTGACAAAGCGCAACTTTGTTGTGGACAAAGCAAGAAAAAAAAATGCTTCTGGGATGCATGGAGTTAAAAAAAGTGAAACTCAACAATATAAAAAGAAATTCTTTTAAAGAAAGGAACTAAAAAGACCTCTGTAGCTAACAGCATTATCTGTTTGGTGTTACAGCTTGGTTGCATCATGCCTCTCAGAACAAAACTCCACACTCACATCTTTGCTGACAATGAACACTGAAGTTGGCAGAAATTTGCTGTGAAACGAGACAAAAGTGCGCAGTTTATGAAAAAAAAAGTGAGGCAACCTCCGGGCCTCGGGCTTTTGTCAGTGGGCATTTCTATTCAATGACCTATCATGCACCAAGTGTAGGCAATGATACTGCTTAGAGATGTTTCACACTGTGTCAGAAGAGTACAAGATTCTTTTTCATGCGCAGCAGCTGTTACTGGCTGGGCAGGCTTGAATCACTGTCACAACCTGCTCTGGATGTGATTTGTTTTGAACAGCATGTCACTTATAGACAAAGAGACTGAGGCTTGAACGTCACAGCCCGTTGTTTACTTTTATATCCTAAAGGGTTAACCGATACAATGAACTGACAGCGTACAATAAGAGTCATTTTATTAGTTTAAAAATGTGGATATTGATCAGGTATCCTGCTCTTTTTCTCTGTCCTCTGTAAGTGGGTCATTTATTTTTGCTAGGAATTGGTTGAGTAAAACTTTGCCAAGGATTTGCAGTAATTATCTCATCCTTCTATAGCTGGGCACAGCATGGGGCCTTGGTAAATTACACATCTCTCTCCTAACTCCTGGATGGTTTATGGCCGTGCATTATGCATAACTGTGCTGGAGCGCCTTAAACATCCCCCAAGTGGATTGAAATAAAGTTGACGCTGCTCTTTGTTTGGAGCTCAAGATAGTCTTTATTTGGCAGTGCTGAATCGGAGATTGCTGTAAAAGCGTGTGTCTTAATTATTTTGGAGAGGTTTTTTTCTTTTTTTCTTTCCTCCCCTCCCAATGGTTTGTGAACACCTGGAGTGTTTTTTTAGTGGGATGCCGGATCCAGATGGGCGGATGCTTGGGCAATCCACAGGGAAAAGACAGTTACATTACAGCGGAGTGTTTCGTCACCAAAAGGGTTAAAAAAGAAAAAGAAAAAGAAAAAAAGAAAGGCGCTGCATGTGATTCAGTAGGATGCCTGTAACACAGTCTGTTGTACACTGAGTGACAAAGGTAACCAGCTGCTCAAACGTCCATGTCAATTAAACATCATGTGGTAATTATTGTGTAATAACGTCAGTGTCAAATCTTTTTTTTTTTTTTTTTGTTTCATCTAATTAAAAGGCTTTTTCAAAATGGGTCTTGCAAAAAAAAAAAAAATTAGGACATGAAAAATCGAGAGCGATCAGTTCTTCAAGAGCTGAAAATGTATTTTACACTTTTACACTAGATTATAAGAAATTTACAAGATTGGCCTCACAGAGTTTATAAAATATAGAGGGATGAGGAGATGAAGAGGAGAAGGAGGGAGGCTTTTAAAGCTCAAATGTAGACACGTTCACAAAATATAATAGAAATCCACAAGGCATGGCTCTATGTTTGAATATAAGATATTCTGCTGATAACTTTAATGATCTAAGCTCGTGCTTCACTCAGTGTTTGCTCACTGATGTTCATGTCAACCTCAGCATTTAAATATTGAACTCATATTGTGCCACCAAACCTAACTAGAAGTCCTCTGTGTTAACTTGTAATATTACAACTGAAGATAAATTATACATTTTTTAGAAGAGATTAATATGTATACTAATAAATTTACAAACTTTGTCATCTTTTCTCAGCCCAGCAAATGCTCTTTTTGTGCCAAGGAGTGAACGGGATGAGAAAAGAAGGGGAATCCGTGGTTTGGAATCACCACAAACAAAGTTTCCAAGGTGAGTCACTGACAGTAAGTGCTTGCCTACATCTCATGAAATTAATAGGCTACAACTTTCAGATACCATCACACACAACCCCTAACAGAGCATCCAAAGCTATTAAATCAGTTTAAAAAAAAGACATAAATGACGGTAAATTCACACCGGCCCACATCTCTATGCTTCATGCAAGGTTGAAACAAACCACACAGCAGCTCAACTTCTGCCTCTTTGTTTTAGTCATTTCATACAAAGCCCCGGCCTGTGATGCATTTCAGACTCAAAGAACACAAAGAAAAACTAGTAAACTGAGAAGTGGGAGAAAAAAAACAACAACAATAAAACAGTTTCTGTTTATTCTTGCCCATCTCTTGAAATGACGCAACAGGGAGTACACATGCCTTATATTAAATAGGAAAGAGAGGAAATCACAGCGATGAATTCACTTCATTTTCCAGGAAATGTTTTTCCGCTTTGCATCTCAATGAGCCATGTTTTGGTTGTGGAAGTGTTGCACATCACCTGACATGGGCAATTTCACTAGGCACCCTGGTTCAAATTAATTAGAGATCAAAATTAATTAGATAGCCAATCAAAAACAAGATTCTGCCTTTCATGTGGGAGAAAGTTTGAGTGTTTGAGGAGGATATAAACTGCACAGACATATAATAATGTACCAAAAAAGCACCATAACATTACCAATGCATCTTACCATTACTGCACAACAAAGCCATATTACAGCTTTTAAATGATAATAAAGGGCTGATTGCATTCTCTCTGCTCCTGTTTTTAAATAATGGTGCGCTCACTTTCATGCAACAAGTTTTCTGTTATGATGAAGTTAATAAAGCCTACTGTAAATCGCAGGTTAAGGTGCAAAATTCTGCTTCATCAACCGTCAACCAAAAGCATGATTTTAACGCAATAGCAGCTATAAAGCGACTGTATATAAAACCACATGAGGACATTTAAAAACTCACTATCAGCCAGCCAAATGCCAATCCAAGCATGCATTGATAGACTGGGAAACCAACTCCGCTAAAGCATTCGCATCCACACGATAACACGCTCAACTGACTGCCTATAGACATGTGAATAATAAATCTATTAAAGCGTTCCTTCTTTTTTTTTTTTTTTGCAACAAACCCCCCGATGGCGATTCGCAGCATTCTCCATCTATGAAGTCAGTACCTGCAGGAAATGTGGCTTTAAAAAAAAGAAAAGAAAGAAAGAAAGAAAAAGAATGAAAAGTAAAGGGCTGTCACATCGACCTGTCCGCATGGGCCTAATTAAGATGTCTGTCTGTGTGCTGAACATGTAAGGTCTGTGTGTTAAATGCGACGGGAGGCAGCGCAGCGACACATTGCTTAAGTCATGGAATATAAATTAGTTCTGAGAATATCGGGGGCTGGGTTTAAGGAACTGGTGACGTAGCAGCCTCGACGTCCTGTGACTGTGGACTCAACCAAAAGCAAGGGGGGATTATACCACTAATAAACCATTTCTAGCATTATTTTATAAGATAATACGACTTTTAGCACTCTTTAAAAAATTGCATTGCTGAAGTGTTGACTGTAAAAACCGTTATGTGTAATAAAAACTGAAATAACCACTTTATAAATAAGTTGTTATCACCACGAGGGGAGAAAACGTGTCTCCCCTGCCTCGGGAAAGTGGTACGGTCTCAGGCTCAAATTCCGAGAATTGAGCTCGTCTGATTCTTAGAACTGGGGTTCTTAGAAGTGGTGATGCAAGAAGTTTCTAGGAAAGCGCTACCAGGTGATTTTTTAAATTCCTTTTTTTTCTCTTCTAATTTGGCGCGAAGTTGTTATCTGCTGTGTATTGCTGGTGTTTTTAGACGTAGCTTGTGTGTCCATTTTTTTTTTTGCCGTTTTAAGTGTGTGAAGACGGGGCTGTGTGACTCTGTGTGTGTGGTGGTGGTGCTGCTGCTGCTGCCTGGCAGGTTGAGAGACTGTGGAGCGGCAGCGGTGGTGACAGGCTGGGCTCAGACAGCGGCTACCCCCGTGCCTCGCTGACACTCAGTCGTGTTGTAACGCTGTTAGTTAGAACGCTCCAGTTAGATAACCACACTGAAGAAAATGGTGATATTTCTTAGCGTTGTAAATGCTGTTTCCCAGAGCCCGCTTAGTAATAGTCGGTGGTGCTCGGGTGGATATATATTGACTGTAAACGCGCTCTGCTTTAACGCCACTTTGTACATGAAACAGCCCAGTGTCAACAAACAGTGTGACGGCGGCTTGTGCGTGCTTGTCAGACCAACTTTGCTGTCAGCATGGCAGCCTCAGGTTCAGGGTATTTTTTTTTTGTAACGGCGGTAATTTGCTCTAATGGAGCGCAAAAGGGCTGCGCCGAACAAACCCTTCTGTTACTGTAACATTGTAGCGGAAATATTAGTGTTGAAGGATGTGTGTGTGTGTGTGTGTGTGTGTGTTTTTTTTCCGCGGTAGAGGCAACAAGACACGTCGTCGCACCAACTTGTGTGTTGTTTTCCACTGTGACACTGCATGATAAGCAAAGCCTACCTAACTACATGAAGTTGGAGGGTTGCCTTTAGCTTTCCTGCAAAGTGTTGCCTCATTTCTGTCACGGCCCTGAGAGTTTCGGTTAGACAGTATTTGTTCTCAGGAGCTGCTAGAATTAAACCATGTGTGTGTGTATGTATGTGGGTGAGTGTGGGAATAAAAAAAAAGAAAATAAATTCTCATTAGGAATTAATCTTTGTAGGCTGTCATAAATCTGTGTGCAGTTATTTGAATTTGAATCACACACTAAAATAAAATAAAAAAAAGTTTCAGCCTGACTGATAGATTATTGTTATAATCCATATTATATTATATTATATTCTCTGAAGTAGTGATGCAGTTCATTTTGTTTTAATTGTTGTTTGTTTGTGACTGACGAGGTCATAATACACTAGTTTTAGATCAGGGGACATCAATCTATGTTGGCTGTACTCTTCTCTCGGGTCTATTTTCAGACATCAGGTTTTGACACAGAGTTAAAGATGTTGTCAAATATCGGCGCCCGTGTTATAAGAGCAGTTGTGTGTGTGTGTGTGTGTGTGTGTGTGGAGTTAATGAAATGTTAGTTTTCACTGACCTACAAACGCTTAATAGCATATTGGCAGACACGAGCGAACACAAAGCGCAGCTGGGCTTCACAAACACACTGTTTTCTTTCATAGCGAGTGAATAAAAGTGTCACTTGTAATATTCAGTGGTGGCCAGGCCATCCTGCGCTGGAAATGTGGATGTTAATTGTGTGACAAGAAAAAGTTTGCAGTGAAAAGTCAGCTGCTTGTTTGTCGCACTTATTTTATCAGGCTGTTCGAACTAAAGTGTTAGAAAAAATCCGACACCGGCGTGCTGAACACAGACTAAACTTTTCTCCGTCGCATTGAACTCCGAGAGACAGTTTATAGTCTTATCAATTTGATTTATGAACAATAAAACCGACAAAATAGTTCAAAATCATGGTCAGTAGGCTACTCCTAATAATGTTTATGATTTAAATAATTTTAATCATCAGTCAATGTCTACCAAAGTAATTATTTGTGTATGTTTGCATGATTAAAAACATGTAAATAAGACTGTTATTACAGAATTATATCATGCTTACTTTTGTCTGTTCCTGTCAGTAAGCATGTGCTATAATTTTTCCTTCATCCAAATATAATAACTTAATTTGTAACATTAACCTGTCAACCAGTGGTTCATAAAGAGAGAAAGTGAGTGGGGAGAAATTACTCCAAAGGTAGACATTTAAATGTCTAGACAGTGTTTATTTAATAAATGGCGCCTCCTACTGGCGGAGTAGCTGTATGTGTTTCTCACTCATCAGTAAAGAGCTTTTTGAGGATCATAAATAGCTTCATCCCTGTTACTTTACTTATAGATTACCTGCACTTCAGCCTCGAAACACAGCAGCGGCAATCTGAGGCACATCAGTAGATTAACCCAGTGAGACACTTCTTTGTGAAATAATCTGTATGTTTCTTTCTGTTTGCAGAACTTGACAAAATGGCTTGCGCAGCAGACAGCTGCATACAATTCACACGCCATGCAAGTGATGTCCTGCTCAACCTGAATCGGCTGCGTAGCAGAGATATTCTCACAGATGTCACTATCTTGGTTAACAGACAGCAGTTTCGTGCACACAAGACCGTTCTCATGGCTTGCAGGTGTGTGTTCTTCAAGCCAAGATGCATGAGCTCAATTTTCAGTTGCTGTTTGAAGGTGAAGTGACTGATCTTTGTGTGTTCTGTCTGTATTTCTTCTTCATGACTGCAGTGGGCTGTTTTACACCATCTTTACTGACTCCCACAAGTGCAACCTTAATGCTATCAGTCTGGACCCAAAGGTGGACCCGGAGGGCTTTGCCATCCTGCTGGAGTTTATGTACACCTCCCGTCTCACACTAAAGGAGAGTCTGATAATGGCAATCATGAACACAGCCATCTACTTGCAGATGGACCATGTTGTGGACACCTGCCACAGATTCATCAAATCCAGGTTGGTAGAAGACTGTTGCAGCACAGCTCAGTATAAATCCATCATGAGCGCCTGCATGTGTTTTAACTTTCTCCTTCCCTCCACAGTGATCCTGCTAAACTGCCCAGAGATGAGTTTTTGGTCAGTCCGTTAGTTTTACCTCAGGATGTCCATGCTTACCGGCCCCATGATGTTGTTGACAGTTTGCACAGCCGCGTGGCTCCATTCAGGGATGGGAGGCCCTACGGTTCAAACATGTTCAACGGGGTCAGCACCCCCAGCAACTACCATCTCTACGGGCAGTTTCCTATGCCAGGATTCCCTTTCCCTCTCTGCAAGCTGACTGATGCCAAAAACGCTTTTGCTGACCTCTCGAAGAGCGGTATCCATCACAAGCATTGTTCTCCACATGACAGCGCCAACACCATCAGGGCAGAATACTCCAGGGCGGTTGGCACCAGCTCCTCCAGCATTATTCACTCCACCGCCTACGCTGCCAGGGAGGTAGGGAGAGACGATGAGATGAGAAAAGAAAGCCACGAGGGGATCAGCCAGTCTTTCGGTCTCGGTACAAGAAAGCGTGCATTCCCCGTGTTGACCTTCGAGCACCAGAAAGACTCGGGCAAAGAGCACGTTCCTCAGGCAGAGGAAGACCTGATCCACCAGCACTACCCGCTGGGAATCTCCTCCACTGGACGCAAGAGCCTCATGAGCAGCCCGCAGAGCCCCCTCAAATCAGACTGCCAGCCAAACTCCCCAACAGAATCCAGCAGTAGCAAGAACGCTGGCCTGTCCCAAGCCGCCGGAGCACAAGCCCCAGCAGGTGCTCAGGACCCCAAAGCCCGCAACTGGAAGAAGTACAAGTTCATCGTCATGAATCAGAGCGCCAAGGAAGACGAGGTGGGGCTGAGGGATCCCGGGCTGCGTTCGCCTCAGCGACTCGGCCTGCCACCGTACCTCCACCCCAGTGACTCTGAGAACCTGGACCCACAAACAACGAGCAAGAGCAACGATCACAGCGAGGATCTACCCGTACCACAGGCTAGTCGTCTCAACAACATCATTAACAGGTGAGGGCTCGTTTTCCAAATACACTGCTGTATTTCTTGCTGAAAAATCAAAGTGTGATATGTGACTCTTCACTTTATCTCCTCTATAAAATATGTCTGACACACTGGCAGAAATGTTAGATAAAGTTGGAAGATTGATTGGAGGATTTTATGCCCAATTCGCCTTTTTTTTAATAATCCAGTAAACCTCCAAAATGTGATAGTACATTATCATCGTTATGTCTTGAAATTTACTGTCCTTCATTTTGGACTTCCACTGCAATTAATTAAGGAGCTTGAAGTGTTTCTTTACATCTGACTTGAAGTGTTTGTGCTTTGTCCATAGTGCACTTGAGGGGTCTCTGAGGAATGGCGACAGTCATCCTCCACACTACCTGAACCGCCGCAACTGCTCAACTTGCGGCTCTCAGTCACCACAGCACTCAGAGGTCTGCGCCAACACCTCCAGGTCCCGTCTAGCAGAAGACATGTCAGAGATGCATTCAGAATACTCAGACTCCAGTTGTGGTGAGTTTATCCTGAAAGCAAAAGACTGATATTAGATGTAAAAAATAAATAAATAAATAAAAAGTCATTGTTTATTATTTAGAACCAGAGGTTAACTTTTATCCTGATTCCTTTCTGAACAGAGAACGGTACATTCTTCTGTAACGAATGTGACTCCAAGTTTGCCGACGACGAAGCGCTGAAACAACACATGCTCCAGGTACACAGCGACAAGCCATACAAGTGTGACCGCTGCCAGGCTGCGTTCCGCTACAAAGGCAACCTCGCCAGCCACAAGACCGTTCACACAGGTAGACGAGCGAGCTGCCATTTACATTGATTTTTTCTCCATCCCTGAGATGAATTTATTGCCTGCTACTCCACTCTTTTATTCTCAAGAGCTTTTCTTTGATTTTCCTTTCTTTGCAGGAGAGAAGCCGTATCGCTGTAATATCTGTGGTGCTCAGTTTAACCGACCAGCTAACCTCAAGACTCACACTCGCATCCACTCAGGAGAGAAGCCATACAAATGTGAGACATGTGGAGCTCGTTTTGTACAGGTAACAATGAACATTTTCTCTTGCTTTCATGTATGGGCTAATAGCACTAATACTCAACTCTGAACTGAACTGAACTGTAATTATGGTTGGGTATTGTTATTTTCAGCTTTACAGAAGCACCCGTAATTACAGTGAAGAACATCCTTGAGGGTGTTTCTTGCTTCTATACAATGAATAACAATACATGTAGTATGAAAAGTTTCATCAAAGCGTGCATGTGGATTGAAGATTTACAATGCGCTCTCTTTCCATGATAACACTTTGCATCGACATGAAAGCGGTTTCATCTGTGATTGTTTGGATCGAGCTGATTTTCTTTTTATTCGGATTTAAGGTTGCTCATCTCCGTGCCCACGTTTTGATCCACACGGGCGAGAAGCCATATCCCTGTGAGATCTGCGGGACACGCTTCCGTCACCTGCAGACGCTGAAGAGTCACCTGCGCATACACACAGGAGAAAAGCCCTACCATGTAAGTCGATGCGCCGCTTCTCAAGAAGTTACAAAATGGTAATCAGGTTTTGAGAAATCAAAGCACTGCGTAATGCTTCTAAATTAATGTTGCGCCGCTTTTGTTTCCTTTCCAGTGTGAGAAATGCAACTTGCACTTCCGCCACAAGAGTCAGCTACGGTTGCATCTCCGGCAGAAGCACGGCGCCATCACTAACACAAAGATCCAATACCGTATGTCCACAGCTGACATGCCCACTGACTTGACGAAAGCATGCTGAGTTTTAAGAAAGGAATCATTTTTGACAGAGGCAATCTTGACCTTGGCATTTAAATACCCCCCAACTTGTACAATCATCCAAAATTGTAGTGCCACACTGTGTTCATTAGACAAATAAATTGGCTGTGTATGCCATTCTAAACGGGTTTCCACTACATGTGAACGTAGAGCCACATATGGCATCTTAGTCACTTTATTGTTTCCAAATAGATATAAATATATATATAGTGTGTGTGTGTGTATATATATATCTATATATAGATATATATATACACACAGTATGTTGGGAGTGTTTCTAAGCTTTGAAGGTACGTATATAAAGCTTTATTTTGTTGAGAAGGATGGAATGTAAACAATCAGTTTTTTGAAAATACAGTATTTTGTATCAGAGAACTTACTTTTCTGAAAGTATTGAAAATTTTGATTGACGGGTGGTACATATATTTTAAGATAACGGGATTTGCGGCTGTATAGAATTGTCTATACATTTTTATGTAGATGTACGTACATGTTGCACCATGTCAAGTTGCCATATTCATGTGAAAGGAAAAAAAAAAAAAAAAAGACATTGTAATTGGGTTTTGTCTAAAACATATCAGATGACTGCTGCTGTCTGATGAGGATATGCATGAGGTACTCTTTACTGTTGCCAGTTGTCGGTGTACACGAAGTGGGCAACTGCATAAATATTGTGACATATTGTGTAATTATATCTGTGGGATTGCTCTCTGCGGGCAGAGCCAATCTACGACTAAGTGTTGAAATGCATTTCAAGGTACTGCTTTGTTATGACCAAGAAAATATTTTGCTTCAAACGTATTTGTATAGATGTGACTTTTGTTTTTTGTTCATCTGTTTTTCATAAGTGAAGGTTTACAGTTTTGGTCATTGTTACAGATCCTACTTGTGTAAGTGTTGAGACCTTTTTTTTTTTTTTTTTCTTGGTTTTGTTTGTACATACACTGTGTATTCAATGTGCCTTTCTCTATGGTGACTGAATTCCTCTCCATTCAGCACAGCTCTATTAAGGTACAACTCAAGGACACCACTAGTCCTAAATCCCTGAGTGAGTGTGTGTGTATGTGTGTGTATGTATATATATTTTTAAATGCTTGTTACCAACCTTAAAAACATGCAACTTCATCATTGTAAATATTCAGGACTTGTTTTTGGATTGGGCTTTTTTAACTGCATTAAAATTATTGTACAATGTTATAGATGTATGAATGTAAAATAAAGGTATTGGATTTCTATGTATTAACATTGGAGTTGACTCTTGATTTGTCGGTGAGTTTGTTGCATGCAAAGTTGAATTTACGGGCTCACAGTTTATCCATTATGGTAGACACATATATAGTTTGTAGGTCAAATATAGAACATACAGCTTTTAAATAAGCATACCATCATATACGCTTATACTTGAAAGGTAACTACAGTATGTGCAAATAATACACTAGCTATTTCCCTTGGCGTTGATCATAACTAAATCACAGAAAACTGCACCACCTTACTTAATATTTTCTAATACTGCAAAAACACTAAATATTTCTAATGTCTTTATAAGAAAATGTTACATATGGCTTCAGCTTCTGATATGATTACTGGTCGAACTGTCATAATGTTACTCAAATACTCTTATCAATTGTACAAAAATCAGCTCCTTAAAAAAAAGGCTGCTGCCCATTTAATTGTCCACCACGCCTTCACTTCTTTGCGAGAGAACACTTAAGTTAAACTCTGTATTCTTTGCTAAATAACAGCCATTGCTGACATAAGTGACAATTATGGGATAATGGTAAGTTTTCAGTAAATGGTTAAAAAAAATAAAATGGTGCAACAGTAGTATGAGGAGAAAGGACTCATGAAGTCAGCAAACTGACTCAATAATGTCAGTTACATTGCAATATCTAGCTAAAGTTTGCTAACATTTACCAGCATAAGCTACCGGGTCATACCACACCAAATAGGCTCCATCAGCAAAGGCCCTGAGTGAAATGAACTGAACAAAGGTGGGTTTTTATTGCTTAGGACTGACTTTGTAAGAGTTAGAATGTGTTATTTCTTCTTTTAAAAGTCCTAAAGTCTTGCTTTAAATCATACTACAAGGAAACTGAAGGATACAGCAGAAAACTGAGTACAATAGTTAAGACAAATACCTGTCGCAAGTATGAAGAGTATAATGTGCAGGGGATTGTTTGAATAACCTGGTGGCTCCATGTCTCTTATTTTACTACCATATTTTGCAGTGAATCTGTAACGACATGCTGTCATGTCTGCGCTACAATCTCATGTATTTCAAGTCATCTCAATATCCTGATTTGGATGACTAGCACAATGAGGCCATGGGATTTTAACTTTTATTTCCCATAAATGCAGTCACAAAAATAAATCTTTCTTCCATGATCACAGCTCTGGGCAATAAAGTTAAATCAATTTCTCTCAGCAGTTTAACAGCCGGACTAAACTCTCCAATCGCTTTTAACAAACTACAAAAAAACTATTACAAAAGACATCAAAATATAAATAAAATACCTTTTTTTATTTTTATGTGGTGTAAAAAAAAAAAAAAAAAAAAAACCCAGTCAAAGACATTGTTTTTTTTTAAAGAAAAGGGCCAGTGCCTGTTGATATCCAACATAAACATTACAACTGATCTTCACCTCTGAGCTCTAAATTGTATTAAGTTGTGCTATTTCCTTTAAACAAAAGACTATCAAATGAAGACTCATTTATGGCCTGTGAGGTAAACATTTCCAATAATAACGTATTACAAATTATTGATTACCAATTTTAGGAATGCTATTAAAGCCTCTGTGAAAGAGTGCAAGCTAACGACCGATACTGCTTAATGACACGAGCAGCACAAACTGTTGAAACTTATCATTTTTAAAAGGAAATCCACTCAAAACTTAAACTACTCATTATTCAGCGTCACAAAAGTCCCACACCAACCCCCCCCTATCCCACCCCTGGACTAAACCCCATCCTACAGGTGAATCACTGCTTCTGCTGCATTGCTTCTTTTCGTGCGGCGTCTTGTAGTAGCTGAGTGTCCACTTCATCTGCAGGAAGCTGAACGTATCGGACCACAGATCCACGGATGAAACAGTTTTTTACAGACAGCTGAAAGAAATCAAAGCAAGACGCAAACTCTTAAACACAATCACCATCAAGATGTAAGGGGTTAGGGTTAGTTTTAAATAACTGATACACAATGTACAATCTGTATGATATTATGTAAGTTGGCTGATTATGAATGAACCTACCATGTGTGGATATTTTTCTGGATCTGTGACGCTGATGTCTGTGAGCTTGATGTTCAGGTACTGAAACACAGAAAAGAGCGAGAAGTCAGAATTCATCATCTAAAAAAATATCAAGAGAGGATTTTTTCTTGAAAAAAAAAAAAAAAGAAGCAAGTTCATTCAACCAACCTGATCAACAGAATGAAGTGTTCCACAGATGCTGCACAGAAAAGGATGGTGGGGCAAAAGTTATTACACGTTTTGATGGACATCCTATCCTTATACATGTAAACATTAAATGGAGTTAAATAAACCACTGGTCTGAGGGTTAAGTGGGTGGACAAGAACAAGGATACATTATCTAACCACGCAATGCTGATATTAGCTTCTACTTCAGGGTGAAGAGGGACATTAAAGGGGATCCGTTATGCTAATTCCCAGATCTACATTTTTATTCCTCATTTATCTTATACCTGTCCTTTATGCAGCCACTCAGCCCAACTTCTGTCTCTAACAGGCAATGGGCCTGCTGAGGGTCGAGTTGTGTTGAGTTACCGCTGATACATTTCTTGCTTTACTTCTTCATAATAAAGAAATCTTTAAATGACTAAACAATGGGACACTTTTATTGTGAAGAATATACAGGAAATGAAACGTGTTCCTCATTGAATTAACTGAGCTTCAATAGACTAACTGAGCTACAAAAAAAAAAACAATCGACACAACATACACATATTTAAAACTCTTTGTTCAGCTGATGGATTAAAAATACTGCAGGGAGGAATAGTACAAACAGAAAAAGCCAGAAGGATGATGATGATGATGATGACGTTGTTGTTTGACCCAGAGCTGCAGATTAACAGGAAACACCAACAGGTATACTGCTTATTTTACTTTGCACTGCTGTGTAATAAGGATTTATTTCTACATACTTTCACGTCATTATTTGAGACTTTGGACACATAACATGAAGATCTGCCATTATAAAATGATGACTAAAAATAAGGAAATGAATAATAGGACCCCTTAAAAGGGAAACAAACATTGATATTGAATGGCTGACTGTCAGTTTTTTTCCCACTTTCATGTATGGAATAATGTTAGACACCATAGCAAACAGCCATAACGCTATTTAAACCCACTTTCATTTGTGAAACCTGTATTATAATTGTGAAAAATGAGATAAGGCCAATTTCACTACTATCAGTAAAATCGTCCTTTTTCAGGTTTCATAAGCAGAATATAGGTTTCACAAATCTGAAAGTGGGTTTAGACCACGTTAAGGCTTTTTTGCTACGATACCTGACAATTTATCATTAGTGCAAGTGATTAAAAAACGGAGAATCAGCTGTTACATATCATCATTTATGTTTCAGCTAACTTTAACCCTCAATGCTAACTTTAGCATCGTTTTCACAACAGGCCTACAATTAATATTGCCTTTGTGAAATTGACAGTGAGCAGTTTTAACACCTACACAGAAACGGGCTTATTAAATGACATGTTGTAATACATGTGCATTGCTTTTCTCTGGTTCACAGTAGCGTGCATTAATGAGCCCCGGTAGCTAGCGTTAGCGTTACTATCAGTCAGCCTCGATGCTACAAACAACGCAGCGGCAAATACAGCAAACACAGACACTAAATCGAGGTTTAGTCGAACAAAACCAACCTCAAGTCGTTTTTGAGCTCCACCACCACATCCTTCCCCACCAGCGACTTGAAAAATGAGTAGAAAAGCTGAAAAACAAAACGACACGGTAACGTTGAGTTAGCAGCGAGCTAACTGTGGATACATGCTGCAGAGAGCCAGCACACACACACACCGGCAGAAAGACGCTGAGTGAGGAGGAAGTCAACGTATCACTGGATGTTTATATAGCATTGCATATATACTACAAACAAATACATAATTTGAAGTTGATTTCTCACCATTATTGCTGCTGGTGTCTGGTAGTGGTTCGTCTCGTGTTGATGATGTTTCACATGCGTGTATCTCAGCGCCGGAAAACGGTGCAGTTACTGCGTATAGCCACATGGGGGAGCCACAGGTGCGCTCACTGTTTTCAGGTGTGAACAGTGAACTTCAAGTTGCTCATTAACTGAACGGTGTGTGGCCATTACTGCGAGGTGAAACATGTAATAAAGCGTCTCATAAACACTATGGGATTACTTTCCAGCGGTGTACAAATTGGTCTTATGTTATATTACATAATATACTAAAGCAGCATCTAGAAGTAATACAACAACAGAATGTATGACTATTTTGGTCATAGGTATCATACATTTCTGTAATTTAAGCAAAAATCTAAACAGCCACCCAGGACAAAATCTTATCAAGTGGGTGTTGGTGGTCTGATTTATGTCAGTTTAGGGGTCCTTTATGTGACAAAAACTTGAGAGCCACTGTACTAAACTGATGGAACCCCTGCCTTTCTTCCTACCAGTCATTTAATATCAGAGTTGAAACATTTCATCACCTAATCAACGAAATGATTCAATTATTTTCATAATATATTAATTTTTGAATGTTTTTTTAAGCACAGATGTATATTCTCTTGTTCCAGTTTTGAAGATGTGTGGATTTGTTCATTATAAATTGAATAGTTTTGTATTTTGAACTGAATTCAGATAAAATCAAAAAGTTTGAACAATCCCTTATTTATTAGGGTCTTTTTAATGGTATCCATCAGCAACCAATATCTACACTATGAGAGAACAGTGGAGGTCAGCTTTATTCACAACTCATTGGACAAAATAAAAAAAGAACATCCAGGTTTTGATGACTATATATATTTTCCCATATCTAGTCCATTATTAATTTGGATATCAGCATCTTCACTCAGCGTGCAGTTCTTTTATACAACAGCAGATGGAAGCAAATGATTGGTGTTACGGAGCTACACCATTTGGTCTGGCCTGAAATTCGTATTTATTCACAGTTTTATGCCATTACTGAAAACACAAAAATCTATAGTTATCAAGCTTTGATATTTGAATTTATTGGACCATTTTAATGTACATCCTCATAGCAAAAATCGAAATGTCTGTGCAAGGGTAATACTGTCTGGTAAACATCCATTAGCTATAATATAGTGTAAAATTGTATATAACAATGTAATAGAAATATTTATAAGCAGAGTGCGATTTCTAACCTAGTCTTTTGTAATGCAAGCTTAGCAGAAATGACGGCTGAAAACATGTCCCAAATGTCTAGAACACAATACACTAACAGTTTCAAATTTTTGGGAATTACTCCAATTCACTCAGACACCTAATTGAGAACACTGATACCAATCCTCAACTGATAGGTATCAATCTTCTTATCTCACTCTAGGCAAGTGTACTACCCAAAATGTCAAACTATTCCTTTAGTACAAATGAATATCCACTCATCAGTGATATATTTGGCAAAGGGACTGGCTGAAGCCTTTACTCAGTGTACTATGTTTCTGAAAATGCAGGACAGAAAGCTGCACAGTCAGTGCTGACTGTGATCTCACTTCACGGGACGGCCCATCTTGGGAACTTCGGGATGCGCTGAAGAAAGACAGAATTTGCACCATCGTATGAATTATAGTCGTCTGGGAACTTAATGAATTTTGCCATAAGAGAAGCAAAGTTTTCCTTACTGTCTTTGTTAGGCTGTGGCTGACCAGGTCTTGCTGGCGGTCTGTGTTTGCTGGGGAGTTCGGAGCTGTCTCTGTAGTCTCTGGGTTTGGTGACCTGGGACTTGGCAGGTAAAGGAGGCCGGCTGGTTATCATTCCCCCTTCCGAGCGCGAGGGCACTACCGGTTTCTTGTGCGCTATGGAAAGCGAGGAGGCGGGAGCCGAAGGTGGCGGTTTGCCCTCAGAGCAGGTGAAGGAGCGATTGCGAGGAGTGGGCATCGGGGGACGATCGGAGTCTGCATCTGCTGGTTTGGAGGATGTGAACATGGGATCTGGGGGTGTGAGATGGTCCTTCTCTGGAAGGTTTTGATCCTTTCCCCAACCGTGTGATTTCCCCATTGAACCATACAGTGGATTGTCAAACATCTCCGACTTTTCATCCTCACCACTACAAGAAAAAGTATTGTTAGTTTCATCTCCTACTGAATCATATCAGCTACTGATGTTTTTAGATTTTTCCTGAAACTGAATACGTGTAGGCGAGTGAAACTGAAAAAGTCACAGCCACTCACGTTGGAGTAAAAGGTTTTCCTGTGGGACTGCGCGTGCCCACATCATAGCTGCCCTTCTTACAGTCTTTACCCCCTTGCCCGGCGATTGGAAGACTTTTTGGTGGCATGCTGTAACTCCAGCCCTTATCGATGACATTGCCACTTTTGTAGGACATGTAACTCGGGTTAGAAATATCGTGCGCATGGGTGATAGAAAACCTGTTAACCAGAAGACAGAGAATATCACATCCAGATGCCATGATGGAGGTATATTAAAATAACCACCAAGGTTAAAAAATGTCTTACTTGTTGAAGTCAGAGCTTTTCCCTTTTGAGGTGACAGGGTCATCCTTTTCGATTTTGATGAAATCTGAAAGCACAGTAACATTGGAGTTGAGGCTACAAAAACTGAAGTACAAAAGCATATTAAGAGAAGTGCTGAGCAGTTGTGGATAGAATGTGGTCAAAGATTACCGTATAACTTCTCAGTGGTCTTGACCTCAGAGGTGTGTAGTTGGATGCCACCCGTCAGAACGCCTGTTTTCTCTCCATGGTGTGTCAGTGTGATATGAAACTCTGTGTAGCAGAACTGGGCAGCTCGGAGCGCAACACAACCCTCCCCTTCGGAAATAACAAGTCAGGAAACTGTAAGTATTGCTCAGCTCAATGTGTCTGTAATACAAACCGCATGTTTAAGTTAATTACCGTATGACTCGTCACAGTCTGTCGATTTCACACAGATGAGGATGTGCTGGTCCAAAAGGTACTCGGGGTCAGAGATTATAGGGGTGAGCTTGAAAAGATATAAAAAAAGGCAATAAATGATGACATGCCCAAACTAGTCACCTTCAACACTAAAGCTTCATCTTCATTTTACCTGAACTTGGTTGCCAAACCAAACTTTTATTGACCCATCTGTTAGCTCCGTGTTCTCTCCCTCTGTAGTCTTGACAGTTTCTGTGGACATTTAGAGAAATATTTGCTGTGACGACTTTTGCTTTTCTGTAACAGACAATTTTAAGAAATAGGATCAATCAAAACACCAGAACATACTCTCCAAGCAGCTGGAGTGGTACTCGATGAAGAATTTGGTCTTTGATTTCGTAAACAAGGTGGCCACACAGTTCATGATCTGTATCCCGCCTTGAGGTGCACTGTTTGGATCTGAAAATGTTTTGAAAAAATGACAACATCACACTGCAGGTTTGGAGCATGTAACATGAACTCATCAGCAGTGAGGCAGTAACTTGATCATATAGTATCATCAGCTGAACGTACCTTGCTTGGAGACAAACTGTGAGGCAACTCCGACTTCAAATGAGGCAAATACGGGTGAGTGGTCACTTGTCATGATGTCAGTAGTGCACCCTGCAAGTTAAACATTTTGATCAGATGAGCATGAATCATCATCATATCATTAAAAAACCCAAAATATGCCGTAACACCAGTCAGACGTTTGGACACAATTAAAGAGAACAAAAACAAATCTGAAAATCTTCCTTTCCTGAACAACACATTTTACAAATTAAAAAAATATTTTTTTCAATGCTCTCTGCGGAAGTGTAACCATTGAACATGCTCTCTATTCTCCATTTAATTAATACCAAATTAGACAGATCTTTCTAGAACCCTGATTCTGAAATTATGGACATAAAAATAAGCGAGACCGAAAATATTCAAAAGGAATTACTCACCATAAGCTTGGCAGTTGACATGAACCAGAGGGTATGACTTCCGCAGGACACGATCGCACCATGAGGGTAAATTGTATTTGGTCTGTAGAATCCATCACACATACATAATGTAAGATGTTTTGACATAGATACCTTTAAGGTAAAAGTATGTCCTGGGTCATTTAACATTTGATTTAACCCTGTAGTTTCTTGCCCTGTTCGTGCATTATGAGGCATGACCGTGCCGTACAGAGAAAACACATCTGACTTAACATGAGCTTACCCCTGTAGCTTTGGCCTTTGTGTAGGCATACTTCTCTCGTGTCTCTCTCTCAAAGCGATATGTCGGGGGAAATGTGATATCCTCTTCATCTGTCATCAAAAGAAAATTTGTTGTTAGACATTTGTTATTGATATTTTGATGTATGCTGGACAATTTATTAATGCAGACAGAACAGATTAGTAAAAAAAAACCCAGTTAGTATAGTCATTGTAAATCACATACTGCACAAGTCACGTTAAACCTATATGCTATATGTTTTGTGTTTGTCTGTTTACTGAGGAGTTTTCTTCATGTGCTGATTCACGGCTTACCGAAATGCAAGAAGACCTTTCCATCATTACGCTCCATGCTGAGTTGGTCTTTGTTGAGGAGTTCTTGGTACTGCTGCTGTTTGATCTTAGTCACAATGTACTCAGCTTCCTGTAAAGGAAACCGGTGCACAGACGGTGACTTTTCCTGTGTTAGTTAGTGTTAGTAGCTGAAAGCTCAGACACCTGACAACCAGCATGCTCCTTTATGCAGCAGTCATCCATGTTAATTGAATTACAAAACATCTAGATCTTTGATTCCCCATGTAAATGTCAGTCCAATATGCACTGACACTCTACTTGACAAATTTCATAAAATTGTATTTATAAAAAAGACAGAGCATACATTTGTTAGATTAGATTTCTAACGATAAAATCTTCTCAAATTTGTGGGTCCTTAATTTAAAATACATATGTTGCATAATTTCTCACTGTTTTTGTGTCATTTTTTGTTGCATTTTGTGAGCTACAACTTACTGTAGATGGAAATTCAACCCTATAGTTCAAATCACCAAGCCAGAAGAGGTGGGTGAACTGATGCGTGATGTCAAAAGGATTGAGCTTCTTATCTCCCAGACTCAGGAATCGTAGGATGTTGACGTAGTTTTGATTGCGTCTGCAAATAGAGCAAAAATTATTGTTACAACATCAAATAAAACCAACCAAACCCTCAGCTTTGACTTTAAAGGTGCAGTGTGTAGAATTTAGTGGCATCTAGTGGAACAGACTGGGAAGAAATTGAATATAACATTAAAATAATAATTGTTGTATTTTTTTTGTTTTTTGCTACCTTAGAATGAGCCCTTTATATCTACATAGGGAGTGGGTCCTCTTCCACAAAGCCTGTCATGTTACACCACCATGTTCCTATAGTAGCCCAGAACAGACAAACCAAACACTGGCTCTAGAGAGGGCCTTACATGGGGACTGTAGGCTCCTACATGTATGGAAGGGGAGGGGGAGGTAGGGGTATTCAGAAGTTTGCAATCTGCAACCTCACCACTAGATGCCACTAAATTATACACACTGCACCTTTAACCTTTTAGAAGAATATTAACTGAAAAACTGAACTAAAAAATCATTTAAACAACTCAGAAAAAAACATAAAAAGCAGGTGGAAGTATATGAAACCCTGAAACTGATAAAATGTAGTAAAAGGTCAAAAAATAATAATACTAAAATTAAAATGGAGTGTTAAAAAAAGCTTGATACTTTTCTTTTAACCTCCAATTTATCTTTCACTACACAATTGTGTTTTTCTACTCTTTCATTATCTACTTACGTAACATTTCCTCATCACAGTTGTAATTTCACCCATATCTGATGAGATTGTCTATTAATTTCCACAGAAAGTGAGTGGCTAGCTAGCTGTACTGAACCACACACCACAAACAAACACCCTGCGCATCAACCTTTCAGCTTGCTGAGCTAACCATTGTCCAAAAACAACACCATGAGTGCACATGAGCTGTGAACTGCTGTAACACCACTGTGGAAACTCTTAAAAGTAGCTATTTGCATTTTAAGACAAAGACAAGCGACATGCACTTGTTCAGGGAAAACAGGAAGTAGAAAAATAATTTCATGTGTATCAAACAATTTAAAATGAGGGACTTGAAAATAGAATGAGATAAATAAAAGAATTTAAAATTTAGTTTTACAGCTAATTTTAATCATTTAATCAACTAACAATATTATTTATTGATGTATTCAGTTATATATTTGACTTGTCTGATAATTTCTACTCCATTTAGTCAGGTTCAGGGGCTCTGCAGAAGTACTGAGTATGTTTTCAGCCTCCTGCAGCACAATATGCATATGTTACCACTACAGTACTAAAACTTGGTGTTGCTCAAAGTGTAATTTTCTGCTCACCTGAGCTTCTTCTCACTTCCAGAGGTCAAGTGACTGTTGACAAAACAAAAGGATGTACCGTTGAACATGAAGGACACCCCCACTGCTCCCTTGTTTCCTACAAAATAAATGTCACAGTGAGTACTGAAGGGTCTTTATTCAGATATTGTTAATGTCAGGTCATAAAGAGAAGTGGAACTGCTTACCCAGAGTGTTGGCAATCCCCGTCTTCACACTGTCTGAGAAAATGTGGGAGATCCTGTTTTCATGCTCAGGCTTTGCCAGGACAATAATCCGAATGTTCCACAGAGTGTGAATCGCTACCTGGATGTTAGAAGATGTGTAGGATACATTACTGCACTGCATCTGCATTCAGTTGTAACTTTGTACTTGTGACAGTCACTCACTTGTTTAAAGCTGATGTTTGTGATGTCCCTCAAGACACCTTTCACTGTGTATGCCCAATCCCTCTCGCCCAAAGGATCCTCCTGTGTCCCAATGACATAGAAATCATGCGGGATGTGGTCTGCGGTGTCATCTCGGGTTTTCCCCTGGCCCTTACAATGGAACCAGGAGTCGATGTTGTGGGGGGGACCAGCATTTCCTGTGGATTTATGAGTAAGTCTTTCACCGTTGCGTTACATTATTCAAATGATTTCGGAAATTCAACAAGTCAACATTGTTACCCATGTTCCAGGTGCCAATAAACACTGATATCATGTCTGGTTCTGGCTTTTCGGAGTGTTTGTTCTTCATTTGTTGAAGAAGCTGACAAAACCCCTCTCTTTTCTGGTGACAAAGAAGAACAACATTAGAAACTTTGTACTTCATAAACTGCACTTGAAACTTCAACTAAATTATGACCAGGCTTCTGGACAGATGCCACTTAGACTAAACCTTTTATGTTAGATTGAAAATGATTACCTTTGTGTCATCAAACACAAACTCCCTCCGCAAAATCTTCTCTTTTTCTGTCTCCACCACAATGACCAGTTTGGCATGCATTTTCTGGGATTTCACCAGCTGTAAGACTGAATAAAATTTACAATCCACTTATTTAAATGTGCAGTGTTAATGTTTTACAGCAGCTGTTAAACAAGATAAACACTCTACAGCCTTACTAGCAGATCTATGAGGCTGTGCTTAAGCATAGCAATGCTTTGAGTTGAATGCTAACATCAATATGCTAACATGCTCACAGTGACAATGCTAACATATTGATGCTGCATGAAATTCGTTGTTATACAGATATGACATGATTGCAGCATGGGGTCATTTGTAGACTTTGGGATCACCAAAGTCATTACAATTAATGGTTTAGACATTTAGTTAAAAAAACAACTTCATGGTGACACTAGAGGAGAAATCAGCGGATCACCAAAGTCAGTAGGATACAAGGTCTGAGAATCATTAATGTCTGTAAAAAATATCATGGTAATCCATCCAAAAGTTGAGATATTTCCATCTGGACCTATGTGGTGGACAAGCTAACCGCCATTGCCATCTATTGAGCAACAAGCCTGGCATGGTTAGAAATACAAGGGAATTAAATTATAAAATAACATGACTCCTTACTTTTATTGTGCACAAAGTATTTGTCTTCGGGCCCATCTTTTGACTTCTTGAAGTAGATCTTCCCGCTTTCAACGTCCACTTTCAGGAACATCTTTGTGGAAATACCAAGCGATTCTTGTTTGACCTACAAGTGAAAGCGGAAGCTGATCAAAGAAAGCCCAAACCTCTAAAAGTGTTATTTCATTTCATTTTCCTGCAGCTGCAGTGCAATACCATAACCAATTTAGAGAAGTACCTCAAACGTAACAACTGGTATGAGAGAATTCCGATGGCCTCCTTCATATCCAACGGAGTCAAAGATAGCACTTTTAGCCTGAAAATAAACAAAGAAGTACCATGTCATTTATAACTGACCCCATCTTTTGGTATGTTGGTAATTAAGATGGTCAATCAATGAGAGCTGACTGGTTAAATGAGCACCGGAACTTTACCTTATCTTCTATTGCGTAGATCAGTTTTGTCAGCTGCTCAAGCCTAAAGGATACGGATTGACCTGAATCGACAGACATCTGAAAATGAAGGAAAAAATATATAATGAGAAACATTTCTGTGTTAACACTGCTACAAAGGATCAAGGGTGCCACCCACTTGTTTTCCAAAGTGTGCAATCCCTGGGGAAAGCTGTTGGTCCAATGTTCTATTGAAGACCTCCAGAGCTGGCAGAATGCGGAAAATTTCACTACATCCCAAAAAAGATTAGAGTGTGGTTTATTTATCTTTGTGCATCATGAAGTCAAGGTAACTTGCAGTCTGTTTGATGTATTCTGTCAACCAGTAACTATACCTGTTAACATTCTTGCAGATAGACAATGTTAGCTTCTTCAGGCCAGGGAGGTTGGGGTTTCCGTTCTGTAGGTGTTCAGCATCCGAATAGATTGAGTTCCTGAAGTATTCTTGGATGGCCAGTTGATGTTCCTCTGGTACTCTGGATAGACATTATGCAACACAGAGGCATGTTATCTCATATTTCACACACCGGTAAGCTTCAGTCGAGCGCATCACTGTGTCAAATCACTGTTGCACCCATAATCACATGAAATAATCCATATGATAGGAATTATTGCTTTATATACACGGTATAGTGCCAGTGCTTTTTAAAAAATTCAGTGCAATTTTTGCAAATGTGACCATACGCGGACATGTCCATATGCTGCAGTCTCATCAGGTAGGTGTCTGATAAGGATTTGCAGGCCTGCTCAGGAGACTCTTTTACATCGTTGGGTCCAAAGTTCCTGGGTGGAAGCTGTGGTGGAAGACTATTGGATTCTGCAGGACAAATACATGTAGAACATTTAGGATTTTTACCAAATCTATGAAAGACAGATGTTTTATAGTATTGCAACTGTACAGATTAAATGAAGATGTTTAACCTGGCTCCTCGTCTACATCCTCCTCCCTCTGGACAGGATACTGCAGATGTGTAATAAGACCCATGTTGGGGCTGTAGTATGCCTCCACCAGCTCGGGCAGCATAGAGAAGAACCTGATAGGAACTCCTTCAGATGCCTGAAGAGCAGATCACAGCACACACATAGCTGTCTCTTACTCTTGTGGTAGAAAAGCAGACCTCAACAGAGGTGAAATGTGAAACTGTCCCTGTAAAAGAGCTCGTTCTAGTTTTTGTCTTCAACTGTTGTTTCTAAACCAGGGGAAATAAGCTTTAAATGCTACACCCTGTGTGATGTTGCACATGTCTACTTGCATTTTTTTCCACTGACACTTCTCTCTGCATTATTTTTAACCCATGTCTTTCACCCTGGGAACCTGAAATTTCGCTTCATGTCAGGGATTTACCTACAGGTTCCGAATATTCACCTACTCCATTTGTCATTCAAAGAGAAAACAATTTCTTGTATAAAATCATCTTATGGGCTTCAGTTTTGACCCCTTTTATTTATGGTATTTTACATATATTCTAAACTCATAGCTACAGATTAAGCACTGAAATGACTCAGGCGTTAACCTCTCCATCTGTTACCCTTTGTATCATAGTCATTATTGTTTGAACATGAATAAAAAGGTGCCAGTACTCTACACCAGTTCTACCTATACTGTCTGGAAAGTGACAGTATTGACTTATATGTCTAGTGAGTACCCACCAAATTAAGGCACTATACACAGCAAATTTAGCAGCAAGGTTTAATTTTAGGCCCCAACACTGTCCACTTGTAGTAAATGAAATATTTACATGTCTGCTCATCTCTCCAAACAAAACAAGACAATACAAAAAAGCATTCAATAAAACTTTATTTTAATGCTCATGCTTCCATATGTTTACACTATCGCTATCTCCTGCTTTGCTGATGATACTAATGATTATATCAGCCAGGAAAAACTTGCCAATTTGAGATGTAGATGTGACTCCGTTTTCATTTTTTAAAACTCAATTGTAGCAGACCAAAGATGACAACAGACAAAAACATGCCAACACGCATGTCCTGCAACTTCCTCAAATCCTGTCTCTGTAAAAAGCCCATAGACAGAATGCAAAATATCGGTAGGCAAACCTATATCTACACAGTGCAAACAGTATATTCTAAAAATATAAATGTCAGTTTGCCCCAGAACCACAGCTTGGGTCTACTGAAGTTATTTGTGACATTGGCTCTTGCCATTTGAAAGTAGGATAGATGTGTGCATGACAAATGTCATTGCACCCTCATATTCTGAGTACAGGAAGTTTAAAGAGGACCTATTATGCTCATTTCCAGCTTGATATTTTTATTCTGGGATTCTACAAGAGTAGCTTTGCATGATTCACAGTTAAAAAATGTATTTATCTTATACTGATTGTTTTTGCTGCCCCTCAGTTCACCCTCTATCTTTAATAGGCAATCCCAGCCCCAATATTTCCTGCTTTACTGCTTATTTAAAGCTTTTAAATGTCTAAATAATGGGAGACCTTTATTGTGAGTGACTTATAGGAAATTAAATGTTTACCTCAATGACTTAGCAGAGCTTTGTTAATGGGGCTAAAAACCTGTCAAAACAGTGTAACAGAGTCATGCCTTGGCTTGACTACACACAAAACAATGGAAAAATGCTGCAATGTTTGCAAAGCAGAGCAGTTAACTTGCATGCTGTGAATAAATTCTCTCAACATTATAACAAGAATTTTTTGTTATTGTAGGGGTTGTCTTATTGCTTATTGTCGCTCTGCATGACTGCATGTTATAATCAGTATTGCTTGATTTTATTTTGTTGCCTCATGTTGCTTTGCAAGACTATATGTATGAATAACTGAATATTGGTGCTGTATAATAGTATTACTTGCTGTTTCCTGATGCTTTGCATGATTTGTGATGTGCCTGGAGAATGTCTGTTCTGTTGTTTTTATATTGTCGGGGTGTTTCTCGCCTGCAATTCTTAACTGTCACTACACCAGTGTCAGAACATCTTGCTAAGCTAAAAATGATCATATATATTATTATTATTTAACACTGGCACATTAACAGAAATGTTGGCTAATGTATGTAAAAAAAAAATTTAAAAAAAATACATGAAAGGAACTACTACTTTGTTAGTAGTGGCATTGTTAGCCAGTGGTGCATAGTGTATAGTTACCCAAATAATGACAATGACAAAAAGTTAGATTACATTTGCTTATACTATGTTTTCAAAATAGAATATAAATCACAAACATTTAGCTACAAGCCAATGAAGGGTTATTGCAAATACATGTGTATCTAAATATATTGCACCTCTTAAATTAGAAGACGCCTCAATAGGTGCAGCAGCATTAAAAATATCTATGTGCTAGCATATTTGAAAAGCAATAGCCCTTTATTCTCAGATATGCTATACATACTTGACATCAATGACTAAACTACCATAACACTCATCTAACCGTTGACCAAAATAAAGGTGCCATTATTCAAACTGTTAACCCACCTGGACAGAGAGCTTCTTATCCTCATTTGGCAGGATTCTGTATGTGTACACACAGTTCTGGTATCTGTGGTTAAAATAATAAAGTGCAAAAGTCACCAAAATATGACATGGAAGTAAATTAAAGTAATGTGTTTATTGTGTGCGGAGTACAATCAGACATGTTTCGGTAGCATTTTGATTGACGGTTGCCCCATGAAATATGATATGATTAGCAGAGGCAAAGGGTGTTGCGCTTTGTGGCGGTATAAAGTATGCAAAATAAAGGGGAACTAGTCTTGCATTGCAGTGCGTGTGTGCAAAAAAAAAAAAAAGAGTGATAGAGTACAGTGTAATACAGGAGGGGCATTAATCATGTTACACTAATCCACATTATAACATGAATTACAGCTACAACTAACTTATATCTTATGCTAAAAGCATACAGTATAACAGTTATGTCATGTCAGTTTTTTATTAATTAGTTAGGATCGGTTCATATTTCATGTTATGAAGGTTTCTTGAATAAGGAACAACACACAGAATCATTATCAGCTCTATATGTAAAGATAAACTGCCAGCAACATATGCAAAAGCTGAAAATAAATATTGCCTACTTACAAAACACACAGGGCATACGCTCCCTGTATAGACTCACTGTCCCGAATAAGGAAGCTTCCATCTCTTGCTGCTTTGGATAGGAGATCCTCAGCTTTGGATCGAGTAAGATTGCCATGGCACCAAGGCTGATAAACTGGCATCCTGTTTCTCACCAAAGAGTCTCAGTTCAAGAGTTTAACATCTGCTCTTAAAGTAGTTTCCAGCAACCAAAGTAGACTCAGTTTTTCTTCCTGGCTATTTCCATCTTTCACAGTGCGTACTTTAAAGTCCTTTCTTTCACTTGTTCATGCACTTGCCTCCGAAAGCTGTAAAAGGAAGCTGCTACTAGCTCACTGTTGAACTTCCTCATTTGAGAAGTTGACAGAGGAGGGCCAAGTTGCCTGTAATGACGGATCCACAGAGCTGTAAATGGAAATAAAGACTCTCACTTGTCGAGTCCAAATCTTTATGACATTTTAATGATTAACCAGCATTCCTAGCTTTTTTGTTTCCACACATCTGTTTGTTTAGGTGAACTGTCCAAAAAATAGTGAAGCACTTCGTAAAAATTAGAGTTCGGTAAAAAAAAAAAAAAAGGGAAGTAACAAAAAGGGCATATATGATGACTCTTACTTGTCACAGTTTACGTGTTTTCTGTGATATACGCTCTTGTGAATAACGTCACTGTAAAATACGACTAATTTGATTACCAAATGTTTTTTATGATGATGAAATCATCTTTGCCCCCTGACCTAAAATTTAAAAAAAACAAGCAGATTCTACTGAGATAAGCTGGCCTGAGTCTGACTGCTCTGTTAAATCATCTCATATTAAATCAGAAAAGCTTTGGGGTTTTCTGAAATATATACATTCAGGAAATACAAGTTTAGAATGGCTTGCTATGTACATGTGATGGACAGGAAGTCTTGCAGAAATAAGAGGAGGAAAATAAGCTGCTCACAAACCACAACACGGGTCACATGATACGAAAAGAGAACTACACGATGACAAGTTACTGCAGCCTCGGAGGTTTCTGTCCTCTGCTTGAAATAGGTTTTACCACTTTCGCAGAGAGAACGTCAAAGCCTCAGACATGCAGTGACAGTGTAGAAAAAGAACACATGATCTCATGCACAGAGGACATGAAATCACACTTTTGCTTTCAACTGACAACAATTTTTATACAGGTTGACAACTTTTTTTATAGTCACCATTTCTTTCGCAGTGTGACTTTGTGACAGTAATTACAAGTTTATTATTTACAAAATAAAGTCACAAACTCTGTGATAAAATGGCAGTTTACCAACCTTTAATTGTGTAAATAATGCCTACCTTTGCAGATGACATTGAAGTGGTTTACAGTAAAAAAAAAAAAAAAGGAGTATTAGTCGTCATGCAGTAGTGCAATATCATAGAAAAGTGGACAAAACAATTAATGCATAGCAAAGGAGTTACTACATAATGAAGGCTATATGTACAATGAAGATTTGTCAAGCACAAGCAAAGTAAACAGGTACTGGTGTCTTCCATTAATTATAAAAAGTCATAAAAAATATACACAGTTGTAAGAGGATTTAAAAGTACACCTTAGATTGAAACCGTTTACAGCTACGCCAGCAGGTCTCTGAGGGTGTACTCAGGCACAGTGCTATTTGAGAGCCATGCTCACAATGACAGTGCTAACATGCTGATGTTTACAAGGTATATGCCATCCTCAACATCCCACTTTAGTGCATTAGCATTTGTTAATTCGCACAAAGCAAACCCTAATAAACACCTTAAATAAAAAAAATGATATCAAAAGCTAACTAATTATTATTCCTCATATTTGGCATAGGATACAAAACAGTAACATCTACATATTTAATGTTGACTATGTACATATGTCTTTTGGTGTTTGACACAAAGATCATTTTCCAACATCAACGTGAAGCTTTTTAAGCAGTACGCTGACGAACATTATCAAGGTCACAGGTGGTCTAGTAAAGCCTCTCACTGCATATTACTGTGGGTGGATGTAGACCAGAAGTGGCAGCAACGGTAAGAAGAGTCAGTTGAAAAGCATTTAGGACAAGTTCCAATGTCTGCCCTTTACTCACTCAAAGACTGGCAAACCTCACTAAGTTCAAAACGGGTGAGGATTTTTTATCACTGTAAAATCAGTAAGTGTTTATGAGTTTTGTGGTTGACCTTTGAGCCGTTATGCATGTTTTTTGTGTGAGTCGACTTTTTTCATGAGAATATACCACATGAGTCATGATGTTCAAGTGACGCAGTTAATTGAGTATAAAAAAAGTATAAAAACAAGAGCAAAAATATAACATGGAAGAAGTTGGCAGGAAGATATTTTCCTGAAAATATGAACACTATTTGTTCATCATAAGATGGCATGATAGTGACTTCTAAATATGTTGATTCGGTCTAACAGCACAATTTTTCTTTGAAACAAAGAGCAAACAACAAACTCTCAGATTCATTGATCTACATATGAATTATGAAAGTCAGACTTTAAGGTGATTTTCTGTTGGGGTTTTTTTTAGTGTCAACAAATCTCATGTGTGGAACCAAACCAACAAAGAACTCATCCTATCTACAAGTAGCGTTTGTGCATCCAAAGCCTGATACAGCATATAGTTTGTTTTAGAAATTACTTTAAAGATTAAAAGCAGCAATCACATTTTCAGTCTCGGGAACGTTCTCTTTACAAAGCTTCACTAGCTTGTTGGGTCACAACCTCTTGACTTCAGTTTTTTTAAGAAATGTACAATGTAGCAAAAAGTCAGAATCCTTTCAGGACTTAGAACCATGTCATTCATTGCAGCGGTGTATCTCCTCAATGTGTTTTTAATAGCTTTTGGACAACAGCAGAGGTGTGAGGCATAGACAAATACCATATATCAGATTTGAATACACATACTGTACTTGTAAGTATGATCAATTCATTGTCTGTTTGGCTCTGCACATGAGATAAGACATATCCTTTAAGGTAATTTCTGCAAATATGAGTTAGATGTAAAAATAATCCCTTTCTTCATATGGAAATTTAGAGTTGTTACACACCTCCTTCACTCAGGCACTTATGGTAATCATAAAGGAGAAATTTCGATTGGGGTTGATTGAGGCTCAGGTTAAGTGGCACATTGACCACATTGTGAAATGAGCCCAATGTATAAGAGCCTTCAGTCTGAGAAAGACAACAATGAGTCAATAGTAGGAACAATTTTGATTGTGTTGGTGAGTTCAGAATTCTCTTCCTCAAAACTCAGACTTGGCACTGACAGAGCTCTCATGTGTTCCCTTTAACTCTCCGCTGGTGGCACCTGACGCCACTGCCTTATCTTTGCAAAACAATCGCATGAGAGTGCCGCGGAACTTTTCCGCCCCAAACAGATAGATCAGCGGGTCCATGGCACCGTTCAGGCATGTGAGGGAGGAGGTGAGGCGGTTAGCCAAGCTCAGGCCTCTGCGTGTCTGACAGGAGACGTCAGGGTGGTTGTAGCCCAGGATGAAGGTTGCCCTGCTCATATGATAAGGCAGAAAACACACAACATAGATGAGCATGACCAAGCCGATGGTGCGTAGGGCTCTCAGCTTGAGGGCCGGCTCTAACCTAGAGCCCCGATGCAGGCTGTAAATGATGAGCAGGTAACAGGACAGGGTGACGAGGAAAGGTGGGGTGAAGGCCACGGCAAGGGAGATCAGTGCATTGCGTGAGGCTTTCTCTCTGTACAGCTGCAAACACACTGTCACGCCGTCCACTTCTGCAGTCTGGTGGGTGACTAGCAGTGGTGCCATGGACACGGTAACCAGAGCCCAAAGAGAGAAGCTGATGATGTGGGCATAGCGAGCACGGCGAACCTTCAGAGACCTCACCGCGTGAACCACAGCCAGGTATCGGTCCCCCGCCACACAGGCCAGGAAGTACAGGCTGGCATACATGTTGACGTAAAACAAAAAGCCTGCCAATCTACAGGGAACCTCCCCAAAGGGCCAGTGGCCTCCAGTGAGGTGGTAGGTGGCCCTCAACGGGAGGATGATCACGTACGATAAATCTGCCACAGCCAGATGAATCAAGAAGACGTTAGCTGGAGAGGAGGCGCCACGCTGGTGGAAGAAGATCCAGAGAGCCAGGCTGTTACCGTTCAGCGCCAGAAAGAAAACCAGGATGTAGAAGCATCCAAAGAGCATGTTCTCTGTGGTCGTGTCCACTGCCGCACAGCCCTGCAATGACTGATTGGACAGCAGCGACGGCAGCTCAGCTGTAGCAGACTCCATGTTGGTGGCTGAGGAGAGAAAAAAGTGTTTGCTTTAAAATGATGAAAGATAGAAAAGACATTTCAGGTCTGCTCTGTATCATGCATTTGAGTTATGGTGTTCGCAAACATGCAACAATGCAAACATTCTAAATAATGTTCATTGTTAGTATTCAGACAGCATAGTAACCCAGTGACAGGAAACTATACCAGGCCAACCCCTGCTCACATCACTTTACACACACACAGACAATAGGCAGGGAGAGTGTTTGTCACAGTGCCAATCTCACATGGCAACAATAGATGTCAGTGTCCCTGACTAATACACACATGCCCTCAGGGTGGATAATTACTTCATTCTGACCACTTCATGTATTAAGCTTCCTCCAAGTCCAGGAAGTCAGAGCCAGTCATTAGACATTCACTCTAACGTCTTCCAGCTTATCTGGCGTCACAGTCTGATTTGTCAGCAAGAATTCTTTCATCTAGGCTTAATGGTGAACTTCAGGAGAATGCAGGCAAAGGTATGGGACTTGAACACTAGCTATTCAGCTGTGAAGATTTTAAAGGACTAGTTTGACATTTTGAGGAAATACGCCTTTTTCACTTTCTAAGTCTAAGAAGACTGAGACGATAAAAGTATCCCAAATGTCGAGGTAAAAAGACTTTCAACAATTTTCTATTTTTAAATTCAAATTTCTGATTATATTTTGAGGGTCTCACTTGCTCAATGCAGTTCAAAGTTTAAGTATGAAATTGAACAATATAATTTCAAACATTCCTCATAGGATCGTGCACATTCTTTTTTTCCACCCAATTATTTAGACACACCTTAAAAAATAACCACCCACTCGTGTCCCTCAGGCAACTTCAGCAAGCTCCCACGGTCCACTCCTCTCATTCTGTTTTTATCTCCTCTTTTTCTGCTTTAGCGTAACATCTAAAAAAACATTACCGGGGCGTGAACAGCAGAGTCTGAAATTAATTAATTTTGTGGAAAAAGGCCTCTCCTTAAATTTAAACTTAGGCATTGGCGGAGGATCCAAGAACAATATTGAAACATGTGCATCAGGGATGAACTTGTCATATCACAGATGCTGAAGGGAGTGTTTGAGGAGGTTAGCAAATGAACAATGGAGATAGCTGAACCAACAGTAAAATGCAATTGATTAATGCTACATCACTGCAAACTGCTTTACAAAAGGGGGATTGTTTTTCTTTATTGGAGTGGGATAAATCTCTGCTCCAGTAGCACACTGCCCAGACTTTTGGTACATTAGGAGCCAGCCAGATGTAGCAGCTTGGCTCTTTTCAGTGTGTGTGTGTCTGTGTGTGTGTGTGTGTGTGTGTGTGTGTGTGTGCGCCGAAGCTGTGAGACTTGCAACGGAGGGCATTTCTCAGCCACAGCTCAGACTCCCAGCATTCAGGGGCACAAAGAAAAGGTTGCATTGCCTGAAGGGATAACAAACCAGGAGCTTCACAGATGAATGGAAAAGCTTCCATAAATACAGATCCCAGAGGGATAATCCTAAACAGAGACAATCCTAAAATACGCCTTGGTCACAATGATCCTCGTAAGCAGATCTGTATAGGCGTTCACATGTGAAGAATGCCAACACTGACAAAGAGGATACTGAGCATCCTGGCTTAAGTCCTGTCAAAGATTAGTCCCAACTGTTCAAACTGTGACAGGTAGGATGTCGGCAATGCTGCAACGTTAAAAGTTGTCACAGCAAAGCCTGAGAATAAAGTGAAATTTAGTTACTGGATAAAATATGAGTTAACTTGATATGAATCCAAAACTACTTAATGGATAAATAAGTATTACATAAATAAGAAAACAAGTTATAAATAAGTCAAATGCAGTACATTTCTGCAAGAAAGCATATATTGTTCTATTGCAACCATTTGTTCAATTCTGTAATTCTGTTAAACTAAATGTAATCCAACAGTCGAAGGAATCAGAGTTTTAGTAAAATTATAAAAATGATTAAGCACATATCTATTTCTTTATCAAATTCTGAGATAACAAAGACAAACAAAGACTTACCAGAGTTTGCGAGTTCTTCAATGAGTGCACGACGTGGAGAAAAGTTTGGCTCCTCAAGTAACAATTCAGCTGCTGACACAGCGTGTGTCAAGGAAATGCTGAGAGCTGGTTACCCAAAGTCCACAGCATGGACAACAATCAGCGTAGCAGCAGAGAGTTGCACAGCAGTTGCTTGTGGAGCAAAGTGAAGACCGGGAGTAAGACTGGTGAGCCGTGGACGAACTAGAGCACTGACACAAAGAATGCTGTCCTATAACCCTCTTTTCTCTCACTCAAGATGTTCTTGGGAATGAGACTGTAGCTCTTTTTGTGTCTCAACAAATTTGATAACAGAAAGGGAGCCCCGATGGGAGCCTTTCGTTTGAACCTTGACCCCACCCTTTCTTTCTCCATCCCCTCTCCTCAGAGAGCCACTTGTGCGCTCCACAATAGCCTGAGTCAGAATAAGCAGCACATTTTAGCAGCGGGGAGAAGAATGGCATGCCTCAGTCGTGGTGAGTTGTCGAGTATGCCTCCATGGAAACGAAGCCTAATGGTGCACCATGCGCCTTTACATTGAACTCCCACCCTCCCACTGATAGATAGAAGATGGACTGTGTTGTTAATTTA
This sequence comes from Scomber scombrus, assembly GCF_963691925.1. Classification (NCBI taxonomy): domain Eukaryota; kingdom Metazoa; phylum Chordata; class Actinopteri; order Scombriformes; family Scombridae; genus Scomber; species Scomber scombrus. Next base: position 6,979,353 of record NC_084977.1, on the reverse strand, counting down.
GAGGTTTATGACTAAAGTCTCAGAGATGATCTTTTGTAGATGGTCTGTTAAGTTCTAAAGAGGGCCCCATACTCTATAGGGGAGCATGTGAAAAACAAGAGGAGGAGGAGGAGGGGGGGAGACGCTTGGAAAAAACAGAGGCCCTTGTTGGTCTCTTGCCTCCTGGGGGCATCCTGAATTGGAATGCCCAAAATAATCAGTCACATAGCCATCAGACAGATGTGGAGAGAAGACACACTGGCTGAGAGGGGATAATATTTCATTCATACATGGAGATCACAGCTGTGCGTCAGACACATCGGCCCTTTCTCCTCTCAGTATCATCGATATGCAAATGGTATTCTGTAGACTTGAATGAGGCTACTATCTGCGCAGGGCTGTGGAGAAGCTCTGACATTACTACCCTGTTAATCTACTGCCAACTGCTAATTGGGACGGTCCCGCTTTTGTTCGGCTTCTCCACACTGTCTGTTGTGCGTCTCGTAACCCTGAAGCAATAACATTGCCTTGTGTAGCTGCTTAGTATCATAAATATATCATTCTTCTTACTTCTGTGAAAAAAAGTGTTTTTCTCTGCTGCTGAAAGAGCTTTCTTATTGAAAATAAATGCTTTCAACATGTTGAATAGTTTACTCACCAACAGGCTTGTACTGGGAAAATGATTTATTTTGAAATTTTAGCAGAAAAAAAACAAACAATAAATGTTTCATTGAATATTATATCACATAAAAGCAGAAACATTTGAAACTGAAAACATATATTCTGTAGTTAGGCTTCTTTAAAGGCACCCTGTGGAGTTTTTGACCACTAGTATCGCTGTGGAGCAACATTCTTCTTAAAGGTGAGCCACCTTTTGTTTGTATTGTGCACCTATGATCTCACACATGTAAACACGTAGGCGCATGAGTGACGCAATCCACATTCTGCTGTCTTGTTTGCGCAATTCCAGTTATTGATAGTTGGTGGCGGTAATGTGCAAAGAAGCAAGCAATGTGCCAACAAAGACAAGGAGGAAGAACGCTGTGAGCTAGAAAACGTGGATGTAAACATTGCACAATTTAAAATATATTTTTTTAATGGCCTTCATATTTTTAATGAGGACAGAAATACATTAAATGCATTTTTAGGCCTTAAGGATACACACAGCTTGTTTTGGTGAATGTAAACATTTGTGTTTGTTTAGGAGAAAACTCCACAGGGCAGCTTTAATGGTTTTCATGCAGATTTGATTAAGATTAATATGGAGTGAAATTAGTTTTGTACTGGTGACAGATGCGTGACAATTATGGTGTTAAGAAATGTACTTTCAGATTCAAAACATAATACCACCAAACTTGAATAAATGTCAGTATTTTACATGTATGTTTCCAACTTCAAGTTCATTAATCTATTAACATTTGATTTTGAAGTATTCTCTGAGCATATAAATATCAAAAACTGTGAAATTTTGTTGATGAAATAATGATGATTAAATATGTTTAGGAGGGTTAAAAAAAGTTTTTCCACAAATTTCTTATAGGCCAGATGTTCAACTTTTCTACATGTACACTGTGAATTTTTAGATCAGATTATGTGAAAGAGTCATATAACACAATCCTGAACGTGTCACAATCATCTGCCCACACATTCAACCATGTGTAAAAAACGCACCAACATTTCACACACACTTTTAGACCTTTCTGCACACAGAAAGTGTTCTGAGAGTGTTTTAAGTTGGAAATATAAACTGTATGTAGAACAGGGACCTTTACTTTAGTTAGGTTGCACCTATTTCTAAAAGTGTTTTTTATTTATTCAACTTGCATGGTTTTTGTTTGCGGGTTGGAGACACATTTGTGAACACCATGTTAGTTTTGTTTTTATTTATGGATCATGAAACAGTATTTTCTTGCCACAGTTAAAGCTGAAGATAAAATGTGTGCACAATATAACCTTCCCCTCAGGTCAGATAGAGACACTTTTATTATGTCAAGGAACCAAAGCTTTAAATAAAATGTGAGAAATCTACAACAACTTTGTTTCATCCAATAAATCAATGTGTTGTTTTTTTCACAGAGCACAAGTAAAGATGATTGCATTTTTTTAAAACAGGGAACTGTTTCTGCTCTGCCCTTATGTGTGTGTGTGTGTGTGTGTGTTTGTTTAAACTACATGTTTGAATCCACAGCTGCAGAGTGGAGGCACAAGTTGCGTCACACTTGCTACTTGACTGCGAGTCTCAGATGTTGACGCGCTGGTTCCTGGTTTGCACTGCCCTCCTCTCTCTGAGGTACATGTTGACATAGGAGGTTATAAGATCATCCATTTTGTAACCCTGTTCAAAAAAAAGACAGGGGTGAAGAAAAGGAAACGAAAAAGACTTTGTGCCAGTTAATCACGTCAAAGCACAAGTATCAAATGATGGATTCAGATACTAAACATATCTTACCAGTGAAGTTTCACACAGGAATTTGGTGCCCTTCACTAAACTGCCAATAGTCATGTGAAAATAGGTACTTCCACTACACCAGTTAGCGATGCGGTTGAATGGGTGTGTTGCCAGCACCTCCTTCATTAGAGAAAAGAATTGTTAATGGAACAGGAAACTTGCCGGGATGTTTAATTGAATATTAATTAATGATTTTTGAATTTTTGATAATTGATTTCTTTTCCAACCTTGGTTTTGGGATGGATGATGGTGAGTCCTTGCTTGCTGATAGCAATTCGCACAATGTCTGGAAAGTTTGGCTCTGATGTTTGCTGAAAATAAAGTTAGAAAGAAAGATGAGACAACTCTTCTTTGCTGTGATCATGACCATGTTCTTTCTGAGCTTGTGCGGTTAGTATATTGTGTTGTCAGATGGTGTGACTGACTGAAAAAGAGCTAAAGTGTCAGATAGAAAAACCACCCACCCAACCAAATGGACTATAGATAGTAAGGTAAGTAAGTGTCTGCCCTGCATCCACTGCACTGCTTACCTTCACTTCAAAGAATGCACAGCCGAACGTTTCCCATCGGTAAATCGCCTTCAGAAATCCCATCTTAGCTTCTTCCACAGTCGTGCCAACTTGTTTGTTATAAGTGGCGGCAATACTCTAAAAAATAGAAATGTCACAGTGTGATACAAAACTCTAGTGTTGGCACTGTTTTAAATGAGGTTAATGATTTTCTTACACCCCCACAGCCTTCAGGCAATACTCTCAGTGCACTGAGATAAGATCACAGGAACACAATAATGGTGATATTGTGCTAAGGCTGGTTATATTCTGTATTTTTTAATATCAACAAACCCCTTGAAAAACCCAAACTGAGAATTAATTAATGCTACTAGCAGGTTTAATCTGTACATCAAAAGTCTGATAGTTATTATTCCTCTGTTTCATAGAGCTCCATTGTTGTTGAAAAACTACTAAAAACACGAGTAACAATGTTTCACTGGGTGACATGTTAATTTATTACAATGTCCTGCTGCTGTATTCACTAAAACACCAGTTGTGTATTAATTCACAGGAAAAAATAGTCCCTAATATATGAACTGTTTACTCCTGTTTGAGTAATGTTTGCTAAAAACTACAGTGCCATTTTTTAAAAGTGAAACTATGTATTTGTGAATTGTTGTTGTTTTGTTGCATTGATCTATGAATGACAATGTCAGTCAGACCACTACTCTACACTACTCTCCTCAGATTTATAACGACTAATGACTTCATGACCAAATACCAAAACTATTCCCATTAGCCCTAGCTAATAGCTGTTTGCAAATCTTAGCATGCTAACACGCACGCATTACCTCGTAATAATTCACTTTCTTGCATTACCTAAACTAAATTAGCATGATACATTTGCCTAGCATGCTAACACCATAAACTAAGATGGTCAACATGGTAAACATGACCTACTAAACTAAATTAGCATGATAAATTTGCCTAGCATGCTAACACCATAAACTAAGATGGTCAACATGGTAAACATGACCTACTAAACTAAATATCAGCATGTTACCATTGTCACTGTGAGCATTTTAGCATGCTGACTTTAGCATTTAGAACAAAGCATTATTTATATCTTTAGTAGGAACTACGGGGCTGAATGTCACAGACAGGGAAGGCAATTTGGGAAGTATTGACAGACGGACTAACGCTGTACCTTTTTTGGTCTTTTCGTGAGATTTTTGATAGTGAGCATAATGTAGACAATATCCAGTCATATCATTTAAGGTACAGATAAAGGACATATTTAGATGCTAATGAAAATGAAGGCCCTCGTACCTTCTTCCACTCATTTTCAGACAAGGCCTTCAGTTGGTCTCCAGGCACCAGCTCCTTTAGCATCTTGGGAATCATGACAAGCTGGCTCTTGTCATTGCTGACCTTTATCCTGAAGAGCAGAGCCGCAATGTTGATCATTTCCTCTTTGCTGCAAACATGATAGCCCCTCAGGTACTTGGGTAGCTCCTGGAAGATAGAAAGATAGTCTATGAAGTGTGTCATTTGGGGAATTCTCAACAGATTTGGGCTCAAGTTTGACCTTTAAATCCTAACCCTTAAAGAGATGAAAAACGGGTCACAGCCTGTCCACTTTTTAATCTGTGATAATCCTATTGATCATAATGTAGCACTGTAGTACTGATGCTATCTCATCTATAGGTAGGATTGTGTTCATGGAAAGATTTGGCTCATATCATGCGGGAAAAAGTTATCAGCCTGGAAAATGAGATGTTGGCTGTGCTGCATCATTCAAATGTACCTGAGGGAAATGGAAGATAAGATCAGCCTCTGTGTCTCTGCCAGGGATCACATTGAACCACAACTTCCTCATGAAGAACACAAGGTAGGATACGTTGACCGTCCCACCTGCAGAACGCACACACACACACACACACACACATACAAAGAGGTTTTACAGATAAATACAAGAGTATCATTTCCACTCTAATCAGATCATGTTTTATTTACCGTCTTTCATCCGAGTGGCTTTCTTGGACCAGTCTGAGATTTGTCTCAGACTATCGAAGAAGTAGTCTGTGTCATTCAGACTGAGAACCTAAAATGAACAGAATTACTAGGCTGGAAATTCATCAATTTCTAGATCAGGATTTGATGTGTAAGCTTGACAATACATCGAATGTACCTTGTCCTGTGTTTTGATGAAAAGGCTGAAGCCGTCTGCTGAAGTCAGCTCGAGCTGTTTGCTGATATTCTGGATGAGATCCTTGATCCTAGTGCTGGTTGCTACCTCAAATACCTGAAGAGGGATGATAGTTTACTGGTATTAATGAAAGAATGTTTAATCTGGGTATTAAATCTGTGACTTTAAACATGCAATACATCCGTCTTCACACCTTTTCTGTGTCGTTGGGGAAGTGGATTTTGTGGTATATCTGGGTGCTGTTCTGTTGGATGGCGTCGACCTCCACTTGGTGTGGCGGGAGCTTCCTGGGCTCCATCCTACACAAGAACCGCAAATGCTCCGTTACGTCACTTTTTGCTTTATCATTTTGACTCAACGAACCCACAGATTCAGCGCAGATAAAGAAAAGAGCACACTCTTATCATCAAAATGGCAAAAACCAAAATGCCATGCGCCAACTGTGCTGATTAAAAAAAGAAAAAGAAAAAAAAAGAAGCCCTCTATGAGCCCTTTGTCAGTGTGTGCATGTAAATCTAATTTATTTATAGAGGAAGCCATGCAAATGCAGTGTGTGGCCTCACTGTGAACTTGATGTTACACATTAGTGAGTATGGATTTTGAGTGAGTAGTGCTGCAAGCAAGTTAAGCCCTATATCGCACATCATGCCCTCTACGTATCTAGAAAAAAAAGTCCTCAGCGATATCAGTTTAGCTTTTAGAGAGCGATTGATGGGGAGATTTAAAAACACAAGGCGCCACGGCCATTACATTTCCTTTTCTAACCACCCCCATCGTGGTGTCATGTCACTGTGGCTGTTAACCTGAGGTGCAGATCTATAACTGCCTCTGCTTGTGCTTCTCTATAAGCATCTGCTGCCTTATAAATAATGTTTGGTTGCACAAACCGTTTCATTATTATTATGATATCGGGGAGGAGGAGAAGCTTTCATTACACTCCTAATCTCCTTGATCTTCTATAAAAACAGGGTCCACTGTGCTGCGAGGTAGTAAAGCGCAGCGTAACATGTCGGGCTAACCTCAGTGAACTCTGCAGCCGCTGCAGACAGTCAGAGGCCAGAGTCTCTCTGCGCCGCGTCTCCAGAAATCGCTTGGTGTGCCTCAGAAGAGCCTGGCTGGGAGGAAAGAGGCCGCAGCACAGCCACAACAGCTGCCAGCCCTGCTCCACGCTGAACCTGGGGATGGAGGAAGGCAACACGGGAGAAATATGCATGTAAGACGCTGTAAAAGCTGAAGATGAAATGGAGTCTTGGCTTGTATTAAAAATTCTCTCTGATGAACCTGAGGTGAACTGAAACATGGGAGGGTGATGACATTTTTCAGTTCCACTTCTGGGGAAAAGTCAGATTGCTCGTTCTTATATTTTTGGTGCTTCCTACTGTCTAAAAGAAAGAAATGTATGCAAGGTAACAACTGCTACTTACTATAAATCATCTAGTCTTGGTTTTATCTTTATGCAACCAACAAAGATATTTTCAGTATCAACTCTACAACTGTCTATTTCCAGGATTAATCATTAGGTCTATAAAATGTTGGAAAATAGATCTCAGGTTCCTAGTTGATGTACAAAACCCAAAGATCCTCAACTTATAACGATATAAAACAGAGAAAAGCTAACTGCGTTATAATGATTCTAATACATCAGAATAAATAGAATTATTACTAAGCACTGGGGGAAAAAAGTATTACAGCTGTGATTGACATTCTACATTATTTTAATCTCCTTTTACCCCAAATGATCTGAGATCCTGACACAGTGACAGTATGCGTACCTGTTGTTATTGTTGGTCATCTGCTTCATGATCTGACAGTAGATCTCATCCCTGAACACCTCATGTTCAGTGGCGGGGCGGAAGATCTGGTCGGTGAGCTCGAGAGGACTCTGCATCTGCTTGGTGGGGTAATCTCCCATATATTTCAGGATCGGTGCACAACAGTCAAGGACTCAATATACTAAAAAAACGTAACCTCTAGAAAATGGATAATAACACATTAATGCTGCTGTTTGATATAATTCTGTTCAGGATATCAGTGAAGGCCACAGAGGCTTTCTGGCTAAGCTCGGGGTTGCCCATCAGTTTCTTGAGGAGGGGCTGCCTGATTGGTTCTCTGGAGTTCACCCACAGCCTCTCGGGAACAGCGTTCCTAGCGATCACCTGCCGGTTCACGTCCTTAGTGGGCTGCCTGTGGGGTCAGGAAACGAAATGCACATGTCTGTGGACACTGCTTCTCCAGGTGGAAAGTTAAGCATAGGATGTGGAACAACGGAAGGTACCTGAAATACTCCATGGAGAATTCTTTCAGCGAGGCGGGAGCTAATCTCTCCATTGTGCCTGTTTCTTTCAGGTTTGCTTTTATGGCATCCTTCCTCTGGTTAGGAGACAGGTTGAGGAGGTTCTGAAATAAAAAAAAACACAAAATATTAAACACTCTACAGCACCAGGACCGTCAGACAAAGATGTGCCGCTGACATCTCCATACCATGATCTCGTGGGAGGGTTTGGTGAGCGTGGGCAGGATCAGGATGGACTCAGTGGAGACGGCTCCCGTTTTCTTCGTTTTCTCGTTTTGACCCTTGAGCCAGCCTCGCTCCTGAGATAGCTCGTTGTCTTTGATAATGACAATGAGCTCTCCTTTCTTGAAGCTCAGCAACGTGGGGTCGTCTTTAAAGGAACAGGAGGACAGACGTTAGCAAGAGTAATAAGCGAGGTGTGATATTGCGAGAAAGATACGTTTTAAATTCTATTTCTGCTGTTCTGACCTCGGCTGTCGACATCCTTCAGAGTCACGGCGTACTGGGAGCGCTCCGTGAGTCCACTGAGGAACATGGTGATCAGCTCGGCCATGTCCTCCACTTTGGATCCGCTCAGGGTGAAATCTCCTTTCAGAGTCAGCATGCTCACTGCATGGCCAGATGCTTTACTGTCCCTGTGTGAGGCAACACAGCGGGGTCAAAAACAAAGGATTCACACACGTAATAATTCAAGTTCTTGCTTTCTCCTCTGATTCTGTGCCGTCTCTACCTTGTGGTGTTGACTGCCATGACTTCTGGGAAGGAGAGTTCCAGCAGCCTCTTCTCTCTCTCATCCAGGAAGGTGATGCCATTCCAGTTTATGGCCACGATGAATTTGCTTTTAGCCAGTGGAGGACCTAGAAACATCCACAGAGGAAACAATGAGGCCCTATAATCAACTCAGAGGTAAGGAGGAAGGCTTTCACTGTAGGGTTACAACTTCATTATTATTTAGTATCATTAATTAACCTGTCAGTCATTTTCTTCATTAATTGATTCATATAAAATGTTGGGAAAGTGAAAATCACCCATCAAACTTCCCCAGAGCCCAATGTGAGGTCTTTCTTTTCAACAAGTCCAAAGTAATTCAATTTACAATGAGACAAAATACAAAAATGTAGCAAATCCTCATATTTTAGAAGCTAGAAACAAGCGAAGTTTGACATTTTTGTTAATAAATAACAATAATCGAGAATCTAAATTTTGGATTATTAAACTGATCTTTTCAGAATCACTTTCATTTACAAGCAGGACAACATATGAAAAAGAATAGCAAGAAGGGGAAGAGAGAAATTGATCTTGAGCTCTAACAGGTTATATGCTTAATCTATGTATTTGTATTGTCATACAAAATATTACACTTTTTCCATCTCCCACTTAATTTGCAGAATATGATTTTACATTAATGTAAATTAGCCTCTAAACTTGACACACTGTGTCATTTAAATAACTGTTCAAGGCTCAAAGAGGTCAAATCCAGTATTTAAAAAAACAACAACAAAGATTAGTGGAACGTCCAAAAAATTCAAACAAATCCATGTAGAAGAACTTATGTTTCTTTCTCTCTGACCTCCATTACTCATCTGGCCCCCTCAGACTTATCTTGGGACTTTTTGGAGGGAGCCGGAGCCCTTGTTTGGGAACCACTGGACTAAACTTCTTAACTGTATATGTAACAATATAATAATGTAATTTATCCCACACAGATCCACCTCTTTGCTGTAAAAGTACTTTTGTTTTTAATACTTGTTCATTTTATTGGTAAAAAAAGGGTTTGAATACTTCCATCATTCCATCAGATATGTTATATATTGAAATCTTGTTGGCAGCTTGTGATTATTTCCACTTGACCAGCATAGTGTCAACTGGACAATAACTGTGCAAATAGTAACAAAAGGGATTCCTCTACTTTATTGCTGTTCCCTGTGTGGACAAACTTGACCTATTTGGGAAAAGACTGTGTCTCTGTGTGTGTGTGTGTGTGTGTGTGTGTGTGTGTGTGTGTGTGTGTGTGTGTGTGTGTGTGTGTGTGTGTGTGTGTGTGTGTGTGTGAGCTTGTCAGACAGCTCGGGTGTATCGTTTTGCAAACTGCTTGTTCACACGCTAAACATCTGTAACATCTGAAATCAAGGGAATGGAGAAATCTTCTTTTTGGCCCACTTATTCCCTCTTCATCATACACTTTGCTGGAGTATTAACCCCAGTGGTATAGTACGTCTATAAATAGATTTGATTATTCCAGTCTGACATAGATACGCCTGTTTGTCTCTACATTCCTGAGGAAAGTGTGTGTTATACATATTTTATGTTTTGCAGTGATGAAAAAAATTACAATACAAATCTGTTAAATCTATGTGGGACCCTGTACTCAGAACTTTATCACTCATTTGTGTTTAGTACTTACTGAACATAGACAATACTGCACTGCTTCTGCCAAGTTTCACATTCATTATTTGATTGTTATTGTTTAATTTGAGACATAATATTGCAGATACAACCAGAAACTCCTGTTTTGCTTATAATAAAGGAGTAAATGATGCATACAATCATTATATTAGTACTTCTCATTCCCATGTATTTATCAGCACACAAATGTTGCCATAAATACACATAATCTTTCCTGTCACACATGGGTGTTAATTGCTTCATGTATTAATATAATTGCAGCTGTATGATTTTAAATGAATGCACTTGTTATTAACATACATAACAGGAGAAAGGTTAGAAACATTTACTGTGTCTTGCTGCCTACCTGACAGCTTGACAACCTCAAAGAACCTGGAGAAGAACATGGGCCACATCTCCCGGGCGTAGTCCACAATCTCTGCCTTCACTGAATCTGTCTTTTGCTTTGAACTCACAAAGGAACCCTAGTACAGTTAAAAAAACAAACGAAAAAAACATTCAATCTACTGAAGCCCATGTTAGAGTATTATATTTCCTACACGTGGTGAACTATTTCATTCTTTCTTCATTTGTTGTGACTGACCTCAGCGTGAGCCGTGCTGACCATCTGCACCCATTTGTCCTCTGACTTGGCGTCCAGCAGAGAGCTGTTGATGCACTCCTGCACAGCTGCCTTCACCTTTTCTGGGCTGCTGTCTGAGCCGTGCTGGATGTACAAATGTTTTGCAGCGAGCTGAACACAATCATCCTCCTGCGTGAAGAGAAGCGTGTAAAAATATATATATTTATCATCTTATATCAGGATGTGTGACTGACATTTTATGATTGAATGATCCAAATGGAAGCCAACCTTTTTACTCTGGTACTCTCCACACTTCAGACCGTGGATGACCTGTTTGTAGATGAGCTCCGTGCTGGTCTTGTCCTCTTTGCAGTCGTGCCAGGGGGTGAAGACCTCCTTGCGGAAGAAGAGACGCCAGGGTGCGTGTTGCTCCTGCCCTCCTCTCCTCTTCACTTCCTGCTCGCACTGAGAGATGGCGTCCAACACGTGCTCCCGGCCGCTGCCCAGAGCCCACACCTACGGGACGCATCAACAGTTAAAGTTACGGATATCTAGATACACTACAAAGCTGATGATCATTGTAATTATCGACTCATCTGCAGATTATCACAACTAGGTCTATAAAACATCAGAAAACTGTGAAAAATGTCCATCATATTACATAAATAACTATCCAAAACCTTCTTTTTGTACGTTACGTTCTCTCTGCTCAAAGGGCAGAAATAATTTGGAATTTGGATCTTATAAAGAAGAAGAAGTAAAGAGAATCAGTGTGTGTACCTTCTCATACAGAGCCACATAGAGAGAAAATCCAAACGTGTCTTTGAGTTTGACTTTGTTGGCCAGGATCTGGCAGACCTCTTTAGAGTTTGAGGCTGAGTCAACAGGTAGGTTGATGGCACGTCCATCCATCACTGTCACAGACACAATCATGGGCTTTTTGACCTTGGTTGCCTGTTGTAGCACCAAGAAAAAAACAATGTTGATTAAATGGAAATGTCAAATGCAGGCATCAGATAATTTCAAAGACTGATACCATAAAACCAAAACTACCTGTGTGGCTAAATAACCACTAGACACCAGCTGTTATCTGGGTGCGCTGACCCATTAAAATGTAGCACGCTGTTGCATCTTATAACAATTTTAGTACCTGAAGCTCCATCCAGGCTGGAGGCTCGCCTCGCACTCCGTTCATTACAGTGCGCCGCAGCCTTTCAGCACAGTAGGAAGCGTAGCCCCCTGGAGCGGAGCGGATGAAACTTTGGAGATACTGCCAAGACAGGAGATAAAAGGGATGAGTAAAACATTGCAGCATGTGGCTTACTGTCTATGAATCTGCAGCAGCCAAAGCAAATGTTGTACTTCACTGTTCATTTTGTCAATGAAAATAAAACCGCGATGAAAAATATTTGTTCATAGCCTTTTTTTTTAATGATGAATCAAGACTATATAAAAGTAGAAAAATAACTACATTAATGATATGAATGTGTGATCACATATATACATGTAGACATATAAACTGCGTGTCTGTGTTTGCAGGCTTAGTTCAGCTGAGTGTGGAGGCCTGGACAGTGGATCACTGTAAAAGTAAGTGTACACAATAGAAAAGAAACAATGAGTTTGGATTTCTTTTTGAAAGGTTATGGACAGACATCCATTAATGGGAAACTATGACAAAGAGAGCATGAACATAACACATGCACATAAATCTGAGTACAGTATGATAACAGCACATACTGGTAACCACTGTAACATTATTGTAACCAGTAAGAAGATGAATTGGAAGAATCAGGAATGTATCAGGAAGCAAAACTAGTCCTTGAAGGTTTAAGAACCTGCTGCCTACGTGGCTCGTAGCTGAACCCGCCCTTCTTTATCAAATCATACCAGATAAGTACACTTGTGTTACCATCTCTTTGTTATAAACTCAATCCTGTTATCTCATTCAGGAGTTTGATTGCAGGTACTGTGTATTCCGTTTTAAACTACCTCTCGTCTACTGGTTGACCTTTCAGCTGCTACAAAAAAACCCAGACGGAACATAACCTTTGAACATGAAAACTATTACTAAACCTTTTACATTTTTCTGGATGGGCAACACTCCCAAAACTATCTCCTTTAATATGAAGCATCTAGCATTCAGTAACAACTTATGTTTCTGTCAGGAATGTTATCTGATGTTATCAGTTCTTTGAATTATTTTACAATCCTCTGACAATTAAATGCAGCAAATAAACAGCTATGACACACTACCAAAATATGCAGGCTACATACTGACATTGATGATAAGATAAGCTACAGTAACAGTGTTAAGTGATGTGGATTTAACATTAATGTTACTTTCAGTCTAATATGAGTCACTTCCAGCATTAATGTTGGTAGTCTACCATTAAAAACTTCCTTTGGATGTTCATGAAAGAAACATCATTAGGTTATCTGACATTTTAGCTTCTCCTTACAAGCTGTTGACAAGAACCACCCTCCGTAACCACGGCAACGGACCACAACAAAGATGGTGACAATTTAACTTCTTATTAACTTCAATGACAATTTAACTTCAGGTGCCAGAATAAAAACTGTTGTACTCACTCTTGTAAGTTTATCACTTGGACAGAAAATGCCCAAACAGAGCGACAGCAGGATCCAACCGCGGAAGTAGCTGTTGCGATTGTTGTTATCCTGAAGCTGCTTGCAGATCTGACAGTAAATCTCGTCCCTGGACAGAAAAAACAAAATTACTTATTAACGGAGAAAGAAAAAACATATTAAAATGTACGTGATTTTAAAATGACATGTCAGCAACCTGAGGTCACGCCTGATGATGGCGTATCCCACAATGGCGTGGAGTTTTTCCAGAGACGTCAGCGGCCGATCCAGAGTGGGACCATCATCTGGGTCGGTCATGACATCACTGTCCTCCTTAAGAGTCTGCAGGGCGGGAGGCTTGGACACTTCGGTCATATTGTCTGACTGTCAGAAAAAAAACCATCAAATTGCCGTCAGTAAAGTAAAATAAAGTTCAAATAAAAAGACAGAATTTTATTTTAGGTTTCCATCTCACCTCCTCCATGATGATTGAGGGTTTCCTGAAGCTCACACCAGTTCTTGGGGCTCCAAAATCTGGAGCAGCGGATACTTTTTTGTTTCTGGTCAGCATGTCGGTGAACGTGGATCCCTTCCTTGCCCGGGGGTTCCCTTCCGGTACGGTGTATACCTTCTGGTTTGAAGACCCCTCGCTGGGAACTGCAGACGCTTTTCTGTTTTTTGCCCGCAGGTCTGTGAAAATGGAGCCTTTTCTGTTGGGTGCCGACTCCTCGGGGACTGTGGAATCCTTTCTTGGAGTTTTATTCCTAAGCACCCTCTGAAAAAGACAGAAATTACCTTTTAAAATAAGCAAAAACTGTTTGATCTTAAAAATGTATAGATTTTTGTCCTTTAGTTAGTTATTACCTGATCCAGGCCAACCATGTGGCTGAGACGTCTGTCCTTTCTGTTCATCACGTCCTGCAGCACTGAGCGTTCCTGCACAGGGTTCTGACTTGCGTGAGCCTTCACCTGCTTCTTTGGCTCGGGGAGGTCTCCCATGAACCTCAGAATGATCCACCACACTGTCAACGAAGCCTAGTGATAACACAAGAGACACGGCACGGTAACTTTAATGAAATAAAAAGAGCGGAATAACCAAAACGTTGACTTTAAATTAGTCAAACAGAAGTACCCCGATATCTCCTTCCTCCTCGTGGTAAAGCAGGGGCTGTCGGAGCCTCTGGCGGATGTGCGTGGCCGTGGCCGCACCCTGGAAGTACATGGAAGCAAATTTGGAGAAGGCGTACTCGTCCAGGTCGTCGTAGTCTTCTTCGGGAAGCTCTTCCTCCATGGGGAAGTCGTCTATGTCGATCACCTCCATCACGGTCCTTTTCCCCTCGAAATTCTGAAAACGGACAGATACAGATGTGTGACGTGTGATTCATCTACTCTGCTTTCTCCAGGAGAACACGTGCTCCACTTTCAGTTCTCTCACCTCGAATCCCACAGGTGCTTGCCCCTCTTGTCCAATCATAGGGGGCAGAAAGTCAAACATGCTGTCCACCATCTCCTGGTCTGTGATGGACTCTGACTGGGATTTGGCCTCATTCTCTCTCTTCTGCCTCAGCACTTCCTCCAGGTGTTTCTGTCTCTCCCTGATGATCCTCTGTTCGTCTTCTCTCTCTTTATCAGAAAGGTACTTCTGAAAAAACAAACAACACAAAAGAAAGATCAGCATGTCTTTTACTACCTTATTAACCATGCACCCAAATAACAAATTACTCATTATTCACAGCAGTGGTTTGGGGGGGAACAAGGATTAAAAATTAATCATATTTTAACTGTAGAATTAGCATTTTAATCACAGTTTTCTGCTGCTGTGTACTGAGTAGTGATATTAGAGCAGTTGCGAGGTGGGGGGTTCAATGCCAGATGAAACCATGAAGGACTTCTCTTACAATTGTCATCCATAAGAAAAAAAAAAAAACCTTACATCTCTTTTCATCTTCTTCAGAGCCTTTCTTGCCAGCATGCCCCTGGTCTGCGCCTGCAGGAGGATCACAGCGTTTCTCTTGCGCTTCCATTCCTTCCTGGCCAGATATCCTCTGGCTTTGGCCTGCAGCACGACGGCTGCCACCCGCTTCTTCTTGTAGAGGAAGTGGAGCTGGCGGGAGCGAACCTGCGCCTGCAGCCTCGCGTAGCCCAGCTGGACCTACAATTCAAATAGGAGAGGAAAAAAGAGTAAAAAAACAAACAATGTGTTAACAGCGGGGAGTTGTAGTTTCAGGCGAACGTTACACAAACAGGAGTAAATAGAGTGTTTCTTGGGGACTATTTTCAGCTGTGAGTGAATACACATTCAATGCTCTGCTCAGTATTTACAGCGCAGGGACAAGACTGTGTGGGATTGACTCACTTTTTGATATCAACAAGATATCAGAGACAATGGGACAATGATTGGCCTGAAGTCACATGACCATGTACCCACCCCACCTTGATGGATTACCTATTGGCTGATACATATCTGGATGCACATTATTGCTTATTTTTTGTATTTTTAAAAACCTTTTGGATTTTTTTCTATTTTTTTAAATACCCTATTTAATCGCTGCTTGTAGCCCTAACCCTGATGAAGGCCGCAAGCCGAAACACGTTGGTCTATTAATAAAGTTCTCCTGTATTGAATGTGTTGCTGGAGCTTTGACTTTCTTAAGATCATGCAGAAATCAGGCTTTAAATACATAGACAACACTTGTTAGAAGGAAGTTTAATGACAATTTAAAAAATACACAATATCACCACACTCACCACTTTGTACAGCTTTCTGCCTTTGTGTCCTCTCCAGTGTTTCTGAATGACGAGAGCGCTCGCCCTTTTCCTCAGGAACTCCCTCCTATAAAATTCATAAAGCATACAGACGTGTAGTTACAAATCACATCAACAACAAACATCACATTTCAAAAGATTCTTATTTGCCTGCACCTGTATTTGTAGCCTCTCATGACCTTCTGGATGAGAAGTGCTTTCACGTTTAGTTCTTTCATTCGCTCCACTTCCAACATCATGTCGTGGATGTCCTGGGAAAAAAAGAGTCATACATTTATTTTATGTTGGTGGGACAAAACTTCCACATAACCATCGCCAACATAAAAATGCAGAGGCAGTACCTTTAGGAATATCTTTGTCTTTCCAGTCTTCCAGTCGCCCTCTCCGTCAAGCACAGTCTCACAAATGCTCTCGCAGCATTTCTCTTTGCTTTCCTGTTAGAAAAGAAGAATCATCACACAATCACAGCAGGAACAGATAAAAAAAAAGGTGTGAGGATGCTGAACTTAAAAAGATAGTGACATCAAACTTACTGTTTTTGGATCACAGACGGAAGTTCTCAGCAGGACACGGTAGCGGCCTAGAAACTCTTCGAAGGTGTAGCGGACGGGGTATCCGGCTTTCCTGATCCGGATTGTCTCCATCATGCCGGAGTAACGCAGCTGACGCAGGCACAGGCCTCTGTCAGACAGCTGAGACACAAACAAAAGGATTTAAGTCATTTTGGTGCAGACGTGAGCACGTTTTTGTAGTTTGTTTGAGTGACTGCAGCTTCTCTCCTCACCATGGGCTTCTTGAAGTCGTTGGGTTTGATGCAGCGGATGAAGTAGGGCTGGCACGCAGTCAACGTTTTCATCAGGGAGTCCAGAGACTGTCGGAACTGACCGCTCAAAGTCGGGGTGCGCTTCATATCAACTGCTCTCTGTCAGAAACAAATGCAACATGATGTAAGTAATTAATGTAAGTAATGGTGTTTTTTGTCATTCACAGCTGTGTCTAAAATCGTAAAAGCTGCACTGACCTTCAGAGAGCTCTTTTTTGAGGTGAAGTTCATCCTGGGGTTGGAGCTGGTCTTGGGCGTAGTGAGGGCCAGCTCGTTGTGGAACACCTGTTTGAGGAGCTTGTTGTTGGAGGTCTCAATGAGCTGGATCAGATCTGGGCTGAGGGTGTCGCGGTTTTTCTCGAGAAAACCTCGAAACAAGACAGAGGACATGACAGAGTGAGGACATGACACAGTGAGGACATGACACAGGACGTGAGGGAAGCTGCTTGTTGATTAGTTCAAGAATTACCTTTTGAGTCATAGTTGACAACTCCGGCAAAATGACGGATTCCAAACTGTGTCTCGTAGTTGTTCTTGGGTGGAAGATAGATGTCTCCTTTCCCGTGGTGCTGGTTCATTTTTTGAAGCATGGTGGTGTCTGTGCCCTGAAAATAACCAAAAAGATGACGGTTAAAACCTGCTTTGATTAGCTGCAGCAGAATATTGGGAGAGACAAAGACGATAGTGACCTGGGGGAAGTTGCTCTCCTCATCAATAAGAGCCAGGATGTTCAGAGATTTGTTGGCGAGCACGTCCAGAGTGCCCTGGTTGTCTTTGTAGTCGATGCGCTCCCAGACAATGTTCTCGCGGGCGTACTCCTCCTGCTCCAGCTTGAAAACATGCTTGACGAAGAACTGCTGCAGCTGCTCGTTGGCGAAGTTGATGCACAGCTGCTCAAAGCTGAGAGAGAAAGCACATTACGAGAAGAAAGATGGATGAATTTTAGCTTGTGTGTTTAAAAAGAGCAGCAACATGATGATAAAAGCTTGTGTGAATGCTTACCTGTTTTTGTCAAAGTTCTCAAAGCCGAAGATGTCCAGAAGGCCGATGGACTGTTGAGTCTCTTGGGATTCCTCAGAGGTCTTGTGGATCGCGGTGTTGATTTTGCCCACCACCCAAATGAAGAGTCTGCCGTAAATAGCCTGGACAAATGATACAGATACTAATTATACATAGTGCCACAACCTGTAGCAACTAAACAACACAAGAGATCCTGATGTCATGCAATCTGACAAACATTCCTTCCAGAATATGGTTAATGACTTTGTTAATTGTTCTTTTAGCCTTACTTAAGCATTGTAATCTGTTGTCAGTATCATTTTGTCAGTTGCCTGTTTTCTTATTGTTTTGACAGCAACTTTAATGCTGCTCAGACAATACATACTTAAGGGTTTTAATCTAGCACCACCTGCAGGACAAACGTTCCACTAGTTCAACCCAAAAACAGATGTATTCCTGAGAGCTTATGCTGTACTTTGGATGGATTTTGAGCTGGACTTGATCAAGTACATCTTTGACCAGTAGTTTCAAAACCTTTTGTTGTGTGACCCCTTAAAACAAATCATTGTTTACTTGCAACCCCTCACTGAAGGATGGGCCTTCATCTTTCAGTGAACCAATTCTGACAATGCCTGACGAGCTGAGAAGTCAACGGACATTGAGTATATTGCCTTTTTTTTGTGTCTCATTGGTGGGACAGAATTGAAAAACTGTCAATTTTTGTATCCATCCATTGATGTTTCTGGTAAGTATGAGATAATAACAGCTGCATGTGTCCTCTTGTTCAATTATTAAAGTTTATTATATTAAAATGAGCTGTTTTTATTTCTGAAATATATTTTTGCTTTAGAGAAACTTAGTCATCATGTAACCTTGACAAAGGCGTCTCTGCCGTCCACAGCCTGAGCAGAGGTCAGAGTTTTGGTCACGCTCTCTCTGGCTGTCATGAAGGAGCGCTTAGTCAGACTCTTGCCCAGATTTTTAGGGTCCACCTGAGGTAACGAGACAAACACAGTCAGAGAAAGTCATAGCAACTCTCAAATCTAAAAAACAAAACAAAAAACCCCCAAAAACATACATCCAAAAGTTTGCTGGCCATGTTGAAATTTGATGATGAGCGGACGTCGCAGCCCTCCAGGTTATTCACTATGGTGCCTGAAATACAAAGGAAATGATGTGCTCAGCAGCTGCAGCGATAATGTGTTCAATCTGACTGAATTAACTGAATACATACAGTACTGTACTTACCATCAAAGTCTACATTTCCCATGTGAAGGATAGCGGCGAGCAGTTTGGAGATTTCCCAGGAGTCGTTCTCTGTGAACATGAGGATCTTCAGGGCTGAGCGGAAGTGGGCGTACTCCTTCACATCATCACGCCCTTCACAGCTGGTGCATTTGCCCTGGAGACCAGATCACACAATGGATTTATGTCTAAAAAAAGTATTCATCAATAAATTAAGCTTTTTTTTATTCAATTTCAGTACCATGGTCAGATAGTTGTACTCGGCAGCGCTCCCTAGTGACAGGGTCTTCTTCTGGTCAGCTGGCAAACCCATCAGCATGTAGTAGAAGATGTGGTAGTTTCTTTCCTCGGGTGCCTGCACATGAAACACAAGTTCTTCACCACGATACTCCGAGAAAATTTGACTTGTACCACATGAATGTTCCTGGAAATACTCAATTTTCTTACCTGACGACAAACTCTAGACTTCTCCAGCAGGTACTGCTCAACGCGGGCCCCTTCGATGGCCCCTCCTTTGGTGAAGTTGATGTCAATGTATTTCCCGAAGCGACTGGAGTTGTCATTGCGGATGGTTTTGGCATTACCGAAAGCTGAGAGGGGAAAAACATACATTTAAAGAAAGTAAATAAAGTAACAAGTGATTTTTAATTGCTTTTAAAGGGGGGGTGGTAAAGCTCATTATGACTGCATTATAACTCTATATTGGTGTTGCACTCATACCCTCCAAGATGGGGTTGGCTTCAAGAATCTGCTGCTCGATCCAGGAGTGCTGCCCGCTCACTGCAGCCAGGAACTGCAACACCAGCTTGGTGCTCTCAGTTTTCCCCGCTCCTGATTCTCCACTGAGAGGGGGGCAGAGAAGTAAGTAATGTGTTATTGTGGCATGAAAATACATACTTCACTTCCTCATTTACTATTTCCTTTATTATTTATCATTTCAATCCAACCATGTCTTACACACACGAGTTTGACCTTTGCAAATCAACACTGTGCTGTTCTGTTTATCTGTTGCAGGCCTTAGATGCAGTAGATAAAAATAGGATGTTGAAGAGGCTGATTTTTGCTCTTTCCATTACTTATAATTAACTCTTGGTGGTTATGTTGTATTTCCTATATAAATAAAGGTTTTAATCAATCAATCAATATTTGAAGCCTGTTTGCAGATGAGATCAGAACCTGATGACGCAGCACTGGTTCTTTTGGTTGCGCCGCATGTTGAAAAAGCAGCTGTCGGCGATGGCGAAGACGTGCGGCGGCAGCTCGCCCAGACGTCGATCTGTGTACATTTGCACATACTCGGTGGTGTAGATGGGCAGCAGCTGGTAAGGGTTGACCGCAACCAGAATGGAGCCTGTGTATGTCTGTAAACAGAGAGCGATAATAACTGTGACACAGAAGCACATTTGATGATTGTGTGTGTGTGTGTGTGTGTGTGTGTGTGTGTGTGTAGATGAGCAAAAACAAGTTCTTATCATTATCATCAGGCCAGTGACCCACATGACCCCGTTTTATCAAGGAACACAGTGCGAGATTCATGTTCTAAATATGACTCATTGGATTTAAACATTTCATGGATGGTTTACGATCATCAAGAGCTGTGTAAAAATCTGCCGTTAAAGAAATGAACTCGTAAGTGCCCCGAGCACATCACATTTTCACATCACTTGTTTTTTTTTATGACAAAATGATCTGATTCATAACTGAAGGCACACTGTCGAGCTTTGATGCTGTTAAATTCAAACACTGGGAGACTCTCTTTCAACAGAGGGTCATTCGTCTCTATGGAGACAAAGAGCAGTGTGATAAACTGCGGGGCAAAGTCTAAAGGCTGTAAGGCGCTCACAGCGAGGGAAGACATAGGCGAGTTAGCATTTCCACAGCAGGTTATGGGCATCATAAAACTAGGTGGTTCAGAGTGTGTGCGTGGAATAGAAACCTACGTAGATGATGCCTTCGATGTGTCGCACCAGGAGGTTCCTGAGGAGCCCCGCCTCATTGAGGTCACCTAGCATGATCATGTCGTCCACACCCTTGACAGAGGTGGGGTGCATGGGCCGGATGCTGCCCTCAGTCTTCTTGTTGATCTTGTGCTCCTGTACACGTTTATTAAAATAAGTGACATTACATACAAGGTTCACACTGACTTTCCTAAATCTGATGCAAGAATAAGTATTGTGGGTTTTCTACCTTTCCTTCATCGTCAATCAGCTGAAGTTGACCAGTGTCCGTCACCTTGACCTCCGCCCCAATAGGCACCTCAGTACCACAGTCCACCCACACAAAATCACCCTAGTTAAGGAAACCAGAAGTTGTATTTGAAATCATCAGAGCCGGAGGAGTCCAACACCTCTCAAAACTACCATCTGAGCAGCATGAATTTTCAGATCAAATGTATATTTTAGAGACACTGTATCATTCTTACCTTACTCAAATGCAGCATGGTGTAAACATGGATCAACTCTGTCAAAAATATATTTACAATCATAATCTATATCACCACAGTGAGCGGATTCAGACCAGCACCAGCCATTATAATGACCTGCTAGTAAACCAATGGAGCTTTAGAGAGGAACTAACAAAGGAAAGTCTTATGGTAGAAAAGCATATGAAGCAAAAGCTTCAAAATACAATGAGTTGGTTTTTTTACTTGACCATAAACCCTTCAGACATATTTCTATAACCATTTAAAAAAAAATAATTTCCGAATATTTCAATAAAACTTTCACTTTTCATACACCCCCATTAACGAGTTCTTACTGAGCTGAACAGGTAATGTAATCATGTGACCTCCTTTGAAACTATAACATGTTTTTAACATAGCTGAAGACATTTATATTTGTGTGTGTTGTGTCAGCTCTTACCTGAAAATACTTGATTCTTTAATGGAAGCCCCTTCTGCCACTGCTGTGAGAACTATGCCTTGACTGACTATGAAGCAGGAAGCAGGGAGTTTTCCGAGCATAGCTCTCCTTTATGGACCTTTGACTTTGCTCCTGCAAAGGTAGAGCCACCCACTGTCACAAATTACAAGGCTTGGGACTTAGAACTTCACATAATAGCAAATATCATCAGTGCATCAGTTTCAATTGATTTAAGAAGTGTGCTAAGTGAGCTTAAGTATCACGCTAGAATTTGATCAACTATGAACAATAACCCATAACAACACAATACTTCCGTATATTAAATACATGGCAAACAGATAACACTTCATAAAATTTAAAGTCATAAAATTATTTCATAGCTCCTCCTGACTCAAATAGTTGGGACATTTGTTTTTCACAAGACATGGAAAGGGTTAAAAACTTTGTGAAATAACGCTCAAGACAAGACTTTAAGTCAGGAGGTGTCAGGAGGAGCTAATAGGCGGAGGTGATACCAAAATGCCCGTCACTCTTTCCCTGATCCATAAACACACTGGTTATAGGTCAAGCACTGCTAACCCGCTGTGCTGTACTCTGAGGCAATTAAGTTGTAAAAGGCAGATAGTAAACAGGAACGACTGGTCTCCCTCTGCAGATGTGATTATGCCGTTTAAAAACACCTCGTACCATCAATACTAACTGTAATTGAAACACATTATAGAGTGAGCACCAGACTGCAACACCTTCCAGAAAGTAAAAACCCTGAAAAAAGACATTATTCAAGGGTGTAGACTGGTTTAAGAGAGGGTGCAATAAACCTTAATCAGTGAATAAAAACAGGGTTGTATAATGGGGATTATTGTTGTGTCGCGCTGTTGCTTCCTCATAATGACGACTGCGCATGTTCTTTAAGAGGATGCATGATAATACTGTAAAAGACCCACCTACCCACTTTGCTAGGCATCAGAATAAAGCTTCCTTTTATACACAACAGTTATAGGAAATATGAAATAATAAAAATCTTTCAACACAATTTAAAAAAAAGAAAACCAGCTTCTACGAAACAATTTGACATACAAACTCGACATTGTCTCTCGTGTTGTTTAAGTATCTTTACTATAATTACACAGACAAAAAAAAACATACAATAGCTGGATGTTTCAGGCTCGCTTCGTCTCATAACGTCATTATCGTTACACTCAGCAAAAAAAAGAAAAAAAAAAGAAGTGAAGCAGAGCGTCGCACAGCACAACATGTTTCAATGAGTACAAAACCAGGTCAATGGAAAAAAAACCAAGAGCACATTTACAGTGATTTACATGAATTCGATCCAACATTGTAACCACAAGAGGATTCTCGCTCTCTGTCAAGCACTACTCCTTCTGATACCACATGAAAGTATTATCACCACTGACATCCATTTACTGTGGATTTAGTGGGTGATTCGTAGCAGTTTGAAATGTGAAGGTAATTTGGCGTTATGCATAACAGTATGTTCTCACTTCCAGATAACCATCAGAGGACACTATATAACTTTTAAGAGCATTTCTTTTGTTTATAAATTCAATTTGCCATCTTTTAAAAGGTGCAGTGTGTAGAATTTAGTGGCATCTAGTGGAATGGATTAGGCAGAAATTAAATATATTATTCATAAGTATGTTTTAATTAGTATATAATCACCTGAAATAAGGGCTGTTGTGTTTTCTTTCCCTTAAAATTAGCCTTTTATATCAACATGTGGAGTGGGTCCCCTTCCACGGACCCCGCCATGTTTCTACAGTAGCCCAAAATGGACAAACCAAAACACTGGCTCTAGAGAGAGAGCCTTTCACATTTTTTGCAAGCTTTCAAGTTTCGCAGACACCGCAGGTTCTCCTACACGCTTGAAAAGGGAGGGTTCACTCTGCAACCTCACTACTAGATGTCACTAAATCCTACAACACTGCACCTTTAAACTCTTTTTTAAAAATTTTTTTTTTAACCTCAAACCACTAAAGTCTTCCATAATCTTTTAGATTACACCTAAACATGTGGCTGATAGTTAATTTGACCAATTCTAGATGAACAAATGAACTTAACTTAGAAAAAATGCAAGTGCAGTATAAAATGTGAAAAAAGGGGAGAAGCAGTGGAGTTGACCTGACCTCTTCCTATGTGTGATATTTTTAGATGAATATTTTATAACAGCATGTGGAACGGCTTTCACGTGTCCCCGTTCAATTTCATGTACACAGACAAAATGAAGGCACAGATCGATGAAAAAAGAGCACATTTTGCGATTTTGAGATTAGTCTGTATACACACAGTTTTGCTAAAGGACTCCTTATAAATGATTCTGATTGGTCCCGTTCGATAATTCTCGGGGACATTTGCCTTAACTGAAACACTTTGATCACTTACAGGGGTTACTGCACCAGTATTTAGTGCCTAATATCACAGATACACAATGTGTCAGTTCACACGTCGTCTTAAAAGAAGAGGCAGAAACTAAGTTAGTAAAAATTGTCTCTGGGGTTTTCAAAAATTGACAAAAAAAAAAAATAGGGGGAGGGAGGAAAACCAGTGACAGGGCTGTCCAGTTGGCCACTCTATTGCAACCTACAATGCTCCACGCTCGTGTACTTTGTGTCTTCATTGAGAACCTTTCTGCTTCTGAGGTCCTGTCCTCAGCCTCCTGTCACTTCTCTCTGTCTGCTCTCAGGCAGATAGGGAGGGTGCGTGCGATTGTATGCAGCGAATCATAGCACCAAATTCTGAGCAGCTCCTTTCCCCCCCTTTCTTCAGAGGGGATGGCGGTGGCGTCGACAGAAGAGACGGCCCTCCCCCCTTGCTTAAGCGCGTTCTTTACGCTTCAGTTTGGAGGATTTCTTGACAGAGCCGTTTTTGTTGAGCAGCTTCAGCACTTTCTCCTTATGGTCGAGCACTTTCATCATCGTGTCCCTGGCTTCAGTCACCTGGTCCATCACCAGCTTACAGCGCTGCATGTTGCCCTGAGGACAAAACGAGTATGACATGTTGATAAAGGCTGCTTTGTGAATAGAAGTGATGAGTAGATATGTTACACTCACTGTTTGGAAGCACTGCCATTGCTCCGCTTCTGTTTCTATTCTTCTGTTTTTATTTGTGAATACATAGAAGAACTCGCAATATGATATGTAACAGTTCCTGGCACACTTTCAAATCACCAATCAGAGAAAAAGGTCTCAGCCTGCAGTAACAATCTTACCTGTATAAGCTCGTTGATTCGGTGAAGGTCGTCATCGGCGCCTGCTCTCTTCTTTGGAATCAGGCCCTCTTGAAGGGTGGAAAGGCGGCTGTACACGTCATGCTCCAAACTCGACTACAAATAACGGACAGACTTCATGTTTACAATTGTCCAATCAAAAAACTTCAAATACATCATGTAAAGAATAGTTTTCCCTCCATACAGCTTCAGTGAATATCAATAAGTGTTAAAACGGTAATCTGCTGCAACTAATCATGCTGTAAGGTTGATGTGTCAACAGGTTTAGAAGCAGCACTTACCAACTGCCTGAGCTGTGCAGCACACAGGTGAATTTTCCAGCCTTGTGCTCGGCAAGCCACCCCTCTCTGATTGGCCATATCCTGTAAGCTGCCCTTCTTTTCCTCTGAAAGAGAAACAACAGAAAGTATTTTTAGCCTGAGTCGTATAAAATGTATGAAATCATCTGTGTATACACAGCAATATGAGCAAGTATTTTTGTCTGTATGCAAGCAGCTACTGACCTTTGACCCGGATGTCGCTGTACCTCTGGAAGTGGTGGTAAGCAGCCTTCCAGGGGTTGCGGTAGTGCCGCAAAAGGGTAACAGGTGGCCGAGGCTTTACTGGCACATAGCGCACTCCTTCCTCATCTGAAAGATAACAATGAGTGTTAACTATGTAACAGCGCAGATAAGACAGATGTTAAAAGTACGAGTTTTATCACTGTCACGATGGATGACATCACATACCAACATATTCTCTCGGTGGAGATTCGCGCCTCTCAGCCCTGCCGGTGATGGGCCTGCCTGGTGCTTTCTCCTCGTCTGTGCTGTTGGTCTCCACCATCTCGCTCTCCTCTGTCGAAATAACGTGCTGCTGCTTGCGGGGCTTCTTCCTCGGGGAGGCTCCGGGGATCAGATCTCCTATTGCTGGAGTGTTCAGGGTGGAGGCCTGGGTGTTGTGGGCGGTCGCTGATGACAAGTTTGCGTTGGCATCTGATGGAGGAGACATAAACAAACCGTTCACTTCCTGTGTATGATTTTGTTTCTTTACATTTAATAATTTTTCCTGGATCACACAGTTGGTGAAATGCTCCTCACCTGGCTGAGAAGTGTCCATCGACTCCACCTCCTGCTTGATTTTCACATCGGGGCAGGCGGAGCTGGCGGCGCACGCCGCAGTGCTACTGGCTGCAGGCTGAGTGGGAGAAGCCACGGTATTGGCCATTGAAGCGGGAACCGGGGGAGTTACAGCCATGGCTGCCGGCAGGGCTGAGAGGACAGTGGAGGGCTGGGAGGGAGGAACGGGTCCCGGCGTGGCCAGCATGGTTGGTATGGCCTGGGCGAGGTGCTGGGCGTTTGAAGACACGGCCTGCTGCTCCCCTCCCTGAGACGGTAGTGCTTCTACTGTCGCCATGACAGGGGGGGCCACTGCCATGTGCACCTCGGTTTTGGGTTTCACGCTGAGGGAGGAATCGAAAATTTCAGGCCACAGACGCTTATCAGGACTCATAACGACAGGATGTGAACATGGCTGTGACTGATGTGATGGATTTGACGGAAGCTCACCCTGCAGGTCGGGGAGATCCTGCTCCTCTCACGCCACTCTCTATTCTGCCGCTGCCAGGTTCACTGGCCTGTGCAGGGATCAGGTTCTTGCGAACGCAACTGAAACACACGAAGCAAGGGAGGTGTTGTTTGGTAAAAGGAAACATTTATTCATGCACTCTGAACTTTTATCAAGTTTTTTGCCTGACTTTAATTATAATAATCCAATGCTGCTAGTTAACCTGCTGTAAAGTCACTATGAACTGAAAAGTCAAGGTGTGGCACACAGAGAGAGAAGTCTAAAACCAGTGCCTGGGTTCAGTAGAATTTTAGGGCTGGGCTTTAGTTTAAAAATTAGGCTGAGACAATGCTTTTGTGCATTTTAGTAAAGCTCTGTGAAATGTCTCACATGCTGGTATTAAACTCACCTTTCATTAGCGGGCTTCTTGCGCAGGATGCTGGGTCTAGGGGAGGAGACCAGGGTGGGAGCTCCGCCGACTCCTCCCTGAGTGTGCGCCTGTACCATGGTGGCTACGGGCTGGGTGTTGCCGAATGTGGTGCTGATCGGGCTAGCTACAAAGCCTTCAGCCAAAACAACCCCTGGATGAAAGAAAACGTGCGTTAAAAACAACCACCAGCTCAGTAAAGTATTCATCAAGTTTGTGCCATTTCATGTTTACTGTCCGTTCGGTTCTTACCAGATTTTGCTTCAGACTGCGGTTGTTGCTGCTGCGGTTGCTGAGTGACTATTGGTGCTTGCTGTATTCCCTGCGTGGTGATTGGTGCAGACGTGTGCAGGCCCTGAACTCCTATGGGTGTGGGCTGAATGCCCTGCGCAGTGATCGGCGCTGGCTGGATGCCTTGGGTGTTGATTTGTGTAGACGACAGACCGATCCGATCCACTGCCATCAGCTGCATGTGGTTGAGATGGACGGTGGTGGCCACACCGACTCCAGCTTGAGTGGGCAGCGCTGAACTCGGAGCTTGGGGAGTAACTTGAGAGTCAAGATAAAGTTAAAATAAGATCGACTCATTTATTTAACCCTTTTGGTTTCACATTCAAGGCACGTATTTTAGTAGATTTTGCCAAAATGTCAATTTGCTTTTACATAAGTCAAGTAATGTAAAGCATGTTCTACTATACAGTCATCACAATAGTTAAAAGTGACTGCAAATAAAACTAAAAGTGCTTACCAGGAAACTGACGGATGGTAGATACAGAGCTGCTGATAGGGGTGTAGGTGTGTGGCAGAGGGTATGAGGAGGAGTATGCCGGCAGGAAATACTGGAACTGCACTGGCACAGAGGGTCTTAAAAAGAAAAACAAACAAAATGAGTCCAAAGTAGGTTAACACATTTGATTACATCTTATTTATAGTGCCTATCTCTATGAGATACAAGATAAAATATCTGATTTAATAAACACAGGTCATAACAGCCTCCCTAACATCTGTCTTTGGTATGCAACGTAACTCCATAAATATAATCTGTGTTGGCTGATAAAACAAGTAACTGCTAATGTCTAAAGGACAGTTTTACCCTGCTATAACCAAAGTCTATCCCTGCCTTTACTGAGGATATGGTCACAGGAAACAATGACAGCATGATTAACCTGGTCACTACTCTTTCTGTCTCTTTTTAACTATAGATAAATGTGCAATGATGTTTCTGTTTTAAACACAGGTGGTTGATTTATGAGGAATAACAAATATAAACATATGAACAGTTTCCAGTATGACAAGTCTTTGCATGTATATGTCCATTTTAAGTATGATAAAGCATAATTTATGAAATAAGAAAAACAAATAATTAAATATTCATATCTATTGATAATGCAGATTATCCTCAGACTTTCTAAACACTAATAATAGATATAAGATAAATTGATTGTTGAGACTTTCCTCATATACTGTATAATTCACCAACATCGTGTGCTCACCTGTTGTCACTTCTTGCTTCCATGGTGACGGGGTTAGGAGATGACCGATGGCCCGGGATGGGGATGAGGTTAGCTCTCTCTCCGGGGTAGTCGGGCTGCACGCGGGATGTAGAATGGGCGATGGGCTGAGGGACCACTTTAGCTGTGAACAAACATCATGAGACAGTTCAGAATAAATGTTGATTAAAACACAGTATGAAAACATTGAGGTCAAGGCAGCAACTTCTGCTGATGAAGCACACAATGGGGTTCCAGTGAACGGTGAAATAAAAGGAGTCAACTTACCAACAGGGATGGCAGAAGTGGTCACTGCTGTAGCATGAGAGGAGTGTGAGGCCATCGTCATGGTGACGATAGTGTTACTGGTCATTTGGCTGTGTGGCACAGAGCCTAAACATTAAGAGGAGAAGATTGTCAGTATGTGTTTACGAACCGCTTTTCTATTTCTGGTTTAAATTTAGGGTCATTACAAAGTTTAGTGCCTAGCTGACAGAAATAAATACATGTGAAGTTGATACCCATTGTTGTGGTTGATGGCACAGTGTTAGTTGCAACAATTGGTGCCACAGTAGCTGCAGCAACTGGTGTCACAGTACTGAAGATGGGCTTCTGTTGGAGAAAAAAAAAGGGAAATGATTTCAGTCACTGTATAAAATGACTTTTTATTACTTTTCCTGACCATCATCAAGAAGCAGTAACCTGTGTCATGGTGTGCGGAGGCTGCGGCTTCTGAGCCCCGATTGCAGGGTGAGATGGCAGTGTAATCCGTGTAGCGGTATCACGGGTTGTCTGAGGCCTCTGAATACTGACGGTGGCTGGAGGTGGGTGAATGGTCAGCCCCGGGCGCCTGAAAGAGTCAAAAATTCAGATCACTGACTTCTCCGTGTTTACACAAAACTAACTTTTTCTCTACGTTTTTTTTCAGAGAAATACTGAATAATTTCACCTTTTCAGGCCTTAAAAAAAATCCATCAAATCAAACTGTTCAGCCCAAGGCCATAACTTTGGTTTGAAGTGGTCACAAACCACCAAAAAGGTTGGGAGCCACTGGTCTAAGCTGTGTTTTACAAAGACTCTGTAAACAAATTCAATAAGTTCTTCTGGACATTGCTGCTGCAAAATACAACACAAAAGCAGCAGTTGTTTTTTTCTTTTTAATAGAACCTTTGCTCTCCTATGAGTCACTGTATGCGTCAGGGCTCTTCCAAAAAGGCTAATGGCAGAAATGCACCAAGATAAATATTGTGACTTTTTTTGCTTTGTTTTCTCCTGCGGCTGTATAACTATTTATACAGTCGTATGACATCACTGTAAAATATCCAAATATAAAAAAAGGACATGATGCAGATACAGAAATACAGCCTTAATTCAATCATTCTATCACCACAAGTTCTGTTTTAGTTAGTGGTAAAACTCCTCATCATCAAATTAAATAGCGATTAGATTATCACTTCTGGCAGTTACACATACAGCATCTCTGTTAGTGTCAATAAATGTTACGCTGCTGCTTACCCATGAGCCACCTCTGCAGAGTGTGTAACTGTTGGACTGATAACAGGAGACTGAGTTCTGGTTGCTGAGATGGGGGCCACAGTGGGAAGCACGGCTGTAGACGTTGTCACGGTAGGGCGGGACTGTGAGATAGAGACAGAGAGATATGACACAGTTACAGAGGATGTTCCTAAATGTCCAACACAATATCTACACTTCTTTAACAGTAAGTAAATCTGAGCACCTGAATAGTCTGGTGGATGATGTGCTGCACTGTGGGCTGGCCGGGACCTGCACTCGCTCCAGTAGCTGGCCGCAGGACTGTTTTGGAGCTCGACATAACAGCAGCTGCAGCAGCCCCTACAGGAGAGAAGAATACACTGATGGAGCACAAAGCACTGCTGAAAATGAGAAGTATAGGTACTGCTGTTTTAAGGAGAAGCAAACATTTCATTGAGGGTGGCATACTGTTCTAAGTACATCATGCATACCTCTGGGTAAATGGGACGTGAAGGTCTGGGGAGGGACTGCAGGGGTCCCGATCTGCAGTGCAGGGGCACTTCCCCGAATGATCTGAATGTTTGCTGGCATCAGGTGGTGTAAGTTGCTGGAGTGTCCCTGAAGCACAAAGCAGCTCAGTTCTTTAGTGACCAGCAAGAAATAGATGATAATAACAAACAGTAACAGCAAGAACACACATTACACTCACCTGCTGACCACTGATGGTTGCCACAGGGATAGATGTGGTTGGAGCAATACTGCTTTCTATGGTGACAGTAATGTGACCAGGGACTTTGGGGGGTATGGGGATGTGACTCTGGTTGGAAGCTGGTGCTGGGGCAATAAGACGACTTGGCATAGGTGACTTCAGGACAGCCTTAAAAAAAAACACACACACAAAGAAACATATTTTATAACAGAATTGTTTTGGGCAGTGAGGTGTGTTGAGAACAATGCTAGAAAAGAACATTTACTGAAACCAACAAATTGTAATATTAAATGCACATTAACCACATAATCCATAATAATCCATAAATGCTGTAAGTAGTAATTGTGAGATCAGACAGTTTGCAGGTAGCCAGTATATATACACAACATTTTCACTGAGCCATTCACTAAGAAGAAAAACAAAGTCCTCTGAAACAGATTGTGTAATCTTTTGCTTTAAAATTTTGCAAGAGGTGTATCCATTACAAAAATGAGAAAAACAAGTGATCCTCTCTTAAAGTCTGTTGTAGGTATAACATTGGAAATCAAACCTCTTAATATATCAATGGGACCTTAAAAAAGTTCCACATGAATGAAATGACAAAAATGCAAAACAGCAGTTTTTTCTGTTGACAGTTTGTAAAAATATCATTTTAGTGTCAGCGTTAATTCTTCCAAATAAAATTACATAGCAAGAACAACACGAAGCTGGGAAACCTCTACCAATTTAGAATGTGTACAGAGTGAGAACATAGTTTAAGGTTGTACTTTTTCACTTCATTCCATTGTCTTTCCCTCTTGAGCTCATCAACCATTAGTTGTCCCAAGACTATCTTGTATATTCAGCTTGGAACAGTTAACAGTAAACAAGACAGA
Source organism: Scomber scombrus (assembly GCF_963691925.1). Taxonomy (NCBI): domain Eukaryota; kingdom Metazoa; phylum Chordata; class Actinopteri; order Scombriformes; family Scombridae; genus Scomber; species Scomber scombrus. The sequence continues at coordinate 6,947,900 of NC_084977.1, read as the reverse complement.
CTAACAAAATTAGACACACTTTAAAAGAAAAATTTGTCTAAATCTATAGAGCTTGAGGTTTCGATTAAGAAGGCAGATTATTACATCCAGAGTTCCTTAAAATCACCCAATCAGCCCAGCCAAGCTTCCAAATTCATAAAGTTTATCCAATGTAAGCTAGCTATAATTCAGTACTTTCCGGGAGAACAAATGTAAAAGACACCTCATATTTTTATTCTATTAAATGTGCATTAAGAGACATAATCATCACCTTCATCTGTCCGTCAGTAAGGACTGCAGGCTGGCCCTGTGGGAGGTGGACAGAGGGAGCAGGTACAGTCACGGGTGTGCCAGGCTGGATGGGTACAGTTTGGGGAGCAGCTTGTGGCTGGCCGTGTGTCTGCACCTGTGGATACGGTCTGACCACCATGGTCTCCTGCTTGTCATCTCTGAACACCAAGGTCCCCCCGCCTCCTGCAGGTGGATGATCCTGCTGCCCGTGGTCGGCGTCCCGGCCGCTGTCTGCATCCCCACCAGCTGATGGAAAACATTTTGATTAAACCTCATTATACCGCCATCTTCCATATGTTCAGTATACTCCCAAGTGATTTCAGTGACAGTGAGTTACCTGGTGGGTTTGACGGCTGATTGATAGACACCAGGTTTCCTCCAGCAGGGATCTGAGGTGCTCCCCCGCTGGAAGCAGGCAGCCCGTGTCGGGGGAATTGCTGGGAGCTCATTTTAACTTTTTGAAGACCTAGGATTGTGTTAAAAGTTGTACATTAATACTGATATCAGACATAAATAAGATATTATTCAGGTTAAAATCAATATTTCAGAATAAGAGTCTTCATTAGCCAAGCATGTTAACAAATACAAATAATTTTACTCTGGTTTAGTGTCTCATTATGTATTCACAGAGAATAACAACACAACAATCTTCAGAAATATTCAAAAGGAAAGACTTTATACAGACGAAACCGTTTCTTTGAACTGTAAACAGGGTACAAATAGTGCAAAAAAGGCTGAGATAAATATTACATGTAATAATTATGGTTTAAAATAATTATTTTTTTATAAATACAGTAAGTAGGTGGTTGTGTGCAGAATATGCATTCTGTTCAGATATACCGTAGAGAGTGAAAAGCATTGCACCTTTGAAATGTGTGTATAGCATATACAACTCACGTACGAAGACCACCACAATAAAACCTTTCAGGTTAACCCTTCACAGGCGGCTTGGTATTATCGTTAAAGAGCCATGGCTTTAAAGAGCTGTATATAATTAAATACAACTGAAAAATAAGACCCGAGCGTTTGGGTGGAGCTTTGTTTAACGTTAAATGGTCAATAACAGTGTGGTTAAACTGCTCGACAACAACTGCACCGTCACTAATCAAATATTAAGTCAATATGTGGGCACAACGGTAGCTTTTTGACGGCCTGCATCTCAATGAACAAACGCGATATCAGTCCAGTAGGATAATAAACGCTGCGGCCGATAGTTTTTATTTTGTAGCCTTAAAACTAAAAAGCTACCGAGCTAGCCAGCTATCGTAGCTAACAGCAAGCTAACGTTGTATTCGCTAACCTGCTTTTCATGCACAATGCTTCATAACAGTACAACGGCGTACATTTCGTGCGGCTAAACAAACAAATGCGCCGGGTATATTTGCAGGAATAACCGTTTTCGTAGACTTACTATGCAATGGTCGTTTTGTGGATTACAATTTTTTCCATTCGTCTTTTCTTTTTTCCAACATGTAAGCCGGAAGAACGCTCAGGGACAGAGCCGGACCTCCCTGCTTCAGTCCACCAATCAGAGACGGCATTACCAGCTCATTGACCAATCAGAGCTCCGAAAATGTTTTGACCAACCCAGTCTCTCAACTGACCGATCCGAGCGCCTTATTTTGTCCCCACCCGCATTCAGTGAAGACCCCGCCTTACACAGCCTCTGATTGGCTAGTACTCATTACCATCGTTGGTTAGATTGGTTGGGTTTCGGCATGAAGATTGAGTTGTTTGGGGAGAGGGTAAAAATATCAGGGTCAGAGCACAGCCAATCAGAGGCAGAGTAGGGAGGGTCAGAGCAGAATGCAGGTGGAAAAAAATAACGCGCCCCGGCTCCGACCTGCAGGACGGGAGTCACGTGGTCTAACGAAGGCAGCCGAGCTAATGTGATAACGTTTACCGCTCGTGGATGTGTTAAAGTTCCTCTGATACAACCTTGGTGTTGCCCAACTGACAATCCACCACTACTGAGAAATGTTATTGTAGTTTATTCAACATTTATTCATTGTTTTGATCGTCTTTGGCTTGTGGTTGAAGAAGTACTCAGTTCCTTTTACTTGTTTACAAGTAATATAACTACCCTGTAAACATAACTTCGTGAAAGTACTGCACTCGTAATTAAATAGTACAGAAGTACAAAAGTATTATCAGCAAAATCTAGTCAAGTATCAAATGTAAAAGTATTCTTCACAAAAACACTGCCCTCAAGCTTTTTTTGACCACTTTAGTTCTTTCACCTTTAACCTGCAAAGCTATAGCTGAATACATGAGGGATAAAAAGTACAATTTCTGCCTCTGACATGTAGTGGAGTAATAGACTAAGGACATACAAAATGCTCTTTTAAGTAGGCCTACTGCAACATTGTGCAATTGTGGGTAAAAGTACTATTTTTTACTTAAATAAAAGTAGCACAGTAAAAACATAAAATACCACTATAAAAATACTAAACTACGTGTTAGCAGCAATATACTAAAAGTAGCAAAGTACTGGCACAGAATGACCCATTTCAAAATAATAAATATTGAATTATTGGATTGTCTCTTGCTTTTCATGGCAGCGTTTGATCATTTGGGAGAAAAGACATTTAATCAGAGACTAAAGCTTTCAACTGCCTCCAACTTTACATGACCTTTAGCTTGCAGGTCATAGTGGTCCTTCAAGCCTCTCCCACACAAACTGATCTGCTCATGCTGACTACTTTGGTGGAAAAGGGGTAACAGAGGGACGGAAGTAACGTTTGAGTCCCCCTAGTCCTAAACTAGTGCAGCCTACTGCAATACCATCATTGAAACACCAGGGAGCAGTAGCCAACCAGGGAAATGTCTCTGGGTCTGATTGCTTTGACTTAAACATCAAGTCAATGAATGAAAGAAAATAGGCTAATATGCAAAGCAGAAGACAGTTTGTTTATAGGCGTTTTCTCAGAAGACATGTTGACATGGAGAACCACAAGTGTAAATAATAAGATTAACGATGGCTGGATTCCATTAACGGTCACAGTTTCAAGATCCTGGTATTATGCATGAAAGATCACTGTCACACTGTCATAGTTTACTGGGTCACCTGAAGAGGCTAAGCTCGGTTTATGTTATTAGTCACACCTGTCAGACCTAAGATTTAGTCAAAATATTATCTGTAAAAAAAATAAATAAAAATGAACGAAAAAAAAAATGTTTTGAAACAGTCATTTCTTAATGTCTGCTTCCCCTTTATGAACATTTCACACAGGCCTCTGGGAGAACATTGCAAATTTGTTCATTTTCCAAGACTTAACTTACTGCTGAGGCATTGTTACTGTCAACAGTGGGTTTGCATTACTTGTGTGAATGTTTATTACATCAAATGTCTGTATTTATAGTTTTTCAGTTGATTTAAAGTAAGTATTGATATAAAGAGTCTCTGACATAGGTAATATAAGATATACAGTAGATCCTGCAGGCCACAGCTATCGCCCTATGTAACATCTCTGACACTTCCCTTTACAGAAAAATATCAGACTGGTTCAAGGGAAGTACACTGAGGCTAATCAGCTCTTGAACTGTAAACTGTAGGCATTTTGGTGAGAACTGATAAGCAATCTACTCTAAATTGTATTTCACCCCCAGGGGAAAAATGTTAAACGTGCTGGAAAGTAATTATTACACTGAACATGGGCTTTAAAACTAAATATTCAGTGTACAGAATACATGCACAACTTTCACGTCTTCCATATATCCATACATAATTGGAGGAATATAATTTCAGTGAAAGAAACATAACATTTGAACCTTACATAGAATGACTAAAAATGAGGCATTATCTTGACTGCTAATAATAACTTTCTTTTTAATTTTAGGCCTGGAAAAGGATCCAAATAGTCACTTGTGACAATGGAAATTGAAGCCATAAGTCATTTATGTTGGATCTGCCTCCCCACCTATGGCTCTTTTAAAAATGATTCAAAAAGGAAAAGAAAACAAAAGAAAAAGAGAGAGAACAAGAACAATTTCTGATCTGCCAGTGACAATACAGTGACAATGGTTCAAGAGCAACTGAAAAGTGCATACCTAATCTACTATCCCACAAAGTAAAGTACATCATCATTTCCATACATCTGGGCCATAAAGCATTCCTGCATGCTGAGGCATGACCACTAAATTCCCCAGCTGTGCTCGCTCACTCTCTCACACACACCTGCTTTAACTGGGAACTTGTGAAACCTTGATGACAAGCATTCTTCGGATAATTCTGCTGATTACCGAAGAAACAACGTGTGCTTTAGTGAAATGTTGCTTCAGAAGAATGTGTTTTCACAGGGAAGTGACTAGAAACAGGGAAATGACGAAGTTATGTTTCTAAAGGCGGGTATGAATTGATCAGAATGAAGCAAGCTGAAACTAAACAAGTGTGACATCCAAGTATTAACATGTGTCTGCTGACAGGGGATTTTTAAGGGAAAACTTGTTGCTTAGTTATGCTGATTAGATGGTTCACTTTTGTGACGAAGTGAAATTTTTTTCACATGCCAAATGTAAACAACTACAACTTTTTGACGTGCTACAAAGTTTACATGACTGGTAAATAAAAATATTGAGCTTTAAAGAGAGTCAATTTTATGCATCTATTTCTCTCATCACCTCTGCCACTTGATCATTTGTCTATATGTGTCATTACTCATTACAGACTTTAAAAATCCATTTCACATCTTGCACCTGGTTAGGCAGTGTCTGAGTGGCACTGCTGACTCAAGTGCTATTGTCTTCATTTAGCCTGTAGATTGCGCCAGACACAGAACATGTTGACTCAACTATATGTTCCTTTTACTACAGTGAATCAGTCTTTCTGACATGGGCTGATCAGTTGATTCATTGGAAACCGCTAACAGTCCTAGACTACAACCAGCCAAACAGTCATAATGAACTCCTGTGTCAATTGTTTTAGCTAGCCTGCGGAAGTCATCAGTAGCCATTTGCCATGTCTCTGAATTTTCACCAATAAAATAGACATGTCCTTTGAACATTTCCTTTTCAAACTGTTCAAATATTGTTTTTAATATATAGCTGATACCAAGTCATTTCCATTCCAGTTTCATCCATGCCAGGCATGCTAAGCACTGTCTAATTTAGCTTTTTATTGCTCTGATTTTAGCTTAAAAAAGTTTGAAACTTCATTGTTTTAGCTGTCAGGTCTCAAGTCGAGTCATAAGGGAGTCATTTCTCTCAGCACTCAGGTTCCAAGTGGTAAATGTTAGATTTGATAAGTGACGGTTACGGTTAGCGCTTGGTTAAGGTTAGGGTTAGGGTTAAGGTTAATGTACAAATCTTATGAGAGTTTTACAAATCATCCCTCTAGCTGCTCCAATGTAGCATCAACCAGTCCCAAACATTGGCTGCTGTTTGGTGCTGGGCAGATAGCTATCATACAGTGGGGGTATTAAAGCTCAGGGAGGTAGGTAACTGAAATCATCTATCTGCTACTGCTGGTAAAGAATAAACTACATGGATGAGAACAGAGAGACTCAACCAAAACAGTAAAGTTTGCTGTAAAAGCAAAACACTGGGCTGGAAGACACTAAAATAGTCTTTAGAGCTCAGGGGAGCTACAGACTCAGGTGAAACTTCATGCAGGATTAGTTGAAGTAAATCCTTTTACATTAATTGTTGTCATTTGATCCATTGTCGGCACAAATTTGACATGATGTCATCTTTTACTACTTAGTTTGTGGAGCACTATGAAGTGATGCAAAGCAATGAGAGGTGGATGGAAAATAAGTAGTTCAGGAGCAGCAGAGGAGCAGAGCAGGTGAGCTACTCTTACTGCCGCTGAGCCACAGTAAACACCTAAAGAAAACACCTCTCACTGAGTAGACACACTGCTGCAATTGACACGAACCCAAAAATTTGCTGCAAGTGGCTCGCTATCCGAGAGGTTTACTTCATCTCTGTAACAGCCCTAAAATTAGCGGACGGTGCCCTGATTTATGTGGAAAAGTTAAGGGGGTGGGGGCACATTCCATGACTGCTGTAGGCAGGAAGTTTTGGAATCTCCATGGAAATTAAGGCAAAACACAGAGCTCCGCAGTTATTTTTCCAAGTATTTCTCACAGGCGTTTGGTGCAAAATGTGCTCAAAAGCCTCCAAAAAGACACAGATGATTTGTGACCAGTTGTCCCCTCTAATACTGCCAGACACATTGATTTACTTATATTATCATACAAATATTACATGACTTAAGGGGCAAGATAAATATAGGCTGTATTAACTCATGCATACAATATATCAACAAAAAGATATTATTTCTACATAACTCTACAGGTTACTGACCATGTTAAACAAACAACAAAACCCTTGTTGAAACAAGGTTACTTCATTGACATCTGTTCTTGATCCAATGTGACCGATGGTCAAGTGAGAATCATTCACAGTTTCTGGGAGTCAAAGTGTTGAAATCATGGTGATAAATGCAGTCCTGTCAACAATCACAGTCATTCCCGCAAGGTCTCCAGATGTGTGTGGTACGCACAAACCTATGGAGCTGATTATCTCTTCATCTTGGCTGGATGAGGACGACTTTGGGACATTTGAGCTTTCCCAGGAATGAATCTCTCTGTGTGAGGCTAGTGAGACTTGGCACTGCCTGAAGTCACGTAATCATAACCTTTCACCTACAGAACCCCTAACATCACTCGCAGTTTGTCGGGGGCTCTTGTCTTACATGTGGCCATTAGTGGCAGGACGAAACGTCTGAAATGTGATCTCTTTTGAGCAGAAATGAGACCAAAGTAATGATAAATAAACCCAAGTGTGCTATATCTCCTAGCTTAGAAAGGTATTGAACATATGGAGATTTGCCTTTGCAGCTTTTTGGAGCTGAGAAAAGTGGCACTCGGCTACAACAAGTAAAGGCAGCAGGAGGAAAATGTGCGGCATTTAAGGAATGCCAAACCAAGCTCACCAGGGGGAACAGGGAAGGCAAAAATATTTACATTAAAAGTCAAGGTTTACAGAGGAATTTTTTACATGTAAAGGCTGTACAGACTGATATGAAGACATTAACTTCCCTAAAAGCAACAGTGACAAACAATCCAATATTCAACTTGTGCACAGATAATTCAGACATAACATTATCTCGGTCTTAAGTTCCTGCTGCACTTCTACTTCACTGCGTTGAGTGACGTAGGTCGGAGACATTTCAGGCTCATATAACCATATTCTCAGAATTCATGGAACAGTCCTTATTGTGACTCAAGGCAGGTTTGAAATTTCACATCATGTGAAACAAAGATCTGTCAGTGATGAAAATAGCTGAGATTCCAAGTATTCTTCAGTTGCTTAGTATTTGATGTACATAACAGAAAGTACAGCTTACAGCACAACAGCACTGTCATGAGAGATTAGTTTGCTTGATGAATAATGGAAAACAGATTACCAGGGCTACAGTATTGCAGTCAGGGGAGGGTAAATGTGATGAAGACATTGCGTTCACTAAATGATGATGCCAAGGTTATGTGTCAAAAAAGTAAAAACTTAAATATTGGCAAACATTTTTAAAGCTGCGGATCAGCATAATTTCAATGTTGACAATTGATATTGTATTGATAGTCTGCAACTGTGGTCCCACCCATTTCCCCTGTATGTGTAAAAGGTTGCTGCTAGAAGTTTGTTTCTTTCTTCATAGAGAACAGCGGATGTGGACAGTCACAATGTGTTTCTGTGGTGACGAGTTTTCAAGGATATAAAAACAATCACATTGCCCTTTCTTAATATTATGTTCCACCCAGTTGGCTCTTTGCTACCATGTTGCTAAAGACACAGCCAACAGTAGAGTCTTGGAGCTTAAAAAATAGTGATACCATTTGATGAAAGCAATATATGTGTCCAAATTTGGGAACAAATGTTTGGAACATACTGAAAATATAAATGTGAAGTAATGAAGTGAGTTTGGAAACATTGTCTCTTGTAAAAACTGGTTGGAGCAACCATTGGAGTCCATCCTGACCACCATGAATTCAAGCTAACGACAACTTCTATTCAAGCTAACCACAACCTCTATTCAAGCTAATGACGTCCTCTATTGTCCATTAAGGGTTGACATGCAGATGGTAGATTTACATTTGAAATTAGAAATAACACATTCACCCTTTTATAAATTCAAAGAGTTTCTCTTGGTGTGGTTGGACCAGGAGCTTGTTATGCTAATGTTGGCATTGGCAAACTTTAGATAAGATATCGCTGTGTAACTGATATTATTGAGTCATTTGATTGATTTTACAATCTTCCAGGTACATGTGCTAGTCTTTTAGTTGTGTTGACTCACTTTGAATATAAGGTACATAAAAGTACTTGTAAATTGTACAGTTACATATTTCTTTGACAGGCAGCTGTCACAAGTAATGGCGACATTTATGTGAAGTGTATTACAAGCTAATAAATAACCACTGGAAAGTATTTTACATCAAAATAGTCTTTGAATTTTCTGAAGAAGTCTGTGAAAGCATTTATTTCAGTTTTCAGGACTTTTCCAACTTTTTCAGGTACTCTGCAATGATGTGACTAGAGTCAAGACAGATTAGATTAACTGAAACGACAAATTTCCAAAGGAAATACTATCAATTTGGACAATCTATATTTGAAGAACTGTAACTACTGTTGGGTATGGTATTCTTTTGCATCTCACTCTGAAGCTAATATATTTTCAAATTTAGAAAGGTGCAACTGCAAGAGGTTGTTGAGTTTTAGCTTAATATATCTCATGTCAAAATGGAATGTATTAAATAAACTGAATAAAAAGAAGCGACAGTATGTAACTGCAAACTTTCATTGACACATCAATGTGTTCAGACATGCATCAGAAGAAGCGGTCAAAGAGAGCAGCTGGGTTTTTGTAATCACAATTACAATGTGACATGTCAAACCAGTACCACAAATAAAAATAGTACAACTGTTATCAGACATATATTAAGAATTTTAATCTATTATTGTGAAATATTAAGGAATACATACTTTACAAAAGTTCACAGCAACATCAAAATGGGTCAACCAGCTGAAGCAAGGCACCTCACCAGAGCCTTTTGTATTTGTCATCGGTTATAACTTAAAAAGAAGAGTACATCTTTGGCACCAGAAAACAAAACAAATACAAGAATATAAATGAAAAAACAAACAAACTACAAAATATATTAACTTCTCTCACTTCAAATAGCCATTCATGTAAACACATTCCAAAAAAAGTGAAGGGCATTAACTCAAACTGACACATTGCATTGACCAGCAACTGCATTATGACAGGAAATATGTTGGTGCTGGATAATAATTATTAGCTTCTTCAGAAATGTATGTATGTTGAAATTTTTTTTTTTTTTTACTCGATATTCCCCTCTTAGTGTAGAACAAATCTGAATTCTGGCACATTCCAGTTAAATACAAAACACATTCCTGGAAAACAGGAGTCTACATTCAGCAGTGTTCAGTGATCCTACAATATATAGGGAGAAATAAATAGAAGATTCCATGTTAAGGACTCAGAAATGTGAGATACTTGAGCAATGGAGAAAACAGAGCTCAATATAACACAGTGATGGGGACAACAAATAGAATGGCAAATGCAAGCCAATTATAGTTGACCATTTCTACGCTCATGGTAGAACCAGCTACCATGGGTCAGAAGAAATAACCAGTCCCAGAAAAGGAATCATGTGGAGAATGCGTGCCATTTTAACAAGGGCGAGGGGTCAGACTTTAGATAGCCTTTTTCTTTAACGGGAGCATTCCCTCAGAGAGGAATGTGAGAAGATTAGCTCCAGCGTGTCAGCAGAGGGGAGCGAAATGCTGGGCAGTCGCCATCTGGGGCCCCAAACATTAACCCGGGATCTGGAAAATTAGACCCCCGTGAAACACTGTCAATCCTCACAGGCTTTTTTAAGAGAGAACGGGCAGACATTCTGAAGGCTCCGCATTCAAAGGAAGTTTCCAAATCCTCTGCTGAGCTGTGAGCAGGCCTCCGGGTGTATTTTAAAAAGAGGAGCAACTGTTAATTTAGGTTTGAGTAGTTCTGTTAAACAGAATAATCCTCAAACATGGCATGAAGACATAAAAGATGCATTTATAAATATTTCCATTACTTTCAAGGGGCATGGTGATGGTTATGCTACTGGGAATTCAAGATAAATCGAAAAAAACATTGGTTGTGTACATAATCTAGAAAAGTGAGCCATTTATATATAAATGAAAAAGGTGAAGCAAACACCTCCCAAACAGAAAAAAAGACACCACAAGATGAGCAGCATTTACAAATATAAATACAATAGATAACTACAAAAATAACATGCACAACATACAGTATGTATAACCACAATCAGCAGCCCGATTCCAAACATAATGCAGAATACTGTCCAGGTACCATGAAGAATTCTGACTTGTGAGGGAACGTGGCGAGATTTAAGAGTTTGTGACTTGTGCAGAAGAAGAAAGCTCAGCTCTCCTCACCAAACCGTGCCACATTCTGGACTCTGCATGTTGATTCAAGGGAAACTGTTCATGTCAGATGATCACCCTTTCTTTACTTGTGGTCAGATGCAGAGAAACGCCTTTAACACCTCAGCCAAAAGTGTCCGTCATCGCTGGCTTTCACTGTTCAGTTCAGTGAACCCTCAAATGAGGATTTCAACCATTTCTGCATCTGTGCCGTTGATGTTTTTGAGTGTCCTGATTGGTGCCTTAGGCTCCTCTGAGGTGTCTATAAAAAATAAAATAAGTAGATTAGAGAAAGAACTTTGGCATGCTATAGCAACTGCAACTACAAATGCAATGCCTCAACGACCTTGTGTAATTTTAACCAACACATTTTTCACTTATTAATGTTAACAATCTTAATCCTGGGTCTGGTTACGCTTGAAATAGTGGTCATACAGAATAGAGACCAAGGGGCCGACCTAAAATTAACAGAACAGTAGTTTGCGTGGTTGGTGATTGGGTGTCAAGTGCTTAACAAAACAATCAACCCACCGGTGGTAGCTGCTGAAATCGCCTCAGTCGACTCTGCTGCGAGCTCAGGTTCCTGCGGGACCTCGTCACTTTGGGTGCTGCAGTCTCGGCTCGGGCGCTTGGGCACCACGCGGGGTTGGTGTTGCAGCGGGGCAGCACCTGTCTGGTCATCTGAGAGGCTCTTCCCTACAAATGGAGACAAAGAGAGGAGGCTGCTTAATTACCCGGTTACATCCCCATTTACACACTTCTAAACATCTGCCCCGGCGACTACTTCCCATGACTATTCTGGATCGGGCTATTCTGGAGTGAGAGACGATATGCATTCCACTTTAAAAACATGTTGTCTATTTGAGGGACACGAAAGGCTTGACTCATACTCCCTACTTTTTTTTTTAGGAAGTGTACATTCTGTCTGGCGTCGCCGACCAGTCTGCCAGTTGTCGCTTGACACCATGTGTTATTAAAGATTCCACATTTCTCTACTGCATGAAGTGTGAACTCACCTTTAGACTCTGTGCTGCTGGCCACAGTGTTGATGGAGGGGACGGACCGGGCGAGACGAAGCCCCTGTTTCTCCAGCTTGCCCTGCTCCAATCTGGAGCGCTGCTGGAGGACCTTGATCACAGCATCCTTCTCCAGGAGCTGAGCGTGAAGTGCTCGGATCCTAAACGTGTACAAATAGATTGCAATGAGTTAACGAACCCTAAAACACCAATCATAAACTAGTGAGTAATAAGAACATAGAAGGATGTGTACCTGTTCTCCATCTCCTGATTTCTGTGACTAGACAAAGGCAGGTCTTCATTGAAACTGTTGTTCGGTGAATGTCGGGGTGAATTGTTGATGATGGTTGTATCCCTGAAAATGAAAAAGAACACTGTTAAAATACTTGATGTATGAAAATCACTACATATATAATCATCTGATGTTTGTCTTTGCACTCTGTTCAAGTTTTCATCATACCTCTGTGCAGCAGCAGTGGCAGCCGCATCCATTGCAAACTGCCTCATGGTGCTCTCCTCCAGGTACTTTTGTTCCCACTTGGTGATGTCTGCCTCCAGGGCCAGAATACGCTCCTCTTTCTCCCTCATCTGCTGCTGCGAAGTGGAGGAGCTCAGTTCTGAAGCCATGGGGTCCGCTGCCCGGTTCTGATACTGAGATAAAAGACAACAGTGGTTAGCATTAAGTTTCACATTTTAGATAGTGGTACAATAGTTTGACTTGCAAAGATAAACCAAGTTAAATATAATATGTTAATTCATGAGCTTTGCAGCATTTAGTAAGTGATTTTTGTTACATTTGGATAAAGCAAGGCTGCTATTTGCCTCATTTTCAAGTCTTTATGCTAAGCTAACATAACCCTGGCTCTAGCCTTAACGTTTCCTCTTATGTAACTCTCTGCAAAAAAGTAAATAAGTATATTCCCCAAAATGTCAAACTACTCCTTTAAGTTGCAGACATAAAAAAGACAAACAAGTCAATGGAATGAGAGTTTTCTCCTCACCTGTTGCGCCCTGAGGCTTTTCAGTTCCTGCTCCAGGCGAGTGCGCAGCCGCAGCTCCAGCGTCTCTCTCTTCTCGCACGCTGCTTGCAGCTGAGCCAGCGAGCTCTGCAGCCGCTCCACTTTCTCTACGTAGGCTCTCTTCCTCTGCAGCTCTTCCTCAAGCTGCCGGTTGCGACCCTGAGCTGAGGCCAGAGCCTGCTCGAGCAGTTCGCGTCTCCGCTGGCTCTCGTCCCCGGAAACACGCAGATGCTGAATCTGCCTCTCCAGATGTTCGCGCTCCCGCTGCTGTTCTTCATCTAAAACACAAAAAAGAGAAGAGGGGGGGGAAAGTTAATGAGATGCAAATAAGTGCAACAGTTGACATGATCCTGGAAGATATGACGCTAGAAAGTTATCATCTCCTATTGTTCCAGGACAATAGCGGCCTCCTAGGAGCAGCCAAAGGAATGCTAAAGAGGGCCAGAATCAAAACTATTCAGTGGCCATTGACGGGGTCACTCAAGCGGCTACATGAGCAGTCACTCAGGGAGGTACATTTTGAATGGAATGTGACCCAACAAGAGACATTTACATGCTGCCACACACACATGTGGTTCAACAACAGACCCAGTGCTCTGTTCCTTCACTGATAATGAATCACAGTGTTACGACCACTTTTAAAACTAGAACATACTGTGCTATAAACTCGAAATCAGGACTGGAACAAAAATATTTCACATGTGTTTTAAATGAAAACTGTTAAAAAGTAACACAAGCGCTGTGCCACTTTAAAAGCAGGTTGATTACACAACATGAGTGCATGCCTGTGGAGGGAATGCAGACTTCCTCTTATCCACTTACGCACACAGGCATAGCTTTGTACTGGGAAAAGCTCTGGAATGCTTCTAAGGACATGAAGTAAACAAGCAGCTCAAAATATAATTCAAGTAGTCCTTATAGCAAAAAAACTATAAAGTACACATCCGACTATTGTGTTTTACATGTGGTTTCGTTCCTGTTGTGCCAAGATAACTTTTTTTTCAGGAAAAGCAAACAAACAATGTGTCTTATGTTATGTCTCAAGATGATTGCACAGCTGTATTAGAAATTTCAGAGGATTGCAATTGTCATTCCAGCGGGGTAATGTATAACAGAATGGTATGTCTGGTTATGTAACTAGAAGGATTTTTTAAATCTCTGAAAACAGTGCTTGTAGCTCACTGTCAGATGTGTCATCATTCATTTCAATCTATTGTCATTAAGTAAACCGAGGTTAGGGTGGATTTACTCTGGAGCACACTCCCTGCACAGAACAGGGAGGAAGAAATATTCACAACTGGCCAATCATGATTAAACCGAGAGGTAAAGAAATGTCCAAACAAGGAGAGCGAGCAAGCCGGGGGGTCATGTTGAGTTGGGGCCTGAACGCCCTGGAGTCCCAGACTTATTAGTTCCCCTTGAAGAGGGAAGTCAGCAGTGATGGCAAAACTGAGTGTGGTGTGTGTGTGTTAGGAGGAGGAGGAGAGAGGAGGAGGAAAAGGAGGAGGAGGGATGGAGGGCATTCCTAATGCTGGAACAGCCTGAAATACCTAAAAAAATTCCTGGAATCCAAGCAACATTTACTGCTGCCATGAAAAATAACTGGCGTCTAAGTGCCAAGAGCAACTCTTCACATTAGAGATAGAGCCATTTGTGTCCCAACATAAGAGGCCCCGGTTTTTATAACACACAACTTCACTGAAGGAGGAAACCAATCCCTGCTCAACAATGTTCCTGCTATTATTAAGTGCTTCACAGGCCTGTGTGATTTGTCAGATCAGATAAAAAAAAAAAAGATCTGAACCTGAAGTCTTCCTTTGTCACGCACTTGCAGGCAAATGGTATGAGGAGACAGTTTGAGTAATAAAAGACTAATGTGAACATAAACTTACTTTGCTCCAACAGTTTAAGAAAGACGTGCTGTTTCTGGTCTGTACACTCAGCCTCCTTGGCCACTCTGTGTTTGTTAGCTGTGTCAAGTTGTTCTGTAAGAAACAAAAAATGGTGGTTACATACACGGAATTACATTTAAAAGCAGATTTTATTATCATAACCCTGTTTTTAGTTCAACAGACAGCTGGGCACATACCTCTAAGGTCTCTGTTAAAGTCGTGCATCCTCTTAATCTCGGCCTCTAGCTTATTCCTCATGGTTTTCTCCAGAGTTTCACGCTTGGCAGAGCCCTTCATCAGAGTCTCATATGCTTCAGATATCCTTTGAATCTCCAACTCCAACTGGGAAGCAAAATGTGAAAGGAGGGATCAGTCTGTGTGAAAGGCATCTGTGTTGGTAGTCTGGATTGTGATTCATGTTGCAGTTGTTACTATCAATTAGGCCAATCAGTCATCTCTACAAATCCAGCCATTCTTTTCTTTTACTGTGAGTCAGCCTGAAGGCAAATGGCTTTTTAACACTATGCGCAACTGAAAACTAGGAATCAACATTCCTGAGTGAACACTTGTGGGTCCCAGGTGTCAAGGCATTTATCTCCTTTCATGGCAATATGCCAACATGCTTTGAAAGACAAAGGGTGAACGATGTGTTGTAGGCATTCCAGAGAGCAGTAAGGGGAGAAAACTCTCAACTGAAAAGCGTAAACTACCTGGTAGAGGACCATTTTAAAAAGCCCCAAGCAGCAGAAACAAAGGTAATGGTGTGTAGTACATGATAAATACCAGTAACTTGTATCTCTTAACTCTGCATACTGCCAGGCAGCTTATTACCCTGACATGTACTGGCAGAGAAACTATTGTTTTACGATTTCCACACCCTCTATGAGCCAACGGCTCCATTTATCGCACCACCTTCCTCTCTCTCACCTTCTGAAGCCTGGCTGCTTTCTCAGTGTAGACTTCCAGCTCCTTCCTGAGCCTCTCGTTCTCCCGTATCAACACATCATTCTGAACTGAGTTATTGCTGGAGGCTGCAGTGATGCTGTTGTGAGCCACCTGGGACTGAGCGGACACATACCTGTTGAGGGGGGAAACATGAGTGATTTGTTAGGACACAGCTGAAAACCATAAAGTCTTGGGGAATTTTATAGAAAGTTTTGATCTAAATATCCATCTAAACTTTAAAATGTCTTGATGTTAAACGTGAATCTGTTGGGATTACCTGTGGTGCTGTGAGTAGAAAGGGGGAGGAGGGTCTCTGTAATAGTGTCCATGCTCCTGTGAGTGGCTGAGCATATATCCAGGAAGTTGTGCACAGAAAGGATAGTCCGGGGGTGGCCCGCGCTGCTCTGCAAACTGTTGGGCTCCTTGGCCTGTGAGGTGCCACAATGTGTGTTACATTATTATTATACAGCTGTGGATAGCTGTGTGAAGAGCTCATCGCCAGATTGTCTCTAAGTCCGTTCCTCTCCAGTGAGAGCTGCATGAGCTCTCCACTGAGTGAGCGAGCATGCTCCCTCTTCATATCCCACTGTCCCTCATTATGTCCGTGCCCCCCAATTATATCCATACCGTGGCCTTCCTGTTCTGCCTGCCCCTTCTGTGAGATCAGGTACTGGGAGTGGGCTTTGGCCTCCTCGTATGTGGGTAGCTCCTCTCCATGGAGCTGGTACAAATGTGCAAACAGAACTCTCAGAGTGCAGGAAGTCCCCTGGTGCTCCTGGCCTTGGGGATCCTGGCGTGTTGACATCTGCATGTACTGGGACTCTTCCTGAGTCAGGCTCTCCAGAGAGGAGCGGGGACTGCCTGTGCCCCCGCCGCTGCTGCCTCCACGCAGGGCCTGCTGCTGGATAGCGAGAAGTGTGCGAGTGTCTGTCAAGTTCCCGTAACGGAGCTGCTCTTGGATGAGACGGTGCAGGACCGTTCCAGAGGAGCCTTCAGCGGTTCTCATCTCAGTCAGCAGGAAATGAGCAAAAAAACAGCCTGGATGTGGCAGTTTGAGTACTTTACAGATCACAAATCTGAAGGAAAAAAACAACAAACTTGATCAGCACTGCACAACATATAGTATTACATCCTATCTAATCAGCTCAGTATTTTGACAGGATTCCCAAACCCCCATTACTAACATCAGCAAGTTCCCTATCATTTGTTATGCTAGTATTTCAATTGTGAACTACAATCAGAAGCCGACATTGAGAAATCTTCTGAGTGAGCATGAAGAAACTCGCCTAGTGAACAATGACTTTTGGTATGAGTGCATGAGCTGTTGCTGTTGCTGGAAATACCCCCTGACAGTGATGTCAGTGCAGATCCAATTTTATGATCCACACACTGTAAAGCATAACTTTCTCCACTCCACACAGGAGTGTATCACTCAGCAGTTGCTATAAACATCAGAGCCTTCCCACACACTCACACAACAACCAACAGACACCAGACACAAACCGCGATGACACATTGCTCAAAATATGCTCCTAAAGAAAACACATTAAAACATGTGAAAAATGTTAAATGTAAATACGCCTGTTATTTAAACGCTCCCTGCGGCTTTATAATACAGGTAATGAAATCCCGCTAAGGGGAATTTTTAAATTAACCACAAACTCAGAGTTTCATTGATTTTTTTGGGATATCTGTGGAAATCAGGATGCTGTCCAGTAAATATGGTCTTTTACATACGATATATATAAGTAAACACGAAACATCAGAAGTCTGCTTTGAGCTAAAATGGAAAACTCTCAAATAATCCAACAGTCAATATTGCGCCATGCACCAAAAAATCTGTGCCAGCGGGATTTATCAGGCATCCAAACACAACCCAGTATAGGCCGTACGCACAGCCAGAAGCGATAACTAAATTTAAAGAAAATAAAGATGTAAAACTTACCAGATTAAACTCTCATCACACACGAAGCGGTCTTGTAATATATAGATCTCAGTGTTTTGCGCTCGATTCAACAATGTCCACAAGATTCCCGAGCGTCTTTCCTCTCCTCTTGCCATGTACGTGTGTGCGCGCCGACGGCCAGCAGCAGACTGAGCAGAGCGAGCAGCGAGCCGCACTAATAAATAACTGAGGGCCGATTGTTCGCTGCGGCTGGAATGACTGGAATGTAAAGGCTCCAAGTCCCTGTGGGATCAAAAGCAGAGCACAGGGGAGGAGGAGGAGGAGAAGAAGGAGGAGGAGAAAGGGAAGGAGGAGAAGGAGGAGGAGAGTGGTGGGGGCTGAGAGGAGGGGGGCCAAGCAAAAAAAAAAGAAAAAGAAAAATTGGATTCAGAGCAGCACCACTATCTCAGCTGGCTGCTTGTGTCATGTAAAAGAGGTTGTTGTTGTGTAATTTTAGGAATTTTAAGTCCTCACAAATCCTTAAAGTTAAAGGACAGTTTCGGGGAGCAGCATGGCAGATGAAAAAGAACATAAAATGCAATAAAACATTACAAAGTTAATGTTTTAATTGACATTTTTTAGGGATACAATGTTAAGAAGTATGACGCATGACGATCTTTGTGTTTAAAAGAGAAAATAAGAAGGAAAAATCAAGATTTAAGCCACATTCTTTCTTAAAAAGTCAAAAGAAAACTGATACTTGACAACACACACAATAGACACACATAAACAGTCTCCATATCTCTACATTTTTCATGCATCAAATGTTTTTTGTTATCATAACTGATATAAAAAATTGTGAAAATGCTCATCACAGCTTCCTGTGACATTCCAAACCCTTGTTTTGTTCTAAAACTCAAAAATGTTGACTTAAAAGTGATATAAAACTGAGATAGTCGGCAAATCCTCACATTTAAAACCCCTTGAAAGACAAAACATTAGATATTTTTGCATTATAAACATCTCATTATCTCTACTGACTCATCAAATAATCAAGTAACTGTTTCAGCACTAAAAATGATAAATAGGTATGATAACGAACACGCACCTCTTTGTGATTTGACACAATTAAAGCGGCACTGTACTGCACCGTGGATATTAAATGACACACAAATACTACACAGAGTTGGCTTTAATAGATCCCATTAAATCTACTACAGTGATGCAGTGATGAAAAAAGTACTGTCATATAATTGAGACATGGATTAATCATTATTTCTTGAGCAGCCTTTTGTTTGCATGTGCCTGGTAAATATTTAAGCTGTGGCCCGTGCCAGTTAATTGCAGAGTGTGTGTGTGTGTGTGTCTGTGTGTGGACACGGAGGGAGAGGGGTGGGTGCGAGGCACGCTGCCTGCCAGCTGTCCGTGGACTGAAATCCCCTTCCCCTCCTTTAATAAGAGCTCTGAGAGATGCATTGTTCTCCCCCAAAAAGCAGACATGACGGGGGCTGCCCTGCCATCTGCTGTTCTCCCCTCCACCACTAGCACTAACTATGCTTCATTCACACACACACACACACACACACACACACACACACACACACACACACACACACACACACACACACACACACACACACACACACACACACACACACACACACACACACACACACACACACACACACGCGCATGAAGATGGAGACCCTAGGATCAGCTGGCATTGGGGGTTGGGCTGTAGTATTGGATTGGATAATAATGTTATTGAGTGCTTTCTATGCAGCCTTTTTTTTGCATGAAAAAGGATCATCCTAATGTGGTGGTGGTGGTGGTTTTGGAGGGTAAACAAGTCTTCGCTTGTGCAGTCAGTAGACAAACTGCAGGTTACTTTATCTCTTAACACTGGCAGGCAAACGTCCACCTGCTCATTTGCATGGCAGTTGAAGTCCAACAGTTGCTGAAGAATGCTGATTGCTTTAACAACTGATAAGTGTTAACAGGTTTTTTGCCACGTTCATGATTCATCTGCTTCTATCAAGATAAGCAGAGGTATACCTCGCATTGTGTTGGTGCACTCATCAATCATTTAACCAGCTGGCTATTTTGTGATGTACAGTGGTGCGGCTAGTGCTTTAAAGGAATATTTGTTTTTTCGGGGAAATATGCTTATTCGCTTTTTCGTTGGAAGTTAGATAAGAAGATTGATAACACTATCAAATGTGTGTGTTAAATACAGAGCAACAGGCAAATGCTGTTTATCTTAGGTTCTTTCCAAAAAGGGGCAAAAAATCTGTCTACCAGCACCTCTAAAACTAACTAATTAACATGTTACATCTTGTTCGTTTAATCCATACAAAAACTAAAGAGTGAAAATGATAAATGCGGTTTTACAGGGAGGCTATGATATTTCTTGGCCAGGACCAGTAAGTTGGAGTCGTACTTCCAGACATGTATGCTGGTTAGTAATGAAAATGCTGTGACACTGGAATCTTTGAAGTTGATGCCAATTTAATCTGATGACAGACAATGAAGCTCAACTTTGATTAAAATAATATTACCCCCTGCAGCTCCAACAGAAATGAAATGAATAAAAGGCAAAACTATGAAAAACAGTAGGGTGGTTTAACACCCTTGTCTCCTACAGGAACAGTGCATAAAGGGCAAGGTGATGGTAGCTAAAGGACCATAGCAGACGAAATGAGATACCGATAGATTCACATGCTGGGTTTGAAGGCCCTCCAACTGAGCTATTAACTATTCTGAAAGAATTTTTCGAATATAAACAAGAGGTTATGACCTGGCTACAGATTAAACAAACAAGATTTGTTAATCAGTGAGATTTATAAGTGCTGGTAAGCAGATTTTTTAAAACATTTTTTTAACGGAGGCAGGGTTTTCCCAGAGTGTCCTGGAGGTTACTTCCCACCATATTTAACAAACAGTAGTTCAAACTATTCATTTAAACATGGAAGTAATGTAATAATGCATACCACCAAACTCTACTAAAAAAAATACACATCATTTTTAACTTTATTCATTTTAAACTATATGTCAAATCTTGCTAATAGATTATGGTATGTGTCAATAGGGAAAACAATGTCTGAAATTCTGCAGTGCTATTTCATTTACTCATTTTTATTTGAGTGTCCGTTGAGCAACAGAAGAGCCTGAGTTAACCCAAGAGGTTTTTGTAATCTATTGTCCTTGGCAAGATGTTAAAAAGAGATAAAAATAGAATAAAACAACATATCTTATGCAATTTTCAAGTCAATGTGAATCACTGCTAAGCTTGCTGGTACAAGTCTACACAATTCTTTTTTATGACTCCACTCAACCAAACCCAGTTTATAGTCAAGTACAGGAATAGGTGACTGTCTAGTTGGCTGGAAACTGAATCTGCATCACATTTAAGTGAGAACCAGAATAACATCTATTAAGTGTATTTATCCTTGAGTAAATATTTAAATAATTTCTTGCAATTTTGTCAACACGTCCTTTTTATATCAGGAGCTTAATACGTAAATGAAGCCTTTAAGAGAGTGAATCAAACGGACCACAACATTTCACAAGAGTATCAAACATTGAGATGAGGATAAAATCCAAACAAAGCAAACAAACAAACAGTAGTCAATAGTAACAAATGTTCTTTTAAAGGGACAGTTAGATATGTTGGAAAAATAAGCTTATTTGCTTTCTTGCTGTGAGTAATAAAGAATGTTGTTATCACTCACGTCTGTGCTTGTGGAGCTAGAGCAAGATGCTAGCTTAGCATAGCATAAACACTGGGCGCAGAGGAGGAACAGCTTCTCTGGCTCCAAATGTAAACAAAAAACTACCTACATGCACCCGTAAAGCTCAACAATAACACTTTATTTATTATTTGTTGAACCTCTACAAAAAACTTAAATGTAAACACACTTTAACTTGTGGGGTAGCCAGCAACCTGTTTCTAGTCTTTTATGCTAAGCTAAGCTAATCTGCTGCTGGCTGTAGCTTCATATTTAGTATACAGGTATGGGAGTGTGTGGTATCAATCTTCTTATCTAACTCTCAGGAAGAAAGAAAATATTTACCAAAATGAACAAACAATGTCAACCACGTTTTTTTGACACGAGTACAAGGCCAATATAATCTGCATTAACAACACTTGAGAAAACAGCAGATGTTAGGAACATAATCTAGATGTGTGTGTGTTAGTGTTATTATCTATTATCTTGCGCCACCTGCTTCTGCTGAGAGTTGTTTCACACAGGTAACAGATTAGAGGCAGGTGTGAACACTCAGTTCCACCAGTTGATACAGTATGTTAAAGATTTAACAGAAGACTCACAAACAGCACATGTTACACCATGTTGGTCACCATGTTGGCACGTTTGAGTTTTATCACATCGACATCCTGTAAGACCGTCATCCTCTCTCCACACAGTTTAAAACACAGGAATGACATTTAACATCGGCCATTCGAGCCTGTTAATGGTGTGGCCTGGGCTGACTGGGTTAACACAATAAGGCTGTGATCTGGGAGCACCAGCGTTGTTATGTGAGGTGGGACAAGCCGGGCGCTTCAGCAGCTCCTTTTGTTTTCCTGCAAAGGAGGAAATGGCCGCATTCCTCACATTACCATGTGCATGGGGTCTGACCGAGCCTCCAGTCTGCTGTTTTACTGGGGAGGACAGGAGGGCAACCAGCAGCCACTGACGTTTTCTTCTTAACGGGGGGTAGGGTGGGGGGGGGGAACTCTAATGAATAATACTGCCTGACTGACCTAATTCATAACCACGGAGAATAGCTATGAATGGGTCTGAAGTGAGTTGAATATACAAAAGCAAACCACCTGGGCTTCTGAAATTCTCAAAATGTAAACAGAGGACATTTTGAATGAAAATCATAAGCCTGAGTATAAAAATGAATATTATTATGTTTCTAAAAGCAACAGGTTATTTCTAAGTGTCATTCATGAAAGCAGCACACTTTTAGGTACACACTTTGCTTTTGCATTTTCTCACACATTGACAGTTAATGTTGTAATAAAGGACAGCACCAATATTTGAGAACAGCTGGAGGTGAGCAACATTTACTCACATCAGACTTGTTTCAGGTCTACCAAGAAACGGTCCCCGTGAACCTGGTGACACAACACATTCCACACTTAACCATAAAAGTAAACAAGTCACTCTGAACCGGTGCGGGACTCTAAACAGGTCTACGCCTGAGGGTGATGCCGTGAACAGATAAGGCAAGGACACATTTTTTCACTATTGCCCCGCAGGCTCATCACTTCAGCTGTTTTTAATCTTCTTCACTTGAGCACAATTCAGTTTGATTCATCTGGATTAGATTCACTGACCTCAGTACAGTTTGATTCAGGTCAACATAACGTCTTTCACTTTGCAGAAATCCACACTGAAATTAAACTATTTATTGAGGTCCATAAGAGTTAGTAAAGAGACAATTTGGGATTCAAATGTTTAAGTTTTTCAACAGACACAGACATTCTGACATCACTTACTTTGCAAATGAGTGTATATCGTTATCCTGGGAAGAAAAAACTCCTCCAGTGTTGAATAATTATTGGGTGAGATTGTTTTTGAAAAGGCATTTTAATTCATGTGTGGATGCCACAGTCGATTTTGAGTCTATTGATAGGATGAACAGTGCCTGCTAGAGCTCTGTAAACCTGCATATGTCCTTATGATTCAGGGTTAGGGTTAGGGTTAGGGTTAAGAATTTAAATGTTACCAGTATAACAGTAATTGGCGGAAATCAGTAAGATTTATGAGAAAAGACATATACAGTAACTGAGAGCAGCATTCAAACCCTGTGATATACAACTTTAGGTCCCCTAATTTACGACAATTGTAGTTGTATGCAGATATAAAAATGTAAATGTTTATTTATATATATGTTGACAACAATGTCATGAACTATTAATCGATTTTTTATAACACAACGTATTGTAGTTATATATTATATCTTAGTGAGTTTTGAACACATTTATGTGCAGTTTTACATCTGTTTGTGAATTATTTGTAGACCTGCATAAACACTTAATAAGTGCTAAACATTTATGAACGTCATTTGTTCATGTGTGTCATGGAAGAGCAGAGTAGGTGGACACAAGTGTAGAAACAGGACTGCACAAAAAGGAAAGAGCCCTTTCTGGAAAAACTTTAAAAGATTTGACAAAAACTAGGCAAAACTTGAAGACTTGATGAAAGGATCCACCAAGGACTGAACTGAAAACCAAGACTTAAATACTAACTGAACTAATAAGTCGATAGTGAACAGGTGACTAGACAAGAGCAGAGTGGGAGTGGATTGGCTGGGAGGACACGGGTGACAGGACAGTGCTGATGAGACAGATGCAGGACAGGTGTGAAGACTGGGGCAAAACACTGAGGGCAAGTCGGGTCTAACAAACCTCATGCAGGACAGGTGTGGAGGGAAACATGGGCTGTGGAGGAGTGCAGGAACACAAACTGAAAATTAAACCCAGAAAACACAACTCTTACACAACCCAAATATAAATAACCAAAACCAAATGACTGAACAATAGGAGTACAACACTGGAAACCAAGAAACCAAACACAAAGAGCTCAAAACCATCAATCATATAGATAAATTATACTGTGTTACCAAGCATTCATTAACTGTTTATACACTAGTTTTGGTTGCTTCATAAAGGATGTAAAAATGCTGACAGATACATTAACGAACTCATGTAGCCACTATAATAAATGATACTAAAGTCCTTGATTGTGTGGGCCTTGATTTTCTTACCCATGCATTCATGCATAAAGAGCACCTGTTCTTTGTCTCACGCTGCTGTCAGCACCAGGAAGTGCTTCTGTCTGTTGTTTAACTTGGAAATGTTTGTCATAAAATAATCTAAATTGAAAATACCCATATAGTTGCTTACAACTATATTATAGCATGCTATAAACCATTTATTAGACCTTTTTACACAGCTTATAGATATTCCATAGTGAGGGTTGAATTATGTGCTGATCTATCTAATGAGTCTGGTTTTAACATGTAATGGTGTTGACCAGAAGCTGCTGGCCATCTGCTTTAACCATAGGTCAGAGATCAACTGCTGAAGTGATAGTCATCTCTGCAGCTACACCAACATCCTGCTGTCTCATTTGCCTAAACAAATCCGTCCCAGCCAGTTTGTTATTGATTAAGATGCTCTCGTGACGACCACGTCCACATACATGTAACCGTATGTCACATAGCTTTCGGTCTTATGGAGTATTTTAGTGTCAATACACTAAAATATTCCAATGGGAGGTGATGTTAATGTTATTGACAGTGACACAAGAAACTTTAGAATCACGTTTATTGAGTAATACTAGTGCTGATGTGATTTAGTCTGATACTGATACACAATGGAGTAAATATGGATACATAGACAGAAAGGATCTACTGTAAACTCCCAAAAAGTGAATGATTCCTGATAATCAGATGTACAAAGCTTCATGAAGATAATTAAGGCTACCAACTGAATGACTTTCAGTTTTTTTTACTGTAGCTTAAGTGTCATGAAAGTCACTTTCATTGTCTTTTCTGCTGTATTAAAGACAATGGCAGCTTTCAAGCCACTCGCTGCTTCAGTCACACAATAGACAAGGCTTACTCTGTTGAGGAGGTGTGAACAAAATTGTAAGATGATACAATTCATTCACATTTTCACATCTTACTAGGATCATTATGGGTTTCTTATAATGATGGTTTTTGTGGAGCAATATTTAAAACATCTATAATTTAGTCAGGAAGCTGACTGCATATCATCAAACTTCTAAATTTCCTAAATCCAAAAACATGATTAATCCATGAAATAAAACTTCTAATGAAACCTAAACACACTGATATCAAATTAGAGCTGCATGTTTGAATACCGAGAACAGCTGATGCCTCAACATTCCTCGCTGTCACTGTTGCGGAAACCTTTGAAAGGTGTTAAGCTCAATTTAGCCATTTCAGGGAAAACAAGCGACTTGTGTTTGGCTCACAACACCAACCTTGTGTCAACAGACAACACGGGCATTCTTCTGAACGCTTGAGTTGTCTGTTTGAAATGCTGCCTAATGTTTATTGAAAAAATAACTTATCTGAAAGAGGGTTTGGAGGGAGAAGAAGTGGCGTAAACAAAGTTATGATCTGTGGAGAATTTAAGCAAACACTGAAGGCCTGCGAGCTCATCTTTTTTAAAGGTTTAATCATGTTGTGCTTTAACACTGCTGATGGTGAACTACCGCCGAAATATAAGAGGAGAGTAGAGTTTTAGATGTGCATTTTAATGATTCATACAGGCACTTATCTACAGCATGGTGTTTAGAGGCATATCATGGAGCTTAAGGCTAAGGGGCAGATGTTTGGGGGAAACAAAGCACAGTGCAAACTATCTCCTGCCCTCCAGCTTAGAGGCAGATGCACCTGTCAGCCCCCCTACCCCCCTCACGCTCGCCATATGGACGTCTGCAAATTCAATGCAACAAGAATCCACAACAGTGTGTGTGCAAAACAAAAAAAGCAAGCCCGAGTGTATAGTCAACAAATACAGACACGCAAAGAGTGACGTTTACCTTCGAATATGTAATTACGCTCTGTACAAAACTAATCGACCACCTGTTTTCTCTGACAGAGAGGACCTATTCAAGTGTAATGGTCCCTTTCTCTGGCTTCAAATTCTTAAGGCCGTTATGCGGAGAGCAGGTGGAAGAACCATTTAATGTCCCATCAGCTGCAGCGCACTTACAGCTGTGAACAAATGTCCAGGCTGTTTAAACAGGCCAGCCGTCATTGTGCTCAACTCAAAAACTTGCCGTTTTAATCCGCGTCACATTTGCGGATCCAAGATGACAGTCACAACAAGACTGAACAAAGAATCTCAGGTTACATGCACGCTTGTATGCGCCTGCGCCTATAAGCTGGCTGCCCCCCTTCCCCACATGCCCTCCCTCCTCTCCATGCAAGCCTGGTGCGGTCCCCATGGAAGCAGATGGCTGGGTAAAGCCATCGCTTCCAGGCCAGATAAAGATGTCTCCTAGGGCCCCGCTGAGTGGAGAGCCCTCCAATCTGCTCATCAAGCACTGAACTGAGATGGATGCCTGTGTTGCTTGAAGCCTGGTGTCAGACAGGGAGCAGGTGGTGGACCCCTGCCACAGAGGCCAAATACCTCACAGATCTGCTACTGGAAGGCAAGGGTTAATCACTGCGACATCCACTTTTAAACCAGGAGAGACAATTAGGACAATGTGTTTTTTTAAGTAGTCTATCAAACTACAGATGATTAACATTCCTCATTCTTTCTTATATGTAAGACAACTGAGATATTCATCAGTTTATGGACGATAGGAGTCGAGGTAGCAAGTTGGAGCATTCTTTAAGCCCAGTGTAATAAGAAGAACTAGGATTGTTTTTACCAAATAAATGTATAATTGAAGAGTTTGAAACATTTTGTGTATTTCCCAACTATCATACAGGGAAAAAAAGCTTTAGGAGTAGGAAATGAATGAGCAACAATGATTGATTTATCGTGTTAGTCACTTTACGAGCAAATATGCCAAAAATGTACAGATGCCAGCCTCTTAAAAGTGAAGATTTGCTGCCTTTCTTTGACATTTATGACAGCAAACTGCATATCTTTGGGTTCTGAGGTGTTGATTGGACAAAAGAAGACATTTGAATACATCTCCTTGAGCTGTGGGAAATTCTAACCGGCATTTTTCACTATTTTCTGACAATTCATAGACTTAAATCAAGAAAATAATCAACAGATTAATGGATGGTGAAAGTAATCATTAGATGCAGCCTTGGTTCATAAATATTACTGACATAAATAAACCCATAGTGTTGTATAGTACTATATAAAGGCATTGTTATGAAGGAACACTTGATACTACACTTGAACACTATGTGCTTAATACATTTTATTGTAATTTTTTAGCTATAACCCAACAAATATGCACATTAATAAACTCTCTCAGGGCAGAATACATTTTTGCTCGCTCATGTGATAATTTTAATATTGATAAATTAAAATATGTTTCTGTGTTCACAATCACAATTTCATATATGTAGTGTTAGTGCAAGTATTAAAATACCTGTCAGTCAATATTGGTGCAGGGACCCCTTTGTTTACATTTGGATCACAGATTGTCCCTTTAACGAATCTCTAATAAAACATCATTTCAACCAACAGCTTTAGAGCCATGGAGATCATTCTCAATATGGATCCATCCCCATAATATTTCACTATTAAATGTATTCTTGATATGTTTATTATTTGATCTAAGTGTTGTAGCAAAGGTTATTGTCTGGAAGCAGCGCCTGACACAGTTTCCTCTGTCTGCCCCCACCTCTGTCCCAAATGTCTGACTTTGTGTTTCTGGCAATTTGCTCCCATTGTGCAGCACTTCCTGATAGGAGGCACTCTGGAAGACTGGGCTCAGTCAACTGCAAAGGAATGTGACATTCCTTTCTAAAATTACGGATGTTTCTTTGAATTTCTGAGGTTGATTTCTGCCATTTTCACTGTGGTGTCTGGAGAAAGTGTTTCCGGAGAGACACGCAAGTGTACACAGGGTGTATATCCTAAACTTTATTCATGATGGACTGCAACAGACTGGTGGACGCCAACCAACTATTTATTTTTACTGGGAACACACCAGTACATATTGTTATATTGTGTTGTTTTCTTCCCCCGGGTTTAACAATATTAAACATTTTGTGCAAAAAACATATCTACAAACAAAAGAATAATAAAGAAGGAAATGAATTTGTTATTTATGAGAGGATTTCTTTCATCAAATTAGAAATATTTTGTAATTTTGACATGTTTGTGTAAAGTGAATGTGAAGCAGATAGTTGAATGACTTAACCTCAACCCCCCCACCTGTTTGGCTTGTGACCCCTTAAAGTGGAGCAACATCTCATTACAGGTTATGGCCTGAGCCGTGAGCAGTTAAACCACAAAGTAACTACATCTCACATTGTTTCATTTGACGGATTTTTACAATCTGAGGAAGTGAATTACTCATACAGTACAATAAAAGACATCTGCTTTGAAAAAAAGATTTTTTTTTTTTAATTCTTAAATTAAATTATGGCCATACATTTTTCTTTGGCACCTAGATTGGGAATAACTGCTTTAAAGAATTAGAAATATGTACCTGTGTATGTAAATGATGTATCCTATCATTTAAAAAATTAAAAAAATTCAGCTTGGCTCTTAAAATGTGTTAAAAGGAAAAAATAAATAAATATTATACACTGGTGTTGAGCAAGTCATCATCTTTAAATCAGTTTCTAGCTGATTTAACTTACTCACATTTGAACATGCCTTTTGATACTGAAAATTGCCTTTTACATATACCACAATATTGAAATTAAACATATCAACTAATAAAGTAAACAATTTAGTATTAATATGATACATTTGTATTTCTTAAGCAACAAGTGTGTCTTTTTCACCTCTTTGAAACCCTTCTATATACATTTTGTAGATGGATTTCTAGTCCAACATGTCATGAGCGACATCCACGTGTAGATTTTTGAGCAATCACAAGAGAATCTGTTAATATTTATTAAAGGACACCACGTCAGCAGAGAGCTTTGGTAAATACGGGTTGAACTGAACAAACACAAAGAGGCCACAGGCTGGCTGTGATAACCTCTATCTCCAGATGGTAGACTGGAGTTTAAGGGAAAAGGAGACAGAGGAGTGGAAGGGTCAGCTGTCAGGAATGAGGAAATCCCACCCCTGGCCCCAGCAGATAGAGGACAGGAAGCACTGCCGTTTGCATACAAATTCACCCTCTGCGGTGCAACATGTGCGGCTCGGGGCATGTGTGGTTAAAAGCAGGGGAGGAGACCTGCAGACTGTTGATAGTGCATTGTCAGGTGGCCATTATGTGCCTGATGACATCCACAGGCCATGACTGTGGAGACAGAGGAGCACAGATAAAGAAGAAACAGGAGGCCCACTCATCACGAGGCGATCTGAGCATCAACAAAAGGCAGATTGAATTGAATTTGCCTATATTAGAGAAGTCTTTCATTAATTAAGCATACTTATTGTAGTCAATTCTGGTCCATTTTAAAAGGCGACAAAAAATAAATTAGATTTCTTTCATTTCTTTAGTCTTCTTCAGTTGACCTAAAAAATATAAATAAATCAAATAAATCAAGTAAATAAATGACTCATAGTACATGCTTTAAAACATTCCCACCAATCGCACAACACGACTCAAATCCTGTTTATCTTGTGAGTAAATGTCACGCATTCTTTTGGCCCGTCTTCTTTTTGGCTTCATCACAAACAAGCCGAACCGACAGCGACCGACGAAGCATTTTAAACACTGTAACAATGTAACGCTCTCCGTATCTGCTGACACACATCATTGAAACCGCTGTTTCTACATTTGCTGAATCGGCGCTGATTTACGACGCCGTCACCCCCGCAGAGTGATCCCCACAGGTGACGACAATTTTCTCTGTGATCTCCGACAAACACTGACAATTTTACGGCTCGTGTAATTAAAAGCCTTAAAAACACACAAGCACCAAAGTTGACTCAGGCATGAAAGGAAAGGGAAGCAGTTGAGAGTTGGTATTAGGTTGTAGTCTGACTGAGAAGGCATTTAGAGCTTTTGGAGATCCCAGATAAGGAAGCAGCATTAGACAATATGCAATTACTAACCGACTGAACTTTAGAAAACTGTTCCACCAATCTTGCATTGTACTGTTCTAACAAGTTGGACAGTTCTAACCCTAACCATACATTACGCAATAGCCAGAAGTTCAATTGGAAATTCGTATTGTGTCATGTTAGCAGCGGTCTAACTCCACAGATTCTTTTCATTTTCCAAGTTGTCATCTTAAGCCACAACTGACGTTGACTCAAGTGACATCACTTGAGGCAACTAGGGTCAGTTGAGTCAACTTGAGTCAGAAACCTGAATCACTTGAGGCACCTGGAAACATGCTTGTAAACACAAATTCCCTTTAAAAAGGAAGGGCGAACGGTTTTCCAGGTCTGTCTGTAAAACAACAGTAGTACATGCGTCAGTAGATTTGAAGCTTATACGAGGCTTCGGCAGTCTGAGTTAGTCATATCAAGTGGATGTCTGCTTTTTTAGCATCAAATTCCTTCTTTGTGTTTCCCTGTTGAACTGTGGTGGAAGTATAGTAACAAAAAGAGGGACTTTGGCACTAAAAAGACTGTAATATTGAAATATATTTACTTAATTTGACTCATTTGGATGGCTAAAGCTTCATATTAGCTTCAGATAAACTTTAAATACATTTCCTGTCTGTTGTTTTAAGACAGATTATACAAAAATTGTGAATTTGAATGCAAAACTATAACTGTGTTAACCTTTAAATGATCAAACAGTGTGAGGTATACACGAGGAGAGGTGAATAAACAGATATTATGTTAGAGGACTAATGATGGTACGGTCTTTGGCTACAGTGTGATGATTTCACCTCCTTGCTGCAGGTATTGTGAGCAGGTTGGCACGGACAGATCAAGAGATCCATTTCTGACTGAGACTGATCTTGATAACACTGTTGTTATCCAGACTCACACCCCTGTCAAGTGACAACAGCTGCCTGAAAGTAATGGAGCGTGAAAACTTTCCCCTCTTGAGAGCCAAGAGTATACACATTTTTTACAGCATCTGATTTCACTTGTTTCCATGCAGGATTTTTGATTGACATGAAAGCGTTCACGTTCTCTACGGTACGTGAGACAATACAGATTATTACAGACAGGTTAACACTTTCCCCGTGTGTTTTTCTTTTCTTTACTTCCTTCTCAACAGTCAGTCATGGCATGAAATTAAATTCTTTAATAACAGTTAAATAGCAGCTCACGGAAGCAGAGCCTCTGGATTTGAACTTGGAATAAAGTATTAAAGGAACACAGAAACTCTTTAACTCATGACCCTTTACAGCCAATTGATGCCTGTTTTTTTTCATTTTAACAGCTCTTAGAGGTCTAGAAAATTCAACTCTTCAGCATTTCACAAGGGGAAAAAAAGTAACGTAAAAGAAAATCATAATTTTTTGGTTTTCCGCTTTGGTCCACACTGAAATACTGCAACTCTAACTATTCCTAATGGATGAATTGCCATGAGATTTTATACATACAGGAGACTTTGGGGATCTCCTGATGTTCCTTGTAATGAAACCAGCAGGACAAAGGTTTCATTTATCCTGTAAAATATCTCAACATGGATTGGTACAAATTCATGGCTCCCACAGGGTGAATCCTGATGGTTTGCAGTACAGAGTGAAATGTCTCAACAACTGCTGGATGGATTGTGATGATATTTGGCACTCACGTTGATGTATTTGCTAACTGTGATGATCCCCTGACATTTCTTTGTGCCCCATCATCAGATAAAACAGCTAAATCTGACCAATAGTTGAAAAATGAACAACATCCCCCTCAACCTCTGCTGTACTTCCTGCCAATTAACATGTTGATGCAATGTCAGCACGCTTAAACTGCACAGAACCAGTGCCAAAAAATTTAATAAATATGTAGTGGTTCCAAAAACATTGAACTATTTTCATCTTCGCTAGCTCATTTTCCACATTGTTGCTCAGCAAACACTTAATATGAGCTCAAATCTCAGTGGATTTCACATGATGACCTTTCTGCTTATCTTCACACAAAATGAATCATATATTAATAATAATAATAAAACTGACACACACGCACACGATAAAGGTTGCCAAAGACAGCAGAATCTGGCCAATTTCTACCTTCACATTACATGACTCCTAATGATGAAAAACTAATTCTGGAGAATCTGGACTTCAAACTTTTATACTCACATAGTTTTTTTGCATGGTTTTTTGACAATAAGCATTACAGATCTGTATAGAACTGCTGGCCTGGCTACAGAGTTTTACCATTTTTTCTCTCTTTCTCCAATTTTCTCCTGCAACCTGTCAGAGTTATGCTCAGAAACACTGATGAGACACAGACAGAAAGTCACATTTAATCTCTATAACATCCGAGGGTAAAACATAACTGTCAGTACACTCATTTATGTCAAAACATATAATGAATCCCAGACTCTGCTGCTTGCTTGCTTTTACAGGTTGTGATAATTGCATTTCTATAGTGTCATGGAAAGATGATAAGCTTTGTGAGACGAGGAAGGGCGTCACTTCCTCTGCATTTCTCTTGAAAAGACGTATAACTCTAAACATGTTCAGCTGTTTATGTCACTACGACCGAAAGAATGTAAACTGACTGCTCCCCTCTCCAATTCATCAGCGTATCCCAGGATGCTTGTGTGGCGTAGATTATAATCAGTTGTTGCACAGCGATGGTGTTTTTTCTTCACTCCATTTTTCCCTGTAGTTCCTTTTCCAGGCATGGCCATATCAAACATATCGCAACCTTTCTCAGACTTGACGGCACCTAACATTTAATCTCAAACTATCTTTTTGATTTGTAATGTGTCGGTTATTGTGTGAAAACCTGGCAAGTCTAAAATTTTGGAGGTTTAATGGTTTCGCTTCAGTTTGCAATCACATAGTTTGTGTTCCCATTGTTCTAAATGTAATATTATGTGATATGTCAATCCTCGAGCACAAAACTCTACCCGCTCGATCAAACCTGTGCATGCCATTGCGTAAGACAGGGAGAGAGGGGTCGAGGCTAGTCTGGGATGTTTGTGGTCGCAGGGGGAAATCTGCAAACTAATTAGACGAGGCGATGCAAACGGATGCCCTCGTTAGCCGTGAATGACCGAGGAATGTTCTGAATAGTTTTTTTTTTACGTAACAGATTTCAACATCAAAGCGTATATGCACGAACTGCATCAAAGAATTCCCGTTCTGGCCGTGGCGAACAGCAACAAGACCACGCTCCATTTTACAAGAATTTATAGCATTTGCATTCGAGGTTACATGAGAATGCGGAATTTAAAGTGATTAAAGGTGCAATCTGATCAAAACACATGGATCCCGCTGATTCTCAAATTGATTAACGAGCCTTGCATATCTCACAGCTAATGTCATAAGTTACTGAGGCTTTCTGGTATTGGTAAAAGTCTGTTTAACAGCTGTAAAGCATGTATGTGGATTATGAAGAAGTTTAATTGTGGGTGATTTGGCACCAAGCTGGATTCTTTTTAAGTTCCTCAAAGCTGGCTTTAAGTTGATGTAGGACTTTTGTGGAGCAAGAAGTTCTTGAGCACAAACCAACAGGAGAGCAATTTATTCACTGTTAGCTGGATCAGTTAGTGGTGTACTGGAGTGCATTATATTAAAAAGTGTTCCCAATATTCTGTCCAATCCTTTAACATGAAGACATGAAGAGGGAGCAATGTAACTATTTCAATGAATGTAACTTATTACATTTTATTCTAACTTTCTAACAAATGTTTTCAGCTGTTAGGGTAAGTGTACCCATTAAACCCACCAAAAGTTCACATGTTTTTCATGGATATTGACATGATTTATAAGGAGATCATTTCTTATAAATCAAGATTTATCTCTCATTTGAAAATGTATTCATTAGTTCATGTAGATTTTGGAATATAAAAAAAAGGTATTTTATGAAAAAAGTCAATTTCAATATATACATAATACATTTCAATATAATACACACTAGTATGCCACCACCAACTATGATCTCTCATAAACATAAAGTAGAATTATCACCTTTCTGGCAAATCAGAAAAAAAAGTATAAGCTTCGTAAGTAGCCTCTATGGTCGCTCTGTTGTATTAGATTACAGAGGTGTTCCTAATAAAGTATTCAGTGAGTGTATGTATGCAAATCTGAAGTTACAATAAAAACACCAAATGACTATTATACTGGCATTCTGATTTTTCACGGAAAGTCAAAACCCAGTAAAAATCCACCTAACACAGCAAATCAGCCAGTAAAAACCAACCCAGTATCTGTCAGGAAGCTGCAGCATCATCCTCCACTTAGAGCCCCTGACAACCAGCAGCATCCAGCGTCAGCCTCCTCCCTCTCCAGCACAATACTCCACCTGCAGCCTTTACCGCCCACAGAAAACCTCTCAATCCCACTGTCAGTCTTTGTCTCCAGCTGCAGTCCCAACCATTTCATGAATGCGCCAACCTGCATGCTCCAAAGATTCAAAAAAGCCACTTCCAAAGCTGTTCTCTCTACATCTGCCTCCTGCCTCAGTGACAGGCAGCTGCATCAGCCTCCAACCTACAGCAGTCACCTGAAAATTGTAGCCACGGCCTCCTACACAGCCAGCCAGCAACAGCTTGAGCCTCCGTATGCAGGTTGCATATTCATGTACACGATCCTTCCAACTTCAGACATCACCTGCAGGCTTTGACAGTCAACATTTGCAGCCAAATGTACTTTGGCATCCAGCATCTGCCTTCCATCTCCAGGTGTTGCCTAATCCTTTGGCTCAGGCAAACAGTCTCAGCACCAGCTCACTACCTTCGCCAAACGCCTTTGAGAACCAGCTACAATAGCCTCTACTAACAGTTGTCAGAGTTCAGCATCAGCCAAAATCTGCAACTGCTGCATCCAGCCACCATCTAAAAAACCTCTGCCAGGCACCCGTGGTCAGCTTCTACCAGTGTGAAACTCTGTAGATGTGGCCCCAGCCTCTGTAGTTGCCACATGCAGGTTCCTACAGTCTCTTGCTGAGATTCCATCATCCAGAAGCTGCAACCACTACATTTGCCTGACAGCCAGCTCCTTCTACAGCCATCAACATCCAGAACCTGCGGCTATCACCAGTCAGCTGTAACCCCAACATCACGTTTTTTCCTGACAGGAATGGCCAACCGTCTGCACACAGGCTCCATCAATCCCCAAATACTGTCTTTGAGGTTAGCGTCGGCCTCCAAGACAAACCTCTGACAGCCAGCTGTGTCCTCAAACCGCTGCCTACCGCCTTGGATAGAAAGCCTAAGAGTTTCCACCTGAAGCTACTGCTGTGTTAAAAATCTTAGATAATATGACGATCCTGTTCCTGGTTCCTCCTTGCGTCATTTTTTCCGCTCTCATTTAACAATCCGGTGATGTTTAATTCTTCTTTATCCAGTCAGCCCCAACCTCCACCTACAGATTTTTAATGGTGCAGGTCCATCCACAGCATACAACCTCTGCCATCCATCTGTAGCCATAACTTCCACATGAAGTAACAGCCAGTTTCCAACAGACAGCTGCAGTCACAACATCCAGCTACACTTTTACATCTGTGTTGTATTTTTATAATAAAAGTATGATTCTGGCTTCATTCAGCAGCAATTTAGGGATCATCTGTTATTGTAAATGTGTTCTTTAATCAAATTTAAGATGAAATGACTCATTAATTTGGATTATTGTACTTATAATATAACCAGACACCTTCACTGCCTCCTTCAACACATCAGATCTGCTCAAAAGACTTAAAAACTGTGCCTGTGGGTATTTCAGCTCTCCTAAACAGCATGATAAATACTACTTATATAACACTGTATTACCTCTACTGTACATGTTGAAGCTATCAAACATTTAATAGGGAATCCAGGCTATGTTTTGAGCTTTCAAGCTGTGGACACATGTAAAGTATTCCAGACCAGGGGCAGTCCATGCAATAAAAACCACTGGAAAGCTTAATAAGGTTTTATTTGTAACTATGCCCTCCATTCACAAGCAATGAAGGGCGAGAGTAGCACCCATAATAATAATCCAGTAATACGAGATATATATTTTTATGTTATGTTAGTAGCCGTAGCAGGGTCCATCATGCTGCCAGTAGATGTTGGTGCAAATACTCCTCAGTGAAATTATGAATTGTAGTGTTTTTTTTTAAACTTTGAGGTATTTTGTCTAATAAATAAATAAAACATCTCAATCTGTTTACATGCCACAGTTTACCAACAGAGACAGAACTGGGACAGCAGTGTGCCTGTAAACACTCTCATTGTGTTGTAGAGGAATGAGTCTTTTCCTCTTGGCCCCTCTGGCACGGTTCCCTTGGCACGGAGCACCGAGCGTGCCGATAAGAACGCGCCCCTCTGTCTCTGCAGCATTCCAAGTATCCTGCAGCGCGAACACCCCGGAGTCCCAAGCCACGAGACGAGCCTGGCCCGGCCCGGCCTGACCCACACCCCGCTCACTTGACCCCCCCCACCCTCCTCATGGGTCCACTCAACCTCAAGAACAATGACAAATTCCCAATCCAATAAGGGGACTGAAGAAGTGGGACGTGGACGCGCATGTGAAGCACGACAGGCATGTACGTTAGTTTCTCTGAGGCCCCCCATCCTGGAATGCACGAGAAAGAATGCATGCAGGCTGCAACAATTCTGGGAAAAGTCACTTTTAAGGTCTTATCTTGCGAAGGAAGTTCAGCAATTCATAGAAAACATCTGTCAAGGTGCAACAACCTGCAGGAGGTGAAGTTCTCCAACATAGGAGCAGCATGAAGCGTGTTTATGGATCATTTCTCACTTTTTAAGCACATGATAACAATCTACACACTAAAACAAACCGTGGACCACGATAAGGCCAGAAGGCTACAAATGTGTTACCCTCTTGTTGATTAAACTGCAGGATGGTCAATGATTGGATTAAACACTTATCAGAGATATCAGAGATATTCCCCTTATGCTCAAGAATCTCTTGGCAGGCTCACGAGCTTTAAGAAATCCCCGCCAACTTTCATTATCTGTCAGCTCTTGTAGAGAGATAAGTCAGCCCTTTTACACAAACAATCTATCTTTATTCCCATGACAAGTTATGATCTTACAGATAAGGGAAATTCCTTCAACAAATACCTCAGATATCTTCCTCCCCTCGAGATCAAGTCGATAATGTGAATTTCCCCTTTGAGTATTCACTGAGTTTGTCAAATTGGGGACAGAGCTTGATACATAATTTGGCTCCATGCATCTACTGAAGTGTCTGGTTTGTGACATGAAGCATTCAGTGTGGTGTCGGGACCGTGGAGGCATTCCTTTTTTATGACAGCAGTGGGGAAACTATCTTTCAAACAGCAGACACAGACACAAGCCGTTGTATTAGCGGCTAAGTGAAGAGTATCTGACTTGGCAGATTCATTGCTGTTGACCTTTGAGTGTGACGGCTCAGCGTTTGATCGCTCCCCCTGCTGGTGGTTTGTGGTAGAGCAAGAAAAGCAATAGTCTCAAAAAGCAATATAGCTTTCCTTTTGCAATAATAACTTAACTAGAATACAGTCAAAGTGAGAATAATGATGTTAAGCAGGTGATTTCTCAAGTTTCACTCAAAGACATAACAGCACATCTGGATTGAGCACACATTTGGAGCCATTTTTGGTAACTTTCCCTGACCTAAAATCCATTTGTATGACGTACTGGCATGAATTTAAAGTTGCCCACCATTTAAAAATGTTTTCATTTATTTTTATTTCCCTTGGAGGGCCTTTATTTTCCGTGTAGAATGATGTTTGTGCAGAATTTGTTCTCACATTCACTTGCTGAAGGAGGAAAGTTTATTTCTGCTCACCATGAACCTAAGTTAAAGTTACCTATCTACGAGCAGGATTCGTGACATCACAACACATATTGGGCCAATCATGGTCCAGTATGCAACTCACGTCATTGCATTTCCCTAGAACCTAGAATCCGTTGGTTTCCTTTTTTTCAGATTGGGTATGGTTGGAGATCTTAGTATTTGTGTTGTAACCATTTGGAGTGTCAGAAACTGAACTTTTTACCTCTGGCTAAATGTGTCAGCTTCAACAGTAAAAGTGTTGTGAGTTGAAATTATGTCAAGAATTTTCTGTCAAACTATTATTTCTAAGGTCAAGGAAGAACTTCAAGTTCAAGAACTTCTGAGGCGTTTATTAAGATTTTGTACTGGACATTTAAAGCCTAACACATGAGTTCTTTGCCAGAGTAGCTACTTTCAGCACTTCTCATATACTTACTAAAGGGGCATTCCACCAGTTTTACTAATCAAGTACAGTGTACTCATCACACAGTATTAGTCAGCCTATGAAAACTGTAATATTTTGTCTTCTGGATCAGCTAAAGTTCAAAAAGATAACTGATGATGTCATCAGACTTGGAGACTACACATTGTGTTACAAACTGGAGGAGTTGAGTTTAGAAGATGTGGGCATTTACTAGAGATCAGATGCTATTGAGTTGCATTACAGGGAATGTAGAACTAAGTGTTCCCTGAGAGTAAAAGTCAGGATAACTCAACCTTTGCTCATCAATTTAAACATTCCTTTTTCATTTTCTCCTTGCAGCGTGATGAAGTGCAACTTAATTGCTGGAATGCCCGTTTAAAAGCATAATATAATATAATGGCACTAAATGATGGTAATCCAAAAAAGAGGGCACAGAATGAATTCCTTTAGAGGAAAGCTGTCCTTTGTTTGCATCACTCTACTAGTTGCACTCTTAACATTGGTCCTGATAGAATTTAGGGTCTAATGTGGGCAATTTAATTCATTACGCTAATCAATTTAGCGATTACTCAATCATCATGCAGCCCAAAGCAAATTTTTCCTGTGAATCATTACGTAAATAAGTCTGTCCTTTACAGGCTGTCCAAACTCTCCCTGGACTTGAATCAGCCTCCCTCCTCCTCCCTTTTACTAGGCCCCTTCAAGGAATCTCCACATATAAAAACCTTTTCACCTCCAGGGAGAGAGAGCGAGGGAGAGAGAGAGAGCGAGCCAGAGGAATGCCTGCCTTGCCAAATTCCTTAGCGCTGTTTGTTGGGGCTTACAGTGCTAGTAACACAGGCTACCAAATACCAAAGTGAGAAGTCACTGGACTCAGAAACAGCACTTCAGAACTTCTTCGTTGCAATTCTGTGATGGCAAAAAATGCAAAAAAACACATACTTCTTCAGATTGTTTTCCATTTTATTTCCATTCAGTCAGTGTGTCCATCATTAAGGAGCCAATAAAACATAACTATTTCCCTCCTGGCCTTTCAAGCGTTTCTGAGGTTCAGCGCCCCACATGTTTGATATTAACATTCCATGAGCGCTAATGATGAGGACAAAGCAGGGCCGCAGGGGAAGGTTCATGACAGCATTGGCATGGTGCACACATTCCTGCACTGAATCTTTGCAGGACTAGTTGGAGGGCCTCTGCAGGGTGGTGGTGGTGCGGGTGCTGGTGCTGGGGGGGGGGGGGGGGGTTGGTAGAAGAGTAAATGGTGGGGTTGAGGAGAGCGACAGTAGAAACTGCCCTCTTTCCCTCCCTGGTGTCTGGGACGTCTGGTCAGACATGTACATATGTGGTATTTTCCCAGTTATGATGGACGTGCAGGGAGGACAGACACTCCTTTGGCTCATAACGACATTCTTTTCTCTGGATGTAAATGCGAAGCGTGCGTTAACGCTGCATTCCAGGGAAAGAAAAAAAATTGGAGCATGCAGCCTCCTACGAGGAAAAGTGTAAAGGATTGCCGCTTTAATGTCAGAGTCCCAACAAAGTAACTCAGATTTCTGGAACCGACCAAGAGTTAGACAAATATGACCGAATGCGCCAAGAATGCTTGACAATTTTCTAAAGGCCATTTCAAGTCTTTAAAAGCACTACTGAGGCAAATTTCCACCATGGTTTGATAATAAAATTTCACAAGTGTTAATGTTAGCGTCAGTGGAAAGTCTCTCTGCTCTGGAAATCAAGTATATTCCTTTGTTTTTTACCAAGTTGGAAGACTGGAACACAAAGAGATCTGAGGTTGTCCAAGCTTGTATGCAACACAATAGAAGATAAAAAGTCTTAGGCACTAGAGTCAACAACGGAACCTCTAATATTACTACAGTACGTCAGATTTACAATTGATGGACTTTCTGAAATAATTGGCAAACAATCTGGATGAACTCCAGTGTTCTGTGGACAACCATCATGATTCACAGTTTATTCAGTGTAACCGCGACCACTCGCTTGCGGCCGCTCAGACAGCTGAGCACGTTGATTGCATGTTGCAGCGTGTCGACGGAGGCGGTCGGTGAGACAGCAAACCACAGCTGAAACAATTAATCGATTGATGGGATCTTAATAAGTAACATTGACAATCATCAAAGTTCCAGTAAATGTGATGATTTGCTGCTTTTCCTCGTCTTAAATTATAGTCAACATTGTGTTTTAGTATCGATAGCTGAATATGACACTTTGGATACTTTGTAACAGGCATTTTTTTTGTTTCTTTCTTTTGTTTTGTAGACCAAACGATTGAGGAATTAAACATCAAAGTAACAGGTAGATTAAATGGTGGTTAAAATAATCTTTACTAGCAGCTTTAAAGCTCAAAAATGCAAATTAAAGATATATTCCCAAGATATGTTCCAAGCCAATAATGACAGTTTTAACCAGATTCGTAGTGGTGCAATCCCATAGACAGGCTGGTGTTTTGGGTTGTGAATGCAAACTACTGAGTCTTTTATATCTTACCCAGGCACAGAAGATCTACGCTTGCAAGATATCGACTCCAATTTTCGCAGTGTCTTCAAGCGCAACTTTAATCAACCAGCCTTTGTCGGCACTTGTTCTTTGGCGGGACCAGACACACATTTACCTCTAAAAGCTCAAACACTTCATTCAGCTTCTGTTGGCACACGGATAAACACATAATTGATGTTCAGCTTCTGTTGGCACACACATAAATACATAATAGACAGAAGTAAATCTGAGCTAAGCAGCCACGCGAGACAAATGCTACCTCTTATGTGTAACTTCATACAGCTTGGCCTTCACTGTGGGGACCAAGAGGGATTGGGTGTAGCACTGTGGTCTGATGTGAGTTTGCTGGAATAACTGAATTACATTCACTCATTCTGACAGTTTCTTAAGAAGCACTTGGGTAAACTCGGAGCTCCACGATGCCGTGCTGATCTTAAATGTAATCTGTGTAAACGTCTGAATAGATTCACGTCTCGTCAGTCAAGCGGACAGCAAAACGCCCCATCTGTTGACATTCTTGACTGTTTAATTAAGAACAAGAACGTAGGCTTTTTCTGTTCAAGGCACTGTTTTCTTATTTATTCCACCTTACTCAATCACTGACCGCTCTGTACAGACGTCTGGGCAGGCTCGGGACCTGAGCCAGCAGGTAGGTGCTTGGACACCGTCTTGCTGTTGTTTTCTCTCATGTCGTGGATGTAGGTGTCCAGTCTCTGCAGCAGCTCTTTGGACCTCAAGTTTTCTTCCTCCAAGAAATGAGACACCGTGCCATCTCCGGGTGACGCTGACAAGAGCTCCTGAGAGAGAACAAAGAAAAAACACACAACATTGAGAGATGATTGGGATTCTTGGCTTTAAAAAAGGACAGTTGAAATGTTGACAAGCCCCACCATTTGCGAGGGAGAGGGTACTAAGCTTCGAGAGTCCTCCGAGCTGGAGCTCTGTCCTTCTGCAGCGGATTCATTGGAGTTTGGCACTGAGTTTTTCCTGGTGAGTCTTCTGCTTCCTGATGAGTTGGAGGAGCAGGAGGATGCTGCTGATTGAGACCTGCTGTCTTGGGCCTGGCTGCAGGGCTGCTCTCTGGAAGTCGGGGACATGGTCTGCAGCTGTTTGAAGAGCCTCCGGATCTCGCCTTCGTAACGAGTGGGGTTCTCGTGGAGATTATCTTGGGTGGCCTGCACCTCCTGCCTGTGTCTGTGATCTTCGTGACTATAGAATAAAACAAAAAATGCATCAGGGTTTGATTTCTTGATCTGTTGTGTCTGTGTGTTTGCCATGTACCATTTTTGAGCAGGCTGTGGTTGGTCAGTTGCAGCGTTGCTCAGCAGCGCTCGTTCATATTTGTCCTGATGCCCAAGCTGCGCCTGCTTCTCAACAAGTTCCTGCCTTAGCTGCTGATTCTCCTGCTCCAAGCTGCTCAGAGATGACACATAACTCTCCCTCAGGGAAGTGAGTGAGGAATCCCTCCTCTGAGAAGACACGAGTGATTCATGGAGTAAAAAGCAAACAGAGATGAGTGGAATTTAGGAATGAGCACCAAAGCCAAATTAAGAAAAGATTCCTGTCTGATGCCGTCTGTAAAATAATGTGATGACTGAATAAAAACTGTGTCAAAGCAGACGAACCTTGGGTGAGTGAGACTCTTTACTCTGCAGCAGACTCTTCAGATGCTGGTTCTCAGCTCGCAGAGCGTCCAGCTGGGCCTGAGTCATCTGAGAAAATTGGAGAGCCAAGAAATTGTGGTTAATTTTTATTGTCAACATTTACACGCAATTGTTAAAAGATCTCCTGCGGACAAAAAAGTATACAAAATGTGGAGAAATATTCAGTTTTGAATGATAATTTGTGTCTGTTTTTCCACACAAACAAAGTCAGATTACATAATTAAAATGCTTAAAATGAATTCGAAGTCTCCTCTTCCTCCCAGAATTACATGAACACGCAAATATTTTTCATTTCAAAAGTTTATCTGTTGGACACAAGATGTCTCCTACTTCACAGGAAAGTCCATTCTCTGTATGCAGTACCAGTTAAAAGTTTAGACACAACTTCCCGTTCTCTTGAATAAGAAAGTGTGTCAGAACCTTTGACTGGTACAACGTGTGCACTGAAAGCTTCAAGTTTCCACATCACAAACACAAGATCTAGGTCACTTTATTAAGAGCCAGATCTATCAGACCAGTCTGTCAATAAAGTTTTAACACTTCCTTTGCAAGGAAAAGAAGTAAGAAAAAACAAATGTGTAAAAGTATAAATGACATGTCCAGTCCCAAAACCTACATTTTAAACTTTTAAATTATGAATATGCAGCTAGTCCTGATTTCAAACCCTGTCAGGATTATAAACCTACTATAATCTCAGCACAGCTTTAAACAATCTGCACTAAAGAGAGCTGAATCTGTTTTGACAGTTTAAATCACCAAATATTTGCTCTTCTGCTTGCTTACTTGAAGCTCGGCTGTCTTATGTTCTGCTCGCTCCTGCTCGCCACGGAGCTGCTGCTTGATGCTGGACGAGGATCCGCTCAGGTTGGAGATGGCGAGGTCTCGATGGTGCAGCTCGCCGGTCAGCTTGGACACCTCCTTCCTCATGCCTTCCACCTCTCCGCTGTGAGTCTGCCTGGCTCTCAGAAGCTCCTCTCTGAGCTGCAGAATGAATTGAAATAGCTGGTAACACAGATGTTAAACAGGTAAATGTTAAGGAAATATGTTTTTTTGTTGTTTTCTGACCTTTTTCATCTCTGTAACAGAGGAGTCATAATTTGCTTTAATGCTCCTCAGCTCCTGCTCCGCCTTCGAGTGGTCTGATCTCTGTCGGCTCACCTCCTCCATTCTGAGCGAATCACAAAACATCTAATGTTAATGAGGCAAATTTTCTATCTTTACCTATTTGTCATATTATCAGGACATTTGGTATTCAATTGTTATGCAGATGACACCCTGCTCTATCTATCCACTGAGCCTAGGTCCACTCTGTCACCCACTTCCTTTTCTGACAACTTACTAGAAACAAAAATATCATACCTTCATTAGATTTGAAGGATCATGTGTTTATCTATATAGTCTTTATATATAATATTATCTGCCAGTATATCGATATTTGAATTTTTAAACTCCCTAATATCGGTATCTGCCCGAAAAACTCAGTATTGGTCGGACTCTAGCTTTTATATTCTGTCTTGATGCATTTTATATTTTATGTAAAGCACTTTGAATTGCCTTGTTGCTGAAATGAGCTATACAAATAAAGTTGCCTTGCCTAGACGTTCGCAATTCTGACTCTATCGCCATCTTTAAATCCCGCATTAAAACACACCTATTCTGACTAGCATATTCAGCCTCATGATTATTATGAATTCCCTTTTTTTCTTATTGTACTACCTCATATTGTAGATCTCTGGTCTGCTTATTTTATGATGTTTGGTGCATTGTTTATTTGCATGTGTGATTGTAAGGTGTCCTTAAG
The DNA here is from genome assembly GCF_963691925.1 of Scomber scombrus. NCBI lineage: Eukaryota > Metazoa > Chordata > Actinopteri > Scombriformes > Scombridae > Scomber > Scomber scombrus. The sequence goes on along the minus strand of NC_084977.1, from coordinate 6,903,522 downwards.
TGCTTTGAAAGGCACCTATAAATAAGATGCATTATTATTACTATTATTATTATTATTATTGTTATTATTATAAAGCAGTCTTAATGATAATGAGACCAGCGTTCACCTTTCTTTCAGACATGCCACTTCAGCCTTGAGATGAACCTCACATGCTTGGGCACATTGAAGCTTGGCTGCAGTCTTCTCCAGGTCTTGTCTGAGGGTTTCCACACCAACACAGCCGTGAACTGACAGGCAGTCCTCCAGAGAGCTGCACACACAAGAGCATCCAATAAACATCCACAGAACAGCTTCATTTAATTAAAATATTGTATTTACAATGCGGTCTGCATATATAAACTCTTTTCAGGCAGTAATCAAGCACTGAACTTTTTATAGTGCATCTACTCTCTGATGCATCCAACCTAAAGTGAAAGTATAGAATGCCCTCTTGTGTGCGTGTTGCTGTACTGCATCGTAAATGGAGCTTATTTATATATCCACCCACCGAATGACTTGATCTTTAGCTTCCAGTACTTGGTTGAGTCTGGCGGCCTCGTTGCGAAGCCTTTGGCGCTCAAGACTGGCTCTGCGTACAAATGTGTCCTGAGAGTCCAGCGTGGCGTGGAGCTCCTGCCTTTCCTCGGAGTGTACCTAATGAAGAGCAGTGGGTAAAATCAGCTGATAAAGTGACATTTTAATTTCTTAAGACTGCAGCACAAATCTGCTGTTACTCTTAAACAAAGTTAATATGAGTATTTAATCATAATCATCATATATTTTATTTATAGAGCACTTTTCATGGTACTCAAAGGCAGTTTTATAAGTTAAAATGGTCATAGTAAAACACACTTTCACACTCATTTGTGACAGACATTCTCCTCTAAGTAATGTTGGTGTCCTTGCTGTGACGTGTCGTGGAAAACATTAATTCTTCTATTTACATCAAGCTTTCCTCTGTCTGATTCTTTGCATACTTCCCTTGCTTGTATATTGGTGCAGATTTACACACAAGCTGACCCACACTGCAGCATCCCTGGTACTATAACACAAATTACTGGTTTAACATATTTATCAAAAACTGGCAGCCAAGAAAGCATGTGCCTAATACACTGAAAACGCAGACCTCTAAAATAGTTCATTCAGACCTGCACACATCGCACACCTGCTGTTTTCACACCGCAACACTGCAGAGTGACAATCAAAAGTTTGGACACACCTTGTCTTTCACTTAAATGAGAAAGTGTGTCCAAACTTTTGACTTGTACTGTAAAACAAATGATTTTCACAGTTGTCTTTTCAAATTTGTAATGAAATTAAATGTGTTAAACAGATTTGCGAAATCTCCCAAAAACTGCAAATTTCAAACATCTGTTAATTTTGAAATGTGAGTTTGACTGTAAACTGGACTAGGTGAGACTGATGCATGACATGCTACAAAGGGAATAAATGTCTCTGTGTAAACTGTATTTTAGCACTTGGTAACTGTGTCTCTCTAATTCTAACATGAATTGTAAGCCTGTGTCTATATTAAATAAACCAATACTGTGTTTATACGGTGTTACAGGATACAGTTGTGTGTGTTAATGTGTCTGTATTCTATATAAGTCTGTATTGTTATGTCTTATATTTAGCAGCTACAGCTCAAACGTGTCCCCAAATTAAATGGTTACCACTCTTTTTTTTGCATTATGATATTGTAGTGGGTCTGCAAAAAAAGTGTTGCCTTCAGACCCATCATTATCATCTTAATCTGCTGCAGCCATTCTGCTAACCTGCTGCTCTCTCTGGTACTGTCCCAGCCACGTCTCAAGGGGTCGGAGGCGCAGCAGTTCCAGCTCCTGTGAGTGCAGGCTGCTCTGAGTCTTCTCCAGCTGAGTACGCAGACGCTGCACATCTGAACAGCATTCCCTGTGCTCCCTCTCCTGCTGACAGGATGCCCACTGAGACTGGAAATCAAATGACGGACAAACAATGTGAAATCCTTTTTGTCAAAGCAGGAAAATGACGTGTTTCAGCAGTAAATCCTGTCTGTTTAAGTTACATGTTTAAGTTATTAATTTGCTTTTACTTTTATGTGCATGAGTTCATCAGTCAGGCTCTTATTCTGGGCCTCCACTGCTGTCAGCTGGGTTTGGTACTGGTTGCGTTGCTGCTCCCACTCTACAGAGCACTGTTGATATTCCTGCAAGGAGAGGCAAGGATCGTTATGCTCCAATTTACCAGTAGATGGCAGTAAAGGACAATGTGTAGGTGAAAAAAGGAGCGTTGTATTGTACCTCAATCTTTTCACTAAGCCGGGTCACCTCTGAGAAATCCGTCTCTTTAGTATTTGCTCCTCTGCTGGTGTCCTTGAGCTGTTTGCGCTGAAGCTTGTGATAACTTCTCTTCAATTTATCTAGCTGCAGGAGACATCTCAGTAAAGCTTTGTTCCATTTACTATATAAATCCATTCACCAACAAATGTGTGAGAAAGCATTCTTAAATTCAAGTATTTTTCAGACACCTTGAAAACTGAATGCTTTGCCCTTAGTCTTCACATTGATCAATATCAGATGTCGTCTTAAGTTGACTGAGCTGTGCATTATGTTGTCAGGGTTAAGGATAGGGTCAGAAGATCTAGCAGTCTGCAAGGATAAAAATGACTGTTTTCTTTTTGTAGGATTTCTTTGATTTGCAAATTTAAGGTTGAATTATTTATTAAAGTTCTGAAGTGTTTCTCAACCAGGTTCAACTGAATCCGTAAACGTACTTATATATACTATACTTCAATGTGGTGATCAGTTAACTGACACATGCTTGATCAGTTGTGTAATTGTATCTCACCTCTTCACGGACTTTCTGCAGCTTTTGCTCGTACTTGGTGACTGACTCTTGTCGACCAGTCTGGACATCTTCTACCTGCTTGCGGAGCAGTCCGATCTATAATCGGAGATGGGAGGATTGCAAAATGTGGGTAAAATGTGTAAATAGCAACATGATTTAGTCACATAAATGCTGTGCAAGTTAAGGTTACTACTGCTACTGTATTCCATCTCTCCCGGTTACGAAACATGGCTTTAATTCAAAATGCTCTGGAAATATTTCATTACAAAAGAATATGATTTCCCTTACAGTTCTTATCAACTAAAAGTAATACTGTATGATCAATCAGTCACAGTTCAGCCATCAGTGTAGAGGTGAAACCTTTAACTGAATGATAGAAACCCAACTAAGTTCAATGATATAACTCTATAATATAAGTTGAGGAAAGGTTTTCTACTTCACCTCCAAATCCCTCCGATCAACCAGATCCCTGAAAGTCGACAGCTCCTCGTCCCCATTTTTCAGACGGAGCCCCATGGCCTTCATCTCAGCCTCCCACTCTCTCTTCTGATGGTTGATCATGATGTCAATCTGTCGCATCAGCTCCTGCAGCTCTGGCTCACAGGACGACAGCACTGAGCTGATGTAGGATCAAAAAACAAAGTGATGTTAGAATGATCTCTTGTATATCACAGCGCTGAAGTCAGCTCCAGTTTCAGGGCTAAGGTGAAAGTTAAGATAAACATAAAATAATTATATTTAGCAGCTGATTCTCCATTTTTCACCACTTGCACTTATATAAACAAAGTGTCAGACATCATACCTCCCACTTTCAGATTTACCCACTTTAACCACTATACTTAGACTTGTCAAATCTTAATAATAGTGATAATAATCTAGTTTTTGAGTTGATGTCTCACACTTTTTCGTAAGTATGGGTGGTGAATCAGCCGCTAAATATCATTATTTATGTTTCCCTGACCTTTCCCCTGAACCACTAAAGCTAACAACAGCGTTGTTTACATGTCGAAGTTGTTTTCACTCAAAGAACTCACGATTACAAAGTTTGAAGTTATGTGATGCAAATAAATGAGTTGAAGTTAGTTAGCTCCTCATCACTTTACGTTACCTTAGGTCAGGATTTTGCAGAGCTCCTAGAAACGCCTCCATCTAGTTGGAAGTGGTGGTCACTGTATTCAAGTGTTGTGAATAATTTACAGCATACTGGTTCTGGAGACAACGCTTTAACTTCAGCTAACTCAAGTTAGCTACCAGCTAACCTGACCTGCCTAGCAACCTCAGTGACAGCATTAACGTTACCTGCTAAACAAGCGGGTCTGACGTTGCGTTGTGAAATTCATTGGCAGTAATAATCCCAATTTAAATTATAACAAGGCTTATTTGAGTATGCAGATAATAACTACCAAATTTAAGTAGTTTCAGTGCCTTACTTCTTCAGTTTACATCATTAACTGAACTTCCCCGTACAACACACAACACCACTGGCTGCCTTACTGTTTTCCCACCAGTAATCCGTGAAGACCCGCCCTACTCTGCCTCTGATTGGCTGATATTCGTTGCCTCCATTGCCTTCGTTGGTTGAGTTTAGGCAGTAGGGTAAGAATATAAGAATCAGAGCAAATCAGAAGCAGAGTAAGGCGGGTCCTATCTGAATGCGGGTGGGAAAATATAGCGCGCAGTGGGATTGGGTACAACGCATTTCCTGTTGTTAAGGCGGCAACATCGCGTTTTTTAACAGCTAGCTTTATATACAACTTAATTTCAGCCTGTGTCCCCAGAACGGTGTACATAACTCCATTCTCAATTGAATAACTCAGTGCTGGGGTCACGGGTAGCTTTCAGAATCCGTTCGCATGTTCAAGTACAATTTATACAGATGCTTCACAAGGTGCGGCATTAGTAAAATACAGCTTTTTAATACATGGCGTACTAGTGAAGTTTCTTTCCACGTGCTTTATTGTGATAGTTTGGGGCTAAATGGCAACATGGATTGCAATTATTAGCATAACAATAAATAGCGTAAACCGTCTATTGATCAGATCTTTATATTGCGTACACCGCCCCACACGAACACGTGGCTCGTTGGTCTAGGGGTATGATTCTCGCTTCGGGTGCGAGAGGTCCCGGGTTCAAATCCCGGACGAGCCCATTATTTTGGACGCACAGCTAACAATATGCTAACGCAAGCTTCCGCTTCAAACTACTTTTTAAAATTACACTGTGGTGTAATCTGGTTAGTTGAATGCGTTGTTCTCCACCGGGAAGTAACGTTATTCTTAACATTAGCTACCAGTGAGCTACGAGCTTTAAATTCATGTGCTATCCGCAGATATACTTGATGTAAATGGCTTTTGAACGGTGCAGAGCTTAATGGTATAACTAGCGTAAATACATTAAATAAAACTAATAAACATCAGCGATAAGAAACTCGGTACTGCTCAACAATAAAAACGCAACTCTTCACAAAGTCATGCGTGGCTCGTTGGTCTAGGGGTATGATTCTCGCTTTGGGTGCGAGAGGTCCCGGGTTCAAATCCCGGACGAGCCCAATTTTTGTCAAGGACAATGTATTCATCCATCTATCGGTTCATTCTTTTTTAATAAACCCACGACCATCATCATGTGCTTCACGGTTTGAGTAGGGGAGCAGCTTGCTACGTTCGTTATCACTGTTTGCCTATTCCCTCCCTTAACACTTGTCTCCTTCAACCTCCCACACCCGTTTCTCCAGCTGCCCTCCGTCAAACACTAAACAAAGAGCGTCTCCACCACTCTGCTTCCCCAGCTGTTATGCTGTGAAGGTTTTCCCCGTTTTTGTCCCGCCCCCACAAACACTTCTAACAGGCGGCAGACGAGGCTGCTCTGTCCTCCATTCACTGCTGTGTGGCTGTGCTGTACAGTCCAAAGGGACAATACTCAGATAGAGGTCTGAAGGAGCATCGAGTCTCTTCTGGGAATATTTTATTATCAACAGGCTACCTGTAAGTACTTAACATATTGATACATTTTCTGTGTGTTTCAACGTCTTTCATGTTTAAAGGTGGATACTGTTTTGTTTTCTATTTGATTTTTCTATATTTATAATGAATATCTGGAATAATACAACAATGTAAGATAGGGGCGATATTTATGGGACACATGTTGGTCATTTGTTTCATTGTTCGGCTTTAATTTTCTCATTTTTTAAGATTTCTGTCTTGTCAGTGCACAGTGAAGACTAAACTCACAATCTGCATCTCATTCTTATTGTTAGTTATGAATATGGTGTCACCAATAACAGAATAATGGAAGTCTTATCTGAGAGTTATCAGTGGACATTAGAAATTAGGAAATAATGCATATATTTACAGTTCAATATGGCTAAAAATCTCTTGTCCTACAATTATTTCCACTGTGAAAAAGCACTTAACTTTTACAAACACTATTTCATTTAACATGGAGAAGCAAAGTGCAGCAACAACCTATTTCAACAAACAAGACTTTAACCATAGACAATTACTGGAAAGTGGACATTCAGGTTCCTGATCATCCAGAGAAAGTCATTTTCATCCTTTTCATCACAGTCTGTGACCCTCAGTTCGACTCGACAATGGTTCTGTGTGAGGACAGCGAGTGCAGCGTTTGCCTCTTGCCCTACTCTCGGATGGACAGGATCCCCCGGGTGCTCCACTGCAGACACACCTTCTGCGACCAGTGCCTGGAGACCATATCGCAGACCAGGAGCGGGCTGCTCACGGTGGGCTGCCCCCTGTGTCGTCGGGTGACCTGCATAGGTCGCGGCCTCAGCCTGCAGGAAGCCCTGTGGGTCGACAACAAGCTGTGGGAGGAGATACCTGAGGAAGCAGAGGCTGAGGAGGAGGAGGAGGACGGGCTGAATCAAGAAGCTGAGGAGGAGAGGATGGAGGCTAAACAACCGCCTGCGTTACAAGCAGAATGGTAAGTACAGCAGCGTAAACAGACATATGTGGACATGAACACAAATAAACAAAGGTTCAATTTTCCACCTGTTTTGGGGTATTTTCAGAAAATTAACATCAGAAAGCTTTAAGATGTGGGAGTTTTTCTTATAAAGCTAAAAAATGTTAAAAAAAGAAAGAATTTAAGAGCAGCATTTCTCATGAACTAGTGATGAATTTAAAGAATTGGAACCTAAATCCAAAACATTCCAGCCATACCAAGCCTTTCACAGGACTGTGTTAATCAGTGCATTTGTCCACAAAGCAGCCTCATTAGCACCTGTGCTCTGCAGAGCTACTGTATGTCCTCCTGGAGGAAAATACCATCTAACGTGAACTTTTGCTTTTCAGCGTTTCTTCGGGGTCCTCCAGAACAAAGCTCAGATTCCGCACATTCTTCAAAAAGTTCAGTTTGACAAAGCAACCGCAAGAAAGGATCGTTCCTGGCACCAATGTGTAAGTTCTGACTTTGTGATAAACGGCTATGATAACAAGGAAGAATTTTGTAGAAAATGTGGGTATTAATGTTCATTTTTGTGTTGTTGTCGTTTTAAGGGAGATGAAATCCTGGCGCAGGCTTTCAACTGAAGAGACATTTTAAAAAAAGACAAAAGCTGGACCGCCACGCTTCTCAGGATACTGTTAACGGAGGGTAGATGTCACAAGAAGACCAACCCTTTGTCAGTGGAAGGAAAGTTGAAGCCGTTAGGACCGAGAATCCAATTGTGTACCAGTCAGGACATTGTTTAGTCCTCAGCCAAAGGTTCCCTGTCCCCCCCATTATTTATTCTAGGCTTAATTCTCCCAGCTGGTGCTATGGGATTTGGTTCAGCTGTCCCAGTGGGACTAACACCCTGAGACCCCCCTCATGACAGATGGTCTCCTGAGGACGTTCCCTTTTCCGTGCCCACTGCTGAACACTGAATATAATTTATTACTGTTTTTAGCTGTCAGAGTATTTAATAAAAATATTTTTTAAAGTATTTTTTATGTGTTTTTATTTACTGGCCATCAAACCCTGTTGCTTTGAAGCAATCTGGAAGAATCAGAAACACATGACAAATGTCTTCTTATCTCTGTACATCATTTATGACACATCAAGTATTTACATGACTGAAAGCAAGTGAAGCCAGAAGAGATTTTTCGAAACAGCATAATGTGAAAATTTCATCTGTGGGCTCAATACACAACAAAGGCATTTCACAAAAGACTCATTGAACCATGAAAGCAGATTATGAACCGCATTCATCGAGCATCTGGCAAGTTTTCCACGTTGGATGATATTAGAATAGCGGATCATCACTTTCATGAAAATGACCTTTATTCTTTTGTGTTACCTTATGGCCACAACAACATGGAGAACGTATCCATTCTGAGATTTAAAAAAAAAGAAAAAAAAAGAGGGTTTGCCTTGACAGTGCAGAGTAAAATTAAAGTTCAGGGTCACAGTTGAGGACATTATTGTTTTTCCATCCCATTCATATTAAGGTCATTGTTATTTGCCTGGATGGAGCAAGAAATCTGTTAGTTGTCATGCTGGTTTGGTAGCCTACAAGTCGTTACAGGCTGTTTCAACTGTAAGCCTGTGAATTACACTCAGTCATATTTTGATAGATAGATGAGTCATTTTTCCATTTATGGATTCTCACAGTGAAGTATCATCACAGCGACTGACATCATCGCCTCCATAATGCCAGACCCCCCCCACCCCCCCCCTCGGAGCTGCATCCAAGTCTTAAATGAACTGGCATCAGCACAGTGTTGGCTGCCACAGCTGCAGTCTGGACCACAGCGGGGAAGCAGCAGCACCACAATGAATCAACAAACACAAACAGGGTTGTGAAAATGGCAAACCACCAGTTTCAGTTTCGCAATCTATTTACGGGCTCCCAATGCAGTGCTGGTAGTACTGGGATCAGGGTGAAGCAGAGCGGGAAACAACACCCGGTGCAGGCTGGCAGTGTTAGTGCAAGAACAGCTCAGATCCTTTACTTGCATTGTAGCATTACTACAATAAGCTTCTCTATTACAAGTAAAAGTCTTGCATTAAAAAGCTCACTAAAGTATCATCAGCAAAATAAATTACTCATGCGGTAACATAATAATTAGTGTTGTAACTGATTAAGGTGGAGCTAGTTTGATATACTGTTGATTATATCTATGATCAATAAAAATGCATTGTGTTTTATAAATGGACCATACGTTTATTATATAAGATGTCAACTACAAACATGACTTCAACCTGTAAACTGTGAGTTAAATGTACAGTAGTTGTGTAAAGAGTAGTGTTTCCCTATTAAATGTAGTGAAGTATGAAATAGCATAAAGTGGATAAAACAAGAACCCATTGTACTGAAGTACAGTACTTGAGTAAATGTACTTAGTTGTATTCGACCACTGCAGTGTGGTTTGTTCGCACTGAGTAATGAGGCACTTATCACATCAGGTGCCACAAATATATTTAGAGTGAGGAAAACACATGGTGCAAGACAGTTTCCACACAAGTGCCCATTACAACCAGTAATAGTACATTCCTGTTTGATTATGTGTACAGTCAGGAAGTGCTTAGAGTGCTTGGAATAAAACACACACACCTCCAGGAGTGATGTTCTTGTGCAATACTGGAAGTCTGAGACTAAAAGTGCAACAAACTGGTCTAGAACTTGAACATAGTGCCAATACCACATGGGGAGTGGAGCAGGTGGACCCAAACAAAGGTCTTTATTCAAGATGTGCATGCTAAAAGAAAACAACCCAAAAGCTGCAGAACAGGACATAACAGACAAGATGGCTCAACAAGGACTGAGTTGAAAGCTTGACTTAAGTACACAAGGGATGATAACCAACTGAACACAGGTAAGTAAAACAGGACACAGGTGAAATGCATGAGAAAATCAACTAAGGCGGGAAATCACTGTTTAATCACAAGTAAGAACATAACAAAAACACAAGCAGTTAATATTTCAAAAATTAAACAGGAACTAAACAAACACAGAAAGTCCTGGTAGTATGTGATAATACCAAAACTGGTTTATGCACTGGGTACAGTGAACAGCTGCTGGGGGGAGGGGGGGGAGGGGCAGACAGTGTAGTCATTTTAGTAATTGCAAATCAGTTTTGTACAACAGTTTGCACTACTAAAGCAGAATCTAAGAGTGACATTGTAAGGGTGGCTTCTTATAGAGGCCCATAGTCAAAATGTATTTTTTATATATTTTAATTAGAGCTAAAAAGATTAGTCAATTAATTAGTTGATTGACTTGAAACTAGTAAGCAGGTTTTTATTTAGGAAAATGCCAAATATTCCCTGGTTCCTGTTTGATTTTCAATAAATGAATATTTAATCAAATAGTAAATAAACTTAATGGCTAATTTTTGCTGTAGTGCCCCATTCATTCAGCCCTGATCAGCACAGGTGATACTGATGACATGATAGAGTCATCAGTGGAAACCACAGATACTTGTTTTTGTGTCTGACTTGAAACCACACAGGCCACAACATGTTTAAAACACTTGTTTGACACGACTGTTGCCTCATTACTGATGACCTATATGATGATAATCGATCAAAACAGTTACGGAAAAGAGACTTATGAAAGAAACCACAACACAGTGGGGGGAAGATGAATGGTTGATACCTCAGATGAGTACATGATTAAAGAAAAGCTCAAGAAAGAAAAGGACTCAGCATGACTTTGGTAATAAGACATCTTTATTAATCATTTGGAGAGACATGCTAGATCTCTGTACAGTGTGAATGGAGAGCCAGCTCTGATAGGTCTCATCAGGTCTGCTGCACAGAGCCGTGACAGAACATACACACCCTCAGGGAATGGCCATGGCCCCCCATCCTTAAATGACAGACCCCCCCTCTCCCTTACACCCAAAGACATTTGTCGCATCACTTGGTCCATTTCAGGGAATGTTAATACGGGCCTTTAGGAAAGGAAAGATGGGCTCGACTTTCAAATTTAAGGGGAATAAATACAAAGGAGCAACTGATCAATAATTCTGTCCTCATTTAAAAAATAAATACCCAGCTCATTTCTGAGAACGTGCTCTCCTTACAAGGCTGTGTGGTCTGTAATGAGAGTTGTACATTCCTGTTTCAACATAATAAATATTCTGCACAGAAACAAAAAAGAAAAAAAGATGAGTACGTTTTTTTTTGTCATTTTGAGGGGATATAACTTGAAATGCAACCGGTCCTTGTCACTCCCAAACCCACAAAAGAGTGCGTTCCAGTCCAGACCTCTTATGATACCGGATCCAACTCTGTCTCCCATTACTATTATTATCATTATCATTATTATTATTATTATTATTATTGTTATCTTCATCATCATCATTATTATTATCATTTGGCTCATTATGTGGGTTAAAAGACTCACTAGTTTTCACAAGAGTGCTCCCCTTTTTGGACACAAGTGAACAATTGATAAACGTTTTACTCTACTCTAAAGACACATTACTCCAAATGTTATGGAGATTACATTACCATGTTTCTAAGACTTACACTGTCACGCTAATTCTAAAACATTTTCTTAAAAAGTGCAGTAAGATTTCACTTCTAAGACAAGTCAAATCAAAGTAGTGTTCTCATCACTGGCTGACTTCACCCACCAGTACATTATGATACTTGGCTCTAAAAAAAACAAAAAAAACAAAAGAAGACCAAATTGAAACAACGTTGCAACATTGCATAACGCCAATGTCAGTAGTCAGTTAAAACACAAGCAGCAAAGAAAACCTCATCTCAGTGGGGACGCGTTACGTGACAGTTTCTACAACAATCGGACAAGTCTTGAATTATGTGACTGTACATTTACAATGAAGCTTTACATAAACTTCATATTAACCTGAAAGGTCTACATGTGCAAATTGGTCTTTTGTCAGGAATGAAACTGCTCCTGCGATGAACAGTAATGAGCATCACCAAGTTACATGGTGCACTGATTTACAATGTCGAAGTTCTGGTCTGTTCACAGAACCTGAATTCAAGTCTACACAATTAAAGATCACCACAAGGGGGAACTTTGTGTTTATGTTCGTCTGTGAAACAAGGCAAGGGGCTTTGATTCTCTCCACCTGCTCCATTACATGTGCAGACTATCATAATCACAACTACCAAGATGCCACACAATGCACTAGCAGATGTCGTATTGTCGTGAGTGGGGGGAGGTCTACGACATACTGCAAACAAACAGTGACCTAAACGGTAACAAGAGTCCGTCAGTAATGTGGCAAGAATGACTTGGCAGTGGCCCTCTATAAATGCATTCTAACGTTGCCTATACAGAAAGCACACATTTACACACACACGACAAAAAGATAATCCGAAGTCAAGTATACAAATCCAGTTAATAAACAAGAGACTTTGACTAGTCGTTATCAGAGTGCATTAAGTCACTGGTGTAATGTTACCATTTACATATTCAAACTCGTGTACACTGGTAGACAGTACCTATGCTCAAAAACTAGGCATGCATTAGATACTCAAGATGTTATGTTCAGTTCAACCTGTAACGTCTATAAACGCAAAATTGTGGATCCCACCAGGGTTACGGGCAGGAGTGCTGTGATTGGTCCGCCAAACCGGTAGGCTTTAGGCGTAAGTGTTGTCATGTTTCGGTAATACGCCACGAGATGCGTAAGTGTAGGTGTAAAGTTGAAAATGGCTATGTAAGTGGTTAGGTAAGAGTGGTCAAGGTTGGGGTAGTATGGGCGGGATTTTGAATTTACACCCATAACAACAGTGGGATCCATAAGTGTACGTCTAAATCCATCCGTTCTTGTCAAGCGCTCAAATACAGAGCTTGGTTGTTTGCATCTTTTAAAAAGACAACCGTTCCAGAGAGATTTCCCTGAATATACAAAAATACAAAAAGAAACTGGGGAAACTTCCTTTTCTACTTAAAAAAAAAAAGGTATACACATAATCTGAAACTTGGGGATCTTTTTTCACATCTTTGTCTTTTTTTGATTCTTTTCCATTTTTTTGCAAGTTCTAAGACTTTTTGGCAGTTTCATTAACAAAGTAGGCTACACTACTTTATAACCAAATTCACATATTGCTAGTTCCAACCAATGACCAATAGTCAGGTGGGGAGGCCAGATTCTCAACGTGCAAAGTCAACTGCAGGTTAACCAATAGGAAGCAACATAACAAGCATGTGGTGTAAATGATGTTTTCCAGGGTGGTACTAAGTATTAACAAGAGCAGCCGCCTTCAGTGGTCTGCGGCTCCTGCGGTTTGTCCAACTTGATGTCGATCACTGGAAGAGGACGTTAAGGAAACATTGAATCTGACAGGATAACCAAGCAAAATACAGACTGTATTCAGTAACATGCACCAGAATGATTGAATTAGCTTATGTAAACATTTTCAAAGTGGAAATGTAAGAGAGAGTGATGAGTTTTCTTATAATTTAACACCATGTTGTGTTCAAAGAGCCAAAACATTTGGTTGCATTTTTAATGGAGGACTGTAGTTCCACTTTACTACCACTAGATGGTGCTATTTCCTTTGACTCCATTTCATTTCCAGTTCAGGCCATCAGCAATTCTAAAATACCAATTAAATCCAGTTTTAAAACATTATTCCAATACCATTAACTAATCAATTTTTGAGACATGGTAGGGGATTTGTTGCTAGGAGTAAAATTCCTTAAAAAAAATCCTTTCTGTCAACATATTCAACTCAATAGGAAATCTCCTCTATTGTTAGCGGGGTAATAAACTGAGTATGGATGTTGGCTAAAATCGTTGGCACCACTGTGCTACAATTAAAGCTGATTCACAATGGAGTGTTAATGAGTTGTTGCTGTGAGTCAGAATGATTTTGCATTTTTTCCCTCACAATGTGCAGAATGTTATTCCCACTGAATCAGCTATCCTTCACTGTAAGACTGAGCTGCACACCTCTCTCTTAAAGAGACAAGAAGTCATGACTGCAAATGCTGCTGGTGAACGTGGCAGCAGCAGCAGACTCTTACTTATTATTCATTTTCTGGTGAGCATTATGCATGTATAAAGATGGGGCCTACAAAAAACGGTGGCCTACATATTGTATGCAAGTGAGAGTGGGAAAAATTGTCCCACTGTGGATTTCAAATGCCCATCCCGCAGTGGGGCTCTGCACTGAAGCTGGTGAAAGCTGTAAAATATAGCAGTTGGAGTATAGGTTTTCATATTTTATGAGAGCACGTCATCGTTACGTTTTTTCATTTGAAGAACAGTCTTAAAAGATCAACATATACCTGAGCGCTGGAATCTGGAGACTTTATCTCAGCAGCCGACATTACCGAACCAAATGAGCAGCTTCAGACCTGAATATTTTACTCCTGTGATACGTATGGGTTTGTGTGTGTGTGTGTTTGTAGGTATAGTCTACAGTATCTAACAGTGAGCAACGAGTCCCATTCTTGTGCCAATAGTGCATAAAAAAAAGTAATAATTCTTTCATGTTGCATGGGTGTGCCAAAGTAGTTCAGGAAGTTACAAGCTTGTAATAGCTGTGAAACAATAGATGGAGAGCTTAGTATTGATTTAACATGGCAACCAGAGGAGACTGAAATGTTTTGATTTGAAATGATATGTTAAACCTGTACACACAACTTTGACATATTATTGCCTTTTTAAGGTAATATGACGGATGTGTTAGCAAACATTTTTTAGTCATGTCTTTTACCATCTAAGTGAATATAATCCAAAATCAATATCACATCTCTTAAGAGGCTAAATGCTCCACTATGTTCAGCAGATAGTTGCTAACTTTGCCAGCTGTTTTGTGCTGGGCAGGTAGTATACATTGGGTTTATTGGAGCTTTTTAACTTGCTGCTGCTGCTGGAAACAACACTTGTTAAGATTGAACCAAAACAGTTAAGATGTGGGCAACAACTAAAACAATGAGCTGAGTACAGATAGTTATTTGATCCATTGTTAATATGAATATAACTGATCAGAGCAGCTTAACAAAGCTTATCAAATAGTGGAAAAAGCTAAATGTGAGACATCGGTTAGATACTTGCTAATCAGTGCCTATGCCTGATAGTGTTAAAGAGGCAGCACAGGAACGTGCATGAAGCTGACAACAAAATTAATTCTACTAGGAGTATCTGAATGATTCTTTGGGGTCTCAATTAGGTGGAAAATAACGCTATTCTCCTTCGCCCATTCTCCTATACTGAAAGCGCCAAGGTTGGCTTGGTGAGTTTAGCTGTACAGTTACCACTTCACTTTGCTTTGCCTTTACAAAGACACGCTCAATAAATAAAAATAAAAAAAACACCTTTCCTTGACTGTCTTTTTTTTATATCAGGGATGAACATGAGTCAGGTGGGATTTTTTTGTAGACTCTCATTAACATCAAATAACCCCAGCACTTGATCTGGGTCAAGCATCCACTTCACGCTCTCTGTCTGCAGACCTGCAGTGGTGGTAATACACATTAACTAGGAAGGAAATTATTCTCAGAGAGAGAGAGAGAGAGAGAGAGAGAGAAAATGCGGAAGACTGACCCACAGGCCGTGACACACGACCATAAATCAGAGTGACCCAATTGAAAAGAGGCAATTAAAGGGAAAAGAGAGCATACTGTGGATACTGTTTAAATACCTACTGAAACTCATAAACCTAAGACTCATTTTCTAGAAACACAAGTGGAACCACAGTGAGTGAAATGTTCCCCTCTCATATATTTTGTAGCTTATGTTTTATCTTATCTACTTAGGCTGTCTTTTTTTCTCCATTATGGTCCACAAAATCGTTACTTAACGCAACGTAAATAAACGACAGACACTTACATATATGAGGAAGGTATGTATCCTAGACAGAGCCTATTTCTGCCCTTCCATCAGTGAGATCAATACTGTTCACAATGCAATAACAACAGAGGAGCTGCTCCATGAAGCGACAATGTCAGCAGAGGCAAAGAGATGCTGCGGAACTGTCATCGCCACCCATCCATCACTACACCTCCACCTCACACCGCTCACTCCCACCTCCATTACAGCTCATTAAAATCAAGATAAAAACCAGGAAGAGAGATAAACGTAATTGGCTGGATGTGAGTGATGCATTATTAGCAGGAAATATAGCTGGCTGCAATATAAAGCGCAAAAAGAGTGATCGCAACAGCTCAGAGGTCTGCTAGGTTACTGAGTTTATTACTGAGGTCATGCAGTTTGTTAAGGCTGTTCCCACTCCCGGTAAATGATGAGTGGGCTATAATCAGTAATGCACAGGGAGACCAAATGTAGGCATTGCTTCAGTACGCCGAGGTCAGCGTCTTGATTTATGTTGAAGTTACAGCACATAAATGCTGCAGTGTTCATCAGGATGCCCTTTGAGACAGCTTTACGCTGAAAGAGTAATGACAGAATTATATGCACATGGTAAAATCAAAGGCAATTTCATAATTCCCCCACAGTTACCATAGCGATGGCACCCTACTTTGTTTGTCGAGGAGGATATGAAGGACTGGTGCTGTCAGAAGAGAACCGGTGACAAAATTAAATGTGGCTGGTTTATATACATGAGAAAAAATGCCCACAGACTATAGTTGCAACTGACAACAGAATTAGTAATTTAATGTAATGTTAAAAACTAATGAAAATGTGAGAGCTAATTAAAATAATACAAGGGTGGCTGGGGATACTTAGTTATGGAATATACTCCTTAAAAAACTGTGAATTTGTAATATAGTTACTTGATTGAAGCCTCATATTTACACTTATACTGATAAACTTTTGGAATACATTTTTGCATAGAACGTGGACTGGAGGCACGTTAAGGTCTCTGGAAGACCAACATGAAAAGAAGGAATGATTACAACATCTAAAACTTTAAATTTACATATTGTCATGTGAGTATTATTTAATGACAGATTGAAAAAAAAGAGAAAAAAAAGAAAGTGTTGCAACCTATGTTAGTAGGCAAACTTGGTATAAACTATCACTGTTTGATGTGTGGGTGCGTTCGGCTTTTGTTCTGGCCACATGGTTTATTGCAAGTCACTGAATTAAATTTGAAAGGCTTATCACTTATTTTATGATTATAGTTATTATTGATCTGCTTTATGTAATACGTGTTGATATAAATGGCTGTTTTTGTATATGATTTGCTGTTTTTCTTTGTCTTTATTTTCTGGTCATTCAGTGAAGTTTTTTAACCTTAGATGTTTATTGTAAAAAGGAATTTTATACAGTAGGATGATGCTGTCATTTCTCTTCAACAGAAAAAACTAATACAAAAGAGGATATTGTAAAGCTTCACAGTGGGATACTGTATATTAAAATAGCTTTATTATTTTAAATGCTTAGACTACTGTAAATGTAGAACTGTAGGGGGTTCAAATAAAATCAAAGAAGACTAATTGATGCCGTGTGAAAAAAAGTTATTTAGTTTTTGAATAGAAAAATGAGTGTGTCTATGTGTGAAGTGAAAGCTGCCTTATTGTTGGATACATTTACAGACATGAAAATCAATGCAGGAGTATGAGAGGAGCTCAGACAGCCTGAGGGTTCTCTCTTTAGTTACTGATGAAAATTACAGCTAATGTCTGTGCACACATCTCGGCTGCTGCAATTATCTCCTCTGACATCAGATATTAACTTGTGCGTTTCTGTGCTGCGGAGATTTCCGCAGAGAGCATTTTGAGCAGATTCACTCCTTAAATGGAATCAAAACTCATAATATCTATTCTGTGGATGTGTTTATAATTCATGAGACTGGAAAAATGCGCTCTGTGATATTTCAATTGTTTTGAAGTAATAACTGCTACTTTCCAAGTAAAAGGAAGATGCTGTTAAAATTTTATGAGAGTGAGGAAGTAATGGCTGCAACTCCTGACAAAGCTTCCACAGGTGGAGCAGTGACATGCTCAGTTGACAGCAGCAGATATGAGGTGCTAGTAAGGAAACTTGTATGCAGAAGCAGTAGCAGCAGCAGCAGCAGCAGCAGCAGCAGCAGCAGCACAGCCTGACTGATGGCTTAAAGCAGAGGGTCCTGTCACTGATTTAAATGAGCCCACACCTGCCCACCCACCATAGACAAACCTGCAGGCACCTATTCCTTCACTGACCCACTCCACAGTTGTCAGGCATCAGTGCAGAATAACATTTAGCAGGAGTGTCACGCTGAAAACACATTTAATTGGACAGGTAGCTGACACCTATTTAAATAGGTGTCAGTATACAGAGCTCACTCCTAGAACTGTTTTAATTTAGAAGTGAGCAGTGAATGATGCTATCACATCAGGATTAAAAAGAGAGAAAAAAGTTTTCGTCTGAGCTCAGCCTACTTGCACATGATTATTTTAAATAGCTTTTCATACCATGAAAAGAGGATGTTAATAATATGATCATGTATCTGTTGGTTAAAGGATACTCCCTTCTTTGCTTGTTTCTTGCATACTTTCCATCCCTGGAAGAGCAGCTGCCACACGTCGAAACAGCTGTAAGGAAAGAAAGAGAAAGAGGACTGAATCAGGGATACATAATGCCAACACTGACTTTATCTTATTTTTTTGTTGATCACTGGTTTTCCACTGTACATCCATGTATTTAAGGTGGTAACAGGTTTCACATGTTGTCGCAAAATAGTGTGAAATAGTGTTTTCCATGCAGTCATTACTATTATAGACTATTCTCTTTTTAATCAGGGAATACATTTGTAGAGACTAAAACCTTTCTTTCGATTTGTTAAATCATTGAATACTAATCATTAAAAGCTCCACCAATGATGAATACTAATCATTCTAATCATGTATGTGTATATAGTTGTGAAAGTTACATTATTCCACACTTATTTCAAAGGTCTGTGCTGCATTACCACAGAAAAAAATGTAAATGACAAAATGAAGGAAGAGGTAATGTTTCAAGCTATATTGAAATGAACATATGTACCAATTGTGATACCTGGTGCATATCACATAGGTCTAATCTTCTATAATGTAAAAGGGTCAGCTTCTCCAACTAGTTGAAATTTCAAACCTTCCTGACTCTTTATTGGCTGTACTGTAGCTTTACACTGACACAAAGGATATCCTCATCAGACATCTATACTACATACCAAATCATTCAAATCAAAAGTTCTGAGTATGTCTTTGGTTTGTCCCACATTACCACATCTATCATCTGTAACTACAGGATATTTTTAGGAATGGCATATCTCAGTTTTTATCAGGTATGAACCTTTTTGTGAGCCCTCATTTGTGGCTTTATACAATGCTTTTCATATACTGTAGGCAGCAGTACCCCGAAAGACCTGTAAACAGACTTTGATGTGTAAATTGAGTGGAGTTCCCCTTTAAGTACCTGCCCTGCTGGGAAGAATTTTAATATTCAGTATTTGTATAAAGAATAAAATGTGATAACACTATAGTGAATAAACATGAGCAAATGTAGCTCAAATTTGGCTGAACACATAACAAAATAGTCATGTATATATATTATTATCTGCCAAATCTTTCAGTAGTGTTGATGAAAACCATGATAGGTAGCAGGTAGTCATAATAGATAGTCTTCTTGTATTACTTGTGAGTTTTCGTGATGATGGTGAAATTGATGGCTAAAAGCTTCATTTTGCTGACACACATCTCAGTGATGACACAGCCAAACAGTGGGAACACTGCAGCCTTTGACCTTTGTTCTGTTCTGCAGGTTTCACACCACCATGTTCCATCCTGGCATTTAGCTGTTAGTGTCTACAGCCCTGAAATAAGGTAAAGAATAGGCGCCTCTGTCTGTGCTGCTGTGGGGCGAGACGAGAAGCGCCTGCCAGCAACACCATTCACTGACAGACACAATACAGCTTGCCTCCATTTCTCTACTTATTAACTTAACAGACAGTTGTTGTTTTAAACAACAAACATCTGTTTAGAGACAGATCACCTTTGTTGAACCAGGCTATGCTTCACTTTGGATCTGCAAATCCCAAATCTTTTAAACATTAGTGTAACTAATTAAAGGACACTGAAGGAATGAATGCATGGGCAATTCAGTGTTGGTGAGATGCTGGTAGTGGCAGCATGGACACACACAGGAAGAAATACCGCACTCTCACTTTTATTAAACAGTGCTTCTATGAGTGTATCAATATTCCTTCATATAACTAGAAAATGAAGAGGGCCCCTAAGCTGTCTCAATATCCTGCCTTAATAACAAGGAGTTGCTGAAAATAACCAGTAATGCTATGACTTTGCAAATGTTCTTCTGGTGAAAAGAGTGGTTGTTTTATTTATTTATGTGTGGTACCACTGTGGAAAAAATAGATGATGAATTAAGCTAATCCGTATATTCATTTCCAAATATTTGTCTTTATGAAACACCACTAGGTGAAGCTCTGGTATGAACACCTTTCCTTTCTGCTAAATGTCAGCATTCTAGCTTCACTGACAATGCTAACATACTGACGCTTAGAAAGTATAATGTTTACTATGTTCACCAACTTAGTTTGTTGTGTTAGAACATTTGCTAATTAGCACTAAACACTGGCAGGTACTTTTACATGCTGTTTTAATGTGCTGCTGCACCATGCTGACATGACTGATGTTAGTGGCAGCTTTTCCCAAGGGAATGTTTGTTTGATGCTTCCTTCAAAAAGTTAAGTTTCAGGACGATGTATTCATGTTACTAAATTAGATTAGAAAGTGACTTAAGCAGGAAAGCTAATGTAAGTTGTTGTTCGGAGTCTGTGGCTCTTGTGTCGTGTAGCAGGATCATGCTATCAGGCTCAGTGTGACTGTCTGCTTTGCGTAAATGGATGAGGTCACGGTATTATAGTATCACAGTAATATGTAAATAATATAAAACTAGGGCGCACATCATTTTCTCGTAGGAGAACACAGTACAATTCATTTACAGAGCAGATATGTATACTCAGACAAAAAAAGGCTTTTTCTTAACTTCAGGTCAAATGTACAGACATCTGTAGAGCAATGCTGCTAGCATGGCTTAAAACAGTGAGATGATAGTATTATATAATAAAGAGTTATCCTCATTAATATGGAGATATATGCAAAACAAAGAGTACCAAAATGTCAATAACATGATGTAATCTATCACAGGAACCTTATGTGTGAATATGATGCTCCTACTGCTATTGTGCTCACAACAAGGTTTTTTTCACAGACAGACCACCATGTCCCATGGGACATTCAAATAAACACGTAATCATTTATGAGTACATTTCTGTGATTGCATCAGTGAGTCATAAAAAGAATGGCCTGTAATTCTTGATTAAGGACCTATTACATCTAATCCCCATAATTCCTTTGAACTACTTACCTGTTTGACGTTGTAACCTGTCTTGGCACTGGTCTCAATGAACATGACACTCAGCTCTTTAGCCCTCTGTTCACCTTCCTCAATTGTGATTTGCCTGTGAATAGAGCAGAATTACCATTAATCATCATTATCAGACAATGAGCCAGTGTTTACCGTACACGTGGATGCAAAACTTGCTTTCTCATTTTAACAATTAACAAACACAGGTAGATACTGAACAAAAATCATTGTGAAGCCCACTATTTGCAGCTGAAGCTCCTTTTATTCTAGACGAGTGAGGATACACTCTGACTTAATTAGCTAATGACTGAGAATGATTAATTACATTGTCCTGTGAGAAATTAATAACAGCCAATTTGCATTACATTTTAATGAATCTGGCAGGGATTTTTTGGCTCTCGCTGTGTAACGGAGGCTGTGTCAGGTGTCCATTAACACAAACAGAGAGATCAGTGCGGTCCTGCTGACTCCACAGACCATCGAGCCAGCAGGTTCGTTAAGACGACTGGCTTAAATCAACCTGCCACCGGTCTACTGGGAAAAACATGACGTAATCTGTCTGTCTTCTTTGTTCCTAACAACACACAGACAGCATCGGCTCTTTACTGAATCAAAAATACCACTTCTTCGCTTCTAACTCGCTTTCAGTGGTTGAAACGCCTGTATTGACACACACACACATCAACAAACAGATTTAACTGATCCTCTTCTCCTGAAATGACTCTTCCTTCGCATCACAACATAGAAGAAAGAGGATTCGGTGTTGAGAGATAGGAGAAGAAGTTTTTGTGGCGAGAACAGAGACGCTGCATTGGAGATGTATTTACATAATAACACCACATGACAGAGATGCACCAGTGTTGCTGTGGCTATTTCTGGATGCATGCGTATGAGTTCTAACTTAAACAAAACCAAAGCTTATTCATCATCAGACAGGCAGTTGGCAAGAAAATTGCATAATGGATGTGCAATATGTGGCATCCTAGCAACATTCAGGCACGCTAGCGGGACTATATGGAGTCTCAGAGCAGCTCCTTAAATACATGACATCAGCTCTCACTTGAGCTACTGATGATCAACACTCTTCAACTGTACATATATGGTCAGGGAACTGTGTCATTGCTATTCATGGTCATTAAGAACTCAGGCATGTCAAAGTTGTCTTGCACCTCTTTGTTTCCTTTTGTTTAGCCACACAGTTTATTATATGTAATCAAAAATCAACTTCACCGTAGCCTTTTTTTTGTTAACGGTCCCCAAATATATCTACTCAAATGTTAACCATTGATTCATTTGTACGCTATTTA
Organism: Scomber scombrus; assembly: GCF_963691925.1. Taxonomy (NCBI): domain Eukaryota; kingdom Metazoa; phylum Chordata; class Actinopteri; order Scombriformes; family Scombridae; genus Scomber; species Scomber scombrus. The sequence goes on along the minus strand of NC_084977.1, from coordinate 6,881,165 downwards.
AGTTATGAAATAAATCTCTGCACACCTGAGTAGTGGCAGGTGCGTAGGAGGAAGTCGTAAATTGAAAAATGAAATAAAGCACCTGCACACTGTCTTGCTATGTGCTATCAGGCATGCCTGAAACTCAATAAACATAGTAGTAGTGACAGTGTGCAGGAGCTTCTTTCATTTTTCAAGCTATTTTAGTAATCCATTAAAGTTGCACTCATATGTTTTTTATATAATAAATGGATTAAAATAACTACGTATAATGTAAAAGGGGTCACTGGTAGTGATGCACCTAAGCCTGGGTGATAAAACAATAGCAATATGTATCTGCAACAGACACTTCATCAATTGAAATAAGCTATTTCACTTAAATGCATTAAATGCAAACCACTATGAATGCGCAGATAGTGAGTAAACTTGATTATGTAAAGCTAAGTAGAAATAAAATAAAATAAAAAAAATAATAAAAAGTAAAAGTAGGGTGGTTTAATTTAACTTTTTTCTCATTAATCTTTATGAAAAGTAGATAATTCAAAATGATCAATAATTATTGATATACCGAAATGAACCAATATATCATGATACATTTCCCAGCTATATCGCAGACGTGTGCACTGAGAATTTCCACCTGACTGCAGTTCCCTCTAAACTCTATGAGGCTTTTTAGTGTCTTTCAGCTCATTATTTTGATTTAATGTCCCTACATTTACTGTTTTGGTTCTGCCTTAACGCTCCCATCAACCCATTTCCAGCAGCAGGCAGATGTTTTCTCTGACAAACCCACTGCACACTACCTTCCTGGCATCAAATGACAGACAGACAAAGTTAGCAACTAGATGATGTACATAGTGGAGCATTAAGCTGCTAAAGGGGCAAATACTTTAAGAAGTTAGTGGAGACCTGAAGGAGACTGAATATTAGGTAGACTGATACACAGCTCCAAATGAATGCTAATACTTGTCCATATCCCCTGGATGTGTAACCAAGCAAATGTTTGCTAACATATTTATGAGGCGATAATACATCAGTGTTGTTTTTACAGCTGCCCCCAAGTGGCCAAAAAAATATAATATACACATTACAACATAGCCAGTCACATGCAAATGATCATCTAAAATCCTGGGAAGGCTCCTGATAGTTGAGAAGAAGAGAATGACTGAACAAAATGCACAGGCTTAACAACAATTGCAGTTTTTAAAATCCCTGAGCTTCTTCCTGTCAGTGAACTGCACACCAGGCTCCACTTGGTTGATGCTGGTAAGATGAACACTAGATTTCCTTCACGCAGGGCTCCGGGGGGGCTCTGCAGCACCTAAACTGTGCGCACTGTAAGTCCTGAGCATTGTGAAAGCTCCGCCACGCATGAATGAACAAACCAGCAAACACAGAGAGAGCCGGACTCCGCTACCTGATAATGAAATTGTACAATACCACGTGAATATCTGCTTCTTCTCAAGTAATGTCAAAGGTGGTATAGAGGTGTCAGTGTTGTTATAGTGAAAAGAGATGAAAGAGAAAAAAAGTGCATCATTGACGTATTTTAAGGTGGTTTTTAAGGTCCACACACACACACACACACACGCACGCACGCACGCAACAGATTTAAGGCTTTTTTATCTCTGCTGTAGAGAATATCCACTCATATTGACTTTCAACACACATTTCAATGTCAGCCACATTATTTACAGTGATATCAGATCATATGCTGAGTCATTTCACACTACTTGTTATTTTTTTCCATTTATTGCACTGTATATGTCTACAGCCATGCAATAAATCCAAATAAATGATTTTATCAGAAGGATTAGACCATTTATGTTGAAACCTCCACCCGTGTAGTCTCATGCAGCAGTACCAACATTGACAGCAGCATTTATCATTTCATGTATGGGAAACATTCACTGGCATCTCCATCCAGATTTTAATGAAGAGTGTCACTGTAATTTACACTCTAATTGAAAAAGGAAAGGTGGAAAAGAAGGTGAGAAAGGACTTTTAGGATTTATAACAGTTGGTTAAGATGGTACAGTGGGAAACTGGAGCAGAAATAAGCTGTAATGAAATGCTGTTTTTATGTTTTTCTGCACTGAATTGATCCAAAAAAAACAAAACACCCATCTGGCTCATACACACATACAGCAATAAGGTTGATTTACCTCTGAGTAGAAGCTAATTAGAAGGGGGATGCTGAGGTGACATTAACAGAGTTAATGCAGTAAATAGCCTTTACTTCTTTACCATGGAAAATTTACTGGAGCTTTAACCTCCAGATCCCATTAAGTCCCAACTAAATTGCAGTTTAGACACATTACCCATAAATTAAAGAGAAAAGGTTCAATAGATTCTAGCACACTCTTTTTTTCCTGGGGCTCCGTGTTTTCAAAATAATTCCACTTCCACAGCTTATTCTGCATATTAATGAAAGCTCAGCTAGCAAAATATATTCGGACAAAACATGAGCTGTAACTGGGAATTTCAGCCTACTAAGCAGCAAGGTTAAAGCATATTATTCAGTCTTAATTTTTTAAGATCTACACTCCTTATTACCTTCACATTGTGGAAACAGATGAGATGATACATGTACTTGCATATACTCGCACAGTCTTACTGTATCGATGCTGTGTTGACTGAAACTAGAGCCTATTTCTGTTGTCTGCTCGCCTGGCAGCTGTGAATTTTGATTGCCAGATCCAGAGAGATACATCCTGGAAAGTGCCATCACCAGCAGTTTTCCTCTTCTCCTGTCAGTCAGTTGGACGTATGTTGGAGGAAATTCCAGAGGGAATTTCTTTGTGCGGCTCATAATAATACTAAAATGTTATTTATACTACATGGGCAAATATTTCTGCTCATAACAATTAAATTCACGCATGTTTGTAAAACATATGGAGAGAAAAAGGAAGATAAGAGGACGCCGTCTGATTCTATGAAGGAGAGAAAACTCTCAGTCACTCATTTTTTTCGGTTAATCAGATCAGATCTGTCTGCCAGACCAGAAAATTAACAATCAGCTGTTTTTAGCAAAGCATCTGTCTAAAACTGAGGTAGAGGAAGCCCCCAGATGAGTCATTACTGAAGATAGCGGACCAGAAATAATGCAAAGACGGATTACTGGATCACATGAGGCGTTTATCAGCCTCCTCACTTCTTAGGAATATATTAAAGAAAAAAACAACTCTGTAGTCTCTTCTGCAGCTGATCACTGTTAGTAATGTTGATTTAGAGTAAACAAGACATAAATATCTTGTATTGCCAAAAAGAGAAATGACTAAAAAAGGGAAAGTAATGTTGTTTAGAGTTAAGCTTCGCCAAGGGTCTCAAAAAGACAATGCTTACAGTTTTTGTTAAGTACTTCAGCAGCCACTGCACATTTTAACACAAATACAGACACACATTACACTACTGAGGGTTCACTATATTGTATATAGTCTATGGATTGATAGGACAAAATGAATGAAGGTAAAGTCCTTTGCTTTCATTTTCTACACTATGAAGAAAAATTACATTTACATTTAAAGTACAAGGAACAATGGAACAGTAGATTAGCCAGGGTCTCCAAAGGGGGTCTTTTACATATTAGTTTCATATTCTACTGATGACTTTACATGTAAAATCTATCTCAAGCACAGATTTTGAACATATGCACCATTACTGCTTCTTAGCACAGGGACACAAGCTATTTTATGGTTCAGTTCTCCCTTTATTTTCCACTCGTCTTCTTCTGCTATACATCTCCGCTCAGAGTCATTTTTACTCAAGTTTCTATAAGCGTAACATCCTGTCGCATCAGCACTTTCTCACCTTCTCTTCACTACGATATGCAGTCAGTTATGTACGTATATATATCTATATTCCCTTGTGAATGTGGTTCATGATTGCGCTGGTGTCACCTGGGAATAAATCGCAGAATAATTTACCCAAGCAAGCAATATATTTCTCATTTCAAAGCAAGCAGTGTAACAGAGAGTGACAGCTCCGTTGCGTAATGTTGCACCATAATAGAATACACTATATAAACCAGTTATGCTGAGTGTATTCATTAAGATATTTGATATATTATGTAGCAAAAGTTAATTTCTCATATCTGTCGCCGTATGATGTCGAGGTGGTATTGTTATTAAATTTATAAAGCAGAGTATTAGAGCCAGAGTTAAATTGCTCTCAAGACAATCAGTTGTGTCTCATTAATATACAGATTTATTCAGCAAGATGCTCTGGCATCTAATCAAAACATCTACTCTGCAGGGGGAGTCTGTGCCAGTCGGTCTGATGTTTTCATCGTGTTTTGTTCTCAAAGGTATTGTGCTCAGCTGAATGTGGCTCCAGACAGACAGACAGACAGACAGACAGACGCCTCTGTGCATCAGGGTTGCCATGGTGTCAAGACATAAAAAGAAAAGCTGACTAAAAAGATAAAAATGTGACAAGAGGCGCTGAAGTTCAGCAGGCGGCTCGATCACTAACTACCCACCTCTTATCTGCCAGGTCTGTTTTGTTGCCGACTAGCATGATGATGACATCACTTCCCCTCTCTGTTCTCACGTCGTCGATCCATTTCGATGTCTGCTGGAATGAATTGATGTCTGTTTGGAGAGGAGAGAAACAAAGCGGAGGTAAATTAAAGATGCCGGTTTGTGCGGTTTGCGGTGACATTCAACACGCCGACACCTCGCCTGTTACAAACAAAACTATTAACATTTCATCTGGAGTTTGGCATTTTCGAAAACAGCTGGAAATAAGTGATAAAAATCAATCTAACATTCAGCATTAGATAATACTATCATCATTAATCTGAGAAGAAGATGCAGCATTTAGAGTTTCTGTTTAAGATCATAAGAAAGATCTTACATATGTTACACTGCACAGTTTTATCTATGTAGCATGTTCTTAATAAATGCATTTGACCTTGCCTTATTCATTGAGTATGCAGCTTTTCTGGCATGTAGACAGAGGGGAATATTGTATTCTTGGAAGGGGAATTTGATAACAAAGACCCCCCCATGTCTTATTCAAGGTGAAAAGAGAACATGGTTTTAGGGATGTGGAGATGGTGGGCCCACACTTTTTTCATAAAAATCAAGAATTCATCTCCTGAGGGCAGCTATGTTACACATCTTGGCCATTCTTGACCATCTCACACTGTCACAGTGTTGCCTCACACATCCAATTGGAAATATTTTACATAGTTTTAGCTTTATGGTTTAAATACTACCACTGTATATTACCTCTTTATTACTGTGGAGCAGAACAAAATGTTCTCTCTGAAAGGTGAGAGCATGTTAGGTCTCATTACATTCCAGACCACAAGCTAACTAAACCTAAAAGGACTGTAATGGTGGCTTTGAAGTGGAAGCTGTGGCGCAGTGACCCTAAGAAGCCCCCCTTGGTTTTTCCTTTTTAGAAAAAAAACCACCAAAGTATTCTTTTTTCCTCATTGGCGAACAGAGAAAAGAACTTGAAATAAGATCTGAGTAATACAATTTAGATAGTCACGGTTACTGGTTTTGTAAGAGAATTTGAGAAGATGGGAGTTTAATGCAGTAAGCCGCATCTCATCGCTCAGTGGATCCAATTTGCTTAAGGGAAATATCAAGGAGATATTTGATATTTGTCAAATCTCATCTTGGCTTTAGCCGCAGTGGGAAATCCATCTGTCACATTGTTTCATAATTAGTGACAGTGAAGTGTTTGCACCGAGGATTTTTAGAGGGAGAGATGATGTCTGGCTACTTACGCTGACAGGAATATTAAAACTTACATGACTGCATCTGGATATTTTGAGAGAGTTAGAAAGTTAAAACACTTAGTTGGCGAGTTCAGTAGCTTATTCGAACATATGAGGAGGGGACACTGACTTGTTATGTCGTAGACCACCACGGCCACGGTGGAGTCCCGAATATAACTGGGGATGAGGCTCCTGAAGCGCTCTTGCCCCGCCGTGTCCCACAGCTGCAACCTGACCTGCGGTTCACAGAGAGAAAGCTGAGGATGCTGAGATTATTCAAGATGGTCAGAGAGCCTGGAAACAGTAGGCTCCCTCCACACACACACACACACACACACACACACACACGCTTACACAACACATACATAAGCCCAGACATTGACCTGTATAACACAATACAACACGTGTATACAGAGCACAAGATTCAGACAGGCATTATTTCTGAGTGGATTTTACATATTGACACTTCCAAGGCTGTATAAGAGGAGCAGCAGTGAGTCTGAATGCATCAGACTTTATTGTAACAGTTCTACAGTGTGTTTGTGTGTTGCTGACACATTGCCATCATTTAACATATTTTTTTTGACATTATATAGCTTTAACTTACCGTTCGATCTTCCAGGTACATGGTTTTCGATAGGAAGTCAATTCCAATTGTGGCCTGGATAAGAGAAAAAAAGTCCATTGATCAGAATTGCTTGTAAAAACAACAAAAAAAGCTAGAAATAGAGTATTAACCGAGGAACTGAATAATGCATGTTAAAATGGAAAAGATAAAGAGGAAGACATCACATCACCCTTATCTGCAGGTGTAATGAATACCTGTGAAGTACAACGCAATCCAATACAACAGCACGGCAGAAAGTGATACCTCTGTGAAGTTTATCACTTTTAATGCAATTTGAGCGGTCAGTTTATAAAGTGTATTTAAACCACACTGGAGCAGGTTTACATGCAAATATTCCACTTTAATAATCAGAACTGTATTTGTATATTGTGTACGGTTTGTATAGGGGAACTGCTTCAAATTACGTCTCACATCATTATACATTATTCATTCCTAACAGCAATCTAATCGTCCCCTCGTTGTGTCTCGATGCAGATGGCACTGCGTTTCCTCTTCAGTGGATGTTTACTTTCCGCCGCCAAGCCCGCAGCTCTCCACTACGTTGCCTGCCATGATATCATCAGGTGCTCTGGCTCGGACGAATCGAAAACCCAGAAATCAATGCTGAGCCGCGGATCTGTTTAATCCCCGATGCCAGAACTGTTGGGTTTTTGTTTGCCTAGCACTTTTCAGCAACAAGGCAATTCAAAGTACTTTACATTAAACATTTAAACCATCGAGACAGAGTGCAGAAGAAGCGCACGATAAAAGGACATTTAAATACATTTAAAGCCAGTCATTAAAGAGCTGAGTGAATTTGGCTTCTTTACAAAATAGATTAACAAGTGCTTGCTAAATATAAATATCATTATTATATAAATCAGTATTAGCAGTAACTATTTTAAGACTGGTTTCCATCATGGACTTCGTTAACACAACACTTGATTATCTGTTGTTAATTTTACTTATATTCTACATTAAACTCTAATATACCACCTAGACTATTTTTAAAAAGTGTGTCTGCATGTGTGTGTATGTGTGTGTGATTCCTGAGCTTTCCATGTGGTGCATCCAGATGTCTGGTGTCTCAGTGTGAGTGTGAGGGGACAGGACTGTGAAGGGTTCAATGGTAGCTGGTACACAACTGACCCGAGATTAAGCAGCAGTCCCCAGCTGTATAGTTAGAGCCTGTGTGACCCCAGCCTGCACTCCCACACCGGCCAGCTGGAGCCCCAACTGTAGATGGCTACAGATAAGTCTGTTCAACAGACACAAAATAGGATGCGGTTTCCTGCCTGTGCTTCAAAGTCCATTTTATTTTTAAACGGTATCATTTTGTACAATTAAAAAAAAAAAATGTTTGTACCCATCTGCGATTTAAGCAGGTGGGTGTTGTGTTTGTCTGTGTAAGGCAGCGCAGCAGAGCGCCCGCTGCCCACTGCCCACTTTGACAGAACTGGGCATCAGCAGCTTGATCACGCACTTGTTTCCGTGGCGATACCGGCTACCACAGTGGACTAACTCAGAGAGTCTGGCATGAAGACAGGACGTCATTTATACTCCTCCTTTACACCCAGTCACATCAAGCTCTCCTGGGCTGAAAATAACAACCTGAGAATAAAGACTATGTTTATATCATAGCAAACAAGTATATGTATATTTTTTCAGACAGGGGATAACACTAAATTTTGAAACAAGTCCTCCATTTATTCTGGCAGATTTCTAAACAGTTGAAAAGTATTTTACTTTTTTATGTCTTCTTATTACTGGACTGCATGACAGACTGAATAAATCACAGTGTGCTAGAGGTTAAAAGCAGTCATTTTGTGAAATTACCCACAACAGCACATAAATCTTTTTTAAATTCAATACAGACTTGAACATTCGGGCCCTCTGAGAAAACTTTGAGTATTGCTGATTTGGAGTGATATTATTGGCATGACAAAAATATTAGCTTCATTCAAGTGAGCATAAAGCATAAGGATGTTTCAGTTTTTCATTGGAGGGGGTTTGCAGAGGTGCTGTAGTCTCTTTTTGGCCTCAGTTTCAAATATAGAATCCCACCAAAGACAGATATACATGAACGGATTAGATCACGTGAAATTATTAATATCCCTCTTTTAAATTATTAAGCAGCGCACATTGTTAGAAGACAGACTGTGGCTCTCTGGCCCATTCTGGGGCAAAAAAAATACTTTCAACAGATACAGGGAATGTCACTAAAATGTATTATTGACATTTTAACTTCACATGTGAAATCATCATTAAATAAGCAGATTTGATTTGCTTTTTTAATAGGTGCAGACTTCAGGCTCTAGTTATTTAACTCTATGAGGCTACAGAGTATAAAAGTAGACACCACACTGTCAAACATATTGTCATGGAGAGCGGAGCAGGTGGACCCAAACGCAAAAAATGGAAGGCAGGGCTGCAGAAAAAGGTTTTAATTCTTGGAATGTGCACAGAAAATCCGAAAGGTAGACTGAGCAGCTTGGAAAAAAACTCGACCAAATTAGACAAAGGAACTGAAAAACCAAGACCTAAATACTAACTGAGTTAATAAGTCGATAGGAAACGAGGGCAGGCTGGGTGATGACCTGCTGAGAGGACACTGGAGACAGGGCAGGGCTGATGAGACTACTGAATAAATAACATCGTAATGATGAAGTCGGGGTGAATGTGCTGTATCTTACCAAAGCAGCCATGTAAGCTGTAGAGTGATGATCTGCTTTTAAACAACAATTTATTCTCTCTTTATATGTAAAAGGTGGACTCCATATTTCAATCCTAAAGCAGATCAGATAATGGAAGCAGGTAAAGTGGTACAATGGTTTTGTAAACATGGTGAATCAGCTGGCACTTTAAATCCACACTCTGCAACACCTTGATCATATTTTCCCTTCGCTGTGAGGTAATTGACAGTCTAATTGCCATTTTGAGCTCTAAATGTCATCTGGGACATCCTGCTGTTACCCAGTAGTGTGATGTGAAGTGTGATTTTTTAAAATTGTAATGCTCTCATTTGTCAGATTTATCATTTTAGTTTAGCCTAAAAATACAACATTCACTACTACAACATTGGATTTGATGCTTCCCATTCAACACATGGAAATGAGTTAGGAGTTAGGAGCCACAAGTGAAACCCCCCCCCCCTAACCCTAACCCTAACCCCCCCCCACACACACACACACACACACACACACACTCATAATTTGGCCATAGAAAATTAATTACCTAAATATACAACAGAAATACATTAAAAGTGCAAATGTAGTTTAATAGAACACAATTCTATCCAGTTACCTCTGACAGGAAGTCGTGGGATGATTAATGTTCAGAGTGATTCAGCAGTGGGCACATTACTGCAGGGATGGTTTGGGTATTAAATATGATCAGGAGGATAATTCCAAAAAAACAAAGCTGTGATCTGGGGGGGGATTGTCTTGTGATAAGTCTGTAAACACGCCACTGATTCCAGTGAGCTCTGTCTCTTTGTGCTAAGCAGAGGCTCCACAGTTCAATATAACACAGGATTCACCTGTGAGCAAGACGCCGGCAGCATGATCCAAACTAAATCACATCTGGTGTGTTTGCTGGAGTTATGATTAAACAGGAACCCAACTTTTGGCTTTGATCACTGCATGTGATTTAATGAATAAATATAGGACGTGGAATATTTTTGATGTGTTTTTTTCATTGTGGTAATGCTGCTTTTCATGCAAACAGAGAATCTGAATACTTCTCACGCCACTGCTGCTCCCAACAGAACTTTCAAGGTCCTCCATCTGGCAGGGACGCTGTTAAAACAACAGACCTTGAGTAACAGTCAGCATTCTGGCATTTGCTCACAACGTCGTGTTTGACAGCAGTCTGTGAACACACCAAATCTGATTGATTTGAAGTTTACTGCGAGCGCAAGAGGGAATCGAAGAGTCTATGATCACGCCTCCTTCCTCAGACAGTGGGCTGCATTTAGTATTAGGCTAGATGTAGATTAGAATAATTACAGGCAGCATGCTACATTTATAAAAACAATGAGTCATGAAGGTACAATTGGTCTATTTAACTCACATTAGCATTAAGGGTAGATTTCTACCCCATTACACATATATTGATGACTAATGCAATCTTCCAGTGTGGCTGGTTAACAAAACAGTTAGGAAGTAATAGAGGTTATGTATAAATGTCAATATGACATCGTTTTACAGATCTTTTTTATTTTAACATAACTTTAAATGTGCTGATTAGTTTCTGTTCACTCAAATATGGAATTAATAGTAATGTTTGATCTTTTACATGGAAGATTGTTTACAAAACTAAACTATTTTCAAATTTAGTATGTTGGCAATATTCAATGGAAATAAAGGAAGAAAACTACAATAGGTATAAATATTTGTCAATTAATTCATTAGTTAATTAGTTGACTAACAGAAAATTAATCTGCAACAATTTAAATAATTAAATAATTAATAAAAACATTTAAGCAAAGGCGCTAAAAAATGTCTGGTTCCAGTCCTTCTATGTGAGCATTTGCTATTTTTCTTGTCATTTTTGGATTGCTGGTCACACAAAACAAGGCATCACCATGGACTCTATAAATTATTGATTGCATTTTTCACTATTTTTCTGATAGACTAATAGAGCAAGAAACTAATCATCAGATAAACTGGTAATAAAAATACTCATTAGTCTCAGCCATTGTTGATACCTTGATAGCATTATCCTTTGCTCAAAAATGCCACAAAGTGTCACGATTTTAACTGTTTTAAAAAATAATAATAATGATAAATGAGATGCAACAGTTGCACTAAATTATACTAATAGTATTTGGGCAGAGCAGATGGAGCTGTGGTCTGACACAGTCACAGCCTGGTGGCCAGGCCTGACTGACAGCTCCAGCACTGCTGACAAAAGCGTTCAGCCTCTGGAGGCCTCTCAGCCCTTTAGCATGTGCTGCCAGGCAGTGAGGATGCCTGCCTCTGTCTCCCTCGGCTGGGTGGCTGCTTGATGGGAGTCTGCTGCTTTAGAGGCAGCAAATCTGGCTCGCCTCACTCACATCCTCCTGCTGACTAAAGCCAGTACCATGCTCGGTTTCATCTTTCTGATGGCCCCCAGTCTCTAAATACATACTGCTGCTCTCCCTTCAAAAGGAGTGAACTGGATCTGTTCAAACAGACATGAAAACAAAAAAAAAGCATGAAAACAAAAAGCATGAAAACAAAAACATGCGTCCTGGAAGCCATAACTTCATAAATCTTCTCATTGAGACAGATCTCTCCTGCAGGCTCACAGTGAGAGTGTCTTTCCATCCTCAGTCGGCTGATCCAGCATCCCCTCTGAGCAGCAGTATAAACACTCCGGCTGAGCTAATGCAGCATTTTAATTAATACTCAAAGGTCTCAGGAGCTGAGCTAGAACGAAATAAAACTGCAAAATCATTTACAGCCCTACCTGTCTCTGAGCCAGGGAGGATAGAGAAGTGGCATTAAGACATGGGGCTGGGGGAGAGAGGGCAGCATGTACACACACACACACACACACACACACACACACACACACACACACACACACACACACACACACACACACACACACACACACACACACACACACACACACACACACACACACACACACACACACACACACACACACACACACACACAGCTATCCTTGTAAGGACCCTGCATTAATTTCCATTCACCTGAACCAGGACCTCAAAAATGACGTCCAAAGGTCCCCAAGAGGTAACAAAAACATGTACACACATACACAGACGCATACACACATGACAAGAAAGCACACATTTAGGAGAGAGGGAGCTCTGGCTTTGATCTATGGCTATGAAGCAGAGGTTATGGCACCCATAACAAAATCATTATTCCGCTATATAAAGAAAAAAAACCCAAGAAGGTGACTGAAAAAGGGATGAAGAGGTTGTTTTCTTTAAGCACGGTTAAGTGGTGGATTCAAATGGCTTTATTTTACACTCAAATAAAATAACCATCTGATTTTTATTTTCCTCCCAGGCTGATTTTATCATTTGGGGCACAGGCCAGAGACCACCATTAAAAAAAAAAGCCTCACTGTATGGGGATGTTATTAAATAAGCAGATGTTATCAGTCCAGCATCTGCCTGCCTGCCTGCCCACTTAAAAACAGAGGACGAGCTCTCTCTGTCCCTTCAGGCCTCATCACCACCAGGCTGTTGCAGTGGGCCATTTGTCTAGAAAGCCATGCCCCCCTCCCCCACCCCCACCCACCCCACCCTGCTTATCAGAATGACTGCACTTAGCGCTGACTTTGACGTGCTGCTGGATTTCAAAGCAATAATTTATCCAGCTGCATTCAGGTTGGGAGTTACAGCAGTGGCCTTGGAGCGAGACAGACTGCAGGCAACAGCAGACGCCCACATTCACTCCAGGTAATGGTACTTAGGAGTGTGCTGCTCTCTGAGAACAATGCAGGAAATGATCAAGTCGCATTCACCATCTGTGCATTATAGGCCTTACTTAGAAAGATATTCATCTCACTACAGGCTGGAAAACGCTGCATAATACTGGATTGAAAAACAAGGTCCCATTTCCTAACTTCAGTGTCAAGTGTTTTGTCCAGAAACACTAATAAAATAATACGCTTGACAATCAGCTAATCATCCAGAAAAAGAACCCCCTTCACTTTGAACAATACTCCAAATTTCTTCTAATTTCTTTTCCCACAATTGAGACGTTGATGGGGTAAAATGTCGAATAAACAGCTGATATAATAAATGCTTCCCAGTCAACCGTTCCCAAAAAAATAAGCCTGTTCTGTAGCAATTTGTGACAATGAGATGTTTAAAGAAACATCTATGCATCATGGAGATTCAGCAGCTTAACAACACAAAAGACACGAGCGCTAACAGTCGGTGTGAAATGTCTGGCTCTGTAGACTTTCGTGACTTATGAATGTAGAAATATAAGAGGATGCAGGAGCAACTGTGAAAGCACTGTATTGCCGAGCTAACACAGACAATTTAATCCACTCACAATGAGCCATCCAAATCTCATTACAGCGCAGCACTGTGCAAACATTGAAGAATGGAGACCTGTTTTTTTCTCTTCCCTTTGGGGTTAGCAGGATGCTGTGAGGCCAAAGAAAACAGGTTGCTTTGCCAACGCTGATAATATAATAAAACTAAATTAATACAAACTGAAGGAAGCTTTTGAACTTATTAAACTTCCTGTGTGTGAAGCTTACAGGGGGCCTATTAGGCTCATTTCTATCCCTATATTTTTTTTACACTAGAGCAGCTTTGCATTACTCAGAGTAAAAAAAAACAAAAAAAAAAACTACTTATCCTACACTGGCCCTTAATGCAGCCCCTCAGTTCAGACTCTGTCTCTTAACAGGCAGCCTTAGCTCCTGTCTCTTTAAGGCCCCCCTCCCTATGAGCCCACTCTGTTCTACTAGGACAGCTCCCCAGAAGTCTGCCGGAAGACTGTGTTAAGTTAATGCGGTACAAAACCCAACGTTTCCTGCTTTACCGCTTCAAATGACTAAAAGCTTTTAAATGACAACAGGAGACTTTTGTTGTGAAGGATTTACAGGAAATGAAATGTGTTCATCAAATTAGCAGCACTTATCACTGCTAAAAACATTGCATCTCCAACATGGAGATATTTGGAGCTCTTTTTTCAGTGGATTAATAAGAAATAATGCAGGGAGGAATAATACAAGCAGAAACAGTCAGAGATGATGATGTTTGATGAAGAGCTACAGATTACAGGCAAACCTCCAACAGGTGAATTACTTATTTTACTTTGCAGTGCTGTGTAATGGAGTCATGGTTTGGTGTGGCTAACCCCAAAACAATGGAAACCCAGTGTTTGGAAGTTTTGAATTTTTAGCTCACAAAGATTACTTCTACATACGTTTACCTCATAATCTGACACAATGGCCATGTTTTACATAAACATCTGACATTATAACATCATATATATGACTGAAATTAAGAAAAAGAGTCATAGGTCCCCTATAAGAAAAAAACTCACTCTCTTAACCTTTTAAACATCACAAGGACGTCGGCATCCTCAGCCGACATTATTGTCTTTCAGACTCTGTAACAGGTTCAGTTTTAAGGCTAGAGTGAAACAAGAGGACCAAAGGCATCCATCAGCACCAACCATGCTATGTTAGCTTTTCAAAGTTAGGCGTCTCTTCACCTCTCACCTCTGAATCATCTGAATGAAAACGGGTTCTGTGGGTACCGACGAGTCTTTACAGATATGCACTATGCTCTATGCTAATGTCATTGGCAGGAGCCATGCAGTTATCTTGCATGCAGTATAAATGTGTTATTTTCACCTACAGTATTCCAAAAATGGTGCATTTGAATATTTCTGCATACTGGGCTCCATAATCAGTCTTGGAATTGAATCAATTGGGTATGACTGTAAAACTTGTTGATTCAATGACGTTAGTCCCCACAGTAGTAATTTAACTGTATTGAGACTATTTTTTGAAACTTGACCTTACTGTATAAACAATAACAGCCTAATGAAACAACCACAAACTAGAGACCTGGGGCAGGTGGGACCTGCTCGCCACACCGTCACCAAAAAATGCAATTCTTCCAGAAATCTCCAAACCACAGCATGATTTTTGATGGTGCTCCTCATGGTTTTGGTATCTTAATATATATTTTGGAGGGATTTTTTTTTTTTTACCATTTTTATCAATGAGGCTAGTAAACTTTCATTCCTGTTCATAGAGTGCTGATTTTAATTATTTTAATTAATGAGATCAAGTACTGAGGCAATCTTTAGAGATTGCTGTAGATGATTTAAAAGCAGTTCAAGATTAACACTTGAGCTTATGGGACTGAAGCTGCAGGTCTTAAGTATTAGAAAGAACAAGAGGCTGCAGAACATTATTAACTGTACTGGCCTGCTGGAGGGCCTGCAGCCCATATTTATACCTAATAGAAACTCAATGTTTCAAATCAATTTTCAAATCAAATGCAGATACTGTACTTTCAGTTAAGATGAGATTCAGGTTTTAGTCGCCAGGAGATGTTATCTATCATTAAAAAAGACTCTCTATAGTTCTCTGTGTTCTTGTTGTTTGTCCTGTCAACTGATTTGAATTACATGCACTGCCAGTATCTACTATACATATGTCATGTGGAGAACTATTTTGCTTATATTTATTTACTAAATGACCAGAGACATGGCTCAACAAACAATATGACAAACTTCAAACATGTGAACACCAGATGTCTTGCTACAAATCAGGTAAATAGAAATTAAATGTTACCAAATTACTGATGAAATTGTAATTATAGACATAAAGTAGTATACCTGTTGTATTATCAGCAGATGGAAAAAAGTTCAGTTATGTTAGTGAAGTTAAAAATAAGTGAAATTGTATTTCTTACTTGAATTTTAACCAAACAAATGGCTCATGTTCTTTTCACCTTCAGTGTTTAATATACTGATGGTATTTTTAGTGTTTCTTGGGCTTATCTGCTTATGGTTTTTCACACATAGCGTAGATTCATTATAGTGCACATTCTCTCAGTAAAGAGCTTCAGTCGGCTTAAAGACACACACGCACGCACACACACGCACACTCACACTCACACACACATTACACTATATGAGAAGGAGGGGAGGAATAGCTTTGCAAGATCTACTTTTAATTCCTTTTTTATTACTGTATAAAAAAAGGATATGTATATATACATAAGTGCTTTCTGCTTATAATGTAATAATACTGCAGGTTGTATTTGAGGGCCCGTTGCATGTCTGAATACACTTACAAAGACCCCTTAAGCATGGAAGCTGTATAGGCAATAATATGTTTTTAAGATGGCGAGTGAGATTAGCCTGTGCTGGAAAAACAGGGTTAGAAATAGTGATTGCCTGAGGGCTCACGCTGTTCTTCATGTTATTCAGTTCAAAAAGGTGTCTGATTTAACGTCCTTGTTATAGCCAACATGGAGATAAAAGCAAATAGTCCATTTTTTTGTGGAGGAATATTGTGGATTACTATGCGAGTCACAGATTTGACTTGAGCCTAAGTGGAGCTGTGTGTTTCACTACTGTGACTGATCAGTAGCGACCAAATTAATCATTAGAGACAAAATATTCCCTCTCAGTGCCAGCAGTAGAACTTACCTGATACGTGTTGTCAAAGCTGTCATACATGAATCGTGTGATCAGAGACGTCTTCCCAACTGCAGGAGAAGAAAAAAGACAGAATGCATTAAATGAGAGACAAGAGGCCTCGGCTTGCTGCATTCAGACACTCTATAAATGTAACAGCGGGATTGGTGGTTCTGGTATCTGCAATGGCTGTCGCTGCTGCTCAGGGAGCTCGTTACTGTGTGCGAGGGTGACCAGCAGGTCAACGGTGGCATCGGGTCCAGATGTAATTACAGTGCTGCTGCTGCTGCCACTGCAGCCAGTATTATGTGTGTTCCCAAAACACTTACATTTTCTATTTAATATGTTAAATTAGAGCAATGCCTGTTCAAAATGTTGCTGTTTGGAACGGGTGATTGCTTGGCCTTTAGTGTTGCTGCTTCAACACAGAAAAATTAATACTGTTAATGTGAGATGCGAATGAGTATGTTCAACAACAACAAGAAAGAAACCGATTTCCTGTTATACACAGATGTTAAGTACTGTAATAGTCAATCTTTTCTAATTTCAAGTATAACGAGGGCATTTAAAAATAAAAACGTATAACAGACAGCTTTTGAAAAAAATGTGCATCCTAAATAAAGTGGATTGATCATGTTGTGCTCTTACATCGTTTCTTTTCTGTGGCTTCAGCTCGGATCATTTGAGTGGGTATATTTGCTCAAAAGATTTGTGCTTATATGACACACGCTGGTTTTGAACCGCCTGTGGGAAGTAGCCCAAAAGTCTATTCTTGATTAAGCTGTGTTTCGCTGACTACTTTTCACTTTTTCCAGTGCCCCATGTGAAACAACTTTTCTCTGACACGCTGTGTAGCTCTGATTGATGGCTGTGCTCATGCTTTTGGTTTTATTATCGTAGAGTACAAAAAAAGGCAGTACAAAGTACAAGCTGTACAAAATAAGATAAATATTTTTCAAATATAATAAAACTCATGCAGGGATTTAAAGTTTAATGAACACTCACAAACATATTTTATAGTTTTTTTGTTATATGACTATTATGTATCATACCCACTCACACTGATCCAAATTCAGTTCCAGATTCAGAGAAATGCTCCACTCTAGCAGCAGAGGACGGTCACCAATTCAGCCCCCGCTCTTTCCTTACAACATAACATACAGTGCACTAAGACACAGTGCTGAGTGGCTTACAGTTCGCTTGTTTATTCAGTTCATTAATATTAAAGATGTTGCGTGTCCAAGCACGCCATGTGAAAATATTTTGCTCTCACTGTACAGCTCTGATCTCCAGCTGAGCTCATGACATACAGTCACAGGGCCCTGAAGCCCTGCAGAGCTGAGCAACTCGCTGATCGCTTGTTTATTTAAAGTTTATTAATAATAAATGTGTCGTGTGTCAAAATTGCACCAAATTTGACACTGCACATCCCTAGTTTGAAGTCAATCCAATGAACGGTTCCTGAGATATGCAAAAGACATATATACAGACAGGTAGACAGACTTCCTTTATGGTTCGATGGGGAGAACAGGAAGGTGAGATGTATAAAAAAAATACAGAAAAGGAAGGAAAAAGTCAACCACCATTTCATTAAACAAATGTTATGTATTATATATAATACATATATTATATATATATTGTTATGTATGTGGGTTTTCATCAAGGTCATTTTTTTCTAACTTTGGAATGATCCTACAGAAATAAAAAAGATATTATACAACTGTTTTCACAAGATGAGCAGTGCTCCTTGTGACAACTGAACTGAACTTAATGTATAAAATCAGTGAGTGCCCTTTAGGCAATGATAGATATATATTGTTGCATGTGGGCACAAAACTGCAAGTCACTTCTTTAAGCAGCTTTGGTTATAATACCAATATCAAGGTGAAGGCAAAGATAAAACTGATTCATCCTGTTCCTTAATATCTGCTCAGTTAAATCCATATTGCACAAACCACACAAAAGGTATTTGCCATTTTTCCACACTTTCTTACGGTGTCATTTAAATGCTGGTTACACACAAAATAGGCAGACATACAAATCTTTACAAGCCCGACTGCTTTATAAAGTTTTAGCTTTTTTTTGACATTTCATTGCTGTCATGGTGCTTGAAATGCCAGATCCCACGTTTCTAAATGCGACCAACTGTTCGATTTGACACTTTGCCCTTTGGAAAAATAATATTAAACTGCCAAGAATCATTATGGAGGCGTGTTATGGTATGTGACTGATACATGACTGGAAAACAGGCACCTAATTTCATATGAATTCAATAATTATTTCATCATTTTGGAAGCATATGGCACGTTATACCAGAATTGATCACTTAAAGAAAAGACAGCTGGTTAGACATGGTTGACTTATTGATAGATGGCTTATATGGGTTTCAAATTTTTTTCCTCAGTGGTTATTATTAATGAGAGGGACTGGAGCAAAGCAAATGGGGAAACCAGCAGAAATCTATCCAACCATCTTCTTTTATCCATTTAGCAGCAGTGCAGACGGCTGGCTGAGAGCCGATATGTTATGTCCTTCTAACTCCAGTGGAACAGATCCAAAGGTCAGGGTCCCGATGAGAGTGCGAAAACACTAACATATAACAACAATTCTGTTTTCATTGAACTGGCTTTCTGTCTCCTTCAGGACAACAAAATCCTGATACTCACATACAAATACATCAATGGACATGCACCTCCCTACCTACAGGAAGTGATCGCACCACAAACCTCCACCTGCACCCTCAGATCTGCCAGCCGCTTGCTCTTCCGTGCCCCTGGTACTGAGCTCCACACCATGGGGGATCGAGCCTTCTGCTCTGCTGCACCATAATTGTGGAACAGCCTCCCAAACCATCTGAGGGCAGCACAGAACCGAGACTCTTTTTTTTTTAAAAAAGGTCTAAAAACCTCTTTACACAGAAATAATTATATCATAACTCTTATTGCTATTTTATTCATGCTGTGTGTTCTGTTTTATTAAAACTGCAGCACTTTGAGTTTCAATGTGAATGAAAAGTGCAGTATAAATTAAATAAATATTGTTATTTATTTTAATTTATTATTATTATATGGCTGCAGTTAAGACCAAGCAGCCAGTCAACACAGGTCAGACTCTGTAGGTTGCTGACTGCCACACAATTAGTCGTCTACATGTACCCTGATGCAACATGCGCACATCTTTTTATGCAACTGCCATCCCAGATTTGTTGTTCCTAAATATTTGAGAAATTTCGATTCATTATTCATGTAAAGGAAGTGTACCGCAACTGAGCATCTAAGATCTGCAGGCACAGGCTCACTCAGTAAACATAATCTGTCTTTCATTCACAGTTCATCAAATGGGCACGCAGTTGCAATTGTTTACAGCAAGAGTTTTAATCAGGGAGGCTAATTACATGTGTCTGTGCCTTTGCTTGGTTTTCTGTATCTGCAAGGCAGGATCTGATGCGTAGCTGCTGATTATGCTAATAATCTTACGCTAATTTATCAATACATCTTCTTAGCTTACTTAGCTCCAGAGATGTCCTACTTTAGTCACACACCAGCTAATTTAACACAATTTACTAATTCAGTCATGGTGTGTTTGGAGTTGAGAGGACTTGTCTAGTAGAGTCAAGTAGAGTCCAAATTTCACACGTCTGCAAGATTCAAGTATATGTAAAATGTAACCTTTTTAAAAAAAAAAAGCGGTTACTAGAAGAATACTTTTCTCTAGTCATCTATTGTAGATATTAATTGTTTTGAATTTATTAGTCAATCTGTAGAATAGTCAATACCCAAAATACAGGAGAAAAAGTGTAAGGAATAGATTAAACAGTTTGTTTGTCTGCTCTAAAATAAGCCGCTAACATTATCATAATATTATTATCAAAAAGTTATATATAGTATTACATCCAAGGCCAAGAGTTAGCATAGCATAATTTGATAACTACGTTATTATGTTTGGTTAGAGGTTGGTTATTCAAGATTGATGTAACCACAATGCTACTAACCGCTATATGAGTTTAAGCTAACATTAGCAGCTCTGTCCACCTCTGTATTAGATTTTGGGAACGTTTGTGTTGTTTGTCCCAAAAACAATGAATGTACATAATATTTTGTACAACAGTGTTATTAAAAAGAATGAACAGTGAACGTTTTGTTCTTAAATACTAATAGTACTTTAATAGTGAAGCTACGTAGCTCAACCCTGGAATACAAGTGCTCTTTTATCTCCATTAGCTTCTACGTGTTTCATCGATTGAGGATGCTAACTTTTAGCCTGAGAACAGAGCTTTGGACTGTTAAATGATTAAACAGTAATGATTTTGAATTGTATCATATATGTAGATATCAAATGCATGTTTAAAACTATTTTGCAAGTCATACAAGTCAGCCAGAAACATTAAAAAGGCAGCTGGAGGTTTTCAACTGGCTCACACACAGAGTTAATGTTAGCTTACTAGCCACAACTAAGAAAATGTGCTAGGGACAGTTTTTTGCTTCATTTCCAGACTGATAAATTTGACAGGCGTACAAACAGAACATAATGATGGTGGGGCTTAGCTTAGCTTAGCTTAGTTGTGATACTAAGTTAATCCTTTAAGTCATCAAATAAGTCAAATAAAGATTCAGGATTCTCAAATGTGGTGATTGGCTGCTTTTTAAGTTAATTGTAGCACAATACATTTTGAGTTTTGGACTATTAGTAGCATTTCATAAACTGAATGTGACAATTGTAATTACTTTATAAATAGGAATCAATAATGAAAATCATCAATAGATGCAGCTTTACACAATGCAATACAATATTGTGTTTAGAGTATGTGTTTCAAAATGTATTTTTATCCTGAATACTTGTTAGGCATCATGTCCTCACTTCAGTGTTCATAAGGGAGCACAACATTAGGCTGGAGAGTCTGATCCAACATCATCGCTGCTGACTCATCCTCCTCGACCACTAAGCAACACGAGACAGCACTCTCTGTGCCTCTCAGTCACCGCTGAGAGCTTCAAAAGTCAGGAACAGACAGCACGTCCTTATTTCTTCCTCTAACTCACAAAGTATCTGTGAGAATAAAGCATCAACTAAATCTGAGGAGACATCAAAATTCCTTCCCCCAGAGAGGGAAGGTGTATAACAGCACACTTTTATTTCACTTGCATGCATATAAGAAACAATATGATGGACAGTAACAATACAACTGAGATGTCACAACAACAAACTACAATGAAGCAAAATATGTCCCAAATGTATCCAAACTGTAGTAGTTTTTAATCTTAAAAGCTGATCTAAGTGAGTTACTCAAGTTTTTGTCAAAATTTTCAGAGATACCTCCAGGTCTGTTTGTGTGAATTTAATTATTGGGGTGGAAGCAGGAAGCTTAGTTACGCCCATGGCTGTAATAATTTAGTACATTTTCTGTTATGCCAAAAAAAAGAAAAAAAAGATTAAAATGGCAGATTTTTGATTACTTTTCAGAATTAGCTCTGTATTTCTGAGCATTTCCTCCCTCGTAAGCTTTTCATCCTCTTTGCCATTAACACTGAATGCTATTTTAGAGATTATGATGGAATTTAAATGATTAGTAGCTTTAGTCAGACATAAGTAAAAATCCAAGGAAGCGGCAGATAACAGCAATAACCTCCCCTCATTCATTGTCGTAATAGAGGTGTGCTCTCACAGGGCAGCGGGTTCACAAAGAAAACTCTAGCTTGTTATATTTCAAAAGGAAGGACAACACTGAACTACAGGGAGTTCAACTCTAAACTTTTTCTTTTTTAATGAGACTGTTTGTGTGTGTCATATAGCCTACAAGGACATTCAGGAAGAATGCTGCAGAGTTTTATTCTTATTCAGTGACTTGTTTACTTCAGTGATGTAACATTTATTGTTAGGACCCAGTTTGTGTTTGATTAGTTATTCTACAGATGTCAAATGTATCATATTGACATTTAAGCTATGCAATGCACCTTTTTCCATCTATTGATTACGGTCGCATTCCAATTAAAGTGGATCCAGCGTACAAGTTCCTCTGGTGCGAACAGCCGCACTAAACACAACATCGGCTGAATTCACTCAAACCACTTCCATGTCACGCCAGCTAAGCTAACCTTTAACTGTTTAAAAAAAAAACCCCAGTGTGCTTATTTTAAGACCAGCTCATTCAACTCCCGAAAATGAAAATGCCAACATGCTTCTCTTCTGTTGTCTTAATAAGCGTCTATTTTTGAGCCCTACCTTTAAGAATGTGAGCAAATTTTCAATTTTACTAGTTTTTTGACAGTTTTGGTAACAGTTACAAAATAAACCTTTGTCTAACCTCAGTGCAAAACACAGATTGTGTTGTTTTATTTACTTAAATCTGAAGTGGCTGTGGTAAATTTAGAGTCCTTCCTCTCTGTGACGTAGCCGCAGTCGGGGTTACAGAGGATGAATACACGACACAGTTACATAAGGCATTTAAATCTTTAACATCCTAGTGCAGCGTTGTATGTGAACCTGACAACCTCAAGTCCATATGCTGGCTTAGAAATAGACAGCGCCTCCTCATGAGACTGCACAGTGGAGAGTGGAGAGCTGCTGCACACTTTGACTGCTTCCCTTATTTGTATTACAGCTGTATTGGAAAGTAGTTACAGACTTTACAGACTTACAGACAAACTTTACAGGTTTAAAATGTTTCTAAAAATGTCATTGACTTACTCTACTGTTTACTTTTACCCAAAATCAATAAAAGTTTTCCTTCACATGTCTCTACACAGTGCAGGAATTCAACATGTAACAACCTATAACACTATCACTCCTGATGACACATGATCACACTGAGTAAGCTATCAATTATGTAATCACCTTATAGACAGCTTGATAAATAGTAACAAAGATATGGGATTCCTTCCTAGCGGGTCTCCAATTAAAACCTTGGAATTAATAAGGTCTCCACTTGGTACGGCGCTTCAAAGACTTTGCCGAGCGAGTTAGCGACATGAGGGCCAATTAGAGGCGAGAATCGAGCACCTGCTGTTGCTGCAGGTCCTGCACTTCCACCACCACGTCTCCGCTGAGCACAGTCAGCAGACACCTCATCAAGGCGTCCTCTTAAGAGCTCAAAATGCAATTTTACGGCACGTTAGAAGCCCTACACAGTCGGTCTCACATTAGGCTCTGCCACCCCTCCCACCATTTGTGAACTATGCAGCCGTAAAATGAGTTAGTTAAGGATTTTCTCATCTCAACGCCTAAACAATCAAGGAGGAATAAACAAATGTGTAATGAATATGCTAGAGCCAAATCAATAAATTGAAGAGATATCAAGACAACTGTAGATAACTGTATCAAATGGTTGTGATTGAAAAGAGGCTCCTTTAAAACAATACAAATATAAACAGCATTAACAGAATATTTATTAGGGCCCGACCGATTCTGGATTTTAGGGGCTGATGTCGATACCGATATTGGGGAGCAACACTTGTGACAAAGATATGTAATGAAGGCAGAGATATTTAACAGTTAAACAATCAGTGTACTGAAACTGTATCATGATAATTAGCTACAAATGAAATAAAACACACAAAACAAAAAAACATACATATAATAAACAACTTGAATTAAGAAAAATGATCAAGTATACATAAAATGCTGCTTATATAACTTGTTAAAAAAAGTATATATATTGGCATATATCGGACAATATCTTCACCGATACTGATATATCTGTGATAGGTCAATAACGCCCGATAATATTGGTTGACGATATATCGGTCGGGCTCTTTTATTCATGTTGGGTAGATGGGTGCAAACTTATTTTTTGAAGGTGGGTTTAATAGCAGACTGAAATTAATGTTTAAATTTGAAGAACTTTTTTTGAGGAAAGTTTAAGAAAGGGAAGATTTTTAATTAAACTTTAACTAAACTTGCTCTGCAAACAGATATTATGATAACAAAAGATATTATGGCTGGGGTTATAAATTAAATATTCACAAGTTAGAATATATTTGGATGCCCTGGCTATTATTAATGGATGGGACAACACACAAATACACACTGTATAATAAATAATACTCCAACTACCACTTCTTCTTAGCTTAACAAAGCTGAATAATACAATAAATCATCTATCCAGGTCTGGAGCTGTGTGCCATGCAGCCAGGTATAAAAACCACCGCTGGTCACTTGGCAGCAGGCATCATGGAATACCCTTGCGGACCTGGCAACCAATCAGAGCATAGCAGTGCTTTCTCCATGGGCCTCGACTCCCACTCGCAAGGAGATGGATAAAAATAAAACAGTGCGTGTCATGCCTTGCCTTCGCACGACACCCGGATGACAGCTCAGCACACTGGAGAGAGCCAGATATCTAATATTTATCAATGAATGAACGAACAGACAAAAGTAAAGTGCTTATTTAGGATTGTCCTTGCCGAGGAAGGAGAGCTCAGAGATGCCGAGAAGATACGGACCAGTGGGAGAGATATTGACTCTTTGCATCTGCGTACTTGTTTATTCATAGTCACAGCAGCTGGCACACAGAAGCCAACAGGAGAATGCCAAACAGCAGATGGCCTCCAAATGAATTTCCTTCAGTTTAAGTTAACGAATTACACGCGCATTAACAAATAAAAAAGAACTGACACCCCTAAAGCACTGAAGAAAATGTCTAGTTTCATTCATTTGATATAGCACTTAGAATCAAAACTGTACATGGATGCTGCACGAACGCACAAAATTGCTAAAATGCTGAGCCAAAAAACTCAGCATCAAAAGCTCATCATTTAAAGATGTTATATAAGGTAAAAAGTTCAATAAAATGTCTAAAAATTGCCATGTCCAACTTTTACCATCATCTTTAAAAGGCTTGCTGACTGTAAATTCTATTAATGATTAAGTTCAATGTCTAGTGACTGTGAGTTTCCCTCCAAAACGTTGGGAGTGGCTGAAATTTAAAAAAAATAGCTCCACGGATTTGCAGTTGGAAGCATATTAATTATTCATTAATCAGATGTTTCCAGCTGGTTTGGTTTAGTGACAAAACCCTATCTGTATTTCTGCCATGCAACACGCTGATACTAACCAGCTTTTATAGTATGTAGTATATATAGTGTGTTTCAACATTTCAAAAAGTCAGCTTTGCATCATGACATAGCTATATACGTTTGTGCTGCATTTCCTATTGCAATCAGGGCTGAGCAATATGACTACATTAGATTATAAACGATTAAAATGTCTCCACCATCTGCCTTTACAGAGAGATCGTTAGTAACGTGCTACAGTGCAGCACCGAAATGGCGAGTGCCTCATACCACATTTCCAATTAGCTGGAGAAAGTGACCTCCATGCTACAAAAACAGCAAGTAATGGCACTGGTGTTGCGTCTCACTGTTAGCCTGTCACCTGTCTGAGCATTGTCATGTCGCCAGCTCACCAGTTAGCTCACAGATTTGATGTTTGGTAGTGTGTTTGTGAAATCTACAGCAGTTTCAGTATCCTGCTAGAAGCTGACCTGCTGTACATTATGTTAAACTGACAGCTGGGCTGAAGGTAAATACTACTGTTTAGCACAGGGGTGTCAAACTCATTTTAGTCAGAGGGCCACATACAGCCCAGTTTGATGTCAAGTGGGCCGGACCAGTAAAACCATTGCATAATAACCTACAGATAATATACAATATATATATATATATGTTATAACTTTACTATAATAAACCATCTATTTACTGTGAGGAATTACTGTAGTTTCAACAATATTATCTCAGTTTTTTTCAGATTATTTTACACAGAAGCAGCTAATTGCTGTTCAACATATGAATGTTTTAAATATGACCATAATATGTATTCATTGTTTTTTTCAGAGAGTTGTATTCTGGTCAGGGTGGAAAAAAACAACCTTTGAAGCACCAGAAAAAATGGAATTACTTTTCTGCAATTTTCATATTTTGCAAAGTTATCCAGCGGGTCAGTTCTGGCCTGCGGGCTTTATGTTTGACAAGAATAAAATTGTGATATGATCATTTTACCATATCCCCTAATACTAACCTGGCA
Organism: Scomber scombrus; assembly: GCF_963691925.1. Taxonomy (NCBI): domain Eukaryota; kingdom Metazoa; phylum Chordata; class Actinopteri; order Scombriformes; family Scombridae; genus Scomber; species Scomber scombrus. Next base: position 6,854,680 of record NC_084977.1, on the reverse strand, counting down.
TATTGGATTGGTCCCTTGTTAAATAATAATTTTGCTTTTGAATTGGTAGTGGCATTCCAAATGTGCAGTTTGACTGATGTCTAATAGCACACATGAAATTGTTTCAACAACCTATTTTCATGTGTCAAGTTTAATACATTTTTTAAAAAAAGACAGAAAAAAAGACAGAGCTGACGGCACCAGCGAGAGAGAGAGAGCAGCTATGGTCAAGTGAGCTATAGTGTGAATGAAGTGAATCAGATCAATAAAATGTTATTTTCTGATTGTTTCACAGCGCGCCCACACTCCCACACGTCTCCACACAACCCTGTGGCGGTGCGCCATAAAGCCTGATTTGCAGCGTCTGTTTCTACCATTTATATATAAGTGACCAGGAAACTCATTTATAACTGATGTGTTCACACAAAACAGGGCTTGAAACATGCTTGGTGCCATTTCCTATAGTCAGGCTGGGAACTGAATGGGGGGGGGGGGGGTTGCGTATCTGTACGGAAACACACGGAACCAGGTGTACTAACATTTTGGAGACAGTGGAGTTTTTATTTGTTTCAGATTTTATAATGACGTCACACATTTCATTTCACTTCATTTAAAAAGATGAACTATATCTACTTTGTTACAATCATTCAGGCCAGTGGTATTGTGTTTGTGCTTGTAACACCAATCTTTTAAAAAAGGTACAGACCAGTCCAAATCTTAAACATCTGTGATGTATTATTGATTAGTTAGTCTACCATGTAGCTGACAATGATTCCCAAACACTCAGGAGTCCATCGGATGTCCGCACTCAGTTGCGGTCAGTTGTGAATTATGTCATAGCTCCACTAAAATGCCAATAATACATCTACAACAATTATTCCATCAATCAATTAATCGTCAACTATTTTGATAAGCAGTGGCTGCCACACACTCTTCTCCAGCCACCTCCCCTGCACCACTTTGACCATTTATTAAGTCAAAACACCATGTTTTTGTACACCTGTGAACTTTTGGTATAGATCCCATAGCCTGATCAGAGAGTTATAATGATGGTATTAAGAAACCAAGTAGCATTGATTGTTTTAACAACGTGAGTCATATGGACTTCACCTGTAGAGAAAGTGCAATGTGAACTCTTACGAGGACACGTCCATTTACCAATACCTCTGAATAATGGATGAACATGCTTTCAAACTCAACAAAGGCTGAGTCTCCCATGCGCACATAAAGCACTCAAAAAGCCATTTCAGCTCTTATGCAGCCTAATGAGGCATTTGACGTTACTAAAAGCAAAATAGCAGCGTGCACACACACACACACACACACAGACATACATATTAAGAACACAATGACATATTCGCCAAGGTGTGACACCGGTTATGAAATATAGCAAAAGACAGTTGTGGTGTTTGCGATTGCCTTGGGAGAAGACACAAAGTCATATGTCTGCTATTTGAGGCCAGGGGGGGCTTGTGAGAGACCAAGTTGACGTTTTAATGTTTAAATTAGATTTCAGGCAGAGGGCAGCTGGGAGGCTGGAGAAATGAAAACAGCATCTTCTTAGAAAAATAGGGCACAGTTTTCATTTCCAGACATATACTGTACTACCTGGAGTATTAACAAACATATTCATGTTATCAGTGGTGAATAACAGCATACTCTCTGCTTAAATGAGAAGTAATGGGGTAAACAAGACACATGTATGCAACTGACTGCAAAAAAACAACGCCTAAGTGTTAACCTGACTGCATTTACTGAAATTAAAATCAGGTGTTAAAAGTGTTTGGTACAGTGCTGCAGAACCCCCCCCCCCCCTAACACTTCCCCTAAAAAACATGTTCACCACGGCGTCCAGTTCATAATGCAATGTGAGAACAATCCTGCTGATTAGACCAACATTTAATGGCGAAGGTTACTTTACAGTGTGTTTCAATTAGTGCTTAAAAAAACACAAAAAAAAAGCCTGAGTGGAAATGGTAGAAATAAAAATATAATATATCCTGAGTTGGTGTTGCATCGCTTAAAATGACATGCCATGGAAGCAAACTTAGATCTCAGTGAGAACGAATGAAGCATGCGACTTATCGTCACTCAAACTTCCGCTCCACTGAAGAGATGAAAAACCTTGGCAGATGTAAACATCAGATCTATGCGGAGCAATGAGGAGATAGTAACGCTCCACCATGCCATACTTCCATCCGGTTTTCCTCAAAGATTACTATCGTTTGAGGGTTCACTGACACTGCCACCAAATGTTTTGTCTTGATGTGACCAACTCTTAATATTTCCATAACAGTGTTGAATGGAGGCATGCATTAATTCACATTTTCTTTTGCCAACAATTTGGAAATTTGGTTAAACCAAGCACTATATATGGATGGATTACCTTGCGAAGCAGTTGGCTTTGCTACATCATGAGATCACACAAGAATCCATGTTGCCTGGCTTCAAGTTAAGCACTTGTGTCCAAACCGCCGGAGGTTTGGACCAATCATCGTCACAAATCCAGCTGCCTCGCAAGGTAGCATGGTAATAGACAGATGGTTCATCCAATCACCTGCCAATTTTTTTTTTTAAAGAACCTGCCCTTTTCCAAACAGTTTCCACAGACGACTTCTCAGATGGTTCTGTGTGACAAACCATCTGGTGCGTCAGGCTAATGGATGGAAGCTTGGCTCTGGATAGATACTTGTTAGTGTATGTCCTTTGTGGTGAAAATACAACAAAAAAACAAATGTAAGTTTGCCTGGCTGACACACTTAATTTACTGTGAAAAATTGTTGCAAAATTGTTCCAGCAGTTTCCAGCTGTGGAAGTGAGGCACCTTCCCAAAAACAAAGGCGACCTATGCTACCTTACTAAAATATTACTAACCCTAACCCTAACATCACATTTTTGTGATAAAGCAGAGCAGAGTTTGTACCTCACACTGCACATGCCATATAGTTGCTAGGTGGATTTATTGTTTAGGCCATCATCCTCAGATAAAAACCATCACAAGGCGAGATCCATCAGGATCTGTGTGGCTTACCACCAGGCTGAATCATTTCCTGGGGGAAACCCCGTGATCATTATTTCCAACCTTATTTTTCTCCACACCCCAGACGAGCTGTTTGCAGATTCATCTGAAATGATAACAAAACTTCCGCCTGACATCCCGACATCCTGACATCCAGCAGAGGCTTTACAGTCCCACAGTACTGTTCACACACAAGGCCAACTGTTTGAAATTTACACTGTAGCTGGGCTGCGGGCCAACACAATGACACCGGAGATTACTATTGTTAAGAAATATCCAAACATTAAAAATAACACTTTATATAGTTATTATGCCTCTTAATTAAACATTGATATGATAACTACAGCCAGTTACCTTCATTAATCTTAATGAAAAACTTATGGACCAGACATCATACTTCCAGTCCACACTCGTTCTATCATTTGACACGGAGAACTAAATCATGCATAAGTCTATTTGGCACACAAAGTCATTGAGTCCATTCTGCTAATTAAAAGCTGATAAATTAAGATCACATAATAACCTGGGGTGTAACAACATATTCAACAAGAGTATGTTGAAAGAAACGAATCAATTGTGCTTCAGTGATCTGTCTAGAGTAGTATTATAGCTAGAAGAACTGCTTGAAATGTTCAACAGCTCAACATATAGTGTGAAAGTAAGAGGAAAATGGAACAAATTTGAACCTGCAGCAGCCATTAAACAATGTAAACCCTGAGTTAAATCATCTGAGAATAATTTAAAAGAGAAAAATGTAAGGGTACAGTAAAGCCCAAAGAGACTGTGGTGCAACTAAAATAGACTCCAAAGCAGAAGATGATGAACAATTTACACAAAGGTACCCCGTAGCTATGTCTGGTGGTGGGAATAAATTGTCTACAGACAGAATACTGAATCTAAACTGTCGTTTGTTCTCAGCTAACATGAATATGACTGACTGCAATAACTGGTTCTTTGTCTGATGTTAATAAACTCAGATTGGATTACACCAGGTGATGATAAGGCGCAATTTCCTGTGCCACACTGACCAAAGTGCAGTGGCGGTAATGATGAGGCTAGATTAATTTTTCTATAATTTGGTGATGATGATGCAATAAAACCTCTTTAATCCTTTGGGCTGTTTAATCAGTTTAGCACTGGAATCATTCATGCTTGATTGATTAGCACATAAAGCTTGTTTAAACCCACATTGACTGTGCCAATTAAAAGTTAGAATGGAATGAGTCTATGTGTAGCACACTAAGCCATTTAATCATTAAGTAGGAGTGCTGAGAACATTTTTTTGTGATGTTTGTACAAAACACTTCAATTTGTAGTGTATATCATATGAGCAAATGTATTCTATGACTAATTTAAACTGCACTAAGCCATTTTTTAACAGGAGGAAGGAGAATGATTCCAGCAGCATGACCTTTAGGTCTTCAACTTCTCAGAGCTAATTAAAACAGTGTAACATGGACATCCCACGGGAACCTTCAAGACCCATTCTTGACCCTGGCAAACAGCCAGAGCCGATAAATATTCTGCTTTCGAGTACAGCAAGATAACCAGTGGTTAAGATTGGCAGGGCATTAGCACCACAGAGGCATTTAAGATTTTTTTTTTTAGCAAAAGCTAATTCCAAAAACAACCCAGTGAGTAGTCAGCAGATTTTACATGAAAAATGTTTTGGTACCCTCACAATAATCTGCATACATTTCACACTACAGTAAAGGGCACAGTCTATTATCCACAACCACAACATTGAAGAACTGAACCTGGTTACCTCACCCTCAAATGGCACTAAAATACTGACCACAAATATAGTTTATTAATAAAGCTGCAATTATTTTGATAACTGATTAAACTTCGGTCATTTTCTAAAAAAAAAGGTGAAATTATCACATTCCAGCTCCTTAAATGTGAATATTGTTAGGTTTCTTTGGTCCTCTATGACAATAAACTTAATATCTTTGGGTCACAGACTGTTTGCTCATATACAATGACATATTTCAGGTGGCACCTGGGGCAACATTTTCACCCATTTTATTGAACAAACAACTAATTGCTTAATTGAGAAAATAATCAACAGATGAATGCTTATGAAAATAATTATTAGTTCCTTTGTAATGTAACAGGCCTATATATCAAATTATGAAAATGCAAATTAAATTTTTTGTCATGAGTCAACCTCTTCAATAACACATGTAAATGTCCCTGAAATGACCATGATTACCATGGTTAATCATTATTGGATGGGACTTGGCTGTAACTGAATCCTTATCTCATTTTTCAGACAGGCTGCAACACATTAGTGTGTTGGCACGGACCCAGCATTACCAAACTAAATATAGTTTTGATATTTGAAAAGACCAGTCACGATCGGTCGAGCACAAATATGCTGACTCAGGGTTGATCTCATACAATGAAACTCCAGCTTGTTTCAAGTCTCTACGTTCGTATCTTTGTTCCACGGCAGAAACAAAACAAGCATAGTGACCATTGTGCTTGAGATCAAGGCTTTCTTTTTACCTCGAGGCTGAACTATCCCGCAGCTACAGGGATGTGTGGGACAAAGTATTCATCTAAACAGTCATCAGCCTCTAAAGAATCATTCAGCTTCCAGGAATAAAAACTAAAACAGGAGATGGAGGTAACTTCCTGTACATCACAGTGTGCAGAATGAGCACTACAAAGGACCAGAAATAAATACTCTGAATACTGATTGAAAAAGAACAAAAACGTATGTAATGCTTCTAAAAATTTGACTTGATTTAATTTATTTGGATCTCTTTTAGCTCACTGGCTAACACAAAAACATTTAAGAATACAATAATTCATAACTAATTGAACACATAATTGTTCACACACATATTATACACATACATACATGCATGCATGCATATAACCTATATACATTGACATATACTCTATGTATCTACATATATACGCTTATATTCACCTACATGTATTCACATATAATACTAATACTCTACAAACCTACTGACTGATAATTTAACAATTCTGAAAATTAAAGCCTGTCTCCCCATTTCAGTTTGTATTATTGGTAGTACATTTAATTTGAGTCTTTTATTCGTTTATTATCTTGTTTTTTTATCACATACTAATAAGAGTTTGTCCTTATTACTGACTGGCCTTTTGAATCTTTGATATTAGTGCAATGGAAAGCTGTTAAATTATAATTAGAGTTCATTCACTCCTTTTTCAAACTCGCACCTTGAGACCATTCTAGCTGCCGTGTTTATTGTGATCTGCAGTCTCCTCATATCTCTCTGAGCTGCACTGCAACAATTACTGTGACTGTAGATTAGACTATGAGATATTTCCTTAAGAAAGTCCTTAAATTAAAAACTGAGCAATTCGTCCTCTTTTAGAAAGATCTGTAATATGAGCCATCCGTGAGAGATTGTTTGGATCTTAACTCCTGATCATTTGAAAGTACAATGGCTTCAATTTCTTCCTCTTTCTTATAGTTTTTGTTTTATTTACATTTAATACCAATTTATTGTTTTCCTCCCATTTGATGACATATTTAAAATGATCTTAACATTCATGGAACTGAGTTTGTGAATCTGCTACTGCAGTGATGGTTGTATTATCTGTGAACATATGACCTGGCTAACACTAACCTCCACACTAACTAGACTAGCACTAATTAACCTACAGTACCATGCAAACCATTCACTGTATGCCATATCCGTTTTAGATTGATTGATGAGTCTTTTTTTGACAATTCAATTCAAAACTTTTACAACAAAGTTTCTGCAATTTCTACACAGCATAATATCTGAATTTAATCTTGACCTGAACGCTACAGCTTTTGCCTCATACCTCTGACATATTGCTTCATATTCTTAGTTATTGGTCAATTCAGGGAGATGATTTGGATTTAATTGTACTTTTCCTTATAGGAGCACGGTGCTCAACATACGTGAACAATTTCATGAAACAATCAACAGCACAGTCCAAATCATCCTCAAGATACACAGGGTCCCATGGAACAGCGGCCAAATCCTCCCTTGTAGTCTACGGAGTTACATTTTTGAGAACTCAGCTTTATCACCATTATACGAGGTCTTTCACTTTTGTGTATTTAGTAGATTTAAAATTTTAGCATTTGTTCAGAGCAGAACAGAATATCAGATCAATAACACTTTCAGCTCTTTGCCCAAATTTGTATCTTGAGGACTTTGTGCTATTGTGTTTGATCTGAAATAAATTACGGCGCTCTTTATATTGAAGAAACCTGTCATGATCCCATTAGAGTGACTACTTGACTAGTCAATATTATAGTCCCCAAGCATAAATAATTAGATTCTTTCATCCTGAGCAAAATCAATATTTTCACATATTTTATCCAAGTATGATGTGTTTGACTTTGGGGGCCTATAAACACATCCAATTACTTTGGTTGTTGAAAAGGAAGGTGAATTTGAATCCACAGGATCCCTGGTCCATTCGCACATAAATCATCCCACACTTTGAACAGCAGATGCTCTTGAACATACTGTATAGGACAACACCTCCTCCACTTCTTTTCCTGTCTTTCTTTATAATATTGTGTCCTTTCAAATCAATCTGTCCATTTCTTATGGTTTGGTCAAGATGAGTCTCATTAATAGCAAACACATGCAGATTATTCTTCTGGACGACATTTAGTATCTCATCCGTCTTCTTTACTAAACTGTTCACCTTCACATGAGCGATATGTAAACTGACATGTGTAAATTAATAGTCAGTGTGACTGTTGGATTAAATTGCTGAGAGTGCAGCATTTTAAAAGATAAAGGCAGACAAGGCAGTCAAACTTTAAAACAGCCACAGAGGGAACTCTGAATCTCTGTTCAACTGCCTACCTATGTACAATTTGTCCATAACTAAGGACATTTTATGGTTTTTGATCCTTATATTTCCTAAGAATGGGATTTGGTTTTTTGCCACCTCTCGTTAATCTCTGTTGGGAATTGAACATTCATCTTAAGAGCCTTGCCTCAGGTCTTCACTAGCTCCTTTTGTTTAAAATGCTCGTACCGAGTAACGATGGGGCAAGTTTTATTCTTCTCCTTCTTTCCCAGCCTATGGACCCTTGAGAAGAAAGTGTCCTGTAATGATTACTGGGGTAATTTTAATTGCTGGCACATAAAAATCCAGTATGGTTGTCGTCTCTTTCGGGAATCCCAGAAAAAAACAGATTTCTCAATGTCACTCAATGTTTCCTTAAGCTATTTTCTTTTGTGACATTCTCCATTGTTCTCTGTGTAGTAGCCACAGTACCTCTCAATGAGTCATTCTCCTTCCTCAGATGATCAATGTGAGCTTGGCTGAATTTCAAACTTAGCCTGAGGTCGCGGAGATCTTTTACAGCTCAACCAGTGTATCCACTTTGCGAAAGCTCTAGTTTATTGATTGCATCAGGGATATCTCCACTTCCATGGTTTGTCCACTCACACTTTCTTGCATGACTTTTTAGGTTGGAGAGGTCTATGACTTTTATCTGAAGATGGCTTCTCGGGACAGATTTTCCTCGCGGCTTGATATCGTCTATCAATGAAACTTTCCAGAGCAACTGACTCTTATGAATCCAGTTTATTAGATATTTAATGTTCATTTTTAATTTGTTAGCCAAGAGAAGTTAATAACTAGAGCAAAAACACCACAATAACGCACAACAGGAAAAATTGACATGAGAGGATATCCTGTTGCAATGCTTCTAAGAATAACCCATCCTGAATTCTTAGAAATCATGAGTAAGAGTTAAAAGTGTTCATAAACTGCTGGGGCCCCGTGGCATCTTTGCCACCTGTGTCTCTGCAAGTTGTCTGGTAGTGATTCATTTCTTTGATAAAAAACTCCCTGCTATGTTAATCAGGAGTGATGAATCATCAGCTTGCCTCCACTCCATAAATCCCTGCAGGACCTTCTGCATTGTGCTTGCACTGGCATCTCAATGAGACAGTATATTCTTTTTGGCACCTCTACTATGTGCTAAAAACAATATGTACTAGGATTGGGCGATATGGGCAGAATCAAATATGACAATATTTTAATTTTTAAGGAAGGTGAGGTGGGGGATACAGCAGCCAGCAGATAAGGGCACATCTGGAGAAGTGGGGAAAGGGTAAACACTGATGGAGAACTGCTGAACCCAGTGAAGTGTCACGTCCCATGCTGGGTAAATGACAGCCTTCCTCCACAGTGGGGATTTTATTCACATAGCCGTTCTGTTTGAGCAACTGGGATTATGTTGAAATGGGATTCTCTGTCTTTCTCGAAAGATCTCATATTAAGACACAGCCACATCTATTTCAAAAGACAATTAATTCTAGAAGGAGAGGACCTAACTAGTCACCTCTCCGTTAGCTCAGCTATATTTTCACAATATATGGATAGATCGCTTTTGGGGGCGGTGCCTGGACGGCCAGGGGGGTGAAAACAATTTCCATCATCATTCCTGTGCCCAAGAAAACAAGACCAACCTGTCTGATGAAGTGCTATGAACAGCTGGTCAAGGATTACACCCGCTCCCCACTACCCAACACACTGACTGGACCCACTACAATTAACCTACTGTCCCAACCGATGAACAGAAGACACCATAGCACACAACATCCACACCACCCTACCTCACCAGTACAAGAAAGGGACCTATGTGAGCTTACTATTCATTTACTACAGTTCAGCATTTAACAATATAGTTTCCTCCAGGCTCGTCACAAAGCTCAAGGACCACGGATTAAACACCTCACAGAGCAGATGGATCCTTGACTTCCTAAGGGGCAGACCCCAGGTGGTGAGGGTAGGCCGACGCACCTCTTCTACCATCATCCTTAACACCAGAGCACCCGTGCCTGCATTTTGATCCCCCTGCTGTATTCCCTTTACATACATGACTGTGTAGCTATTTTCAACTCCAACACCACTACATTGATGCACTACAAGTTTCCTGATGAGACAGTTGTGGTGGGCCTGATCACAGATAACGATGAGAAGGCCTACTTGAAGGAAATAGAGGACCTGACCTGCTGGTGTCAGGACAACAACCTCCTACTGAATGTCTGCAAGGCTAAAGAGCTGACCAAGGTGGAAAGGAACTATGGTCAACAGTCCTCAGTAGGGAGGGTGCTTTCAAGTACCTTGGTATCCACATCAACGAGTCATAACACTATGACAATCATAAAGGATGATGCGAGGTACTTTTAAAGTTCCTCACTGCTTGTTTAAGTCGTTCTTTAACATTTATTCCATGAAAGCATGATAGGAACTTTTGCAGTAAGACCACCAATCACTTTTGCTCTTTTATTCTTGCTCTTTGTAAAACTGTATAATGACATATTGCCTCCCAAATCATTTCACTGGCACCAAGACGGGAACAACTGAATAACACTTTCTCTACATGCTTGGGCATCTCTGCATGGGCAGCAGACAGATTTGCAATCCTGTTTTATTCTGGGCAGAGTGTATAAGAGAGGCTGTGCTTTCCCATGGGCCTTAGGGAACGTGCCCACTCAGCTGTGCAGCATATGTACAGAGCTATCGTCGCTCTGCTTGGTATTCCTTGGCTGCAGACCAGCTCCTGCAGGACCGAAAGTACCACTTAATAAGTCAGAAAAAGTATTTTTTTTTATTTTAACGAACTTTCAGTCATTAATATCATTTTTTAGACTACTTAATGTTGTCTACCTGCAATTACACCATCAGGGATGTGCAATATATGCACTTGAAGTGTGACACAGCAGAAATATGCACCTTATCAGATTAGAATGATGGTTTTAGTCCAAATTTGAAATAGAGCATTTTTGTGGAAGAAATGATAACTTAATGGTTTAACAAGTACATAAAAATTGTCCAGACGGCTATGTTGATGCTAGTCTTACCCAAAGGATGGTGGGAAGAGGTAGGCAAGTTGCTGGGATTGATGCCTTTTGATCAATTTACCCCCATTAGCGGGCAGCTGAGTCAATCAATAGCAGATCAAAGCTGTCAGGGAGTTGTTTCCCCTCAGCTGAACACGCATTGGCAAGATACCATGAGATATATAATGTAAGAAAAGAGCAGTTATCTTCAGATGCAATTAGATTATTAAATGTTACAGGAGCACAGATGCAGCTCAGGGAGTGTAAGCTGGACTTCAATCATCCAGCTGGAACATCAGGCCTTCTGTCAAGTCGATATCGACAACCTATCTACAATCCCTCATTCAAGGAAAATCCTGAAGCTGTAGGTCTGTTAACTCTATTTACTCCACAGCTTATTGGCTGTACCACCCCGGCTCCACTCTGCTGTAAGCTGTAAATCTTACCAATATCAACTCACCTGTTCCATCTTTCCAGCACCTGAGGCTGTCTGCAGAACACTACCTGCTCTTGCACAACAAGGAAAGATTTAGCTTTGACTAATTTTCAAGATCTTGCGGTTTTGATATTTTCTAGGATAGACTTTCCAAAACCCTATGGCGAAATGTGTTGTTTCTTTGTTTGGAGCTCATTTACCACAAAGCACCAAACCGAGCTCATGTAAATCATTTGTTCATCGTTTCCTAAACTTACTGCAGCAGTGCAAACATCTACTCTGTTGCTTTAATCCTCATATTGCCACATCAATATGATACTTTAGTCAGTGCATTTATGATTGGTCCAACTAAAGTCACACATTAAAATTGGCAAACTTATATGAAAAATTATTACATTCAAAAATATTGTGTGGGGCAAATCCATAAACTGCAACGCCATGTTCACGTCCAACCAGGGACCTTTGATGCGTGTCATTCCCCATCTGTGTCTGCCATCATTTCCTGTCATCAATTTTCTCTAACTGTCCAATAAAACCATAAAACGCTGCAAAATAGTGATTAAAAAAACCATTGTGTTAGTCATCATCACATGATAGCACCGTAACTTTGTAGACATAGTATATCCACTACATATACAACTGGATATACTGCTACTGTAGATCACTTACAGAGATTATTGCTGTGATATTGTGAAATACATCACAAGCTTATTTGTTCATCTTTAGGAAGTTTGCCATGTTACTTACTTCTAATATATCATTCCAAACAGCTAGACTTTAATCTTCATCTGGCCTAATAAAATCAGTGATCAGATTTATCATTTAAGGTTTAATTGACTCATATCATCTTGGTTCTCTGGAAGTTATTAATGTGGACTTGGTTGTTGTGTCAGTAGTCCTGATGGGGAAATCCTCATATTGCATCATCACCATCACCACAACACCACCTCCTATCATATACACACCAACTGTGTGATATCATGTGAAATTGACTGATCATACACACCTGACTACTGGTCAAAGGTCAACACTTAAGTCAATATCTGTCCATACAGCCAACTTAACCACGAGTTGTGAAATATTTTCCCTATAAGACACTTTCAAGAGGTGCTACATGTTATTATGTAGAGTTTCAAGGCGCTAAAGTGAATAAAACAAACCAACCTACATTAGAATCACAGCACTGTTCTCATGTCCAACCTACACAACTTCACACCAGCAAGTTATTCTCATCATTGAATATTTCTCAGTTTCTGAAAGGAAAGGGGTGCATGTACATTATCTACACATCAAGTACCGGAAGCAGTTTTTTTAGATGTTAGTTTCAAATCAAACTTGGCAGGTTTTAGCCTACGCTGAGCAACTGTCTTACATAATACTAACAGAAGGAAATCTGAAATACCTTCAGTATGTAAAAAGTCTTCTGTGCTGTGTAGTCAAAACAGAATTATAACGTGCCTTCTGTGTGCTACAGGATTTCTGCACTTCCTTCTGCTTACTATTGCACAATTTCTGTATAAAAACTGCATGTTATTGTTGTGTGCCTGTGTGTAAGCATGTCATATCTATATCCGTATCTGTGGTTTCGCAGCCTCTATACGGAAATGTGTCTGCTGCTCCATGCCCGGGCAAGACAAAACCTTGTTTCATTTACTCAGAAAAACAGTTTCCTGGAGACACAGTGATTGATGCATTAGACAACCGACTGAACCCTACTTTGAAGCATATTGGCCCAGTGATTCAGCAGTATTTCGAAGCCAGCGCTGGTTTGCACGATGGCAATCTCTGTGCACCGAAAGATGGAAGATGACATTTTGATTCAGTGAGCAAAATCTCATCCCAGCCATGCGGATGCATCTAGCAAATGTATTCCCATCTGTTTGTCTGAGGTGAAATGAAGCATGCAGCAGGGGATTACATCCAAACAATTGGCTTTTACAAAGTACCACGTAGGACTGCTCCTCTAAAAACCCGCCTATGGCCAAACATCTATGACCCAATAAATGCAGAGCAGTAATCTGAGGTGTTTCTAACAATGGCCCGGTTGATTGCTCTGAGGCTAGAACTGGCAAAAAAATACTGCTTTCCACCAGGAGCGTGGGCACACAGACTTAGAAACAGCTGATTGGCCCGGCTTAAATCCTTCAGCTTTGTCAAGGAAATCTTTAGCCAGCCCCTTTTGTACCGGCGGTGTTGAAAACACCCGAAGAAGTATGCAGGAGGAGAGACTTCCTGACAGCTCATTTAACATTCTGCCCACTTCCACCCACTTAATCTGGAGCCCCCTCCCCCCTCTCTGACGTTAACTGATTCTTTTATGAAAAACAGAACATCGTGCCAGCTTTCTTCTCTTTATAGACACATCTTATAGACACTTCCACCATTACGGGGCCCTTTACTCAACTAAGAAAGAAGGAGCGGTGTTGTTTTGTCACAGCAGCCTCTGTATTGACGCCCCTGTTCCTGACATACTTGAGACCAGTCGTGTGCATTAATAAATGATAGCGGCAGAGCTGACGGGATTCACGCCCGCCTGGGCACCAGCTGCAATTACGGCCGACATGCCAGAGAGAAACAGTTCCGCCGGAGACAAGCCAATCGAACACGAGGGCGGGCACTGCCGCCGTCTAGATGAGCGGCGGTTGACAAATCGAGTCCCCTCGTGCTGATAAACAGGCACGGGCTTTCAGTCCACACCAGACTGGGCCGGGACCCCCTCGCTTGCATACCTGCGGGGTCTCAAGAGGCTTAAGAGTTCAACGAGGCGGACTGTTTTTACCAAAGGCCCGGCAGAATGAGGCCAACCGCAGCACCTCGCTCTCTATAACCCCGACAAACCTCCGGGATTATATTAGGTCAAAGGTTTATCTCCCTGATAAAACTTTACAGCGGTGACCGTAATCACTGCGCAGAGTCAGCAGTAATTATGGTAAATGCTGCTTCTGTGAGCCCGTCTGACCCATCTAAAAGACACTGTAATCCTAGAGCATGTGTGGCAGGTGATATTAGCAGCGATGTCTTATTGCAATATTAGGACAGACACGCTGATAGATGCCCTCCTATCCAAATGTATTTGCAAGTGAAATAACACACCCTACAAAGGAATCCTTTAAGCCCACATGTTAATGAGCGATGGGCGCGAGCTGCAACAAAGATAAAAGGAAGTTGTGCACCATTATGGAATTTAAATACGAAGTGGCCCACATAGCTTCTAATGAGAAATGATTCATTGATGAGAAATGTTCCTCATCAATAATTCAGGCCCACTGTCAGTTACAGCAGATGTATGTTCATAAACACACACAAACGTCTGGAATTCTTCTAGATATTTAAGACCACAGAAGCACCGCATTTCCTGTATTGCTGACAAACTCAGTGCACCGAAACTGTACCTCGGAGTAAAACTGATGAACAAGTGAAATATTTTTTACTAAGAAGAGGAATAGAAAGGAGAGCTGCTGCAGCAAACCTAAAAAGCAGCCAGACCTCAGTCTGCATTCAGTAGACATCCAGACAGGTGTAGCTGAAGCTTTTTATTGTTCAATCTGTCTCTTAATGATCATAAAGAGACATTCATCTTCAAGTAGGAATCAATGGAGGTTCGCAGTAAAGCTTTCTACAGCTTAAACACACAAAATAAGTCCATTTCATAGTTAAGATTTCAGTAACAAGAAGGGATGTCTCTCTATTTTTATCTCCCCAGTTTGACCATTACTCATGATGTCTAAACAGGCAGCTCAGTGGTCTGCTGAACACAGAACACACCCTGATATTATGTTTATGCAGCCAAATCCCTTTTGGCTTGTTGCTCGGTGCCTAATATCATAAAACTACACAAGACTAAAGCCAGCCAAAAGATCCATGCCCTTGCTTGGGTTTGTATAGAAACATTATTATGTATACCATGTACTGTAACTCTCATTTGGAGATTATCAAAAATCCCTGCGAGGCAAAGATAGAGGGGAACGTGTCAAGTTTGAAGAGTAATCTCACATTTTTTTAACTCCTGAAAATAGGTCTGAAACTTAAAAAAATGTTTTTAGCATTGATGCAATGTGTAGATAATTCTTCCAGTTAGTGGTTTTATCTATAAAATGTTGCCAGAACCCAATTTCATGTCTACAAATATCTTGTTTTGTTGGACCAACAGTCCCAAAAAAGCAAAAATATTCAATTTTAAATGACACAAAACAGACAAAGGCAGCAAATACTCACAATTGTGAAACTGGAAGCGAAGAACAATTAGTGTTTTTTGACTTAGATGATTAATCAATGATCAAAATAGCTGACGACTGATTTTCTGTCAATCAGCAAAATCGATTACTCAACTAATTGGTTCAGGCCTATAATCTTAACCACCAGTAGTGGAGGCCATCATCAATTGTTTAAGTTCAGTTAAAGCATCATTTGATAAACCGCACATGCCTTGTTACGTAGCTATTAGTCAACACAGATCCACTGTTCTCTACATGATAAATATGGCACATTGTTGTAAATAGAACAATATACTGTGTAATGCATGGCATGACCCCCCCCCCCCCCCACTATACTGGATGATCAATATGAGCCACTGAGGGGTTTAACCATGACTAATGCGGTTCATTCGTGGCGCTAAAGATCTTGGAATAAGACCAATAAACACACCTGACCTGATCATCGGCATGGAAGGAAAGACAAGGTAAAGCTTAAGTATTCACATCGAGCTTGAGTCGGCAGCAGTGTAAATCTTGTGGAAAACAATTTCTTTGCCACATTGAAGCCTCAGAAGAAAAGGGAGAAAAAAAAGGGAGCAAAGGAGGAGAAGCTTTTCACTGTCTGAGGGTGTGGGCGAGTAAAGCTTTGGGATGGAGGCAGAGATAAATAAATAAATGAAAGATGAATCAAAGATGAGTTTGCACAAGGTGCTGCACTGATGCCTTTTTTTTATTCTTATTATTATTATGTGTGCTATATCATGCTGATATTTTTCTACATTTATATTCATGGAGCAAGTCAGCATTCACAAACTTGGGATGAGCCTCAGCAGCAGGCAGACTGGGAACAATACCAGGGCAGAGACTACTGCAGCCACACAAGTTATCTCATCGCCACTGACAACCTGGGTGTGTCTCAACACACAGGGCGGGTATTAAAGATTGTAAAAGCCTCAGTGATTTCACAGCTAAACTTGGGAGGCTGCAGACTACACAGTTCATACCCTCTCTCCGCTCTATTATGCGAAGCTTCAACAGGATGCTAATTTGATTAAAATAATGCCCTCCCCTCTCACACACTCACACACAACTCACTACACGAACTTGCTGACAGGGCTAGCAGGTGCAAAGCGATAAAAAATGAACTTTTCACAAGCGGAATGAAACGCGTCTTACCACTTTGCTCCCCCAGAAAGACGAGTTTGAATTTTCTTAAAGGGTTTCCAAAGTCGCTGCCCACGGACATGTTTGAGGAGGAGGAAGAAGAGGGACTCTGGACACCGGAGGACAGTCTTGGGTGGACTTGTGTGTGTGTGTGTGTTTTTTTCCCCCACTCGAGTTCGTTGTCGGGTGGTAGAGATGCTGGGTGGAAAAGGCGGTGGTGTTGCTTCTCTCTCTCTCTCTCTCTCTCTCTTCGTGATGGGAGCACACTGCTGCTGCTGCTGCTGCTGCACCGGTCCGTGACGTTGGCTTTTTCGGTCGGCTTCTGCGCATGCGCGGCCTCTCCTCGTTCCCCGATGAACTGACAGCGGTGATATAAAATGACGTCATGTGAGTTGGTTAGGGAGAAGGTTCAGAAGGGGGGGGGGATATGCCGCTGGGCTTCAGTTTTATTTGTATGGATGAACTTCTCCTTTTGTTCCAGGCAAATTATAAAGACATCAGCAGGGGGGCAGGTGTGTGTATGTGTGTGTGTGTGTGCGGTCTGTCTTAGGCTACCTTTGGGGACATAGACTTAGGACCAGATAATTGGGGACACTTCTCCAATTAGGAACTAAAACCGTGACCCCAAGAAGGAAAAGGCTTTTTGTTGTTTCTTTTTGTTTTTCATTTGTTTCGTTTTTGGTTGTTTTATTTTTGTTTTGGGTTTTTTTGGTCACTGGCTAGGTTAGGATGAGACAAGTAGTGGTTATGATTAGGGTTAGGTGTCCAGGAAATTAATGTAAGTCTGTCCCCAAAAGTGCCCATGATCTGTTGTGTGTGTGTGTGTCACAAAAAAAAAAAAATCAATGAAGCTAACATTTTGCATTATCCTTAAAAAGTGAATTAGTTTTACACTCCCATGAAGTTGGCTGACTTTTGCAGCAAATGTTGAGATTTCCTGATTTTTGGTCCCTAATGTGGATGAAATGAGCCTCAAAAAACACAGGATCCCTACACTTCCCGTAATGCAGCTTTTGTTATACCCCACCTGGCAGGTAAACAAAATAATAATAATAATAATAATAATAATAATAATAATAATAATAATAATAATAATGCGTTTAATTTGTACTGCATTTTTAATTCGCAGTGAATCTCAAAAAGCGTTAAACACATATAAAGGAGTCTTTCAAAATCCACATCTCGACAGATACTCCCCTAGACACAAACTTATCTTTATGTGTATAAACTATGGTTTGAGACACAAATGAATGTATTGGCAAATATATATTATTTACATATATTCCTACAATATTTATTCACAGTATATTATATACTTTACTGTTATATACTGTACTTGCCATTTGGCAAGTAACATTAAGGTTACATGGATTTCACCCCACATTGTAGAGGGGCCACATGTTATCTCAAACTGCAGTATCCTCCTTAGCCGATATTGTACTATAGTAGCACAAATTCCCGAACAAACTAAAACTAAATTAAAAATACCAAAACCAACTGATATGCAGTAAACGTGGTACATTTGGATTTGCCCAGTTGTCTATGTTGGAGACACAGATAAAGCCAGAAATGAAAAAAAAAAGTCTTCAGGCTGCATATTAGAGACTTGATTAATGGCACTGTATATTTTTATTAGCCAGTAATTCTTACACATGTATGCACCACACCAGTATATAGCATAATGCGTGTGATTAATTCCATTTATGAGTAACAGTGTATGTATGTATGTACATGTATTTACTAAATATCAGAAAACATATTAGCATTGCAAATAAACCAAGTGTTATACATGATTATATATGAAATGAGTATTGCAGTTATCACAGATGTCTCTGCGTATGAGACAAACATCTATAAAAAAATAAACTTAAATATTAAGCTATACAGTTAATTAATTACAGAGTATGTTCCCATTACAAATAGAAACCTGGATAGATTCCTACCTTATAGGAACAAGTAATAAAGATATTTTCAATATCTGTTATTTGATCATCAGTCAGACTCTTATCGCTGGTCTCAGATGCATGTAAATGTCGTGAGGTACCACACAAGAGGTGTTTAGCTGTCCTGTCTTAGGTTGTAATGAGTTGGTCGTATTGTCAGCGTAATTCCAATTATAATCTTTAAGGCATACCATTAAATGTATCCAAAAACAGCAGAAACTTTCACGTTTGGA
Source organism: Scomber scombrus (assembly GCF_963691925.1). Classification (NCBI taxonomy): domain Eukaryota; kingdom Metazoa; phylum Chordata; class Actinopteri; order Scombriformes; family Scombridae; genus Scomber; species Scomber scombrus. The sequence continues at coordinate 6,835,860 of NC_084977.1, read as the reverse complement.
CAATGTACATCCAAACTCCAGCCAGTGAGGTCCCAGGTAGGGGGGTGGGCCTACAGAAATTGAGGTCAGTGTAGGCCAGTCTTCTTCATGGTGGCTTTCTCACACTTACAAGGCTTTGTGCAGCACACTGTTCATCAAAATGTTTACCACTACAGCAAAGCTTTCAGAAACAGAGGCTTGGATCAATATGGAGCTCCAGCAGGTTCACAGTAGAGGTTCGGGCCTCTTCTCCAGACTGTACTCCTGGGTCCGCTGCACTTTCCACCCCAGCATTGCCAGTAGGACGACGCCCATGACCTTATAGCCCACCTGTAAGCCTAAGTAGCTGCAGGGGTCAAAAAAATGATGTTAGCAGTGATGTACTGGGTGTGTTTCTATGTGTTATGTGCTCTGAGTGACAAGTTTTCTAACCTGTTCCTCAAGATGTTGTTGTCATAGTAACCGCAGTTAAACTTCTTTCCACACACTTCTTTCCACCAGATACATGATGTGTCAATGGCCTTCCCGAAGAGAGCAGGGGCTGGTAGCCAGGCTGAGAGAGAGGGAGAGAGACAGAAAGGGCTCAGTTTAAAGACATTTCTATAGGGCAATCCAACATTTACTTAGAAGAAATGAATGTAAAATGTATGATTGAAAGCAAGTTATGGCTAATTACATTTCCTGATTTGGTTTTATTGAGCTGGGAGAAAATTTCAACTGCACAAAACCCCAAAGTGTTCAATTTTAGATAAACAATAATAATTATGAAAAAAAAAGAATCACACAATATAAATGCTAAATAATAATGAATAATTATGATGATTATTAAGTCATTTTAAATAATTTCTAAAGTTACTTTACAAGTTTCTTCCGATTTTGTTTCATGTATGCTGTATATTATACACAATCTATACATTTATAATTTACTAAAGTCTTTTTAAAAATAGGAGGACATTTTATGATTTGGGGGTACGACTGGTTGCTTACAAATGAGAAATGTATCATTACTTAAATAATTAATAATTGATCTGATTTGATAGTACTACATACTATTTGTATATTGACTTACCCAATACTCTCATGAGTAAAAACTGAATTCCTATAGCAAACGACTTTTCTTCAGAGGGAACGATCCTGAAATGAGCAAAAAAAAGAAAATGTTAGGTCCTGTCATGTCGTACAGTGTCATTCTTGAATGTAACACATACTGGACACCTGTGGCACTGGTCACTTCATGTGTATGAGATCACTAATGTGTTGTAGTCTATTTGCCTCACAATCATTGTTTTTTAGGGACTGCAGAGTTAAGGAGAGCCTGTTAAAAACGAGACTAGCTCAGCGTTTGACTGCAGCAGTTTCTGGGAAAGGAGAAAGCTATGAAAGTCTCTGAAAACTTTAACTAAGAATTAGAGTATTAAACATGACTGATGTCTACACTGGCTGTGGGGAAGTTTTTATATACTGTAATATATTGTCAACCTTACCTGAGCACCATCATGTACATGGGGTTGTGAGTGAGGCAGGCGACCAGCGATGCCAGTGAGATGATGAGCATGGCGGGTAGAAGTAAATGAGGGCAGCTGTTTGGGCAGGGACCTGGTCGGGCCTTACCTTGGCCAGATATACAGCTGCAGTTGGTGTAAAGCTGTATCCATAAAGAAAAGCAATGGAGATGTTAATGTTCTCTGTCCAACATCCAAAAACAACTTTTTACTTTACGTTATATTGTACTACACCTGCTGTGATACTTATTTCCACCACTAGGGGGTATCTGCTTGACTTGAAAAACTAAACTAGAAAACGGTTTAGGGATAAGCGTTTATTCTCTTTTTCTTGACGAATGCTAGACGAGAACATAAATACCAATCTAATGTCAATTTGAAGCTACAGCTGCAGCCAGTTTTCTTAGTTTAGCAAAAGGATTGGCAACAGAAATCTCACAGTATCAACAAGACTCCAGGAAGTCATTGCACCCGGCCAAGAACATGTTCTAGGAACTAACACCTGTAAAAACACATCTTTACAGATTTAACAAGCAAGATACAGTATAACATGTTGACAGAGCCTGTCTAGCTGTTTTCCTCTGCTTCCAGTCTTTATCCTATGTTATGCTACGCTAAGCTTATTGATTCTCTTGGCTCTAGCTTCATATTTAGCTTACAGACATGAGAGTGGTATCAATGTTCTCTTCTAACTCTGCAAATAAACGTATTACCCAAAAAGTCAAATCTATTCCTTTAAAAACTGGTAAATCATTTAAAAAAGACAAACTAAAATGTGAAAATGTCAAACATACTGTACATATATCTTACAGAAAACAGTTAGCCTACAACATCAATGGGTGATAACATCTAGCAAAGATGTAAAAATGAAACTTTACATGATTAAACGTAAGTAAAGTAGAAACGATTGTATAATTTGAAAGAGTAAAATGAGATGTTTGTCTGTTTCAAACCACTACATTTGTATATATGATTACTGTTTACACTGCATTGTCATCCTAACACTTTTGGAAAGATTATATTTCAGACAGGTTTCAGTCTCCTTTACTTGTTAATTTTACAAGTGAATGTATTTTTCTACCATTAAAGATTACCATATACTATATTCAGACTCTTTGTCTAGCACTTGATTGAAATCCACTTTCAAATGTCCACAAGAAAGAGGAAAGAATCATTTTGTGAATCTGGGGATTAATCCATTAAACGAGCTGCAGCCATCACTCTCTAAAGCTGTGCTGCAGCATTACACAGCAGGTTTACATGCTGAGTCAAACCGACAAATACTCTATTAGCAGTCACACAATCCACCTACGAATAGATGATTCACAATCTGTGACGTTTAAACACTGACGTTTTTACCCCCGTAAAACACCACGTCTCTGCTCTGTGACTAATAATCATTGATTGGACATTAAGTGTGAGCCAATAGTGTTCTGTTAGGAGCAGAGCAGTGTCTTTGTCCACCGTGACTGGAAATACAATGATAAATTATATAGGTCTGGGGTTTCATATCACTGCTCTACCATGAAGTGTGATATTTCAAGGACCATGTGGCAGATACTACATCATATAGTCTAAATACTGTGACACTGAGCCAAGATGCTGTGATCTAATTGTGTCAGAAATCTAAAGAGGCATCTAAGGCCAAAGTTACTTCCTGTTCCAAATGTCTACTGAAAACTTTAAAAAAAGACAAGTTTAAGAAAAAGTCTCCCCCCCTGAAGAGCAGACTTAAACACAGACTCAATGCAGTGCATCTCAATGGCATTGTATTTGTGGTATGCGTTCCCTGCAGTATTCTGCAGTACACAGTTAAAGGTTAATTAAACCCTTGCAGCCTAATTTCCAGATCCTGTGCTAGGACAGGAACTCTTATTCTTTCATCCCACACTGAGAAAATTATAGACTGTTACAGAATAAAATCATAAGAGTTTTGAACACTTTTCCTTGCTCTAACAACATTTTTTCTTCTCAATAAATTAATCAGGTCATTTCACTAATTACAGCTGATTTATTGTAGGATCTCAATCTAATTCTGCTCAAATCTCACTATATACTAATGTTACATGTGTCAATATACAGCAGCATGGGAGGAAACCATTATCAGGACATACCTGAACCCTGTGAGTGTTGTTGGAGTCTTTGGTAAAGTTGGTGCAGCCTGCATGGCAAGGAGACACGTACTCGATACCATTCGAGCCACATACAGGGTTAAAGGCACTTTTGGGACAGGAGCAGCTGGAGTAACACTTGGGCAGAGAGCTATAGAGGGCAGAGACAGAGAGTCAGACAAAAACAAGTAACTGGGACTGTCATAGACAGATATAATGTTTGAAGATCAGTGTTTCATAAGCATGTACGAGGTTCAAATTGTTTGTTTTACATATATGTAATTCAAATCCAATTCTAGAGAAAACCGAAAGAAAATAGAGGAAGCTAACATGACACTAAATGTTGACACTAGCATTTTGTCTAAGCTAAGCTGACCCCTGTTTTGTTTACAAACTTTCAAATACTGCACACAAATACTGTGCATGTAATAAATCGTCAATAAAAGAAGAAAACTGGGAAATATTACTAAAAAATTTGAGTTTCAAAGTACTAAACATAAATATGTTTATAAGGAAGGAATGACAGACAAAATCACTCAATGTATACATACATTTGTCGACAAGGAAACTCTACAGGGTACCTTTAATCTATGATTCCAGTACAGTATCAATGAGAACTGGACACTTTCAGCTAACAGGCAGTTTAGTGAGCCTACAGCTTCTCTGAAAGAATTTCAACTTGTTCTCCTTTTTCTCTTGAACTGCCTTTTTCCACCTCAGTCAACAGAATCAGGGGGAAGTTTAAAGGGAAAATTGTGTTTGGGGTTTTCCTCTTTTTAAAAAATACCCCAAGCAACACAAGCATAGATGTCTTTTCATGGTTTCCCATGCAGTTTGAAACAATGTTGAAAGGTAAGATTGGCCTACTTTAGCCGAAGTCTTGGCTGTTACCTTTATTTACATATTCATGAAGTCAGAAGCTAACAAAGGAAAACTGAGTCCTGCCTACTCTCTGAATTATGAATATACTACAAGTATTTCAGAAACAAAAGCTCCAGATGAATAATTGTGAAAAATGTGTTTGAATTTGTAGAATGGAATACTCCCTAATTTAGTTATAATGGCCAATAGCGTGCCAAAATGCAATCACTTCCTCCTAAATGTGAACTGAATTGACTTTCAAAACATCTGTGAGCTGTGAGAAAATTGTGGGACTTGATTTCATTGTATTTGAGCAATCATTTCACATGAGGTCAGCTGGTTGTGTCGTTGCAATATTACTATAACAGTTAAATGACTCTTTGTAAAAACAATGCTGCTCACATGAATCATCATAATCATCATCATAATAACACTCTGCTTTCTCACTCACTCGTTCGGTCCCTTTTGGATGGGGTAGACCTCTGACACATTCTGGGTGGGGCAGCCCATGAAGAAGAGCGGGATGCAGAGGAGGGTGGACATGGTGAGCATCACCACAGAGAAGCGTGGGATGGCCTTCAGAGAGAGACCTACCTTCTTCATGATGATCCCACCTACCAGCATCCCCACGGCTACTGCTGGCAGGTTCAAAGCACCTGGGAACCACAGACGGTAAACATGACGTTTATGGTCTAAGATGTCCAAAAGGTTCTTAAACATTGTGTGCTGTCTTTGGTTAACTAACATAGACATGAACTGAGGAATGACTAAAAACTCACAGGACACCATTTTTTTCATCTTATTTGAAATGCCTCCATTATAGTAAAGACCAGGGATAGATTAATCCCATTTATGCCCCAACCACCTCCTCATTCCTTCTGCCATCTGTGTATTGGGTATATAACCCGTCATCTCCCATTAACCAACAAACCACAAACTTGTTAAGTGCACACTGCAGATTACACATGAAAACACAACATTTCACCTAAAGACCTAATAAGCACCCAGTATTACTCAGTAGCCCCAGTATTTGTTGTGTGCCGTTCAGTTTTTGGTGGTTTAAATTGAAAAAATAATAATAATTCAAATACACATCAGAAGTCAGAGTCTTAGGATGAGGACCCCCAATTTATGTACCATTTTACTATTAACTAAACTACTACACATCAAATGACACATAGTGAGTCTGGAGCTAGCCACCCTGATAGTCTGGGACTTAGGTGCATTTTCATAGCTTGCTTGGTTGATAATCCAGACTTGGTATAGACAGATTTAGGCATTTAAACCATTGATTTGCTCAGAGACTAAATTGCTCCAGTGTTGATACTTCAGATTAGATGTTGCCAAAAATTGTTCATAAACCCCTTTTACAAGAAGACAAGGCACATTAGCAGCACATATTTATTCAGGTGATGTTGTCCATTAAGTATTATTCACACTGACATCAAATCACCAGCCTACTTGCACCCTGAAATGACAGGTGAAGCCTGGAAGCAGTGCAATGTTGTAAACTTCCATAAAGTAAGCACAAACCCAAATAAAAAGTAAGACAGTACAAACTTAATTCACTGTCTGGAAAGCAGCCATGGTGCAAGTGCACTAACACACTCCAGTGTCCATTAAATTATTTTAACAGACTGTTTCACTTCACCTCCACAGTGTTCATTAAAATGGTTTAATACATACCATGCTGTACATTATGACTTGAATTATTTAACAGCTGACATTGATCACTATCAGTTGACTCTAAGGTCAGTAGTAATCTTTTATAGGATCTTTTCTTGAAGTCCCTTCTTTATATTAGCACCTGTGCAGTACCTACCTACTAGCAGGCTGCTATAGGCAGCAGAAGTGCTGTACTGCAGCTGCAGAAACTTGTTGAGGAACGTAGCGAGACCTGCTATCACTGAGGAGAAGCAGCACTGGGCCAGGACCAGCATCAGAAAGAGCGGGCTCAGCAGAAGGTGGACGAACATCCTGGGAAACACTGATCAGACATACAGACACACTGATTATTACAACGATACTTTAAATGACTCCCTCTCTATCTTTTCTGTTATTTACATGGTAACATTACAAAAGTATGTGGAGTCACTTAAAGGACCAATGTGTAAGATTTGGTGCCAATCTAGAGGTGAGATTGCAGATTGCAACAAACTAAATGAACTTCCCCCTCCTCTTCCAAGAGTGTAGGAGAAACTATAGCAGCCACGAAACAGGAAAAATGCAATAAGTGTTTATTTTTGTCTGTTCTGGGCTAATGTAGAGACATGGTATTACAACACTTCCATGGAAGAGGACCCACTCCCTGTGTAGATATAAATGGCTCATTCTAAGATAACGAAAACACGAAGATTCTTAATTTTAGGTGATTATACACTAATTAAAACATACTTGTATTATACTCAATTTTGCCAAGTATGTTCCACAAGAGGCCACTAAATTATACACACTGCACCTTCAATGAAAACGTTTGAATATAATGTGGTCTGAATATAATAAACATACTTTTCAGGAAATCAATTAAAGAGACATCTGGCTTCTTGAAGTCATCACTCACGTCAGTTTCATCTCCAATCACCTGAAAAATGATAAGCAGTATAAACTGTTATGAAAAGTATCTATGTGAGAATAAATACAGCTTTTTTTTGCAAAAATAAGCAATTTAGAGTTATTAGGCATGTTATCAATACAGGGGCATCTGTGTTGTGTGGCTATACTGATTCAAACATACAGGACAGTGTAAAACATGGAAGATTGCTTGTACAGTAAATCACATCAAGCCTGTTGCGACCAGGAAGACCTGATTCTATTTCTCTTGCATCTCTTTTATCCTCCATACCACTTTCTTCTACAAGTCTGTCTCTCTCTGCACTGTATTCATGTGATGAGGGAACATTATACTGAACTGACAGCTCTGTGCAAAAAGCACAACATTGTTCAATGCATTCAAAAATCAACAGAAGCTGTCAAAACACCATAATGGAGAATTTGTGTGGACTTTTTGTCTCTAATGATATTTTTATGGCTTTTTCATACTTGAAGTGCTCTTAGTTTAAATGCGAGGACTCTCAAAGGGAAGGGACATTTTAATTTAAAACCACAAAAATTAGTTAAGGTGATAAAAACTGATATAAACAAAATTATTTTTTAGTTAATTTCAACACTTCCTTCATTATATTATTATCACTGACTTTCATTGTGTTTTCTCATTTTAGCACAATTGGATTGCTTTCATCAGTCATAAGCTTTCATTGTACTGAAAGATGTTCATGTTTTATATCAAAAGCATCCATAGACAAACCACCTACTTACTGCGTTAAGAAATGTGTCTCAGTGCTAATAACAACATGATTTTCTCTGTCAATAATGAACCGTATCACATCAAATATATAAGCTGGAAGAGCCAAAATGTGGATTCACAAACAAGAATCCTTTTATTGCCATCAGCTTTATCATATCTGTCATTACTGTTTTCAGCAGATTATTTAAAAGGTCTGATAGAAATATTTCACAAGAACAATACAAATCCGTTTTTGGTATCAAAATGTGCTCAGAAACATGATATGTTAGTTATAATGTTGACTTTTACAGTATGTAAAGGTTTTTGTAGATTCAAGTTGGTGTAAAAATCAAAGGAGAGAAAGTGAACATGTAATACTGATGTCAGCCAGTAGGTGTCAGTAAAACATGAGAGATATACACTAGCTCAGGAATATTATTCCACTGAATCTGTACCATTTCTACACCTTTGAAATATGAAATACCTTTATACAATGGGAACAAGGTGAATTTAATGGATGTTTAGAATGTGACTTACATTGTCCTCTGAAGGCATACTACGAGGGAAGAAGAAGTAGGGGATGGAGGTGAGAAACAGGGTGCCGGCAGTAATGAGCAGGCCGATCCACCAGGCCCCGACCCAGCGGGGATCACCTGGTCTGAGCCCTTGTTCACCTCCTGCAGGACAGAGCAGTGAACACTGAGTAACTAGATACAACAGCACAGCAACTTTACTGCTTGAATGTTCATAAAATCACTTTGGGATGGCCAAAATCATCACCTAAACCAAGTGTGTCCACGTCCACATAGATCCGCAGCATGACTGAGCCAAGCAGGTAGCCAATGGCAGGCCCGAATACAGATAATGCAAACAGGATGGCTGCGAAAGACAGAGAGCTGCTGTGAGTTTCTGAAGTTTGAGTTGTTATGTGATTTTCTTGTCTAATACTGATGATAAAAATCTTCACACGTGTATGTTAAAGAGCTTTTCTACATGCAAGACTGTAGAATCACCCAGTATTGCACTGTGACCCTCAGATTGTGCTCTCTTTATCAAAACAAATCTATTTGTGAACTACAGGCCATTCACCTATGTAAAGAGGCGAGTTGCCAGGTCCAGCAAAATCATCTATGTAGGAAATCCCAAATGGCTGGATGGGCACTGAGCCCAAGCCGAAGAGCAGCTGAGCGCTGGCCATGAGCAGCCACAGGTTGTTGGAGTCGGTCAGACGCCTGCTCTCATCGTGGCCACAAGACTCCGTGTTGGTCGAGTTCTCCTGCAGGTAGCAAATATCGTGGCGGTCTGGATCACAGCAGGTGGTCATACACACGCGATGGAGAGGGGAGGGGCGGGGCGGGAAAAAGAAGACAGTGATAGTTAATGACAAGCCAGCGGATGCAGATGTGCAACTATTTTAATTTCCTGAAGCTTGTCTGACCCTTGACTGACATGCTGAACAATGCCAGGGTACATTGTCTGGGGGCAAAATGGAAGAAGGAAGAGGGAGATTGTTGTTACAAATTAAATGCCCTGGAGGTGATTCTAATCTCTTTAGCTTTCAGTGAGCACATGAAGATTATGAATTTCCTTCTGATTTATGTAAAAGTTCAGCTGCAGAGCACTAGAAAGCTTTCTGAATCCACCACTGGCTGCAGAGCACAGTGAGCTGAGCAGCAGAGACTTGTTTGACTCCTGCTGAGTGCTATGGAGCCTTTACTGAGGAGGGAGACGCCATACTGCAGCGTTCTGGACGGAGTCTTAAGTAAAGCCTCATAAATTGCATTGACATATTTGTACATTCATGAGTCCTGCGCTCTGGTCTGAGTCACATTAGCTGTCACAGCGTTGCCAGAGGAGACAGAGAAGCAGTGTGGCCTTGTCTTACTGTGTAGAACAGAATCGTAGTTGTAGCTCTGGGACACAAAGTGAGGTAAGGTCAGCAGCATGGCACTAACGGACATCATCAGTCCACCTATTCCGATGACGCGAGGTCGGTGGACCCGATTTCCGAAGTAGCTCACGAACACGATCAGCAGGCTGTTACTGATCTGAGAACAAGACACACAGACACACACGTCAAAGAGGATCCAGAGGGAGCTTTTTCCCCTCCAGTGGACAGTCAACACATTTCTAATCCATCCATTCACACTGAGTGCATTCTCTCGCAGTTATCCAACATTACCAACACACTTTCAAAACCAAATATGGAAGTTGCTGGTGTCACACACAAATACAGCAGGGACAGCATACAACTCAGACACAATTTAGATGTCACATTCAAGAAAAATAATGTACAGATGTAGAAGATTTACACTTGCATTGACAGATTTTCTTTGGCCTATTGGAGGCAATGGAAACGATAAACACAAAACTGTCAGCAGACACGGCAAACATGTTAAACAGTTGCTTATTCACACATCCAGCTGACATGGAGTAACTTAAGCATTCATTTGGAAATGTGTTTCTGGCCACCTGATTGATACAAGTCTAATATTCACTCTCCTCTTAGCTTCTGTTTGGCTCTCCACTAACTCCTGAAGGAAATATCTGGCTCTTTAGCTGCTAAATACTTCACTATGTTCTCCAGCTAGGAGTTACCAAAGCAGCTTGTACATAACCAAAATAATCAGCCGAAAGATAGCCGAGAGAAACTGCAAAACAACCCATTTCACATCATATCTAGTATTTTGATCCATTGTGGATGCAAAAATATTTATTCTAGCAGCTTTAACTGATCGCACTAATAGGAGAAGCTGACACTTTCCTCATTTGGTCTGTTTTCATAAGATGTTGCATTCAATCAATTACAATAATCACCTTGTCTAAGTGCAGCCAGATCCTGAGAAGATTTGAGCGGTGCAAACCATTTATAAAAAAGCAAAAAGGTGGCAAATGTCAAAACAATATTTCTTTTGTGACTCCTGACCTGCAGTCATGCATATCTGACTCATGAAACTGGATGTTTATCTGTATGATGCACTTCAATTCCACTTGAGTATGGAAATCCGGTGCCCTCCGGGACGAGCATGTACAGTACATTCTTTCATTATTCCTGACCCCCGTATCTGTAATAAAACTGTTCCAAAATGCTCGAGTCCCGCTTGAATTGTCAGGAAGTGTGATTTTGATATGTTGCTTGTTCTCCAATTCCTCCTTTGTCATCGGTACCCTTGAAATAAAGCTATCATGATCTCAGACTGTGTGAGGGTATGTTATTGTTGGCTCTTACCTCGTGGAGAGAGGAAATAGTTCCCGAGGAGTAGCTGCTGAGGCCATAGCGTCTCTCGATAGTGGTGATGATGCTCTTGAAGTAGGAGCTGTACAGCAGCTGAGAGAATTGCAGCAGTCCGTGGCACAGGACGAACAGCTAAGACGGAGAGACAGTACAGTGGCCTTGAGCGTCCGGGTATTATGTAGGTGAAAACAGATATACTGACATGCAGATAAGATAAACAAAGGCAGGACAGAAATATAAAATTTTAAGATTTCCTGGAAGCGAATTGCTCCTTAGACCTTGAACTGCTAGTTTGATGCCATAGAAACCTAGTAAAATCTGAGAACCACAGAAATGCCTGCAGCGTTTTAATATGAGCCCCCATCCGTTTCTGTCATTAATACCTCTCACAAATGTCCAGTGTGCTCTGACAAAAGCTTTGAGTAGGGATGGAGCCAAGGTTAAAACAGATTATACTCATAAATGTCAACTGTCTTTTATGCTATTTTCAGCTGCAAAAGACATTTTGGCTGTACTCAAATAGCAACAGAACAGACACACAGCATAAAACAAATTCTTCCTGAGAGACCTAAACTATTCCAAGGAACAGAGACCAGTTCAGAGGAACCACATTGTCATCCCATATGTGGCCGATGTCTCGGAAAAGTACCGGACGACTAAACGGGACTTTCCATTGTTTTTGAACCCCCAGCAACACGCCGAAGTGACAATTAGTTCACCCGGTGGAGTGCATATTGAGAGAGAGAGAAGACAGAATGCTTGAATGAGGTGTAAAATGAGGTGATGATGAGAGGAAGTTATTTGGAAAGGGGTGTAACATTCAGAAAGTACCTTTCTTTTTAAGCAGAAACCCTTTCGAAATCATTACAGTAGCTACGCACAAAGCCATCCTGAAATCCCTTCCTTAGTGGTTTCGCACTAATTCACACCTTGATCCATGTGACCTCATGGTGTGAACATCTGAGACTCCAGCAGATACTGAGGAAACCTATTGGACGATTGCTGAAAACATCTTCAACTCAACCACTTCAGTCCAGTGTGTAATCTCATTGTGACCTCATGTTGTTACAAGGACATCTCAGACAGCGGAGGAGGTTTCATGTTTATTTGATTTAAGTATTATCACCAAAAATGTACCAAAAGGAGAAGTACTCATTATGTAGAATGGTGCCTATTATGAAATACTTTAGTGGATCATTATTACTGATGTGAGCAACGTGTCGGCAGAATTTGATTGGTAATAATTAGATCCCAAACGATACTGGGTATTTGGGGCCGATACTGGTGTTAGGAAGTGAAAAAATTCTGATTGATATATTGGCCGATAATATTATATGAACAGAATATATAGATAAACACATGATGAAACATGCATAAAGAACAGGGAAAAAAAGTATGAAACTTGAATTAAGAAAAAGGGTCAAATACACATTAACTGCTGCCTATATAACTTTAGAAAATAAAAAACAGTATCAGACGATAATCAGCCAATCAGCTGACCGATATATCAGTCAGGCTCTAGTAATAATAGCCCAGTAAGGTGAAGCTAATTCTTCCAAATTTGTTTTGACGTTTGTCTGTTCTATGTGGTAGGAAATATTATTGACTGGTTTTATGACTATGTATCATATTTATCGGCTCATCTTATGTTTTATATGTAAAACCTTAAACTACAATGGGACTAACTAGAGCTGCCAGCCAAAGGTAGTATCCTCCTACCAGCACCTCTAATGCTCTCCAGGAAGTTGATGCACAAAGAAAAGACCCCACCCAAAACAACAAATTATTTTTACACCTTGGTTTTTATTTAAAGTAAACTAATGACATGTACCTTGTTAATTAGTGAGCTTTCCGGTTGCTGGTAGGTGGATTTTATTACCTTTGGAGAAAGCAAGCCTCCCCGTTTCCCGTTTCCGTCTTTGTGATAAACGAAGCTAACTGTTTTTTGGCCTTCGAAAGTGTATTTCCTAAAATGTCAAACCCTTCCTTTAAAATCAAAGTTGAGTCACAGGTCCTTTTGTTTATTTTTGTTGAGGTCAAGTGTAAAGCCATCAGAATCATGACTCAAATCTGATTCGTGTCCAAGCCATGTGACTCAATCCACACCTTAGAAGTGCAATATTTCCCGCTCGAATGAAGCGGAGCGTCACGTAGCAAACTGGAAATACTTTTGTTTGGTACAAGTATGTTCAAGTTTTACTGGAGTTGAGTACACAGTGGTGTCTTATGGCAAAGCAGTAATTCATCTAGTTTTCCGTGAAGCTAAACAGCACGGTGCCAAAAGAGTAATGAAATGTGTGATTCAATGATGAGATCTTGGACTCATCGTCAGCCAATTACTTAGCTTCAAGTGATACTGTATGTCTCTCCAGTTCATTGCATGATTTTGTCTCCTGGACATTTCTCTTCACACCCAGAGACGTGGAAAGATCAAAGTCGTCAACTGGACGGGCTCCCAGTGATCTGGGAGAGCCTCTCGCCTATCTGTGTGAGAGGAGGTGTTCAGACACTCCTATGAATCTCTGTACATGGGTTTAGTCGCTCGGGGGGTCGTGAATGCACGAATGATGCTGAAGATACGTGTTGAGATTAGGAGTGAATTTGCTATGAAAACACTGATTAATCCAAGCTTTTAGTTTGTTTACCAGCTGTCAGGCTGACTGAGAGAGAATAAACTCTGCATTCAACTCAGAACAGTTAATTCTTCTATTAAAGCTTGGATTTACGGTTTGTTAGCACACACAATATACACTTTTACACTGTTGCTAATATTTCAATCTCATTCTGTATCTGATGGGCTTCAATTAGCAAAATGATTTGACAGGACCTATCTGAATAGGCAGTGAAAGATGTTCATTTAGATAAAACTAAAAGTTATAGGTTCACATGAAGTCCGGCTCAGTTCTTTGGCCTTTAAAGGAGTCTGATGAATGTTTTTATTGCAGATAAAGTCTGCTACGACTCATGTTTCAAAGATAACTAATTGGCCCTCTGACAATTTGGCTCTGACACTAAAAAAACTAATTCATTTTTGTTAACACATAATCCTTTGAACTAGAAGATTTTCCCTTTTGAGGGAGAAGCTTTGCACTCATTCAATAATCAAATAGCAGGTCAATAATTCTTGATGAAGGAATGCTGCATTAACTGGAATAGAGCAGGAGAAATACAATTGACGCTAATAGTGCATTAATATTATGTCACATTGTGAACAAAGAAGCATTTATTGTTTATCCACACTGTTCATACAAGTGATTTATGCCTATTTGATGCTTGTATGCAGGAGAGTGTTTGGATTCTCCACAGTTTATGTACATATTTATCCTTTTTGAACACTCTCAGTCCCTTCAGTCTGGATGTTATTGTCCCAGCCTGCAGCCCTGCTGCGAGGGAAGAATTGGGGGAAGTTCACACTAGATTTTCAAATGCTTTTATTTCAGGGACACGTGCTGTAGCCCGACGCTGGGTATCCATGGATTTCCAAACGGAAATCTTTTTTGTTATTAAAATAATGCCTGACCTACTTGGTCAAGAAATGAAATAAAGGAAAAGCTGTGTGTATGAAGTCTCCCTTGATACTTGAAAGAAAGTAAAGCCACAGAATCACCTCCCTTCATTGTGAAACAAACTTTAAACAGTTTTGGTGCACAATAGCATCACGGTCAAAGGGCATTGTCTCTGATTTAAAGCACTGCTTTTTAAAATTATATTATGAATTAAATCTTAAAATAAATATTAAAAGTAAATATAATTTATATTTGCTAAACGTTAGATGATAAGATTGAGAGCACCTTTGTAAGTAACTATGACGCTACAGCCAGGACACGGTTAGTTTCACTTAGCCTAAAGAAACAGGTGGGAACAGCCAGCCTGGCTCTGTCAAAAGAAAGCTAAATAAATCACTTATAAGCACCTCACTAATTATTATATAATTTTTTTTATCTCATACTCATATGTTTAACCTGCAAAGAAACGCAGTGTATAAACAATAGGCCGTGGTTTTACTGGGAATTATGTGCTGGACTATTTCTTGGCTGTGAGCAGTGACGTCAAGAGTCAACCGTGAGGTTTCCAGGCAGCACAGATACCAAGAGGTGACTGAACTTAGCCAAGGAATCGTCCAGTTTATAACCCATCATAAAATCCCATAAAAGCACACCCAGCCAGATTTACACATACTTTTATGTCATGACAATTAAATAAAATATTACATATTAATAAGGGATGCTTGCAGGCAGATTCTGTCACCTTTGGACAGCTTTTGTGCGAAGCTAAGCTGACTGACTGCTGGTTGTATGAGAAAGCTGTGTCAATCTTCTCGCCTATCTCTAGACGACAAAGCCAATGAAGTGTTGAGTAAGTGTCATGCAGACTTGTTGCAGCCAACAGTAGATAAGTTCAAAGTTGTGAGAAAACAAACCACGTCTCAATGAAACTGAGCAAATAAGAGAGCAGAGCACTGTTCGCCATTTACTAGTGTCAAGAAAAGATGGATGGATTTGATTGCTCACTGTGAGACCATTGTTGAACTGCTTGGCCTTACTGATTGCAGTCATTTGGTCTCATGTGAAAAACAACTCAGCCAATTTCTTCGTTACACGGGAGGCCAACACTAATCAAGAGTTCTGGTGTCAACAGAAACTAAAGTTTCACTTCCTCTACTTATTGCTGTAGGAATGACACATGCTACTTCTACGTATACATAATACTATGTGTTCTTATTCTGAGCTGCTCCCATGATCTAAACGTGCCTGCTTTGAACCGTAGATGCATTTGTACTCTGCAGACTGGGCGATGTTAACTGTGAACTTTGAACTAAATAATGACGTCTGTAGGGTGAACCATACCGTTTCGCTGTCCTCCACCCTCCCTATATTTGTACATCTTGGTTTGGACAAAGGAGGGGGTGCGGGGGGCTTTAAAGTGAAGACTTAAAATGATAAACAGGAGAAGACTCGCAGGAACTGGACCTACCACAGTCAGTGTGGGAACGCTGAAGGTAAACACGCCGAATATTTTTCAAATAAACCTTCACCTTCTGGAAGTTTACAAGTTGCTTAACTAACTTCTTTCAGCGTCTCCTCCAAACTTACAGAATATATGTCTATTAGTCACGTTCTGCACACACGAGTCGACGCATTTCTGATGAGGACAAGTCATTTCTCGCTGCGTTTTGAAAGCAACCACCAAAGTGCAACATGCAGTTTTGCCTCATTATTACTCACAGCCATGGAACAAACTGTTTCTCTCCCATTATTGCCATACAGTGAGGAACAACTGCTCCTTTTGGCACTCTGTGGGGTTACATTTCTTACTAGTCAGTGTTGAGTGAGACTATTAACATTAGAGCCAGCAGTGCAGAAACTATATCAATATTTGAACTGGAAATAGTTGCGAAATACATAAAAATGTCAAAAAAGATGACTGATTGATGTATTTAAAGATGGAAACTCAAAAACAGCACCACTTTCCCCTGTGAAAAAACTCCATCTGGAGCAGAATGAAATTTTCTCTTTAGAAAAAAAGAACAAAAAAACTAAAACTTTTCATAAATTGAGGTTTTCAAATGGTCGGGAAATCACTTTTAATCATAGATTAGAAATATAATCAAGCTCTGACCTAGAGCTGAATGATGACTTGATTTATCAATCAGTCAACTGAGAAAAAATTGGCAGCTTTATCGATAATCTAATAATCAATTCAGTGATCAATTTTAAAGCAAGAAGCCAGCATAGTCTCTGATTCCAGCTTCTCAAATGTGAAGTCTTGCAGCTTTTCTGTGTAATACTGTGAGAACTGAATATCTTTGGGGTTCCTACTGTTGGTTCTGAGAAATTATAACAGACTTGCTCTCATTTCATTTTCGATTAATTGCTAATAGAAATAATGAATGAATACTGAGTAGCAGCCCTGAATGGTTTGGTTGTTTATTCATACACAAATTAAAGATAAAGCATCTTCTCAGTCACATATAGGCTATGACTAGGCTATTTTTTTAAAAAACCAACAACCTCGGGAACATTTTTATTTGATTTTCGCTCTTACTTATGTCGACTTCTGCGAACTTTTACCGACTAAAAACTGACATTAAATCTGACTTCAACTTTGTTTTGGAAGAACTTTTTTCTTTTTAGAGATACGAGTAACAACAGAGAAGTTGTTGATCTAAGGTGCAGCTCTGTTGACTGTCAGGCAACACTACACGGGAGGCAATACACTCAGGGTTTTTTCCCCGAGAAAAAAAAAAACTAATCTATGAAAGCGCCCCAGTATTACCATGTCCTTCAATACATCTAGCGATATAAACAGTGAATGAACGAGTGCTGCAGGTTAAAACAAAGACGCTGACATAGTAGCGCTGATGCCTACCTTAATGCTGCGGCACTGCGTCCTTGGTCTCTTCATGTCTTTGGGGGAATGGAAGTCCATTAGTGGAGCAGCTCAGTGTAGAAATGTGCCTCTCGAGGTTTTGTGTCAGAGGTTGAGATGTCTTTGTTTTCCCCCCGGTGAGCTGGAGGGCTTTTTTATGAGTGCCGGTGATGTAATTGGACTCAGCCCACACAGCACCACGCGTAAATGTTTTGAAAGTTGTGAATTGGGAACAGACAGTCCTGCGCTGATTGGCTGAGTCACGCGCGAGCCCGTGCACACTCACCTGTGACCGAGCCTAGTTAATACTGATATTAATAATGACTCATGACGCATTAATTACGCCTTAATAAACCTACTCTTTAATAAACAATAGTATGAAGGAGTGTTATGTGTTAATAGTATGAGTAGGCATCCTCTCATTAGAGCCTACTTTGTTCTCCAGCAGCTCAAACAGGCTCACTGCTTCATTAACTGCGGAATGCGGCGCTCCGGATCTGTTCCCGCCTCAAGCTAATGAGTGGTGGGTCTACCGAGAGAGAGAGAAAGAAGCTACTGGTAATAAATAAAGCTGTTTAAACACGGTGTCAATGTAGCTATTAATGGTTTGTTATTTACCTACCACAGTTTAACGACGTATTCACTTATTCCAGGTGAGCTACGGGTGGTGGGGTTGAGATATTTGAAGTACAGGTAGAAAGAAAGGCAGGTAAAGATGCTAATGACTCATACATATACCCGCATTAAGACTTAATGCATACAGTACATAGCAGTGGTTGGCAGCAGGGCCGTAGCCAGGATTTTAATAATACTGGGGTCACATGTTCACCCTCCCCCTAATATTTACTTATTAATTTCACAGTTGTGTTTTGTGTACATTATGATGTCCAAACATTGACTGCTGTTTCAATCACTGCCAAGGTGGAGAATTTATTTTTGTGGGTTAAGCTTTTTTTAAATTTTATTTTATTATTAGAATTAGAATAGGATATTAATTATTTTTTGTTGTTTGGCTTTTCACTATTTGTTGTTAATACTTATTTGATGTACACATGTAATATTTTTTGTCGGTCATTAATTTTGATCGTTCTAAATTTGGCACATGTTTTTCAATATAAAAGTGGCCACATTTAAATAGTTTCAAACTGCTGACATCATCTTATTACAAAATCACCGGTAACAACGTTTAATGGTTGACTGTAAGCTACCCCCCTAGGTTTCAATAACCACCGATTTCTCAGAAAAAATACCTAAAACATGACTTGTTTCCTCAGTGACTACAGCCCAGATGGTAAATACAATGTAATGCTATTTATGGTCAAAACCAACAAATGCTTCTTTCCTTTGGCAATACACATTGCATGTTGTCTGACACTAAAAATGGTCGGAAAGTGTTGTGCTTTACATGATACGTGATTGTATCCTTCTCATAATGTTAGGATGTATTAATATTGTAATTTTAAAGTCATAATTTCAAAGTGTTGTCATCTTGTGCAGCAGAACCACGACAACAAAGCTTTCTTTCTTATCTTGTATTAATGATTAAGTCGGATTCATGTTCACAATTATATGGTGTTGTTATTGGGTTTTTTTTTTACCATGGAGTTGAAAGCACATGATGTACCACATCAACATCATCACAAGTATGAAAGTCATTAAGTTAATGAAGAGCTGATGTGAGTGGAGCAGAGAGGTAGACAGTCAGCAGGTAACAGAAAAGCTTGAGAAAGTCAGCAAATGACTGAACTTTTCATAGTATTATATATAAAAGTGGAGTTTAGTTCCTTCAACGAGGGGTATTGTACTCTGAATATCTTTAAAGGTTACAGACAGCGGCTTCAGTCTGTAAACTTCAGTATGTCTCAACTATATCAATACATGTGTACAGCACATGTAGCAGACAATGAACTCTTATGACTGTTTTGAGACACAATACATTATAAATAATTATAGTACATTATACATGTTATGTTGCCCATTAATTATCTCAATATAAATCATGATCAGTGGGATAATACTTGTTGCTAAGCAACAGACATATGAGCTGATCTTTGGTAGGACGACATGTAGATAAGTGTGTGTTCAGGTATTGTACAAACAAACAGGACTCAGCCAATCGCGGTGTGGGGTGTCATTAAATACTGGTGGATGTAGAAACACCATGTGAATAAGGAATTAAATCACAACAACAAAGGCAGTTCCAAACTTAAATACTGAAGGCAAAGATGTAAACTCTAAAGGAGAACATATATCTGTAACATGCGACTTCAAGTAAAACAGAGGGATTGTTTATATTAGTTTCACAGTTCTCTGAGTAAGTTTGCAGAATTTAAAACAATAAAACCCCCTCAAATGTGGGATATGGAACGGTCCGAGCAAAATTATTGAGATTACTCAATAAAACTAGAGATAATTGTTAATTCAAATATTTTGGCTACACGGCCAAAACCAACAGTTGTCAAAAAGTTGAACATATCAGGTGCCAAACAAAATATTTGATTATTTCAGTTGACCTACAGGTTTTCCGCTATGCTCCACTCATGTCATGCCTGTTTAAAAGTTACAGTATTGTGACACAAACGTCAGTCTGGTGATGAGAGTGTCCACTTACTCAACATGTCCTGCGGCTGCATTGCATTATGGTCTGCTTATTATGACTGCTGTCGGTGAGGAAATCGTAGAACTGTGTAGAGCAGAAACCCGACAATGACAGATGACAGATTTTGAAAGGATGTAGTCTTGAGCGCTGCCGTACCTGTGTGGAAATGTCTCTATGTGACTTCACACCACTGACACTTTGCTGGATATTCTAAGAACTAAGAACACTGCATGGGAAAGGGCGAGGGGAAAACCCAACCACACAAAAACATATAGGAATCTATGAAATTCAAGGTAAATTGTCCAACACTTTTTTGGGAAACATCATGAAGCATGACGTTAAAAAATGTACAGGTGTTGCAATAATGCTTACTGATCACGTTTACCTTTATCTTGAGCAAACATTTTTTTTCCAAGTGTCTTGAGCTGGATTCTTCCTTCAGTTTTCTGCATAAATTGCACCACAAATATAACTGCCTGCATGTAAGGATGAGGAGTTGTGAAGCAAGAGATTTAAGGATTCTGCACAAATTAGATTTTACATAACTTTCCATTACGCCATCATGAAGAAGTGCTGTGTTCATGTGACATCAACCTCAGCCTAAAGCTACAGAGGAAAAACAAAAGCAAGTCGAGTTCAGCAGTAAAACTAAGAGCGAAGAATCCATAACAGTGCTCTTGTGTTACGTACACACAGATCCTTATTTGGCAATTCAAATAGTCAGATAAATGGCTTTGAGCTCTTTCTCTCTTCTATCAACAAAGTGGACATTTGGCGTGGCTGAACAAAAAAAAAAAAGGCGTCACTGTGGTTTGAAATGTTGCAGGCTAAACAGAAAAACACTGTACCCAAACACTTGGCTTTCACTGTGGCTTTGGTGGTGTAAAACAAACATAAATGTGTTATCAGGTATTCTTCCCTAACACAATGAGGGGAGTGATTGTGATATACGGTGTGCTTTTTATAAAACCAGAATAAAAAAAAATAAGACATTCTATATTTAAAAGATGACATTTAATTTGTGGATACGAATTCGGGAAGTTTACAACCTTAATTCAACATGCAGTGATCGTAAAAACACATCACAAAGATGTTAAAGGGTGTGAGAATAAGATTAGACCAAGGTGGTAGGCAGTTTTGTGTGTGTTCACAGTGATTATTAAATGTTCTAGTTATTCACAAAAAAAAAAAAAACCCAAAAAACCTGTGAAGAGTTGTGTTCTGACGCAGAACAATCAAGCTTATAAAATAGAAAAGTCATGATACACCAAGTTGGAAGGGTGTGATAGTGAAAAAACACAAGGTAGAAAAGAGGAGAAGAAGGGTGGTGGCGTTCCAATAACTGAGATCAGGGTCCAAAAATCACTCCGGTTGTCTTTAAAAAAAAAAAAAAAAAAAAATGAAGTTCATATATTTCCTGTAGCTCTGCAGGTGTTGATCTCACCACGGGATGTGTTAACCCACTGAGCGTTGGCACGTCAATCAGAGGAAAAGAACAATTAATCTTATCCGAATCAAACTGTACCGTGTGAAGAAAGCTGGTCGTTTGCCGCTCGACGAACGCAAATCTGCTTTCTCCTCGTACCAAGGTGGAGCTTTTTGGTGCAGGGTGAAGCTGCGTGTTTGAGAATATGGTTACATATACAAAATGAAGCCCTTAAAGTCTACTTTGGTACCTAAATCATGTTCATCCAAACTACACTTTACACCGCTTCACTAAAGTTACAAAACTGCAGAAAATACTGTGTTTAAAACCAGGTTGTCAATTGTTCAATGGCACATAAATGTCTGTAAATGTTCATGTGTTATACATATTCCCATCATTTCGGTCCTCTTGGCAAAAAGAGAGCACCGTTAATTGCCATTTCTATACGCTTTCAAAGCATATGAAACAATATTTAACAAAAAAGTCCATATACAACTTTGACAACAAAACCATTTTTACTTTGCTATGCTGTAAAAAGGTAATTCAACTATATAAAAACTCCAAACAACTGTACAAAATTCAATCGTGGTGCTCAAGTCTGCTCTGTCGTCTGATAAGGCACAGTTCCATACATGTATTCCTTATGAGTAGTGTCCGTCTGCTTCTAGTGTTGCTGTTCTTGAAGGAAAAAAAAAAAAAAAATTAAAAATAAAAGCTGTTGTTTTCACACATAAGCCCCCAAAGCTGCGTGGAACTCTGTGAGACACTGAACAAGCTGCTGAAACTTGGGCCTCTCCTCTGGGTCCAGGGCCCAGCAGCAGGCCATTACTGCAAACCTGCAACACAGGGGGGGAAAAAAACAAGAGACGGGTCCAATTAAATGTTTGCAGGGATTAAAGAGAAAAGATTTGTAAGCCTGAAAAGTAGTGGAAGAAATATGTAAAATTGAAACTGCTCTATGGCTGAAATGTGGCGCGGTGCCTGATAACATCAACCTCTGTGTTTGTCCATGTGCATTTTCAGCTGTATTGTGTGTGAAAAAACAAAGTGCACGGGGAGAGGAGGGTGACATGCAACTAAAATCTAGATCTGGCTTCGGGCTCAGAGCATTACTTGATTACACCTACTGTACACGACGTATTGTCCTCAAACAGGAGCTGCCTGTGCAGCGCTGATATAAATGTATGAGATAAAATCATTTCTTAATCAATGCGTGACCTTAAATGTTTTACTTTACAACCTTGAATATTTTGAGAAAGGAAGCCTTCACATCACCACCTATTGTATCGAGAAGGAAACCGCGTTCAGTTATTCAACAAATCTCAGGTAATTATTACGTGTATGTTTGAGCATCACTTGAGTTCTTTGAGACGATTCAACACTTTCAGGCTTTTCCCAACACAGAGATTTTGTATTCTTTTGGGAGACTGAACTGTCAAAACAAGTGAGGACAAATAATTCTTCATCCAAATATGATGCTGTAATCCCTAAATTGTAATGCTATCAGAACAAAAGTAGCAGTAGTAGTGAACAAACAGGAAAACAGAGGAATGTGATGTCTTTCGCAATTTGATTTCTGCGAATTGTTTATTGATTTGTGCTTATTAGGAAACGTGTGCAATAATAAAAACATTAGGAAATGTTAGTGTGTGGTACGTTCTGCTCCTCTTAAGTTCAGCAATGGAAAGATTTCAGAGATGCTTCTTTAATAATAGTAAGAACTAAATTGGATGAAGTTGCTCCTGAGCAATTCAAAAAGTAAGGCTGGAATCATACAGCACACCTGGGTTTCTGACAGGAACTTTAGTGCTGTTGGAAAAAGAAGTGAGGACTGACAGCTGTGTATCGTCAGCATGAAGGTGAAAAGAAATGCCAAAATGAATGGAACGTTTATAAAGAAAAGAAAATACTAGCTGTATTTTAAACCATGTGCCTCAGAGTTGTCAGTTGTCAATAATTTAGGGTCTTCTGTATAAAGTCAAAGCTGTCCGTGTTCAGACTGATGTACAACACCTGTCTGGGTTTACCACCCAACATCTTGAACCCTCGCTGATTTCAGTCATTCATGCGTCACAGGCTGAAACCACTGGGGTGGTCCGCCACTGCAGCCCTGTTATTATCCAGCAGTGAGACGGTGACAGTCTGTTGCAAACTGGATAGTGAAGAAACAGTCTGTAAATAATAACTGTGTAATGGGGAGTGACGTCTCTGGGACACAGGCTGCTCCCTCTTCTTGACAGTTGCAGGATGTTGATAAGCATCGCGTTAACAGTGGTAGCTGCTGAACATTTCAGTATGATTCAGCTTTCATATCACATAAACAATGTTTTGTTTGGGACGTCCGCAATAACAAGGCTGGCTGCTGCTAAACAGTATGTGCTTGTGTGTTAATAATCAAAATAATGAGAAGGAAAAGGCACAAACACATCCTGTAATCTTCAAAGTGACTGAAGCACTTTATTTTGGTCGCTGATTAAAAAAAATACTACATTAAGGTGACTGATAGTGTAACCCGTCAAGGCCAGCTGACAATTATTCTAACTGTAATACACAATGTTAAGTCATTAAATGTATCTGTTTGCATGTTCCTTATAATATTTTACTGACTGCTGTTATTTCATCAGTTTTAAATAATCCTTCTGATTACATGTGTGCTGTTTGTTGATTCATTATTATACTTTTTAAAGTCAGTTTTATACTTTTTTTAAATAGTTTTTCGTTCATAATGTGTTATATCTCACTACTGCCACTATTACTACTACTACTTCTGTCATATATTCTTTGTGCAGTCAAGTTAATCCTATAAAAGAGGTTTTTAATGTTAATCACCACTAAAATAAATTCCTCAAATCCACATAGTAAAACTTGGGGATTTGTAATGTCTCTAGTTCTTTGTAATGTGTTTAACATTTAACATTTATAGAGTGATACAGCCTCAATGTCTTTCCAGCTTAAGTGTAGCTTTTAAGAATATTTAAAACCGATAAATTGATGACCTTCTACTAGCAGCAGATCAGGTTTAAATCTTTGTATACAGTAGACATGAGAACTGTGAGACTTTTGTCAAATTCTCAGCAACTGTCAACAAATAAGATCCAGATCTTAGAAAATGTAATGCGTGCATGTTCGTTTGTTTGTGCATGTGTGTGTCTGTGTGCTCTCTATCAATTCACGTACAGTTCATCTGGACAGTTGATTGGCTGTGCTATTCTGTAGCCGTCCTTCAGGTAGGCAGACATCTCAAACGGGTCGATGTCGACGTACGGCGTCTGACCCAGAGTCATCAGTTCCCACAGCGTCACTCCGAAAGCCCACTGCGAAAACACACCGACACATGGTTACCACCCACGCCATCGATCAACATTTATATTTACAACACTTCCTGCGTATTCTCAACACGGGCAGTTGTTCTTGAACATTTTATCATCATTGGATAAAAAAAGCCTCTATTTCTATCCAGAGTCCGGAAGGCCGACGGTGCCCGCTCGCATTCACATACAAAATGTTCCACATGAACAATGTGAGGAAATAATGCTGAAGAATTTATACATAATATAAATCATTGCGGAGAGTTTTTTTGTTAAGAGGTTGAGAGTAAACAGTAGGGTGGCTGCTGTGTTTAGAGAAACTGTTGAGGGTTTGGGTTCGAGCTCTCGTGTCAGTCAGCTTCCGCCCTTAATGTGTTGTTGAGAGGACCGCGGAGGAGGAAACAAGGAAAAAGAAGCATTTCCCTATTCGTGTTAACAAGTGTAACTCTTGTTATTAACACATATTTAAGTTCACTCCCGAAAATGGAAGTGCTTCCAGAAGGTGCTGACCCTACACTTGTTTATAATGGAATTCAAGGAGTCACGCTAATTCTTATCTTAAGTATCTGGGCAGCGCTGGACTTACCTGACAGTGACTGATGCGCACAACATAAATGATACTTGGAAAGAGAGGACCTATCTTCCATTGTATTATGTTAGTGTGTCATAACCTTTAATGGAGGACACAAGGCCTTTAAAAGGAAGTGAAGGGAGTGATTGAGGACAAAGGGCAGGATGATGATGGGAGGGTTTGAAGAGGAAAGACGTGTCATACGGTAATCCTCCTCCTTTCCCCGTAAGTGTGCACTGCCAAACATTCCCAGCAAGGCCTGAACTTGTCAATAGTAAGTTTCTCATTCTGTCCGGCCCGCTGTTCAATGTGCATAACCACTGCCATAAAGGTATAGAGTGTTTATGTGCGTAACGATGGCGTATGTGATGCTGCGGTGATGCTAAACAGCTCCAGGTTCTAATCTGGACTTCCCCTAAAAGCTTAGGTGGCTGTTAATGCCAGGTCTGTTAACTGTACGTGCAGAAGAGGAGGGTTGGGGGGGGGTTGCCATGAAGCGGTGTGATCATAAGAGGAATGCAGAGGGGCGGAGGCTTGTCTGGCTGGGGCACACTGCCTGTCTAGATTGGTGTCTCTTGAGGATCTGTTAAACTTCCCGACTGTCTCTGCTGCACCCGTTCGTACTATCCTGAGACAGGAAAGAGGGAAGAACCAGAGACACATGGCGCACCACGCTGCACCTCCCTTCCTTCTGACAACCTGACCAAGCGTCTAAGAATGGCTTCAACACAATTGGTGCCATTTCCTGTATCACCATTTACTGTATCATGGCTCCTGAAAGAATCTTTTTTAAATCTGTTAAAAACTCTTAAGGGACAGTCGAGGTTCACGTCAGGTTCATGACGAATACACTGTGTGGTTGCATGGGGGTGATAAAATATACTGTATATCGCTGAGTGCAGTACTTACCACATCGCTGGCACTAGAAAAGTCGTTGTTGAGCAAGCTTTCCAGAGCCATCCAGCGGACGGGCCGGTTCTCATTATCCCCCAGACAGTGGTAATCCATGGGAAACAGGTCTCGGGCAAGAGCGTTGTCTGTGATCTTTACCTGCATGTTGTCGTCAATGCTGTTGTGGGGGGGGGGGCAAGAGAGAAAATTCAGCCGGTTTATTTTTCTAATTAAATTCCATACCAAGTCACCTGAAAGTTAAAGGGGAGACATGAGGACAGATCTGTGCCGGGTCAGGGACACTTACACGCAGTTCCTGGCGGCGAGGTCTTTGTGTATGACCTCCCTGCGAGCCAGGTAGCTCATCCCGCATGCAATCTGGATAGCCATGTAGACCAAGTCTTGTTGAGAGATCGCCTGAAAGGAAATGAGGGGAAGAGAGAGGAAGACAATGAGACAGGAAAAAAAAAAAGAAAAAAGGGAGGAATGGGGAGAGGAGAGCTCAAATGATGATATTTTACCGTGCTCAAACTGCTGATGTGGGTCAAAAAAATGTTGACCAAATGTACTTTGGTCTTTAAATGAAAATCTTAGGATGATTATAATGTTGACAAGCTACATATTACATTGATATTGAGATCTAAGATAACATTATTATCAGTGTGGAGGAACACCTGAGGGAAAACTGTCTGTGTTACATGACTCAGAAAGTCTCTCAGAGGTTTGAGCCAGACTCTGACATTAAAGAAAGTTGTTTGTTTTGTGCTTGGAGCTACTGAAGGTTTTGGAGACAATGGTGAGCCAGCAGGTGTGCACCCCCTGACTGGTGCAGGGCTGAGGAAACAACTGACAGAGTAAGGCAGGTCTTTATGCTGTAATATATATAAACATCCTCTAAAGCTTGAAAGAAAACATGTGAAGAGAGCTCCTGAGGCAACGGTATCATATAATATATCCAATCGAATTCAGTCGGCTGCATCAGCTGCAGCACAGACAGAGCAGATATTTGTCTGTTTAATCTTATCTGACAGAGGACGGCTGTGCAATGCAACCTCAATTAATTAAAACCCACAACATGGCAAAAGCAAAGTCTTGGCAGCCACTGAACAGAGATAAGAGCATTCAAGGCAGCAACTGAAGTAAATGTGAGATGTGTGTGGCTGGTACGGACAGTCGAGCTCTCTGTATCCACCCTGCAGAGTAATTTCAGCTACAAGTGGAAACTGTGGAAAACATCAAACATGCCACTTTTCTTTTTTTCCTAATAGCAGTTACACTTTCAAAACCAGATGTTCACCTTTAGATGAATGGCACACTGTAGTGTTGTGCTCCTTTAGTGTTTTACAGAGAACTTTATCTCCGCCCATACTGATGCATTTCTGATTTATAGCCTGATGTTTATTGCAACAGCACACCTTAATGACTATGTCTTTGTCTCCTACCACCGCCAAAAGCACATAATGAGATTGCTGAGACCGAAAGGTGCTGCTGCGTTACCTGAAACTCTACAAAAGAGGGTTTTGATTAATGCAAATGGATGGCAAGCTTCATCTTGTGATTGCTGAGTGTTTGCTACATCAGTATGTTGGAGCTGATAGTCTGGTTGGATCTGCGCTGTGGCTTTTGCCAAGCACATTTAAGACTCCCTGAGGTTAGCATGTACAAAAGCCTGATTGTCTTTACATAGCGAATAAAAATCTCAGATTGCCCTGAGCACCGCCTTTATGACTGTATCAACAGTCCTTCTAATAACAGTGTAAACAGTAGTGGGGATTGAATTTGACTCTTCTTCCAATTTGGGGAATTTAGTTTAATAGTTTAATAGAAGTCTTAATGTACTGCCATGCAAGGCTTGAATTGAGGTATTTATCTTAATAGCTTAATAAGAGAGGTTTTTTGGTTGTTTTTTGTTTGAGCTGCGGTCTCACCTGTGGGTTGTTAGCTTCGGCTAGCTTGCACTGCCGCAGGAACAGCTTGAGGTTGCCCCAAGCCATGAAAGGCAACAGCACCATAGGCTTCTCTCCATCCTCTGTGCATACGTGACTGATAGGCAGCAAGTTTCTGAAAGAGGAGGGAGAGACTGAGTGAGGAACAGGAAGAGAAGTGTGTGAAATCGTCTATAATTTTGACATACATATGTGGGAGTTAAGCTCTGAGTTCATGGAATATGAAAGTGTGCAGCAAGGGTCATCTACAACATTGCTAAACTGTTGGAGAGGAAGTGTCCATCAATCTTATAGAAGGGATGACTACAAAGAGAAGAAAGAGGAAGGTGTGGGCTGATATGACGACAATTTTTTTCCACATAAAGAAAGTACAGTTACACTCCAAGAGTCTTGTTAATTTGAGGTCACAGTTCAAAAAACTAATGATAGTGTGAGTTTACATTGAGTGCATTTAGAGCACGACCCCACTATCAAAACTGACTTATGTGAAATAACATAAATGACTATTATATATAAAAGCCAAACGAGAGAATGAGTTAAAGTGTAAAGAGTGAGCGTTCCATTTATTTTTCTGTTTTCTTATTTCCATGCTTGATGTTACAGTATGAGCCATCCGTGTAAATCTGCGTTATTCTTTCGTCAGCTTTTTAAACCGAGCCATTTAAAGGTGCGACCACAGGAACTGCTCTGACGGAATACATGTTGGGTTAGGAGTAAACCAAACTTTTTCACTGCTACGCTATGATATGATGCAAAAGTGAAGCGTGACGCTGGAGAAACCGACACATGTCCATAACTGTGGTGCAGGTTGATTACTGTGGGTGTGTGACGGTGGCCTTGTGGTCTACGATGAACACAATGTTGGGTTTGTATGTGGTATTGTGCCATTTTTTTCTTTACACGGTTCAATTGTTGATGAATAAAAAGGCAAAATTACCCCACAGATGGGATTTTTGTGTGTGACTACTCACCTATGATGAAGCCCACGAAGCTTGCAACTTTCAGTCAGCATCATGGTCACCTGCACCTCAGACGCATGATCTGAAGAGTTGAATCAAAGACAGAATCTGATTAATAACTGAGTGATGTGGCAAAACGACACTGACCTCAACATCTCTGCCAAACCGTTGGTGTGTGCAGTAGCCCCTTATAAGTCAAAGATACAATTTATTTACTCTTTGACCCCGTGTAATGTTTGATTTTCATCTGTTTCCCTGCACCTCTGCCAAAAGTCATTTGTAGTGGGAAACTTCAGAGGAAAACAGACTTGAGCCAAGCTCACTGAGGCTCGCTTTTTAATCTGTGTATGCAGCTTTGCCATCGTCTAGTACTTATGGAAAGCGGTATTGTTCCCTTCCCAAAAGGCGCATGATGAGGAAGTTTAGAGTTTAACAAAGCCAAGACTGGCATGAGGACATTGTTCGCCAAGCGGTATCCACCACTCCCTGAGTAAACACGAGAGAATGGAGAGGTCAGAAGGCAACTGGCAGAGAAAGCTGACACATGCTGCTAACAAAGAACCTGACAGTCTCGCATAAATGACTCTTTTTACTGGCATGCAAACCTCGCAGCAGGATTAAGACTAATAATCTTATTGTCAAACTTGTGTGCTTGTTTACTGGACTGACACTGTGTAGGGCCATCTGCTGAAGTCATTAGAAAAGTTCTTCTTCTGATGGACAAAGTTGACAGGGTTCACCAACAGGACTCATTGTACACACACACACAAAAAAACAACCCGCATTGTCAAATGAACTGTGTGCCTCGTTTCAGTCTAATGACCTTTTATCATTCATATTACATCTTCCCAAGACAATATTTTGATTACTTTGCAGCTGTGCATTACAAGCAGGATGCGGTGCATACCTTTTACTGTCTTCACAAAGACCTGCTTTTCCTTACTGGGGTCCTTCTCGTCCAGCAGCACGCCATGAAAGATGCGACCAAATGTGCCTGTTTGAAGACACACACGCACACACACAGCTTTTTATTTGAGGAATAGGGAAGGAAAGGAGAGCCAGAGGCATTGCATTCAAAGATCAAAATGTCATGGCTGGTTGATCTGTGGACAGAGGTGGACAGCCTTCTGCTTAAATGTGCTTTGTCTCTTAATGGGATTACACAGTTTTGGCTGTTGTCTCGCTGACGTGAGCCAAAACAAGAGTGATTCACTGGAGCTCAGAAGACCTTTCATCACTTAGACCAATTCAGACATACGTACGAGGTGGAAAGGCCAAGTGAGCATGTTCATCATCTTCTTTGTCTAAACTGTCACTGCGTTGCTCCGGGACTTTACTGAGGTAAAATGGCATTTAAGAACATAAACCATCAACATAAACTCAGAAAGAACTCTGCGCCCCAAGGCCAGCTAGGCCTTGTGTTTCAACAGGAGAGGAGATGAAGCATAACAACAGGGTTAGTGTTTAACTGTCTCCCTCCCGCGCTTACCTGTCTGGACCTGCTCGCTCCCGAGAACAGAACCCCACTACCTCAGAGTTCAACATTCTCTCAGAATTGGCCTCGTGTGTCTTGTATTTGATATTTCTTGGCTGTTATCTCTCATGTTTTTAATATTTATGTTGCATTTTGTTGTCATTTTTATGTTGGATCTGATATATGTGGATAATTGATTGCACTGGCGTCAACCAAGTCAAGTCATATTGACATGACTGAATGAAAGCTGCTTGCAAGTATGTTGACTTACAGCTGGTTGTGTGGAGCAATCTCATTATACTGATATTGTACTTTGAGCTTTAAAGCTAAAGTGCATTAACTAGTATCAACATTTACATCATCAACTCAAACCAGACCTTCACACTCATGATGATGACTAACAAATATAACAAGAAATGCATAACACCCATGAACAAAAAGCAGTGAAAATGCTCAGCAGCTTTGGCAAAGGTCAAGTGACATGAAGGACATTAAAAACTGTCCATTTAAAGACAGATTTGACACATTCATGGCATAGTTACAAACATTAACAAACAGCAAGATAAATAATCGTAATGATAAATGATTTACATAGAAGCTATGCAGAGGTTTGATCTGGCATTGAGATACATTTGTTACACATCCTAACCATGAAAAATGTGAGAACATGGCCAAATTAAAGTTGGGTTTTAGAAAACAAATACTGGATTGGGTGAACAGCTCTTTAAAAGAAGTTAAAATAAATATGTGAGATAAACATTTGTCAACTACCTGACAGCAATGACCACAGAAGGTGTGGATGGTTTATGGTTTAAGTGGCATTTAAAAAAAAAAAACACCACCACCCAGAGTTTTCTCCTCCATTGTGCTGTATTCAGTCATTACATAATTCACACAGCTACACTAAACCCCAGTGTGGGCAAATCTCCAGACAGTGAAGTACAGTCTTGTTCAGTACCATCTATCCATGATGTTGCTGACTCTTCTTCAGAGTTGGCCAGCATCTAAAGTGAGAAAGACTGACAGAGCTAAACTGATGTCCAAATAGCTGTGTTCATCTTTGAAACAAAGCCAAAGAAAAGCTTTAGAAACTTTGATGTCTAAGGTTTGCTGCCAACGGATGATATAAGTAAACCTTCACTATTTTCGGATCATGGCAAGTTTTGATTGGCACGGATATGATGAGGCATGCTATGACTTTGTGATGAAAAATGAGACAGTGAGCTATGGACATGAATGCTGCTCTTTTCCTGTAGACACACAATATATCAGGATTATGGTAGTGTGTATAAGTAAATTTTTGTTTTGCACAAGTGTTGAAATAAGTGCAGCAAAGTGACAAATCCCTATACAAGATCATCACACTATGACAAGAAATAATATTTTAAAATAATATAAAAAAGGTTCATTCATAGAAACATACAACTGATTAATTAAATACATATTTCAGTAAATGCACTGCAGTTTGGCATGTTTATTTCAACATTACAGTACTATACTTCAGCTTTGTGTACTGTCTGGCTTGTGTGTAGTGTTTGCCATATCAGACTCAAGAACGTGCTATGTTATGTTTAGCAACCTCTGAATTTTCCTTGCATCGGTTTCCAAATCTGTAATATAAAAGATTGCCACAGCTCACAAGTGCTAACAGCTATAGCAGTAAAATTAATTAAGAAGGTTCTTCAACAATCATTGTTCATCATGGCATGAACCTTTGTCCTAAGGTGATTCTATTATCTTCTAAAACTGACAGTGGATGTATTGTCTTACTCGTTCCACACCCAGGAATTCTGACAATGTCAGAAACGACTGTTACTGAGTTTTAAACACGCACCTTTGTTTTATGTGACCATTATCACTTAGTGTGTATTTCTATATACCTCCTCTTCCAGCAGCAGGCTTTCGTCCATACTTTTGGATTTAATTTTATTTCTATTTCAAGCAGTTTCCTTTAACTTCATCTACTTCAGCTACTTATTTATCAATATGCTATCAGAGACATTGAAGCATTTACACAAAGAAAATTAACTTTTGTTAATCATCTAAATGTTTAAAGTATGTGTAAAGGAAAGTAAGATGTTTCTTTTAAAAACATTATTCATATTAGAAAATAATTGCTGAAAACATGAAAATACTGAGAACCATGTAGTACTAAACTGTGGAGTTAGAGTGTTAAACTGTTTTCACCATTTTTGTGTTCAGAATGTTTTGGAATTCTAGTGCAAGAGGTGGAGTGGCAACAAATAGATATAGTTAGGCTGGCCTCTACGCACAGAACCGGCTCTGCAACCAAACTCCTGGAGAGGGGCTGGAACCTTTCTTCTTTTCCGGGTGTTGGGATATTCACAATCCTCTCAATTTGAGGATCTCCTAAATCCGACCAACATGCCCTCTATGGGGGAGGAACAATTGGATGACTATGGGGAAACCACACCCATATCCCGGGCAGAGGTCTCTGAGGTAGTCAAAACGTCCCTCAGTGGCAAGGCGCTGGGTGTGGAAGAGATTCGCCCTGAGATGCTAAAGGTTCTAAACATTGTTGGGCTGTCGTGGCTGGCACGCCTCTTCAATGTCACATGGAGGTCCGGGACAGTTCTGTTGAACTGGCAAATCAGGAGGGTGGCTCCCATTTTCAAAAAAGGGGACCAGAGGGTGTGCTCCAACTATCAAGGGATAACATTACTAAGCTTCCCGGGAAAAGCTTATGCCAGGGTGCTGGAAAGGAAGCTTCAGCCCACTGTCTAACCTTGGATTCAGGAGGAACAATGTGGATTCCGTCCTGGCCGTGGAACAGTGGACCAGCTCTTCACACTTGCAGGGATACCTGAGGGGTCATGGGGTTTGCACGTCCAGTCTACATGTGCTTTGTGAACTTGGGGAAGGCTTACAACCATGTCCCTCAGGGCACCTTGTTGGTGGTGCTGCAGGAGTAAGGGATACTGGCGCCATTGCTGTGAGTCATTCGGTCTTCATACAACTGCCATGAGAGCTGTGTTCGTATTCTTGGCAGTATGTCAGACTCGTTCTCAGTGGGTGCGGGGCTCCGCGGGGTAATCCTTTGTCACCTAGACAGAATCTCAAGGTGCAGCCAGGGGGAGGAGAGTGTCCAGTATCGGGACCTCAGGATTGCTTCTCTGCTTTATGCAGATGATGTGGTTTTGTTGGCTTCACCTTGGCTCACCTCCAAAAGGTTCAAGTATCTTGGGATCTTATTCACGAGTAAAGGTGAGATAGAACATGAGATTGACAGGCAGATCAGCGCCACATTAGCAATAATGTTGGATAATGGAATTATTTTAAAGAATGAACAAAATCTGCAATCCCCAGTAGCCTACTAGTTGAGATGCATGCCGCATTAAGTCTGTGGTTCGATTTCGGTGTGGACCTTTGTTGGATGTCCTTCGCTATCTCTTCCCTCTTCTGTTTCCTATCTACACTGTCACTCTGCAATAAAGGTTTAAAACTCCTAAAACATATATATTTGTAGTAAAAATTAACAAACCTATCAATGGCACAGACTTACTTTGATTGATCTATGTGGTTTGTAGTCGTGTTCTGTTGTAAATTAACACTTGAGTGTCACATAAAGGTTGACAACTGATGACCTTGTCACACTGTCAGGAAGCCTTCGCCTCTCTGTCCATGAATAACATTTGTTCAGAATAAGACAAATAGATATGAGTGTTTACATATAAATTAATATTCTTGGCACTTTCTCATCATCTTTTAATAAGTATGCAAGGTAATTCTGAAATCATTGTCACTCTGTTTTGGTATTGGTGATGTGTTTTATTGCTCTGTTCTATTTGTATTTTTGGGCATCTCCTTTTATTTTACATTATTTATAGTATATGATCTTTGGGCCATTCTTAAGGGTAATTTTCATATCCTTGATAAATTCAGGCCCTGATCACCCAAAGATTTATTTTAATACTAGGTATACATGGTGCAAAAGATACTAGGTAACCCAGATTATGAAGTCTGTGTAGGTTAATACTGTCCCCCAATCCAGCAATCAGCCATCAAAACCGCATCTCTCATACACCAAAAGACTCCAGAGCAAAGCAAGGGGAAGAAATGTTAACCACACTCTATGACACAATCTTTGCTCAGCACTTCTTTGAGGCCAAATTCTTAGCATTTGTGTTCCACTTTTTAGTGAAATTCTTCACATAATATTCACATAACATAACTTCTGAAGAAAAATAACATAGACTGGGATGTCATGTTATACTGTAGGTCATGGTTGGACGAAAACAAGTACCTTCATGCAAGACATCTCGCAATGTGACCCTCTCCCTCGAAATGGCAATGTCTTTCACTTTGGCTTTTGCCTCCATTAGTGTAACACTCCTCAGGTCATTCTTCTCAATGCGGAGAGATGGGTAGCCTGTGAGGGGAGAAAATTACATACTTACATTAAAAGGCACATATTAACCAAATGTAAACAAAACACTTTCAAACTGACTGACAGGTCTTTTCACAACAACCTTGACAACAACCTGGGGAACTTCTGCTTTACATCAGATTTGACCGAGCCTCATGTCTTTCTGACAGAGGTTTCTTCTAAAAACCAGGGTTTGAATTCAAAGAACTGAAGCAATTACAAGAAAAATAGTCAGCTGGACACGTACGGTACCTACACATGTTGCATCAAAGCTCATGCGAAGTCCTGTATTACAGTACCTCCATTACATAACCTCTCAATATACACACAGTCAATAGCTGTTGGGTTACTGAGATAGGAGCCTGGATACAAACATGCACACAGATGAACAAACAATGTAAACATGACCTCTTTATATCAACACATTCAATGTGTACACAACATGTCAGTGATGAGAGATAACACATTTTTAACTCCTGTGTCTGCGGATCACTGCTAGTGAAGAGAACTCCATCAGGCTGAACTGTGAGAAGTTGCTTAGATGAAATGAATAAAGAAAGGTTAAACTCACAATAAGACAACCTCCAGATAAATTTAGAGGCCATGACTGAAGGATAAAGCCATGTTGTTTATGTGAGTTGTGAGATTTGAAATGTAGGAATGTCAAATCTCAATATTGAGCTTTAATGTTAAAATGATACAACAAAAAAGAAGAACAAATGGTGTACACATGATCTAAATCTCTGCTGTAGCATGTGTAGCTGTAGGCTGTATAATAAGGCATACTACTGCAAAGGCCAATGCTGCCCTCAAGGGGTCAAACTAAGAGCACAGTTTACTGTCAATACTGAGTAATAAAAAGTACAGCAAGTAAAAAACAAAGATACAGCAGTCAATAATAATATAACAATGAAAAACACTACAAACAAGGTAATGACACGGGCCACTGTACAAAGAATAATGATAATGGAGAATACAAATTTCTATTGTGCCTTTTTATACTACAGCACTGCTCTGTTACAGTTTGTTTAAGCAAAAACACAGGAAAGTTCTACACCTTGCTAAATGGTCCAAACAATAATTAGTGGTGTTTTCAAATATAGCAACTGTGTAGTTATAGTATTGTGTTTTTGTAGTTTTGTACATAAGACATCAAAATATATGTTAAGTTGGACTTCGCCCACTCTAAACACTCAAAACCTGCTTATAGTTAGTATATAGCATGGTTTTGGGACACAGCTTGGGTCTGCTTAAATGAATACCTGGGGTAGATTTGAAGATGATTTTGAATGAATTCCTAAAGGTCTGAGTAACCACAGCTAAACCTGATTGAGCACACAGAAGTGGTTGCTGTTGGGTCGATTCAAGAGTATTATATGAATTTAATAATCAATTCTCAGAGCCCACTTGTTTTGTCCGACCAGCAGTGTAAACCCAGAGATAATCAAAAAATGATATAAACTAGAAAGACACAGCAAATCCTCACAGTTTGGAAGGTAGAACCAGATAATGAGTCCATTAATTGATATTTTCTGTTGATCAACTATTGTTTCAGCACTTGATGATTGCACAGATTTGTGAATTTTCTTTTAATTCCAAATGTCTAAAAACCTATATGTGTAAGTTACATTAACACACAACACAAAGTTGACAAAGGTGACAGAGAAGGTTAGTATATAAAGCAGGTGAGATGCGTGAGCCAGGATTGTTTAGGATCAAACCAGTTACCACGAGGAAGAGAAACCTTCAAATGATTTAATGCCTATGAGGAGGTACTTTTTACTTTTTCTACTCACACTGCACAAACTAGGAGATGAGGGTACAGACATGCAAACATATACAGTGTTTATCTAAGCAGTGTAAAGTCCAGAGAAAAAAACTGCAAACAAAACATAGTTTAAGGGTTACAGTTCATTATTACGGTGCACATGAGGATAACAGTGTTTAAGAGTCCTTAATTCGTCTCTCACTGGAACTTACTTTTGGTTTCATGAGGGGGAGCACCAGCATTTTGGAAGGAGGAGGCAGCAAGCTGGAGTATGGGTGCAGAACCAGGGTGATTGTCTGATGACAGGAGGAGAGGGGGGGAGGGAGTGGAGGGAGGGAGGAAGGGTGGGAGAGAATCAGAAAGTATTGATTTAATGGATAGATCACTCAAATTACAACATGACCTGAATGAATGAATGGATGTCTTCTCTAGTTGTCTTTTTTTTTTTTTCTTCTCTTTTCTTCAAAAAACATCCATCAAACCAGGCATGCTTGCAAGTTGGGTAAACCTGCCCATCAAGAGTTGGGTAAAAATGGGTGGATGGTGGAGCAAATAATCACAATCAGCAAAGCATAAGACATAAGGAAAAAAAGCAGGAGGGTCAAACACAATGCACAGGAAGTGAGATGTGTCCACAAGAGGGTGATGATGGATCATACAATAAGGCACACAAACAGCTGTGTGCTTTTCAATGGGTTACCAAACTGAACCAGAGGTCCCCCACCAAAGTGACAGTTGTTAATATCATAATTATTTAATGAGGTGTTAATTATTCCAGCCATTCCTGCCACAAATACCTCCCTGTATGAGTTGTCTTTAGACCAAACTATATATTCAGCAAAACCTCACTGAGGTGTCTAATTAGGGCCTGTGACTAACTATGCATGGGACTGCATGTTATGAAAAATGACAAAAAACATGGTGTGTTTAATTTCAAAAGGTCAGTCATGTCATTATGTAGTTAGAACACTTTGAAAAGGCTGGGGCAAAATCTTGTGACACTACAAGGAAGATGGATTTCTCTAGAAAATTCAGGCAACATTTTACAGACTGGAAAGACCTTCCTTTTCTTTTATTTAGATAGGTATTTACCTTTTCTTTCTCCTTATAAATTCCTTTTGATGGCGTGTGAGAACGGCTCATGAAATGTAAAAATATTTTCTTCAGTTCAAGAGCAGCAGGACTCCAAGTAGTTACTGCTCCCAGCCAGGAAATAGTCCAGTACATAACTCCCCCGTAAAACAGTGAATTGTCATTTTAAGACTCTGGTTTATGTACAGATTCAACAAATTAAATATAATGTTATTAATTCAATTCATGACAGTAGCTAAAAAAGAAACACAATCAACAAACACAAGCAGCACACACACTGCACCAGACAACATACAACACATGAATAATCATTTATAAAGTGCATTAAGTGACCTTTAAAAAGGTGCTCGTCCATTTAAAAATGGAACTAACTATTAAAATCTGTTTACTGACATGAAACACAACTGATGTGAATAGACAACAAATGTAGTGTGTAACTGGTTTATAGTGCAGGAGAGCAGGAGGATGCCCTCTTCTTATTTTGTCCAAAAGTAAGGCATTTTATGAAATCTGGGGCTGCCATGGTAACCATAATGATGCTTCTACCATAGTGGCCTGGATCCCATTTCAAGCCTTATTACTTACACTGTAATTATAAGTCTGTGTTTTCACTGCAACACATGCCAGATTATTTCCACTTTCCACTAATACAGTGAAGACTCACTAATTACAGCGGGTGCCAGCCAAGAAAACAACGGCGGGGTGAGTAATCACACTGACACCTAACACCAACAACAGAGAGACCTCTACTGGAGACTTCAGTGGTACTACACCATGTTCTATATTTATATCAATTTAGAGTAGGTCTGTGTCTGCCAGCTTCAATATAAAAGATCACTCGTGATTCTTCAACTGACTGACACAAAGCACACAGTGAGTAGCTTTACACATTGCTCCACATTGACAGTAATGGGTCACAAGGCGAGGAGCAAGGGGGACAAAAAGTAAGTAAGATAACATCACTGCAGCGACTGTGCTGTTTATTACAAACTTATGATACCAATTTAGATAATTTGGTCATTCACAGTCAATTATCACATTTGGAGAAGCATGCACATTCTAGGATGCCAGTGAGAGAGGAGGGAATAAATAAAACTATGGCCGACTAAATCATACTCCTGAACATGGGCCCTTTTAAGTTTATTCTTCTAAATGAAAATGTCTCCACAAGATTTTTAAAAATTAAACAAACCAATGTTGCATCTTGTTTCCGATTTCCTTAAAATAAGCTTTGGTAAATGTTACAGTGGTGAGAAGAAGTAAACTTTCTTACTGGTGACAGGAGCTGCGTTGTTTGGAGTGTCAGCCCTCAGGTACTGTGTGGTCTGGGTGGACGGCTGAGACAGACCCTGTGAGCTTCCACTGTCACTCACACTGAAATACACAGAGAGGAAGAGCACAGAGTAGTTATTCAGAGGCACTGGCTGTTCAGAGCTCCATTACTGAGGTTTTTGTTTAGTTTTTTATAAAGTTGTTCCTAACTTCTTAAAAATAACAGGTTCACAATTTTTTTTAGTGTGTCTTAAATCAAGTCAGGTGCCCAGATGAACACTGAAATAGGTTTTTCTTGCTGTAATCATTCTTCCTGTTCATAGTGACCATAAGAAGACCTCCTCCAAATGCAGTTACAATGTCAGTGATGAGGAATAAAATCCACAGTCCTCCTCCCGCGCAAAAATGTATTTAATAGTTTATCTGAAGCTACTATGTAGCTTCAAATAACCTGATTAGTAAAATAAATTCCTTCTGTGTCTCGATGGATATCTTGTTCAGCTGCAGTGGAAGGATTGTAACAAAAAGAGGAAACTTGGCACTAAGTGAAACACATTGACTAAATTTGACTAACTGAGTCAGCTGAAGCCTCAAATTTGCTTCAATTAAACTTTTAACTTCATTTTTGCAGGAAGTGAGGACTGTGGATTTTGTCCTGCATCACTTACATTACACATGAGTGCATTATGAAGAGGCCAGTATGAACAGGAGGAATGATTACAACAAGAAAAAAGTGTTGATGTTCATTTTGGAACCTCAATGTTGCTTTAGGACACACTGTGTAAAAACTGTGAGCCTATTCTTTAATTAAAAACTAGGGATTCACTAAATCCTGTTGTACCATTACCACTTAATGTCTTGGCTAGTGGAGACCCCTGTAATGTGTACATCTGTTGCTAGGGAACATCTGGAGAGCTGTCCAATAAAAAGCAATCAACTATGTTAACAGTTAACTCTGTAGCATCATGAGCTGCAACATAAAATCTGTATAAGTGTTTAAGAACTAAAGGTATCTAAGAAATATCCCACCTAACTCTTGGCCAGGTCAGATAAGATGACCATATACCATTTAACCTCTTCCAATCTTCCTTCACAACATGTCAGTTACACCCAGTGTTTAGTAAGTTTAAGATACTTTATGTATGAACTAGTTTGTGTAGTGCGGCAAAAAAAAGAAGCAAACCTGTCCTCCATCTCCACTCTCTTCATGCTGTGCAGGTGCAGGATGGCCAGGATAATGGCCACGAGGAAGATGATAATGCAGCAGACGCTCACGCTTATGTAAAACACCTGAGTGGAGGTGGTGGGGGTTGGCACACCAATTACTGAAGAAAACAAAACACATATTAACAATCCGACGCAGCGGAGGAGCCACTTGGGTGGGGGGAAACATTTGGTAACCATAGCGTCAACGCACACAAAACACTGTTATTACAGAAAGCTTCAACTGTGTTTGCTATTATGAAGGAAACAGAGCAAAAAATATGAGGTAATGTGATGGGATAAAGACATGAGGGACAGAGAGATTCTGTAAGTGCACCGAGGGCTCTACTTAGTTTTAATGGAGATCTGGAACAGGCAGGGGCTGTGCCTGGGATCCAGCGTCTGAGAGCTTTTCTCATCACCTCTCTAAAAGCCTCAGAGGGCCCCAGGTTCCTCGGGCCTACCCAAGCAGAAGAGAGACAACCCACTAATGGTACTTTGTTACTGGGGCCACAGGCTCACAAAGAGTCTGAATAAATCCCAGTGGAAGAGGACAACCACTCCATAGGGTGGGGGGGGGAGCAGGGGGGCTGGTGGAGTGCACTTCAATAGGAATGAATCCTTCTCTTTGGAAATCATATGCCTTGTTACGGCAAGTTCAGTCAATGTGCACTGCTATGTAGATAGACTTCTCGGTTCTTATCAGGCTGATGCCATCTGTGATAGACAACACATGGCGCTGGTAAAGAGGGGTAAGTGGAATAGGGTTTGGAGGTAACAATACTTACAGTCAGGCTGTTGATGAGTTTGATTGTCGAGGGGAATGGAAATCTTTTGGTCAGAATCTATGTTAGAAGACAGTAGAACAGATAAATAATCATTTAACTGTGATAACATTAAGCAAAAACTCCACTCATTGTCCTCATAGTCCTTAGTCCTACTATTGATAAACAAATGTGAGAAAGATAAAAAAGAAGTAGCAAGGTTTGTGTTTAATCAACAACATCCAGTACTCTCCACTCTAGTACTACTCCAGTCCTACCTTTCCAAGCAAGAGGGGAAAAACCTCAAAACAGATTTAATATTGAGCTTAAAAGCTTCAAAAAAGGATTGTGAGCTCTGTGAAAAGTTTCAGTAGTTGACTATAATAAATCAGTAGACTCATTGTTTGCCTCCTGTTACGACACTATAGGCTGAGTGGTGCTCAAAAACGTACGTGGCTCGGCGTACGCTTTGAGCACCACTCAGGCATACAAGAATCTGTTGTGGCTCCTAATTTGGCTAAAATGAGAAGGGAATAAGTTTGGGCAAAATGTTATCTTCAGGCAGTCTGAAAATAACACAGAGCTGACACTGTAACTTTTAAAAGTATGTGATAAACAGTGCTGCTGAGAGTTCACAAACTATCCACAGTCTCTGTAGAACATATTTTAGAGGATGTATCTCGGTATTTTACATTAACAGTTATGTGCTGGACACTTTCTAATGGCTGAACCCAACATGCATTTTAACTTCTCATAGCAGGAAAAGCACAGGTCAAACTAATTAACACTATCAACGCTAATGATGTCCTGGCCAGGCAGCGTGCACAGCCATCATTAACATTATTAACTGCACCTGTGCTTTTCGTACTATGACATGTAAAGACATCTGCTATCAATAAACTCTATAAATGCTTAAATAATATCTACTGAAAAAGAAAAAAAACATCCTGTAAGGCAGCTCAAAATTATTATTTAAAATGATTTACTTTTATAACACATTTTCCTCCTCTTGAAGTTGAGCACTGTGTAGTTGTTGGCATGGATGGTCAGATTGAGCTGCACCGTCACAACAGCCTCTCCATCTATCTTGCCCGAACAGAAGAGGTCCACTCTAAAAACTGTAAAGACATAAACCAACATTTATAGATATGTTTGACCTTCTGCAATATATATTATCTGGCTAGAATCGGTGCTCAGAACATATCAGAAATGCTGTAAATTTGTATGCAACTAGACCACTACTATCTAGGTGTTTCTCACTACTTCTTATCATGAAATCTTCACTTGCATAATGTCAAAAGTTACAGTTAGGCTAGAGAATAGTCAGAAATGAGGATAACATCTCAGCATTTGTTCCTTGAGAAAAGCAGCAACTTCCAAGTTCTCAGAAGTGCGGATTTACTGACACAAATCTACAAAACGAGAAGCATATTTGAGTGTATGACACATCAAGAAGGCGGATATTAGACCAACCCGAGGGAACATGGGGCACCTCCCCCTGAAAGGAGATGTTGCTCCGTGGTTGGTTCATGGCCAAAGGGTTCTCCACGAGGAAGCCGAGCCGGTAATCCACCTATGAACCGAGAATGATGAAAAACAAGTTACAGACGAGCTAATGGGCAGTAAACTGATGGATGTGAAGTTGCTGAGGTGACTGGTCGATAATTCCAGATGTTGAGACTTACCTTGGTCTTTGAATGCCACGTGAAGTGAAGGCTGTTGGTCTCGCTGGGCACAGGCAGAGTGAAGGTGAGCGCGTAATGATTCACCACGTCGTCTCGCACGTAGTAGAGCTCTGCATCCAGGCCTGTGTGAGGACAGAAGACAAAAATGTGCCTTTAACTGAATATTTTAGAAATTAAAAAAAGCAGAAGAAAAAGCCATTAGACTGGATATAAAACAAATATTCTAATCTACATGCAGATTTAGACACACATACACACACACACACAGAAAGCCTGAGGAAAATGGTAAAACATCCACTTAAATTGCCAGCTTGGATCAGGGGGCGGGGGGTTCCCCCTCAATAAGAGAGATGGACTAAACACATCTGTTAGTACTTGAGAACTCCGAGTGCCCAAGTGAAAAACTTCAAAACGTTCAAGTGAGACAACATCCAAAAAATATGACCGCAATTTTGTGGCCAGGAAAGAAAATTTGGGCAAGGGAAGGGTTAAGGAGGATGGGAGTGGAATGCCTTAAGATTAAAAAATACGTGAAAGTTGCAACATCCACAATCTGTACAAGCGTTCAGTTTTTAATGAACACATAGCTTATAAAGACCCTGGTCCTGCATGTCATGTTTCTTTATAATTCACTGTAACAAAGTGCTGCATTAGAAAGTCATACAAGTCAAATGTGTAGCTGGTGAAAATCCCCCGACCCCTGCCTGGGGGCAGTGCTATCGGTCCTTGAAAGTCTGTCTGGCAGAGTGGGGTCTGTCTATCAAGTATCTAGTTTAAAGAGAAGGGGCGAAGAATGTGCCCAGGCTCCCCCAAATACCCTCGGGCTGTCGCAGAGCTCCGGCTCAGAGACCTTTCTCACATTGGCTCAATTAAAAACATTCTCAGGCATTTGGCAGCTCGCGGGGAGGGGAGGTGGGTGGGTGTTACATAAACTAGTATCAAAGGATAAGATTGGTGGCTTTTCATTAGTGATGAATTATGCCCCTTGAACAATTCACAAACATGCTAGATGAAAATTGAGGTCTATAAATTGAATGTATGATTAATAAGCAATTATGTACAAAGATGTGACGCATTTAACTAATTAGAAGGTGGAAAATTTTTCTTCACTGAAATGAGGATAAAGTCATTGTTTTTGGGGCCAATGAAGAAAGACTTGTAGTCTGTGCTCACCTTAACAGTCTCTCCCTGAAGAGTAAAAATCTAGCTATAAACTTCAGAGTTATTCTGAATTGAGGCCTAAATCTCAGTAGTCATAAATTAATAAGAAAATCAAAATCACTTGATGTCACAGCAGGATCTTGAGAAACTCGTACATGCTTTTATCTCCAGTGGGCCGCACTGCTTCAATGGACTGTTCACAGGTCTGTCTAAGACCGCAATCAGACAGATTCCGCTGATCCAGAACGCTGCCGCCAAAGCTCAGCGTGTAAAACTCTGTAAAAGTTCTCAGATCTCCACATTGGCTACCGGTTTCTCAAGAGAATCGACATCAAAATAAAACTGCGTGTCCATAAATCACTTAACGGTTTAGGTCCAAGATACACATCAGATCTCCTGACCCGGTTTGAACCCGGCAGAGCTCTCAGGTCTGATGGTTCTGGATTGCCGGTTGTTCCCAGAGTCGAAGCTAAACTTGGAGGAGCGGCCTTTAAAGGCTTCTGTGCTGCTCAGATGTGGAACCAAACGCCAGAAAAACAAAGACTTGAGACAATGCTGAATACTTTCACTTCCAAACTAAAGACCGACCTGTTGACCTTTGCTTTGAACCCTCCTGTTGTCCTTAGGTCAAAATTGACCATATATCAGTCTGTGATAATCCAGCAACATATTTTCCTCTGATCTTAGATTTAGATTTACTTTTTATTTTTTAACTCAAAAATGAGGTATAATTTCATTTAAATGAGGCCTGTTGAACATAATTTCCAAACATAAGTGTAAAATCTGTGGTAGTAAGTTGGAATGAAGTGTCTCACACAGAATTGGCAGGTAATTAATACCTTATGCTTCATAA
Source organism: Scomber scombrus (assembly GCF_963691925.1). Lineage (NCBI taxonomy): Eukaryota > Metazoa > Chordata > Actinopteri > Scombriformes > Scombridae > Scomber > Scomber scombrus. The sequence goes on along the minus strand of NC_084977.1, from coordinate 6,791,161 downwards.
ACAGTTGCTTGGTCAATGGGAAGACAACAGAAAAGTTAATTACATTTTGTAATGCTTTGTATTTTATGTGGTCTGACCTAGAATTTTATATTTGTGAAAATGATTACAAACCAGCTTGCACTTTATTACTGTTCTTATGATTCAGCCTGCTTTAATCACACTTATTTAGTTTCTATTGTTTTTCTTGTTTGTTTTTCTTGCTGTACTGTGTAAAGCTTATTTAAGCTACTTTGCTAACAGCACTTCTACTTGTCATTTGACATAGTACAACTGCTTACTTGTGGCATAGCTGGAAAATAGAGTGTTGCATGCATACAAATGTGATAAAATCTATAAGTGCAATATCTTGTGTAGGTGCAGGCCCCCTTGTGCAGATACGCAGGCACTTAACAGACGCCTTAACAGATGCCGACACGGCCACACAGCTAAGTCCTGTAATAATTGCCTTTCTCGTGCTGCACTCTGTGTGCCTCCCTTGTCTCAACATGTGGCCGTGCTGCTTTGATACCAATTAAACTACGCAACCAGGCATAGAGGCCCAAAGAGAGACCAGTGTGAGCCTGGGCTCGAGTTGTGTCCCTCCCACGGTGCCTCGGCCGTCCACCCGAACGGCGACAGCTCCGAAATGAGAAGTGAAGGGACTGGCAGCAGTAGCCTGTCAGTGTGCGAGGCTTGTTTCTCCACTGAGGCTGATGACGGTGGATAAGTGGCTGCTGAAGTTAAGGAAGCTGAAGCATGAAAGTGACTCACACTCTCTGCTCGATGGAATGGGAAAACTGCATTACTAGAAGCTGCGCCTGTAAACAAGCTCCTTGTTTAGTTAGTGTTTGGTCACAATTTGAAAAGTGACTGACTGCTGTTTGATACTACAGACTTTTTTTTTTTTTTTTTTTTTTAAATGCTGATGGAAAATAACATCATCATTTTGTAACTCCAGCACACTAAGTTGGCAGCATGCTATGTGAGGGACTATTTCCTGCTGGACACTTCCATTTTAACTCTACTGGTGTCAAGTGATTTACTGTACATCATCCCAGCTGATCTGAAAACACTTTCAACTAAGCAATGCAGTGCTAGTTTCTGATACTCAAGACATTGTTGGTCTTTTCTCAGTCCAGCAACAAGCTTTCATCAAGTGAGTGACAGGTGATTCAAGCATGTTGTGCACAGCTAAGTGAGAAACACAAGTGCGAAGAGGAAGAGCACCCCTTAGAGACTTTTTCATGCTTTAACAGCTTCCATTATTAGGGGTAAAAATGTGAATTCCACTGTAACCAGTCATTAAAAAAGATTTAACTCTCAAAGGGTGGTGACAGACTGAGCTATGTATGAGCAAACCTAAACCTGAGATAGCAATAAAGGACAACATTAAAAGCAGTAGGCAGTGCTGTAAAATGGCCATGAAAGGAGTGTGTAAGGAAACAAGCATCTGAGGAACAGAGGAACTCCTCATCAGACAAATGCTTGTTTGCAGGATTTTACAGGATAGGTTTGAGAAGTTTATCTTAATGCAGGATGAAAAGTGAAGATATAGTGTGCAGAAATCTCTTTCATCGAGCTTATCTTAAAAAAGGCATGTGTATTTTGTACTTCAAGGGTGTTTTTTGATCTATAATCATTCTTCTTATACACACTGGTTATAAAGCTGAGACTCCGATGTCAAAAGTAGGCAACAAAATCCAAATATTTGTTTCCTTAAGTGTGAAATTCTGTCTGTGTGTTTCCTTTCTGAGCTGTGGCAGAGGGATCCTTCCTTATAGGGGAGTGTAGGTTTGCTGCCTGGACACAACACCACCAATAAACCTACATATGACTACCAGGACCAAAATATATATACAGCTAAACTTCAAAATACATTTTGAGGTCACTAAGGACAGGAGGAAAGACTACAGTACCCAAAACCTCTCAATATACATACATACAAAAACAAACCTATCCAAAGTCGTCATTTAACATCACATAAAGTGCACCGTGAGCATCAGCACAACTCGCTGCTTGTTAATCAGTGCAGCTACTGCTACTACTGCTAACATCATTAATAAACCAATGAAAACATGTGAGCACACAACACATGCTGCTATAGCTGCAAGCTATAAAAAAGGGTGGATGAAGAATTTAATTAATTGCTACACAGACAAGACCAAGATAAGAAAAACATGCACTATAACTGTTCACCTATGTAAAGATAAAGCACCTAAAATTGTAAATCTTAAATACATTGTGACATGTGGACTGTTTTAAAATACAGTTTGGTTGCTGGCCAATCAGAAGCTCCACTGGAGTTAAATTTAAATGCCTTGCTCGAGGGCACATCAGCACTTCTTTCAGCTATGGGAGGCTCACGTCCCCCCGCGCTGATTTTCATTGCTGATTTAGAGATTGAGACTGGCGTGTATACCTTGTTATTACAAACCTTTTACATAACGTCACATGTCAAATCAGTCCAAAAAACCCCCATACTGCTCCTTTCATCTCCACACGTCAACATGAAGCTATAGATTACAGCGACAAATCAGCTATAATAAATCTTTACTTTGTCTCAACATTTTGGGGCTTTAAGTTGACGTGCGGTGTTCTCTGGCGAGCCGTGGATCGCGTTGCAGACTTTGAAAAACGGGGGACAAAAGGTAGCAGTGGCCAGGTGGTCAAGTCCAGGACAGATATAACAAAGGCCCTGTTGTGCGCGCGGTCGACATTATACCTCCCAAAGCCTCCATCCCTGAGCGCTCAGGAGATAAACACTCCCCTCTCCAGCCTCTCGCCGGGGAAGATACTGGCCACATTAACCCGAGGAAGGGAGAAAATGAGGGCCTGCGTGAAACTCTATCAACTGGAAACTCCAAACAAATCCACAGGAATGAATTAGGCATAGGCATAGGCAGGAGAGAGAGAGAGGGGAGGGGAGGGGAGTGGGTGGGGGTGGTAATGTATGAAGGATCTCAGAGACACTGGAAAAGCTGAAAAAGTGAAGCGAGCTAGTTTTTGCTCTGTGATTGAAAAAAGACAAAATGTAAAGTGTCAGCTGACAAGTAAAAACAAGACATGAAATAATGTTATTACTACTTCTGTCTACACCAGTTGTACTATCAGAGGAGCTCAGAAAACACACTGATATGTCCAGAAATTCAGCTCCCTTGGATTTCTGCATGGTAATTTAACATTGATTTAATTTTGAAAGGTCTGACAACAAGCTTACACAAAATAACCCCTAACGACAAAGAAAACACATGCAAACTTTGTAACTTGGTCTGGTTGCTTAGTCCCATTTTAACACCCATTTCATCACATCAGCTGAAAAAAAAAAGGTCCACTTATCAAGTCAAGAACTGTTCCCCATGTCAAAGATGCAGCATAGCACCCCTACAACCATTCATCCAGTTAAACTATCCATCATTAATTACCAAGTTAATCTAAACTGACAGGACGACTGCTTTACTTCACTGCAAATGGGAAACATTGAAATGTAAGTCATGGCAGGCACAATGACAGCAAATGCACAGCACAGTCATGATTAGGGAGTGATTGTAGTGCTGATTCTTTTGATTGGTTTTATTTACGTACGACATGTCAAAATAAAATAAATAGGCACCGAAACAAAACAAAATTGAAATAACAGCAAACTTTCAGTGAGCAATACACGTATAATAAACATTAAATGTTTGAAAAGGGCGTAGGACAAAGTAAATAACTCTTATACCTCTTTTTAAAAATACTCAATTGATCAAATCCAAGCTAAAAACAATCAAACGACACAAGAGAATAAAGACAACTAGCGCAGAATCAATAATAATAAACAAACTGTAATTGATAGTGGACTGAGCTGAGTCAGCTGCTTTATGAAATCAAAGTCCGTCTCTAATAGTAGTAACGCTGCCTGTGATGAAGCAAATGTGCTTTCACTTGTTATCTAAGCAAAAAGTGACCAAAGCTATAAATTTTGTTTAAAATACTTAACGAGATTCCTAAAAAACAGTATCACCTGAAAATAAAGCATTTGTTTTAACACAAAAACGGTAGAAGTCAAATTTGATTTGGCGCGCTGGATTCCCCAAATAGGCGCGCTGTACTTTAATAACATCCTCTCTAACACGAAGCACTGGGTTAACAATTTCGGCAGGAAATCACCTGACGTTTCAACCGTAGCTCGCAGTTAACTTCCCACAGAAGAAGAGATATGATGGGCTTTGATTTAAGCACAGCTGCAAACACAAGTGACAGTGACATAAACAATGAGTATGATTATGAAATGAGCTTCACCTGCACTGCTTTTAATTGTTGGCTGCTGGCGTTAAAGGCTGAAGTTGGCTAATGTTGTGTAGCTCAGTTTGCATCACAAATATGTGGTAAAACACTTCCCTGCATAAAATACAGGTGTGAGTCTGATTTGTTCATATTTTTCATGCAAAATGGCCAATATTGACGAACTCAGATGAGTTTGCAGCTATAATGAGATGACTGTCTGATGGTGCATGCTAGTGAAGTGCTGCCTTGGGCCAGTATTTGATGGAAATGGAGTAAAATGGGAAGTTGCTGGTACATCCAAAGTACAAACCAACTATACCCAATGCATTTTTCTTGCCAAAGGAAAAGTTAGACATGCCCAAGCTTTAGTGTCTTATCACAAGAGAAAAAACCCTCTCTGATATTACCAAAGGAGGAGCGTCAAAAAGGGAAAAAACAGCACAATGATGACTGAAAATAAGGCTATAGGACAGTTAGCGCTCTCAAAAGTACATCTTAAAACATCCTAACCAAAGACACCAGTTTGGCTGTTGCTGAAGCGCTGGTGGCAAAAATCGTGACATTTCAAAGTATCTTAGAGCTCAGAGAGAAAAACAACACACACACACATGAAGTCACAATCTCTGTGGCTTTCTTTGATTCACTTCAAAGAGACCATACATCAGTTTGCCTCTTTTATTCCGCGGAGCGCCCCGAGGGCAGACAAGGATGGAGGCCGGGGAAAGGAATCTGAAGAGAAGGGCTGTGTCTGCCGCTGTCCTATTATAGGCACCTCATTGATGCTTATTTGTTGCTGGAAGGGGGCGCCTTGGTTTACTTAACAAACAAACAAATATCAAATGGTTTAAGTGGGAGAAAAAATAATGATTAGCTGTATGCGGTGGGATGATTTCATCTGGAGGTGACTGAGGGGTCGTTTAAGAGGTCCGGCACACCACCTTACTGAACTATTTTTGGATGCTGTTTCACATGGGCCGCTTTGTGAATACATCATCAGTTTGAAAGCAGGGGCTGTGTGTGCGCATGGTTAAATATTTTTATTATTTTTTTAAGGTTAGCAAGTGTTTTCCTGGTTGGGAAAAAAGTATCTTCTGTTTTAGAAATTCTACAGAAACTAGCAGGCTTCAAAATATCAGTGTGACAGTTGCCTGAATAGAATTAAAGCTCAAAATCTTATGACATTTGCTCTTAAATGGACATAAAACAAGAAACATGACTGCGTACCTCCATTTTTAAAAGTGCAATTTTCGCAGAAGGGCAACAACTTTATAAAAACGGGTCGTAGCTTTACAGAATCTCCTGTGAGCGCGGCGGCTCTTAGACAAAAGATGTGAAAGCGGAGGCTCCCCTATTCAACCGCAGGATGCTTGCCGAGTGGCATGAAGGAAATGAATACTGCTGCCAATCACTCCTCACAGTTCACAGGCTCTTTTTTCAAAGCCCTTGCTTGCCTTTCAGCTCTTTGGAGGAGAAGGGGGGAGGAGAAGGAAGGCTGGTTAACTGTCATGCTCTTCAGAATCCGAGCTAGTTTTTTTTTTTTTTAAACACCCTTTGAGATTGATTTTTATCATTTTAACATGCTACACGGGAGGAATTACACCAAAAACGCTGGCCTAACTCACCTGATTGGGGCGAGTGGAAAATAATGGCTGCATTGGTTTCTTCTGTTGGAACGATTACAATATTCAAAAAAGGTGGTTGTAGTTCATGGCGGAGTTACTGAACAACTGAGAAATGCCTGATTAGAGTCTGTCAACAATTGGAGCTGACCCTCTCCCACAAGTAAAGTATTGGAAAAACTGTATTTAATGGAAGTGCTTATTTGGTCTCTACAGAATGCTCATTTTGGTCGGGGAGCTCTGGTTTTTAGGTTGATTGAAAAAAGGGCCCCGACGCGGCTGCGAGCGAGCGACCGGCACGATCCGGTCTCAGTGAGCGTGCCATGCGGGGACATAGAAAACAGACTCTCTTAGTGCTGACTTTCCACCGAGAGAAAATTCCTCGGAGTAATGTGTTAGAGGGATAGAGTCCAATGGGTGATTCTACCATGGAAAACTGGGCTCAAAAAGGTCATTATTATAGAGGACAGCGAGCACACGCGCTTGGGATGTACAGGAAAAAAAACAAGCTTATTTTTACTCCATCCTTCATCTTCTGAGTGATCACATGGACGGTCAAAATGCCAGGAAACAGAGAGAGACAGAAAGCCATTGAAAAGCCTGTAAAAAAGCAGTGTCATAGCTCGGGTCACGGGCCTTATGGAGGTAGATCTCTGGTTACAGCTCGGTTGGACAAAACAAGACCTCAACCTGTACTCTAGAAGAGACTGTGATAGAGTTTTTTGTCACTTTTAAAATAACACAATTCATTGATTCTCCTTTTTTCTCCTGGGATTGGTTTCATTCCATTAAATGCCATGTCTTAAAAGGTCTAGTTTAAATATCTTCATCTCCCTGCCGTTACACACTTTCAAAGACATTCCTGAAAGCTTCTGTTCCTGTGTTATCTGACTGATTCTCCCATGAGTCTCGCTGCGTATCGCAACAACCTCCCATGTTTTGTGAAAAGAGGATAGATGGCAAAGATTTTTAGCATTTTTCAACTGCCTTCCAAGCAAAATCTGATCCTTCGGGGTAATTGAATTCGAACTGGCAGCTGCAACGCGAGTCCAACCCAGGGCCTGCAGGTCTGGAGACGAAGCTGATAATGGGAGCTGAGGGTAGGGATACGCGCTTTAAAAAGGAGACTGGACGGTTCATGTGCAGAAACAATCGAGGAAGAACACTGTTGTGTAGGTGAAGCCCCGTTTCAGTCGGACCGTGACGTCTTCCTGTACCTTTTTCCTGGCTGCTCCCCTGAGAATCGGCTTGTTTGGGAAAGCTATCAACTGATGGTCCATCTGTTTAAAATGCAGACAGACCACAGCAAGAATACATTACTTGAAGTTACTCCCCCCCCCCACCCATCACAATAGTGTCTCTATGCTTTATTGACATATATAATTCTATTACTGCATTGTGAAAAGTTTCAATGAATGTAAATCTTATAGGAGGATAGGAGCCATGGGAACACTGCATTTCAATACAGTAAGTCACCAATGAGAAACTAGCTCTAAATGGTCAGAATAGAGTTTCTGATTATGATTTAAACTCCTTTTATTATCTATAAATGAATCTCCAGGCCTGTATTTGTGCTCTGTGTAGCATTAAACAAGATATTTTGTTTGTCCTGAGTCTTAATGATACAGCATCATTAGTATACCTGACAATACTCATTTTAATTTTCATTCAGGGTTCAATCATGACATTAAAAAGTGGTCTATATTCATTGTTAACAACTACATTATTGTATATTAATGAAAATAATGTCAAACTACTGACAGCATCACTAAGTTTTCATATGAGCCAACTTTCATTTCACAAACTTTCAGAACAAAATCAAATCCTGCAGGTCACGATTCAGAGCTTTTCATGTGATTAGTTTCCAACAATGATTTTAAGGCTGCAGCAAATTATTCATTTCATTCCTGAAATGGCAGGAAAGAGTGAAAAACGCCTGTTATAACATTGTAGAGCCAACCATCTTGTTTTTTCAGATCAACAATCCAAAAGATAATCAGTTAATAATCATGTATGACACTGTAAACCTCAACAACAAGCAAATGTTTGATATATTTGCTTAAATAAATCACTAAAGCAATTATTCAATTATCCAAATAGCTGTTGATTCATTTTCTGTCCATTGACTTCTCGTTTGTGTAAATGATTTAATGTGCTTCATCATTTCACTGGAAGATTCTGTCCATTAAGCACCAGCTGTCAGTATTTGACACTAACGAGCTGGCTCGTTAGCAGTCGGGGGTGACTGAAAGTCCTCAGCTACTTGATTTATATAGAGTGGTTTATGAGATTTGTAGCTGTCAGTTGGTGTTTTTCAAACTTCAAAAAGGCACGGTCCATTTTTTTTCTTTTCAAACATCATAATATATTATACATATATAGATTATAATATGGAGTGGTGTTTATTTCTCAACTAAACCCATTCTGCACCATCAGTAATGCAGACAACAGCACACTGACAACATATTAACCAGAAAATATAATTCATTGGATATATTGGACTCAATGTGCCTGTGAAAGCAGCAGTTAAACTACTCTTTCAGCTCTTCCAGCTTGTTAAAACATTGCTGATAACTTGTGTCATAGCTGAATTATAACGCAGCTCTTACACACAAAATTTTTTTGATTGCATCCTATCTGTGTTTTGGCAGATATGTCCTATCAGCCTTCTTCACAGCAAACATAGTTGCCATAGAAGGAAAAGCAAAGGTGTGACTAATAACACAAACCATGACTCCTTTCTAATCAGGTGTCCCGGTAAACAGTGACAGCATTACTGTAAGCCAGCATCCAACCAGTGTTAACTTTAAATATTTACACCTGTGCTTCTCTTACTGGGAAATAAAGCATGTATTGTGCAGGCTAAGTCAAGCCCTTTGTGGTTTGGAAAACAGTTTTAAGAGATTATATTCATTTTGCAGACATATACAGTGTATTAGAACATGTGTGCACACCAGGCTAGTAACTGCTGTGCAGTGAGGCAAATCTTACAAACACACAGTGCACTTCTTAATTCATGCTATTTGGGGGCCGACACAGAAATCAGGACAACCTGTTGAGTTCAAACTGAAATCAGTTGATGCTTCTGTGAAATGTGTCATTCATCTACATTATCAACTGGTTTCCATCCAGGCAAAATAGGAATGCATGATATATATGATGTATTTTCATTCATTATGCTCATTTATTTAACTGGAGAGTATGAGGTTTAAATAAACATGATCTTACTGTTCCTCTAACACCAGTTCTATACCAGCTGCTTTTAAAAAACACTCAAAGTCATCTCTGGGTCTTCCATATGAATCTGTGGTCAGACTCCCCCAGCAGCAGCTTGTTGCCAATGCGGGGACGATGCCAGTTTCACCTCCTTCCAACATTTTTCCTACATTTACCGCAGCATCATGGAAGTTTCTGTCCGCACATACTTTTTTTTTTCTTTTTCTCTCCGTCCACGTCGTTGTCAAACATTAAGAAAATTTCTCTGTACGACCAGACGAGGGTTTTCGGGCAAAACCGCGAGAGAGGCCCTGGGTCTGGCAACGGAGGATTAAACCATAGCGTGATGGAGAACGAGAGAAACTGGAAGGGACAGAGTCAGCCTACGCTCTAACACCAGCTGGATTATAGAGAGGGGGAGAGAGTGAGGGATACTTTGTTGCTGGTGTCAGAAAGACGGAGTTTGCATATTTTAAAAGTGTTATAATACATGTAGCGTTCAACAACACATGAATGGTAAATATCTCAGAGAATTAGTATTAATATAACGCACATGTTCAAACATCAAAGAATCTAAACATAGTCACAAGCAAACCAGCGTTACTGTGCGACGTTAACTTCTTGTTTAAAACCTGGACACACCTGAGATTTTCCTCCTGAATTAATGAACACAATATTCAGCTGATTCCTCCTAACTCAAATCTGGTGCAAAAAACAAAACAAAACACTGATGCCATCACAAGATCATGATGCACTTATCTGCAGCTGCACATTAGTCAACGTGAGAAGCTGTAACATTAGCGTCCTCCCCTCCGCCAAAACATGGAGCCCTTTCTTAGCACTTTTTTACCCCTTCATTAAAACGTGCTAAATGACGGGTTTGGAACTGCACCATCAACACATCTTTAGCAAACCCCTAAATTAACAACTTAGTATCAATTCGCAGACTGGCACCAGGATAATGGATATTAGCCCATTTTAACAGCACAGTACTGTCCAATTTGCAAGGTCTATAAAAAAGTCACTATTTACATTTTCTGCAACTTTTAAACTATATATTTTAAAACTTTACATACAGTGCAGCTCAAGTCCTGCCAGTAATGAAGCCAGGACAGTTACATACACCACATGAGTCGTACATGAGACACATATCTATGTGCATCCATCCCCCTCATACTTACCTCCATCCCAAATATTTAACTCTGGCTGTGTTTTTTAAAGTCATGGTTAGGTCACTTCCTCTTTTCCACTATTTCTGATGACACACCGGCATACCTTTCTTACTGCAGCTTTGAGGAGGAGCTGTTTAATGATGGAGCTTGGGACTTTGTTGTTTTAAGGGAAAATTCAATGAAATGTAGTTGTAGAGGTGGTATAAAGCTGAGCATAACTGATGCAGTGTGTGAGTGTGGTAAAGACCCCATTATGATATATCAAGTTGTATTGAGTGCTCTGCTTTGATCTATATAATTATATCTACAGCAAAGTTTCTTTTTTAAGTTAACTACCACCCATCTGTCTCCTATTATTGTGATGGCATAGGGTGCAATTCAGTGCCAATATTAGTTTTTATTCACATGAGGGCTTTAATCATCTGATTTACACCCAAAGATTTCCCAAAAATAGGACAAGACTACATATTGATTTTAATATATTTAACTCTCATGGTCCTTGGCTCAAAGTTAAAGGCTCTACTGTGGATTAATTACAAAAGTGACCCCACAGTACGTGTAATACAAGAGCTTTTTAAAAACCACACAATTAAAGTGGGGATTAATGATTTTCTGGTTTAGTTTTAGAAGGAAAACCGTAGACGTGGGGGGCCCTCTGGCACAACTGCATCACATCACACACACACACACACAGAGAGAGAGAGACACACACACACACACACACAGAGAGACACAACACTGGCCACAAAGTTTAAAGACAGCTGGCTCTCACTGCAGGCCGAGCTCAAACCCTTCTTCTTACCCAGTAGCTTCTTCACTTCCTCCACACTCATGTATATGTTGACGCTGTGGTTGTTGTTGACGCCCGAAACGCCGCTCGGGTTGGCGAGGCAGCCGGTCCCTTCCAGCAGCAGGAGGAAGAAGAAGCCCCCGACCCTCCACAGCACCGAGTGCGGCGGCCAACCCCGGGACACAGACGGGCTGCCGGAGCCGTGAATCAACCCCGACATAGCAGCGGTCGCCTGGCTCGCAGTTGTTGTCGGTGTTCTCCCCAGCCGCCAATTTTCTTTCTCATCCGTATCTGAAGTTAATCCCGGGAGGCAACATTACGAGTTACTTTACGCCGCAGCGCCACTTGTAGCTCTCACTTCTTTTTCCACTAGCTTGTTTTTTTCCCTTTTTTTGTCCTCTCTCGCTGTTAGCAGAGACAGGCTAACTTCAGTCGGGCTGTGCTAACCGTCCGCGGTCAGTTGAATGTTTGACTCTTCGGGAGATTTACGACGTTTTTTTCCCCGCACATAAAAAACACACCGGATATCACCGCATTGACTTACTTTGATTTGCGGACGAGAAAACGAAAGTAAAGTCCCCCCCTCCAAAAGTTACAAACTCGCTAATACATCCAGCTTTCTCCCTCCATGGTGCTTCCTCCCGTTGCTTTTTCCTCACTATCTCAGTTTTCACTCGGAACAAGGAGGAGGGGGGCGGCGGGGGCGCGCTCTGCCCCGACTGTTGCCTTTAGGTGCTATCGGAAATATCTCCACGAACTGAGAGAGAGTAGGATAGGGTGTGTCGCTCGGAAGATAAATAAATAAACAATGAAAATGTGTAGTACACCTCGTCAATTAAAAAAAAAAGTTCATAAACAACATAGTAAACAAATATATAACTGAGGTATGAATATAATAGCAAATGAAGTATCTGATTCTGTATTTTGGGACTACTGTTTTGTATTAATGGGGGAAAAAAGCTTCAGGCTACATCTTTCCTGTCATTGTTTTTTTTTTTTTTTGCTTGATGTAATTTGTTATGATTCATCTATGTATGTGCATTCTTCAGTAGCATTGTTTTTTTGTTTAAAAAAAAAAGGACTCAAATAAACAAATAAAGCCCTTTAGCCTAGTGATTGGACTCACTTAACCTCAAATGTAGTCGTCACTAATGACTCTACCTCCACCAGATTCTATTCAATCATACACTCTAAAGAAAGTCTGTGTGTTTAATATATTAAATGGGATTCCAGCGCTCCAGTGTTTTGTAAGATAGGCTCGTACGATTAGGGACATTCCGAGGCTCTTTGAAGGCATCAGAAGTGAACCCGCAAAATCAGTCTGGAGAACAACTTTGATGATTGGTCCCAAACATGCCAAAAATGCAAATGTTGCTTAATTAATGAGTGATGGCATATCCACAGAGACCACCAGAGCGTGCAGAATGACATCAGTTTTAAAATTAAAAGATGAAATTCAATCAAGTGTATCATGCATGACTGCGGTGCTGGTTTTAGAGGTCAGGTCAGTGGTCTTCAATCATGTGCCAAAAGTGAAATGCAAAGTGTACTATTTATGTTAGGTGTAAAATTATCGCCTTTTTTCACTGGGACTTTTGCCCTCACATGCTGCTTTATCATGAGACCACAGAGGGAATGAAAACAACATGAGAAATATGCAAACATGCACATTTGATAAACATAAACTTTTTTTTTTAAGTGCAGCTACTGCCTAAGCTTTAGAAGTAAGGGCCCAAAATACACCACAGTACACAACATTGAATTGTAATGTATAATACAGGATGGTAAGTGACTATTACACTAGTTGCATACTGGCTATCGAAAGCTACTGTGGAGATTTAGCAGATATGTTGAGCTCCAGAACAGCTTAAACACTCTTTGGCACAGAGTCTCTGAAACTCTCCTGTGAGTGGGGGCATGGGGGGGGGGGGGAAGATGTTTTCTCATTTGGTGTCAGATCATAATAACACATCATTTCCCCACTCATCAAACAATTCAGTGGCCTCTCGTGACCCGTATGGTAGCATGTGGATTTATCATGTTTTCCTTTAATATGTCACCTGTCTGTGTACAGAAGGTCGAGATGTTTACGGGACTTGTCAGAGTCACTTTTAGTTCGCTGTTGAGCGGAGAGACTGCAGCGGTGACCAAGTGTTTGCTGGCTCTGACAGAGCAGTATGTTTTTTTTTTCTGATCTGAGGGGATTTTCAGAGGCCTGTGGTTACTTGGGTGGATGAGTGAGATCATTGATGTTCAGTAAAACAGACCTGCCCCAGTGATTCTTTTCTACCACAGGGGCATGTCCTTATCTGCCTCATTTGGGTTATAGTTACAGCGAGGATTAGAGTGTGTGCTCACCACTGTGTGCTACCGTTACCCAACAATTTAGCATAACTCAGAGGCAGTAAAAACTAGTTTGAAATGAAATGGATGAGTGTGTGACATCTGTGTGATGGTAATACTGTATGTTAAAGGGATATATATGGTTGAATGGAAACAATTAGTAGGTTCCTAAACATATATTCTTTCCTAAACATATTGTTATGCACTTTGTGATGTGGTGGTATGTATCTCATGTGGCAGCCAGTATATCCAAGACACATTTCCCTAAGTAGACAAATAAAGTAATCTTGAAGCTCGATATGTGCATTGAAAAATGAATATTATGGAAGAAAGCCACTACCCTGAGATTGCAAATATCAACTCAAAAAATACAATAGAGACAGAAAACATTTTAACATTTTTATTATTAAAATATTCACCTACAAAAATGGCCTATAAACACTATTTACAGAGTAGCGAGCAGTGATGCCTGCTAAGACACAAAGAAAGATATTTTACACAGAAAAACACTGTGCACCATTGTCAGAGGAGGAGATGATTTTCATAGGGCGGGGTGAACATATTCATTTCCCATTTTCTTTATAAGGAGATCATGGTGATTGTAAAAGGAAAAAAAAAAGATCGGGACTTGGAACAATCTACAGTTATTTCCCTGAGGGACAAACCTGCAGCTGAATCACAAATAAAAAAAACCTCTCCTAATGTGTCAGCGTGGACGTGGAAATGAGGTATATAAGGTCTCTGATGCAGTGCGGTGGACTGCTTAACATTAATATTTTCGTTTGTGTTTGTTTTTTTATTGCAAATCAGTCATAAGAAGTTGCAAATGATAAAAAATGATTCGAGACATTTCCCATGTGATTGATTGAAGCCCTTTCACAGAGCTACACACAAGCAGCTCCCACAAATAAACTAAATGTAACCTTATTTTTCGGCTGTACGATGATTTGTTTCTGAAATGTTACAGTGCGTTGTGACAGGGTTTTTCAGCACAAAATGACCATAATCAGTTACTTCAAGTACATTATAAACACCGAAATTGTTAGGAGGTTGTTTTTTTTTTTTCACATGACAGCGATGACAGTCCATTAATCAGTCTCCGAGTGCTCTAGAAAAGAAAAAAAAGAGGAAAAGACTCAATTTTAAGATAATTGTTGAAAATCTTGTGATTCACTGCTGTAGCAGCCTGAATAGATAGTTAGAATAAGTTAAGTGTGATGAGAAAACAGGAAAAATATAATTAGATTGACTGCGTTAAAGAAAACAAACTTTTATTGTTCCCTGTTTGTTCTTCTGACTGTTAAAAAGTTATTATAGAAGATTTGTGTTGATTTATTTGCTTAAAAAAAGGTCATTTTCCTCCAAGCAGCTATTTGAACTTACTCTGACTTTTCTTGGGAGGCAGCGGTTCACAAACCTCTCGATAACAAACATCCTGTTGCACTTTATATGTTCTTTTGTACCTGTAAAGAATAAAAAAAATCCTCATCTGTTTCATCCATTAGGTTATAAATCACAGTTTACTATCAGCATGCGAGGCCATGATATGACTTACAGATAATGGCATACTCCGCCCTCCCAGACAGGCACGCTTTTTGTTTCGGAGTACAGACGGGTACATGGATGTGGCACTCGCTGGCACGCTGCAAAGAGCATTCACACAACACACACGAGGTATGAATGTTTTAAGTATCGTCAGCGAGGGAAAAGTCTGCTGGATGGTTTAGGAGTCATGTGGGATGGGACTAGGCTCTTCTCTCTGGCTGATGGATGGTTTTAGGAAAGGAATGTTTAAACAATCTGACGCTGGATGTTTAGGTGAAGGGAAGGACTCGAGAAGAGCGAGGGTAAGTCCAGTGTCCTATCATGTGTACGCAGCTTCATCAACATGTAGTTATTAGTGAAATCAGATTAATATATCTGTTATGTTTCAATGTTTTACTGAGTTTAGAAGAATGAGGAGGGGGGGGGGTCAAGGCTTTAAGCTGAATGCCATAGAATGTATTCCCTAGATAATGTGATTGTTGCTGCTCTTTTAATTATCCTTCAGTGACCTTTATGATGAAACTCTTCCTGAAAACATCATTTTTTTTAAAGACACTTGTGTTAAACATCTCTTATCATTTCAATTCCAACAATACAAATTTGAATCGAAGTAAAAATTGTGCATTATTCTTTGTAGAAGGATGTTAAACCTTTTCCTTTAATAACTGTTATGACTTACTAAGCTTTAAAAGCAATTCTATAGACGCCCATTGTATTGTGTTGTGTACACAGTGCAAACTCAATGGATTCTTCAAAATGCTCAGTGTCACAGACTGATCCACAATGATGACATACATCAAGTTTAATGCCTTAATGCATTAAAGCCTCATGCTGAAGCCCCCATTCACTTACATCTATAACTCAGCCAGGTGCATTGAGCTCAAAATGTTTTCTTAGGATTATAAAGTCATCCAAAAATCATGTCAGCTGACTTCAATGCACAAAGCGTTTCTTTTCTTCTAGAATCTGTTTTTCTAATTGATCTGATAATATATTAATGTTGTTGTTTTTCATACGGAGTGGGAGGTCTGCTACTGTTTGAAAATATCCTGATTCCTTTATGGAAACTGCTTGCTGCAGCAGATTTATAATGACAACAGTGAGACTCAGAGAGGGGGTAAGAATAGTTAGTTAGGTTGTTTTTACATGAGATGCTGGATGACCTGTTAACTTAAGTGAGAAAAAGATGAAGATCTAATATGCTCTATAATGATCTATATGAATACATTCCTGCTGCCTGAGAAGAAATCACATTTTAGTAATGCTTCTAATTTAAAGATGTGTCTGTGCATTTATATTAATAGCATATAATCAGTTACTTTGATAATGTAAACATGTGCTTCCATGTTCATTAACTTCAATAAGGCACTGCACACTGTAGATAATGCATTCCTACTCGCTGTCCTCTATAGGATTCCGTACTAATGGCCAAAAGATTTGTACCACTTCAGCCTGTCATCACAAGCTGAGAGCTTGAGTCTAAACTGTTAAGGGATTTGATCATGACTTCATTTTATGACCTTGTGAACCATTTTATTTTATTTTCATTTTCCAGTGTAAAAACTTTAAAAAAACAGACATATTGTTTGACAGAATACTGCTGCCTCATCCAGAGTGCATGGTCTTCCTTTACACACGCCCCAGAACATTCAAAAGAAACACTGAGTTATAAATCTAACACTGGGCCCCTGAAAAGAAAAAGGACCTAAAGTGGTGCAGTGCAAATAATATGGTGCTTTGTGCCTTCAGTGTCACTGTATTCATGTCGTACGTTCATGCCCCGAAGCTTTAAACTTAAACAAGTGCATTCATAAATGTCAGAGGGGTCAACTGTCAGTGGAGCATGTTTCCTGCTTTCAAGAAACCACGGAGTCTAAACATAGCCCAGCGCTCTCGCTCTGTCAGGTTACATGACGAAAAGCAAATTTAACATATAGATCGTAACGTATATTCACACCCTGAGACGCTAAAGTTACATCGAGAGAAAGCTATGTTGAAACCCTCGGGAACACACGAACAGGAGTGCTAATCCTGCGCTGACACTCGTGACTTCCAGCTGCCAATCTGTCACCAAAATCTCTTTGGATTAGCAGAAGAAATTTAGATGAGGTCATATTGTTTTCACTTAACATCAAACATTTAATTATCCATCTGTTTTCTGCACCACTTATCCTGTTCAGGGTGCCAGGGCGTCAATTCCAGGATGTATTTTAGGATTTACTGATTACCTGACCCACATGACTTTGGACTGTGGGAGAAATGACTCATAGGGAACATACAAACTCCACACATGAAAACACAGGAACTTGTTGCTGAGAGAAGACAATGCTGATCACTGTGCCACCAAACATTGGGATTGGGCCATTGATAAAGTAGTTACTAATGACAGTATTATTGGTGCACCAGAAATGGCCATGTGGGTCTGTTGGTTGATCCACCACTCTGGTCCAGACTAAAATATCTCAACATTTATTGGATGGACTGCTATGCAATTTTGTACAGACATTCATGGTTTCCAGACAATGAAACCTAATAACTTGTGTTGACTGGAGTAAGGTGATCCCCTAACTCTTCCTCTAGCACCACCACGAGGTTCAGGAAATTTTGTACAAACATTCATGTTCCCTTCAGGAAGAATTTATAATTTAATAATGTGCCCAATAATTTAATTTATGACCAAATACCAGCAAAACTAAATAACTACTACTTTGTTTTAAGTGCTTAATAGCAGATGCTAGCATGCTAACACATATGGCGAACATGGTAACCATTCTTCCTGCTAAACATCAGCATGTTAGCAATGTCACTGTAAGCATGTTAGCAATGTCACTGTAAGCATGTTAGCATGCTGACGTTAGCATTTACTTCAAAGACAGCTTAGACCATGATCGCAGACTCTTAGCCTTGTTAAGACACACAAGGCTTCATTGTTAACATTTACACACGCAGGGCTGCCAAGTTTAGACTTCAGCTTGGAGTGAGATTTGTTCCAGGGAAGTGAGGGGGGTGGTGGTTGTCTTTGGAAGTACTTATTTTTGTTCATAATAAAATGAGCATTATTCATGCTCAATTGACCCACTCAAGCTCTCTCTGGCCTTATGAACCAACAAGACTTTTTGATAGTTTGTGTTTCTTGGGCAGCATTTTTGACACACACTCCAAATATTACACATATTTTACTTGAAACATTCAATGCCAGATGGGATAAGCTCCAACCCTTATGACACTGCTAAGGATGAGCAGGTATAGATAGTGGACAGATGGGCCACTGTGTTTACTGTGTTTAATATCATTGGGTGACTATCAAGTATTTTTGTTCATTTGCTGAAAAAAAGGGAGCCCACTTTCACTGAAGCCTCCCTGTGTGTATGTGTGGGTGGGGGGTGCGTAAACTTACTCAGTTCACACTGTCTGCCCTTGAACCCTGCTGCGCAGTCGCACACGAAGGACTCTCCTCCGTTCACACATGTACCCCCGTTCTGACAGGGCAGACTGCGGCAGTCCTGGGGCAAATCTGCAAGACAACAGCTGCCGTCAACATCCACAGCACAGAATGAGTCTGGGTCTCAGGTTTCAGGCCCACAACTCCACATTATCTACAGCTGATATCATGTGCTGATAGCCTCTAGCGCTTTAACTCCCCCCTCCTTTTTTTAACAGCTCTGCTTTTGTGAATGTTATGTCTTTTTCTTTCAAGGTTTGTCTCTTCAATGCAAAACACCTACCAGGCTTCGTTCTTAAGCCTTCCTCTTGAATCTCTAGCGCAAGGCTGATTTTGTTAGTTGTCTCTTCCATCCTCTCTAATCTAATCGGTGGTTCGGGTCCTGCAAGGCAAAACATTTCCTCTCATAAATCAGCATAAAAAATACAAAATGAATGACAGACTGCAGGGTAACCAGAGGCGCTGCGAAATTGGGACGTGGTACTAAACAAGAAAAAGGTTTGTGTACGTTCCTCTGCCTTGAAACAACAATACACGACATCACAGTTTAGATGATTAGATGGTACGATCAAAATCAGATCACATGACATCATGGGCGTAATGAGCAGAACAATCCTACAGAAAGGAAGCTTACTCCCTAGAATGCAAGATAACATCTGTAAAACTGTTTTTCTGTTTAGGCTATAGGCTATAAACCTCTGCACTGGAATGCATTATGTTAAAGTATTGTAGCACAAAAAAAAAAGATCATATAAAATTAAAGGACTTGTCTTGCTTTATCAGAAGCTGCTAGATAAATCAGACAATGTGTGTCAGATAAAGTGGGTTTGTTTGTGCTATGGCAGATTCCAGTTTACAATAGCGGACCCCCACTTCTCCACTATATTTCATTTAGACAGGCTATGGTTAGGACCACATGCTTACAGGATCACAGCGTAACGTATTCCATCTGCATTAAGGTAAGCAATTATACAAAAAAAGATAACTCTTTGCTCAAGATGTTTGGACATCTTGAGCAAATCAGGACTGTTTCAATGTGTTGGTGTAGCATGTTAGTTTAATAGATGAAATACAATAGTGTCCTGCTGAATTCTTCTGGCTTTAAAGGCGGAATAAAAGGCTTTATTAGGTAGTTATGTTCAATAATAACATGCCAGCGTTACATTGTGAGATTAAATAGTTTGTACTTGCGCTTACTATTGCGATGTCGAAGGGCTTTTCTCGGCAAGTGAGTGAACTTTGCTGTTATCTTTCCCCTCCTGTCGATTAGTTCTGTGTATCTGCAACATAGAAAACGTCGCTATCTTCTTAGCATCAACAAACTCTTATTGCTGTATGTTTTGTTGTTTTTTTTATGGCTGCTTCATTATAATCAAGCTCCGAGTCATACCTGGGCAGCTCCTCTGAGTTCTCTGTTTCGGCTGTACCTCCCAGGTCCTGAGATGGCTGAGATGGGATGGGAGTACGTCTGACCTGAGTCCCCTGTCCTGTAACTGATGGCCTCTCTCTTCTCCCTGGTCTAGCCTCCATTGGCACTGGGTCAAAGGAAATGTATACATATAAAAACATATTTTCAAAAAATGCTTTGTGTCCCACAATATTATACCTAAATATGCTTGTTTAGCGTTCCACCTGAAGGAACATGGACACTCACGGGTGCTAAAGGCCAAGTGTTGAGGCACACTGTGAATCTGTTCTTGCCCTGTGTTCTTGACGGATGTAAGAGCCACATAGTAGTGCTGTCCTGGCGTCAGTTCGCGGAGGGTGTAGGATCCTAATTTCCCGTTGGGCAGGAAGCGACTCCTGGTATTCAACCCTCTGGTCACGTTGACCACAAAGCCGTCTGGGATGTCTCTCGGGTGGCGGCTCCAGGTGATCTGCGCTGAGTTCGTGGTCACATGTGACAAGGATAGGTTCTGCGGGGGAAGAGGCCCTGGGGGGGAAACAGATTGTTGCATTGTAGCATAACAATAGTACTTCTGCTTTGATAAGCTGCCGTAATTTGGTCCTGTCTCACACTAAAGCATTTCTTTCCTAACTTTATCTGCAAAGATTCTTTAAAGATTATGTCATACTGTTGCGTTGTGGCTTAAAATATCTTTTGTTAACTGGACTTGAATGCTGCTGCTTATTTCTGTTGCCAATTCAGTAGATCACAGGATAACTTGTCTTGAGCAAAGACTGCTTGGTTTGTGGAGAAACCACAAACTTCTGGACTATCCCATTAAAAATATCACATTCTTTTAGTCTGTTAGTTAGAACCTTTATTATCCACGCTGTGAAAAATTGTCTTTAGTGTCACCACATGGCGTTAAAAACAATACAGGACAATGACAAACACAATAGCAACCCACTACATGATTTAAAATACATGAATACAGTACAAATAAAGTGGCATATAATAAAGCTCTGGATATTTGTTAAATTGGAAGCAGGTTATACATTCGGGATCCTAATTGCATTTGGCAAGAAGGACTTGCTGTACACATGTTTGTGGCTCTTATTTGCCTACAACACTTTACTGTAGACTATGAAACTCAAAGTGCTCACTTCTCACTTAGTTGCATCTGGGGTTTCCATGTAATTTTACAAGCTATATTTACTATTTCAATAGCATATCGCTAACATTCAGATTTCAATAGCACATGACCACACAGAAGAATAAAATACTTTCAATACGACACTTACAAGAAATTCTTAATGAGCTTACAACTACATTTAAACATGTCAGTATTTACCCATTATGGACTGTTACTCCAACTAAAACTTTCACGTGAAAGGAGGATTTTAAATTATAAGTCTCAATTGACTAGAAGCCACTAAATTGTGTTAATTGAAGAAACAGTAAAAAGTAGAAAAAGGTATATCTAATACATACAACTTCAATGGCGATGTGCAGAGATGAATTTTTTAGATTAGTAATATGACCAAATGTTAAAATAAATGTTAATGTACTAGGTGCATAGTGTTGTCGCAGGCTCTCAAATGTTATACTGCAACCTACTTGTCCAGAACTGCAGTGGTCCAGCTGAATGGCTTGTGGAAGGAAACTCATCGGGTCTGATTCCACTTTGAGTCAACACATCCACTGTGTACATCTGAGCAGGAAGTAAAGAACTGTGGAGCAGAAAGAGGTACACAAAAATTGCACAACAGTAAGCAAGGCATCACACCTGACCTGGCTTCCTCATCCTTACATAAATTTTGGAGCTTGGTAAGAGTGATGAAATACTGCCATCTGGTGGTTGAAAGATATATTACCCAAAACACTTCAATAGCACTATTCAGTGGACACAAAGGATGCTGCATATCTGGAAAAAGTAAATTCTGGGTGATCTTTTTGTAGCAAAGGGTAGAACCTGACCTGAAGGTGTACTCAGTGGTGCTTGTGTTGAGAACAGCAGTTTGAGCCTCGCTCCCATCTGAAGGTGACAGAGACACGCGTACCCGGCTGATTGCTGCGTGGCGAGCTGCCTGAACCAACCAACGCAGCCAAACCTGAGAGGAAGACACGTTCACCACCTGCAGCTGCTCCACCCGTCGTGGTCCTAATTCAGAAACACACGCTTACATAGAAATTCACACAAGCATGCATTCAAACTCATGAGGTAAACAAACTTTTCAGGGAGCCTTCTACTCCAGCATTAAAGAGCATGCTCACTGGTGCGTATTAGTGCCGTGGCGGGCTGGCTCATGTCGTTGCCTTTGATGGAGAAGGTGGAGATGTTGTACAGTAGACCGGGCACCAGGCCTCGCATGACGTGGGTGGACTGCTGCTTGTCCAGGTAGTCTGTTTTGCGATTGGTCCGGCCCAGGGGAGCGTACGTGACGGCGAATCCGCTGACCAGGCTTTGGGAGGGCTCCGGCTCATCCCAGCGCAGCTCCACCTCGTTCTCCTCCACACGGAGCACGTGGAGACCAGAGGGAGGCAACAGGTCTGGGAACAGTGGCAACCTCACATGTCTAATCCATACATTGAATAATTAAAAAAAGTTGTCTTTGCAATAATAAGAGGATGAGCTACAGAATATGAGATGACTCCGACTGACCTTTCTCGCAGTCTTTGCCCGTGTGTCCTACTCTGCAAACACAGTTGTAGTTCCCTCTCCTGTCACTCCTGCAGACGCCACGGTTTCCACAAGGTTTCAGTACACATGGGTCATCCACTTGGGGGCGACAAAGACAAACACTTGCTACTATATGGCTCGTGTGCATTTCAGAAAGGTTTCTGTGAATTGGCTCACAGCATCAGCGAGACTGACTTGTGAGGAAGTGCAAAGCCACTTACACATCTGGCACTGGTCTCCAAAGAAGCCGTCTTTGCACACGCATAGATAATTGCGCCTGTAACTCCGACACACACCTCCATTGAGGCAGGGGTTGGACTCACACCCGTCCTGTTCTGCACATGCACATTTTACAAACACAAATGTAGAATTCGATTGTAGTTCTACATAATCTGTACAGCACGTTATAATTTATACGTTTTTTAAAAGAATGCCCTACCTTGAACAACCATGGCACTTATTTCACAGCTCTGGCCTTTGAAGCCTGGCGTACAGTGACACAAGTAGGAGCCAGGCTGGTTCTCACACGTTCCCCCATTCTTGCAGGGCTCCGATAGGCATTCATTTTTGTCTTGAAGGAGAAGAAAGACAGATATACACATGTGCAATATAGACTTATTAAAATGTATTTCTACATTTAATATTAGAAGAATTTGATCAGAGGTAATAGGTTAATTGTACCTGTCTGACAGTTGTTTCCACTGAAGCCATCGTCACACTCACACTGGTAGGATGCTACCTGGTCTTGACATGTACCCCCATTGAGACAAGGCTGTGATAGGCACTCATTGATCTCTATAGTGATGGAAAACAAAGGAATCAACATCAACCCCACTGTAATCTTATTTATTAAGTCTTTTGGGACCTCATTAGAAGTTGTTTGTACTCAGAGTGTGTATCCATGTGTCGGTGTATGTAACAGACCCTCACAGATGGGTGGCTGGCTCCAGTCTCCCTGAATGCCACAGATGCTCTGGGTGGCTCTGGGCACAGACGTGAAGCCTGAGTGGCATGTGTACACAGCCATGGAGCCCGGTGTCGTAGAGGAGAACTGGACTTCGGCATGCTTCACTTGCGGTGGTGGCCCACAGCCCAGTTCTGAAATATGACGTTGATAATGTCAACTCTGCCACATGGTAACAAAACATCACAAACCCCCGTGTCTTATCCAGGAGAGAGTAATGGCAACAGAGGTGTTTGTTTTCCCATCCAGACTTTCTGTTTTTGTCCTCCTAAAATTACCTCCGGCATGCCAATGAGAACAGTACGCAGACATGAAACATCATGTCTTACTTTACATAGCTTATTTCCGTTCTATATCTGTAAATGTGGGCCTCCGGTGCAGCAACACTGCTAAGATTAGCGTCAGATGGAAAGCCAGTACCTCTACCCTTAACAGCTCGGGTTATCCCCTGTTTGTGCAATCTATCACAGCATCAGTGAAAGACTCAGACATGCTTGGTCTGCTTACCTGCGGATGTGTGGGTTGAGCTCCTGCTTACTTCACAGTGCCTGCCGCTGAAGGTTTCAGTGCATTCACATTTGTACTTTCCTATGTAGTGAAAACATGTTCCTCCATTTAGACAAGGGCTGGAGGCACAAGGGTCTGGCTTACCTGGAAGAAAACATCCACGATGAGAGTTATTTTCCAGATTTTACTGTCTCTGGATTTAATGCTAATTTCTAAGAAAAAAGTTCAAGCATGGAGATGGAGGTGGCACTCACCCACTTCGCAGTGTTTTCCAGTGAACCTGTACGGACACACACATCGGTAGCTCCCCGCCTCCTCCTTACAGGAGCCTCCGTTGCGGCAGGGACCAGAGGCGCAGGTATTAAGTCTAACTGGAAAGAGACAAGAAGCAGGGAATCCTTGAAGCGCAAGACCACTCGAGGTTTTAACCACGCAAAATAAATCTGTTCCAGTACATTGCCATTCAAGTCATAATTCAGGGAAAATAGCTCGTAACTCAGTCGTAAGTACAAATTATCATAAGCCTCTCAGCATTGTAATATTTCAAGCAGCATTATGAGTAATGGCACCCCTCATGCCACATTAAAGCAGTAGTTGGGTTTGAGTAATAACCCGCAAGACCAAGGGATGTTTTGATAATAACAGAGCACAAGTTCACGTGCAAATATTCCTTCAGCTTTGTATCAATTATGCTAACCTTTCTCACAGTGCTTCCCCCAGTATCCGTATTTGCATTCACAGGTGTAGCCTCCATCCCGCTCATAGCAGTAGCCGCCATTCAGACACGGAGAGGAGTCGCAGACCGATTGGGGCTGTACTGAAAAACACACACCGAGACTTGACTGTGTTCCATTGCACCCGGTAAACCGCCTACATTTTTATTCAAGCACATGGGCTCGGTCCAACCTTTAAAACTTTAAAAATCAAAGATTATTTGTCATTTTATGATTGGATCATGTACAAAATCTCCTTACATTTAGCAAAAACATAAATCACTCTTAAATTTCTCCCCACCTCATAAATCTGAACTGCAAATGTGACCGATCCTTTTTAAATAGAGAGTGACACTTGTCGAGACCACTGTGTATAAAAATATGTTTGTCGCTATAGTAACCAGCTGCTCTTGCAGTGACACATAGTTGCAAAGTGCCCTGTTGTTGGGGTTGGTGCCGCAGGCTCTTACCATAAGGATAGAAGTCCTTGTGGTCTAGTTCCGCTCCACCGGTCTGACATGTACACAGGTAGGTTCCTCCATACTCCAAACATGGACCTCCATCAGGGCACGGCCTGCTGTTACTGCAAGGTGTCTGGGTTACTTCTGAGGGAAATGTGAAAGACGTGTTCACAAATTTTTGCCGCAGCGTCTTTTTGGTGGGGGGATTCGTGATGTTACATTGACATCAAAAGCTCCTGTGAGACAACCGATAGGGCAAATAGGATTGTGTGCATGTGATATCATACCTACCAAACTGACAGTAAAGCCCTGTGTAGCCTGTGGGGCATTCACAAGTCCCATTGATGTCCACACAGACACCCCCATTCTGGCAAAGACATTCCTCTGCAGACACAGGGGGAGAGAGAGCAAAAAGTGTGTGTGTTAGAGAGAGAGAGAGCGAGAGAGAGGCTCCGAGCTGGAAAGTTTGCTCGAGTTACTTGAAAGCAAGTACTTAGATTCTGTTAAGTTTTCAGTATTGGCCTCAGTGTAAACATAGGCAGAGAGGGTATAAATGGTCAACATGTGTACCATATGCTGAGCGTCTTTCATCTGCTATACTGTAAACTATGTATTGATTCGCTGTCATTTCTCTTTCCCCTAATCTCTTCCAACAAAGTTCACAGGACCAGACCATTACCAGTCAGCGCGCTGCACATCTGCTCCGTACAAATTGTAAGAATGTTTTTATTTTCCTCTCCCGCCTAATTGCGGCAGTGGATCAAAGGAAGTGGCCGTATCGCGGCTAAACTGCTCCCCCTTTGAAGTCCCAGGAGCTCGGTGGAGGGTATTATTTTTCCGATGATATGCAGCATATTTCGCAACCGAAACGTATGGCCCCAAGGGCAATTAATGGATTGTTAATTTGCGAGAGCCACTTTCATTGGCCACCTGTGCGGCTCCTGGCCCTTTGATCTGAGAGCCCTGATTAGGCACTTCTGAGTCCCGCTCACTTTCTCTTCCTTGGAGGATCATGCTCCTTTTTCCACTGTGCCTTCCAAGTGAGCCAGGCAGGAAAGTATTTGGGAGATTTAAGAGAGCCTATATAAGCACTGATAGTTATTTCAGCTCAAGGGTGAGAAGTAGCATGCATTTGCAATAGCTCAAATACTATTAAAGAGCTTTTGGTAGAGAGGGGGGGGGGGGGGGGGGGGGGGGGGGGGGGGTGCCTTGCAGCAACTGCTATCAGAGAGGTGACAGTAACCTCTCATGGGAGACTGAATTAGCTTTAAAGGACACAGTAGTTCTCCCCTAAATCAAACAGAATATGACACACACATTAAAGATAATACAAGATGACTTTATATGCATTCATGAAGGGAAGGTGAGCATAATAGCATTGTAGGTATTTTGTGTTCAAATTGCACTGTGGTTATGCAAGCAGCAGCTGTGCTTAAAACTATAGTGTGGTGCAATGGCCAACTTCCAGAGAAGCAAGTAGCAGTGTGTGGAAGCATGCATATTTCAACAGCTCTGTCTGAAGAAATGACCTGAATACCAAAGACTAGCTTTGACTCATAAAGAGGCCTTCTTAAGTCTAGACAAAGCACTTCCTCTTGTTGGTAAACTAATAAAAACGCGCTGTAAAACAATTATTCACAACATCAAGCGACTGGCGTTCCCAGGTTTCCCGTAGTAAACTGGGCGAGGCCGTGTCAGTTTTGATAATTACAATAATCCATCATCACAGCAGCCTCTTCCAGGGCAGCGCTCCAAATTCCTGTGGGATAGCACAGCTCCTCTTCAAATACCCGAGTCTGCTGCTCGCTACCTGCCCAGCTGCCTGCAAGTAAGCCTCAAGCCGGCCGAGTGTACGATACCTTCACACTTGTCCCCATAGTATCCTGGAGCGCATGTACAGTTGTAGGTTCCAGAGCCGCTGTATTCACATATCTGCTGCTTCTTGCAGTCTTCACACGAGGCTGCACATGGAAAAGAGCGACAGGCTGTGTCGTAAGAACCAAATTGCCTTGAAAATTTTTGGCACAGCTTCAGTTGTAGTCGTTATTCGCTTTTACCTGTTTGGTTTTCTGCCTGGGTTGAGTTGATCTCAAGCAGCTCTGAGAGAGAAAGATAAGAAAGTGATTTAAAGGGTAGGTTCACCCAAATTACAACATTTTCTCACTTGCAACTGGATTTATCGAGCAATGCCAGATAGGTTTTGGTTTCATCTCTGACACACACTGGTACCCCAACACAATGGAGGTGACTGGTATTTAGTTTACAGTAAGAGCTGACAGCATTGAAAAATTACACTTAAAAATTCCAAAACAATGTGCCTTTCCAGGAAAAATGTCCCCGTTTTCTAATCCATGCTCCTCGACTCTTCACAGTTCATGTTACTGCTGCTACTTTCTACTAAAGACACAGTCCCCATCAAAACTATGTTGCGACAGTGGCAGGAATCGCAAAAATGTCAAATACTGGTTCATTTAAACCCCAAACTAGATAGGCTAGATACCACTAACTAGAGGAATGACAGAGATATGTGATATGTAAGAAATATATGATAAGTATGTGATAATACTGCGATTAGATTATCACAAATATATCATCATCCGAGTGTAATCTTTGCCAATAGCTGACAAGAAAGCAGTTCAGAAGTGCCAAAGATATTTTTGCTGTAATTTAGAAAACATTGTTTGGCATTGCATAGTTTGACAGAGAGCACTGACTGTTTGTTTTTCACTACTCCGTACATATTTAGTCACAGTGCTTTCAAATTTACAGTAAGAGCTCCTTATCCAAACTGTTGATTGATGCTATGCTGTTATGTGAAATAACAAATATCTGGGCATACATGGTTATCTGATTTCTAAACTTGCTTAATAAATCAACATCAGCCTTTTTTCTTTTTTTTTTTTGTAATGTGGGTGAAACCTTCAAACTTTTAAAGATGTTAATACTGAAAAAACAGACAAAGCTTTAACAGATTTGCTGACAGCTCAGCAGATGGACACACAGCAATAAGAAATGTTCATATGCCAGAGGTCGTAAAATCCCAGAAAACTACCATAAATTCTGGCAAACCGTTAATAATCACGTCAATATGTTGGTGTTACATCAAATTCTGTGACCTTATTTGGAATTTAAGCTAGAATGCTACTGCAAATGTTCTTATCATAATTTTAAACATACTTTTATCACATGATTTATTTTGATAGCTATTATAAAAGACGGTGGCTTGATAGTATTTAGATACATTTTTATAGCTGCACAAAGGGTCGGTATATTCACAGACATAGCACTAGTTTCTGTAATCACACTTATCAAAATGTGTGACCTTCTCTGTACTTAAGGTCAGTTTTCTTTTTTTTCTGTGACCCTGTCAAATACTGCGGGTAACATTTTTGGCAAGAGCTGCTGTGAAAATAACAAATGTGGTAAAGTATGATAAAAATGTGTTTTTGTTGCGCAGAATTTGGTGCAACACCAGAACACTGGAGAAGCAACAGATCTTTGAACCAAAATACCAGCACACTTAAAGCAAACACATTCCCTTTGTGCTCGTCCCAGCTGGAAAATCATTATATTACAGGAACAAAACAGTCTACAGGCTATGTAAACATGTTCTCAAAAACCATTATTTCAAAACACGCTCCTCCTGGCAGAATTCAAGTTGATGAGGTCACCTGTCTCGCAGAGGGCTCCGGTGAAGGTAGCGGGACAAACGCAGGTGAAGTTGGCCACTCGATCGACGCACTCTCCTCCATTGAGACAGGGCTGCGACTCACATTCGTTTATGTCTGGAGAACACACACAAAAGTCACTTAAAGTCGGAGAGGAAACGTTTATCTGCTGCTTATTAGGTTTCACATTAAGATTGTTCAATCTGGACATGGAAAAGCAAGAAGTTATTGTTTAAAGACACCAAGCTGGATTAAGAGCGGTGAACTTCCCTTCTGAAAGCATAGAGTTTCATTGACCAGGTGTCTGGTATTAACGGTAATCCGGTCTCATGTAGAAACAAGGACTCATGAACTGTGCAGAGCCTGATAATTTAATTCCCCGTCGGGTTCGGGTTTCATCAACAATCAATCACGAGAGGAGCGAGATTAGTAAAGGTCTTTTTGGAAACCGACCTGACCTCAATGAACTTTCTCACTGTGGTTCATTGCTCATAGTGTGACCCAAGGTAGAAGTCAGTTGTTTGCAAATCAATTCAACCATAACCTCAACTTGGACCCATTTGTCGAGGTAGACTGGGAAACTCTTTGGACCAAAACATCTGCCAAAAGACTGAGTTTGATGTAGAAAGCAGCAGAAAATATTTCCTCTGGAGGGAGATGCCTACTTTCCCCCAGGATTGTGAAAAACCCCGCTCACCTGTCTCACACAGGACACCAGTGTAACCCGGTTCACACACGCAGGTGAAACTGCCAGGGCCTTGTACACATGACGCGTTGTTGAGGCACGGCCTGTCTTTGCACTCGTCAATGTCTGCAACACACACACATACATACACACACACACACACACACACACAGAAACACAGAGACACGCTCATGGAATATTTACTCAGCTGATTAATATATCCGCCACACTGCTCCCCTCACTCTGCAAGTATGTGCTGCTGGCTGTGAAAGGTATTAGAAGAGGTTTGATACATCTCCACAGGCTGGACTGTGGGAATAGGCGCAGAAGCTCCAGAGAGGCTGGACCAAGGTATTTCTAAAATCCTTTTGTGTGTGTGTGTGTGTGTGTGTGTGTGTGTGTGTGTGTGTGTGTGTGTGTGTGTGTGTGTGTGTGTGTGTGTGTGTGTGTGTGTGTGTGGAAACTCCTTAATGAGGCAAAAAAAAGTAATCAGAGTTTTTCCAGGTATTGAGCCTATTGAGTGCATGCAGAAGGTGGAGTGAAGAAGAGTGGAATTTGTAGTGTACAGTAAAAGCAAAAAACTTTATTTGGACTGTTTTGGGTTGAATGAATTTGGTACTTTTCAACAAATGATTTACCTTTTTGTTCTAGCAATTTCCACATTATTCTAAAACTGATTGATTAAAAGCTGGTAACTGTAGCAGATCCCAGCTTTGGGGTAAAGTGTCTACTGTACCTGTTTCACAGTGAATCCCAGTGTATCCAGGAGGACACTGACAGGTGAAACTATTAATCCCGTCTTTACAAGTTCCTCCATTCTGGCAAGGATGTGAAGCACACTCGTCGACATCTACAGAGAAAGGGGGAAATACAATGAAGGTATTATGACTTTTTTTAATTAGAAATAAAACATCTGGCCAACTGAGGTCAATCTGAGGAGAGTGCAATGGATTGGCGAAAAGCTGATACAGGTATTAAAGTAATATCCGGGTATCCCTTTGGCAAGTCAGGTGAAATCTAGTTTTTTTTTTTTTTTTACAAGCTGACATTATTTTTACTGGCGGATGTCAGGTTGATAGATATTCATTCACAGCGCACAGTGTCTCAAGCAAAACAGAGCAGGTAGCAGTGTCGACCGTAACTCACCGATCTGGCATCGGCGACCAGTGAAGCCAGCCAAGCAGGAGCAGGTGAAAGAGGGGTTGCCTGTAATACAGTCATCGATGCACTGGCCTCCGTTCAGACACGGTCGCAGGTGCGGGCACACCGACGCTGTGGAAAGAGATCGATGTAACAGGACACCTTGGAAGCAACAGTGTCAAAGACAGCAAAGGGGAACATCTCTCTCACCGGAGTAATTGCAACCGCCCACTTCCACGTGAGCGTTGTCTATGCGGAAGACCCATCTGCCCGGGTAGCCCACATTAGTGGTTCCCTCCACGTGGACCACATCAGCTGTGCGAGAGCCGGGGATGTTGAAATAGCGTTTGCCATCGCCAGCATTGAAACCTGCCTGGGAAGAGATTAACAAGGAGGCAGACATCATAAAAGATCACTGAATTACAGTTCAGACAACCAGGAAAATGAGTTTGTGTCCTCACATTGAAGCAAATCATTTGACGGTCATCAAAAGCAAATAACCATGTGATCTTACCTGCGCTGCAATCCCTCCCAGCCCAGCCAGGTTTCCTCCACTGCTGGCATGCATGCCTGTGGTCCAAGTGATGTTATTGTATTGGAATATAGTGAAGGAAAGCTCTCCATCTGTAATGAGCACCACTTGGAAAGTATTTACCTGCACAAAGAGGAATAGGCTCAGTTAAACCATTTCCTGATTTTCAGGAAATTTGAGTAATAATGCATGTATCTGACAGACTCCTCATATAAATGCTACAGATTCCTAAATCTCAGTCAGCCTGGACACCCAACAGATTTTTCTGGGCCTATTATTAGACCTGCTGTCGTTGGTAGCAGGAGAGCGGGAAAGTCAAATGAGAGTTTATACCGGTGTGAGAGAGTTGCCTCCAAAGAAAGTAACTTGGTGCCACGTAGAGATGAGGACCCACGTTGCGTTGAAGTTGGAGAACTCCGAGAAGTACGTCCTGACATCATCCGAGGCCTTCCTCAGAATGGTAGGATCCAGGCTCTCCCTGTAGAAGACTCTCCCTGCCAGACGGTTGTCCACATCGGCCCAGAACGGTGCCACGACCCTCCTGTCCCCGGCGATCGGAAAAGCCACGGGCGTGAACTGAGACACCTCTCTCAGGAAAGATACAAGGCCATTGTTGTTAACCTGAGGAGGAGATAGTTAGAGTTACAGTAGAGTATCTGGATAATATTAACCATACAGTATTGTATTCTTTTTAACATGTCAGATTAAACCACTGTGACTTTTCTTATTGGATTCGGTGGAGTTAGAGTGGAAGTGCTGAAGCGAAGGTGGGCAAACAGAGGTACTTTGACCTCCCGGGGGAAGCAGCAGCACAGGGCAGCAGACACTCCCATAACGGATGTTTGCACTTCCCATGTAGCAAACAGACGTTACCTTTATTCCATGAAATGACAGCAGCTGAGAAAACCTAGTTTTGGCAGCTCATGCACCTGTAAAGTCATCACACCAGGACGGATGTTCACAGACTTTCAATCCACAGACATCTGCCAACAGTAAAGTAACCAAATAAATGAGCCCATCTTCCGCTTGTCCACATGTCTCCTCTGTGAGAACTGCACAGTCAGCACTGCAGCTATGTAGCACAGTGAAATATCGACTTCCTAAAACGTGCGATGTAAAAGGTTGACGACTGGCATGATACTGAAATAATTAGTCGATTCACGAATTAGTCAATTGACAGAACATTTTGATAATCAATTAATTGTTTAAGTCATTTATAAAGAGAAAGTGTCATGCTAGCTGCAGTTTTAGACTGGTGTTGATACAATTTTACATTTAGTTATTGCTCTTAAAGCTGCATTAATTTATTTATTTTTGCCACTTGAGGGCAGTGGAACAAGCTGTAAACACATCAGTAACATATTATCACTTCATATGGTGAACTCTGTCAGCAAACAGAACAGAAAAAGATCTAAAAATTGCGACAAAAAATGTGACAAATGTTCTTTTTTGCTTGACAGTTCTAGGTTCAATCTAGAATGATCTACAGTAGGTTGCAAAACAGGCACAGAGAAAGATTGGATGCACATAAATTAAAATAGGAAGTTTGAGGAAGAGGTGGATGTTATTTATGGGGGAAAGTTCAGACAGAGAGAGAAATTAAATGGTTCTGAATGAAAGAAGAGATGAAGTGACTTGGCTGTAGGTGGTTATGCTGTTATGAAATTGTGCTTCTGGCAAATGATCATTTCAGAGATTCTGAAGCAGCATTAAGCAGTTTGCACATATAGATAAAGTCCTTATATCACAAATATTAGATGGTGTTGGACCAACTCTGAACATCTTAAAGAACAAGTCAGTAAACCTGAGTGGAGAGGAAAGTTGCTCTGGGCTGAAGGGTTGAATCCTTATGAAAGGCCTTCATTCATACACAATTTCTGCATATTATCAGCAAAGGGAGATTCGGAGCACCATGGCACCTATCCTGTTTCCCCTAACCACCGGCTTGAACTATGCCTTTCTGCATTCAGTCCGAGTGGCATGTGACAGTGACAAAGCAACGTCAGATGGCTTGGCTTTTCTCCCCGTATGTATGAAAAACCATAATTTGGAGGACTTTGCTGTAAAAACAGCAGAGGAAGTTTTGTTTGGCAGAGCACAGGGGCTCAGTTAATTGCCCGACCACAGTCTTCCCCTCTGCATCAGCGTGATGTGGTGAGAACGTGGCCGATGTGGGGAAAAAGAGGAGCGACTGCAGGGGCAGGGCCCAGAGGTCAGCCAGAGCGTCATCTGATACCGGGAGGAAAACAAGAGAGAGGGCACGGGACTGGATGAATGGAAGGATGTACATGAATTACAAACCTCCCGCACCCACATACCCACTAATGAGAGACCTGTGGTGGCAGTGGTCTGGAAGTCACCCATCTCACAGCAAAATTAGTGTAGGAAATCATGCTGAACACTAAATGGAGTTTATACTCCAATACTGGAATATGTTTTATCGCCTAATCCAATCTCTTGTAGCATCTGGAACTGCTTAAACAAGTGTATTTCTTCCTTGTTACATTTTTTGGGGGAACTATTTTGACATGGAAATGAACTTACAGGAATTTAAACTGAACTTGGGATCCTTTTCTTTACATCATATCACATACTTTTCTTCTAGTCAGAGATTTACAAGGCTATAACCAGTAAAGACAACCAGTGAAGGCTGGTAATGCATCACACTTAGGTGAGAGACTGAGCGGGTTCAGAGCTGCCTTGTGTTTTGCCGTAACATGACCAAGGTCAGAATCACATGGGAGAGAGAGGTGCGATCAGTCAACCTTGTGAGAAGCATCTCTCTCGCCATATTTCTTTCTCTCACTCTCACTGGTGCCACTTCACTCTGCAACACCCTTGTTATTTTTTGGGAATTCTTTGCCGGATATATCCAGGATTTTGCTTGGGTGGTTTTCTTTAGAGCCAAGCAATTTATGGACTAAAATAAACTTTCATCTGGCTAAAGTCAAGCCAAAGCAAACTCCTAAATGAAAAAGGTGCCCATGGATCAACTCAGGAAAACATTAGTTTTCCTTGTCAAAAAAAGGAGGTTTCACAGTTACAAGCTTGTCCAATTATTTGACAAGAGCCGAGGAAGTGACTACAGTCTGACAGTCTGTGCACTTGGCCTGTAACTTCTTAGCCCCGGCTAACCTTTATCTCCAAAAGGTTTAGGCAATAAATCCTGTCTGCAACTGTGTGGAAGGACTTTAACACAACTTCCAGGCTGCAAAGTTATTGTAAGGGCTGGTCAACAGATGTGAGTACTCTGTTTATACAGGCTATATGATAAATAAAAATCTATTCAACTAAAGTTTTTAGTATTTCCAACCAAATTATTAAACATAATATCCTAATAAAAAAGGGGAAGTGGGAAATTCATTGAAAGAGCATGAAGTGAAAATACAAAAGCCAAACTGTGTGGACACAAAGAAACATACATGAATCACAGCATGGCAAACCAAAAATACAACTTCTAATGACTGTGTTAGAAAACATTTAAAGAACGTTTTAGATTGAAGTCTTAAAGTTATAGTTCGACATTGTGGAGAATACACGTATTAGCTTTGACGATTAGATTGATACCTTTAAATACAGAGTTGTAGCCAGGAGCCGGTTATCTTAGCTTAGCATAAAGAGTGGGAACAGGGAGAAACAGCTTAGCTGGTTCTGTCCAAAGGAGAAAAAAAGTCTTCCCAATAGCAACTCTAAAACTCACTAATTAATCTGTTATATCTCGCTTGTTTCATTTGCACAAATACCAAAACACTTACTCTTACAAAAGTGTAAAACTAACATGTTAAGATTTTACGGTGGCTATGTACCGGACTATTTCTTGGCTGGACACAGTGACTCTTGTAGTCCCGTTGGCACTTGAAGAACTCATTGCACCAAGTCAACATTTAGTAACCCCACTTAAAACCCAAACTTGTAATTATTAGACTTCATTTTTCTCACAGATTGAAGAAACATGCTTCCAGTCTTCATGCTAAGATAAGCTAACCATCTCCTGGCTGTCCAGCATTATTCACTGTAAGACTTTAAGACTTTCTGACTTTTTTAAGCATGTGCAAATATATCTTGTCCATGGTGGATGAACTGTTTCTAACGTCACTCAATCACATATCTCTCATGACCACACATGCGAGCCTAGCGCACCCATGCAGAGTATAAAGAATAAAATTTGATGTGCACATCTTTGGGCCATACATAGTGCTGAGTGAAGCTGGGTGAATGAAACTGCATGAACTCCAAAGTGTTGAAGCTCTTCAGAAGAGTGGATGAGCACTAGCAGATGTGCAATCTGTAAAGAGTGCAGTTATATTGTAGTACGTCCTTGGTGGGATCCTTTTAAAATCTATTTGAATTTTGCTCCCATGTAGGTGATTATTTCCAATCACAGACAAATGCTGAATTATGTTGTACATTTTACCACTATAAATAACACTCTGTCACACCATGTAAACATATACAACAAGTCCTAGAAATCTTCACTGTCCATGAAAGTTTATCTATCTACAATAAATGCCTTTGATCATAACCATCTATTTTCACATCTGCTTTTAAACTTGTGTTCTTTCCTCCTCTGACCTTGGATGTCCTCCTTCATGTTCTTTACACCGGCCATCCGTAAGAGTAGTTAATCTGTGAACTGCATTGTTTGCAAGCCCCTAAGACGCTTTGCAGATACATCTGTGTTCTGTTAAAGTGATTGGTAATTTCTCAGATAAAGCAGCTGGACAGTTCCAGGGGGAAGACCCCTGCCATGTTATCTGAGGCGTGGGAGGAAGGAGTCGGGGACCAGGAGGAGGAGAGATCCCAGCAACATGTGAAAACTCCCAGACACAAACCATAACAGAGGGACAGCCTGGTTACCAGGAGGCACAAGTGGGACTGGAGCCGGAACAAGTCAGGGGGGGACCTGTGTTTGTAAAGAGATTTTCAGATTCTCTGATGAGACATGAGAGACCAAGGTGACCAAGTGTCACATGGCAGTTTAAAATAAGATGTCTTGGTTCAGAATGGGGCAAAAAGGAGACCTGCTGTGAAGCCGTTTCAAGAAAATGTCTGTGAAGATTCACAATCATCCAGGTCTTAGTTATCCAAGGAGGGCTGAATCAAGATCAACTGGACTCGGTTGAAGTCTTCAACTTGTCTTCGACTATGTTTCAAGAAAACAGTGTAGAGTGCGTGTGCTGCTAAACAGAATCAGTTATGATAATTAAGTAAGACAGCACCCACAAACCATCTAAAATCAGTTAGCTTCTACAGCTTCCATGTGGTAGTAGCCCAGGGGTTTGGAATGAACTCTTGGGAGAAACTATTCATATGAATTTGCCCCTTACTACTCACTGAAATATTACCTGTTCGAAGCAGCTCTCTGGTGGCAGAGATCACCATGTGGCTTGTGTACTTCAGAGAAGAGGTTTAATGGATTCAGGTGAGGTATTTAAAATGAGCGTGACTGTAATTTCAAGTGCCTGCCACAATCTGTTTTGCCTTGCGTGACTACAGAACTGCACTCCAATGAGATGCAGAGTGAGCTACAGGGTATCGCATCACATCTAACACGGCACATTTCAGAATGTGGAGTACTCAGATTTTTATCTCTATCAGATGATAATTATATCTGAGATCAACAAGCCAAGCAACCCGTAACGTGTCTTATCTTGCCTAATTTGACTATTGTGTATCTGTATTATTACAGAGGAGATGCGCAGGAATTCATTGCAAAACTTTGCTCGGCACTGGTGCGAGTTCAGAGAAGACAAAAACATTCAAAACACTGCGTGCTGTCACTATCTGTGCTATGTGTGCTGATGCAAAAGAGTGTCTAAAATTTCTTCATTGGGACACTGACCTCACCCCCTTGGCTCAGATGCTTAGATTAGAAAGCCGACCTTTGACCTTGCCCATTGTTGCCATGGTTCCTCAGCTTCCCCCGCCCATGGTTTGTAGAGGGAGGAGGCAGGAGGGGGCTGAGAGAGAGGAGGGGGGAGCCAGGGGGTTGGGGGGGATCCGGAGAGCGAACACGGATGCATAACCACAACAGGTGGTGTTGATTTAAGGGAGTTCTGCCTTTCCATGCGCTGGAACCGAACCCAATACATGACAAAGGCAGATCAAAGTGTGTTTCACTGCGGTGCGCGAAAATCCTTGTCAAACCATACGGCTTCCTCCCATGAGCACTGTTTCTCTCTCTCTCTCTCTCTCTCTCTCTCTCTCTCTCTCTCTCTCTCTCTCTCTCTGGCGTGCATATTCACCACCACCACCACCACCACCACCACCAACCCCATCCCACCCCTCCCTCCACTCTCTCTCTCTCTCTGAAAAAGAACTGCTCACAGATGCTCCACAGCAACAGTAAGAACACAAACTGTCATTTCCTTTAACAACTCTTTGTTGACTTATTAGAACAGGGCTCACCACTGTTCTGCTAATAGTTTCTCTCTCACTCTCTCCCCGGTGCACTACAGAGCCTTCAGAGAGTGCGAGCACAGCAGATGTAAAGTGAAGAGAATGTCATGGAGGAGTTTTGATTCCACCCGTGGGGAGAAAACGCGATATTCTACAAATGAGGTTACGCACCGGAGCTCGTGGGCGCACGCAAACATATACAAACTCTCAAAGGATACTGCAATGTAGTGTTTGGCAGCGTGCCAAATCTCATCTCCCTGACGTTCTTATATAATCTGCACCGTGTCAGCTTCGATTGTCAACTGCCAAGTGCATGCACACTCATAAACTCTTACATAGAAAGACATTAACACACATACACAAACACACACACACATACACACACACATCGGTAAAAATACCCTGCTCAGTACTCACATAGAGTCCTGTGTGCCTGTCTCCAAAGAAGGGGAAAGCAACAGAGATCTCCACGAGCCCGGAGCCTCCGTCGTCCTGACCGATGGTCTGGGAGTCCCCCTTGTCCTGGCCAAAGGGGTAGAAGTCCTCCAGGGGCACAGCAGGTTCCACCCCAGGCAGCAGGTCCAGGGAGAGCAGGGTGCAGAAGCAGGGCAGCAGGGCTCGCAGCACCAACACCATGGCCTCAGCCACCCAAGGATGGAGCTGACAGCAGGCACCGCGGAGGAGAGGGAGGAGCGCACACACCTGAGGCAACAAGAGCAGAGCAGAGCAGAACAGGACAAGACCGTACGTTCCTCCTCTCAACCACAGCAGTCTGAATCCTCCCCTGACTGCTCTCTGGCTCTGCCTCTCTTTCTCTCCCCACTTGTCCTTTAGTAGTGAACTGGGCTTCTTGTGTGAGACAGGGGAATACTGTAGATTCCTTGCATTCTGCTTGCTGCTGGGTACTGCATGAGCTACACTCTCCGTCTCACTGCAATGAAACGAGGGAAGGAATGAAAGAGGGGGAGCAGCGTGATTCAGCTGAGATGTGTTTTTTTTTTTTTTTTTTTTTTTTTTAAACAATCCAGCGATTTGGTCCCTGATGGTCAGCTTAGAAATATCCTCAATAAAAGCTCTATTCTGCCTGCCAAAGGAGTTCTTTCAGTTTTGGCCCCACCTCCCCCACAGGGATTCACTACCTTGCATAATTAGCTCCCTCCAGCCAATAGCTGAAAAGAGGCCGGTAACTGGATAACCACTGGGCGGATCTATGATAATCAAAGGGCTGCTTTAAAGAAACTGACAAGATTTTCCCCTTTCAGTGAAACTCCTACTATGTACAGTTACCGCGGCATACAAGTCAGGAGACATGCTTGTGAACTGTTGTGAAAACGCAAGCGTGTGTGTGTGGTGAGAGAGTAAGAACTGAAATGAAGGAAGGAAAGAGGGGAGGAGGGGAGGGGAAAGAAATACTTGCTTTTAAGATTTTCACTCAGAGTAGATGCACATGTGGATGAAAACAAACAACACGGAAAGCTCAGCATATTTGCGGTTTCTAATCAGCGAAAAAGGGAAGACCACATATTATCTCCAGATTTTAGGGGTCGTGAAGGATTACAGAAGGATTGCCAGCGAAACTCTCAAGGAATGATGATCCCCACAGACCTTGGAGTCCGCAGCGATCTCTGAAAGAAAACACTGAAGACAGCGCTGGCAACAGAGAGCGAAGGTCATTCTCTCACCCACAACACTAAATCCACAAAGGCTTTTAATGGTGCGAACCAAATGCTAGAACTCACATGCCATGAAAGGGCAGCGCTGTCCTTCACAAAGTTCACAGAAAACCTTTTTTTTTTCTTCTTGTTTTTTCCACAACAAAGTCGCGCAGCCCGGCAGAATAAACATTATTGATTATCACATAACCGTTCTCTGATACACCCAGTTTTATTCAAAATGATCACGACTTGCCAACACCAATATTGATTGAGTGAATTACAATACATAATGAAACAGTTACACTATAGATTCTTTATCACAGCCTGAAACAATGAGAAATCACTTTGAAATCTGCTCAATCTGCTCTGAATATTCTCATTAGGATACACAAACAGTGATTATGACATATCAAATAGGTGATTGATCATGATGAAAAATGAGCATACGAACAATAATGAGAGAGGAATAAAGCACCAACTGAGGAAACCTTTCATCACATTGTTTCCTTGAAAAAAATGACACAGCATAAACAGACTTAGAAACGCCAAACGCAGCGCGCCAGAGGAAATCCTTAAAACAATTTGGCACATCCAGTCCACTTATAAACAAAACACTCATTGTTTGTTGTTGTTGAGTTTTCCTGAAGATTAATGTAATCCGGTGTGCACATGTGCATGGGTGGGAGCAAACGCCTCGGGAGTGTGTTTGTATATGTGTGTGTGTGTGCGCGTCCAAATGTGGATGTAGCTCGTAACATAGTGTTTTTGGGAGGTAGCCAGAGGAGCGGTGAATGTGGAAGCCGGAGGTGCTACATACTTCACTGCAGGGACTCTGCCTACACACCAGGTTGTAGCATCTGATTGAAATAAGCCTGTCGTCTTCTGGTCTCCTGATCAAGCTGCTCTTTGAGAGTCAGCAACTATGAGAAGCAAAGAAAGAGAAAAAATGAGAAGACAGGTAGACAAACAGACACATAGACATAACAACTTAAATTACAACAAATTATACGGAGCTAGAATTAACATACCTGTTCCTCCAGGCATTTTACCCTCTGGCGATGAGCCTTCTCTCTGGTCTCCAAGGCCAGCTCTGCTTGGAGCTGACTGTCTCTCAGACGATCCGTCTCCAAATCCAGCTCCTGGTGATGGCGGGCTGTCACCTCCAGGAGGCGCTGTGCATGAGAATGCTCCAACTGGGAGATTTGGGCCTAAATCCAGTTCACATAAGTTTATGTATTAGTGAAAATAGGTTATAAAAGAGTTTCCTCTTGTTGATATAGTCAGAACTAGAGCAGAGGGCAGGCATGGAGGTTCTCTGACTTTGGGGTTACTGAGGTCATGTCTCACATAGGTTCTCACCTAGGCTTGCTGGCCAACTAGAAAACACATTTCCCTTTACCCTTTACCTTAACCCAACTATACGTACATAAGGATAGCTATAAGGTCATATTAAGTGTTTATTAATGTGTAGTATTTATCAGCAATTACTGTGTAGCTTCTCCTATAAAGACATACCTTATATTATTATAACTGTTTTGCTGTCCTGTCATTCACTATTTCCACTCATGAGCCCACAGGAGGAGTTGTAGTTGTTGACAATACATTAACATTAATAATCACTAAAAGTTTATGTACTGCTAATAAAGTACAAGTGCACTCACTGATGCTGAAAGTATGTTCAGCAAAGATAGAGAAGCCTTATTCATTTGAGAAATCCAATTTATTCAATGTAAAAGCCTCAATATTTTGAGAAAATATTTTATTACTTGCTTTATTTATTTGAGAAACTTTTCCCATTTAGACTAAATAAAAACTGACTTTTCAGGAGATTTTGGATTTGTCCCATGATTCATTGGCTCTCTGCTGTGATTGTGAAGTAACTACAAGTTTCCTGTCTGTCGCTGCCAAATGTCTTTATATCTGATAGGCTGTTTTCGAATGCTATTTGTTAATCTGCAATATTTGGCACATTTCTTCTCATAAAAAATAATTTATTGCAGCAGTGAGAGTAAATCTTTTGCCTCTATCACTATTCCAAATCCTTACCCCCACTGTGTGTTCCCCGCTTCTCTCACCTGCAGAATCTGCACCTCCTCCTGTTTTCCAGCCAGCTCCTGTTCCAGGCTGCGGACTGTCTGCCCCAACTGCTCCTTTCCTCTGGCCGCCGCCACCGCCGCCTCCTCCTCCCTCCTCAGCCTCTCCATCTCCACCTGACAACAGCACGAGGGTGACATAATGTGAACGACTTTACCATGATTGTTCTGCACTCATGTGCCTTCCTGTAATGCGTGTAGCAGAAGCCAAGCGCAGAGGCTTTCGGTTCTCACAGTTCTCCCACCTACATGTTTCCATCACTCTCTGGATTACTTCATGCAGCGTGTGACAAAGATGAATGTGCAGAACAAATACTATTGGCGCAAATGACAAACTGCAGCATCATAAAACAGCAAATTATCCACTCATTATCCTCCTCCCGTGTGGATTAATGTAGCATTTATGTGTCTTAATGTTTCGGCAACTGTATGTCCTCAGTTGTTTCAGAATATGGCAGCGAGGCTTCTGACCACTAAAAGCATATTACTTCAGTCCTGGCCTCTTTAAGAACAGGGGCTTCCAGCAGTTGTAGAATCAACTTTAAGATGATTTTAATTACATTTAAAGTTTGTGGTTTGGCTCCTTTATATATTTCGATCTTTTACCTCATATTCAGTTCCAAGACTTTTTAGGTCCACTGACCAAAAGCTGTTTAATGTTGTGGTCTAGCTTCAGAACAAAAGGAATTATACCTATGCTGTTTCAGCTATAAAGTATCAGCCTCAGTAGTTATATTTTTTATAACTTCTCACTCTGTCATATATAGTTTTTACATTTTCTTTAAAGGGGCATCCCACCAATTTACTAGTAATTTGTTATACTAGTCAGCCTGTGATATTACTTGAGAATTCAAAATATTTTGTGTGCACCGGGTAGGGAGTTTCAAATGAAAGATACTACTGTGTTGAATTATGGGAAGTGTAGGATTCAGTGTTTTTGGAACGTGACCCATAAAAGGGATGAGTCAGGTGATCTCTGCCTCTGCTACATCGCTAAATTTTATGGGAATGCCAAACTTAATTGCTGCATCAATCTGTCTTTGACATGTTTTTGTAGTATTTATTATATTTAATCGGAATTCATGTGATATAGAAAAGTTCTGTTTGAACAAGCTTTGCTTAATTACTTGGATATCAGCAATAGTACTTGAGGCTGTTAATTTCCCAGTAAATGTCTTCATCAGAAACACTTTTGACTTTAAAGAGGAAATACAGGATGCAAAGAGAGGATTTTGACCTAATCCTAACAAACAGGGTCAGAATATATTGCAGCAGCCCACCTTCTCCAGTGTCTTTCTGAGTGCAGACTTGTCTTTACTGAGGCGCGCCAGCACCCTCTCCAGCTCTGCTCTCTCACTCTGTAGCTTTTGCAAAGAACCTTGGAGATCTGCAACCTTGCGTTGGACTTCGTCTCTCTCTCTCTGCAGCTGCTGGGAGCTCCCCTGGGCCTGCAGCTCAGCCTCATGTTGTTGCTTCAGACTCTGGGACACAGTGCAGTACAGTACATCAAAATGGAGCCTCAGCTTCAACGCCTTTATGTATAGCTTCACCTCGGCGTGACTCACCTCTTTCAGTGTTTTGTTGTGTTTGTCCAGGTCAGAATATTTAAGCTCGGAGTCCTCTTGGGCTCTTTGAAGGTTCTGGGTGCGCTCTGCTAGTGTGTGGTTCAGCCTCTTGCTCTCTGAAAGGCTATCTCGCATTTTATCCAGACGTTCCTATAGGCACAGGCATGGTGACATATAGTATAAAGGCGCAGGCAAGAGTTGGGAGCTTTTTCTTGCTTTTTTTTTTTTTTACTGCAATGAGCTGACAGCTATTGAGCAAAATAGGAGATTTATACCAAGAATGTTATGTTTGTGTTTGCTCAGTATCTTTAAAGTGCAGTCACAAACTAAGAACAGAAAGCTCTCCTGAGAAGCTCTCAGAGAA
The DNA here is from genome assembly GCF_963691925.1 of Scomber scombrus. Taxonomy (NCBI): domain Eukaryota; kingdom Metazoa; phylum Chordata; class Actinopteri; order Scombriformes; family Scombridae; genus Scomber; species Scomber scombrus. The sequence continues at coordinate 6,747,979 of NC_084977.1, read as the reverse complement.
TTAATGAGCTTGCCTGAGCATTTTATTGCTCAGTCTTTGAGGCCCTTCAGGAAAACCACAGCAGCAAATGTAAATAAAAATTGCTCAGTCTGGAGCTGAGAAGGTTGCATAGCCGTGCTGTAAATCAAAGCACAGTAATGGAGGCACGGCTATTCATCTTATTTTGAATTTTCGATTCAGCAACCTTCCTTTGAGAGAGGAGAAAGTCTTACAAATTAAAAATACACAGTGTGCATGACTTATTTTACCCAACACAAATACACACACATTTCTGCCTGCAGTTTGTTCCTTTACCTTCCACCTACACTGTTCATCCTGTTGCTATATCTTGTGGTAGAGTATAAATTATAAATGATTGACGGTACCTGCAGCAGCCTTCGGTCCTGCTCACTTGCAGTCAAAGCCCTCTGCAGCTGTGTTATCTGTTCCTGCAGTGTTCCCATGCTGGTCCTGTTGTCGCTGAGGGTGTTTGACAGTTTGTGGTTCTTCTCCCTCAGCTGGCTCTCTTGCTGCTCGGCTCGAGCCAGCGACGTGGAAAGCCTCTCCTCGCTGACCCTCAGAGCTGCGCCCCGATCTTCGCTCTCGCCCAGCTTCCTCCTCAGCTCTGTCAGTCTCTCGTGCAGCGCCCCAGCCTCTGTGTCCAGCTCTGCCGCCCTGAACTGGGCGCGCTGCAGCTCACCCTCAAGGGTGCGCTGGGCAAGCTCCAGGCGGCTCACTCTGTTCTCGGCGGCCTCCAGACACTCCTTCATCTTCCGTTGTTCTGCGTTGGAACGAGATTCCGAACCCTGCAAGAGCTCAAGTTTGTCCTGTGACAGAATTGGCACAGTAGTTTATTAACTGTCACTGAAGATGCTGTTTGGCATTTCTGTGAGTACTTTTTTTTTGGCCTTTTACACACCTGTAGTGCCCTGGACTCAGCCTCAGCAGCTTGCAGAGTAATCCTGAGTTGAGTCACCTCTTCCTCAAAGCTTCTCTTCTCCCGCTCTGTATGTCGTGCTGCTTCCTCCTGCATGGAAAGTGACGTGTGTGCCTCGTGCAATCGCTCTGCCATCTTTCGATTTCCTGGAAGAACATGTTAAATGAGCTGTAAATCGAAACAGATTTAATACCTGATATTTACGCTATGTTTATAGGATCCAAAGGTTTTCTTACCCTCCTCTGATTGCATCAAAGATTTCTGCAGTTGTAACACCTGATTGGCAGACTCATCCTGGCTGCCTTTGAGTTCTGTCATCTGCTGACTTATACTGACTATCTGAGCCTTGGCATCATCCTAAAGAAAAAATGCTGAGTTTAAAAAGTGCAAAAAAAAGAACATAAACACTCAATATTTAATCAAATACTCAAGTTAAGATTGTTAAGCTTTTCTATCCAGTGGTCGGAAAAGCAGACCAACTTTAGGTCAGCAATCTCATAAAGTAAAACTCAGAGTATGAGGTTTGTGTCCTATTAAAATGAAATTTAAATATACCCTGTCTCTCTGTGTGTCTCTGAGATCCTGCTGAAGATCCCGGAGGGCTGTGTGCACTGAGTCCACGTCCATCTCTTCATCTTCACCACAAGACATGGAAAACCCAGGTTTGTCTGTCACGTTGTCTCCCCCTAACCAGAGACCACACTCATTAATGCATCTCCATGTCGCAGACAGAAAAATGGTATGATGACATCCTGTAATGAAAGTGAATGACCTTACCTTTCACTTGGTTTCTCCACGGAGACGCAGACCGTCTACGGGAACCAGGTGTGTGTGAAACCCTTGTTCGGCTAATGCCAACAGTGCGTCGCAGAGCTGAATACAACCCTGCCAGCTTGAGCTCCAGGTCACGGTGTTTGGCATCGCTCAGGCCCAGCTGCTCTTCCAGGCCCCGGGCTTTGCTCTCAGCAAGGCCAACATGCTTGTGTAGTTCACTGATCTGGAGCGTGGCGTCCTCTAGTGCTCCCTCCAGCTGGGTGGTGGTTTCTCTGTTCCTCTGGTCACTCTGCTGCTGATAAACGTCTCTTTCTAGCAGCAGCTCTTGTTTCTGATGCTCCACTGTCTCCAGCTCCAGCACACGGCGCTGCAGACCTGCAACCTGAAAGTCACAAGAGAGGAGTCTATTTATTATATTTTGTAGATTTTGTAGATTTTCTGTACATTTACACAGGTCACACATGTGCTCATAGTAATTTCAAGATAACTTACAATAATCTTTTACAATTTGAAGATTATGAGCTCCTTGAATTTTCTGTCAGCTACATTTGGACATATATTTTTGGAGTTTTTTTATGTGCAAATGGAAATATTACAAGGCTAAGAAAGCCCAATTCAGTTAAACTAGATACAGTGTGCTATCCTAGATTTTCATGATAATCTACTAATTCAATTCTTGCTTAGATTAATTGTTGATGAGCCTCTATTGAGTGATTTGGATATCAGTTAATAGATGGTACATTAGCAGAAATATGGGCAACAGGGTGTTTTAACTACAGTATTATCTAAAGTGTTATCTAGTGAAACTCAACTGTGTAAACAATAGGGATATGGTTTCTGTAGAGAGCTGATAGTGTTCCCTACAGTCTTCTCTAAACTTTATTATAAGGGGTTAAAAGATACAAGAATTATGGCTGAGATATAGAATTTAAAAATAAACATTGGAATTTTGACCCCTCTTTATCTCTTTTCAGCATCGGGGCTGGGACACTTTTTGGGTGGTCAAGGTCACAAGTTAGACTGGTGTATTGATATTTGTTGGATTTCATTTAAAACAAAGATACATTAACCAGGCTTCATCTATCATAATAATGTGTTATCCATTTTAAGTTGCCTCCATGCTCTTGAAAACAGAATTTAAAAAGCATGCCATACATTCACTTGACAACTCAAGAGCTCTGACTGTTGCGGTCATGAGAAGTTTTGGACCCTAAAAAGGAGGTTATGGGACTGAAGAGGTTGAAAATTCTAGCTTATAGAAAACAGAACTAGATTTTTCATTACACTTTACTACACATTTATCCAAAGACATATTATACTTTTTTAATTTCTACAAGGTCTGCGAATGAAATTAAAAAATGAAAAGTAAAAGTTTCCTCAACAAAGTGTTTGGTTAAAATTCATAAAAGACTTCAAAGTCATCCTTCTTACAGTGCAATATACTGTACAGTGTACTATGGTTCATGTTCTCTGCCTCTGCATGAGTATGGCAGGTATTCTTCAAGTATGTATGCAAAGCTGGAATGTTTGCTCTAGCATGTTGTTAACAGACTAATTCCCGGAGGCTTTCTACCTCATTCAGTGCTGCTTCTCTGCCAGCCTCGCACTCCAGCACTCTCTGCTTCAGACCGAAAGCCTCGCGAAGTGCCTCCTCCTCCTTCTGTTCCTCCTGACATACCCGCGCCTGCAGCTCTCGCAGCTCCTGTTTCTGACGGCCGTTCTCGCCTTCGAGGACCTTTACCTGCTCGTGTTAACGGAGCACAAAATGCTTGACTGTAATCCTCTATTTAAAATAAATCAGACGGAAACCAGTGACCTCAATAGTCTTTCACCTGTCTGCGCAGCTCCTGCAGCTCTCTGCGTGCCTGCAGGCGAGACTTCTCCAGCTCTCTCATGCTGCTTCTCAGACTGGTTGCCTCTTGATGCGTGGAGCTCCTACATTCCTCTAAGACGGACAGTTTCTGCTCCTTCTCCTCCACAGCTCGTCTCAAGCTAATCAAGATATGATTGAAGTTAATAAAACAGAATGCATCAAAAACATCCATCACTGCTAGACGAACAGAGCTCCTGTATTTACAGAGAATCTACATGATACCTGCTGTTGTCACTCTCTGCTCTCTTGATGAAAGATCTTAGTTCCTGGTTAGAAGCTTGGATGGCCTCTTTCTCTCTGGTCTCATCACCCAAGAGCCTCCTCAGGTCCAGGACTTCTTTTCGTTGCTTGTCCCGCTCCTGTGCACATTCTTGGAGCTCCCTGTGAGCCTCAATCAGATCCCTTCGACCTTTAATAAGTCCATCCTCTGCCTCTTGCAGCTGCCGACGAAGGCCCTCTAACTGTCCACATTATAGAGAGTGAAAGGCAAATGAGGGTTTATTAATTAGAAAATCTTATGGATTAATAAAGTAAACCACTTATTCAGCAGGTTAGCAGATACAAGCATGCTTCATGTTGTTCCTGGTTTGATTAGTGGGTTTTCCACCCAATCCAGAATTTATTTGGTGATATAAATTTCAAGTGATTATAAAAATAGTTTATTGAAGAGTTTACGAGGACTTACAAAAGAAAATTAAGCCTGAAACTGCTTTAAAATCCTGGCTGTTTTCAATATAAACCCACCACCACCAACAGCATAGAAAAACGTTTTCATGTACTCAAAGTTAATCAAAATGTCAATTAAACTGATGTAACACATGTGTATGATGACTGGAACCAGGAGACTTATTCGGGATAGGATAACATATTTGAGCTTTAATGTTTGAAAGTGAAACCTCAACATCTCCTCTTTTAAGTGCTGTGTGCACAATTTTGAGATACCGTATGACCTATATTCTGTTTTATGGCAACATTTTGTGTGTAGTGGAGAAAAGTAGGGAGGACAGAGCTTATCTGGGCATGGACAAGAGCCAGATGGGCCCGTAGCCAGGTGCTGTCTCTCCCCATCTCCTTGCAGCAACGTTGCGGTGTAAAGAATCCACAGAGAGCAACATGATAAACACACATCCCCCCCTCCTCCTCCTTCTCCTCCTCCCGCCCCCGGAGGTGATGGGGGAGGGGGGGGGGGGCGGAGGATGAGGAGCAGGATGAGGAGGAGGAGGAGGAGTAAAGGAGTGTATGTTCAGAGGCCACACAAGATGGTTCTTTCTCATAAACTCGAATGTGAGAAAAAACAAGCCGGTGCTGATCTGGCCAATTATACTTTATTTTATCTGATTCTTTTTTTTTTTGAGGGGGTGGAGGAGGATGGGGGGGGGGGGGGGGGGCGCAGGGAGAGGGGGCAGAGAATATGAGGGCAGCAGTGTTGTGTTATGTGGATGAGAGAGGGGGGGACCCGGAGTCCCAGCGGAGCCAGCCTCTCGCTGCTGCAAGGGAGAAAATAAACACTCCCCCCCACTGGCTTATTTACATAAGGGGTTAACTCAAACTTTGATTTCATATTATGGTACCAGGGACCATACCCCCCCCTGACCCCACCCCACCCCACCCACCCCCCCTGCCCTCCTTCTAACTCTCCTTCTCTTCCCTCCTCTTTCATGCTCCCCAGCTCTCTGTCGCACATTCTCACTCATGCTTTGTCACTATCCAACATGAGAATCCTCGGATGGGATTAGTGAAAATAATCAAACAAGGAAACGAGCAGGGGTGGCGGCCAAATATGACAGCGTCGCTGAAGCATGACTTGATATACGGCCGGGAGGGCTGTCCAAACCGCAAAACTCTTCTGCTCTGGCTCCACACAACCTCATTCACTATACTTTGACAAGACTAAGGAGACAGAGTGAAGACAGGATGATCCCTTTTTTTTTTTTTGCTTTCTAACCCACGCAGATAAACAATCCGCTTTTCCAGGGAAACCAGGCATTTAAATCAAGGCACAGTGAGGCCCCCCCTTACAAACTCTGCAGTAACATCTTAATGAGGTGACTGTGAGTTTGTTGTTTCACTAAAACGCCCGGCGACCCCGTGGCTGGAATCCTGACCTCGAGCAACCCCAGGAGATGAGATTTACTGCTCTCATTTGGCTCGGAGAGGTATGTCACTTGGCCAAAATTATGGTCTCTAATTGCACTTTTATGTTTATATTAAGGTCAATGGAACTACATTTTCCTCCAGAGGGCCTTACAGGAAAAAGACACAGAAATGAGAGAGAGCTGGAGCAGGAGTTCTACAAGTGGACACCATCTCTCCTTGTAGGATTTGGCCCCGCGCACACCGCACCTGATGGCACCCCGATGCTAGTAAAGTCTCCATGGCGTCGGCCAATGTCAACACAGGCCTATGGTAAATGGCTCTCGCTCACATTGGTACTAATTGGTACAAACTCCCCCCCTCCCAGTGGAAGCATATCCCAGGCCTCCCATCCTATGCCAAGCCAAACAAGCCTGAAATTTCCTATCCATTTCTATGATCCTGCAACGCACCTCTGCCGTCTATCTGGTTACATACAACCTATAGATTCTGTTTTTTTTTATAGTTCTCTGAGCAAATCATCATCCACACATCTTCAAGTCAAAATCAACTTTATTATATATTCTGCCACATGAACAGGCATATAGAGGACCCTGGAAAGTTCTCACCTCTTGCTCTTCACGTTCTCTCTGTTGGTTCAACTCTCTGACCTGCTCAGTCAGACTCTTCTCAGCGTTCTCATGACGGTCCAAAGACTCTTCAAACTGAGTTCGCAAGTCTTGCAGCTCAGCCTGGAGGACAGCCATCGTGTTCTAGAAAACAGAGGCAACACAATTTAGTCACTACAAAACAAGAAAGGTGACCAGAGCTGATGTGACCTTACCTTGTCCTGCTCCTGTTTGCTAAGCGCCTCCCTCCGGGTGCGCTGTAGCTCCATGCCAGCTGTGGCCAAGTTCTGCTGCAGGCCTGCTATCTTCTCTGCGAGGGCAGCCTTCTCTGCCTCCTTCTGGGACAAAGCCTGATCACAACACACTGCGAGGTCAAGGTCATTTATAATATAGCTTGCAAAAAGAATTTATTTGGATTATATACTTAGATAAACTTCCACTATGAAGCAGTTGTGATGACACACTTGGGATTTCGTAGTTATGATCCTAACCCTTTGGCTGTCTTTTTAAAAATCTGTTTAATGACTCAAAAACAATCTTAAAAAAAAAAAAAAAGCCAAAACAAACCCATGAAGACCACCACGCACACACCTGCTGCTTCTCGCTCTCGGCCTGCAGGAGGCTCTGGTTGGAGTCCTGCTGCAGCCTGGCCAGCTCCTCCTGCACCTGCTGCAGCTCTTTCTGGCTGTGCACGCGCAGCTCCTCACACTGTCTCCGCAGCTGCTCCTCAATCTGCTCCCGCTGAACCGTCAGCTCTGCACACTGCTGCTCCTGTCAAACACACACACACACACACACACACACACACACACACACACACACACACACACACACACACACACACATTCCTTGTAAGATAATATACAGTCTAGTCACAACATCTGATGCGACATTGTCAGAGCCAGATGTATCCATGTAACACGTATTGTACTTTTTGCCTGTGTTCAGCCTCTAGCTGCCCTCTGTGAACTTGTTCTCTGTTGTTTAGGGTCAGCAGGGAATTCCTCTCCACCTGAGCCAGCTTCTCTTCCAAATTTCTCTGCTCTTGTGCGGCTTGTGTAAACTGGCGCTCAGCATCCACCCGCATCCTCGCAGCATCACCTGCACACACAAAAGCACCCGCGCTCCAATCAACATTTCACAATTACCACACAGAGACACTCATCACACAAAGAGGATGATCCAGGATCAGCGGGATTCTTTTAGGACTTTTATTTATAGGCCATACTCATCCGTATCTTTATGTGGAACATGCTAAGCTTAACACCACTTATCTGATCCATGTGTGTTTGTGTGGAGTGGTGGGACCCAGGTCAGCTGAGAAAGCAGCTCAAGTGATCCCACAACCCAGCTGTTGCAGAGCTCACAGCTGAAATATGGATCTCTGGTGGGTTGTTGGAAAGGCTTCATGGCCAGGGGGCTTGGCACGGAGGAGAGCGGGGTCTCTTAGGGAGGGTGCTACTCACGCGTCAAGGCCTCGTTAGCCAGGAGCAAGCTGCGCCTCTCCCCCTCAATCCGGGTGCACTCGGCCTCCAGGGACGAGGCAAGCTCATGGCTCTCAAACAGAGCTGTATCCAGGGACTGCTTCTCAGCTCTGGAACATAGCAGTAAAGTGGTTTAGCGCTGAAAAAAATAAAAGACCTTTGAACCACTAGGTGTAGAAGGTCATAAAATCCAATGATCCATCACGAGCATACTTTCCAAATAAAACCATGTTACTTAAAGACTCTTGTTACACGAGGCTCGCCGAGCTTCAGAGAGTCCAATTTGCTTCGAGAGTCAAAACAACCCCAAATACACATTGGATGTTGGTCTTACACAAACACACGCTGTTAGAGCCATAGAGTCGTTTACGATGCTTTTGAGGACGCCGCCGTCGACTAACATTCCCAAGAGTCCTTCCCTAACCGTAACTGATATATGCCTAACCCCAACCCTGACCCTAACCTTAACCAGTGAGGTCGGAAACCATTTGACTGTTTGTGCTGAATTCAACTGCAGTGGAAACAAATTGGGGACAATGTGAAATCAGTCCCAAACATTCAAGAGGTCAGAACACACAAACACACACGCATACACACACACAGACCTAAGTGCAACCAGTTCCTGCGTGAGACCACAGGCCTTTCGCTCAGTGGAGTTGAGCTTGACATCCAGAGCAGCCTTGTCCTTGGCCAGCTCCTCCCTGTCATGGGTAGCTCTCTTTAGGGCTGTGGTCTGTGTCTCAAGCTCCTTCCTGCACGCACACAGCTCCTCTGACACAGTCTGCATATGCCTGTTGACCTGGAGACCGAAACACACAAATACAAAATGCCGTCAAGCGATTCATTTAAACTTTTTTTTGTTGTTGCTTGAAGCAAGCATAATAAACAAAGGAAGACGACATATGATTGTATGTATTTAAGTTACAGCGTACTGTACTGTTAATGCATAAGCAAAAAAACTGTGGAACAAAACTTTCAGCAGCGTGAATAGCAGGAGGAACCTCTACAGTAACAGTTACAATATGTTTGGTAATGTGTATGTTTTGGATAGAGAATAAATTACCCATCTCTACATTTTATGCAACCACAATTGGTGTACCGAGCATAAATTTAACAAAACCATAAGCAATTTATGACATCTTATAGGAAATGCAGGGCCATAACAAATGCACCGCCTGAAGCAAAACAAAAATGATTAGTGGGGTTATGATTTTTTTCCAATTACCATTTAAATCACTATGACACACCACACCACAGGACATACAGTATATCTAGCAACAAAAATAATGAATTCGGCGAACGTGTAGTTCGTGCGGAGCCTTCAGATTATTGTCTGGAGGTGCTGAAGAAAAAGGATTCTCCTGAGATTCATCTTTCTATAAATTCTATAAATGGAAATTGCACTTGAATGCAAACATGATCAATTTTGAACGTAAGTCATTGTATGTTATGGACCTCAACGAATTTAGTGTTGAACACGTCTAAAAAAGGTCAGAGTAAATTATTATCTGCATTGACTGTTTAATTGTGATTTAAAGGCATTAAGTTTGGCATTTGGGGAAATATTGTTGCTGAGTTAGATGAGAAGATTGATACCACTCAAATATTTACGCTAAATGTAGAGAGTGAAAGCAGGTAATTAGCTTAGCTTAGCATACATATTAACAGCTAGCCTGCCTTTATACAAACATTAAAAAAACAGGTGCAAGTACCATTAAAGCTCACTAATTACCCCATGATATCGTTATTTATTCCCAACAAAACAGAAGTGTGCAAGTGGTTGCAGTTTTACAAGGTTTTATGCGCTAGAATCAGCACATGGCCAGGCCAAAAAATTCTAAAGTCCCTGCTGGCTGTTTGGCAACCTCAAGGTGATGACAAGACTCTACAGGGGAGCCAGGAAATAGCACCTAACCCCCACCCCATACCACGACTTCTCGGTTTTAGATTACATGTTATGTTTGGATTAAACAAATGAGATACGACATGTTAATAAGTGAGTGGTAGGCAGTAAACTAGGTTAGCTTCCTTCCCCTTTGCCCCCGTTTCATCTGCAGGCCAGGCTAAGCTAATCCAGTGCTAGCCGTATCTTGATATTTGGGGTATAGACATGAAAGTGGTATTATATTTCTCTCAGCAGGAAAGTGAATTAGCATATTTCCCCGAAAATGTCAAACTCTGCTTTATGGGTTATTTCACTGGTTTGATTCAAACAATGAGAAAGCTTTACTCTTTTTTCTGTACACTAGAAGATCTTATTTCCCAGATACACTATGCCTTTAAGGTCAGTTACTGACACACTGTCACACACTGGTTGAGTTTATAATGGGCCCCTACAACCTCTAATATTTCACTGAAACAAATTGTTTGAAAAGCAACAATCACTGTAATTTGATTTCCAACCAAACAAAAATGAACTCACACTAACTAAATATTAGCACATGATGTCTTTCAGCCTCTCCTTAGGTAAATATTAAAGTGGATGAATTACACCAATGTTATGGATGTGAATAGCGCCCAATAAGGGGATGAAACGTGAGCTTGGTGCAATGGAGGCCACTTCAGGGCTTGTTTTATAATCGGCGGATTTATTTTTACAGATAAGTTGTCTAAAAATGTTTGGATGGAATTTGTCAATTTGTTTAGTTTTGTAAAATTCTAGCTGAGATCAACACGGATATCCCAGTTTCACATTCAGAACAGATAATAAAACAGAAGAGGATTCTTTTCATTCTTTAGGAGACAAAACAGGGAGATCTGGATTTGCTGAGGGGAAAAAGGGAATACTTTTAGGTGTTAATTTATTGGGTCTTTCACTAAACCCCCTCTGGATATCACATGTCTATCTATTTATCTTTCCTAGTTCACATTTGTTCATGAAGATCCCCTGCTTGTTATGTCCCAAGTTACTCATAAAACACAGAGTGGGGCCCAAACTGCTCCCCATATCCTTTTTGAAAGAAAAAAGCATTGCAGATGTGTCCAAGATTTTCCAATACATTTTAAACGTGACAACAAGCTCCATGAACCTGCTGAAAGCTATCGCTAACATCAACGTCACGCTCCCAGGTGGTGGGAGCTGGGGTGATGGAGGCTGAAGTGTGTGAACGGCTGGGGGTCCCTGACCTGACAGTGCTGCTCCAGGGCTTGAGCGTTCTCCCTCTGCAGCAGGCTCAGCTCTGCTTCTAGCTTCTGGCACAGATCCTGCGAGTGGCTGTGGGAGCTCTCCAGGGCTTGTTTCTCAGCGAGCAGATCCATCATCTCCTGTTGCACCCGGGCTGTCTCCTCCCTGGCTGCCGCCCGCTCTGCTTCGGCTTCCCGTCTGCGTTCACCGAGCTGTGCCTTCTCACCTTCTGTCTGGAAAGGAAACAAACATATTTCACTTCTGTTCTGTTCAACAACTCTGCCTGCCGTCAACATTACAGGGCAACTGCACGCCTACTAACCTGCAGCAGAATACGATTGAGCTCCACCTTGTCTTTGGCTAAGCCTTCGCTCAGGGCAGCCATTTTGGCCAGAGAATCTCTTAGGTCAGCCTCCTGATTCTGCAATTTGGTGAGGACTAGCTCCTGCGCAGCACTCTTGGACTCCATCTGTGGAATGCATCATAAATATTAGAAGGATTTAAACTATTAGGACCCTCGGGAGCACAACCTGGTGCACAACACAGCAGTCTACCTTGCTGAGAGCCAGAGCAAGGCTGGCCTTATCATCCTCTAAAAGCTCTTTTTGCAGGGTGATTTGACTCAGAGCCTCCTTCACTGTCACAAGCTCCCTGCGCAAGTCAGAGTGCTTCCCTTCAAGCTCCTCCAGACTCCTCTCGCTGAAACACAAAATGTATCACAAACATGACTCTCTCACACTGTTTCATTATTTGTAAAAAACAAAACCCCTTAACAGTAATCCATCTCCCCTTTGAAAGATGGAGAACTGTTGGTGCCAAAGGCCAGAACGCTGAGGGAGTTACTTTTTCACTGGATCGCATGTCCTGCTCCAATTCTAAACTAATCAAAATTTTTTTTCTTTTTTGCAAAAGAAGCCTTAGAAAAAAGAAGAAAAAAGTATTGCTTTTGCATGAGTGCAGTAATGCAATGTAAATCATTTACATTTTCATCCAAATGTCATCTGGGTGGGTTTGCCGGCTGGAGGATGACATGTGTTACTGATCTGAACTCTAAACAAAACAGAGCTTGAAAACAATTACGGGTGACGGGATGTGCGTTGTGTAACGGTCACTCTGCGTGCTCATGCTGTACCCTCTTTGGACCTCCGTGCGCTGGCGTGCCAACTGCGTCTCCAGATCCTCCCTCTGCTGCCTCAGGAGGTCTCGCTGTCTCTGAAGCTCCAGCGACGAGGTCCGCAGTGACTCCAGCTCGGCACGCTGGGAGTCCACCTCCTGCTGCAGTCCTGACAGCAACTTCTCAAGGCTGCAATTCTTACTGTGAGAGAGACAAAGAGGAAGAGAGAAAGAGAGAGAGAGAGAGAAAGAAGGAGAGAGAGTATGCTGAGGTCAAATGTTATACAATGATCGTCACCATCATTGTTTTAAAACTGGATTTTTTTCCAAAAACAATATAAACAAGACTCAACACAACATGACAAACCCTTGCTGCATCAATATTGCTTTTGGAAAAGTTTCAATACATGATCATGGTGAAGATTATCCACTTAATTAAACATAAATCCACTTCCCAAATAAAACTTAACTCTAGAAAATATGAAACAGAACATAAATACAGCATACAAGAAGAAGAAAAAAGCATTAAAGCACCTACTATTTATCTACAGTATTGAAGCAGCATCACAATTTGGGAGAAGGACGATAACTATAAATCTGGGTGTACCTGGAGATGAGCTCCAGTGAGCAGCGATATCTGTTGCTGTCTCGGAGGCTTTCCTCCAGAGCTTTTTTAGCCTCCTGATTTTCTCTCCTCACTTCCTGGATCTTCTGCTCCAGCTCTTTCCTCTCAGCGTCCCCCCCTTGCAGGTGATTACGCAGCGTGTCCGCTTGCTCCATGGCGGCATCCAGACACCCACGTAGGTCCTGCGGGTTGTACGTAGGAGCATTTGTAGTGCACTTGTAGGTTAAGCTACTTGTGTAAAATATAATGACAAACTGTTAAACATGTTATTTCTCTAACATGGTTCCCAACCTTTTTGATTTGTGATCTCTTAAAAAAAGAGAGGCTATACTTGACCCCTCATTATAGGTTATGACCTTAGGATGGACATGAGCAATTAAAATGGTAAATGGACTGCACTTATATATAGCAACTTTCTACCTTAATGGACAAAGCGTGCACGCACACACACACACACACACACACACACACACACACACACACACACACACACACCCACACACACACACACACACACACACACACACACACACACACACACACACACACACACATACCGATGGCAGTGGAGCAAGGTGCTTCACTGTCTTGCTCAAGGACACTTCATGGACAGGAAGTGCAGGGGATCAAACTTCCAACTCTGCAGTTCATGGATGACCCACTCTATCTCCTGAGCTACACCCACTTATTCAACCAAAAATTATTGAGTTATCTCATTTGTAGGACTTTTAGATGGCTGCAGAGGTGTAAAAATACAACATTTTGCAAGAAAAAAAAGCAAAATATGAAAGCAAAATCTGACATAATTAATATAACCTTGAAATGTGCAAAATTTTGTGATGGCTCATGTTTCTTTTGGGACCAATTTGAAGGGTCAGGTGGGGAACAACTTCTCTAAAACATATGCAAAGAGGAAAGAGCAGCAAAGACAATTGTTGGACCTGTGTTTGTTTCTGGTGCTTGGAGAAAACATCCTGCACTGCAATCAGCACAGTGCTCTTCAGAGGAGATCGGCCGTGGAGAGGTGACGAGGACACACTTTCAGAGCCACTGCTATCAACCTCACTGCCAACCAGCTGGATATTCATTGTGGAAAGTGGAAAAAACAAGATTTAAAAAGTTTAATGTTTGCTAACAAAATGCACTTTGTTGTTAAGTTTTTGGTTTTGTTCTGACCTGGTGAACATGGCTTAATGTTTTCTGGAGGGCTTGGATCTCTGCATGGAGGACCTCCATCTCTGCTTTATCCTCTGTTCTCCTTGTCTCCTAAGCAGGAAACCATTAAGGTCAGATAAGCAGCACACATATAGCACGCCTGACATTCCCCAGACTCTTGCCCCTCTAGACAAGGAAGTTGTGGAGTTTATCAAGCTTAAGGTCCAGACTACAGCCAATTTAACCCCCTTAACAACCCGTCTATCTGCCAAATCCCACTCCTGATTTCCTGGATCTCACCATCCTGTCCAGACTGAGCTGCATGGTGTTAAGACTGGCGTCCTTCGCACAGTTCTGGCTCCGGAGGTGCTTCAGTGTGTCAGTCAGCTCCAGGACTCTAGATACGTCAACATGCGTGTAAATGGACGGAGAATGAAATCACAAACGCACACAAAAAGTTCCATGAGACACTGAAGACACAAGACTGGCATGTACTCCACCCTCTACTCGACCATCAACGCTATCATATTCTCTGCATACAATCCTTGGGATTAGCAATGACTTTTGATAAGATCAAAAGCTAGCTAAGACCCCGAACACAAAAGGCACTGACATTCGTTACAGGAGCAATGCTTCACTCAAAGTATCCTCGTGCAAGAATTTAATGATCAAAGCCTTTGTAAACTTCTGGGGTTCCATCAAGGGGATTGAATTTGGCTTTCCTTTCAGTGATAGCGAGAATGTGCATTTTGCAATTGATCAAGCGATTGCACGTAATGCGACCTCGAGTCCAGAATTCATTTTTGATGCTTTATTCTTTCCTGTGGTCCTGATCAGCTGGACCAGACCAAACGATGTACCATAAATGTACAATATACTGAGAAATGAGAAATTGGTCTACTAATAGAGATTCTGCCATACAGTTACATATACAGGTATCTATCCCATTGTATCTGGTAATTGTGTGAAATGGTTTTGATCATTAGCTTGATAACAGCTTTATGGTAATATTAGATAAAACAGGCAAAAAAGCTTCTAGATTGGAAAGAAATGCACCATGTCATGATATATATTGATAGAAAAATGCATGTATGGCGATATCTTATCATGTTCCTTTGGCTGCCATTTTCACAAGACAGGAAGCAAACTCCTTATAATAAATAGACCCAAATCAATAGCTAAGTCTGGAAATGACTTCACCTGGAATTAAGTTCAACTTTCTCTGCATCCCAGCGACCCTGAAGCTGCATGGCCTCTTTGAGCTTCTCCTTCAGCTGCCTCTCCAGTGCTGACATCTCCGCGCCACTAGAGGTGCTCTCCTGTGTTACTCTGGCCTCCATGTTCATACAGGCAACATGCAGCTGCTGGCTGGCAGCGACACACTCCCCGCGCATATCAGACAGAGTCCTGTTGAAGAGAGTCATGCGCGTCATGGTTTAGAAAGCGTGTCAGACACATGAAAAGGTAAGAAAAGATGACGTGCTGTTTTTTTCACTCCTACAGTTGTGAGCCATTAGTCTAATTAAACAACAGTCTGTTTGTATTTGAAAAGGATGGATGTCTGTAGTGATTAAGCTCCAGGATCAGGGCTCACTTTGAAGTACGTTCAGTTTAAGTTACAGAGCAGCCTGTGACATGATCACAGCCGTCTACGAGCTGAGCAATCACTATTAAAGCAAATTACTCTTCAGTGCTGCTCACAGTGGTCGGACATGATAGAAGCCAAGTCTTACAGGGCTCAAGCTATGTGCTGATGGATGATTTCAACAGTGAGTAAAGACACCTTAAGCTATCTGTCCCCCCAGTGAGGAAACAATGAGCAGGGAGACTGGCGACCCTGTTGACCTGCTCCACTTTGATGCTTGGCTGAGAGAGATGGATTGTGGTTGCAGTCGTGAGTGTGAGACACAAGAGAGAGAAAGAGAGGCGGGGGTTCTTGTGGAATCCCGAGTCACCGGAGGGATTCTGGCAGCGCGCCACGCTCACCTGTCAGTGAAAGTCCTTAGCTGGCTGAAAGTGCTCCGCAGGGAGGCGGCCTGGCGCCACAGGGCTCTGACACGAGCCTGTTCACGACTCGAGCGGGAGGAGCACGTCTGCAGAGGGAAAAACACAACAAGGGGACAAGGAACTGGAGGGGTGGGTGGCAAGGGTCGCCTAAAGCGAGCGATGGCACCTTTCATTTTTATTGTGATCCCAAACAGATGCAACACTGGAACTCCTGGACACACACTGGCACACATACAAGTAATTGGATTTCCCTGAATCAACAGATGTAGCCCATTTACAGCACGAACGCCAGATTGTTTGCACAAAATTTTCCTCCCCCTCAGCAGTTGGAATGTTTTCACAGGAAACAACAACTCAAAAATCATAGCAATGAAACGAACAGGGAATGAGAGTGAATAGTCGAAACTGGCTATGAATGGAATTCCTACCCCATGTGAACTCAACAGGACTTTAATTGCACAATCTCTGCGCAGAGAGGGATAAACTTGAGCTTTCCCTGTTGCTTTTCTGACTCAAGCACTTCATTTTTGTGGTTTTTCGCTCACCTCTTGCTCTCTGCGCAGACGGGTATCACACAACTCGATGTCTTCGCGGGCCTTCCACAAGCTTTCTGTTAGCCCTTGGTTGACCGTGCCTGCCTGCTCCAGTTGTTCCCGTAGCATAGAATTGACTTGGCTGAGGTTGGCACACCTGGAAATAACAAGCTTTATGACACAGAGAGTACTTGGAAAGAACTTTAATACTTCTCAGACAAACAAGTGTCATGACACCTTCCAATGATCCCCCAACAGCTCTCAAACCCCATCACTCATACTGCCAGTATATCAGCCTTAGATTTCCAGCTTTTAGATCCACCCATGCCTACCACACTTATAGGGTGAACATGTGTGACAGTTTTATAACATCTGTGTCAAGATAGATTTAATTTCAACCAGATCTGCTTGTAGAGTCATTTACAAAAATGTTTACATCATTCTCACACTCAACACACCCTATTACAGTAAAGCATGCCACATCGCTACGTTGAGTTATCTGTCTGAGAGGGAGCCAAGCCTGTGTTTGCATGTATGCGATGATTCTGTTTAAAGGGGAATGAGAAACAGGGAAGGAGGGATTCAGTAATCCCGACAACAAGCGAAAACATATAAGTAATGGTTGTCGACTTAATCTCGACATTACGAAGTACTTAAGATGGATAAAGCTCGGTAACAATGCAGTAAGTGACATTTTTAGGCAGTGAAAATTATCAGCTCCTGGCAAAGATTCTGCCTTGGGCATTTCAAATAAAGTTCCATGACTGTATAAATCATAGGGTATTAAAATCTGGCCTCAGCTGCAGAGCTTGGCCCACACTTAATGTGAAGCATCATTAAAATGCTTTGGAGGAGAGAGCCAACATAGTGCCACTAATTTTCTCTGACAAATTGGATGCTGAGATTATCTGCCAAGGGCAGGTTCTGCCTTCTCCCTGAAGCATGGGCAGGGAAAAAACAGCAGGAAGGCTGGAGAAACTGCTGGGGATATCTCTGGTCCACACATTTTTCAGAAATATTACAGCTAGAGTTCTGCTTCTCAACAAGAAAAAGAGAAAGCAAAACAGGAGCAAAGTTCTAGTAGGTTTATCTGTATATTTACTGCTCTAAGTCTGCATCTAAACAGGGACTTCCTGTTGTTGTAGGTTTTCTACATTTCTGGATTCCAAATTTTGTGTGCTTTTTCTGAAACTTTTCCAATATGTACTGCTTAGGAATACAGAATATGAGCTAGTTTCCTTGCTTGAGGGGATCCTGGCTACCTGTACTGGACGGCACTCCTCACTTACCTCTTCTGCTCCTCCTCCAGCTGAGTAGACTTGTTCTGGACAGCCATGTTGAGATCTTGCTCTGCCCGCTGCAGACGCTGGGTTGAGTCCAGGTGGGCCTGCAGCTGAGCACACACACACACACACACACACACACACACACACACACACACACACACACACACACACACACACACACACACACACACACACACACACACACACACACACACACACACACATACAACCACCAACCCGGACATCAGCATTACTGGCATCCTGATAACCCTTCAGTGTATGGTAGCAGTAGTAAGTTTGCAGTTACCTAATATTTATAAAGAAACATAATTACAGTGGAAATCTGCTAATACAAATTCTCTGTGGGTGCCGCTCCGCCAAGAATAATATTTGGATGAATAAAATACATTTAAATACAAGCCAAAATCTTATTCACAACATTAAAGTCCGTGTTTTACTTACTTAGTTATGAATGATTCCTTCACCGGTTTAGAGATTTTCATTGCTTGCATAAACAACCGGATTCAAACAAATTGGCATAAAGAAAGATTATATTGCAACACAATTCTTCTGGTTTCTGCTCGTGGCTAAATGAATTATAACAAGTTAAAGAAAAAACATTTCGATTCCATGGGACAAACATGAGTTTAAAAGTCCCCCCTCTACACAACTTATTGTTACTTCAGTTGGATGTTGCAGAATGATGTATGTGCAGAGTTTGGCTGTTTTCACATTCAGCTGCTGAAAGTTTCTCTGTGCTCACCTCAAAATCGGAGTGAAACTTGTGCAGCCACAAGAAGGATTTGTAACATCGCAACTAGTTTGGAGCCAGTTGTGGTCCAATATGTAACTTACACGAGTGCGATGTGGCAACTTGAAACCTCCAGTGCACAAACACTGAGGATAGACTTCACAGTGAAGAAGGAGGAGACATCTTGTATTCAACAGTTTAGACTTTTAAGAGGAAAAATTCTTGCATATTTATAGGTTGTGGATTTTTTAATCAGAAAGAAGGAGTAGAGGTAGTGTGAGGATTATTATTTTATATATCCTTAAACATCTGGAAAAAAGGCATGTGGAGGGGATCTTTATTGCCATATTTAGGATATAACCACTTCTAACTTTCGCCCAGTTGGCTCTAAGGAGCAGACTGGTCTATATATGACTCTAGTGGGTAATTTGACTTTTTGAACATCATGCAACAATTTTGACGTACCAATAATCTCATCTTCTCAGACTCTGAGGTCTTTACCAGCACCTGCTCTTCTAGTTCTCCACACCTCCTCTTATATTGAAGAACCTGTTAGAAAACAAGCATAAGGTGTGCAGTTTGAGCCAAAGGAACCATTCAAGATTTCTGACTGGTGAGCTCCGTTTCCAGTCTGCACCTTAGTCTGCAGCTTCTGAACAAGTTGTGCCTGTCTCTGCTGGGCCTCCTGGTAGACCTGCAGTCTTTGTCTGTAAGCTCTCTCTTTGCTATACAACTGCAGGGATCCTGCTGATACACTGTCCTGGTCTGAGTCCACTCCTGATTGCAGCATCAGTATCTGATTGAGATGGATGGAGAGAGGGAACAAATTAACTTAAAGGCTTTAAGCTTATTACATTCTGTTTTATTGGCAGCGTGTCACAGAGGTGTTGATTAAAGTTAATGGTCATTTTAGTGGCTGCTGTGGTGGTGTTGTACTGGGTTATATGCACATCCTGCCGTTCACAAGGATTTATTGCACACCAAATGTGTTAGATTACACTTTATTACACTTATCAATCTGAGATACCAATGATTAATGATCACATAGCATATGTAACAGTCTACTGTCGGTTGTGTTTGAAAAAAAATGTTAATGCATGAGAGGTTTGTGCAATGCATGTTTGAGGAATTCCACATATGCGTTTTAATGCCAAAAAGAACATATTACTTTACACCACTCATGATGGGTAATTTCTATGGTGACATGATTCAGTGACATTAATACTGATGAGGTTTAAAATGTGTACAGTATGTTTCCCACAAGAGCAGAAACCCAATAACGATCCATGTTTGATTGACGAGACAAATCTAGAGACTCACTGTATTAATTTAGTGATGATTGGACAAACAGTGGCTAGACTAGAAAAATATGGTACAGTAGCCTGCAGATTGTCTGAGTACAGTATGTTTGTATGTTGATGTTTATATGTGTGTGACTGTGCGTCTGTCAAATGCATCGTAAAACATTTCTCATGGTGGAATCTCATATCCTCTCCCGTATCTGAAATCCAAATGTCCTGTAACCTCTCAACCTCACACAACCTAAACTCCCTCTGAACCACCCACTCTCTATGCTGGTGCCAGACACCCTGTCCTCGCTAATACAAACCACATGGCCCCAGAGCACTACAACACACTGCGTGCCTCCAGCTGCCCTCGCCGACTTCTCATTTAAAAAAGAGAGGAAGGGAGCGAGAAGCTAGAGAGAGAGAGAGCCCCCTCCCCTGCAACACACTCCAAACCACCATCCAAGCCCTTCAAATCAACCCTGCGACCCGCTCCCTCCCTCCTCTCCTCTCTTCTGTACCTCATCTCTTCTCTGGGTGCTTAATCTCTCCAGCAGTCTCCAAGAGAGCCAAGACAATAGTCTCACTGTTCAACACTGGACCCAGCCACTTTGCCACCATTATTAACACATTTTCAAATGCCCTTTTCAGAATTTTATGCTACAAACTACACCAACGGCCATCGTGCGCTTGGCTCTGTGCTTTCTGTGTTTTTCTCCAAGGACCTGGAGAGCACAAAAGCTTCTTTTTACTGCCCGTTGTTGAGGTGACAGCTTTAGGGACTGAGAAGGGAGGAACAACATGGGCGGAGTGTTTGAAACACACAGAACTGCAGCAGCTGTGTTTAAAGGGACTCCTGGAAACAGCTGTGTGTGGAGCATTAGTGATTATGCATCTTTTCAAGTATTTTGGCACAACTGTAGCAATAACACTGACTTACTAACAAGCAATGTACTTTGTGAATACACCTTCAATACATGGCCTCAGCACACAAGTTTTACTGTATTACAGCACATGAGAACAATCTGTAGCTATGGAGAATTATACAGGGGTTTAATGCTGTTACAGTTTTTTTTGGAGGGTAGGGTGGGGGGTGGGGGGGCAAACCACAACAATGTAGTTCATATACAGAGATTGTGGTTAACGTTCACAAATTACTTGAAGTCAACCTTGTAATTTTACGCTCATAAATGCGAGACGCTAAATCGTTTTCACATATTTGCCACCAATAAGCAACCGTGGCTGGATTAGCCTATTTTGGGGTCCTCATGTAAAAATTGGCCTTTGTGCATCATCACCACCAACACCTCTCTCTTTGTTGTGTACTGTCACCTAGTAATAAACATTTATTTAGAAATATACACCAAGTGAACACAATGCAACCTACAATAACTGATTTTTGGCCACTTGGGGGCAGCAGAAACAAGCTGTGAATGCAACACTGTTACTATTATCACCATTTAAGTTGATAGCTAGCTTGTTAGGAAACTGCTGCATATTTATAAATCCAGCAGATGCAGGTCAATATTAGCATTCCTACTTCTTGGGGGAATCTACAGTTTACACAATATACAATGTTCTAAGAGGTAGGGAAACGAGTTACGGGTATCAGTATAGGGACTTTGAAGAATGCAATCCTCATTCTGATGTGTTGTATTGAGTGTACCGACTGAAAGGAAAATGTGGAGCTCAACTATGTCTACCAGCTAGTTGCTAACCTTATCTGTCAGTCATTTGATTCTGGAAAGGTTATGTACAGTGAGATTTAGAGCTTTTTAGCACAACACAGCTGCCTTCTTTGGCAGAAAATGATTTATGAGAGAGGTTAGAGGAAAACAATGAGCTGAAAGATGCTATGAAGCTCAACAAAGCTGAGAGGATCTGCAGCCTTAGACGATAAATCTCTGTAGCTTCATATACAGTACGAGTCACCGATCAATTCATTGCTAATCTACAAACATTGATTATAGCTGTATTAATAATGAAACTACTAAAATACTTTGTGCCATGGGTCCCTTTTAAAATAATATCCCAAACAGACAAATTTTTTTTAAAGATATGTTTTGGGGCATTTTGGCCTTTAATGGGCAGCTGATAGTGGAGAAGCAAACAGGAAACAGGAGGAGAGAGAAGGACATGACATGGGTCCCCAGCCGGGGTCCATACAAGGACATTACGGATACGAGGCATAACGCAGTAAACATTTGGCTACCAAGGTGCTCCCAATATCCCAATAACCTTATATGATACACACAATGAATCTTGGGCTTTTGTGGCTTTTAAGAGTCTGTGGCTGCAGGACAACAGCCTCTACTGTCCAGTTAAAAGTTCAGCATTAGTGGAGACTCACCACTGTAAATCTTCAATGTCATATCACAACCTCGAGTCAGAAACATGACCATAACTTTTCTCACTTTGACCTGGAGTTGTGTTTCCTGAGCTATGTGTGGTCTACCTAAAATGCAGACATACACACAGCCTACAGCTGGATTGTCAAGCCAATGACACACTTTTTTGATTTGTTTCTATACAAACAAAGTGTTTAATTGTGAAATAATCCCATGTTTTTTTGCATATTGTATGCAGCATATGTTGTCTGCTGCTCCTACAGACTCCACCCTCCTTACCTTCCTGTGCACTCAGTGACCAGGTGTCTCTGGCAACTCCTCCAGGTCCCCGCCCTGCCCTGATGAGGAGTGTTGTTTGTGCTTTTTCATACATAGCTGCAGTGTGTGGGCTTCTTGCCAGTGCCTCGCCCCTGCTCCGCACACTACAGAGAGGACGCTTTTTTTTTTAATGGTTTCTCCCCAGTCAGCTGTAAAGCAGGAGGCCGCGGGCTGCTCTGGATTAACCATGCTCCATGCAGGAAGCTCCCAAGAGGGCGCCATAACAGTCTGCTGTGGAGACCCCCGCCTTTGCTAAACTCCCCTACACCACCATCTACTCCGCTGCTCTGTTTGCATCATTAAATCTCATCACCCTCATCTCCAAGTGAGCTTGAACTCATTGTTCATCACAACACACCCTTCCATTGGTGACTGTAAAAAGGCAAAAGAGAGAGGCGAGTAATCCCAGGACTCCATCTGCCCTAACTCGGGGGCTTATAGGGCTTACTGGGGGCCCAGAAGTGTGCTCACTGAACACCCTTTCTATTTACGATCTGCCTCAGAGTACAATCACTCTCCAGCAGCCTCAATGGCCCCCTAATGTGGGCTGAGCCCGGTCCTAACATAGCCTAACTCTTTGAGGTCATCTACTACCATTCAGCAACAATATTCAAGATGCAATTTATACGAAAACAGCCTTTTCGTCATGGTATGTTTTATGCCTCCATATGGTTGCTATGGTTCCTTTTTTTTTTTTTTTTCACTCCCAAGTATCTGTTTCTTGAGCCCCCGCTTATGTTTCCAAAGTAAAAAGACTTTTCCGCCTCTTAAAATGTGCTTTGAATTAGCTTTTTATATTTCTTGATATTTATGATTTGTGCCACTCCTTGTATTGTCTCTTTTGATGAATATTTCAAACAACATCAAGGGATAATCTTGCTTTGATTCATCTGCCAACAAGCAACAAGAGAATCATTTTCAAGGCCCTCGTGAAGGCTTTGGTGTTTGGGCCAAAGCTTGCTGCCTTGCTCATGTGGTAGATCAAAATCCAATCCATTTCAGTTACCATGTTATGATTGCAATATTCTCCCGCTGACCTAATGTCACAACATTTGGAGATCTGATAACTCACCAGTTTATCTAATCTTTCAGCTGGGGCTCTTCTTTTTTTTTTTTTTGTGAAATGCCTTGCAGTCATTCCTCTCCTCTTTTATAAGCACGCAGCGCTGGCATTGTTGGGTTCGTACCTTTTTATCTACACAGAGATACACATCCAGGCACATCCAGTGACTACTCCACATTCTCGGTCTCTGTCTTTGTATCTCTGATTCACTCGGGGCGACATCTGGCCATGAGCGCACCAGTCCAGCCAGCATGTGAAGGGTTACAGCTGCAATCGTTTTCCCTGGCTTGGCCTGGGCCCAGAGGCTTAATAAAGGGAATTAATGGAGTGCACTATCTGTCAAATTCCTAAACACAGCTGGAGCGGATGTCCATCGCCCCCAAGCTGCCCAAAACTTACTATCCTACTTCAACAACATACCCGTCCCCCTTTTTTTCCCCCCCTTCGCGTTACCCCCTGAGTGCTGACTCTGTGAAAGAGCCCCAGCTGATTGTGAAAGCTGTTTATGTATCATCACTGGCGGTAATTACACAACGTGGGATAACAAACAGGGAGAATGGAAGTGAGGAGGGGGCGAGCGTGTAGAGTGGAGTGGAGTGAACTTTTCAGTTTGTGGGGACAGCTGCTGCAGTGGCATACGGGGGGGATACAAGTGATCTGTGTAAAGACAGCCAAACTAATAATACATGCAGTGTATTCACACAAGCATGCAGCTGCGAGGGCTGCGTAACGCTCAGCACGGTACCCGCGGCAAGGACGACGCCACACATACACCCACTGGAGTCAGCTCAAGACTTCACATCTGATTAGACAGTCTTGACATGTGAAAAAGAACTGAAAAGTGCGCTAAATGTTTGACTTTAAAGTCAGGTAACATGAGCAGCCTAATGTCAAACGTTGAAAAGGTTTAATGGAATACTTTCATCAGGATTTCTGCGCCGGGGATGGGCTTTTAGGCGTATTTTCTCTGGGGAATGGCAATTAATTTTTACAATTTCGTGATAGTTGACAGAGTCCGACTTTTTTTGGCAGCGCTCCATGCAAACTGCAGCCTATATGAAAGGGGTTTGTGCCAGGAGGAAAAACACACTGGAAACAGAGGGGGGGTAGCAGTGTAAAAGGGGACAGTAACACAATCCCTAAAAACAGACTTTATCAGCTCCAACTATGTTTGACAGGGTTCTTGTGCAGGAACTCGGGGGGATTCGAGATATCAGAGGGCGCCGGCGAATGGCAGTTGGTGTCAGAAATCATTCAGCAAGACTTTATCTTTATCCAACTGACTGCCGCGCTGCAGTATTGTGCAGCCCGCTCTCTAAAGCAGTCGAGGCAGTAGAGGTATGGATGTCCGTGTCTGAGAAAATGCACACTGGCAGGACTCCAAAAGCAACACAGAGGGTTCAGAATTCACCCCAACATGCTCTCCAACCTCCCCCAGGCCGTCCAACTCGCAAACTGGGTCAAGGTTTATCCCGGTTCAGGTGCAATTTGCCAGGGTCACCAGAGATCACGCTGAGTGACTTAACAGAGACACAGAGGAAGGCTTTTAGAGTCCAGGTGTGACTTCACCAGTATTGCGTTAACGGTCTGCTGTCAAGTCACAAAGAGTCAAGGATAGCTGGGGAAATGTGGGGATTTGGGGATAACTAGGTTTGCTTCTCAACTGTCACGCAACTGACACTCTTACACAGATATATATTACATGTGACAACTATATCTACTGTGGAAAGATTCAATACAATGTCAGAAAACACTCTGCTCTGCTGTCTATTGTTATTTTGCATCTGCTAGGGAGTTACTAAGCAACAAATACTTGAATACAGTAATATAGACGGAGAGATTAAAGCTGAAGGAGCGATTAACACCTCACTGCTGCTGGTTTTGAAGTTTCTTTGTTTTTGGCTCGGTACATAGTGGAATGAAAATGACCTGGTCACATTGCATCAACCTGATCATAAAGTTTATGGAGCACATTGGCCTCAAAGTAGTTATGAGAGCTGGTAGTTCGACTGTTGGAGTTGACAGAAGGGCGAACTCCAGCTGTGACCCTGTGGCTGTAGGATGGTTGTCACTGTATGGGTAAGGGAGGGTACCTGGTCATCACTGGTGTTGAGTGCACAATAAGCAACAGTAAAACTGCACTGTAGACGCTACACTGAAGGTGGAAATGTACACTTATCCTTGAAGAAATGCAGAGTTAGAAGTAATGTGAGTTTTAATTACCAGGAAAATTATCCAGTGAAATAATATGGCAACTGGGACTAATGCTGACTTGAATGCCTCTGAAAGGAGATCAAGAACCAGCAACAATTTCCAAAAGGGCTTTTCAACAAAATATTAAATTGTAAAAAGAATATGGAATAATGGATTATACAGGACTGGGTGATATGACTGAAATCACATCAATATGAATATTTTTTTTTATGTGTAAGATTTTCTGATTTATGTTTATTGCATTAACTATGTTCCACTGTTATTCCTTACCATCCAAACATACAGATTTCTTTATATGGACAACAAAGACTACAATAACTCAGTGAGTCATGTGTTATATTGAATTGATGACAATGTATGCGATGTGTTGGCTTTACTTACAGTTTGCTTGGAGTGATCTCATGCCAATTAGTGGTCAGTAAATGGTGGAAAGTAAAGAGCATTTACTCATTTCTAGTAGTTAAGTATAATTTTGAAAAACTTGTATTGTACCTTACTTGAAGGAAATATTGTACTTTTTACTGCACTACATTTCTTTTAGTGACTAGTGACTTTTCAGTTGAACATTTTTTGAAGAAATATATGATAAGCTTATGACCTTGTGACCTTTTACTAAGAAAACAGTATCTAGAACAGGGGCCCCTTTTAACATTTCAGATGTTCGTGAGTTGTTAGCAGTTCCAGTAAGATTTCCACTCTAACCTCTCATATGGTTTAATTCAAATAACAGTTTGAGGCCTGAAGAGGAAAAAATGATCCAATATTTCACAAAAAAATATTTAAAAAATTCCAAATATTTATGCAAATGCATGTAGCAGTCCAGTCAATCTAATATCATTCACAGGTGTAAAGTTTCAGCAGGCACAGTACTTTTACTTTGGTTACTTTTGCTGATAAGACTTCTGTACTTTTACTCGAGTGAGATTTTAAATGCAAGACTTTTACATTATTGTACAGTACTTTTACTTAAGTCAAAGATCTGATTACTTCTTCCACCAATTATGTCAATATACAGTTTGAATTGAGCTGAATTGATCTATACTGTGAGTGATATATGACTTCAACAGTATTATGGGAGTAAATAGAGTATAGTACATTATCTCCACATGGGTGCCACAGCCGAGGGAGTGCATTTGGCTCAGGGACACTGATTAGCACACTGCATTAACATCACATAACAGCAGCGCTGCCAATCAATCATGCTGTTGTGCACAGAAAAATAGGAAGGACGAGACGGCAGCTTTCACCGGAACAGACGGGTCACAACAGGAGTCTCGCAATGAACCTCTTGACATGTCAGCCGCTGCAAGATAAAACATTCAGCTGTGTTATAATTCCTCTGATCTTTGTAGGTCTCAGGCTTACCCTGCACCTCCACTCCTTAAAACTGCTACTCAGTGGTGTGGGCATCAAATATCATCAACACTTGCTTATGTTTTTTCTATTGAGCGCCTTTTCACACATCTAAAAATACCAACAAAATAAATACGCTATATATATCTGCCAAGCTAATTAGGTTATATTTATAGCCTCGGTTTTAAAATAAGTTCCAAGAGTAAAGTAAGCAGTGGGAGTTCATTAGATTTAAGCAGCAGAATGAGGGCAGTGTTATCACAAATGGCTGCTTTGTGCGCCGGGGAAAAATGAGCTTTTTCTTCGACGGTCTCCGGGGAGGAGGCCGGTGACCTTCACAATTTTCCCCCAAAACAGCAGCCCGGCTACATGGAGGGGCAACCATGGGGGGGCTATGAAGGGAGACGCCGGTCCTCGTGAGCATAGGGGGTCTGAGTCTACCTGAACAGACCACAAGGAAACCCTTCATGAACCCCCGCTCCCTCCCCCTCTTATTTACACGTACAAACACGTTGCACACATGCACCCACACATACTCACACACACACACACATACAATGGATGCTTATATGGTTCTTACTGTAATGTATAAACTGTAGTTCCTCAGCTGCTAATAAAAGAAAAATGCATGACATAAAAATGCGCTTGTGCCAAGTTACATTTATTCAACCGTGAGTCTGTGCAGCATATACTCACTTTTCACTACACTACATGCAAAGCTGATTCAACCTTCCCACACTGTTTGTTTGCTCAGAACCAAAAGGCTTTCCCTGCTGGAAAAGAGCGTCCTTGCACCGATGTTTACTGTAACCTTATTCCATTTCAAAAGCATGAAGCTTTTTCACAGTCAATGCTCCAGTGTGGCTGACCTTCTTGATCTCCTCTCCAAACAAAACTGCACAAAATACACCCGTCCGCAGTGTTACTGTACACGCTCCAACTCCTCCTGTAAGAGCTGCACAAACATCTGACATTATAAACAATGTTTGCCAATGCATTCTCAGTGGGGGAAACACAGCCAGTGTGGGAAACAGTAAACACTTTCTTGTATTAAAAAAAAAGCGAGCTGCTTTAGAGAGACCGATCTGATGAGGTGCGAGTCATCGTAGTGGTTACACATGTTCACGGTAGCGTAGTTATGTTCGTGAGCAGGCTAGATCAGATTAGATGATGATGTGTATCAGATGGGCTTCCGAAGAGGATATCACCTGCATCCTTTTTGTGTGCTTACTTCTTAGTTTTTTTTTCCATTTCTGCTGCAGAGTAAACTTTCTACTATAATGGCATGAATACAATGAATGCTAAAAATCTAAATAATGTTCCACAGCTTGACCTTGACCCAAGAATGTGTCAGTCCTACCCTGTCTGTGAGACCGGCCTGTTTGACTAGCCGCTCGTCACGGTCCGTCTGGCTCGGAGACAGCTGCTCCCTCGAGGCCCTGCTCTCCTCCGGCTCACTGACCTCAGAGCTCTCACCTGGGATTAAGAAACAGATCATGCATACAGAAGTGTCAGTCTTACCGCATGGGATGTATTGATAACTGATATCCAGCAGGGCGGTTGAATGCTTTTGTTTTGCGCGTTTGGATTACAGTAGTCCTCCTTACCGGCGTCCTGCTCGGCCAGGTTGCCGGTGATGATCTGGCGGATGCGGGTGAAGACAGGCGTAGGCGTGACACTGGACTCCTGTCCATCACCTCGGAGTGTCAGAGACCTCTCTCCTGAGCTACCCTCGGAGTGGAGAAAGGACTCCTCCAGCTTCTACAATCACAAAAATCACACAGACCCTTCACAACGCTGAGCAGTAAAGGCCCAACACGTCAAAGTCAAGCTATGAGGATGACAGTGGAGGAAGGAGTACTTAGATCCTTTGCTTACACAGCTGCAACAGCTGGTCAGTCAATTGAAAAAGTTAATCTGCAACAATTTTGATAATCAAGCAATCATATTAAAAGTTTTTTTTAGTTACCAAAACTTTAGTTGATTGACAAAATAATCTTAAATAATTTAAATGTTACATTGTATTGACAATTAATCCAGAAAACAATCTGCTGATAATCAATTCTAGTTAGTTAAGTAGTTGCAGCCCTGTACTTATGTAAAAGTAATAATACCAAATTCAAAACTCATGTGAAAGTAAAAACTGGCAGCAAATTTTAGTTAGAAAGTCAGAAGTAAAAGTTGTCATTATGCATAATCAACCCTTTAAGAGGTTCATATTATTATATATTTATATTATTGCATTATTATTATCAGCCGGAAATATTTTTAGGTACTTAAGTTTTGGGCATTTTTTTTAATCTAAAGTGATCAGTAATGGAGGGCGTATTCAGATCCTTTATCTAAATAAAGCAGCAATTCTGCAAAATAAAAATACTCCATTGTAAGTAATCTCTAAATCCTGAATTGAAAATGTCACTATGATAAATGTACACAAGTATTAGTGGCAAAATCCACTTAGTATCAGAAGTCTAATTGTTCATTATGCAGAAAATGGCCCTGTGACTGTTATTACTGATGCATTCATGTGCAACTGGCATTTTACTGTTGTAGCTGGTCGAGGTGGAGCTAATTCTAACATTTTTACATAGTGTTGGGTAGTTTAAGGATATCAGTACATCATAATTTATAAAGTCATTGTGTATTTTGTATATATATATATTTTTTTTATCAGTACAGTAACTAGCAGCTGGAGCTGTCTGGTGGAATAAAAAGAGCAATATGCCTTTGTGACTCTAGTGGAGCAGAAATATAAAGTCTTAAAATGGAAATGATCTAGTACAGTAAAAGTTGTGTATGTATTGTACTTGAATGAATTCATTTAGTTAAATAACATATATATTGATTTATCACCGTTTTAATCGCTGCAATACAGCATTTGCTCTGAAGAAAGTGAAGTTAGAGTGCCTCAACAGAAGTGCTGTATTCAATCTCAGCTGCTCAGATTCTACAAACTAACAGCTGATGTGTTACCAACCTGAATCACAGCCTCCAGTCCAGTTGAGTGTGCACCTTGCTCCTGTTGACCGCTCATTGCAGAAACAGCCCCACTTTTAACAATAAATATGTTAAATCTGAACCGGCTTCGTTGACAGTAATGTTGCTATAATGTTAGCTAATTAGCTTTAAACTAATACAACTTTCAGACAGAAAGCAGTCAGCTGTTGAGTCGAACAAAGAATAAACCAGGCATGTCATTAAGACGCTGCAATTAAATAAAGTAGAGCAAAATCACCCTAAACTTTGTTCCAAGAAACTTTAGGAGCGACTGCAGATATGTAGCTAATCCCAGTTGACGTTTCCAAGGTGACCACGCGCTTCCGGGCCGTTACCATAGAGATAGAATGCTGGCTTGTTTGTTGCTATGGCAGGGCCGACGCCACGAGCTAAGATACTGGATTCCTATGGGTTAATAATCAATAAACACTGTTGAAATTCTGCTTTCAAGTAGAGCTGAGCATGTTCCAGCACTTTTTATTCATAATTCCAGCATTTCAAGTCGAAAATGAAAGATATACAACAATAATATTACTTAAGCAGTAGCCCACACATCATTTCTACAAAGATTTGAATATTCACAAGCATATTCAATAACACAAGAAGTCATATTTTAAGTCAGATTTCAAACACATGGTACAAATTATAAATAAATACCTACTGGGCAGTCTAGCAAGGCCCTAAAAAAAAACAAAAAAAAAAACAAGAATACCTGAGGATCATGTAACACACTATTCTAGGATACGACAACATCCCAGGATTAACATACCATTTGCATTGTAACATAGATATGATAGGAGCACTTCTCTGTAGGCCGTTATGTTGAATCTATGGTGAAAAGCTCAGGCCAATGGGATGGGTCTAGAAAGATGGTGCAGACCCCGCTATAGAACCAAAGTCTAGGCAAGAAGCTCTCCACCTCCCAGTTGTCAGATTCTCGGTTGTAAACCTCCACCTCCACCCCGTAGTCCCCCTCCATGCCTTTCCAATGGCCTCCTGTGACGAACAACATCCCGTCCAGTGCTACCAGGCCTCCGTTCTCATGGAGCATGTGCAGGAGTTGGACCTGAAGACAGGAAGAATCAACAGAAATTACTTTTTTTTTTAACTGTATTCTTTTTTTGTTTTTAAGTTAGATTCATACAGCTGAGTGTCTTTTTTTATTTCAGTCAGCAGTTGTCCCTTAACCCACCTTCTGCCACATGTTGGCAACTGGATCGTAGCAGTAGACTTTCTTAGTGTTGTCAGCAACCAAATAAATAATTCCACCCACACAGACCGACCGAGGGGAGGACAGGTACTTAGGGATGAAGGGGGAACATATGTGGATCCAACTATCTGTAAAAACAAAAGTTGAAACTCTTGTGAAATAGCAGGATATCAAAAGAAAAGAAAAAAGAAAAAGAAATAACCCCTTAATCAGCAACTTTATAATGATTCAACACAATATATTAGGTAACAATTTGGAATACACAAACTACTTTATCAAGTATGGTTCGCTAGGGGTGACCATTAGACTAAAAATTTAAAGAAAAATGGGAATGGTCTTGATATTGAGATTTCAGATAGTGATTAGCAAAACATGTGCCAGATTAATCACACATCCACTAATTCACATACTGTCTTTCTTTACACCCAGATGATGGAAAGAGTGATCGTTTGATGTAGAACACCACATTTTTAAGTGGCGGTTAATGTCAGAAAATAACATTGTTTTGGTAACTGTTGGAGCTATTTGTTCTTGTAAGATTTAATAATTAAATGTTAATTTATTTTAAATTAGTTGGATTATAATATTAGTATAATTTCAGTTTATTTGAGTACTGGTTAATGCTTTTATTTTGAAGGTACTGTGCAGTTTGGGCACACAAGGTGAATCTATTTATATAAGAAGGCAGGCATAGGACCAGCAGGCACTGGGAAGGGTTGATGGTTGTTTATCAGGACAAGAGAGGCAGCAGACACAATTTCAAAAACAGTCAAATAAGCCGCACAAAACTTCATGCTTGCCTGGACTTTTTTTTCCCTGTGCAAAATTAATTCCTTAGATGCCTCAGTAGTCATTTGATTTTTGAGTTTATTTATTTATTTTATTTTCAAATTATGGACAAATTGCTGCTATAATAACTAGCATGTAAAATGTTACAACAGAGGAGTCTCTATGTTAGAGCCAGACCGAGATATCGTTATATATCGATATTGGCCTATCACATATATATCAGTATCGGTGTTGATGCTGTCTGATATGTGCCAATATTTTTTTTAAAGTTATATAGGCAGCAAAATAAATGTTTGTTTATGTATATATTCTGTAAATATAAGATTATCAGCTGATATATCGATATGAACATTTTTTTACTCTCTAATATCGGTATCAGCCCCAAAAATCCTGTATGGGTCGGACCCTACCCCATATATTGTATTGTGTTTGAGAAAGTGTTCTAGGAAGCAACGGATTTGGTTAAAACAGTATTAATTACAAAGTCTTTTAGAAAAATAGCTGTTCCGACGAATAGTTAGTAATTTTTGAGGAAATCTTTTTAAATGAAAAACTCACACTTGTTTTGAGACTGAAAGAAGCACAACTGGAAGAAGAATGGGCAAAATGGAAATTACTCAAGACTCAAAACAATGAAACTGGAAACGGAGCCATAAATGAGTCGACTAATAGGACTGCATGAATAATGAAAATACTGTGAGTGTATTTCCAATGTTGCAATTCTTTGCCAGTAAAAATTTGGGTGGGAAAAAAAGCGAA
Organism: Scomber scombrus; assembly: GCF_963691925.1. NCBI lineage: Eukaryota > Metazoa > Chordata > Actinopteri > Scombriformes > Scombridae > Scomber > Scomber scombrus. The sequence goes on along the minus strand of NC_084977.1, from coordinate 6,715,299 downwards.
TACCTCAGAAATATGAAGTTTTTATCTGACAGCAGTGATGTGTTGTTTCCAGCATCCTTACCTATGACAGGGTTGAAGCACTGCATGGTCAAAGCATTGTACTTCACTGCACATGAGCCAATCACATAGAGCTTCCCATGACACGCTGTGGCGGTAAAGTTAGTCACATATTTTAATGCGGGACATGTCATGGCCCAGGTGTCATTGTAAGGGTCGTAATGCTCGACCTCAACGCGGTCTGATGTCGTGCCTAAAGGAAATACATGTAAAAATGAGTGATGAGGTTGGATCATGGTCTCAAAAATGTAATCAAGAAACAAAGAGGCAGCTTAGAAAATGGTCATATTTGAAGGTATTCACCCACAAAGGTGAAATACAAGCACATTCTTTCAAAAAGATCACCTCAGAGGAGCAGAGGTAAGGGCAGATAAGCTACAGACATTTATCAGTTTTCCACTGCACTGCAGGTTTAAGGCACCACAGGCAGGACTGTATTTATTTTCTTACCTCCGATGACGTAAATCTCCCCGTTGAGCGTTGCCGACGTGTGGTTAGTCCGAGGCCGGAGCATGGGTGCCACAGTAACCCACCTCCCCTCTCTTGTGATGTACTTCCAGGTCTCTGTGGTCGACCAGGTGTTGGTATTCGTACCCCGCGAGCCTCCTGTCAGACAGACAGAAACACTTTGTCAAAATTCTGACAATGTTTTGCATTCCTCGCAATAAAAACTGATGAGTTCTGCTCAGAACTGTTTATCATTACTTCTTTGCCTTTTGCCCCAAAAAAGCTTTTCAAGTCAGTCTTAAAACAACAGTCAGGTGCTCATATGAACACTGAAAGAAGTTTTCCTCACTGTAATCATTCCTCCTGCTCATGCTGGCTATTAAAAGTTCCCCTTCAAATGAGCTTTCAATGTAAGTGATGGGGGCCAAAATCCACAGCGTGACCACTAGGGCTGACCGATACTGAATTTTTGGGGCCAATGCCAATACTGATATTAGGGAGTATAAAAATTTCAATATTGATATATCACCTGATAATCTTAAGTATACATAAATGCACATTTTTTGCAATGATCCCTCAAATGTGGTCAAACAAACACTTGTGACAAAGACATGTAATGGCAGCATGATATTTTACAGTTAATAACAAACTTGATAATAAACTTTAAAGTATAAAATGACTGATGGACTGAAAAATGACTACTGAAACAGTAAATAAACACAGACAAAAAACATATGCACGTATATATTAAACTTGAATTAAGAGAAATGATTAAATATACATAGAATGCTGCCTACATAACTCAAAGTTCAAAGTACTTTATTTGTCATTGCCACAAGAACAACAAGTCAGCGCAGCATCTCTAGAACATTTTTAGGAAAGAAAGTTAAGAAATTTGCAATACTACAATAAAAAAAAAAAAAAAAATAGATTGCACCATACAGAACTAAAATCAATAAAGTGCAATAAAAATAGAAGTGCATTAGCTGAGGGCAAATGTTGCTGCTAGTGCAGACCCTGCAGTTCAGTCTGTGATAGACTAATTTTGGCTGATAATATCGGCTGACTGATATATCGGTCGGGCTCCAGTCCACACAGTTATTTTGTGTAAAAACCAAAACACATACTTATATGAGGCTTCAGCAGTCTGAGTTAGTCATATCAAGTGGATGTCTGCCACATTTACAGTCTTTTTAGCATCAAATTCCCTCTTTGTGTTTCCTCGGACAGTGTTTCCCTGTTGAGCTGTGGTGGAAGTATAGTAACAAAAAGAGGGACTTTGGCACTAAAAAGACTGTAATGTTGAAAGATATCTACTTGATTTGACTCATTTGGAAGGCTGAAGCTTCATATTAGCTTCAGATAAATATTTTTGCACAGGAGGACTGTGGATTTTGGTCCCCATTGCTTACACCGTAAGTGCATTAAGGATCTTCTAATGGTCGGTATGAATGACTATGACTGTTGTTTTTAAGACGGACTGGAAAAACTGTGAAACCATCCTTTAAAGAGTTATAAACACTTAACCCACCTGTGACATACACATCATTGTTCAAAGAGACCAAGGAGTATCCCCACTTGTTAGGGTTGGGGAAATTCGGGAGCTCATGCCACTGTTCTGCAGAGAAAAAGAAAAGGCAGATTATGTTAGACCATCATTGAGAAAGAGAGGGAAACATGTTAACAGTTTTCACAAATGACAATGACAGATGACAAATCTACACCAGTGGAATTAGGACCATTTAAGTGAAAGCAAGTCAAAGTGAGGTTACTGCTCACTGGCCCGAAAACAACCACGAAATGTAACTTTTCTGGCACAGCCTCCGATACTGTGGCCAGAGTTGTCGTGCCTCAACATGAAACCAACGATCTTAGAATTCTTCCTTAACATGGACATGGGTACCTTCTTCCAACTCTGCACAATAAAACCCTCGTTTGAGGAACTGAGATGATGATCCAATTTTGTCACATCCAGACCACATTCCTGCAGAGCAGTTTTTCTGTCAGCACTACATTTAATGACCTGCGAGACATCTGCCAAACTGTTTCGAGGGAATCGGACAGACATTTCCCAACAAATTTCTGTTGTGAAATGGATTTTGAACTTAAACAAACTTGAACTTTTTTGGTACGGATCAGGAATGTTTGTACTTGTCCTTGTATTGTAGAAGGCACAATTCCTGGGCAACAATCTCTGCAGCCTCGGATCTCTGTCCTCATCCTCATCGGAATCATCGTCTGAGTCGTCCAGCGAACGGCCTCCCATTACAAACAGCACCTCTTGCAGGTTTGGTTGTGGACTCTGAGAGTTGACTAGGTCCATGTATTCTGGTGCCAGATCCATTTTCTAAAAATAGCAAAAGTCATGTGATGGGTTTTTTTGAAGTCTACTCAAATAATAGAAGAGAAGACGTGTGGCCAGGAGAAAGTGTGAACTCACTAACCTCTCTGTGAATTTTTTCCACAGCCTCCCTGCAGCTGGGAGAGGCCTGAACCAGGCTGTCCTTCAGCAGGTTGTCAGCCAGGTAGTCCAGGCTGAGTAGAGGGAGACGGCACAGGTTCAGGAGTTCAGGTAGGTGGCAGAGCCGAGACTCTTTGTGGTGCCCGACCCATTTCAGGATGGCCTCCACACGGGTGCACTCTGACCGGATATGTAGTCCTTCGTGGCTCAGGCAGGAAACCAGCCTGTCTTTTTCCAGTAGCAGAATCTCTTCACTTTGTTGTACTGCCTCAAAGTTCTCCAAGAGGAAAGCCCACGCTTTGGCCACAACCTCTGGGCAGCCATGGATGTCCCCAAACTCTAGGATTCCCAGGCAGTTGGTTGCATCAATCTGGTGCTGGAGGTACCTGCTGCACACTGTTCTCACAGTCTGGAACTCCAGCCGGCTGGAGGAGCAGATCAATCCCTCCACATTGCTCTGGTTGATGGTCAGTTTGCCCGTGTAGGCAAAGTCCAGCAAGCAGCTGAGAATGTCAGGATCGATATCGTGAAGCTCCACACGTGCTGCTATGCTCTCCATAAACTCCCCTGAGAACATGCAGCGGAAGTACATGCTGCAGAGGGCCAGCACGCTGCGGTGACAAGGGAAGTCCCGCCCCCCTGCACTCAACGTTACATCGACTAGTTTGGGGTGAGACCGGAGGGAGCGCAAGCCCTCCAGGATGCTCTGGGGATGGGAGGACAGGCAGAAGTCCAGGTCATCCACATTGCGCACCATTGCCAATTTTTAAATAGTTTAATCAAAGGTTAAAAATGTTTTAGGTCAAATTTTTTTTTCAAGCAGGGACGTACAACTGGTGAGTTGAGGGATTACCTGCAAGTGTAGAAGAAATACATAAATATACGTAAGAAAAAATTCTAAAAACATGTTTATTTTTCACAGAAAACCAACAATAACATTATTTAAAATTGGCAGCCCAAATAAGAAGATATTGTATTTTACATTTTTGGTGCAACTTTATCAATTACAAATTGTAAAAAATGTAGCTCTGTTCACAAAAAATGTCATATACAATGAAATACTTTTATTTAATTATAGAATGTATGGTAAAATAGAATGTGTTTTTATTCTATGGTGCAAAAAAGCCTACAAGGGAGCTCAAATTTAGAACTTAGTAATCAGTTTCTCCTTATTGACCTTTCTGATTTAGTGTGTCTCACTGAACAGTAAAATCATAGTGCCTTGAACAAAAAGTGCCCTGTCTTCTGAAGTGTTGCATCACTGTGTTGTTACAAGCACAACAAAGTAGCTTTGGCGCATGGTTAATATGACACACCAGCATGACTGCCTTCCAAAAGCCGACAATAAATCACATTTCCTGTCATCGAACACTGTGAAATTAAACAAAGAACCAACAACAAACTCACCACAGAAGCAGAGAAAGGAAATAATGGCTCATCCTTCCAGTAAAAAGGCGTTTGTACTGTAGCTGAGCAGCTATTTGGATCAACATGGAGAGGGTAGCATGGCGAAAAGCTTTTGCCATGTCATTGGGACTGGCTGCCTGTCGTTCACTCAAGTTATTTTTGGGTCTGACTGTGACGCTGTGCTGAAGTCAGATGCCAAACAACAAGCATGGGACCTGCAGCTGCTGTTACAGGCACACACTTCATGTTTTCTCAACAGGCCTGGAAGGCAGCTAAGGAGATAAATTACGTGGAAAAGCTAAGAAACAGTAACAGTAACAACGAAATAATCAGTGGCAGCCTTACAGGAAACGGCATTACACATTCACTGTGTTGATTTTGTAATATTGTTAAAACTAGGGCCCTTCCTGTCAGATCATAGATCTTAAGCTGTGTTAGAAAGATTTACTCTGAAGAGGATCATGTAGCTCCAAACATCACTCACTTAGATGTCCCATTAAAACTGCATTGAAAACTTTCTTCTCTCTTTTTCACTTTGTTTCTTTAGCCTAACACCTGGTTAAAGTTTTTTCATGGATGTGTGCATCTGCCAAACACTTTTTTTTGGGGAAACATTTACTATAAAATGCTTTCTTACCAACAAAAAAACTTTTAATTAAATCCCAAACAAAGAAATGTACTCAGGAAAACACACAAGTACTGTCAGCACTCTGGCTGGCTTTTGTAATAGGGCTGGGTATAGTCTGACTTTTTGGATGCTGTTGCCTAACTTGATACCTGAGTTTCAATACCAGTACCAAAATATCTACTTAGCATCTTATATAACTGCATATAAACATGTTATTTTTAAAATTTAACAAAGTCCAAACTTCTGACATGTTTTTAAAATGTTTTAACACCATAAAATACAGTATAAAATTAAGAAAACTTTAATTTAAATCAGGCAATATCGGATCAACAAATAAGTAAACAAAGCTAAAATTCTGGCTAAGCACTTTCTGTACTTGATAGTTACAGACAATTTCAATTCACTCTTCACAGAGTATTTAAGTTTGATACCCAGCCCTAATGTCATCAAACTACAAACCATACAAAAATATCAAAAGCATGACACATGCAACTACTCAAAATCAAAAATCTCGGCTTCTTTCTCTTTCCAAAAAGCAAAACTGCGGTCGATGTATTTACAAATTTCTTCGTTACTGAAACTGGAAATGTCGGTTCCACCATTGAGCAAGCTCTCATCAGGTGTAGGTGTCTGGATGATGACTTTAGGAACCTGTATGATCCCTGGAAGACTGCGTTTCTCCACCACTGCAGGGCTCTCAGACGGACTCACGGCGTTTCCAAAGAACTTTACTTTAATGTCCTCAAAGCCGTCCTTCCACTCGCGGTTCCCGGCCTCGATGTCCTGTATGACGGCCTTGTGGAAGTCCCTGACAAGCTCCCAAGGAAAGCTCCCGACGTGGTCGAACACCTCAAAACACAGCAGGTGCCTGATTTTGCGTTCGTCCACAGGCAGGTCCAGCTCCAGAATGTGAAAGTAACCCAGCATGAAGAGATCCAGGGTCAGCTTGTCGTACTCCACCGGCATGCCATCCAGACGAGGTAAGAACTGCTCTGGGGAGTAGAGGGCTTTCTGCCTGTGGAGCCTTTGGATAATACAGCAGCATGGTTATTCAAAATGTATGAACACCTGGCTCTAGCTAAAGATTATTTTCATCATCAATTAATCTGTCAAATGTTATTCAATTGATCTGAGTCTTAGTCTTTTCAGAAAATAATTAAAATGCCCATCACAATTTCCCAGAGCCTATGATGTTTTGTAATGACTTGTTTTCTCTAACTACCCGTCCAAAACCAAAAGACAATCAGACAAGACAAGACAAGATATCAGACATCAATTTACTATGATAGCAAAGGAAAAAAAAACAGCAACTCCTTAAGATTTGAGAGGCTTAACCACAAAATATTTGACATTTTGCCTGAATAATAGTGAAAATAATGCATTCAACTTTTGAGCTTACTGCTAACCTAATCTACTGTCTGTTGCTAAACATGTAGCATACAGATGGTTAATCACAGCTTGTTTGTTGAAAGCAGCTGCATGCTGCAGAAAAAATGGGTTAATGAAAACCATGTGATTGAACCAAAACAGTATTTGCAGCCTCTAAAACCAAAACAATGAGGTTCGAAGAGTTTAAAAAGACCCATAGAGCTGTGGAGAACAAGCTGGGGTTAATTCACACATTTGATTCATATTGATTAGTGGAGCTTTAACATGTTCTTGTCAGGGGTTTGATTGTATTACAAAGCACTTGTGTGATTAGGCAAACCTTTCCTCAAGATTTGTGAGTGCTATTTAAGCTTTGGATAATTTGACAAAAACTCTCATCAAGTTTTGGTGAACATTCATCCTGTGAAACTGCCATAGCTTGAGTATTGCAGGTGGGGTTGAGCAGACTAATAAATACCATGAAGTGTGAGCAAATTCTGCTCTGACAAAGGAATGACAGTAAGTTATAAAGTCTTTGAACCTTACCGGCGAATCTGTCTAGATGGAACACTAGAGATCATTTTCCTCCAGTTTCCCAGCATCTTGTTGACAGCACTCCTCTGCTTGAAGAAATGTCCCAAAGAACTGTTCATCATCTTTGACTGGGCGCTCTCCACGCTGCCCCTTCGATCCGACCCAGATTTGCCATCCATCCCCTGGTTGCCGCCGTTCGTCTTCTTCTCTGCTGCATCCTTGCTCTTCAGCGTCACGGTGTAGGCCGACTTCTTCCAGTGGCCTAAGAACAGCACGACTATACGCTCCTTTCTGAGGCTGGTGGTCTCTCGAACGTCTACGACGTTTTCATCATAGTCGATGCCAGAGTCACTGTTCTGGTCTGTTTCTGGGGCAGGATTCAAGACTTTCGGCTGTTTCTCTGACTCTGTCGCCTCAAGCTGTGTGGAGGAATCTAACACGACGGCCTCCTCCGGCTCATCTGACAATGTCGAGTTCTGCGTCTCGAAATTATACTTCAGCGTCCTCACAGACACTCCAAACTGATGGATTTCATCCTCTATCCTCTCCCTGCGTCCCCTGGTGGAGTTCTGTCTATCCGGCGTCTGGGAGAACACAGTGATCAGGTCGGTGTTGGGCATCTTGCAGTAGGGCTGATCCGTCAGGTTGGTCATAAGCAGAGACATGCTCTTCACGATGCCCGAGATGCGTCCGCACCACACAGGTAGAGGAACATGACTCGAGAAGTTTCTGAATTGCGTGTTGGCGGTGATGTTTACGATGGGGGCCGGCAGAATGTGCCGCAGCTCTTCGGCTAAACGGGCGAGTTCTAGCTCGTATCCTTCGCAGTTCCTCTGCATGGAGACGTTGGCAATCTGCTGCTCCAGATAGATGAGGTCATCCTCGGTCAGCAGCTCACCAGAGGGCCCCAGGATGGCATTGTGGGCTTGGGAGTACCTCCAGCTGACTTTGGCATATTTGTTACCATTTTCCTGCAAGAGAAAAGCAGCATATACACGCAGCATGTCACACTCAAGGTCTCAAAAGGTATATATGTCTAATGGCTTCGGGCGTGAGAGAAATGGAGTAATGATATGGTACAACTGTAATCCAAACCTCAAAAAATATGACTTGATATGTTGTGTTTTCAGTGATTTGTTACATGCATTTAAAAGTAAATGATGATGGTATTTCCAAGTGTTTTTCATAAGTTTTAGTAATGCATGTTTAGAACAGTATCAAAAAAGTCAGACCACAATTTTTTGCTTTGCTCATTGTGGTCAGGTTAGGCTCAATAAGCATTTGTTTAGAAGAGGAATTGATTTACAGCAGGCTGCACATTAGATCTCTAAAGAAAAAAGAACATACATTTTTTCAACATTCAACATAATTAGTCCCTGAATGAAAAAAGGAAGCAAAAACAGGATGTGCTAATGTAAAGCGTCATTTAAAAAAACCTGACCTGCTTAAAAAGGGAAGATGTGCTGAAATGTCTTTACAAATGAGAATTAAAAGATTGCAGCAGAGTAATGAGTTTATGGCTTTCATCCCCTTTTTTCCCACCTTTTTTTCCTGCAAGTCATTACCTCACTGAGATTGTTTTAAGTTTTTCTTCAATTCTTTATTTTCTGTCTGTAACAACTAACCTACACAGTTAAATCTCTCCTAGAGGGCCAAAAACTATTCTAATTGGACAATTTTAGTACTAAAATATGATGATGTAGATTTAGATTTAGAGTATTTTCTCTGTAATTCACTGATCCAAACTTGTGCTAAATCTACTATTACACCAACTTTATAAGATTTAAATGAATGTATACATTTAATATATTATACATTCATAACCACCTCTGGAAAGACATTACCTTCCTCCTCTGATCCTCCTCATCCAGCAGCCTGGCCTGCAGCTGCCTCACCATGACTTGCCTCTTCCACTCAGCAATAGGACAGCCTCTCTCATCGTGTGTGGGCACCAGGTAGTCGATGTCGGCCAGGTTGGCCTGCTCGGTGGGCAGGACCACCATCTTATTCTGCAGAGAACAAAGAAGTTCGACAAACAGGAAAACCTACAAAGGAAGTGTGTTCGGAAGAGAAAAGCTCACTGCGCTTACAGCTTGTCCGGTAAAGACTCCTGATATGCCTGACTGCTTCAGAGATTTAATGGGCTTCATGTCGCCAAGAAGTTTTCTTTCAGCCAGGAGGTTTGTATCAGGCAACATTTTCTTCTCAGGAGAGGCTGTTATCTCACTCCCAGCGGCCTTGGGCTGATTAAAACCTTTAATAACTGAAAAACAAATCATTAGCTGTCTCTGTTTGAATGTCGTTTAATGAAAATATATTTGTTTTCATTACACGGTGACTTGCAGTGCTTATTGAATGCTTTGCTTTGGAAAAAAAGCGTGATTAAATCATATAAACAGAAACGTTTCTCTCACCAGATGTTGCGATTTGAATCTGCTCTATTCGTCTGACAGCTGTTTTCTCAGGCTGGACAGGTGTGGATGAAGCAGAGGGTAAAGGAGGTGCAGGAGGGGGCTGAGGGTATCTCGCCTGGGGGTCCTCCTCACTCTCAGGTTGCTAATTCGGACAATAAAAGTGAAAATGTTTAGTTTAAATATGGAATTATGAAGAAAGGAAGACAATGTGAAACTGTGAACTACCTTTAAACTATCCATGGGTGTTTTACTGCTGCGAGTGTCGCTGCATGTGTCACTCAGGCAACCGTAGTAGTCCTCCCTGCTGCGCTGCAACACCACGGCAGGCTTCACCTTCACTTCCTCCTCCACTGGAGCGATCACCTCGATGGGCTTATCTGCACAGGGCTTCTGCAAATATCGAAGTCACATTTACTGCTGTTAAAACCTTTTTAAGACTAAAATATGATGAAACACACCTAAAATCGTGAGGTTTCAAATGAGAGGTGGCAAGTGCAGGAGCGATACAGACATAAACACCAAAACTTTCCATTTTTTTCAAAACAGGTGTGTTCTTAAAACTCTTCATACAGTTAACAAAATCCAAAAAGGGTCCAAATAGAAAATACTGTAACTATAAACTCCTCATTCAAAACACAGGGGAAAAAACCTTCTCTTCTTCAACATAGAGCATTACATCACATCAAGTTCATATCTGCAGTCATTTAGCAGTGATAAACAACTGGAACTCTGTTTACATCTCCATATCTGTCTTGTCATTACTATCACACCACACCTACAGTATTGTAACATTCTCCCTTGTTTGTGTGATAAATCCAACCTCAGCGCAGTGTTGTTGGAGTGTGACCTGGGCATGAGGTTTGTATTTTGTGCATTTTTGTACATTTTCCAACGCCACAGTGAAAAACTATCTCACCGAGGAAGAGAGACCATAAATATTGTTGGATGGGCTCGGAGCCTACGCTGAAGCCTGATGAGACCTCACATTGTACAAAGATTGAAAACATTGCGAGCAGAGGATTCTCATGTGAAAACTCGGCGTCCGTCTCACGTATGCCTAATGTTTTTTGGGGTTTTTTAAACATTTTTTTGAAAAGAAAAAAAGAAATGTGCCAAAAGAAACAGAAATCATTAAGAGTTATATGATACATCTCTGTATTTGCGGGCTTAAAACACACAGTTGGCGTGACCGGATCTACCATACAGGCAATCTGGGCACTTATCCAATTGAAATACAATAAATATAATAAATTGTTTCAAAGAAAAAATGATGTCTCATGATTTACTATTTTAGTGTCAATTTGACGGCTGGGCAAGTAATGACTGGTTAGCAGGCCACAATGCTGTGTGGGTAGGTTGTATCAACAAGCGTGTGGGAAAAATTAGCAACTAGCAGAAAATGGACAGCACCGGTGATATCCAAAAGCCAAGCAAAAAATGTCCTGCAAATACGTAACCTTTTCGAATGAGCTTTAGTGCCAAGGGGCCCCTGGGTGTACTAATCCAGCCTTGACAGTTGGGGTCAAGTCATTTGAGAAAAACTGTGCGGCGACCACAGAGAGGCCACCGTTTCCTCCATAAATATGTATTGTTGTAGAGCAGTCAGTGCCAATAATCATACATGAGTGACGATGTATTCCTTGATTTTTTTGTAGGTTTATTTTGGCTTTGGAGCACTGAAGTATGAGGTAAAAAGAGTTGAGCAACACAATTGGTACTTTTTTTTGATCCGTGTACAGAAAAATAACAGACTTGAGGAAGATTATTTTTCTTTCTTTTGTTGTCAAAGATAAAATATGTCTTACATGCCATACAGGACTTTGCAGGTAAGTTTAAAGACAAGTTTTATCACAAGTAGGTATGTAGTAGGGTTTGGGGCAAATTTTAGAACACTGCAGAAAGTTACTTTTGTAGGAAATAGAAAGGTAGAATCAGGTCAAGTAATTAGTCAAACGATTATGTGTTTGTTTGCACAAGGCTGTATATTGGCCAGTCGTAAGATTTAGTAGGATATGCACTGTATTACTTAAAGAAAAAGAAGTTTATAGGCTATCAATCATGTCATTTTGGTTGTGAAGCTATTATCAAATTAAACAAATTAATGAATGAATAGCCTAAATAATGTGATAAATATCAAAAAATGTCAATAAATTCATTTAAGACATTTTAATTACTTTTAAAGCCCGGAGACAAGCAGTATGAAAAAAACAAGTGCATGGGATAGTAAGCAACCTTGAATACATTGGCAACATTTCACACCACTCTAGGGAGGATGTCGGATGTATGGAAACATTTAGATCCCCCCTTTAATGAACCTGCATTGTCTTAATGCACTCCATGCAGAATGCATATCAAATTCAGCTCTCCAAGGACATTATTAGTAACCAAAACATCAAAGGCTGCACTAATATGCTGCCGCATGCTGTTGTGCTTTGTGTCCATGAGGTGGTCCTTGCCATTTCCTCTCACGTGGCACTTTGATGTCGAGCAGCACGAAATATGCTGTGACACTGCTCGGGCGGAGGAATAAACTTCCCAGAAGTTGTGCAATCCATAAATAGATAAACGAGGGGGCTGGGAAATGGGTGGTGGTGCTGGTGGTAGTGGTGGGAAGGGGTGGGGGATTCCTTTGTGACCCTTCTCAGTTCAATGTCCTAAAAGTTACAGTGGACTACTCCTTGTGTATGTGTGTGTGTGTGTGTGTGTGTGTGTGTGTGTGTGTGTGTGTGTGTGTGTGTTTAATTAGACCCAGTGGTCAGAGAGAGAGCATTTGGTTTTCATCAGCACCCCTCACAATTGCCACGCAGATATAGATAGCCTAACCCTGTTTTGGCGTGGATCCATTCTCTCTCTATCAAAGACCACAAAGACCCCGATCATTACAGATTAGGAGCCAAGAGTTAAGAAACAGCTACTCAGCACTGTCTCACAGTCGGACACGCAGTACCAGTAAGCTGCGGTCCCCTGTGGGACGAGCCATGAGAGGGTTGAAGTATTTCAGAACAGCGTGTGTATTTAAGAAACATGTCTCGAAAATTCGGGCCCTCTGGAATCAATCATTAAAACAACCTGCTTCCATGTGAAATATTCACCTTCTTGGTGATAAATTGCAATGTGGAATGTATACAGCGGGTGTACATTATACACAGAACACTGTAGTGTAAATACATGTCCACTCACATGTTAAAATGCTCTCAGGTTTCCTGCACAGAGGTAAATGCTTGTGGGGCTAATAAATGACGGATGCAGTGTTATTGCCAACATTTACAGCTTTTCTGCATCTACTGTAGCCAAACAAGACAAATGACAGGATTTGGTTCAAACTGTAACATCAGAAAACTAGATCTAGCAACAGTGCAAGATTTTTTTTAAAGTGTCATTTGTAAAAAAAAAATAAAAAAAATAAAAAAAACAACAATGAAAAATACTGTATATTAACCTCATACTGTGAGGCCAGAGTATTAGTCATGGCTGACCGTAAGAGACTAATACTGATCAGAAAATAGGTGCAACGCTGCCAAAACATCTTCCAGCAAGTGCCTCTAACTTACAACACTCTCATTTCAGTTGACAAAAATAATTACTCAGTGTGCTCAGTCACTCCCATGTTTAAATGTTTAAATCAAAAAAGGGTAATAAAGCAGAAAAGTACTGAAAAAACAAGCAAATGTGGCCTAAAAAGCACAAATAATAGTGAAAGTGATCAATAAACCAAACTAAAAACCTCACTAACCTTTCTCCCAACGCACACCAGCACGACTTCACCTCACAGTGAAGCTCCAGCACCAGAGGATCAGGCTTGTAGAGCCAGGTATCCCGGGGCGATCGCTCAGTGTGGTGGATGTGACACTATCTAAAGATCAACGACCACTCGTTTGACACCATCATCTGCATCTCTGCCAGTGGCCAAGGCCCGCCAGGCAATAAACAATAAACTCTGATCGGAGAATGGTGTTAATAATTAAGGGAAAGGATAGGATGGCCGGCAATGTCATTAATGCAACGGACAAACCAATGGCCATGTGGTTGCACGAAAGGGAGGTATCAACGGAAGAGTTGTCAAAGCAGCTGGAAAACAGACATTTTATCCCATGAGTGTTCAGGTGATTTTTCCATTTGGGACAATTGAATGAGCAAGGTACTTCATCAAGCCTTCTCTCTCTCTCTCTCTCTCTCTCTCTCTCTCTCTCTCTCTCTCTCTCTTACTCACTACCTGAGATGATTAGTAAAATGTGACAGTGGAAAAACAACGTGACACCGTGAGCGTGAATGGAATACTCTGACTGTTTGTGTGGAAAACTTAACAACAACAAGCTGTAGGCTGTGGAAAAACGTGGTCACATTCAGAGCTGGATCGGTTAGTCGATTAATTGATGGATAGAAAATTAATCACCATCTATTTAAATTATTGATTCATTGTTTAGATCCTTTTTTTTTAACCCTTACATACTGTTCAGGGTCACATTTATGCAATTGAGAGCAGTAAAAACACCCTAAATACTTTCTTCTTTTAGCCTGAAATTTGATGACTTAATACACAAAAAGCATAAAACCTAAAAATAACCCGTCTCTGAAAGGTTCACTAAGGTCTGATCACATTTATCTGTAACTTATGAGATATTAAGACATGATTTGCTGTGCAGAAATTTGGTATAGTGACCAGGTATGATACTGTGAAAGGTCAGAATATGAATAATGTGTCAGGGTTAAGCAAAAATGCCAAAAATGTAATGGATTTAGGTTCTCGAATTCAAGTATTTGCTGTTTTTCTTTGTTTTATATGACAGAAAATTCAACATATTTGGGTTGTTCGGACATAATAAGACATTTGATGACATCGCAGTGGAAATTTTGATGGATATATTTCATGGTTAAGATGTTTCATAAACAAAAAACGATGAGAAAATAATAGGCAGGATTAATCGATAATGAAAATAATGCGTTGCAGCCCTGGCCACATTATTCAGGATTTCATGACTAAGCTACCAATTTCCAAATAAATATCTCATCAAATGTGAAGCATGCCAACATCCTGGCTGGAAACGAATGATAGCCACAGATTTAAATATCTTGGCGTTACACGGTTTTAGAGCTGAATATGAAAAAGGGTATCACAGTGAATATCAGGTCTGGATTTTTATAGCACTGTGTTATATCTCTCTATCTGTAATAAAGCTGCCAGGTTTTAAGATCCAGACAGATCAACAGAATCTCTGATGGAGTGAAGATCAGGAAAATAAGATATTTCAAGTGGCCGTTGATGCAGAAAGCTATTATAGCATGTGTTTTGTTTCTCACTGTAAAAAAACAGAAGGAAATTTAGACTATGTCCTAAAAAACACAGTGATGAATGGGACTGCAGTGTGTTTCAGCCGTCCAAGTGTTCTAAAAATACCATTCTCAAACAACAGCATCTTTGGCTGTGAGCGAGGAGCGAAAGCCACAAATGTGTGTGAAGTAAACCTCCCGCCACGCACTGTTTATTTGATTGCAGCTGTTCCTGAGACGCGAAATGAGGAAGAGGAGCGGTTGACGGCGCTTGAACGAGCCTGACCTCGTTGTGAGCGATCCAAACATGCGGGGAGAGAGAGGCCAAATACGCAGCCCTGCCCCCACCACCCACCCCCCCACCACCTCGGTCAATGTCCCAATCCATTAAGGTCGCTGCACGGAAATGAGATTATCTGACTGACACTTTAGAAGCGATGCAACCGGTGATCTACGCAGTCGCTTTACAAATGTGAAACACCAGCAGAAATGTAATTAAAGCAAGTCTACTTGTGCATCTCAGGTTTTCAAAGCATCCCCCGTGTGTCCCCTAAATATAATAAGGATTTCAATCTATTAAGTGCTACTTCAGGTGATCTGTCTGATGACCTTTTTTGTTCAAATCAACCCCTTTGTTTGTGTATCCAACTCATACACTGACACCAAACATAATAGACCATTCTGTCTGCTCCCAACAGCACACAGTGTCCAGAGGTAACAATCATAGCACTTCTATTCCCTGGGGAAAAAAACAATAAAAAAACATGACACACAATCAAACGTGTGTTTGGAGCCAGTGACATCCTGCTCTCCGAGTCCACAGAGGGATAGAGTTGCCAGGTTGCAGGCATCAGAATGGTGAAAACGCTGAAACTTAAGCTTGTGGATCTCATAACGGCTCCAGCCCCTGGGCCTTCCACCTGAGCCGCTGGAGAGGGGTAACTGATAGGCCCTTAGCTGACTGCGGCTCCGACTGCGTTCGACGCCACAGCGGGCCCCCGCGCTAATTAGCTCCCCGCTGTTGATGGGTGGATTATTTCTGAAGGGAGAGGATGGTGATGGTGATGGTGATGGTGGTGATGGTGAAAGGGATGGAGGGGGGCTCGGCAGCCTCGCCTCACTGACTCCCTATCATCATCCTCTTCATGTATGATTGCCGCTCTTCTCCTCTGACTTATTAATGGCTTCTATTGGGCGCCAGCTATGTACATCGCTGTGTGGAGTGAAGTGTGGCTGTGGGTGGGCTTTAGGCTGCAACAAGTCTGCTGACAGAGTGGTCCCATTGGCTCTTTCAATTAACAGCATTCTGTTTCCTGTTTTAAATCAACTTCAAAAGCTCAAGTTTAGGTATCATTATCACCTGTAATCCTCTAAACCTAATTATTATTCTCCCATTTGATTAAAAAAAACAACAAA
This sequence comes from Scomber scombrus, assembly GCF_963691925.1. Lineage (NCBI taxonomy): Eukaryota > Metazoa > Chordata > Actinopteri > Scombriformes > Scombridae > Scomber > Scomber scombrus. Next base: position 6,699,299 of record NC_084977.1, on the reverse strand, counting down.
TAAATCAAGATTTAAGTGTATTAAAGCAGGTTGCACACTGCAATTTAATCATTTGAGTTCAACGCAGGTCAGATCTGACAGCGTTGAACCCTGATTGGAAGAGGCAATACCATCACAAACAAGGTGTTAACACTAAAATATTCATCAACCACATTAAGGAGTGTCGTGCTTTCAGAGCAAAACAAAGGCTAATCTCAGAGAGTCCTCTGTGGCGAACAGAGAATGAAGATTCTCCCGGCAGCACTCACGGCATCACGGCTTGTAATGCCTTATTAAGCACATCATCCTCCACTTTGTAGGCCTCTTTAAAAATGAGAGCAGGCAGTAATGAAGCTGAGTGAAAGACAACAGGCTCCGAAGAGAGGGACAGGCTTGACCGGAATGAAATACATGACACAAAATGAGAAAATGATTCACTGGGATTCCAAGATCATCCAGATGTTTGCTGTTGACCGTATTCCCGATTCCTTGCTTTGATTTTCATGCCAAGGTAAACAGCTGGGCAGTACTGACACAGAGGACACAAAGCAGGAAAATGTGCAAAATAAAATATACTGCAAGAGAAACACAGAGAGGGAGAGCTTACATTTTTCTCCATGGCACGCAGATATCTGGCACATTCATGGTGTCCATTATACTCTGCCAAGTCTGCTGCTGTGAACCCATCAATATCCTGGTCTGAAGGGTTCGCCTGATTGGCCAACAGGATTTTACAGCACTGAGACAAAAAACAGGACAAGATAAGTTGACTATGAAACAAGAAAATGTATAAAATGTTGTTTTATGAATACAGCTTGGTTTGTTTGGACAAAAAAGATAAATACAAAATTAATAAAAAAATAAAAAGATAAGACAAAATCAGTGAAAATGGAAGGACAACTAAAGATCAAAGGTGTGTCCAACCTCCAGCTCTCCGTTCTCAGCAGCATCATGAAGTGGGGTCCCTCCCCAGTAATCCCTGATGACCTTTGAACCCATGTGAAGCAGCCTCTCTAAGATGCAATAGTGCCCCCTGCTGGCAGCAAAGTGCAGAGCAGTGGCTCCTTCTCTGTCCTGGCAGGGCAGGCTGACATCAGTACAGGTTACCTATTTGGAGTTGAAGAAAAAAGATGTCACACTTTATAAGACTTTATAATAATTTGACTTAGGTTTACGCTCTACTCACCAGCCACATTACCACAGCTTGGTGGCCCATGTGAGCAGCAGCGTGCAGGCAGGTCATGCCATCGTGGGCCCTCAGGTGGACGTCGGCTCCGCATTCCTTCACAAGGTACTCCATCACGTGCAGGTGCCCTTCCTGGCAGGCCAGGTACAGAGGGGTAGCACCAATACCTGTCTGATGGTTCACACACCTGAAACCCAACATAGACCAACAAAAGATGACGTTAGGTTACCAGTATCAGGCATAGTCGTCAGTATTGGGACTGATATATAAACTCATATTATATGACAGGCTTTGTGTGTGACAGTTAGAAAGGAGCCCTCAAGAACAAACAAGACGTAGATAAAATGGTTTACAGATTGATTTAAAATGCAAAATATTCCCTACATTTGAGATGAAATATGTGTGCATGCCTATAAGTGATAAAGAATTGATAGAAGTTCACCAGGACTGGTATAAAACGAGGAGTTTATTTTAGATTGCACTAAGCTGAATAGTAATTGTGTCACAGGTGAACTTCACTTCACTGGTTAATTTTAGACAGATGGTGGCACAGCTATGAAATCATACTCAGCAACAAAACTTCAACCACTTAAACAATGTAATACATGTAACACACTAGTAGTAGTTATACCTTTTTTTTAAGTACAGACCTCATTACAAATTTAATTAAAAAGACAATAAAGTTCAAAATAACAAATAGTACAAATAGAAAATACTGTAATGTACTGTGCCTCTCTTCTCTTTCTCTCTTCCCCCCTCTCTCTTTCTCTCTCTCTCCACCCCTACTGATCAAGGCAGATGGTCGCCCACCTAGAGCTTGGTTCTACTTGAGGTTTCTTCCTGTTAAAGGAGAGTTTTTCCTTGCCGCTGTCGCCAAGTGCTTGCTCATGGGGTAATGTTGGGTCACTTTAAATTAAATTAGGAGTACGGTCTATGTGAAAAGTGCCTTGAGGTAACTTTTATTGTGATTTGGTGCTATATAAATAAAGATTGATTGATTGTAATGGAAGATTGATACAATCATTTTCATAAAAGCACAAGCAACAGTGTTTTAATCAATGGATCTCAGTCATTGGGGTCAAAACAATGCATGACTCATTTTTGCAGACTGTAAAGTTCCTCATGCTGACACATTAATGCAGCAGCAGGACGGCCATAGTAAAGGTTGTTAAGGAAGGTGGTGTCATTTGTTTGGAACTGACATTACTGTATTGTATATTATTATTGTATTTTCAACCATGACAGGACTCAATCAACTTTTGGAGCATGGATATGGTCTCTGGCCAGGCTATGTATTTCAGATTTTGGATTTGATGGTACTTCATGATATAGATTGACATAGCAGCGCTAATATTATGGATGTTTAAAATCTATTTTAAAAGAAAAATCAGTAAAAACATCTATTTGGCATCTCACTGTTTTTTTCTTATCTGAAGAAGCCTATAGCTATAAGCCTTTAGGGATTTACACTAACATACACATGTACTCCAATAACCACAAGGCTGACATGTGATCGACAGAGTCTGGGCATGTATTATTCACAAGTTACTGATGGTCACATGTGATGACTGACCCTGCCTTGAGTCATGCAAATTACAGTCATACACCCCTGTAACAAGGAGATGAAGCAAGAAGAGCAGCACATCTTTATCTGATCCTTAAAAAGTGTCACTGTCTCAAGTTTAGGGGAGGAGAAATGGGATTCAGGGGGAGATTAATATTTCATGTGTTCACCTTCCCTTCTGGATGAGTGTAGCGTAATGTCATGAATCTAATTGTTTAATTATAAGCTAAATTAAATAATGCACCTGTATGTTTGTGTGTGTGACAACTTGGTAATATCAACGAATTACCTGCAAATAATTTGATTTAGCAATAATTATTGATTCGATGTAATAAATTATTGGATAATTTATTGACAGGTGTTACTGCTTAAATATATGGCTCTAACAAAATGGTCTTGTCATTAGAGAACTAGGCTACATGTTACCCTATTTCTACTCTTAAGGCTAAGCTAAGCTAACCATCCCCTAGCACTATATTTAATGCACAGTATGTTTGGACACACATTCCCATTCATCTCAATAAGAAAGTGTGTCCAAACTTTTGACTGGTAATGTAAGAGAGTGGTATCAATCTTCTCATCCAACTCTAGGAAAGGAAGTGAATAAACATTCCCAAATTACTGAACTATTCCTTTAAATTGGTCTGGACACATTTCTGTTTACATGCCTACAACATACTGTTTCTATTGAAGATATATATACTTATTGTGATGGTTAATTAGATGTGGTTAAGTGTTTTTTTATACATTTCATAGTGACATACCAAATAACCTGGGCAAAGGGGGTATATTCTGTTGGATACCACTCACCCAGGTGCCTGCTGGATGAGCAGTTTTAAACAGGTGAGGTCCCCATTGGCTGCAGCGTAGTGAGCAGCTACAGCTCTGCAGTTTGTCTCCACCTCGGCCGCTCCACCTACAGAGAGCAGCCACCTAATGACCTCAACGCAACCAAACCGGGCTGCGAGGTGGAGCGCGGTGGCACCCGCAGCATCCCGATCCTGGAAAGTTGGAAGTCCGATATATACAAATTGAACGTCACTGCATTGTTAAGGCTGAAGATATCAAACATGTGCATGTCTTTTCCAAATTTACACTAGAAATTCTTATGACGACCACCAGTTAAGACATTTGGTAGTCTCCTTTAAGAATCAGTAAGAAACAATAAGATGATATTAGATGTGTTCTTTATTTTTAAGCATTATCCTGCAGATTAAAAACAACAGAGATATAGGTGGATTTAACTAATAGTGAAGTTCAGCAGGAGGGCCCCCTCAAGCATCTGGACATAATTACACTTGCTACATAATACTAATGGATTCCCAGTAAGTCAACACCATATGATGTAATGAGCTGGTAATACATCTGAAAAGGTAGTGTACAGTACCTTTTTACAACTGCAGTGATGTAACTGCACTCTGGGATCAGTTAGATGACCATCTAAAGCCAAATGCCTGAATTTAGGCTCACACACAGCTGAGAGGGTAGAAACTACCAGGAAAGCTGGACATGTGGCATCTCTCCAAGGCATTTGAGCTCTCTGGGTAAGTTTCTCTCTCTCTCTCTCTCTTTCACTCTGCAGTGGATAAACTTACCTCAATGTTGCAGCCTCCTTGATCCACCAGCCATTGCAACTCCCGGATGTGTCCAGTAGCTGCAGCATCATGAGCTGGAGTGGCCCCGTTAGAGGCCCGAGCATCAGCTGCCAGACCCAGCTCGCCCACCAGGAACTGCAGACACTCCAGGCGACCACACCTTGCCGCATGGTGCACTGGGCCGGCACCTTGAGCATCAGTGATGTCAGGTGACAGGTAACCAGAAAATGCAAGCTTCTTCAGGGTTGCGAGATCCCCCGCCCGAACCGCCTGGATGGCCCGATGAAGCACCATCACCATGCCCCAGCCCCTATGAGTATGTCATGGCACACAGAGCAAGCTCCCCGGAGCTATCTGGATCCCAGTGGGTTATCATCTCTTCTTTTTTTCCTCTCTCACGCACAAACTCCCATACAAGAACCATAACTCATGCACTCATTGCCTCCTCCTGAGCCAGGAAAGCGACACCCGAGCAGCAGCCAGCTGGCCAGCATGGTTGTTAGGGAGAGAGGAGGGGAGGTTCGGAGCCAGTGAGATAGAAAGGTAATGAAAGACGGGTGGAGGCGCAGCGCTTGCGGCCTCCTGCTCTCCTTTGTGAGGCGGTGACCATATGCTGGCACACGCACCCACGCTTCACTGGAGATGGGGGAGCCGAGGCGGCACGGAAACTTAAGTAATGGGAGAAGTCAGCGCCAAGGCACGGTGGATTACAATGAGCGTTATTTTTTACAACTATTTTAAAAATTCATCTCATCGGGGTCGACTAAACGGGTGATAGATTTGCGAAGATAGACTCTAATTGAGAAATCTCATGGTTGATTATTTTAAGTGAAAAAAAAAAATCATTAAAGTTGTATGTAAATATTTTATTTCAATATAACTCCGGAAGAGTCAATTAGCTGATTAGCTACTCAAATGACATGATGGAAACTGAGTACTGTATATTCATCTCATCCATAACATTATCCCCTGGGTGACTTCCAGTTCTTCCCTTTTATTAATTAATTTAACTTAATTTAATATTAAATATTTCATCAATTTTACATGATCAGTTCATGTAAGAATAAACACAGATGATGCATTTTTGATTCTGTACATCCTGATTTGACCTGAAGGATAACTGTGGTTTAAGCACATGAAGGCTGTCAGTCCGTTTTCTCCAGCAGTTGCACGGTGTCCCTCAGATCCTCCACAGCTGCGTCCACATCTGCTTTGGATGTCCCCCTGCCCACACTCAACCTTAAGGCATTGGCTGCCACCTCTGTGGGGACCCCGCAGTTCAGAAGAATGTGAGAGGGCCTGTCGGAAAAGACACAGCGTAGCGCAGTGTAGTTATGTAACTGTGGCCATGGTGTATGGACAAAGACGTAACAGGTGAAAGGGGCACTCTTTTACCTGTTTCCACTATCTGAGTGGCAGGCGGCTCCGACGCTGGCCAACAGCCGATTACAGTTGGACAATACCCTCCAGCCTAAAGCGGGAGAGAGAGATTAATCATTCAGAGCCTTTGTAGTTTACAAATAGCCCCGTGCAGGTCGTGAACTGCCTCTGAGAAACATTAGTGTGGGGTTAGAGGACACCGTTTGGAGTGGCAGGCCCTAACGCACAAAGGGCAGGGATGCAGGAGTCATGAGATCACCTTGTAATGTTGGGCCCAGGATGGACACGTTACATGTGTTGGGAAGGTTATCAGAGCCGGGGTAACGGCTGTTGAAGTGGATCCTGTCTTTAAAAACAGCCTGAAAAAGAAAAACACAGTGATGAGTGATGTAAAGAATGTGTGAGCCTGTCCTCCTAAGAAAAACCCTATAAGTCGTAAATTCCATCGCCATAAACGACTAATAGTTACGTTTCGGTGACAGATGCCATCTAGTGGCCATAGTAATTATGACCAGGAGAAGTAATGCAGCTCAGATGGCGTATATATATAAGATGACCTCTTCATCAGAAGGAGGCAGGTTGGGTTTATGGGCTAGATAGTTGGATGGAAAAAAGTGGATTTAGCTACATGAGAGTGCTGTTCTCTTCCTGCGTCCAACCGTGAGTTAGGACATTTAAAAAAAAAAACTGCAATTACTGTGGCCATGACAACAACGGTTGCCCAATTTTTCAAATCAACATTTTGAGACCATGGTCTTTTTCTAGCTTTAACCAAGTGTCGTATATAGATAGATGGCTCCTGAGTTGAATCAAAATCGTATCGTGACAGACTTTGTGATATTGGCAAAAATCTAATTGTTGTCCATTGAAGCAATATAATATCATATCGTGATGAAACTTGTGATTTACATCCCTACTAACCAGACCTTTACCACAGTGCTGTCACAACATAAAACATCATTAGTTTGTAACAGTGATTTCCAATGATTTTGGAAGGTGGCATATTACCCTCCAATGGATCGTTCTACAGTACAGGTACCATCAACCTATGTGGTTGTTTGATTTGGAGGACTTTTTATAATGTATGGGAAACAAGTATCAGGAGAATCTTTAAGTCAAAGAATAAAAAACCCAATCACTTAATTACATAGTTAACTAATAACATCACCATTTGCAACAATCGAAATCACGGTCTAATTAGAATCAAACTCACCTGCAGTCGTTCTTCCAGATACAGTTTGATACTTCGCATATGACTCTCATAATGTAACAGATTGGTGGTCACCAGTTCTGCAGCCTAACAGACACATTACACATCAATAAATGTAACAGCAGCATACTGCAGACATGTTGATTATCTTCTTTAAACGCATTTGGGAAAACTAAAGACTGGTTACTCATTACCACATCTAGTTATTGATGCGAAAGAAAAATAGTCGATTAGCAATGTTCTTTCATAATTCCAAAAATAAAGAAACATTTTAAAGGTGATTTACAAAAAGGGTTATAAAGCCTCTCTACAGTATCAGTTCTGTCTTCAGGATTGTATAGATGACTGAACCAGTATGTGAAAACCTACAAAGATTTTCTGCTATTTCAACCCACCTATAGGAGTCACATACCATCATTGTGTGTTTCACATAGATTTTTTTTAATCTTAAGAGTGTGAAAGGGACATTGAAACGAGTGAAATTGGATTTTCTATATTGACTCTAAAAAATCAGTATGTCATTTTAAAGGTTAAATTAAGGAAACATACCTTTCCCAGACCAGCGATCATTGGCGTGTTTTCAGTGCTGAAACAATCAGAAAGAGATCAATTAGAATCTTATATATAGATCTGCAGCTCTCTGATATTGGTGACTATGTTGTGCATACTTGATATTTAATTGATGACGGTGTAGATCATTACCCTGGCCTGAAGTTCCTCTCCTGCCCTCCACCAAACAGCATGGGATACAATGGTGTTTTCGTTCCAGGGCTGTTCACGTACAAAGCGCCTATCCTAGGGGCATAAAACTAAAAACACAACAAAAGCTTTCAATAACATCTCCGCTCTGAAGCTAAATCAAAATGTTTTATACAGCGGATTCCTGACCTTGTGTCCTACTATGGTAAGGTAATCCACTCCAAGCTCACAGGCATCTACTCGGATTTTCCCCAGAGCCTGGGCAGCATCAGTGTGGAGCAGGATCCTGAGCCGATGATGCTGCTTGTTGAGACACTTTATTTTCTGGCAAATCTCTTGGACTGGCTGACAGGAGGAATATTTTTCAGTGCACAGTGACCATAGACAGAGCTACTTTTATAAAAATCTACTATTTTCGTAAACTTAGAAATGCAGTTAAAGATCCACATTTGATATGAAATACAAGGAGGTGTTAAGAGATTGCTGGAACTGGTTAACCCAAAGTGAAGAACTTTGGGATGTGTTACACAAGAACATTTATTAAAGCTTGATCCAGGAGAACAGAGTGAAACACTGTGCAATGCCCCTCAATTCTGCTGTCTACTTCTGGAAAAGACTTTTCAAACCTTTCACCAACCTTCACTATCTCCAAATAAGGCTATTCTTCACACATCTTTACCTCTACTGGCAGTTAAATTATAAACAAGACACCTTGCTGACTAACTTTAACTGAAGTCACATAGTCTGTATACATCTCCACCTGACTTTGGCTGCCATAAGACACAGCCAGCCTTATCGAGACAGCTGCTTACCCCAGTTAACCTCAGGAGACAGAGAGATGAAGCGCTCAGAGAGACAGGTCATGACCTACTGCTCCCAGAATAGAAAATGACCAGAGAATGACCCGGGGAATACTAATATTTCCCCCACAGGAGGGATCTATCAGCTACTGTTGTGTAACTACGAGGAAGTGATGACAGCATAGAAATGGGCCTACCTTTATCTTTTGGCTAGATGAAGACATAGTACTGTTTTAAATATGGACTTCTAGGTTTTCTGAGCCTCGGTTTTTACCATGATGACTCCTGTCTCATTGTTAGCCAGCATGATGGAGATGAGACAAGTGTTGGGACGGACGGCAGCGATGATATCTTCCACCTCCACACGGGCTGTCACCTTAGACACAGGCACATAAGTCACATCTGTAGCAAAAACATAGTCGGTCATTGAGATAACAATCAAGTCAGGAAAGAGAGAAAATGTAAGGAAGCTATTTCTGTTAGTTGTTATTAAATAAAGATATAATTCATTTAGTGGTATTAATCTGAATAAAGCTGACCAGGACTTTCTCCTACCTGCCTTGCCGTCCCTCTGCAGGTGCTCAGCTGCTAGTTTGACCGAGTCGTGTTCCACGTTAGAGGTGATGATGTGAGGAAGGCCGTTGCTTCCATTCGTGCGGCCGTCATCTTGCTCCTCAGCTCTGCCGTTCCTCCTGAAGTGCTCTACAGCAGTGTGGAGCACCAGGTTATTAGCCTGAAAGAAGGTAAGCCTGCTGTGAAACACTGACGCAGCCGCTGTAGTATTATTATTTTCAAAAATTAGACTTTTCGAACACAACAGAGTGGTGAGATTAACGCCGTTACCTCTGTTCCACCTGAGGTGAAAATGATGTCCTCTGCTTTACCTCCAACCATTCTTGCCACATTCTCTCTGGACTGAGTAATGATAGTCTTGGCTTTGACACCTAGAAACATGTGATATATAAAAAGGCGTGTCAGGATGCTGAGATGCAGCATAATTATGTGGCCAATCTGTTGAAAAGGTAAAAGGGCCATGAAAAAAGGGAATGAAATTAGCATTAGGATGTATTGTTTACCTGCTATGTAGTTGCTGCTCGGGTTTCCCCAGGCATCCTGCAGAGCTTCAGAAATCACCTGAATTACTTCTGGCTCCAGAGGCGTAGTAGCATTATAGTCCATGTAGATTCTGTGTTACATAAAGTGCATTAAAGAGAATGTATTATGTTAAGCCTATATGTTAACACACACACTAAATCACAGCTTCCTTTACTTCACTTAGGATGTTTCAACCAACTACAGGTCTTCCTCTACTAAGAGGGACCGGGGCTTTTTTTTGTCCAGGCCCCTCAGTTGTGGAACCCGCTGCCTGAGTATCAAGCAGAATTGGTTTTATCTTTTAAATCACTTTTTAAGAATCCCTATTTTTTATTAAATGTATCCCTTTTAAAAAAAAATGTTTTAGCTGTTTTTAAGTCTATATTTTATTTCAATTTCATGGTTTTGTCCATTGTTGGTTTAACTGTTTTGTGATACAATGTTTTATAATCTTGATGTTTTACTTAATTTTATGGAAAGCACTTTGTACCATTGTTTTGAAAAGTACTATATAGATAAAGTTATTATTAAAGTTATTATCCTTTAGGCAAATACTAAGGATATGAGACATACTGTATACAGTCAAATGACCAGTGACATCACAATAATCTAATCACATTTGCATGTTTTGCATGTGTATAAAGAGACCATCACTATTAGTGAAAAAACATGTTAATATGAGAGATCAGATATTAAGAGGAAGACTCTGATAACCTTCCCAACACATGATACAATAAATATTAAATAAAACAAACACCAATTTTAACTAATTGAATTATTCTTCGTATCAAGCACCTGTCTCAGTTAGGTTTTCTTTATGTGCACACAACTACAGTATTTCATAATACAGATAACAAAGCATCAACAGCATGAAAATTATCCAATCAATCCCATCTTGCACTGATTTCATTCAAGCCTGTGAATTTGAATTGCAGTGAATACCTGACTTCCACCATGTTACCAACCTGGTTAAAAACTTCTTACCTGTCCAGATCCATGTCTGAATGATGGAGGGTGTGTCCAGTGAAGGTGTGACCCTTTATCAAGGCGACGTCATCATACTGATTTGCCATTACTCACCTAAGAAAAACAAGAATCTTAGTTTTGTGTATCAATAGTTGAACAGCAGAATAAACAGCAGGTGTAGCTGATGATCAGCTGATGAAGCAATTCCACTATCAGCTGTCTACACCATATTTATGACACTGAAGTTAGCTTTCAATTCACAGCTTCTGATTCAGTGTTAAAGGTCCCATATTTTACACTTTTCCAGTGTTTTATTCATAGTCTTGATATCCATAAGAAGATATTTTTTGTGAATTTAAGAACCAAAAACCTTTTCAATAAAGTTTTACGTCCCCTCTCTTAAGCTTGTCTCTGGAGCTCTACTAAGACCAGGCTGCTTCGTGTCTCTTGATTGTTAGACTGTTGTCTGAATGATGCACACAGGCCAACCACAGGTAATGGATTGTAGCCTACTACAGCTACTAGGTAAAACTCACCAGTAAATTGTGATGGCTACTGCTGAGGATAGTATTATCCAACCTGTGCAATGACAAATTTGCATCTTAAAATGTATCTACTGCAAAGCCTCCACTACAGCTTCTCCTCTGCTCCATTCTGTGTATGTGTGTGTATGTGTGTGTGTGTGTGTGTGTGAGTGTAAGGGCTGAGCCCCACCCTCGGTAAAACACGGAGAGCAGAGCAGAGAAAAGAAACCAGCTTGACCATAAATGACACAGTAGAGATTCTCACACTGAGCTGAAATGGAACAAGTGCACATAAATTAGTTTAAAAAAAACATAAATAAACATTTGTTGTTCTTTCAGGAGGGGCAGTGGGTCCTGTTGGAGGGATGGGCGGCCCCTCCAAGTGAATGGTAGAGAAAATGCTGAGCTCACAGTTGTGACATCACAGCTTAACTGAGTCCAAACGTCTGTTTAAAGGCACAGTTTCTGATTGCAGGCTGTGTGCGTATCTCTGTGGACTGAGCTTGTTGTTGTTTCACAGTATTTATACAGCATGTAGACCTGCTTTATAATCACAGCAATGGAAATCTCCCATGTACTATGATAGGAGACCTGACATAGATAATGATATTTAGCAGCTGATTCTGTTTTTTCACCACTTACACTTATGAAAGAGTGTTTAAACCCACTATCAGATTTGTGGAACCTTTATTGTGCTCATATTAAAACAAAACAAGGGCGATTTCACCTATATTTCTCCATCCAGACTACATTAGACCAGGTCCAGATCAAAATGCATTATACTTAAGACTCAAGAGGCTCATTAAAAGCACAGTTTTAGATTTGTGAAAGCTTTATTCTATTTGTTAAGAATGAAAAATCCACAATGAAAACCCACTAGTTATTGTTTTTTATGTGTTTTCACAAATATATACACTGAAAACACCAAGATACAGCTGCTAAATATCAGTGTTTATGTTTTGAATTAGACACTAACTTATAATTGTCATTAATAGCGTAAATAGTATTACTTAATAGCATAGATAGTATTTATTAATAGCGTACTGTAAATGATGCGGGCTGAGTATCTCGTTACACTCACTCGAAGCAATTAGCTTTGACGTGATCAATAGTCTCCAGTCTCTAATGTCCACGCTGCCAGCAGCTATCAGATAGCTTCCTGGTACTGAACATGCTTAAACAGTGTATCCAGAAACAAAAGGAAACTTAAAACTGGCTCTCGACTGTAAAACTGAGACCAACCTGTGACCGAATAGTCTCTCATTGATACAACTGTCTCCACACTTGACGTTAGTGACGGAGTTTCATGTCCAGTCAGCAGCTGTGAAATATGAACTTTAGCTGGAGCTAGCTACTACTGTAACGCTGACAAAATCACATTTAGCTCAAATATATCCGCTTATAGCTTTAATTATGACTCAAATAAGTTCCCTTTAATATGAGACGACAGGGTGAATTTCCTTGGCGTTGTGTCTGACCTTGTAAAGTGATGAGAAGATATCCTGAGTGTGTCAATCATCTGCTAGCTAGCTCTGCTCTACTGGGTTGCCACGTCTGAATAAGGAAATACGCAATTAAAGGTGTCAAAACGGCCTAAAACAATGCAGGGAGAACAGTAGTCGTGTGTTCTTTTCATACAGAGTTATATAAGACTTCTGTTCATATATAGTAATGTATATAACGTTACACGAGCAGAGGCCGTTCAGCATTTACTACGCCCTGCATGAAAACGCTAGATATGAAGTATAAACTGTTACCGACCTGGTTTGAAGAGCCACTAAAGTTATGATTTATGTCAGGCCAGAGTCTGAAAGATTGGGTGAATTAAGCTTGGGTAGAGATAAACATTTAGAAGACTTATATTAAGGTAGAAATATATTGTATAAACAGTACCAAAATGTCCCTGATATGCCGACATGGCAACCCTAAATCCTGCTGTCATGGCAACAAGCAGGAAGCTGCAAAACAGACATTTCTATTTCTATTTCCTAACCCTTTTTTTTTAGTTTAATGTGACTTTCCAGTAAGTTTTACTACAATAAAACATACAGTTGTACTTTATTTCAACTAATATATATGTATGTATGTATGTATGTATATATATATAGACACAGAAACTGTATTCTATAAAGAAGACAAGTCCATTACTTTGTGTTGCATAATTTCCATGTTTATTTCATATATGACAATGTGTTTAGTGTACACAAACATTTGACGCTAAACTCCAACACTCAGAGACACTGACTGAACTACTGCCCATTTAAGATTTTGTAAATGGGTGCAACTTTATGATACACTGTTCACAGCAATCATGTTTATATACAATGCAAAATAATCTGAAGAAAAAAAGAAACATACTGGTGGAATTTGATAAGTGCGAAGAAAAAAAAAAAAAGATTAGATGTGGAAGCACAAAAATGTAAATGATGTTCATTCAAAGCGGAGGGATTAGAAAAAGTAGATTTTGTGAAGGCTGTCACAGGATGATGGTGAAGGTGTAGATGTTGAAATAAGAGTGAAAGTGTGACAGTAAGGTAACCTACAGCATTACTCTGTACAAGATGCAATGCTCAACGGGGCCATAATAACTTAACCCCTCCTTCACACATCAGTAGACATATGTATTACATATATGTCCTTCGACCTCCATGTGGTTCCCTGATAATAACCTTACCTACAATCAATAAGGAACCAGACTTGACCAGAATACAAGTTACCATAAACACTCCAGCAGAATAAGTATTTTCAAATATCATTGTACATTCAGTGTGAGACTTTTGTGACCAACAAAACTTTGGTTGGCTCATGTGATGCACATTTAAAAGGCCCAATGAAAACGAGAGGAATAACCTCAACATAGAGATCAGACTGGAGCAATCGAGGGCTCACATGTGGTGGTTTTTTTTTAATGGTCGGGTTTTAAAGGAAATGAGACAGAAATGAGTGCTTGAGACAGTGTAAGATGCAATACGACGGGGTATTCCCTCAACGGTGATGCTATAGCTGGATAAAATACAACTGCAGTCTACCACAAAAAGTGTCTGTGATTGACTTTTGATCATAACATTGATCAGCTTCTTGTTACACGACAAACAAAAGATGAGAACAGATTGATTAATCACAACTACTGTCAGTTGCACATATATGTAAGGGTGTAATATGTTTCGACTGGATCGCTTTAACAGATGTCCACAACACAGAATACTTTCCAATCTCAGGAAATATGTAGGCTTTGAGTAGTAGAAGATTTAGTCTGGATTTTATGAGCAGCAAAGACATATTGAACTGCTGTCACAAGTCAATCCCACATTCAGGATTCCCTGTGCATTTAGATACAGAGAAAGAATAATACCTTTGCAATCTTATGCAACACTTACTTTGAGATGTTATTCTGGTATTTAAGTGAAGAGTCACAACTGTCATTGAGTGTGCTCTCTAGGCTGGCTGACCTGAGGCATGCTCACCAGTGCAACTTCAACTAGATTCAGTTTCATTGTCACTTTAAATGTGAAAAAAACGCAGCTGAAGAGATAAAAAGGCAGCTTGCACTTTGACTTAGTCAACAACATTGATTTTTTTTTACCATTCAAAGCATGATTAACAAATACAGACATACGCTTGCTGACATGTTAATCCTGAAATATGTTAAAAGTTGTATTTTTTGTATGAGTAAACAGCAGGTATACTCTGTGTTATGGAAAGTCCATACAATATGACAGATAATTGCCATATGAGAGATGTAAGAAGTATAAATGAAACCTTTTTTTTGTCTGAATATGTAACTGATGATGATGAAAAGCAGAAAACATTATATGATATGATCAGCAGACATTTCCAGAACAGTATTATAGCAGCATGAAGGATGTAGTTTCAAAGCAACTGGTGCAGAGGCATACTGTACAGTATGACAGTATGATTGAAAAGAGAGGCACTACATTTAATCAATATACATATCATTCAGAAAACCAGTTTCTAATTCTGTACTGTGAGGAACAGTTTATACTTTTGATCATTTCACAAGGTAGCTTTGTGCAGCTGAGGATGGATAGACCACCATGATATTTAAATAACTAACATATTAATTTTGCCAGCTGTGTGTGAGTCGGGTCAAAGTTGGGTCAGGTGTGACTATCCTAATATTACAGGGGGATAGTATTATTCAAGTAATCTTCAGCATAAAGAAACCGGCCAATGTTTATAATTGAGTTATTCAATTATTTAAATAGCATTAATTGCACGGGGGACGAGGTCGTATTATTAAAACATTTAAGGAACTCATATTAAAAAGTGCAGTGTGCAGAAATTGCACTGTACTACTACTTTAGAAATATAAATGTCTTTGTAAATAAATACATGCAGAAATAAATAATAAAAGCTGTTAAATATCTAAATATATCACATTTTAAAACAAATAAAAATTCAGGTAGAGAATGAGATTAAGATCGGGAGGATTAATGCGATGGTGTTTGCTTAACTTAGCGTGTGAATGTAGATACCCTCAGTGCTCCTACGAGTAGCGAAGACACGGACAGATTTATCAAAATGCCACAAGAACATGAAGTCTATGATGATATGCCATTCCCTTGCCAGGCTGTGTGTGCTAAAGTTTCTAAGAAGTTTTTTTTCTTTTTTTTAAGGATGCAGATTAACTCGACGTCAGGATTCACCGACCCGGAAAGAAAAGAGAAATATTGTTTTAAAGAGATACATTAACTGTCGCTTCTTTTTTTTCCTATTTTTTCACGTGTATTTTCTAGCTGTACGTTTGTATGCAAACCAGTTTAGACACTGTATACGTAGCTGTAGAGTAGAGTAGAAGAAGAATCTGCTTGTTTTTTTACTGTTTACTGATGCGAAATGTAGCAATGAGATCCTCGCTGACGTGGCAGCTTCGGGTAAAGATACATGTCACTGCATTTTTAAGGAGTAAATGTATAAGGCTTGATGTGTCACTGACAACAACTACAGTACATTACCATACGTATGTAATCTGAGATAAGAAAACGGTTGCTACTTCCTCCACTTTTTCGTCGTTCGTCCAGCTATGAGTTAACTCCGGTTACAGTACAGAGTGACAGCTTTTTGAAGAGGCTCTTCAAGACTACGAGACTCACACCGCAGCAAAGGCATGACACGAAAATGGGCGCTCTTTAGGTGCTGAGGACACTAGTGATAAACTGAGGACGTACAGGGTAAAGATGGTTGTTGGTGACTGTGGTGGTTGGGAGGTGGGAGGGGGGGAGGGCTCAGCACAAGGGGAGGAGGGATAAGGACAGGGACCTATTTACATCTTTAAGTCTTTTTCGTTTTGTCTTTCAACTCTCGTGAGATTTGTTCACATCCTCATCTGTCCGGCTCGTCTTCTCGACAGCTTTGACCTGAGAGGCGGCGGGAGAGAAAATGCGTTAATATCAAAACGTTTTTAACTGTGCTCTTTAAATTGAGCTGTCGAATGAGTTTTTTACCTGATAGTCCCGGCAAGGAGAGGATTAAACGCGTACAGCCAGTCGTGCATGTCTTTGTCGTTATTGGCTTGAAGCAATATTCCACGATGTTCTGTACACACAGCGAATGTGTTTGGGGTCTGTTGGGAAAGGGGGAAAAAAAGCTTCTTATATCACGCCTGATGTTTTAACCAATAAGAGAGAGCAGGAAGCTTGATAAAATCACCTACCTTCAGCATTGCCTGCTGGTCCTCGCTGTACTCAACCTGGGCTGAGGAGAGATTGAGAATAGCCCGCTCCACACTGTCTCTCTCTGAGTTGTAGATGTAGACGTACGGCCGCCGCACCACTACGTAGCGCTTCACCCATCCGTTGGTGTGTGGCTCCAAGAAATGCAAGTAACCCTTCTTGGACACAATGGGGCTATGGAGAAACAGACAAAATATTACCACACGTGAGATTAGGACAGATATTTCCACGGCTCAGAGTAATGAATTATTTTACAGCTACTGCAGTAAACTCACCTGACTCTAATCTCCTGGATATCAGGAACATATCTGCGGGTCTGAGGCTTGCCTTCAGAGACTCCGCCGTTGGACTTTTTGCCGTCTGTGTCCACCTGCTGTGTGTCAGGACCGGGGCTGACGGCCCGAGAGCGAGGCGTAGGAGGTCTACAGTACAGAAGGCAGAGTATAATATTATGCAAAGCTCCTTACACTGTGTGACTGAAGTACTTTGCAATGAATGAGCAAGCAACTACATCACCATCCTTACTGCTTCATATCATTTTATTCTAAGTCTAAAGTGCCTACTAATGATGACAATTAATACATAACAATAAGCAGACAGGTACGTTTTAGGACTGACCTGAGATCAGCATTGCCATAGCAACCCTCCACCAGGGAAGGGCATGTGGAAGAGGGTGTGATTGTGTTAAGAGCTGTGATTGAAGTGGAGTCTCTCAGCGTTGTGACGGACATCTCTGAGATCTGTGACACACATAAACACACACACATGTATGTTGCCTCAACTGTGAAGAACCAATCAACAAAAAACGATGTTATCCTTCATATGTAAGTTTAAATGTGAGTCTTTAAAACACTACCTTGCTTTCACTGGCGCTGATGCACACATGGCTGTACTCTCTGTTGAAGGAGTGAGTGAGCAGCCGCAAACACTGTGTGTAGAGAAAGGAGAAAAGAGCATTAAAATGTCTTCTTAGAAGTGCACATGCAACAACATAAAGTAGATGGTACACAAAAGTCAAGCTGAAGTTCAGTATTCTGTGAGTAATTCAGCTTACCTTGGCAGCAAGCTCCCTCTGCCTCTCGGTGGTGATTTCGGAGCTGGAGCTGACCTCCTGGTCCACTTCTGGGGGCTGAGGGGTCTCACTCAGATCGTCAGTGACACAGGTCTGCAGGGCGTCCTGCCCCATGAGCAGGGTGGACTCCAGTTTCTCCCTCAGCAGGAGGTAATGTTTGGTCTTCTCCACCTGAGAGTGTGGAGGAAAGCATCACAATTACTGACCACAGACAACTTCTCTTGCTTAAATTTAAAATCTGGTCCCATGATAATCTTTTCTTTCTAGGTCTTTCCATTAAAGAACTTTATGTGTTAACAACTGTAAATGTGTGCACTAGAAAAGTAAATGATGCTCCTCACATCTTGAAGGAGGCTGAGTTTCTCCAGCTCCCACTGGTGGTCCAGAATGAGGCTGTCGCTGCGAGGCCTCCACCCAGCCAGGTTCTCCTCTCCACGGACATAGGCCACTGAGGTGTCCAGCACCCGCCTACGCCTCCTCTGCATACCTGGGTTGGAACGGGTGCAGGATTAGAAAATGTTCCAGAAGTGAGTTGAATGTAAAATGATAACATTGTCTTGACTCTTACCTGGGCTTCCTGCATCCGCCAGGTGACACAGACTGACTTCATAAACTCCTGTGACACGGTTTCTAGAAATAGAAGAAAAAAAAACAGCTCAGTATCAGCAGAGAGGATGCAGGAGCCGCAAGATGTTTTGATGGTTTTAAAATTTTAAAACTCACCCATCTGCCGCTCTCAGGCTTCCAGTACCAAAAAGGTTGCGGATAGAGCGTGAGGCTGAGAGCTTTGTGTCCCGGGAGTAAAACACCATGCAGATATCTTTGGTTATGACTGCGGGCTGGGTGCAGTTCTCCATCTGTGATTGATAAAACAGGAATGATTTCTGACATAAAGCCACTCACATATCCCCTCTGATACTCTCACAACTATCTCATGAATCCAGCCACTGTACTGCACCTCTACGTAGGCTGAGAGGGTCATGTAGATCTTCTCCCCGTATGGAGTGACTCGGTTAAGTAGCAGGGAGTTGTGCATGGAGCTGTCCCAAGCAGTCTCGAAGCGATAGAAGGTCCTGAGGTGGTCCGAGAAGCCGAAAAAATTCATTAAATGGCGAAGTTGAAGTCTTTCTACCTCAAAAAACATCAACTAATTAGCAGTCAGAGCTGAACTCATGCTGCAGACAATTCTACACTGTAATTCCAAAATAATTACTTCAATAATCAAAAATATTTAACACACAGAAAGATGTGCACTAAAGTTTCTATTGATACACTAGGATTACAATAAATTACTACTATTATTTGCACTGTGCAGTATTTAAACATTGCAGTTAGTATTTCTCAAGTTCTAAATGCAACAAAAGTACAAATGAAACCTGTTTGCATGCAACAGGCTGACATTGATGCTCTGCCTTGTACAAAACACCACCAAAAAAAAGCAAAGAGAGCAGAGATGACTATTAGTATAGAAAAAAAAGGAAGGGGAGGGTGGGGGCTAGAGGAGGGGGGGGGGGGGGGGTTGGGGGTGAGAGACAGCCAGATGAAATGAGGGATAGGGCTGTGAAATACCTATGGTCAACTCCCAAGGAAATGCTGTGAGAAAGAAGAAATCGGCAAAAGAATAAAAAAAAAAAGGAAAAGAAGTGAGAGTCAGGAAAAGTATGTTGTGGTCGTGCGCTTGCTTTGTGTGGCTGGGATGGTGTTTGTCTTTTTTTTTTCCCCTCCACACTGTTATCTCATCTGTGCCTTATGTAAACACTGCTATGATGGTACAAGCTCACCCGTAAGAGACGGTTGAGATCGACTTCTCATCCTGCTCTACCGTTGAAAAGGTCAAATAACAGTACATGACCATTCCTCAAGCAAAAACAATACTGCGTTCTGTTAGGCCTCTGATTTACTCCATACGTTAATGTACACTCCCCCCCCCCCCTTTTTTTTTTTTGCCTCAAGGGGAAATAATCACACACTGAAACCAGTTATTCTTCTGGCCCGCGGCCCGGTTGCAGCCTTAAATCTAAAAAGGATAATCCGAGCAAGAATTGTAAAGGGAAACTAAATGTTTCTGTAAGCCATAAAAACAAGGCTGAATGGACTCTTCATGAGGTTCAGATGTTGGGCCCAGTGGCCTTGGACTGAAGTGACCTTGTGGGAAAGTGGGAAAGTGAACAATGTGTCACCCAGAAGAAAACAAACAGTACTGAGAGTAGAGTGGTAAAGAGAACTCGCTGCTCTTGTGAGACTCGAGTATATTGAGCAGCAGAGATGGCCTGTTTTTTTTAAACAATTAGCAAGCGCGTTAACACATACGTATTCGCACATCACACACACACGCACACACACACGCACTCGCGCACACTTCTTTCCCAGTAGTAGAAACCTGTTTGCTTACACTACAAGGAAGCAATTTCCTCTTTGCGCTACGCCGACATGTGCTTTTCTGCGTTTTACTACCTCCTAAAAAAATTGCGGGAGCCAGGATTGAAGTCATGCTCGCTGGCGTGACATGTGAGGAACCGTTTGTTTCTGGGTTTTGGCAGGAGTTTCAATGTGGTACAAGCAAGATTTAAAAATATTCACAACATTGCAGCGATTTTGGGCAAAGTGCTACTGCTGAGGTAATGGTTCACTGGATTACATTTTAATTGCTACATTTTGAATAGCGTGCCAGAAGGGGTACTGTAAATGATTTGATCGATATTACAGCACTTGATGACTAGTGTTCCCGTTAATATTCTGTAGCTGTGTTGAAAAATACTCTATGTCTCTTGGGATTAAAGGTAATTAACTAGAGTGTATCCATGGATTCAAAGTATTGCTTCACTGAAAAAGCCAAGCGTATGAAAATAATAAATAGCATGGAGAGAAGAAAGTGGGAGGACAGTTGAACCGTTGTAATAATGGATCACTACCACCCACTACTGGCATGTTGTACTAATACCTCTTACTTGCAATGACTTCGTTCATTTCCAACCCTGTAACTCATATGGAGTACAATCATGTTGGTCAAATTAGCACACAATTAAATATTAACAACAAGAGTACAGAGAAAACCTTTTTGTTCAATATTGGCAACACTTTCTCTTTTTTTTCCAATGTGACCACTTTCTATACTTTCTATACTCTTTCTGCATTCGACCTTTATAAGACAGTTCCTGCAGCAACTGCCTTGTTACGCTGGCCCCACGACACCTCCAGCAGAGACACGTGAAGCAAAGCGAGCCATGCAGACCCTGTCCATCATAAACCGCAGCCTGATAACAGCCTCAAACAAACACCCAGCGCAGCAAGAGAAGCGGGGACATGCAGAACCACATCCCTCACTTCACATGAGGGGGGAAAACAAAGAGGCACAGATGAAGAGCTGACGGTAATGGCATACAGTAGTAGGAGAGAGGGGAAACAAAATCACTAGAGGCTGACTAGGAATGACAGGGTGTAGAGGACGTTTGAAAGATGAGGTGTTTTTGTAACTTAAGAGCATGAGAAGAGAGGCAAAATAATATACCTAGGCATGTCCGAATCAAGAAACTGTCTGCGAAAGCAAAAAACAACATTCCGTTAGTGGACTGGAGGGAGAAAAATGTTAGCATCCATATATACCTCGATGTTAGTCTCTACAAGTCTGCACAGAAACCTTGCTGGACCATAGCCTGACACGGTGCTGAGCCCTCAAACCCAATTATTGGCCACCAAGGCCATATCAGCACAAACACTGAGGGTTAAAAAGCCTAGGGCTGCAGCACCGTGGTCAAAGAAAGGCTGGTTGAGCAGGGCCACTGGACAGTACTGCATGGAGCGTTTGGTTGCTTTAGACTGAAACTCAGTAAACCCGGTTCTGGGTGATGGTGTTGCTGGTATTGTTAGGCTTTTTGGAGAGTGGTTGGGAAAGCAGAGGGGTTAAGCAATAAGCCAAAAACAGATGGTCATAAAATCATAAGTTAAATAGCAAAATAGCTTACAGTTTTTATATATTTAACTTTGGTAATATGATCAGTTTGACCAAAGGAAATTCATTGAAAATGTACATTATCATTTACATTGGAAATATATTGTGAAGACATACTGTATGATACATGCTATAATTTCAGTGTTATTGTGCCACCGTATAGTGGTTGTGTTCAAGGTGAGTGATTTTAGAGGACAAACCAGTGAAGGGTTTATAGTGATTTCTGCTTTTCTTGAATAAACATACTACTTTCATAACATATCACACAAGCTTTAAAAGAAACCTGCTGCCCTCTACTGGCTGTCTGCAGAACAACATTAAAGGGAACCTATTTACTTATTTCCAGTTTATATTTGTATTTTTTGACTCCACTAGAGTAGCTTTGTATGATTCAGTTCAAAAAATGTATCCTACACCGGCCATTTATGCAGCGCCTCAGTTCAGCCTCTGTCTCTTAACAGGCAGTCTTAGCTGCTGTCTCTTTAAAGACCCCTCCGGATGAGCCAGCTTTTTTCTGACTGGCCAGCTCTGTGGAAGCTTGTTGAGAGGCAGCCATATCAGTTGCAAACCAAACATTTTCTGCTTTACTGCCTAATAAAAGCTTTTAAATTACTAAATAATGGGAGACTTTTATTGTAAAGAACACGTTCCTCGCCGAATTAGCGGAGGTTTGTAAGCAGCCCTAAAAATTGGTCGACACAACAACATGGGGACATCTGCAGCTCTTTGTTCCGTGGATCGGTTAGAAATAATGCTGGGAGTTACAGTACGAGCAGCAACAGCTACAGTGATGATGATGTTTGATGAAGAGCTGCAGAAGACCAGCACACCCCCAACAGGTAAACTTCTTTTTTTACTTTGCCCTGCTATGTAATGGAAAAACACTCACAGTTTGCTAGCTAGACCCAAGTTTTGACTCGCTTGACTACCCTCAAAACAATGGAAAAAGGCCATAATGTTTGTGGAGTGGCGTGAACTTGCATGCTCTGCGTGGAGCAAATGACCATATAAGGAAATCTGTCACAAGCTGACGTCAGCTTGGGCTGAAAGTAGAAAAAATTGGAAACAGCATTCAAATCAGCCTGAAGCCGGTGCTTTCTGCTCACAGAGATTACTTTTACATATGTTAACCTCATTATTTAACACTTTGGTCGCATTTAATATGAACATCTGACATTGTAACATTATAAATATGACTGGAAATGAGGAAAGGCAAAATAAGTCCCCTTTAAGCATTACACATTGTGGCAAAATTGATCCTGTTGGCAAAAAACCCAGTAAATATTTTGTTTTATTATAAGATGTCACAGCCAAAAGGAGCTATATAATTTCTACTAACTTTCATCCTACGGTGAATTTTATGATGTTATTAAAAAACAAAGTGTACATTTTAGTATGATATAAGCACTGACATTATTCTGTTGGGCTGTTATGTCCTGCAATTGTGAGATTATTCAGGATGCATATTCTCCTTGCTTTTACTCTACTCAAACTAGGCTGCATTAGGACAACTAGGATCATACAGCACATCCAAAACACAGTTTTTAGGGCTTCAAATAGGACATCAGACATGTTAGTACATTATTAACAAAGACAATATTCGTTGTTATCTACAGTTAGTGAGTTAATCAC
The DNA here is from genome assembly GCF_963691925.1 of Scomber scombrus. Classification (NCBI taxonomy): domain Eukaryota; kingdom Metazoa; phylum Chordata; class Actinopteri; order Scombriformes; family Scombridae; genus Scomber; species Scomber scombrus. The sequence goes on along the minus strand of NC_084977.1, from coordinate 6,675,955 downwards.
GGATTTAAATAAAGAAATGATGAAATGTCCAATGTATGACATCATATTGGGTCTAAATCCAGATAGTTTCACTTTGTTAGTGATTTTACACTACTTGCAGTGATACATGCTACTGGATAATTCAGAGAGACATGCATTTTTATTCCCTATTGTGATGCTACAGCATTATTTGATGAGAGTTTATTTATACAGCAGTGAAATACAATAAAATGAGGTAATGATTAGTTGCATTGTTATTTAAATCTATAAGCAGGCCAGTACTGGGGTTAATAGATCTAACCATGGTTGAGAGATGAGACGGGTTAGCGGTGAGGTGATTAACGGGGTGGAATGAAACATGTAGGTGCAATGGTGACAATAAAACAACGGAGGCACAGATTTACACCAAGGAGGGTCGCACAGCCAGCATGGACTGAAGTGAATTCATAACTGCTGATGTGGCACGTTTGAGTTTAGCTTCTCTTAAATAACTCAAAAGTATCTGATTCAGTGTGCTCATGTGTGACCTCCTACAATTAGAAAGAGAAAAACTAAGATTCATGCAGACACAGTAATAAAGATACAACACAAAAGAGCTTGCTGTAGTTTGTTGTAACATTCAAGTTGTGCCTCTTCTGCCATGCTTGTTTTCTGACATGTACAGCTGATTCCCTATGCCATGCATTTGCCCGTGTGCCGTGTTCCAGTGCAGGAGCTGCCACTGTAGTGACAAAGTGAGGTCTTCAGATACGACTTGTTGATATAGAGTGGTTTCAAAGTTCTGCCAAGCTGCCACGACCTTTGCGTAAACAAATATTTCAGTGGCCACAAGTATTTCTGATTTGGAATTCGCCAAGCTAATACAACATATAAAAGATGCATCGTTTGCATAGGTTTTGCTGTTGGAAAGCTGATGTTCACACGTGTACGTACCTGTCATCTTGCATGGGTCTGACATACCCAGCAGACAAGATGTTGAGAGAGAGAATATTTGGGTCAATGATGGTCTCATCAGACTCGGGGGTGTTGCGGAGGCGTCCTGGGAAAGCACAAGTGTCTCAGTGAGAGAAGTTCATTTACAATGCAGTGCCACTGTTGGTGCGATGTTTCGTTTTCCCTGGAAACCAAACGTACCCACAACAAGTTCACGGACTTCTTTCCATTCCATGTCACCTCCGGACTCATGCACAATGGTGACAGTGATTCTCCTCTGGAGGCCCTGTTGAGTTAAATAAAAAACAGGCAGAAAGGAAAGATAGATAGAGAGATGTGGTTATATTTGATTCCATTTGAAATATTCAAACTATTATATTTGCTCACAGTGTGATTGACGTACCTGGTGCAGTAGGAATGTGCCATGGCAAGGCATTCCTCCTCTGTGGTCCACCACTGCAGGGATGTAGCTGGGAAGACACACATGAGAACAGGCTTCAGAAAAGGACCATCATACTTATTTCCTAAATATCTAATTTCATGGAAAACTCAGTCAAATCTGAACTACAGTGCTGGATGCTTGGTGAGAGGTGACACAGGATACTCACTCTCCATTGGCCTCTAGCTCGCAGATCTCAAAGAATACCATGAGATCATATTTGCAGTGGCAGGGTCCTGCCTGTGGGCGGGTCATGGTTTTCAGCTTGGTGGCAGGTACTGTGTTGAAAAAGGAGGTAGAGAGGGTTATACAGGAAGACAGGGTGAGCGTGAGCACGGAGGAGACTAGTGGCTAACAGCAGGTAGCTGACAACAGCTCTAACACCTACAGAGGAAAGAGAAAGGGAAGAAGAGAGGAAATCAGTGATGCAGGGGGAGAGAGCAACAATTCAGTCCTGTAGAGGGAGCTCCTTTCCATCAGCAGGTTTATAAACAACTCTGCAGTCCTCTCTTAAAGGAGATTACCAATAAAATGTCTTGAGTGGCTACTTGCTGCACAAGGCAGCCTTTGTGCTAGCAAATTAAACATTCTATGCATGAGGAAAAGCATTTCCAGACTCCTTTCACAGTATCAATGTTTAGTTCTGACTATGTGTACCCTGAAAACAGTACAGCTGGTTAAGTTTGGCAATTTAAGGTAGTTCCCCAAAAGGAGTTTAGAGTTAAGACGGAGTGTTCAAAAACAAACAAACACATGCAGAAACAGAAATATAATAGATAGTATGTGACTGTATAAAATGTCATAAATGTATAATGTGCAGTATAAGTTATCATTCCCATCTGAGACACCACTACTGCAGCACAAAGGCACAGTGATCCAATTCAAGAGGAGCTCAAAGAGGGAACTGCAGGGAGAATCCACCACGCAGGTCGACAGTGAACACAGACACCAGACAGCCGATCCAAATACAGAATCCTGACACAGAAAAGCTCCCTTTTATATCAATTAACTTCATTCTTAAAATTGTAACAGCTTCTATTAGTCAGTCACAAGCAGTAATATAAGTTGTGTAGGCTTGAAAGACACTGAATATTTTTTGTGACACTACCTCCACGTTTACAGGAAGGTCACATCATGGTCAGTTACAGAGCATTGACCCTGCAGCTGAAAGGGCTTCAGTGTTACATTTCAGTAAAAGAGTACGAGTAGTTGAAGAGTACGGTATAGAACCTGCTCTATGTGTAAAGTGCCTTGAGATAACTTTGTTGTGATTTGGCGCTATACAAATAAAGATTGATTGATTGAGATTGATAAAACTTTACAACTGTGCCAAGTAATACTTTGCATCCTTTAAATGAGTGTTTAATACATTCTACGGTGACAAAACAACCTCTTGGCTTTGGAGTAAGTCACACCGAGATAAACACTTGATATAAAAAAGGCTTTCAGTCACAGGATTCTCTTGGATCTGACATCAAAGAACCAACCCGGCTTCTGAGCTTTAATAACTGAACAGATAGAGGTGGGCGGGGCCGGCAGCTGAGCTCGCTCGTTTGCTTCCAGTATGAAGGAAGCGGCCAAGCCAGCGGCAGACAGAGCATGGCATGACAGCGAGTCCACAAGTGCCCCATTGAACACATCTGGGACCAGGTATCGGATCAGCTCCAGTGATTTCTCCTGGTCCGACGAGGCGTCAGAGTCCACTGCTCACACCCAACAACATGAAGCTAAGATGACACGACTTGCAGGGAGACTAATACAAAGACTGTGCAACATAAATGAATGGTGGAAGGAGGAGGAAGAGGAGTGTATTTACCTGGTTTGGACAGAGGCATCACTCTTGGGAACTGTCTTCTGCAAGGGCGCAATGGACTGGTTAAAAAAGTAACGATACATAGTGTTATTTTATGAAAGCACAACGATGCCAATGCCTTGGCAGATTTCATAGGCTCTAAAGTACCTCATGACATCTTTACAGAGTGGAATGAAAGGCTGTTTCTGGTAGTGTCCAAACACCTCAAACACAATTGGCTGAGTCTTGATGTAGTCCACAAAGGATTTTGTAACCTCAACAGCAATCTATAAAAACACATAGTTGGTTTGAGTATGTGGCCTATTAAAACAGAATCCAACACATCATTGTACACGATCTCTGCTGATAATTCTTACATTCTGCACGTGGTAAAAGCCGAGAGGGGGGCCACGGCCTGTGTTTTTTAGGGGTTCAGTAGAGAAGGCCTCATCATGACGGTGGATGAAGCTGGAATCAATCAAAACAGCAAAACATTTACAAAATTTTGATGTGAAACTATGAATAGCAGTCATGGAAGTAATGGTGTACAATGAAAACACATTGTAGGTTGGTTGAAATGCTTACTTGAACTGGCAGAAGATGTCAGCATATTCTGCAGAGATGCTGGAAGCCTGCAGGACCGTCACCCTGAAGGTAAACACATTCCCAATCCTGAGGTGCTCCAGAGCTGTGTCGAGCTGGCCGTCTACATTGGGCTTCAGCGGACTCTCCAGTTCATCCGCACCAGCTGTGAGGAACGCAAAAAATGAAAATCAGACACAGGTTGCGGCTTGCATTCCAGGTAACCGGCCAATCGAGCTGTTTGCGGCCGTTTGCGGCTGTCAGCGCGCTCGGTTGTGTTCGTGGATGGATGAGGTTTGGCGAGGATTCGGGGCACCGGCTTGAGAATCGACCTCACCTCCTCCTCCTGGCCCCAAATCCTTCTGAGCCGATTCCATCATGAGTCTGTCACGCAGAATCGGTTTGGCATGAGTCTAGTAGCTGGTTCTGCCAGACACCACACACACACCCAAACACTCAAAACATGTATCCATTCACTCGTAAATACGATTACCCGCACATGTGTTGTTGTTGACCTCATCAGCCGAGGGTCCCATTTCTACATTCTGCCCCTCCCCTTCCACGATACGAAGCTCTTCCTGTGAAATCCCTGTACGGGACAGTCCTACACTGCAGGACTCTGATTGGAACTGCAAAAGCAAAGCACAAAACACACTGGTAAGTATATAACTGTGTGTACAGGTAGACAGTATATATAGTAAGTACAGGGATTGACTCTTACCTTTTCATATTGCTGATCCTCGAATGAGATTTTGGCAGTGCCTGACTGCCTCACTCCTGAGCCGTAGTCGGGAGCTTCCTCATCAGCTGGAGGGAAACACAAAGCACCTTCACTTCACTCCCTCAAGAAGTCACACGCAGCCTGTCCTTTCAACCTCTTAATGCTCTTTATCCAATAGAAAATAAGGCTGACGTTCCGAGCCTTACCTGATATGGCCTGCACTGCCACCCGCAGGAAGCCCTTCACTTCACCCTTCTCGCTGACGATGGCCACGCGGTGGACGAGCGGGACCGGGTACAGCAGGTTACTCAGATAAACAAAAGCCCTGGATAAAAAGCAGGGGGGAAAAAACGAGAGGAATAACAGAACATTAAAAAAAAACTAAACCGAGGAGGTGGCTCACACTTTATAAAATTTGACTGGACTGGACAACAGAACACAGAGCTGCAAAGCAACCAAACAGAAGCTGGGACTGCTCTTGCGATGGCCATGGCTGCCCTTTACTATCGCTTCTTATGGGGCTTTTCCTCACCATCTACAAATGATGATATCATCAGGACATTTATGGGTCACATGCAGTATTCTTTTTTTTCTTTCTTTTTTTTTTTACTGTACTGATGAAAGCTTGGTGAGGCTAAGGAGCATGTGTGTAAGGGTCAACTTTGAATTCTTTAAATGATTTCCAAAATATTGGAAACCAGCTCAACACTGAGCTGGAGAGCAGATGTTTTCGTCATGAGCAATGAATTGCATTCCTGAAATAATGGCTTCTTTTTTTGCATTACTTAATAATCATAGTTTACTGGACTCAATATGAAAACACTGCACTACATATCCAATGTACAAAGCCAAATAGAGCACTTGTGACACTTTGTATATGAATTACATCTGAAAATACTTCAAGGGTAGTGACATGGCTACATTTTGCTTGAGAACAAGTGCATTAGAAAGGTTTCTCTTTCTTGGTTTTCTCTCTAGTTTTTAAAAAATCTACAATAAATCTTGCAGTCAAGGACCACTTTTCCACGAGCTAACAGGGGTAGACATTTAAGGGTGACGAGTGTTAAAAGGGAAAGGCTTATGACAAGATTGGTGAGGTGCAAATAAGGCATGCTCAGGACAAAAAAGGTGAACAAAAATGCTTTCAACTTCTCGACTCAAAGGAATCAAAAGCAAATGGAACAGAAATCATCATACGGAACATGGCTCAGCTTGAATAAAAAACTGCCAACAGCTTGATATATTGTATGCTACACCAAAAAAAAGGGGAAAAAAAAGAAAGCAACGAATAACATCAGAAATCAAAGGGCACCTCCCGGGTCGAAGTGCTAATTTGTGCAAAAGAAGGGCACTAGATCATCATCAGACGTATTCAAGTAAAAATTGACAAAAAAGGTCAAAATGAAAAGACTTGTGCTCTGGCATGCCTAAAAGAGACAGCTGCAGTAGAAACCAGCTCTTTCATCTTGAGATTTTGAGTCTTCCTTGAAACATAACTTTGCTAGTTCACATGAATAATTTCCAGACTCTTTCAACATTATTCAGGTTTTCACAGCGGGGTGAGAACATTTTTGCTGTGGGTTTCCTCTGTTATGCAAATCAGACCTTAATATACTCCATGAGACATGTCAGTGCTTTGCCTGGTGAATTATCCTTAAAAGCCGTTACTTTGCATATTAGCCGCCCTCAAGTGAGACACACACCTCAAGCAGCCGTTGAGCATCAACATTGCTTGGATTTCCATGGAAACAAGTGGTAAGAAGATGACCCACCCCAGGCTAGCGTTTTTGGTAAGTAGAATTGTCAAATGAGGGAGAAGCATTTAGTGTAAGCTAGTGTATTAAAACGGAACAAAAAAAGCAGTTAGCAAAATCAATAAAAACAAGCATATCTAATTTGATGAGATTAAAGATAGAAAGATAAACCTTGAAGCCCAGAAATGTCTACTCCAGTGTCCAGTTCATGAAAAAAAAATCTGTGTAGTGGTTTAAACATTTGAGAGCATTTGTGTGACATTGAAGACTGAGACAGGGGAAACTTAAGGGGCAAATTTGTTTTGGAGTACTAACCAAGCAGCCAGCGTTAAAGAAGATGATGAAATGAAAATCCAACCACCAAAAAAAACATTGTTAAAGTTTCTAAATCTCCACTGAAGCTACTGAACTAAAATGTGCCAATTCCACACTGATGTTATATTATAGTTTAGTTGCCCCAAATGTTCATACAACCAAAAGGAGGCTAATGTAGGCAGAAAATGTGTGGGTGCCACATCAGAAAATAAAAGACACTCACGTGAGGGTGTTTTTATGTCCTCCCCCAACTCACGCACACACAGTTCTCAACAGAGTGAGGGCTGTGTGAGGAAATACTGCATCTGTGTTGTTATATTGTGTTTTTATGTCATTTAGTCTGCGCTGATCTATCGAGGGAAAACGGACCCAGCGTCTCAGCGTGAAAGAGCTAGTTTCCTCCACCAGCATGCTCCCGAAACCTCACCAACCTTCCCACTACACTGAATAATGGTGAGCGGTCGTAAAAGGGGTCCAGGCCTTCGCCGGAGCCTCGGCAGAGCTCGCCCTCATCATCATCATCATCATCATCATCATCATCCTCATCCTCTCCCCCGAGCTCCGAGCTCGGGTCGTCCAAAAAGATATCATCGTCCAGGTCCTCCAAATCCTCCAACTCCTCCTCCTCCTCCACACCTCGACCCTCCCGCTGCGAGTCGGCCAGCTCGGTAATTTCGGAGGTGGAGGGGGTCGGGGATGGGGTGGGATCACTCATTCGTTCGCTCATGCATGCGTGGAAAATGGGGTTTCTGGTGCAGCCAGAGAACATGGGAACTGGGTTAGTACAGTCAGATAGAAAGCACACACTTGTTCATACAAGAGGGGGCACCATATGGAGAGGGCCAGATGAGAAAACCTTCCTCCCTTTGAGCCAAAATCTGCTTTTGCTGTCTGTTGTGGTGGAGAGCGTATAGTGGAGACATGGGACAGATGGGATAGTGTGAGACAAGCTGCAAAGGTGGTTAGAAGTATTTAACCACCTTTGCTTGGAGGGCTATACTTAAATGTGCCAGATCATAAGCAAGATGATTGACAATCTGCAGGAAAAAGGTGTAAACTGCTGCTGTACCATAAGTACGGTGTATGTATATTACATATACTGCACATATATTATATATAACATGTAATATTTTGATATGTGTAGTATTCATACTCACACCTGTAATATACTCAATATTTGCATAACATAGCTATATATATTAATGTATTGTAATGTGTATTTTGTATTTATACTCTAAGTGTCATCAGTCAAATGAATTAATATCTTATTTTTATTTATTTAATTCCAATAGTTCTTTATAGGTTTTTCTAGTCTCTGTCTGTGCTGCTAGACTCTTATCATAAATATTAATTGAATTACTGATTTAATACACTACTCTAATTATAAGTAGCAAATACATACAAAAACAATTATCTGTGGACATTATGAGTGAATCCCCATGTTATTATAATCAGCAGTGACTTCTGGTGTAAAGCTTATATATAAATCAGCAGCTGTTGATCATAAAGTATTGAGTGTGTGTCTCAACTAGTTAGCTTTACAAGTGTTCATCATACAAATGGCTGACAAACGTCAGTTGATTGATGATGTTTAATTTGCCTGGATAACAGAATGTCATTAGATGTGGTGCATATGGCTAGATATACTTGTATAAACATTAGTTCAAAATGAGCTGACAAACAGCATATTAAAAGTGGTTTTCAGATTGTTGCCTGATCATTTTTTACTTGTCTCGCAGGAGCTAAATGACATTGAAGGCTTTGATATGCAGAATATTATATAACTGGGGCATGTGACTGTGTGTAGGACCCATCTGCAAGAGCGAGAAAGAGAGAGCCTGAGAGAGCCACTGGGAGGCTGCGTGCCAAAGTGGGAGAGAAAGAAACAGCAGGCTTTGAGTAGGAGGACTGAAAGAAATGTCGTTCTCAAATGTTCCACGGCCTGTTTTACCCAGTAAAAAATGACAGGCCTGGAATCAACGAGCGTGTACTGATCATTTCCATTGATCGTCAAATCCATCCTTTGTGTTAAAGATGAAAGCTCATGTTCAGGAGAAATATGTTCACTCTTGCTACCAGAAAAAGAAGGACTTCATTCGTTAATAAAGCACATAGAAGTTGACAGTTGACAGAACACTGACAGCACAAGTTAAAACAGTTATGACAACATTTGGGGAATAAAAGTTCAATTACATTTATGTTATTGGTATAAGTTTGTGATCACTGTATGTTTATTGATAAATGATGCCCATTGAGTCCTTCATAGGGAGAGATATGACGATAGTGATGCACCCACAGCGTAGCCTGGGAACACCAGACTTCACTATGTAGTAACAGAGACACCATAATGAAGTGAGCTGCTGACTACTTGAGGCTGGTGTCTCCGTCATTATGGTCCATCAGGTGACCACATGCGCAACATGGGCCACTTACAGTCAACAGCTTCCCATTATCATGAACAGACAAATAAGACTAACACTGGGCAGCGGTCTGCTCGCTGCTGTTGACCTTTGATTTGGCGTTAATAGTGTAGAGCTCGGGACGACCGCCTGTCTCTGCTGTTCACATGCTGTACGGGCCTGATAGTGTTGTTCAGTATTTACCTGCCCACCAGACGGAACCACGGGAAGCGGTCGTAAAAGGGGTCGCCTCCTGTCATCACATTTTCACTGTCCTCTGTGGTGTTGTTGGGCACGTCAGCAGCGCGGTCGTACATCTCTCTCATCAGATCAAGTCTCTGCCTGCAAGAAGGAGCAACAATCCCGCAGAGTCAATAGACTAAAGAGGCACAGCATGGTGTTAATTAGAAAATGTTCTTTTTTTAAATGTATCCCTCACATACGCGCTGTGGTTGTCGCCCTTTTCAATCAAGGCCAGTATCACAAAGACTTGCAGACATTTTTATTTGGTGGCAAAATTATTCAAGGGTGTTTCTAGTGAATTAGTATTGTCTTTTGGCTGAATGTTATATTAAAAGAATGTGTGAAAGCTACATGTCTGAAAAGTACATGCAGCCTTTTGGCCTCAGCGTTTAAAAAATGTTGTTATATAAAGATATGGTGGTGCATGTACCTTAATTTGTCTAATGTCCAGTAGTGTGTGGCTCCATTCTTCTGATCCTGCACCTCCACAGCCACAATGGTGCGTGGGAAGTGTCTCTTCTCTCTGTCTTTAGTCGCGTCCGGGGGCAACAGGTCTTGAGGCAGGGGGGAGTAGAGAGTGTCTGTCAGCAGCACAAACTGGAACTGGACCTGCAGGGGCGCAGAGAGCATCGATAGAGTCAGAGATCCGTATTGTGACGTCGATTTGTGGAATATAATGGAGTTTTAATGACGTTAACACGTTGGACCTTCTTCTTGAGTTCCACACTGATAGCGTTGGCCTCCTTGAGGAAGATGGCATTGCCCCATAGCAGGTCACGGAGAGAGGTGAACTGGTAGCACCTCCACTTACGGAAGCCCCACACGGCCATTTCCCTTTCCCTCTCTGTCCATTGCACTGTGGGCCAAAAGCATACATGATCATTTAGCAAGCTTACCAACAACTTACTGTCGCTACACTATGTACGGTGTCTGTTATCCAATCATTTGCACTACCTTCCTCTTCTGGCTCTTCCTCTTCTTCAGTGGCTTCTGGGTAATAACGGTCCACTTGTTTCTGAAGAGCTTCCAGCTTGCTCTCATAATCCTACACAAACAGTTAATGAAGACCCATGTCAAAATCAGGTCCCCCTACTGCATCAGTGAGCTATTTTGTAAAAGAGGTCAATTGAATAAGTGAACGTAGTGAAAATATGATTATACTGTAAATAAAGCATAGTTTGATGTTGCTTGCTATACCTTTAATTATTAATGTCAGCAGCACATAAAGCTACACTCATTACTGCTGCTCATTACTGTACCAGTCTTTGCTGCTCTAGAAGATTGTTGGCCTCCTCTCTCTCTTTGCGATACTGGTCCTCCAACTCCTGCAGCCTGAAGACATAAACACAAGTGAACAACGGGCATCTCATTTGCTGTGCCTGTCTACAATCCTGTATGTCAGTGATTAGGCTCTATCTGTTATCTGTACTGCCTTTCTGGGAAGAATTAAGTCCACTGGCTCGCTATTTCCTCCAAAGTACCTCTGTTCCATCTCCTGTTTCATGTCAATGCCCTGTTTGTCCAGCAGCTCCCTCTGAGCGAAGGCCCAGTCCACGGGCTCGGCAGGTGTTTCGGCACACGGGGTCCTCTCCCTCTCTGCTCTCGCTTGCACGGGGTGGTTGAAGCGGAACACGTGGCTTTTACCCAGGATGATGCGGTTTCCTGTAGGGGTATTGAAACATCAGCATCACATACATGTTGCTACTGGTCACCATATAGATGGAGAGGTGATATCCAGACCTGATTTGAGGATTGTGGGCTCTGTCACTCTCTTTCCGTTGACATAGGTCTCAGCTCCTTCACAGGGCTCTAGGACAACAGCTGCTCAGGAGAGATAGAGAGGCCAATGTGAGACTTCCTGTCCTGTTTGTTAAGGGTCAATTATGTTTTATTTATGTCCATGTGATTTAGTCAAATTTAAAGAGGTTAAAATTTGAAAATAAACACCTGAATACATTGCACACATTCTTTTTTTTTTTTGTGGACCCAGCATAAAATTGCTGCTTTTAAGCCATTTTGAGAGAATATATTAGAGGATATGGCAAAAATGTCTAAGTGGTGTAACCATAAAAACTTTGTACCAAATAATTCAACGTATAAACTAGTTTGGCATGATCTTACATTATAACTTTTTTATATTAAATAAAGGTTAAAGTAATATAATTGTTCTAAATATTCTATATAATTTAATCCGGGGAATCATGTTAATCAGGAACCATTTACATTTATTTTTTAAATAAAGTAATTATTTGTATAAGTTCACTTAAATACACTGTAGGTGGATACAATATTTATTATTTATCATTGTTTTGTGGTTACACCATTTGACATGTTCAGAAGCATTCAGTCTTACTTTTGGTAAAAAATGGTCTAAATGTCATTTCAAATGACATAAAAACAACAAAAATACAAAATGTACCTTTTAACAAACCTGATGCTGCTTTTAAAACTATTTTTAAAGATATTTTTGAATTGCTCATCTTGCCGACCCTTATTTATCTCTGACCCAAATACAAGCCTGATAAAGCAAGATAAAGACAGCTCACTTTCTCCCGCTGGACCGGTGGAACTGGTAAAGGTGCAGTGTTCATCCTTTATGAAGTGGCCGCTGAGGACGATGTCCTGACGACTGCTGGCGTCTACACGACCTACCCTAAAAACAATAGGTGAAACTATGGTGTCACACTTCAAATAAAACGCTTTGCTTTGCCTCCTTTAAGTTAATAATTCAGTATTTTTCATATTATTGACATATCTAACCTGGTGATTCCGTCTTTAATGTAGTACAGTAGACACTCAGACATCAGAGGATCCTCGTTGAGGTTCACCAGATGAGGCGTCTGACAGAGAACAAGGAACAATTTACTGCCTGTCCAAATTTAGCGAGTAATTTACATCAATCATTTATTAGCCATATGTTATTTACAATATAACATATGCGCACACTGCACATCACAGTGGTGAACAGCAATCGCTCTCAGGAAGAAACATCAAACGATCAGCGGTAGTTAAAACCATGCAGTCAAATTCGCTCCCTGCAGCTTCCCAGCACGACTGTTTAATGTAGTCTCAGTCTGATGTTATTGGGGCTGCAGGCAAACAGCCATAAACCACCAAAATGGGGGCACAACCATTATCTCTCCCCCCCATGTTTACACCCATTGCTGCCTTGAGCACAGTGAGGGGAGTGTTTGAAGTGAGTATGAAGTAGATTTAAGATAACACTCGAAAATAGAAAAAAAAGCCCTCGTCAGATGTTGGCGAGGTTCCTGTTGAAATGAGACTCAGAGCAATCAGAGAAGGAGGCAGCTTTAAACACTTCAGAGCTACAAACCTCATTGGGGGAAAACAGACCGACTGTGTCAATAAACACAGGCTGGGGCTTTCTAGGACTATCTGAGGGCTTTGGGGTAAATAAACAAGCATTTTAGTGATTCATTTGAATGGTGGGTATTAGATCATGGAGCATTTTTTGGAAATGTCTCAATTTCTTACCTTCTTCGGGGAGAAAACACCAACTGTCCCACCGTCTTCTCGCATTGCTACGCCCATCTCTGCCAGCAAGGCCTCTCTGTGGATGAACATCAGATTCAGTATACATGTTAAGATGCGTCAATCATTAATAAAGTTTAGCTCAGTGTTCCACATGAATGAGTGGAACACTGCTTCAGTTTTAGCACCTTTATCTTGGTGGTCATTGTAAGATAAAAAATTGTACAGAAGCAGGCTCATATGTAATAAAAAATATCAAATTCTGCTAATATATTAAGTAATCTTCAATGACTGCACATGTCCTGTTTCTTAACATTATATTAGCATTCTTTGAGGATATTTGTTGTCTGTTATGTCTCCCTGTGTTGATTAATTATTGTCTTTTTTTCATAAGCTGTTTTTACTTTTGTGCAGGCAGGACTCCTTTCTAAAAGAGAGAAAATATAATAATAATACAAATGGCATGTTGTATACATCTCACCTTTCCATTCTGATGGCTTCTGTTCGGCGAAGTTTCTCTTCCCAAGTCTCATTGAGTTCTGCAATGATTTTTTCTGTTTCCTGACATTTCAAACGACAGTGTTAAGACATGTAAACCTAGTGATGTATTTCTTTTTAACATATCTCCAAAAAAGATCCTTCTAACAAGTACTGTCTGTGTAGCTGCCATTCCTCTATGGCATTAAGTTCCATTGTTGTCCAAACACTATAATAAATACAACATTGAGCCACACGGTTGCACTGGGTGACATGTTCAATCAGTACATGAAGATGTACCTGGGCACATAGTATATGGGTCAATTACATTTTTTTGTATCCATGTGGTTTAATCAAATTTAATCCATTTTGAGAGAATATGTTAGAGGATTATGGCAAAAATGTCTAAGTGGTGTAACCATAAAAACTTTGTACCAAATAATTAAACTTGCTTAAAAACGCTCATTTCTCAATAAAACACCATATCGACTAGTTTGGCATGATCTTACATTATCACTTTTTTGTATTAAATAAAGTTAATGGAATAAAATTGTTCTAAATATTAAATTTAATCTGGGGAGTCATGTAAATCAGGAACCATTTACATTTTTTTTTAAATTAAGTAATTATTTGTGTAAGTGCACTTAAATAAACATACATATTTATCATTCTTTGTGGTTACACCATATGACATTTTCAGGAGCATTCAGTCTTACTTTTGGTAAAAGAATGGTGCAAATGTCATTTCAAATGACATAAAACCAACAAAAATACAAAATGTACATTTTTACAAACCTGATGTTGTTTTTAGAACTATTTTTTAAGATATTTTTGAATTGCTCATCTTGTCAATCCTTATTTGTCACTGACCCATATTTTAAAACAGTTGCAGAGACACTGTCCTAAAAACGACAATGCATAGCCATTTAAGAAATAATTAAGCCATTAAAAATAATGAAACAAGACAAAACAAACAGGCTTCTAATGTGGACCCTCTATTATTGGCATAAAACACACCCAGCAAAAATATAGAAAAATAGCCGATCTAATCCTTTACCTACTGAGAGGTCATGAGTACAAATCATTCAAATTGATGGGCATAGGGACTATCTGATATGTGCATACAGTACAACAGCACCATGTCAAAGTGGGAGAGGAGTGGTACTGTATGTTATCCGGTGTTCACCTTCAGCCTCTCGATGGCCTCCTCGCTGCCTGGGCTGAACATGATGCGGTCGTGCAGACTGGCGATAGACCCGGCACGGCTGGACAAGGCCGTGAGAGACGGAGAGGGACTCATCCCCGTCATGGCATTGGTCACTGTGGAGAGATCATCCCTTTGATTCACAGCTTGGCCTTTATTGTTATTGTTCTTGTAATCGGATAGGTCTGTCAGGGTGGGAGGGGGCACTGGGGAGTGTAGAGGAAGTGGGGGGTCGGGGGGGGGGGGGTAATCGATAATAGAGGGAGTAAAGAAACGAGGAATTGCAGACAGATAAGGAAGAGAGGAGGAGGGAGAATAGAAAGAAGAGAAAATGTAGCTTAAAACAAATCTAATTTAAAAAAGAGAGAAATTTGAAGTGCTGGCATACAAGCGAGGGCAGCACCAGCGGAAAAGCCACGCGCAAAGAAGACCAACCAAAAAAGATGCAGCAAAGACGCCATCCAGCCATGACAAGGCACAAAGACAATGCAACTAATATAGAAAAACCTCAAGCAAGAGTCAAATGCAGGGACAACCAAAGACAGGAAAATGTTAAATCTAATATGAGAAAAGAATTATACCAAATCAAGCACCTTTTTTAGCAAAAATACAATGAGTCATCGTGTATGGAAAGTAAAATACGTAAGCAAGGCCGTCCAATGCAGAGACATAATGACTCATTTGTAATTCCTTCAGAGAACATACAGGAAGTCTGAGCTCTCAATTTACATTATTAACTTATCTAAAAGCTGGTGAGATGCATTTAATGCTCAGTGTGCTTCTCCAAAGATAGCAATTTAGCAATTAACTGAAAGTAATCCATTTCTCCAGCAGAGAAGCAGACACAGTGTTAAGTTTATATACATAGTCATTACAAAAAAACCTGTGGACATTGTGAAATATGATTATTAATATCTTTTTAATTTATCAAGATAGTCTACAGTTTACATCCTCTCTTCTGTTGTTTGTTCAGTGTGTTTTTTCTTGGCATTATTGTGGCACCTCAAAGGCCTCTGAGAGATCCTACAAAATAAAGAATATCAACCCTGCAGCTGCTGCTATGGCAACACAGAGCAATAAATTGGAAAATGTATCACACCCATCCGTCTGGACAGGCTGTTGCCTGCCAAGATGGATCACATAATATTGCCTTTGCAGTGCAGTTAATGAAGTCGTCTATTATGGAAAGACAGTAAAAATTCATGGCATTAAATGAGGTGACTACTTCATAGATGTAATATTATGCAAATGATTAAGCTCTTGTCCTCAAATGACTGGAAAGGGTGCAGCATCATCATCGTCGCCTTATGTTTACTGAATGCTTTTTTTTAAGGCTGCCAACAGGAGGAGATAGAGACAGACAGACCCTGCCGAGGGAACGGGAGACTACAGTCTCTACATCAGGGGAAATTAAAGATCGGGATGAGAAACGTCTTTTGATGGTGCACATTCATATGTTGTTGCATCACAGTGAATTAAGCTTGCCTCAACAATGCCGCAGCTATGAAGCCAAAACACAAATCTCTACAGCACCATGACATTGCATATATGGAGATATAAATAGATAACAGCCAAAATGAAAAAAGCCTACATGCTGTTTGTAGTGCAACATTCATCTACTTGTGTTTCAGTAGATATCTTTTTAAACAATCTGATCAGTTTCTCATGATATTGTGGTGCTGCAGGGAACACAAAAAAAAAGCTATTATTTACTGTCACAGTAAGCGCCAATGATGCTAAGCTGCCACAAGAGCGAAAGCAAGAGCCAGAAAACATACATTTCAAACCCTCTATCTCAGCACCAGACCCTCGAAACGCTGGGAGAAGAGAAGATAGAGCATGACAGAAAGAGAGAGAGAGAGAAAGAGATGGTGTGACAACTTTAGATTAAAGTGGTCATGGATTTAAACTTTCACATAACGAGCTGTGTGGTCAACATAAATAAAGTCAGTTTGTCTAGAATGCTCTCAGTACAGGATACACAGCTCTGCATGTGACTAATGGTGTCAATCAGTCACTCACTGGTTCAGCCGTGACGATGATTATGAGACAAAAATTACATTTCAAGATAACTGTGAAGGTGCGATCAGATACAAATTTTCAAGTGGTTTAACAGTGCATCAGAATTCACACATCTTTCATTACAATTGAGGAGGGGGGTAATATGATCCAGCCTGCCAATTTAACAGAGGAAGTGGTTTATTCTGTCAGCATGGGTGTTGTCTCAGTTTTAAGGGGTAATGTGCTGATTTAATGCAGTACAAAGGAAAGAGACAGTCAAATAAAATTAATATTCAATGTCAATGCTGCAGAGGCTGAAATCTCCAAAAACACTAGATCCCACTAGATCCCCCTGTAATGCATCTAAATGGCATCTTTTCTGAAGACCCTCTGTGCCTGATAAATGCCCACTTCTATCAAACCCCACGTTTGTGATGCAGGCTCCCTGTTATAAATTAGTAGTGTCCAAACCCAAGCTGAGATGACTCACTATGACATCACTATGACATCAGCATAGTCTATTTAAGCCTTGTCCTTTTAACAGATGGGAAACAGTTCCTTCCAGAGATGCGTAAGACATTGTGCAGCTGTTTTCACAGGCAAAACCAGTGAACCCCCTCTGATGTGTTGGTGGAGCCCTCTTTTACTTAATGCTGAAAGAATGACATGACAGAATAGGGTGGACTGTTATATGGTTAAATGACTGTGAGGGTAGTAGAGGTGGCTTGTCATGCTAGCTCCAGAAGCTAATGCTTGTCACGCTTCCCACTACTGTTTTTTGCTATAACGTGGGAATAAGATGCAATCCCTCTGTAGTCTAAAGAGAATCTGCTTCTATTCATCACTGGCTCATGTCTTTCCATTACATTTTTTGAGGGCTGGCTCTTTGTTAAATGTTGTATCTGAACACACCTTCACAAACACGCAATGTTTGTGAGCATAATACAAGTGCAAGTGTGTTTGTGAGAGGAGCTGTGTGGGCTGAGGTGAGGCTGATCCTTGAGAATTATGTGCACACTTACAAAATGGTCTGAAACCATTAGAAGCACTTTGAAATGTAATATAGAGATAATGCTAATGGACTAATGGTCACATAGACCCAATAAATGAGCCCTTACTCTCAATGATGTCACCCAGACCCTGGGAGAAGAGGAGTTCTTTCAGACGAGACACCTCCTCCTTCAGCTCGCGCACCAACCGGTTGTTGGGGTCCTCGTTGATGACGGCGTTACAGCGGATTTGTTTGGCGCGGTCTGCGTACCTGCAAGTTGAAATAAAATGGACGAGGGTGAGGGAGGAGACGATGAGGCGCATTCACAATCCCCATGACATCACACACCCACACAACTCCGCAGCTTTAACTTGTGAAGGGTGCTTCAAAGCTGCATTTTGTTGGCTATGTGGGAGGTAGCAGAAAATGTGTTGTCTGCTTTCTACCTGAGTGTGCTGAGGGTCTCGTCGTAGTTGATGTCTGCTGGACTCAGGGCGGCTACCATCGCAGTGCGAGAATTACCCCCTGACACAATGTAGAAAAAGAGGTAGATTAGAGCACTTTGGGCACATATGGCAGAGAATTGATGGATTATTAAGTAAAAATTAGCATGTCAAGCTCAGTTTAATAATGTTCATACCCAAATTTTCTCTCAGTAGCCAAGTCAAGACTGAATCTCTGTAGGGAATGAAGCTTTCTACTTTCTTCTTCTTTTTATTCTGTGTCATCAGTAGAAAAACAACATTCAAATCAATGTATTCATCTGCATTTAGTTCAGAGAAATAATGCATAGAAAATATTAGAATTCAAATAATTTACCTTATTTGGCCCAGAGTCCTAAAATGAAGCAGACAGTAAAATTAACACATATATCCAACATTAAATCTGCTTTATCTTACAATAAACATGCAGATATAATTCTTACTACCTCTGCCAAAGCCGAGATGACTTTCCCCAACGTGGTTAGAGATTTGTTGATATTTGCTCCTTCCTGTGACACAGCCCCGGGCAGAGAAGGAGGTTTGCATTGAGAGTAAAAACACACACAAATCAATCGCTTTAATGTATATTTAGCCATATTGATTGTTTCCCACACACGGGCGAGTAAATGAGTTTACAGTGCTGTGATAGAGGACAAGTGTTTTCACCTTAAGCCTTGTCCCTTTGGCTCCAGTAGAATCTGCCCTCTCACTGCCAGCCAGATCCACCAAACTTATTTTGCTAACCTGTAACAGACAGTTCAATAGATTCCAATGAATAAAATACAAAAAGCTTCCTTCCGTTTATTGTTATTCCAGAGAGTATTTCCACAATGTTACATTATCAGTATGACCTTCAAGCGATCAATGGTTTCCTAATTACGACAAGCTTAAATCAGTGTCATCAATCACCTAACTGATAAGCAGAGACAACAGCTCAATGTTAAATGAGTTTAATCATGTTGTGATTAAAAAAAGAACAACTCTACCTTCTCAGTGGTGTTATCAGTGTCGGTATCAAGGCGTTTCTGAGTGAATATGATGTTAAAGACTGCGTGTGAGCGACTGCTTGTTTCATTCATGTTGGTGGCAGCCACAGTCCTGTAGAGAGAGTAGAGTCATCTGTCAGTTTGTTTGCTTTGTGTTTATCCAACAAGCAAAAATACATGTTTTTGTGTTTTTTAGACCAATAAATACAAGGATTCAAAGAGCAAAAAGCTACAATATAAATGACTCAATAAGTCTATGGAGGGTTTCATCACCTGGCCTTGTTGCCAGAGTCCATTAGGTCCTGGATGTCGTTGTAGGAGGTGACAGCCAGCTTGGACAGGTCCTCCACATAAGGTCCCATCAGAGGATGCTCTCGCACACGCAGGTGACCTTTGTTTTTGGGGTTCAGCAAGTCCCGCACTCGCTCACAGTAAATTTCCATGTAGCTTACCTGTCCAGTTTCATAAGATGAGTTTAAGCATTTTAAACAGGCGACAGGTTCAGGTACACTGTATATACAGGAGGGGTATCGTGCTTACCTCCACAGAGTAAGACATGCTGTTGTCTGTATTGTTGTTGATTTTGGTGAAAAGATCTTCACACAGCTGGAAGAAGGGGGATAAGAACATTAATATAATTTAGATTTTTTACATTTGAGAAATCACTGAGCAGGTGATCATGTATGCACCAGGGGGATGATTCCTTGTTGATCTTTGACGTCCTGTTTTCCCATCATGGTGTAGGACTTGCCAGCGCCCGTCTGGCCGTAAGCAAAGATGCAGACGTTGTAGCCTTCAAAGGCGTGAAGCAACATCTCTTCTCCGATGTCTTTGAACACTAGCATCTGAGAGGCATAATTGGGATCCGCTGGCTGTGGAGAGATGATAAGAGATCAATAATCAGCAATTTAAATCTTTTGATTTACTCATAAACCTGAAAAACATGACACAATAATCGTCTGTGTGTATGTGTGTGTGTGTGTGTGTGTGTGTTTGCGTGTGTGTGTGGCTTTGTTGGGGTGTGTGTAAAACATTTGCTCTGCGTGGGGTGCAGAGAGAGTTACCGTGGTGTGCGACCAGTAGGAGTAATCAAAGTTGAAGCTCTTGTGGTCTTTGGCCTGCTTGGGGTTGATGATGGCTGAAAGACAGGACAAGGAACACAGGTCAGAGGGAGTGTGAGTGCCGTCCGCACGAAACTGTATCTGAACTGGGTCGGTGTCATGTTGTGCTAATAGAGCTGGAAAGGCTTTAGTCGCTTCTTCTTTCTGTACCAGTAGTGATCTTTAATGTTTGGGATGCTGCACTTATGCAAACAACAAAGGAACAGATGTTTTGGGACGAGGAACCTTCAGGCATTTTTAGTAAGGTGGGTAAACACTTGCAAATTTATGTGAGCATCTGAGTAAGTAGGGAATAGCACGTACAACCAAAAACAAGATCAAACCTCTTCTGAACAACCATGCTGGTGTCTCTGTGATGCTGTTATTCATGACAACACATAAAAAAAAGTTGGATTAAAAAGGGGCAGCTTTGCTTATTCTTACTTCCTGTTTCCAAATGAACAGTTTGGCCTGATGGTGGAGCCAGAAGTAAAACACTGTGTGGTCACCTACCAGCTTTCTCTTGTTCACCGGCCATTTTAGGACAGCTCAGACTGAGTCCATCAGGCTCAGAGTCAACTCACGTTTCAGCAGTCTAAGCGTGACACAAACATCAGCCTTGAGCTGCACTTCATCAGGCTCAGCTGGTCTTTGTCAGCCCTCCAACATAATCTGCCAGTGTGAATCTTATAACAGTCATTTTTTCTAGGCTGTCAGAGATATATACTGATATCATTTAAGGTCATTTGGTTTATTTCACACAGACCAAAATGAGTCAAATCTACCATCTGCCATTCAAATTTTCATCTTTCTATTCAATACCTTTTCCCATTACCCAAAGGAAGCCCTAGTCTTACCAATAATAGTCTGGTCTGGTACATTTACATCTCCAAGATGAACAATGATGACTCAAGCAAATCTTCATAGTTAAATTAAGATGCCTGATCAACTCATTTCCTACTGATATCTGGCCTAACTTAATATAAGATACATCTGCTGCATGACCCTTTACAAACCAAACAGAGGTACTCTTTCACTTTATGGTGATGACACGCATCTTTCTCTGGTTCACTTCATCTATTAGTTATATTACCCCCATTTTAGTCTATGGCTCTCACTCAGGCCTTTCAGTGAAGTGTAGCTCATAGATTTGCAGCTAGGAAAACTATGCCTGAATATGTACCTGGAAAGCTTTTGCACTTCTACACAGTATCATAATAGATTCTTTCAAAATAATGCCTCTTTGATATACAACATTTAATTTTGTAACTTTTTTTTTCTTCTCCAGTGGTTTCATTTCTCAAATAATGCATTTGATTGAACAACAGACACAATTAATGTGATCTAACAATGGAAAACTGAACTAGAGGAATCATTAATATTGCCTAAAAATAGACATGCAGCAAGATCAATTAAATTTTTATAGAAAAATGCTTCCACATACAACAACCTGTGTGATGTGATGATATGGCCTAGGTTTATATTCATTCTCATATTGTTGAGACATTTTCTTATTGAAACTGTTACTTAATTAAAGGCAAAATATTGGATGCCTAACTTCAGCTGACTATTGTTTTCCATCTAATACTTCTCAGTTCTCATATAGAGGGCTGAAGCAAACACAAATATCAGTGTGCTCCAAGTTCTCCTGTAAATATTGCGACTGGGGTGAGTGACATCAGGTTCACCTGGTGGCGCATCCACAGAAGAACAACATTACTCTTGTGGTCTGATGATAACAGCTATGAAAATGCTTCCTTCCTGCTCCCAGAGCTCCAGACAACATTTTCTTTGCTAATGTAGATGTGGTCGATAATAGAAGAAAAGGCCCAGGGCTAAGTAGTCTCTCAAGTAAGCGTACACACTGTTATTTGCTCATTACGCTGCTGCTGCTGTGTTTCCATCTATGAAATGTAGGCCAGTGTGGCTGTCCTGGGTTTAGGGTTTCAGGGCCCATTCCTCACCCTGACAAAGAGATGAGGCCATGATTACTGGCCATGATGTTTCTAGGTACTCTGGAAGATGGCCAAATATGAACACGGACTCATTGCAGTTTACACACGGTACTCTCTCTTCTATTTACAGAATACAAAAGTAGTGTATTGAATGCTTGTAACTGTCATAAAATATGTGAGGTTTGCCACTAACCACAATAGCAACTGCTAATTTCCCCAACTGTGCACTTAATTTGCCTCCTTCCACAAATGTTTTCTTTACAGTAAATGTTATGACTACACACATCATTAGAAATTCTGGTTACACCTATTTAGAACTGGAGGGACAAATAGCATTAATGAAACAATAGTTATTAATCTAGTGTTAGCTTTTACCCTTGTTAGCTTCCTCAGTGAAGTCTGGTGTTGCTCATTACAAAACCAGCTTGGCCATACCTGGAAATAAACTATACAACTTACAACTAATTGGCTAAATAAAATGTTTGACGCTTTGACCATGTTGTAACTAATCACTTCACTGCAATGACCTGCTAGCAATTAGCTAACAATGACTTGTAAGAAGCAACAAACAACAATGTATTATTGGAGATAAATGGCCATTTAAGACTCTCTCTAATACGGTCAAATATTGCATGAAAGTCTCAAGCTGCCATGTGGTGAAAACAGGGAAGCAATTTATTAGCTTTTATAGCGAATAAAGCTGATCTGGTTCTTCAAATCTGGAGTCACCACACAGAAAAAACCCATCAAATAAATCTAATTTAAAAAGAACTTTACAAAACCTCTCAAATGACAAATATATCAAGATCAAGACTACTACCCAGAAGCACACACTCTCTACAGTAAGACATCTCCTCCGTGCTCGCTCATTTGCTGATTGTGTTTCTGTGATTCATACAAGACCGGAAAGAAAAGCGCCTTGCATTCAGATAAAGTAATTACTTTAGAGTGGCAGTGATTGGCAGCGTGTACGAGGGTTAGAGCGAGACACGGGGCAGTGCTGGATATTGAAATTACACTCGGTGACTGGTGTGACGTCGACGGTGCTCAGCGCTCGCCTGTCAGAGAGTAATCTCCACCTGAGGTCGGTTTTAGCAGCGGTTTACGCCCACAGGCCACGTCTCCAATTTTCATCATGCTCCCTTTTTTTTTACTACCTGTCTTCCCCCTTTTATGATGGAAATGCTTGTTAATTGCGAGGTGTTGAGTTTATGGATGACGCCAGGTCTGGAAGTCATGTCGTAGGGGGCAAACATAATTAAACAGTGTACAACAGTGCTCACGTAACTCTTGAACAGAGGTGGTCGGGTGTGTACGGACGTACACACTGTGTACTTTTTTTATTAACACAATGGTTGCACGTACTGATTTCTACTAATGAGTTTAATTGTATACCCCTGATATAGACTCATTTTTACAGCATGCAAATTAGTTTCTCAGATAGAAGAAAGAACAGCAGCATGTTAAAACTGTACTGAATTGCTTGTGCAGGGAATAATTACTTTGAAAAAATCGCCCCAAATGAATAAGAAGTAGGTAGCGAACGACAACAGTGGAAAAATGGGAAAGGCTCCATTTCTAAGAGCCAACAACCCAAAATCTTCTAAAACACAGCCTGAATACATACAAAATATAAATACAAAATTATGATCCATCCCAACAGCGATCCACCTATAGATTTAATTACACAAAAATAAATGTAATATGTAAATAAATAAATAAATAAATGGAAGCTTGTTGTAACTTTGTTTAGTGGACTGAATGATCTACTTAATTGTAAACAGACACAAAACACCTATTTACTCTGTTTCTTTGACATGATGATCTCACACTGGTTCATTTATATAGTGTGTAGTCTGTTTTAATGTAACTTATTATATACTACATTAATCTTGATTCAGAATAACTGCTTATTAATTAGCCATTAGTTCCTGTTTTCTTCCTTACTTGCTCTGTCCTTAACTAGTCGAATGTCATCCAAATTGTTTTTATAGGTTTCTATGCTATTTAGTTATTGCTGAATAATTGTGTATTAAATCTATAACAGTGTATATACAGTATAATATATTTATAATTACATTTACATTATATAACTTGCTGTAAAGGGATAGTTCCAACTTAATTTTAAAGATCTATATTGTCTTGCACTTTTTGAAGAACAACTTTTAAGAGCAATGTGTGATTTTATATCAGTAATAAGTTATTTTGAATCCCAAAATGTAGTCGTGGAGTTTTAAAAAGTGCATTTTATGTTCACCAGGTGGGATGTTTAGTATACACACTTTGCTGGGGGGTAAAACGTCACCCCCGTTTGTCACTATCATTGTCAACAACATCCACACCTCACATCGTCTATTCTAATTATAGTGGTGATTATCGGCTGTAGCTGTTACACTATCATATGTTTCTGCATCCTATTATGACACACTCCATGTTTGTCTTTGTCATAGCTGCTGGGTCTTCATAATTGTGACTGAGTGATGCTGGTCCGACTGTCACGGGTGACCTGCCCCAGTCAATAGGAGAGGAAATGTGGCTGTGTCAGCAGGTCTGGCAGAGGGGATGTGAACCCACTGACAGAGACTGGAGGGGAGCCACATGGATGCTATATTCAGCGCTGGGTTTACATGTAGGTGGTATGTTGTCTGCTGCTTTAGGTCGGATTGGGAGCCAAGTTTATAAATAACGTGAAACCTAACAGGCTCTTTACCTGTCAGAGCTGTGGAATATTATTCTAATCAGATCTTTATGTATTTACTAGGGTGTGTCTGTATTCAAACACAGAATTTACCACAACATAATGTCCCACATACAATTTGGAGGGATATAAATATTTACCTTACTGCACTATATATTATTAAGTGTTTTAAATGGGATGTACAGAAATATTTGGAATCAGTCCAGTAGTGAAATTTCTTCTCTCTAACTTATCCAGAAAAGTATTTGCACCCAGAAGCCCTTTAAAGAGAGGCCCATCTTTCCTTCAGGTCTGTCCCCTGCATCTTAATTAAGGCTGGCGTGGGAGGGGAGATCTCTCAAACAACAAGATTACTGCCGTTCTCCTGCTTTGTGGGAACTGGGCTATTGACTGACGCATGGGTGTCAGAGAGCACAAAGCGCAGAGTGAGACGCACACACACACACACACACACACACACACACACACACACACACACACACACACACACACACACACACACACACACACACACACACACACACACACACACAAAAACCCCAAGAACATATTCTTCTTCCTTTCCTCAGCCCAGACTACAAAAAAGACAAGGGGGGCATTTATACCCTGCCTCTGTGCCTCCTCCAGACACTGCAACCAATGGGCTTTTTCATGCCATCAGTCAGCTCACATCCTCCGGTCCACATCCAGAGCCATTGACTCAAAGCTGGAGAGAACAATCTGCTCTGCTGAAAGACCTGCAGTCTCACTGAAAGAGAGCTTTGTGCTTTTGATCAACATGATGTTTTCTAGTATGGATAACATGATGTTAAACTCGCTTTCATTTCTGAATTTTAAGCAAGATTGATTGAATGGATTTGCGATTAAAATCTTTTCATTGAGACTGAATTCTGTGTGTAAAACACCCAGTGCAAGGGTTTCCACTTAGTATGTCAGCAACAAATGTTCACTGCAATTTCTATTAGTTTAGTGTATCATTTCCTCATCCCTGAAGCTCCGAGATGTATGCATTTATGCATGCATTCAGGTCTGAGGAGATATTTAACTTGATATTAGATGGAATAGCTATTTTTGATATGACTATACTCAGAAGCAGTAAAAAAAAAACATATTTTTTGCAGCTAATTTCTGCTCCTCATCTTTTTAACAAAAAAATACTCTAGTGTAAATGTTTAAACAATGCCTGCAGTGCTTTAATAGCCTGATTAATGTTGTAAACTGTTGCATGAGCCCCTGTACAGTTTGTACTGCAAAACTATAATATGGGGTTCTCTCAGGAGGTCTCCAAACAAACATTATCTAAGAATATATATAAGACAATATTTAAGAATAGGGTAGTGAGTATTGCCATGAATAATCAGTAAGTGTTCTAGTCAAATGAGCATATAATAAAGAATAAAGAAACACCATAATGATTATTGATAATCAAGTCAAGTGTACCTAGATAACTGGTATGATTAAAAAACACAAACCGGCTTTGTGTGATTAGACATTAAAGTCACAGATAAATGCCAACAGGATGTTTCCGAGGACATTTCACTGGTAGGCACTGGTATGTAAATATATTCCCAGTGGACTACAGTCCCTCTGATCTAAGTTTACCCTGTTAAAGAGACAATGCAGCAAAACACTCATTGTCCACTGCTGTAGAAACAGAGGAAGGAGCTCCGTGCCAAAGCAGTGACACCACGCTTTCTGTAGGTGTCAACACATTTTAATCACCACCATGCTGTGAAAACCTTACGGAACAAAAAAACTGAACATTCCATAATAAGAGTTTGCGAGATTATAAGTGTTTACATTTTAGTTTAGTGGGGAACTTCATCACAAAATCCGACAAATCACAGTTAAAAAAAAAAAAAAGAGGGCCCGAATAAACCACCCAGCTTGTTGTCTAGTCACCCATGACACGAGGAAGGAGGGGGGAGATGGCTAAATTAGGACGAACGGTAAATATTTTAGGAAGCCTCATTCATTATTGACGAATGGCTTTACCTTGCTAAGCAGACTACATATCGAGTGTCTTTCCAGTCTCCTCTCGAGCAGAGGCCTGGCTGTGCACAACGCATAACCCGAGGAATGTGAGGCTCTCTGAAGCACAATATATGCTTAAAAACTAAACAACATATGGCACAATAACAAATACAGTATGTTTATATGGATTATTTCATGCAGACAGAATATATGTTTCTTTTAAATGCATCTGCCAATATTACATTTGTGACAGATTTGAATTGAAAAGTTAATTATAAAATGTTGAATAAGGAGCCTTTTTTAAATCTGGCTAAATCTGGCCAAATCAATGAATAACAGACCTTGTCCTAAATAAATATGAGGTCAAATTTGGAGGAGATTATGTCACCTACTGTGTGACGTTCAACCAGGTGATTTCAATTTGATAACTCATCTATTTCAAGCTCTATTTAGTAATAGAAAAGCATCAACCTTGCAGTAATAAAAACCTTGTAGACGTGGTGAACATTTCTCAGATAGATCTAACATAGCTCTTATTTTGATAACCTGCCACTGAAATGAAAGCTGATAAATACATTTTCAGCGAATGCCACGTGTCTTGCAATGGGCCTTGCTGTTTCACTAGATATTCGCACAGTCACACATGGAGGTCTGAGGTCAAGGTCAGCAACAGAACAGCTGGAAAAGCTTGAACCTGTGCACTCCTGCTGCAGAACATTTCCCCACCTCTTACACCTGACTGCCAACAGCAGGTAGCAGCTAACAATCAACTACTTTACTTTTGTTGCCTGTGTCACATGTAGCTATTCATTTCAAACAAATTATATTACATTCTGAATTTAAATAATGTCAACAATTATCTTGACAAATTGATTAGTCATTTGGTCTAAAAAATGTCATAAAATGTTAAAAAAATTCCAAGCACTCTTTCCCAAACCCCAAGATGCAACCTCAAATGTCTTATTTTGATAGTCCAAATTCCAAAGGTATTTAATTTGCTATCACAGAAGACTAAATAAACCACAACATAATCACATTTGAGAAGCATGAATCTGGGAATGCATTTTATTTATTTATTTATTTTTGGCTAGTTGGTGATTCATTTTCTGTCAATCGACTAATCAATTAATTGACTAATGATTGCAGCTCTGTGCAACATGTATACTGCAGGTGAATTTTCTGGACCGGTCCAACATATTTGAGTAATGAAGTTATGGTTTGAGTACTTACTGGTGGTGTTTCCAGACATCTGAATGATGCATTTGCTGTCTTTTCCAATCTCCCTTGAATTGAAGGGGCGGACACGCACCGCCACCTTCACAGAGGCCCCTGCCATGGTGCTGTCTTCCTAGCACCTTGGGGTGCCTTGTCTTGTGCCCAGGTGTTAGGCCTGCAGGTCAGTGGAAAGAAGTAGACAGTGAATCCTAATTAATATAATTCCCAGTTTTATTAGTAGATATGAATTTGCACGCAAATGACATGCCAAAACATTCTTATTGGCATCTGTTATGTTATGTTATGTTATGTTGTGTTGTGTTGTGTTGTGTTGTGTTGTGTTATGTTATGTTATGTTATGTTGTGTTATGCTTTGTTATGCTTTGTTATGTTATGTTATGTTATGTTATGTTATGTTATGTTATGCTTTGTTATGTTATGTTATGTTATGTTATGTTATGCTATGCTATGTTATGTTATGTTATGTTATGTTATGTTATGCTATGTTATGTTATGTTATGTTATGTTATGTTGCATAACTGATGTCTAATTTTAACTTCCAGATGAATTTGAATTTAAAAATAATTGTGATGGCAGAATATTACACCTTATGGTTGATGTGTTCGGCACAATAGAAGAGGGCAGGGCTATGAGGCTGTAACATGAAAAGACCATGCATGGTCAGCTACAGCCGAGGGAGATGGATAATAAAGCTAGCAGTAACAAAAGAAGTGCAGCAGCAGCTAAATGTCAGGCTATTTCCCTGGATTACAATGGCACTGAAACCAGCCACAAATCCAGAGTCTGGCTCCATTCAGCAGCTCGGTTTTCATGAACACACCCCGTCATGCTGTCTCCTAAAAGACTAAATATGAACATTAAATCAACGCTGCCACCAAACATTTTTAGTGTGCGGTGTTGCCATCATGGGTGTGTTCGAGAACAACCATGACTCATCATCTGTGCCTATCAAATTAGATTAATGAAATGTTTTAATCAATAAGATCAACAAACAGCAATATGATACAACGTCACTGCTGCGGATGTTATCATAACTATCATAGTTTACGGGCTATAGGAGGAAGTGACATTTCCATAACTTCACCAACACCCCAAATTTGGGATAGTGTTTGGAATTGCGTCAACATTCAGTGTATGTTTCTGCGCTTTGCTACTTAAGTGTCTGTCATCGTCACTGAATGTTGAAAATTTGCTGTGTCACCCTGCTTCCTGACACATCATCTGAAGCTGGCACCTTAACACATTCATTTGTGAATCAGGTTCGTTTGTGAAATGTATGCAGGTGTGCAATAAGAAAAACAGTGCGTCATGCTTTTTTTTTTAAAGGTGTAGCCATAGTGTAGGTTATACTGCAGACAGATAAAGGATCAATAAATAAAACAGACTGAATATTATTGTTTAGACATCTGGTTCAATATTGTTTTGATATATGAAACGAATGGATGACGATGGAGTTCACATCCTTAAAGCATATCTTACGTTCAATAGAATATCTTGTAAAGAAATAATACTTTTATCACACTTCTGAAAATTCAAAATCTGTTTTTTTCTCTCCAATAACATACATGGTCATAATCTACAGATGCTCTGACCAATCAGCTGATGATGCAGCTCAGCTGGGCGGCCACCATTTTCCCAGTGACAAAGGCTAATGTAATAAACCATGATGATGTGTACTTCAGGGTGACGACAGTTTGATGCAATTTTACCTTTTTAAACATAAAGAATATACATTTAAAGGATATATTTTCTGGCATGACAGCAAAGCCACAAAACACAAGTCAACACAGGCGTATGGCCTGTCTTTAGTTAGGCTACAATTGATCAGTTATCACTAGAATTACTCAATGAAAAAAATTGCAAATCATTTTCAAAGCTCGAGAGATAACATTGCATTAGTTATGCCAGGCTACATGTCTTCTAGCTTACCTTTCGCCCAATGACAGGGCGTTTATTCATGTCGTCCTGCGTATGCTCACATCATTAAAATACCGTTTATCCATCAATATAAGCAGCACAGAGCCGTGACAGCACATATATTATATTACAGAGCATCTTTAATGTCATTCACTGTCATACTCTATCCTTTACACACTGACTGTCTCTCCTACGGCCGCACCCAGTGCCCATCTCTCCCCAGGAGATTTAACACTAAGTAAATAAAGACTGTCTCATTTAAACTGCGTTACAGCGGTGGGAGACAATGGAGGGATAAAAACCTACCTCCGCAGTGCTAATATCGTGTTTTCCTCCCCGTGTAGACGCCGAGTGAGTCGTGCTCCTGTGTTTTATTATCCAGCTCCGCAGCAGCTACCTCCACCTCCTCTGCTCTGCTCTCCTCCAGGTCTGACACTGCCCCTGCTAACAGCCTCTCCTCTCCATGAGAAAAAAAAAAAACGGGAAGGGCTGAGGTTACGGTGTCGACGGTGTCCTCTAACCCACCCACCTCTGCCTTGCCCTGCCCTGCTCCGCGCTGCCAGTAGGGACCCAGGAAGGAAAGGGTGACCGGTCTCCCGGTATCGGTTGTAGGGATGCTGGCCGCCTCTTCACGGTCCAAAGCGGTCAAAATGGCTCTGTTGTCTCCCGGTCTTTAGCAAGGATGCTTGAGCTCCACTGAGCCGGTGACATCATCACCGAGGGAGGTAACAGCATCAATGCAGTGGTGGGTAGAGAGAGGGAGGGGGGTTGTGGAGGGGGGGAGAGAGAGAGAGAGGGAGAGGGAAAGGGTGAGAGGAGGGAAATAGAGGGTGGGATACAGAGAAAGGTGGGGGGGATCAAGAGTTTCAAATTGTAATTTTACATTTTTAAAAAGTGATTTAAAAAAAATGCAAATTATATATAGGCAAACCAATAACAGTATACTATAGAATAGAGCAAAAATAATAAAATAAAGCAATTACAAATAGCCTACAGCAAAGATGTAAGTTCAGACAAGTCCAGTCATGGTTGATTGGAGGTCTATTCTAGGAAAGAGTGGGCTTCCCTTGATCCGTTTAACTACCTCAGACCACTCAGAACGTCCTTATAGCTCAACAAGGTTGGTGGCAGCCTTTTCTATTACCAACGTGTCCTGAAAAGACCTTAACCGCTGATCACCGTGCAATAAATCTGCACATTTTCAATATAGTGTAATAAGTGAGGAAGGAGCAAGATTAGTGTCCCTCGTGAAACACCTCATATAACAAGCTGCTGCTGTGTATTACTTTTTATTCAAAGTCACTTAAAAAATAACACACCCAGCAAATAGCATGGGTATAGGATCATTTTCCCCAAAGACGGTAAGCCTATTTTACATACAGGATTATTTTGACTGAGCTCAGTGGACAATGGAAGCGTGAAAACACATTGTTGTGAATAATGTTTAGTAGGTCAAACCAGGGACATCAAGCTGAGAAAAAGACGAACTGGCACAAAGCAGGTCTCTGCACCATGGAAACTGCCTGCTCACTGAGGCACAAATACAGCCAGCATCTTGCAGCAAGTCTGATCTGACACACTGGAGCAGAAAAATGATCATGTGGTCATAAAGGCTGGAAAATAGTTCCACTTTCTCAAGTGATATGGCTTATCTCAGTTGACGTGGGAAGATTTTATAGTGAGTCGTGTCCCTGCACCCTCTCTTTTTGAACAAATATTGTATTTAAATGATGCACATACCGTAGATATAGGCCTTTTCCACAACAGGTGAAACTGATAACATGATTGATGGCACAGTTCCATTCAAGTGTTGCTATCGCGGAAGCTATAAAAAAAGCTATAAGGTATCTATACTGATGCAGTTCCCCCCGGACGACCTGGGAAAACTTAAATGGCAAGCAGCCATCATTAATGTTATTAATTGCACAGTGTTTTCCTGCTATTGCTGTTAGACATAAAGGCTGCAGCTTTGTATTGAGTCAGCAGCAACTTAATCATATAACATAAAGATGGATTTCTTTAATGGAGTTCTCAATAATGAAGACAGCACAGTCACATCACAGGTTATGTTGACATTTTGACATGTCATAGTAGCAAAAGCATATAATAAAATGAATGATTGGTCATGCTGGCTCATTGTCGCACTATTATGGCTTACTGGGACACACTGAATAGAAGGTTGTTAATGTTATTAGTAACAGCTGTGCTTCTATTATTATGACAGGTCAACATGTTTGCTGTGAAAAAGACTCATCAACTTAAAGTGGGAACTTTATTTAGTAAATGTAGATTTACATTTGCTTACATATTATAACAGTCTTACTTTTATCATTCTTACAATATTATATAATTTACAGTGAAGGAAAGAAAAAAATTAATGATAGGATAGATAGTTGGATAATAGAATACAAAGTCTGAAAAAATACACCCAAAAAAAGAAATTATAGCTATTACTTCTCAAGGCTGGATCTATAGTCTAATGATAAATCCTTCTATATTATTTAGTTGTGGGCCTCATATTGAATCCATTTACTCCACTGTTTAAGATATTTCAACTCTTAAATTCTGTTTATACATGCAATTCTTTCAATTTTCTAATATTTCATTTACTTTTGGCTCCCAGTTTATAAATGTCTTATCTGATCTGTTTCATAGCTGCAATTTCCAGTATCCTGTATCTGTCTATTGTTAGTGTAAGCTCAGATGGTGATATTTAATAATAGAATTGCCAGAATCCACATGTTTTTTTTTTAGTATTGGGCAGAAAAAGAAGGTGCAGTATGTGAGTGTTTTCTTCCCAATTCAACCTGTCACAAGATGAAGTGTAATGCCTGGAGAAATGTTCCTATAGAGAGGCTCTTAGACACTCGTTGAGCTGATTGCACAGATGAGAGGACTAATAATGACGACGTGTCCTTGTGCAGGAGACCTGACCCACACACACTTTCAGGTCTACAGCATAGTAATAGGTCAGTGGCTGGAGGTTTTTGCTACGAGATCGATACATTTTCTTGTCACTATCATCCATCTTTAGACAAAGAGATCTGCACACTAAAACATTTCAGCCTATGCTTTTTGCATTTTTTTTTTTTTTTTTTTGCAAAGATGTTGAAATATACCTCATTTCAAATTTTTCATCCAGTGTATCCCTCTTAGATTAATCAAATTATGAGATAAAACGTAGACTCTTTTGCACATGAGGCTTTGCAGCAGTAAAGGGTTGTGAACACAGGAACTCTCTATCTGCTGGTAGGATACTCTGGCCGCTCAGGTTTCAGCCTGAGTGAAACACAATGCAATTGTGTTTTGTGACCTTGCTCTTTGCTCAGTCCTACCATTCCTACTGCTCTCTCTCTCTCTCTCTCTCTCTCTCTCTCTCTCTCTCTCTCTCTCTCTCTCTCTCTCTCTTTCTCTCTCCCTCACAGACACATTTGCTTGATGTGTAACATCTCTCGAGGGCTCTTTATGTCTCCTTCACTTCTATCTGATGCAATTCCTTTATTTAATTCATCAGCATTAAGACTTCAAGTTCCAATCCATACACATAGAGAGTATGCTGCTTAAAACATAGCATTGGTCCACCGGCACCACGCAGAAAATATGAGGAGCGTGAATCACAACAGATAAAAAAAGGATGATGTCACTCCCATGACTCACCACATACGAAATGACATACTCATGTCTTTCATGTTTTAAAGTGAACCAGGTCAAGCTGAAGGCCCAGTTTTATAAGTGCACATACAAGGAAAATGCCTTTTGATTATTTAAGAACGTCCACTACAGGGAGATGGGAGGAGGAGCCGTGGTATTGTTCTGCCCAGCCTTCCAGCTCTGCTCTGCCATGTCTAAATTCAGTGGCACAGGAGGCTGAATAATTTATTGGATGAGTGAGCTGTTGCCTTGAGCCTAGTGTGACAGACATGTTTTCTTAAAGAGATGCTCTCGGTGTGTATCTCTCACAGCATGTCACTCAAAAGTCCCTCCCGGTAATCACCCTCAGCACTGAAACATCACTGACGTTAATTTAATAAACCTATAAGTAATCCATTGACCGATAGTTCTTTACGTCATGGTCAACATGAGAAGCTCCTTATATTTAATGCAAAAGATCATAAGAATAACAATCTATTTTATGACTCATTCTGCTTTCATGAAATCAAAAAATCAAATCAATATGTATTACACCTCACCTTACAGGCTTATAAATAATAAATATCAAAGTGCAACCAGTTCATGCTGACAACAAATGAATCACTGAATGAGTCATTATAATACATCTAATCATGTTTCATCACGCTTTCACTTTCTCTTAATAATACAGTAATCAGTTTCTAAAGGACACTCCCTTTGCTTGAATGGTTTCCATTCTTTTTAGATGTGACCTGTTCAGCACATGTGTATCTGTTGTGGTGTCTTTGCACAAGTGCGTATTCAATTAATTAGCATTATTATGTAGCATTAATTATTTTTTTGTCTATATCCTGCTGTTAGTGTAATCAAGGAGTGGCAAAATATATCACATCTCAATCCACATCCTCTCTGATGGCAACTTTCCAAAGGGAAGCTGATGAATGAATCATGTTCAACATACTCCCCCTGGTGGAATATGTATAAATTTATGCTGTTGATAACAAGCCTGTAACAACAAGACGTGACAGTAAGATATCAATAGAAAAAATACCACATTGTTGTCTAGATTAATGGAGAACAGTTTATTGTAGAGTTCAGTGACACATTGCAACACCATCATCCTGACATGTAACCTCAATTTCAACTTGGTTTAAATCCTCATGACAGTAACAGAAGTATTTGGGACAGCGGGCAGGTGACATCTTACTGACATTTCACCATCACGTTACTTGCACCGCACTGACCACTCGGACAAGCGGCCGCCTCGACATTTATCACAGTTTACATCCATCACAGCAACAGGGGGTTGACTGGCTTTGTCTAACCAGCTCGGTGTGAGCAAAACAAATCTATACGACCACAATCCTGACTGAACATGGGATGAAAAACACAGATAGTCATTGTTGTAAATGATAATTTCCTTCTCTTGCTTATATTGCTCTGATGATGATAACTCAGATTACTCGTTAATAAAACGTAGAACCCTGCACGGAATATTTCATATGTACAATGTGAAACTGTTGAGAAAGTCTGTTAAATATACTTTTATCACAAGATCCCACTTGAAACAGCTTGATCACTAATGTTGCAGTTGATCGTGCCGTCCAGCGCCAAACTCGCAGGTTCAATACCCAAACAGGATGCTTGTAAAAGTACAACTTCTGTTATGTAATAAATAAACTTGTCACTATTAAGACTTTAAATCAAAAGCTTTTATCACTAAAACACTTAAAATTAGTCACAAGTAATTCATGTTTATCAGGCTGACATTTAACAGCACCTTTCAGTGGTAACATTACAGTACTGAAGGTACTCTCATTGAATACCTTCATGTATTTGCAGGGATGGACATACAGGTACATTTGACTTCAGTGCAGTCTTAAAGTCTCTGTTACCCTGACGTACCATGTGTAGTGCACAGGATCAATGCCCGGTGTCACATAAAAACGTGTGATTAGAGCATTGTAAAGTGTGGTGAGTTCAAATACTATAAATATATGATGTCAAACTACTTGAACGTGACTAATTAACAGCAGCCTAGTTAATTCAGTATGTGCAACTTTAGGTGACCAGTGAGAAGGAATTTGCTACTTAAATATTTCCAGTGGTAACTAATGGGATTACAAGTTATGTCAATGATTTTTTTTTTTTTTAAAGAAAAGTGGCTCCCATGTGACATGACAATAAGCAGGTTTTGAGATTTTAATAAGGAGAAGCACTACTTAATAGAAACATCTGGCTGAAAATGTGTTAACCCATGATTATAATAATATATTTCTAGCAAAATCAAATATTACATTTGACTAATCTTTCCCGCATCGTTCTTATGATTTGTGATAATTGGCTTCATTAATTCTATTATATTAATGGAGCAAGATGCTTAAATGTTGTCTGCATGTTTTGAAATATGTGAAAACCATTAACCTGCCTGATTTGTATTCATTTGAAAGTTTGTATTAAGGGAAATATAATCTCATTAAAAGGTTACTTTTATGTGCTGAATTGCTCTCAGAAGGGACGGGGAGGCATAACTGAAATCATCCAAATACACAAGTTGATGAAATCGTTATAGCTAATATGTTTAGGTGAAAAAAATTAAAAGGAACACTTAGAAATTTGGGGAAATATGTGTTCTTTGTCTTGGGTGAAGGATCGATATAACTTTCACATCTGTGCATTCAGTTCAAAAATATATCAGGGTTGTGTTTAGAAGCAAATGGTTAACAGCTAGTTTAGCTGCTTCAAAGTGGAAAAAAATGCACCTTTTTTTCCTCAAATTCTAAAGATGTCTGATTTCTACAGTGTTATTTATTAACACGCCTTAAATAAAAGCGCAAAATGAAATTGAACAAGAAGTTGGAACTACTTTTTGACCAACAATGCCGTGGTTTACTTACTCTCAACAGTCCTGCCCCTGTCGCAGGGTTGCACGGTCTTCGCTTAGTAGTAACTAATCCCAATTATGGATGTATTTGTTGACTAGCTTGCTGGCTAACAAGACAATCTGTCCCAGTACTGGTCATTTTAAACATACTTTAACTTGCTACCCATAGCTAGGCTAGCCATCTCCATCTGCTTCCATGCTTTGTGCTAAGCTAGTATGAACATACACATACCAATCTCTGTACTGAATGCACAGAAATGAGGCCTCATATCAGTTTGACTGTAGGTGAGATTCCCCAAATACTTTAAGAATGGAAAACACAGGAGCCTGTTGACTACGATGTCACACAGATACTCTGAGTGGCTTACAGCTGGGTGTAAAAAGCAATGAGCCATCGTAGCTTTCCTTCCTGGAGTCACTGAGGCACTACTTCCTTCAAGGAGGCCAGGGCTGAATGGATGCGCACATGAAGCCTGTTCTCGAAGTCGTAGCCTGTAAAATCCTCCTTTTTTCACATAGGTAGATGGAATTAAAGAAAAGTCATTAGTTAATTGTTTATATTCATAACATTATATAGATGATCACTATCTAAATGCGTTACCTTTGCTTGAAGTAGCAATGATCTCCCCTTTCCCACTGTCTGGATTGCAAAACAACACAAAAGACCTGGTTATAACGAGCACTGGTATATTCCAAATAAAAATACCCCTTTGCTTCATAAATCAACCCCAAAAATATGACTGCTATGTGCAGCAAAGCAGACTGACCTCTGGTTTTGCGAGGAGTATACATCCCAGCTCGTAGACGGCGTACGGCTGAACATAAGAGTTGATCTGCCGTCCGTAGTCATCTCTAGCAGCCAGCTGAAACGACTGAATCCCAGATAAAATGGACAGATAAATAAAGATAAGTCACATTACCAGTGGAAATGAATTGCAGTCATTCAGGGCTCAATGTAGGCTGATACCTGAACAGCATCTCTCATATTTCCATGACATTTGTGAATGGCACCAAGGAGGAGATTCTTCAGGCCTCTGCACGAAGCTTCATCTAAACTCTGTAACACTGAACAGACATGAGAGTAAATTATCATACAGGGTTAAATTAAATTCTTAAGAGTCTGGCTGCAGCTAAAGTAGTTATGTTATAATTGTATAATTTATAATAAATCATGTAGGTTATATTCACCCTGATTCATTATCTGCAGTTTAGATGAGGAACAGTTTGGAAGAGCTTTCCACAGATACAGCACTTCAATTACACCAAGGATGCATAGCTCTCTGGTAGGAGAAATCTTTCTCAACCTCTCAGCCTGCAGAAAGGAAATCAAACAGAAAAGAAAAGCTTTTATGACATGCTCGTGACTGACTTTCAAAAGAGAGAGAAAGGTATCATCAGCATATCCTACCCTTTTGACAGCAAACTGCTCTATCTGGTTGTTTTTCCTCTTGAACAGCTTCTGCACGTCTTTGAAAACTCCGCTCGCTCCATCCAGGTCACCCGAAGCACCCTGACTCACTGGCAAAAACACAAAAAAAAAATGACTGCGTAGAACACAGAGTAGAAACAAACCAGCTGTGCAAGCGTTTGTTAATGTGCGATAGGCTCACCTCCGGTCAAATAGGCATAATAGCACTGCGACCAACGTGACTCATTCTTCAGCCGCTCAAATGCCCTGTACGCATCCTCGAAATTCATCTCTATCATGCTGCACCAACCTGATAAAAAGACAAGCAGACAGTATGACAAAATGAATCCCTCGCTGTACGCCTAGCACCAGTATGTCACGACTAGCTGATGAGAGAACACGTACCAATCTCATAGAGACACACATGCTGGATCTCTCTTTGGTCTGATGCAAGTTCTAATGCATCATGGAAACAGGCCAAAGCACTGTTGATATGGCACTGGGGACAAAGAAGAGAGCACACACACCAACAGGTAACGGTAATTATGTTAAGACACACACTACATGCATGTGTTGAATGAGAGAGTTAGATAAGTAGATGGTTGATCAGATGTTGATGGATTAATGAACAGTCTGACATGCATATTAATTGTATGTGCTTGAACATACTGGCCAACAGAAGCTAAACTTGTTTTTTTTATTATCATATTTTACTGTGAAAAAAAGGTTTTCATCCAATGTCTTTACACAGCATTACAATAACAAGACTTATTAAAGATCTAATTATCTGTCACTGACTTTAACTAACCCACCCACCTACAGTACATACCTCTAGCCTGTGAACCCGTCCTTTAAAGAACATGAAGAGGGATGAGTTGGGGTAAACCACTGACTTTCTCTGCAGTATAGCTTTGGCTTCCATCAGCCCTGAATGTGTATCAGAGCCATCCAGAGCAAAGAAGGGCAGCACTACTGTGTGGTACCACAAGAGGGCCAGCCTGTGCAACACAACAAGAAATTCATCTCAGGAGTGTGTCAAAAGCTTTCAACAAATTTGTACCTGAAACTCAATCGAAATTAATATGAAACTGAATATTTACGAAAGGTAAATCTGCAGCTCCAAATGTGCAGTACACTGTTATGCTAAGATTTAAATTAAAGCAGCTGCAGGCCTCTGTTTAACATGTTCGACATACTCGTTTGACCATTAACCTCCATTCATTTGGGCTTATGATTAGGCAGATCAGGCCACAAACCTCTCTGGCTCCAGTGACTGTAAAATCTATTAAATTCAGTAGAGAGACACTGGCACTTGCATGTGACATACTTCATTTGCAAGAAAGCAAAAGGTTACCTGAGATAATGATCTACCGAAGGTTCTTAATAGGGATGAACTGTGCAGATACTGAGATTATTAGCGTGTTGTGTATTGGCAAGACATATCCACTTTAAATTTCTTTATCAATTTCATGATAGAATACTAAAACTTAGAGTTTAAGCTATTAGTTACATTCATTCAGTCATGGGAGTTTGCTGACTCAGAATTCAGCACTAAAGCAGTCTCTGGACTCAGCCAGATTGGCACATTACTACATGTGGGGATTAGGATCATTTATAAGATTGGGGGAAAAAACCTGTCTACAATGCAACTTTGATATGCCTGGGGGTTTTTTTGGAATAAGGTTGCCAATAAATTTAATTTTAAAGGGTCACATTAAAAAACTGTGAGATAGCTGATACTCAAAGTTCATAGGATTTAGTGCCAATGATTCTTGGTTTTCACCATATTTGACCACTTGGGGACAGTGCATACAACTCATCATCATTTGACATATTATCACCTTATAAAGTCTGTATGGCAATCATATTAAACATACTTAACAGTTAATGTATACATCTAGCAGACATTGTGCAACATAAGCATTCATTTGGAGTAGAGTTTATGTCCACTATTCACTCTCTTTTAGCTCTATTTTGGTTTCCACCATCTCCCGAGGGATGTATCATGCTCCATGACCACCACCAGCTAGCCACTGACTGTTTGGCATGGGGCAAATAGTGTACAGTGGATTTATCGGAGCTGGATAGTGTCAGAGATTTTGCACTGAAAGCAGCTGTTAGAGTCAACCAAAACATAAAGATGCAGACTGTAAAACCAAAACAATGAGCTGAAAGATGCTAAAAAAGGGGGAACTGGAGAGTAGGGGGGATATTTCTGTGTGGGTTTGTCACTATGAGCGACCTCTTTCATATTAAACATTTGATCCATTATTAATATAAAAATATTAGTAGCTCAAATTAGCCATTGTTAATTAAAGTCTCACTGGTCTCTCTCTACAACCTGAGCCTACTCACGTAGCTAGTGGTGCCTTCATGTCCTTGCTCTCGCTCGCATACATAAGGGAAGACAGGCCCTGCAGACGGTCGCCGGGGAAGCCGAGCAGGTTGATAATCTTCAGCAGGTGTGGTGGTACCATGGAGATGCAAAGGTGGAAGAGACCGTAGCCGAAGCTGACGGATCCCTTGAGCCGGTCCAGGGCCTCAGCCGTCACGCC
The DNA here is from genome assembly GCF_963691925.1 of Scomber scombrus. NCBI lineage: Eukaryota > Metazoa > Chordata > Actinopteri > Scombriformes > Scombridae > Scomber > Scomber scombrus. The sequence continues at coordinate 6,635,808 of NC_084977.1, read as the reverse complement.
GTTCTCTACAGGCGCGTTGTGGTTGGCGTTGTCCACCGAGAGAGACTCCTGGTGGACAGAGGACCTCCGCTGACAAGTCTCCTGCAGGTGGCTGATGTCACTGTGGCACTTATTGTACATTTTCCATGCCTTACGGAGAATCCAGCCTCCTTTGATATATGCTGTTAGTGGAAAAAAATATCAGGCTTTACATGGAGATGCTCAGATGGAAAATAAATCATTGTAATTAATCTAATTGTCGAGGCTTTCAGCTAATTATTATACTCATTCAAACAGCATGTTATAGATCAGACCCAAATATATTCAATTTAGAATGATATAAAACAAAGAAACACACGATTGGCTGTCAATTTTCAAAATATTTGATCAAGTTTTGATTTGTTTTCTGTCTCCACTAATTTTTCATCTGAAGATCAGCTTACTCATCATGGGAAGTTCTACTCAGCTAGTGAAATATTGTATAACATCTTCTGCGGCTGAGAAAATGATCATGATGATGACATAGTGTCATCGGATTAATCTGGGCTTAAAGACTACATTTATAACAGAAACCCGGTGTTACAAACTGGGGATATAGAGTTTGCATCAGGATTGATTGTTTGCATCATGGGAAATGTAGGATTCATGTAGGATGGAGTCCGACCCATACAAGGGATTGAAAGTGAGGATATCTCAGCCTCTGTTAAATCTGCCTCTTGTGAGTCTCCCAACTTTATGGTAATGCAACACTAAACCCCTGGAGTTCTCCTTTAATAAGCAACTATTTCCATGTTTACACACCTGCCCACCCATACCACTTATGCCATAATAATATGAACTCATCATGGTGGCTCAAGAAATTAAGTTACTTCTTGAGTTATAGAGTTCATAATTATGTATATATTCACCCCATGTAATGACATAATGCCCAGATCCTGGTTGTTATGAGACACATACAATTAGTCCTTCTGTTTGGCCTGTGGGTTAAATTTGATTACCTGAGAGTTCCTGCTTGACGAAGGAGAGTACAGCGAGGTACACCTGACAGTCGGCAACAATAATCTGTCTCTGTAAGCGGTCCACAACCACAACGCCTGACCTCTGGGAGTCCATCTGTACCCAAACACACAAACAAACATGTTCTGTAAGCACGTACACACACACACACCCTACAAATAATATCTCCAGCGGCTTGCAGCAAGAGGATGAAAGAGTTGCCTGAATGAAACTGTGAAACACCGCTGCTAGATGTCCCCCCCTACACACTCATCACTCAACTGGATGATTACATTTCACAGAGGTACTGATTGAATCTACGAGTGGGGTTTGGCATGATCTCACTGCTGCCTGCATCATTAGGCCTCATGCCGAGGATCTAAACATTGTTATCTGAACTGTGGGGTAGCCTGTTCTTGCTGTGATATTAGGAGACATCGGCAAAAATGAAATTGTGTTTGTTCACACTAACTAAGTGACTCTTGGTGTAACTTGTGTCATCAGTATGCCTTAAATTTCAATTCTGCTCAATTTATGTCAGCTTTTGAAAGGGGCACTATCAGAGTTTAGTTTATAATCCATATAATATACTTTCTTTACATCTTCTGACCATATTTTTGCACTCACACTCTTCTTGATCTTGTTTCTGATTGTCTCTATGACTCCGGCGCTGTCACTTTCACACAGTTTCTCAGTGGTCCTCAGGTCGTCACAGGCCGTCTGCATCTTCTCCTCCTCAAATGTCATCATGGCATTCTGCAATGCAATGCAGCAAAAATACCTCAAAAACCGATCTCTCGTTGTTCAATGACACATCTTGGCGTGAGAATATCACAATATCTTGTTCCAAGGAGTAAATCTGAGCTTGAGCTAGCTTAAAAGCGGTAAAATGCGTGTTATGTAATGATCTGAAAAAGGACAAAGGGCTCTTTCTGCATAACAATGAATGGAGGAACACAGTGACATCTGTGCAGTTGTGTGTTTGGCTTCGGAAAAATGCTGCAGAATCAGAAAATCTTTGCTGTAATGCTGTTGAAACCTTTTGAGATTAAACCATGGATGAATAACCACATACAAATGAAGGAGGAAGTCAAAAATAACAGTGGCATTTAGAGATGGGTATTGTTGTTTCACATTTTGATATTTTATCATATGACTGAGGCTTTCTCTTTATTTATGCTGCTTTTAATCACTGTATATTCAGGAATGTACGAATGTCCGCTTTGACGGTCAGAAGTCACTTCCCCCACTGCCTTCAGGACGATTTAGCATCTGGGAATAGAGAATGACATCATCTATGGCTTCATGGCATGTGAGGGGCAGCGTCAGAGGCTGTGTGTGACCACTGTGCTATGAAACATCCCCCCCCTCTCATCAGTGATGGACGCAGCGTTACAGTAATGTGCCTCTCTGCAAGAGCGTTGCCTTCCTTGAGAGGAGTTCCATTATGTTAATGGCCGGAAAAGCAACAGAGAGGATGCCAGTGGTGACAATGATGCAACCAATGTGACAAATTGGGTTATCAGATCTTGATAGTGTGTGGTGAATATAACACTGCAGCTATCCTCTCACAATATGCTAACACATTGGCTGTAGAGTCAATTATAATGTGGGTTATTTGCTTATTTTATCCCCACTCTGAGAGGAAACTCACCAGGAAGCTGACGAAACTGGCCCCAAAGCTCATCAGTGGGCTGCTGCTCCTGCAGAGAGAATAAGGAGGAAACATAAGAGAGTGAAGAGACCACACATACAAACACACACACACACACACACACACACAGAAAAACAGACACAAACTTAGTTGAATGCTATAATCTATAGTGTTGGCACCGTTCCACGTCAGCATCATGTAAGTGAAGGAGGAGCACGCTCGGGAGCAGGCACAGTCACAGTCCCCAGCTGTCATGACAGATGCCAGTCAAGAGCCTATACTATCAACTTGTCTGACCTGCAGCTAACCTCTCACTATCTACTATCAAAAAAATAGATCAAATGCTTCCAGAAAAAAATGCTGGATGTGCAGGGCAGTTATCACTTTCAAAATGTGATTTAAAAAACAAATAAAGCAGTAAAGTTAAAGCCAAGAAGTGCACGGATTTAACATTGCCATGACCTGTGTGTATGAGTGTGTGAGTGTTGTATGGAACATTTAGAGTTTCTGTTGATAGGAAGATTTTAGGGGATCCCAAGTAAGACAGTAAGTCCTGGGGTTTTGCTCCCAGCTTAATAAACAAGCATTTGGAAGCTCCTAATCATTTCATTGAATCATCTCTTATCTGCTCTTGTCATATATAAAAATATGAAGCAGTAGTGTCACTCTGTACATGGTGTACTCAGTGTTCTGAATTTCACGTGACTTGTTTTTGTGACATGATTTTTCTTCCCTCTTGCTGATATTATAAGTCTAAACATGCACCATAATATTACAGGAGAGAAAGCATTGAAAACACACTAACCTGTATCTTCTGAAAAGCTCGTCGCTTTCCTTGAATCCGTTGTTGAGCAGCATGTTAATACCTTGCAGAGCCATCTCAGCATCATCTATATGCTCTGCCTTCTCCTCTACCTGCTGCTGCTGCTGGGACTGCTCTGGACCCGCCATTGTTTATGCCACAGCTCAGTGGCTGTTGGATTACACCGATGCGATGGAGAACTAAATATGATCCTGATTCTGCTCTAAAACAAACCCGCATTGGTTAATTTCCACCGATGTAGGAGACGAATTTAAACGGAGTCGTGCCTCTGATCGGCTTTTTAAAAAAATAAAGTAGAAGGTGTGCAGCAGCTTCTGCAGCCTCCAGACGTCTGTGCACCTCAGGGATAGGCCACTGATGCCCAGACGGGCTCAATTACACCACACACTCCTACGATTTACAGTTATCATTGTACTTGCCGACAGCAGACGTCTCATTCATAAGCTTCCACCCTGCTGATTGTCACTAAATGAGCCATCCGTCAGTTTTTTCCCCCCTCTCTCTGCTTCTCTTAATCCGTGCAGCATCCGATGCTTTGAAGCATTACATAACGAGGACTCAGGCTGCTGTGCTGCTCTGCCAGCCCCACGTAATGTACTCGTCAAACGGCTTGGCGTCACAACGCACAGCGCATCGCCGGGAGGCTGGAGGGATGAGGGCTGCTGAGGAGGAGAAGCTGCGCCCTGTCCGCCTCCATCCTTCAAGACAGGCTAAAGCCAGCCCTCTCCTTCAGCTCACAGCCAATAGACGCCCTGCAGCCACACTGGTGGCAGGCAGACAGGTATAAGAGGAGCTGCTCATGCTTTGATTTTATTATGTTGAATTAAGTTATCATTGCTTATCTGCTGCTATGAGATTACTGCAAGAGATTCAGACTAATATGTTCACGTTTGATATTTGTGTTTTTACTTGTATTTTATGCCTCCATAATCTATATCATTGTGCGAAAGAAACAATGCAAAAAATTGATCCAAAAATGATACAGTTTGTCTATTTTCAGTCTAAATCTGTCTTTTGAGGTTTTTGGTGTTCTGCTTCTCAATGTTTTGAGATTTGAAAGAATATGTAACAATGACTACAACAAGCTGACATATGTTTGTGTTGTTATAGACCACTTACACACAATACTACAGGGTCAGAAAAGGAAATCAGATAGGAGGTGAGCTAACCTGAAAGAATTAAGATCATACATGTTTATCAGAAATATTCAAGAAGGTAGAAACAACACAACAGATAAAGAGAACACACACAAAGAAAGAGAGATGGATTTCATAAACTGTGATTTCTGTCCTTATTGAAATACCCCATATTGAGTTTGGTGAAGAGTGGTTTGTCTCATTTAATCCTACTCTAAGAAAATAAGAATTACTTTAGCTATCACATGATGTATGTTCTAAAGTATTTGTTTTCCAAAGTGAGGTCCTTCACGGTGAACAATATTTGAATAGTATATTGTTATATGAACTTTATCCTCTTTAACGTTTAGAAAAGGGCACCCAAACTTCTTTTTTTAAAGGTCCACATGTGATATTGCATATGGTCAGATGTCAATAATAATGTCACCACAGCACACCAGGAGAAGTAAAGCATAAATGCTAAAATGTAACACACAATCTCAACAACAAAAGACTTGTGAGGAGTGTCTTGCAGCTGCAGTGCTGTGTGAGCAAACAGCTTTTGTGCCACCCTGTGGGAGAATGAAAGCATATTATCTCGCTCCATTTCTCTTTTCCACTGTCTTCATTAACTTTCCCTTTCTATGCAAACTTTGAGAATATCTCGCTGCTGTTAGTATTAGTATACATTCTAACAAAGTTTGTAGTATGTAGTCGATTCACATTGGAAAATATTAGAACATCAGATCTCAAAGTGTGCTATCTAAACTAATTTGTTTTTGGACTGCTGTTAAGAAGCTTCTAACAGCTAAGAAACTAAAAACCAACTTTTGAATCTCCATTTCTATGCAGCGTTTGAGTCCAAATTAGTTCTACCACTGCCAAAATGTTACCACCTCCTCTGCTGCCAATTTCTAAAACCTTTCCCCATGCTAACTTCACCAGTCTAACACATTATCCGCAATTCTCCATAATTGCTCACATCTCATTTATATCTCATGAATGTTGTGGTTCTTACTTGTGAAATCACCCCAAACCTCAGTGCACAGTTCAATCTGAAATGCACGATGGGAGAACAGAAAAGAAAAGTCAACAAATCCTTTGAACTGTGCAGTAGGGGGTGGTGCCACAGTCCCAGAGCACTGAACTAGCAAGACCTGTTGCTATCTGAAATGTAGAAGCATAGTCGGGAGAATCCGCATTACTAATTAACTCTCAATAAAGACAGGCATGGAGCTTGGATCAACAGTCGGTGCTGTGAGGAGCACGAGGGTGCTGGTCGGCAATGAGGTCCGTCCTGCAGTGGTCGTAATAAAGGATGGGAAAATCCATCAGATACTATCGGACAGGGACTTTTCTGCAGATGTTGCCTGTGAGGTAAGCTGACTCTCATTGATCTAGCTTTTAGCATGCTCCCCCTGGTGGAATGAACATGATATATAGAGACACAATGAAAGATACCTGTCTGTTGGGGCACTGATTTAACACTCCTGTGTGATTATCCTGGGTGATGTAACTCACTTGTGATGGCAGGTGTTGGACGTGGGTGACAATGTGGTGATGCCAGGCATTGTAGATTGCCACGTTCATGTGAATGAACCAGGCCGCACCACCTGGGAGGGTTTCTGGACCGCCACCAGGGCCGCTGCAGCTGGAGGGGTGACAACGATTGTGGACATGCCGCTGTAAGTTGAACACTTCCCAATCAGTACCGACCATCTGACCACACAGGGTCACTGGTGGAAGGTGAAGATCACAGGGTAAACAGATTGTGAAATGACACAGTTTTGAAGTTCTCCTCAGGCAAACATCAAATTAGGGCTAGTTCAAGTTACCAGGCATTATGATAATAATAAAATATATGCTGTGGATCTGTCTACTTGATTATGACACACTCTAGCCTATGTTTTTTTGTACTTAAATGCTGATAAAAGTGTATTTGCACATTATATATTTAGAGTATTAGTATAGTAATAAAAGACCGTAATCAAACTACTGTTTTAATCAAGTTAATGTTTGTTTGCAGCATTTAGCGCTTATGTTTTAGCACAACTTTATTTATTTGTGAATACTGAACAGAAATAGCATCCCTCCAACTACCACGCTGGGTAACTTTAGCGACAAGCTGCAGGTGGCGTCTGGGAAGTGTTTTGTGGACACAGCCTTCTGGGGAGGTGTGATTCCTGGCAACCAGGTACAGTAGAACAGCTTGGACTCAACTCTCAGCCAGATTGTTCTGAATTACAGCCACAGCAAATACAAACAACAAATGTCCCCTTGCAGCTAGAACTTCGGCCCATGATCCAGGCCGGAGTGGCTGGCTTCAAGTGTTTCCTCATCCACAGTGGGGTGGACGAGTTCCCCCATGTGACTGACTTTGATCTGCACACCGCCATGAAGCAGCTACAAGGCACAGGAAGCGTCCTGCTGGTAACTCACAAACTGAAGCATCTTCCACAACATACACACACGGATTAGAAAACCCACATGCTCTAGTAAGATAATGGGACTGAAATACCTTTTCCATTGTCTCCCTCAGTTTCATGCAGAGATGGATGTTCTGCCGACAACAGAAGAGACTGGCGGTAACAATCATTTTAATCCATGCAATAGATGATTTGTTTGTGGCAACATCCTACATTTACTGTATTCATCATCATGTTTCATGTCTGACTCGATACCTCAATACCAATGCTATGATGACATTTTGACTACTGTGATTTGATTATTTTAAATATCTCAAAATGAAGAAGACAGACTTATTTTCGACTGTTGTAAGTTTTCAGTTCACCCAAATATCAAAAACACTTTTCTCACTTCTCCTTATATTTTAAGAAATCGTTGGCAATAAAAGCAGATTGTCTTAATTTGTGGCTGAAGTAATAAAAACTAAACCCTTAAAAGAAAATAAGATTCTAAGTTGCAAAAAAACCACCACAAATTCATCAAAATCATCTCAACTTAATTGTATATGTAGTTGATAGAGAAGTTGCTATATCTAGTTGCTATAGAAAAACCAGGTTCACAACACAATATATTATTGATATTCTGTTGATATTCTGCCCTACACTGGTTTGTAAAAACTCCATGATATTGTGAAGCAGACAGTTTTCGGTAATGACTACTTATGCTCCAAACCCATGCTTTCCACTTCCCACATTAGACCCCTGCCAGTACTCCACCTTTCTGCAGTCCAGGCCAGATGTCATGGAGATAGAGGCAATTCGCACCGTCACACAACTCTGCATGCAATACCAGTGAGAACCTCACTTGTTAACAGATAACCAGTATATATATCACAGTTGGTATTTCTGGATAGGAATGATTGTGTTTATGCTCTCTCTGCTCCAGGGTGCGCTGCCATATTGTTCACTTATCCTCTGCAAAGCCACTGAAACTGATCGATGAAGCTCGGCAAGCCGGAGCCCCTTTAACAGTGGAGACCACCCATCACTACCTCAGCCTGTGTGCAGAGAACATACCTGCAGGGGCCACGCAGTTCAAGTGCTGCCCCCCCATCAGAGGATCTATGAACCGGGTAAACAGAACAGGATGCAAAGTAGATACAAATCCAACCATTTTCAGTTTGAGTGTAAATAAAACACTGATTCTGCCCTAACAGGAGCAGCTGTGGTCTGCATTGAAAGCTGGGCAGATTGACATGGTGGTGTCTGATCACTCCCCCTGCACCCCTGATCTGAAGAAATTGGATAGTGGAGACTTCACTCAGGCTTGGGGAGGAATTTCTTCTTTGCAATTTGGTAACTACAGACAAGTAGTACATGCTGAATATCAGTAGTATCAGTGGTAGTATCAATGCCAAAATCAGTCAGAGCACTGTATGTTCAGCTTCCTACGGAGAGGTCCCAATGTAATAATTACAATCATAAATGCATTCACACTAGCCTCAAAGTTGCAATTTTGAGTAGACAAAAGATACTTTCCGATGCTACTGCAGAATACCTCTCATTTCAAGAATTGCATACATGTCAACAAAATTGCATCATTTTAGCATCTTTGAGCTCATTGTTTTGGTTTCACAGCCTGCAGCTTCATTGTTTCCTTTACTGCCACCACTCTCATTGACCTCATTCACAGCTGCAGCAGGCAGCTATTTCCAGTGGAAAAGCTCTAATAAACCTAGAGTTCACTGCTCAGCACCAAACAGCATACAAAGTTGGTGAACATAGTGAAGAATAGAATAGAGTTCAGTATTTAGCAGCTAAAGGAGCACGATATTTTCCTCAGTTGGTAGAGACCAAATCCGAGTTAAAAGCAGAGTGAATATATGACTAATACTTGTGAGGTGTTCCAAATGAATGCTAATGTTGCTCCATGTCTGCTGCATGTGTAAATAGTCATTTGCCACAGTAAGAATATCAATGTTGCATTCACAGCTTGGTCCACTGTTCTCAAATAGCCAAAGAACTAAATTAACACTCATACAATGAGTTCAGCCTACACAGTTTTAAAATGCAGTAGAGAAAAAAAGTGATTCAAACTACTTAGACTTGAATTTATACAGCCAGCACTGCATGTAATGTCATGACATGTAGTGTGAACACAGACCTAAAAAATGCTCATCCACCCACTATAATTCTGACTATTGTCAGTTCTTGTTCATTAGCTTATCTAAATCAAATGCTGCTATTATTCATTCATTATTTGCAGTTATTAGTCATGCTCTGACACCTCTGTTAATAAGCTGCCTCGGGAGGAATAATTAGCAATTGTTACAGTTGCAAATGTAAAAATGTAAAAACTGTAATCTTTGTTCTGTATCTTTCATGAATTTTTACATTTTAGTTTACATAACCTTGCAGAGTAATGGATTGTTTTTTAAAAAAGAGTCAGAGGTCATTGACTCATCAGTGTTCCATGTTCACTGGATCAGTAATCAGCTCAGTGAGTGAGTCTCTTCAGCGAGGAGTGATTTGAGGCACATCAGTATATTGATGATATCAGGTGAATTATATAATATGCCAGCATCATTATAAAAATCACCAAGGCTGCTTACAGGCTTCTCATTATTCACTGTCTGTGGAGCAGCTCCAGGATATGTCTCTATGTGACAGATCTATTCAGCTGAGGAGACACTGGCTTGAATCCACTAAATAAAACAGGCCTGTGCAGCATTATAAGGATAATATATGCTCTTTTTTTAAAGGGTGGATTAGTTGTTACCTCCTTCCCTCTTCCCCCCTCTTGACACAGTCATCAGCCACACAGGGCAAAGTTCACAGGGAGGTAAACAAGAGCTGAGTGCCAGTTTATAGGACGGCATAATCATTTACTGTTCAGAGGCAGTGAGAGTGGTCAAAGTCTGACACCAGGAAGACTGTCAAGAGTGATACACAATGTTTACTACCTCTCCACATAGGGTTATATAACTTCTCAATGTGATTGAAATCATTGATGAAAGGAGGAGAGCAAGTAGGGGAATTCTGCAGCACAGAGTTTGACATAACCCTAGACTGTCAGCCCTACTGTCTCTCACTGCAGTCGATATTATATCTCAGACCGGCCTGTCTATCACTTTCAGGTTTACCACTGTTCTGGAGTTCAGCCAGTAAGAGAGGCTTCCAGCTGCATGATGTGGTGAGGCTCCTCAGCCGAAAAACATCCCAACTGTGTAGTCTTGACAACCTGAAAGGCATCCTCGCCCCGGGCTTTGATGCTGACTTGGTCATATGGGACCCAGAGAGAGAATTTGAGGTTGGTATACAGTAAAGAGTGCACACCATTATTAAACATAAAGGTTTGAAAAGCTACAATATGTACTGTGTATTGTGTTATTGAATGAATCTGCTGCATCGACCAATCGGACGGCTTATATCCTTTATCTTCTGTCATACTTCTCAGATTAAAGAAGCAAACATACATCATAAAAACAAGGTAAGAAAAGCTCATTTTAGATACGTTTCATCACCAAAATGGTCAGATGTAAAGATTTTTATATTACTGACTTCATGATTGTGTGTGTGTGTGTGTAGCTCACCCCTTACCTCGGCGTCACACTGCAAGGAGTGGTGTGTGCCACCATCCTCAGGGGACGGCTGGTGTACAGAGAGGGCTCCCTCTGCCCCGAGCCTCTGGGGAAACACCTCCTCATCCCCCAGAGGAGAAACCAAGCCCAGCTGTGAAGAATAAAAACACGCTGAAATAAAAACTCACCACATCTGTGTCATTGTTTTTGACTGATTCTGGTAATAAAAGCACACCATGTTGTTTTCCCCTCAATAATCTCACTCCGACTGCGTGCTTTTCATTATATTTTATTACCGAAAACTTTTCACATCGCAATTCATTTGTAATAGAACTGCAAACACTGAACAGGCAGTTAAGAGCTCATAACAGTGTCAGAAAATGGACTTAAAAGCCAATTATGAAACAAAAAGAGCCTTTTTCCAGTTGAAGATAGCTACTGAAACTGCTCAACTTATAACTGCAAAGAATATGACACCAAGATGACTTGTGTGCGCATGATGATCTGAGTCTTTTCAGGCTAAATTTATACTATGCCTAATCAGCGTGGATCCACACAAGAGGCCAAAACAGTAAAGGAAAGATCCTTTTCACAATCAAGTTTTCAGATCTCCATCTCAAAGTAAAGCTCTTCAGCCTGTGGAATATATTTCTCATGAGTTCTGATAGTGGATGCAGGATCTTGTGGATAACATTTAAAAAATATCCAGTTCTACAGTATATCTTTTGAGGAAGCCACACCATTGATGACATTTGTCTCTTATATCTTTTTCTTTATCTTCACCATTCTCACCAAACATAAAGAATCTGCTAATATAACAATGTTTTGTGTGATTAAAGCAAAAGAGAGTGAATATTGGAAAGCAAAGACCTTCCAACACTGTATTTGAATGTGTGTTGTGGATTCAGCCTGTAACACTGTCACTTTATAAAGCATAGCAGTGTAACAGTTAACCCTGACACTCAGGTGAGTCAGTGGTCAATAATTAACATGATTGGGGACATGTTTAGAGAATTCCTTATCTTTAAAAGCGGAAAACTATCATGCTACCTGGGCTCACTGTGCACAGAAAGCAGCCAGTGTTGACAGAAGAACAAGGAGATAAAACCAGTATGTTGTGATAGGTTCCTGACCTGAGGACTCACTGGTCAGACAGAGGGGGTGTGCACAGCTGAAGCTTTACTTCATCCTCTTTCAAAGCTCTTTGTGATTTTACTGCATTCGTCACAGAGCTGGAAACATGTCGTCCCTCTCGGTACCTCCACCAAAACGCCTGCAGAAACCGCTGGCTGTTCCTTATCGTCACATGTTTGGACCGGGACCTTCAAACGTTCCTTCACGGATCTTGCTGGCCGGAGCCAATCCTGTTATTGGACACATGCACCCAGAGATGTTTGAGGTAACTTGGTGGCTTTAATACAGATGGTGTAGTTTGTGTCCAAGAACAGGGTGACATAAGTGGAAAACAATAATTATTTACACTTGGCATTGTAAAAAATAAAACATTTTTGCATCTCTCTGTGACAAAACGGAGTGGTTTTCAACATCTCCATGGTGCACAGAAAGAGATAAGAACTTCAATGTTACATTCTGCCCCACATCCTGTTAGCTGTAACTGAATAACATCTCTTTAAAACTGCAGCCAAGCCATGCATGCCATTTTAATTAATGTTCATTAAAAATGTACACATTTGATTATCTGATTTCAAGTTTTCTCATGATAAGACAAATTTAAAGGGTGGTCAAATTGATTGATCAATTAGTCCACTGGCTTAAATTAAATTAGTAACATTTTTAAATAAATTGCCATTTGAAAAGAAAATCACCTGTTATAGCACTGCAAATGTGAATAATTGCTGGGTTTTTCTTCTTCTATGATAGTAAACTGAGTATATTTGGGCTTTTGACTGTTGGTCAGACTAAACAAGATATCACATAACTCAACTTGGACTTTGAGATTGACGTTTTTCACTATTTTCTGACATTTAATAGACCAAATTAATCATTAATGAAAATGACCATCAGTTGGAGCCAGGGGCGATTCTAGGATCAGACCTTTAGGGGGCTCAACTCCTTATGAGAATTTGATATACAATGACCTGCAACTGTTAAAAAAATAAAATAAATAATAAAATTCATTTATTTTTAGGGGTGCTGGGATCAAATTTCGGGGTGCTTGAGCACCTCTAAAAAGGGTCTAAAATTGCCTCTGGATGGAGCTCTGATAGGTTTCATGTAGGCCCACACTCAGCCTGCTACTCACCAATAACAATGCTTGTTATAGATAATGAATGACATCAAGAGTGGGATCCAGTACATGTTCCAGACAAAGAACAGCATGACTTTAGCTGTGAGCGGCACCGGCCACACTGCAATGGAGTGTGCCATCTTCAACACAGTGGAGCCTGGGGAGAGTGTGCTGACCGCAGTGAACGGCATATGGGGAGAGCGAGCAGCAGATATGGCAGAGAGGATAGGTATCTGACAGGAAAAGGCTGGTGTTGTCCTGTATTTTTCTTACTGTCAACAAATCCCAGGAAAAGACCAAAACCAACACTGTGTTAGTCTGTCTCTCCAGACTTTCTGACTTCAATCACACTTTAAAAACAAGCCACATATATATATATATATATATATATATAGCCTCATTTTAAAAAGGTTCAATAATTTCCCAAAATAGCTGGGCATTGCAGTTTTTAGCCAACATTACTCTTAGAGGAAAAGATATTGCATTTGTAGGGGACTATTTTCAGCTGTGGATGTACACACATTTGGTTCTCCCACTGACTATTTACAGCAGCAAGATGACTTATGTGGGACTGAGCCAAAATAAACTATAGAGCCAAATACAGAGGAAAACATGTCATCCAGTGCATTAGCGTGTTTTTAATCGTTTTTGAACAAGAATGGAGCTCTGTAGCACCAAGGAATAAGATCAGAACTACATGACATAGATAATACATTGTATCAATGAAGTGTTGATTTTGATCTTTTCATGGGATTTATTGACGATAAAAAACACACAAAATATCTCCGGCCTCATCATTTAAAATCAGCAATACATAATAGAATAAACATCCCTCTGAAGCAATTCAATAACAAAAAAATCATCCCTGTCAATCCATCAGGTGCCAGAGTAAATACCGTTGTGGCGCCTCCTGGTGGCTTCCTCACTAATGAAGAAATTGAACAGGTGATGTTACCTGACACTCCAGTTACCGATTTACTCAAATCAAACTTCTGTCATAAATCCAGTCCATTTGATCAGCTGTTATTTCATCACAGGCCTTATCGAAATACAGGCCGGCGCTGTTCTTCCTCACACATGGAGAATCATCTACAGGAGTCCTACATCCTTTAGATGGCATCGGACAGCTGTGCCACAAGTAAGAAGCGACGCTCATATCTTTGTCATCATGCATCTGTAACAAACGACAGGCACATGATAGCTGTGTCATGATTTGTCCTGACAGGTATAACTGCTTATTTCTTGTTGACTCTGTGGCTTCAATTGGGGGAGCGCCTTTGTACATGGACCAGCAAGGTTTAGTATTAAATCCTTCCAAATATTTCCAGCTTTTCTTCTGCAAGCTGCAGCTTATGGACACATTAAACATGTCTGTACAGTGTTACATTATCTGCTGATGACACCATACTCAGATTTGTTTTGTGGATGCTTGTACTTGCAGAGATAGACATCCTGTATACAGGCTCTCAAAAGGTTCTGAATGCCCCACCGGGTACAGCCCCCATCTCCTTCAGTGAAAGAGCATGGTGAGAAATGTAACTAGAATACCTTTACGTTATACGTTGAAATATGTGTAACATTTGTATCTAAGTCTAAATTTGTCCACAGCAAGAAAATATTCAACCGAAGGACAAAACCTGTGTCATTTTTCTTGGATTTGAAATGGCTTGCAAACTACTGGGGATGTGATGACAAGCCATCAAGAGTGTAAGACCTTTTTTTGCCCTACATACAGGAACTGATTACATTTCAAACAGTGGTCTCATTTTTAGCCATACTTGCACTATTACTGTATATCACTCTGTCTTTTTCATTTCCTCTCTACAGATATCACCACACAGGCCCGATCTCTGCTTTTTACACCCTGAGGGAGAGCCTCGCTATCCTTGTGGGAGAGGTGGGACATGTTATGTAAAGAAGTATTTAGATTTCACAGAGCATTAGGTAGTGTAGTGACGATTATGTACCATTCCACTTCAGTGCCAACGGTCCTACATAACAGGACATATAGAATGTATAGTTTGTGCATATAGTATTTATAATATTTTGACTGTGTGCCTTTATATACATTTTGTTGTAAATTTAAGGGTCTGGAAAATTCATGGGAGAGACATGAAAAAGTGGCAGAGTATTTCCACGCCGGCCTTGAGAGCATGGGTCTCAAACTTTTTGTGAAAGACAAAGTGAGTTTTGAGTTTCAATATAACCATGTAATTATTATTATAACCTATAGTGGAATTACACATCCAAGTTGTTACAAACAATATGATAATGACACAATATTAAAGGAGAAAATGTACTAATTCTGAATTTAATGGTTGTTACAGACAGCAAGGCTGCCTACAGTTACGACTATTGTTGCTCCTCATGGATATGACTGGAAAGAGATCACAACCTACATCATGAAAACACATAATTTAGAGATTTCTGGAGGTCTTGGACCATCAGTTGGCTTGGTATGAGGAAAAATGAAAAAATATGGAGTACCTTTCTATTCCTGTAGACTCTGTGGTTTAAATCCCTGATGTCTTTGGTTTTTCAGGTGCTGCGTGTGGGACTGATGGGATTTAACAGCAGCAAGGCCAATGTTGACATGGTGCTGGAAGCCCTGAAGGATGCTCTAAAACACTGCCACAAGAGCAAAGTGTGACGTGTCACTGATGGATGCTGTGAAGATAATCCTGACTCAACGTTACTGTCATAATAAAGACACTGTGTGCAATAAATGAACCATTATTCTCATGCACTTCATTCATTACTTTGAACGGGAACAGTGGGCTTGACTTTAAAGTAGTGCAGTACCTTTTGCCAGCAGCAGATGGCAGTCTTTAAAAAAGGCCTTCTAATTCAGGTCTGGTCTATGTTCAACATAAATAAGCAGTAATAATTAATTTGACATGAGTATTTCACGCTTAATTGTATATTAGATGAACAACTGATGGCTGATGACACATTTCAATGGGTTTTCTGGTGGGCTTCTTTAATTAGTCCTTCAAACTAAAAACATATTCCTGGTGTTTTCTGTCCATATATTATGTCCAATAAGTTGAGCAATGACCAACTAAAATCATTTTATAAACCCAACTTTTTTTGTATCTTTGATCATAAAAAGAACTAACATCAAACTTCTTGTATGAATAAGAATAATACATGTGAAAACTGTCAGCTAACCGAGCAGCGAGGGAGATGTCTTCACTTTTTACACTCTGTGGGTGTACTATAGTGAGGGCCTTTACTGTGATATTATTTTTTACCTACATTTTAAGGAAAATTAAGAAATTGTAATTATTTAATCGTGGTATTAAAATATGTACTGAAAAGAAATTAAAAAGCTTAAAATATACTGTATTCTGTATATGTAAAATGTGGGATTATTTCCCCTCTTTAACCATTCATCACGACAAGTGTGTTAAACTGTTCAAAAAGAGCATTAAAGGAGTAAAATGAATACATATGATAAAATAATAAAAACTATATAATTAAGTGTTTTCAGAAATACATTTATAATATGTAATTGTGTATAAGCTCCTTTTGTTTTTATATCAAAAGTGAGTTTATGAAATAGAAGTAATGAATTGAATGAAATAAATTAATATATAATATGATGTAGGCCTATAGATGTAAACGTTTTACATTCAATGAGCGTGATTTTTCCCATCCACATTCTGAGAAGACCCGCCCCACTCCTCCTTTCATTGCCTCTGACCGTGATATTTTTACTCCAAGTAAGCCAATCATCGCACTCCCCATGTCTAAACCTTACCAACGAAATCAACGAGTGCTAGCCAATCAGAGGCAGAGTAGGGCCGGACAGACCGGACATCCGCATTCGTACATCCGTGTTGACAGTATTATTAGTAAATGGCGCGCAAACGGTGACAAGGACAACTCTTTTTTTCACTTTCAAATTTACAGGGAAAACTCTGCTCCTTTTTACCCTACTGTAAACTATTTAACAAAGCAGCAGTCTGTAATGGCGTGTAAAAGAGGAGCTCTTATCGTGCTGGAGGGAGTGGACAGAGCCGGGAAAACTACGCAGTGTAATAAACTGGTCCAGACGCTGCAGCAGAGTGGACAGCCGGTGGAGATGATGAGGTTTCCCGGTGAGGCCTGGCTTTTGTTGTCCACTCTAATGTAGTTAACTTAGCCGTGGTTTGGATGTCAGTTTCAGCCTCCGTGCTTTTGTGTTGTGTAAAGAAGGTTTTCCTTTAAAATGTAGCGTTAACTGTCTGTGTTGTGATCCCAGACAGGAGCACGACCATCGGGCAGCTGATCAGCTCCTACCTGGAGAAGAAGAGCGACCTGGAGGATCACACCGTTCACCTGCTGTTCTCTGCAAACCGCTGGGAACTGGTGTAAGACCCTCACTCAGTTTATACCTTATGGTGTTTCACTTCAGTACAGTAAAAGTACCAACGATACACTGTGACAAGACAACATTTAGAGTCTGACATTCAGCAATGCATTTAAGTTGTATTAAGAATGACACTATGACAGTACTTTAAAGAGCCAGTCATCTATTTGCATCTATTTGGTGTCTAGCCATTCAGAAAGTTTTTTTGTTTTTTTTTACCAGGTTATGAAACATCTGCCACGTCAGTACAGTGGAGGTACATGTAGTTTTGCTTTATGATGATCAAAGAAGTGAAAGTTTCAAACACTTAACTGCAACCTGTATATCCAGATAATCTACACATCTCACTGACACATCTTCATCATAAAGAAATAGTTCTCATGAGATCTGTTGGCAGTGAAATCGGCGCATTGTCCTGTCTAACTGGAATAGTGTACAGATCTTTTCATCATAAGCACATAACACGTACCTGCAGGCCTAATACTGCAACAGCTGAGGGATAAAATGTTTCTATAATTTTTTATAATAAAGGAACTGAACCTTTTGGTTGTAGATCATCCCAATGTAGATCTGGTTACTGCATATTTTGTTATGACTGTCAGATATTTAACAGAATCAATTCCAGTTACGTTTTAACAGTTTAATTAAATGGAGCAAAAGTGCAACAAAAAAAGAAGAAGCAAAAACAATGAATTGATTCTACTCATGTGTAACCAAAGCTTGATAGATATTATTCCTGTGCCATAGAACCCCATTGAAAAACAAAACTATATATACTGTCACTTCCACCTATAAGGAGAAACCGCCTGACAGCATTAACACGGGTGCTAATGGTCTTTTCTGGTCTTCTGATGGTATTTGCTGACAATAAAAACTATAGAATATCACTAGCTGTAACCTATTAAATGTACATAACCTAAGATAAATGTATTTGATGTCTTTTATCATTAGCCTTGACTGATGTGCCCTGGCCTGTATTTTATGCTGTGTAATAATTGTTCCAACCCACAGGCCTTTAATGAAGAAGAAGCTGGAGCAGGGCACCACTCTGGTTGTAGATCGGTACGCTTTCTCTGGAGCTGCTTTCACCAGCGCCAAGCCAGTGAGTCATTTTATCAGCCTTTCAAACCTTGCATATCATTTGTTTGTTTTAGAGGAGCGACACCTCAATTTATGTTCATCTCCTCCTCCAGGGTTTCTGCCTGGACTGGTGCAAGCAGCCTGACGTGGGACTGCCGAAGCCGGACCTCGTCATGTTTCTGCAGCTCAGCCCTGCCGAGGCCGCTCTCAGAGGTCAGTTTGGAGAAGAGAGATACGAGACCAGCGTCTTCCAGAAAGCGGTTCAACAGAAATTTGAACAGCTGATGAAGGATTCTTCGGTCAACTGGCAGGTGGGTGTGAAGCAAATCTGGATTGAAGGTTTATCCAAAGGCGTCGATTTAAATTTCCAACTATCTCACGATCTTAACTGTCTGTCGCAGGTCATCGACGCTTCTCAGAGTGTCGAGGACGTGCACGAGAACATTGCAAGCCATACCCATAACGCCATCAACAAAGCTCAGAACCTGCCACTCGGACAGCTCTGGACGCGGACTTAAACTATTCTATGTAGAACTACTTTGCATCTCAGCTAGTAACGTTTTGCCATTTTGCCATCATTATCCTCTCAAGTGTAGCTCTCTGACTCTTCTGCACATTACATTCATTATGTAGCTCCGGTTTTTTACTTTTTCAATGCTTTTAGAATGGAGGAGAAATAAATGACTTTGTTTTTAATTAATTCCACCTTCTCAAAATCGAAGACATATACGATTGTCAAATATCAGAGTTTGATTTTTATTTTTGCATCCTTTTACATGTCTATTCTTTCACTTGTCTACACATTGTGTCGAGTAAATAAATAATCTTCAAATGAACTAGTGTATATGTTTTAGACTTGGCAAGGATACTTTGCAATTAATACAACTCGTCTGACTAAATTTGGTTTCATTACAGGCTGTTACAGATTTCAGTTAGTGACAAACCGCATAAGCCATGGGCATCATGAACCATTATGTGTCTATACAACATAAAACTGTTATGGCAATTTTTTTTAAACTTATGGAGTCAGGGAAAGGCACCATATCACTTCAGAATAAACATTTAAAGTGTTAAGACTTGAAAATGGAAACACATGTATGTGAAGATGTGCATACAGAATTGATCCTGAGCTCCTGCTACGGCTTCCACCAGGCAGTCTCAATGTCGGATACAGAGAGCATTCAGAGAGGCTGTTGAGAAGGAACGCTGCGTGACACACGCTGAACTACACACCCATCGGAGCTGGACCGGCTCAAGAGTTCTCCAGAAATGTTCATCCCCTCAGGCTTCCCTTCTGATACAGAGAAGAGAGAGAGAAGCTTCCGCCCGCTGTCGAGAACAGTAAATCATTGTTCGTAATTTTCCTCACAAGGAAAGGATCTCAAACTCCTCGTCTTCCGAATCGAAGAACCGTTCCAACCTGTCCGAGTCGGAGAAATCTGCAAAGGGAGCGTTAGCGCGGAAAAACAACACAACGTTAAAATACATCAACAGATTTTGCTGGCGTGTAATCTGCTGAACGTGTGCTGTTTATTTACCAGGAGTAAGGTTAAGGGCGTCCACGCTGACCATGTGAGAAGGCTGACTGTCTACCAGTTCAAACATAGGCAAGCCCCCTCTGTTGCAGGAGAGCTAGAAGAGAAGAACTTCAATGTTACCATGTACAGATTCCTCTATACGTGAAAAGTAACGCTTTATTAAAAGGAGCAGTGTTCGCTGAGACGTACCCTTCTTATGCGCATACACCAGTCGTCAAACTCGTCCTCTGTTCTGCAGAAGAAACCCTGGCAGAGTCCAGAATACAATCAACTATGGAACATCTGAGTAGTGTCAACATTTTCAGCCTGCTCACATTCATATTTTTAACAATAAGCTTTAGTTTTGAGATGCAATACGCTCAGCATCTCTAGCATTCCTACCGCTGCGATGGATGGGTCCAGTTCACAGATGTGCATGCGGCAGGGCGGGTGCTGACAATGGTATGTCTCATCAGGGACCTGGCTGTCTTCATACGGCTCCACCGCGGGCTGCGTGGTGTGCGGGTCTAAGTAGATGAGCTCCTCCCCTGATGAGGAAAGACAGGACGCGTTCAAGATGAGGTTGTTCTCTTCGAGGGAGTGAAATCAATATGGTGAGCGTGATCCGGGCGTTTATTTCACAAACACAGAGACGAGACATACCGACATAACCAATGAAGTAATGGGCACTGTTGGGTTTTCCCCCAATAACACCCAGGGACTGAGGCAGCATGAAGCATTGCTGTGGAAAGAGACGAGAGGGTTTATCTCACCCCGGCTGCAGCTGAATGTGCCTCATAGCTCATTTAATAGCCAATTTACTACAACTTATACTTTATATTAGTGCTTTTGTGTAAGTTTAGCTCCATTTTATTTAGACATGTTTGCACTATGAACATATTAACATCAAAAATAACACCCAGGAGGTTGATGTAACACCAGGTAACATCATGGACTCTGGTTTCTGAACTTAATCATTTGGTGATATTTAGATTACCATGCATTACCCCAGGTTATTCTGTGTATATCTCACTCTTTATTTTGCATATTCTATGTTTCGAAATATTGCTCAAATTGTTAACAAACAGATAAAGCAATATCAGGACTGTTTCCTGTACGAAATAATATTTGGAGTCAACAAGGACACAGTGTTTGTCACATCTGCACGTCACCCAACATTATGTAATGACAGGTTTGTCTTTGCGCAAGTGACTGGCTCAAAAAGCATGCAGTGACTGTTGCAACGTCCTCATTACTGACCAAACATCATGGTGAACATCAGGGACTGGTTGTACCAGCTGTTTACTAGTTCTAACTAGTTAGCCTCGCAATAGATAACGTGATTACCAAGTGGAAATTTAAATTAAAACCGGTTGCACCACACAAACTAGTTCCTATGTAGAGATTAGCTGTTTCTACATTCACAACTAACTGCAACGTGTAACTGTTGGGTAAGCTAATGTTACTAAACTAACGTTAGCATGTTCATATATGAAACCATTTAGATTGAAGAGTAAGAAAAATTCTAATAAAGAAACACAATATATCATATATATGTTATTACTATATATGTATAACGTTAGACTAAATAGTGTCAGATAATTCAGCATAGTTTGATATTTTTCTCTCACTGTAAACTGCATGAATATTACTAGTTGTTTCTGCAGTACCAGTCAAAAGTTTGGTCATTCTCTTTAATGAGAAAATGTGTTGACGTTTGACTGGTAATAATATGGTATATTCACAAAGAATTGGAAGCAAAGTTTAATTTATATTTTAAACCATTATTTTTATTTTTGGAGGTTGTGTTACAGCTGGTGATGCTACAATGACTTCATTTACATAGCTGTAAATTATGTTTAACGGTGACACAGATGTTTCCTAACAACATTAAAAGATTCAGTTTTATTGGTGCATCCTGATTTGAAATTAGCTGGCTATGTTACTGCTGTGTGACGGTGCAGCTGATAAAGCACTCATTTTAAGTCTGACTCACCATCCAATGTGGTCATTACAGTTATTAAGAACTAGATTTCAACTGTGGTAGGTTACAGCTTTATAACTTATACTCTTTATGACTGGGTAATTATTGTATCAATATAATCACAATACGAGCATACATGATGAAGTCTCACCTTTAGGGTTTCGATGTAGGCCTCATTTATATCACTCAGGCCCAGCCTGAGGGGAATGAGCAGGACGAGAGGTTTCCACAAAGCCGTCTCTTCCTCAGACATGGCACACGCACCCTCCAGGCAGCCATTGAGCTCCCCCACTCCCTCTGACTCACCACAGGCCCCCGCAGCATCCAGCCAAGGCATACAAAGAAGCTCTGCAGTGAGAAAATAATCACAAAAAACACCATTGTCAAAACAAAACTTCACAGATGGAAATTCATGACACTGGCCAATCAGCTGCTTCCACTTGTATTTCAACAGAGACAACAATCAATATGATGGACGTTTTCCACTCAAACATCTTTCTGTTTTCATGTTGAACTATTTGCATGTGAAGTATCAAAAGACTGTCTTTGTTATTAGGAAACTCAAGTTTA
Organism: Scomber scombrus; assembly: GCF_963691925.1. NCBI lineage: Eukaryota > Metazoa > Chordata > Actinopteri > Scombriformes > Scombridae > Scomber > Scomber scombrus. The sequence continues at coordinate 6,613,502 of NC_084977.1, read as the reverse complement.
ACCAGAGTATTATTTAACCTGCTTTTGCCAATGATGATATGATAACAGTGTAAAAAAAAAACCAAACACTGAAGTTTCGACACGACTGCACTCACTGATCTCCTCGATGACAACGGTGTTGTCCATCGCCACGTGTACAACTAATCTGCTCCATGTGTCGAACACCGCCAGCTTCCTGAAAAGCAACACAGGACATCAAGACTAAAGCACGCTTATTTAGATTGTTTTTAAAACCTCCTCGGTCTTATCTTCTTTGTTCATTGTTTGACAGCAGGACGTTGATACGTGGAGGAAACTGAGACGAGGCAGTAAAATATGATGCAATACAAGCAACTAAATGCCTCTCAGTGTGTGTGTGTGTGTGTCTCAATCACGCTGACTGGATGGAGTTTTACTGAGCAGACACTTGTTTATGTGGGAATGTCAACACAAGCAAAGTGCTGTTCTGCCTCCACTGACCGCCTGTCTTGTTTTTTTACATTCAGTGAAACATTGCTGTTCAGGCTGATGAGCTTTTAGAGTTTACACATGTGTCAGGCTCCAGTGTTCGTTTTGTGTACTTTTATAAAGCCTGTCAGACAGACTGAAGCCTAGACGTCGAAATGTACGTCTGCAGATGTGTAAGAGCCTTGAAAAATTGAAACCACACAGATTCACAGACATGGCAACAACTTGATAAGTGATTAAAAAGTAAATTGTAGAATGTTTGGCCACTGGTGGTGCTGTAGAGCAATGTTTTCACAGATGGGTCCCCATTTTGTTTGTGTTGTGCACATGATTGCACAAGCTAGTAAACATGAAATATGTTCAAAAAAAAAAGGGATTTGCACATTTTCAGTGAAAGGAAATGTATTCAACTCATTTGTTAGACCTCAAGGAGACACACACACAGTTCTGGTGAGAAATACTGAATGTCAAGTTTTTCTTTAAGTTAAGAAAGTCCACCCTTCTCAAATGAGTGGATCAGCTGTTTATCTCAGTTTTATATAACTGTACAATACATATATGTCAGGTTTCCAACTGTACTTTGGTCAAACCAAGGCCCGGGAAGCTTGTGACGGCATTTTTCACAATATTTTACATTGAAGATATTCCATAATATAAATAATCATTATCTGCAGGTCTTAACTCTATCTTGACACATTGAAACTCTCAGCATCTTTACAGTACTTACTTTAGAACCTGGGCGACTGTGTTTGGTCCATACCACTGGCCTATAGGCTTCCCCTCTCCAACTCCCATTTGAGCTGCAGAATTAAAGCACAAAACAAGAAAGAATCAGTTTTATGCAAACTCTTTCTGGACTGTCTGAGTGAGCCCTCGATATAATTGGAAATGTTCGACTGTCACTACTCACCAATTTGATGGATGGAATAATAGCTGTCTTTTTTGTCAATGAAGGCGTTGAGAATACTGATGTACTCTTCTCTTTGTTTCTGGCCTCTGGCCCATCTCCAGTCTGAGAACAAAAAGACAGTTGTCGAGCCGGTTTAAATCGAGCTCTGTTTGGTGTGGTCTAGTCGCTGCTGGACGAGAGCTGTAAGTGCCACACAGTGATTCAATCTGGTTTCATCTACAGCGGGGTCCAAAAAGTGTGACACCACTTGACTTCTGGACCCCCGCTTATATCTTTCTTACCTCTTCCTAAATGTCGACACATCAAGGCCTCGCCCAGGATCATCTGGCCACAACGCAACATACACCCCCATCCTGTATCTGATGTTGGTCCTGTTCCCCCTGTAACACAGTCATGAATCAAGCGTGATGTCCCTTTTTATTATTAAATGTGAAAACCCAAATAACTCAAATCTCCACACTTTTTAAATCTCTTTTGTTTTAACTTACCGATCGGAGGGAAGTTTTTTCTGTACGTGAACCACAGTCGTGAGGTGACATCTGATAAAATCTCATCTTTCTCTACATGAAAAGCAGAAATCAGCATATTATAATACATCCACAGAGATAAGGGCACACCCGCCAACTCAGTCATGAATTTTCCTCTCCACGGTCCTACCTGTGAGTGCATTGTATTCTTTTCCTAAGATCCACACAGGGTCTGAGGTCTCAGGAAAATCTTCAAATTCTCCGAAGCGAAGTGTGTCGTACGTCAAGGTAGCTGCAGAACGAGATGTGAAAGAACTGTGAGACTGTGGGACGTTACACAAAGAGAAATAGCTGGTGTTTTTTTTTATGTGGTTGACCACTTGTCGCATATGATGACAGTGTAGATTTTTGACATGGGGTAAAGATGGAGTGTCCCAGACGGGGCCACAGAACAAGAGAACCAGCAGACATGTCCTTGAACAAGACACTGAATCCAAATTACCTCCAGGAAGGTTGTTCTACATGTAAACCTATCTGAGTATCTAGCATTTTAAATGTTTTTTTTCTTTAAATTAACATGGGCCTCCTTGTGGGATAAATAAAGTATCATTTTTCAACTTCCTGTAAAATGCAAAGGTAGGAAAAACTTGTATTTAAAGTGCCCCTCTACTGATTTAGTATTGTGCTTCCATAAATCTGAGGGACTCGTGAGAGGCAGATTAAAAAAAGAACGGGTGAAATTGGAGCAGCAGAGGACGAGATAACCTGACTTTTATTCCCTGGTGCCGGACACGCTTCAAAAATACAGGATCCTACATTTCCCATCATGCAACTTGATAGTATTATTTGCTTGTTGCTACACGTTCGTGGACATAAAACATCTTTATATTTAACCTATTGATGCTTCATGATGTATAAACTGAACTTTATGTGTAAAATATGTGGAGTGCTCCTTTAATAACACAAATATGACAACATGTAGAACAAACGTGTGATATTAATTGGTGATAAATTTTAATCATGTGGGCTGAGCATCCGATTTCATTTGAATCTCTTCTTTAAAAATACTTTTATCAGTCTTTTTTCAGATTTTACTTGAGTTTTAATGTTTTTGAACTGTCTTTTATTTCTTTAAATGTTTTCTTTTTCTTGGTTTTTGCTACACTGAGTTAATTTTATACACTAAGTTGTTTTTCTGTTTTTAAAATCCTTATAATTTTATGACTTGTCTGTTTTATTGTTGCTGCCTTTGTGAAGCACTTCTGGATTTTAAAGAAGTATAACAAGATTCTCATTATTATTATTAAATGAGTACATCAATAATGCAGTAAGTAGGTGCTGTTAAAAAGTGTGATGACGGTATAATGAAATCACAGCAACAACTAGCCTCTACAGTTGGAATGAAGTGACTCAAAGCCAGAAGGAAAACCATTTAAGGGCTCAGATCCTCTTAAGAAAGCGAGAAACATTTTTTTGGCCGGCTGGTGCATTTAATAATACACTGGTATGTATAAACATACATTTCATTTAAAATATGATACAAAGCTTTAAAAAGGTTTTCCAACACACACCGTCATCCATATTAATAACTACTGACAAAAGCTAGGCTTGGCAGCTTACCAACTTGTCTGATTATCAGTTTGTTACTTTGGACGCAGACAGATGAACAATAAAGATATATTGACAGTTGGAAGAGACGGACATGTAATAGGAAGTCTGCTTGTTTTCTCTGAGAGTTATTACCTACTAAATGCGTCTTGCCGAATACTACATGTAATACTACATGATGGCTTATAGTGTTCCCCATGCTTTCAGTGCAACTTTAAAGTCCTGTATAGTTATTTCCACTTTATGTGAATTTTCACTTCTACCGTTCAAAGGGAAATGTTGCTATTTCTATACACTACATTTGTTTGACTTTTGTAGCTGTAAACATAGACATTATATGAGAATCAAATGATTATGTATTGTTGTGAGTAGTTAAAGTTAGCTTCAAATAGACTAGCTGATCAACTGAAATATTGCAATATTTATAAGATTTAAGACAGCACTGATGTTCTTTCCTAGCCTGGCTAACACCAGACCGCGTCTCAATCTCATGGGAGATTGAGGTAGGGTCTGGCGAGGAGCCTACCTCGTATTTCTGTACGCTATTGGACAATCTTACAGCCAATCATATCAACGATACACGATGACGTATTCAGACCCTGAAGGGAGCAGTGCGAACACATCCTTTTTATGAAGGACATCATGTAGCGCAAGTTTTTGTTCTATTTTCAAAGTTAACTTGCCTTCAGATTTATTTAGCACACAATCTATTGCTGCTTCAAACGGTTGCTGCACCTCCGTGGCCGCCATGCCGGATGTAAACAGAGTCGCTCTGCGGTCGTCATCTTCTTGAGCCCGCGTCCCCGTTCTGTGATTGGTTCCCTATCTCAGGCGAAGATTTTGTCTTGGTGGCCATGCTAACTTTCTGAGCGAAGTAGAATCTCACTCGAATGAGAGCATGGGTATACCCAGGCTAGTTCTTTCCATCCAGAGTATCCCAAATCAATGCAGCTTTAAATATTACCAGAAAGAAAAAAGTGATGTACATGTCATCATAAATTCATAAAATCTGTCTTAAATATATTAAGAAATGTAGAATATTTTAATAATAAAGTGTCTGATATGGTTTTCCCACAAAAAAAGTTCAATTATCTTAATATGCAAATGTGTTTAAAAAAATGTCTGTTGCTTCACTGTTAAGTCAATAATCAGTGTTTGAGCACTGGAGGCTTCCAGTTTCCACATCACACCAGGATTATTAAAGTTAACAAAAACTAAGACTAAAACTAGCAAATAAAAAATTATTTCATTAACTGAAATAAAAATAAAACCGAAAACTATAATGAGCAATGTGAAAAAAAACTAAACCATTTAAAGTTCTGCTTTTGACTTAGCTCCAGGTGATTATTAATGAGTTCTGCTGCAGGTTGAGCATTGTTAATGGTTAAAGAACGCAATAATAAAATGGCTTTGCACAATATGGTACCTTTAATAAACAATGACTCGGTAAACCATATTTGGTGTCATGCATTCTTTCATCCTTTTCACTTTCTACAAATCAGGGTTAGAAAAACTAAAACTAAACTAAAACAATTCCTCAAAATAAAAATAAAACTACTTAATCACACGTTAAACTAACTAAAACTAAACTGAAATAAAGAAACAAACTGAAAAAATAAATAAAAATAAAGCAAATGAAAGTTTTAAAACTATCATAACCCTGCTAACTTGTGTAAGTGGCATACTGGACCAGGAAAACTACTTGTGATGTCACAAATCCTTCTCGTAGGCCCCGCCCCTTAAAATCAGATTTTTTTTTTCATGAGTTCAAAGAAACTTTCCACTTTCAGCAGATAAATATGAAAACAGCCTTTCAGTGTTCAACTCTACACATACTTCATTGTGCACAGTGAAGCTCAAACATTTCACTGGAGGAACAAGAAGTGACACATATTTTTGAGAGGGGGGGACTTTAACCCCACGTAAAAGATTAAATCTACGTCACAAGCTAAAGTGTCTAAAAAGGAAACCATGCAGACCCTAGACTCGTTTAAAAGGCCTTAAACATTTTTATTAATGAAGTTTTTTTTTATCCTAACAGTTATTATTTTTTTTATGTATTGTGTTGTATGTTTTTAAGGTTGTAGTACTTTGAGTTTCACTACGCATTAAAAGTGCGTTACGGATGTAGTGTATTATTATTGGTAGTAGTAGTGATGGTGACAGTGCATCGTCTGAGCTCTCGTTTTGGGCGTAACGTAACGGCCGCATAAACAAGTCAAACCAAGGACAGAAGACAGCTTATTACGCATAAAACATGACAGGAACACATGACATTAACACAGAAGGCGTTTGGCCACCCTACAGGGAGTTATGCAGCTGTACAGCGAGCTGTCACAGCGGGAGAACCCCAGCTTTTAACAACAGCAGGCTAGCGTTACTTAGCAGTTAGCTTTAGTCATCACTTTAGCAGGCTAACGTCACCGAAAGCTACAAAGCAACACGGGTCTGTGCTGGATTGGCAGCCGTTTGTTGGCAATCCTTCCGTGGCAGAGTGGAGGAGTTGTTGCCAGCTGTGAACTAACAATATTGTTGATATTTTGTCGCTAGGCTAAGCGAGAGAAAGGACTATTTTGCTCTAAAAATCTAGCTTACCTGCATCCATCCCGACGGTCTTCACCCTATCTTGTTTGTTGTTCTCTGCACTCTGCCCCGTTGGACCAATGGGAAGAGAGAGAGGCGGGACATGTTTCACCACATCCAATAATACGTGGAAGGGGGTGGTTAGTTTTTGTCCTAACCAATCAGCAGTGGCTGACGCATCCGTCCCGTTGAAAACAGATGACGGTGCGTTCACGTTACACATAACTCTTGTTCTTTTCTACATCAGCTGGCCAAACATCAGTAAATTTATATTTTTATTGTGAAATAACAATTTGGCCCCGTTTAAATGGTTACATCTATAAAGCCACACATTTTACTCACCGTTTTTAACCTTAAGAACATGATTATTACTTTGATTGTTTCAATGGGGAAAATAAACACAAAATCAGCATTTTATGCTTCCCATTGCTCCCAAGAATATTTTTTTCAGTTTTATTGCCTACTGTTCATTTTTTTCTATCTCTTTATCATTATTATTATTATTATTATTATTACCCTTTATCCCCGTTACCATGTTCACTGTATTAACAGTGGAGTCATAACCTTTATGTTATCTTTATTTTATTATGATGGCTTATTGTTTCCTGTTACTGTATTAATGTCACATATATTGTAAGTGATGCTTTCTATAATAAAGGGGATGGGGAAAAAGACAAAAGCGTTGCATTCACGTACATAACTCATGTTCCCACTTGTTCACTCTTGAAGTAACAATGACATTTAAATTATTACCTTTTCAAAGCCACAATGTTACACTTTGATGATGACCTCACAGAATTCCCAGCATCCACAACACCGTGAACCTGAGCAGAGGTGTTTTATCAGCTAGTATAAGTGAAAACTGTGCATATATATTTAATTCAAGATTCACCTTCTTAAAAACAGATTCTACAAAATAAATGGAGCACAAGATTGTAAAAAGGACATAAGACACCAGAGGAAGTGTAAAGAAAAAGGCTCTGAGATGCAGCTTAAAGCACTTCAGCTTTGCTGTGGCTAAGTAATTCACAAATAGCTGTTTAATTGCTTACATTTAGTCTGTAATATTCAGTTGTAAAGTGAAATGAAAGATATCTCCTCATTGTGGTGTGAGGTTTTCTCTTCCCCAAGCATGCACTTATGGCAACACTAATTTGCCCACAAGCTCAAATACCCTTAATTGAATCAGTAGAATCGTGCAGTTGGCGTTTCCTTTTGACATGTTTTTACAGTTAACATATCATTAAAGTCAGACTGGTGGTTAAATCTGCCAGTCTGTGTCTGGTGATTCTTATTTGACTATTAGGATGTAACAAATAACCATCAGTGCCTGTAAATCCAATCAATCACACAAACACACAAATCTCTTAGTGTTGCGGCCATAGACCAGCAATGTTTTAGCCCCACACGACTGCCTTACAAGAGGTTTTGACAAAGAAACATTACTGTTGAAAGGTTTTGGGGCTGTAAATTGGATGAAAGCAGCGAGGAGAAACACAAAAAATGTACCACATTAAGCTAAAAGCTTATCCCTGAATTAGTGGGTTGGGCTTTCTGAAATATTTATCAAATCATGAATCATCTCATGCATTATGCAAAGATGATTTACAATATTTTTATCATCTAGATACAAAATACAGTATATTTAAATATAATATATTATTGAATATTGAAAATCACTGCTGGAACCTCACATTTCTTATACCACAACATCACCTTAAATTTAGTGCAGTGATTCATTCAGCAGCACATATTTGTTAAGTGTTCACAAAACAAGCTCACCAACACATATACTAGATGTGAAAATGTTGAGAATGAATGTAAAACCAGATTTAAATTGTATGCCAAGTGAACTAAAATAGTTGACATTTATATAGTATCTAACAAAATGACCAAACAAACAGCTTCAGATGATAATAAAATGTTATATAAATACTTTTTAGATGCTTTATTCAGAGAGAAAACTAGACATAACTGTCTTTTTTTGACATTTGTTGATGTTTGATTTAACTGAAATTAAAACTGGACACTTTATACACCAATTTGTGGTTTAGTGTCCACAAAACATCTGTTACAGCAGTTTAGGACTGAGCACAAAAAGTAGTGGTAAAAGTACAAAACCATAAATCATATCCTCTCTTCTCAGAATACAACCACCTCATATTAACAGTGTCCACATATGTATTACAAGACATACAATCACTAAGTCAGTTCAGTCTGGATTTTAAGACATGTCCCATTATGATACCACAGTCAAGTCAAATTAGGTATCATATAGGGTTTAAAAGCTCTTGAATTCATCATTCATAAGAAATACCACTGGAACACTTACCTTCTTGAGAAATGCTGCAGAGCAAAATCAGTTTATTAAAAACATATTAACATTTACAAGTGCACACTTGATATATTATTATAAGAACCATTTATTGAAGACTTATTAACATATATTGTAGATGACTTTTTAAATTTGCATATTTCTAGCACTCCTAGTGCTACATGCCATATAAAAGTGAAATTATTCATAGAATAAATTCTACTTATAGACTGAAATGCTATCAAAGTGCTCAAACTCAGAGAAAAGATACAATTACTTGCATTACTGCTATTACATTACAGCAATATAATACACTGCCTTACAGTGAACAATGAATACACAGAGTTAAAGTTGCATTAAGTGTATAGTGCTTTCTGAAATTCATATGTGTAGTACTTGTAGGTTTAATTCAACAAACAGACTCATTAGAATCTTACAGTTTTTAAACTTTTAATATTAATTATGGTGGGGAGGGTCTTGTTTTTTTAAAGTTAGAAATCTATGAGACTTATTAGGGACTGTATGAAAAGTATCAGACTGAGAAAGGAGGATGGATCTAAAATGCAAAACCCTCCCTAGCATCATTAATATTTCCTTTTAAACCTTCCCCATGACTGAAGAAAACCCCACTCCCCCTGATATCTTGAAATAATACGAGTGGAACTGGTTTAACCTTTAATTTAAGATTGGTTAAACTAACTAGTTTATCATATTTGAATAGCCACTAATATGTGGAATTAGCAGTTAACAGAACTGTGGCAAATATAACAAAATGGCAAATATTTCAGACACTATTTTGTAATAAAAATGCTGAATACTGAATTTACTACAGCCACTAAATGGTTAGTAACTAGTTGATTGAGATCGAGGAAATAAAGCTGAAGAGCTAAAATAAAAAAGACTAGCCTCCCTTTAGCAAAGAGAAAACAAATCATAAACCCCTTCCCTTTTCTTACGCCTTTCCACTAATAATTTTTGTACAGTCCCTTAGTAAGAAGAAACTATTTTGTATTCTGCATTTATCAAGCATGTACCATGTGAAAGGCTGAGATGCAAGAACAAGTCCCCTTGAACGATCTAAGGACTCGTGAACGTGAAAATAATGATTATTTTCAACCACTAGGGGCAGCCAAACCACTGCTAACCAAGCAGCAAAATGACACATTCTGCTGTATGTGGAAAACTACAAAATATATATTAAAGCTAAAAACATTTACAATGGGTGATTTTAAAAATTCACATCAAACGTGTGCCATAATATAACCATTAACAATAAATAGACAGTCTCGCAGAGGAAGCAGAAGGAGTTCCGTGCAGGGGGGGTGTTCAGCAAAGAAGGTTCAGTGCAAATGAGTGTAAACATAATCCAAAGTGGTGGATGCTCTTCTTTTTTTTTTCTTTCTTTTGTTTTTTGAAATGGTGCTGGTCAGTTCGCTCATAGCTCGTAATCCAGTGTGCGACTTTTGTCTTTCATTTCTCCCTGAGGAGATACAACACAATGGCTTTCAGGTAGTGTCCGAATGCGCAGGCGGAAGACACCAGCCAATGGGATCGGAAGCTGGGGTCAGTGTTCACCACGCATTTTGTTACATCCACCTGTGACGGGGACACAGTGACACAATGAGTCAAGCATGTGAAATCTGATTATGTAATAAACAACCAAAAAAAGTGTGTTGTTGTGACACGTGTTCTTGATTTGAAAATATTCCGAAAATCTGCTGTGTGGCAAGATATGAAGTTTGCCCGCAAATATGTTCTTTTCAAAGCCAAAACCCACACTGCAATCTCTGCAAAACTTACTTCAACACTCACAAAACTTGCACACACAATGAGACACTACAGAAAGTGCAGTGTAGTGTCAGCCCTGACACTGAACACTTCCCCCCTCTTCATGTCACAAACTGTTATTTAGGTTTCCTGTAGGACGTGCTGACATCTCTCGGTGCAGAAACACTACGGTTCGAATTTATACTGCAAGAGTGAAAAACAGGTCCCTCGTTTGTGCTCATGAGGTCAGTTATACAATGTGTTGCTCTTCGTTTTGTCACACTCCATTTCTCTTCAAAGCTAAACTGACTTGGGTGCAGCGTCTCCCCAGTCCACAGGCGAGCATTTGTTCACTTGTTATGCTCTTTCCAGCAGAGCAGAATACAGACAGAGGCATGACGCCAGGCCTTGTTCTCCTCTCCTGCTGGAGTTTCTCTTTATTATTTCTTCAATGATTGTATCAGACAGACTTTTTTTTCATTTGCAGGACTCTACAAAAGACACATCTTCTCTTCTGTCTGAAACTTTGTGGCTTTGGTTTATGTCGAGTGGTTAAAATTTATGAACCAAAAAGCTGTCAGTTAAATTAAAGCAATGTGTGCCAGCTGTTCTAGTTCTGTCCTTTCTTGTACATTTGGCTGTGGCATCAGCTGAACACATAAAAGCTGGATGAGGGTGTAAAAAGATGGTTTGAAGCTCTGCCTGTCAAACAAAGTAGATATACTTTCCTGAGGCCTCATGGTGGGGCTAATTAAACATATTGAGCTGCTGGCTTGGTCCACTAGCAGCTACTGAAATCCATCATAGAACATCATGTGTAAAGTTTCAGATCACCACTGAGATACATCAGCCTCCAGACTGACTAATATTTATCTGCAGAACAGAAACCAGAGGAGGAACACTCTCTTCATCATTATAAAATACTGAAATGTGTCCACTACAATGTGTTGGTACCTCATTTCATTTCATGGCTTGATTAACCTATCCCAACTGCTTGTGCAAAAAAAAATACCTGCTTAAGTGTCAAATTTTTTCACAAAATATAAAAGCAGTATCACGAAAGTAGTGAAATATTGTGATATTCCTATAAAATCGTTTCTATAGGAAATTACTTGGATTCTTCAGTGTATTTAAAAAAAACAAAAACGTTCTATTCTATCTTGATTTCAGGATCTTATTCAGTGTTGTACTTTTTCAATACAATCTCACATTTACCTTCAAAGCCTTCTGTGATTAATATCCAAAGACTAAACTTGGGATCTTTGGGAATAGAAAGATGGAACTCTTCTTTGAGGTCAATGAACACATCCTTCTTAAATTGGGACATGGCCAGAAGATGTGAGCGTGATTGCACCTTTTTTCCAGCATTTATCTAAGCTGCTTATCTGAAGTATCTTGTTATTACTTTCCATTTCCCTTTGAGTATTTGAATTAGTCAACCAATGTGCCTCCTTACATACGGCATGCTTACATAAGTACCCAAGTATCTTATGATATACAGTATCATCTATGCTCCAACATCATTAAAATATATTTGAAATATTGAAATACATCAGTATTCTATTTGATACTTTGTGTGTGACTACACACATTTTTCTTAGTTTTAATTCATCATGTGGTAATGTATGTTCTGTTGTAGTTTCTCAACTGTGAATTTATGATATTTTTTATTGTATCATATTACAGTGACTGTGCGTCTATGCGTCCTATCCAGACACTGTCAGATAACTGGGAAGAGTTGGTATGATATTCATAACACATCCTCCACCTTGACACATTTTGTGAGTGGAGTGCTAGTTCAAGCTCTATAATATGCATACGTATGTACTGTATATAGGGTATATGATATTTCTATAATATCCATGCTGTGACTTGTGATTTAACAGTGAGCATATCATATTCTATTTTGCTCTTTATTGTTGTATGTCATTTCTGATATCGATATAACTACGTCATTGGCAACACTCCAACACACCCAGCCACACAAAAAAAGTGATTTAGGTACAAATAAAAAAAAGTTTCCCTTACCCAGCCCCCTCTCCTTTTTAACCAGGAGGTCAGACTCTTGCGGACAAACTCCCCCATGCAGTCGACGATGGTATGGACCATCGCTGGGTGACCGTGACGCACACAGTCAACTGCCAGGGCTCCTGCCACGGCGTACAAAGACACCACCTTTCCCCATGTCACACCTGATGGGGGAGACAAAGAATGTAGAGCTATTAGAATAAAATAAATATACAGTCGTTCATGTCTTCTGTTTGATGTATGAATCAAGAAAATAGTTTTCAATCAATTTATTGGGCTCTATAAAGCAAAGTGAAGTAAGTGCTATTTTTGTGAAGCTGGAGCAGAAATGTCTCTGTCAGCAGCACTCTGTAAAGATGGATGAACACATTATAAAACCTCAGCAGCAGCCAGGAATTAGGCCCACATGCCTGTCTATCCCACAAAGAAGAAAATCCAGAGCCAAGGCTCGGCGGCGAGCAGGCAGCGAGATCAGTGAGCGGATCATTTTTCCAACTTCAGCTTGCATAAAGAGTGACTCTTTCTGCCGCCACGCCATTTACAGTCAAAGCTTTCGACTATTTTTGTAGTGTTTATACAGTATGTCCAACACATACAAACTGAGACTCAACTCCATCCATCCTCTGTAACTGTCATCTTATTCATTCCCAGGTTCTCTTAAATGGAGGACATGAATCTCTGTAATGGTGAAAGGTGGAATTTGCAGGATGGTACTCTACACTGTCACTTCTTGTAAAACAGCTGCCTGATTCTAGGTGAGTTCAGCAGGGATCCAAAAAACAAAAGGGGTAACTAAAATATAAAAGAAACAGATGTGAGTTAAGTAAAATCTTCAGGCAGTTTAAACCAAAGTCTAATTGGTTTTTCCACAGCTGATAGTTCATTGTGCTTAGAGAATCGCTGGGAAAGTCATTTGTGGACAAGTTAATGGATGATAAATCTTATAAAGAAAAAGTGATAATTTTCCTTATTATCTTGATGCATTTCTGCTTGGATAATATTACTTCCATTAACAGCCAGGCAAATTTACACTCTACAGTCGGTGTGTTACACACTGGCATGTACAGACTGTCTAAGGGCCAGAAGAGAAATGGATAAGGGCCACCATTTTTGTGGATCCATAAATTTTGGGGGCTTATGAGAGACAGATTTTCGAAAAAGATTAGTCAAAACTCATGCAACAGCAGTAGATGATATTCTTATGTTTGGAACCCAGTATTGGTCGCACTCTAAAAACAAAGCCTCTTACATCACATTTCCCATAATAGAACTCCGCTGGTAAAGTGGTGCATGCACAAATTTTCCACTACAAAACTGCAGTCTCCAAGCTTAAGCTTTGATAACTCTGATGTCATCATTGGGGCTATTTTGGACAACGCACCTCCAGAGCCACAGAAGATTATACTAATCTTTTCAAAGGCTGCCTATATCACATAAGCAGTAAACTGATCTTCTCTGAATCAGTGAAGTTCCCCTTTTAGTGTGGTCTAACATAGTGTCAAACCTCAGGTGCTAGCTTGGCTGATAATAGATATTAGATATTAGGAGTAGAAAAATCTTCATTTGACTCACACTTGAGTTAAAGGGATAAGTGATTTGATATTGTGCCATAAAGATGAGGGAATTGTGATTTTAAACGTGTAGTCATGGATTTTTTGGCCACTTGGGGGCAGCCAAAACAAGCTATAAACACGCTACTGATGTTATTGTCTTTGAAGTTGATATGGTGAACCTGTTAGCCAACAGTTGCTTATTCGACACAGAACAACAGCAACATTAGCTTTATTTGGAGATGTGTTAATGTGCCCCCAACAAATGTTAGTCCAATATTACTTATTTTGGGTGAAAATTGTCTGTGTTTCTACAAAGCGACAACTTAAACATTACAGTCATTTGAGCCATTGTTGGTTTAAAAATATAGATTAGAGCAGCTTTAAATAAATGTTTCAAGAAAGGGAAAATAGGCATCTCATCCTACATAGACTAACTTCGCTGTTACTGTTGCATGCAGGATGTGATGAGACTGTTTGGCTATAGTTTATCTGTGTCTGGTGGAAAGCTGCAGGACATTTGTGTCAGGCCTTCTACATGTTAGACAATTTTGTGGTCATAATCTACCGCTGATCATAACTTCCTCTTTAAAGAGTGGCAAGTCTAGGCAGAAATTTAAACTGTTATCACTGAGGGCTACATTTGTAAACTGCAAACTGAAACTAAAGCCTCAAAACTTGTTTTTCCAATCTAGAAGTACACGTAAACCTCTAAATAAACAACAGATTTGTAATCATCAGCATGAGAAAGTGATCATAGTAAGGCTGATACATGTTTTAAGTTAGGGAGTACCAGCTTAACCTGATTTTCTTCAGTTTGAAGTTGACTCTTAATTACTTTTGCAGCAGATTGCTTCATTATATTCCCTGAGGAAAAAGCCAGGAGAGGGTTCGTGACTGAACTCTCAGGGTGGGGTCTAAATCTGTCTGTAACAATCACCCACACCAGTACTTTAACCTAATATGGTCTGAATGTTTTCCCTACGCTTCCTTGCAGTGAGGGGATAATGACAGCAAGAAAAAGTGCTCTGTCTCTGGAGAATCCCGCTGTCTACCTACACAAGAGGTGTTTACATGAAAAAGGAGGCAGGAATCGGTTGATTTAACTTGAAGGCATTGACATTAATAAGAGTTGTAACATAAGTTCTCCAATATTTGAATATCTTCATTGTGTTAGCTCTAAAGTTCCTCCTTCCTGATGACAACTGAATAAAGAACTTCCCTAAAAGGACAAACATCTTCCTTTATTTTTGGGTCGTGCAGGTCAGAGATACCCCTGATACCAAAGCACAGATATTGGTTCCCATGAGCAGGCCTGCGCCCATGGGTTGATTAAAAGTACAATAACCAGATTTTAACAGGGACCGTACCTGTGGAGAAAATATCTGCAGCCACGGCCAGGAAAGCGTCTGACACCACACTCTCCGACGCCACTGTGATGTTGAGCTGTCGTGCCACATTGCGGTAGATGTTGGGGCGAAGGTACTCCAACTCGTCGCCTGGCCAAAATAAAGACGTGGAAAGACAAAAATCAGTCGAGAAAAAGTGAATATTGCATTCGTTGTTTGTAGGGTTAGGGTTAGGATCTGTAATCTTTGATAGAAGAAATAACACATTCTTTTTCTTACAAATGAAAAGCTAAATTCATGAGTAACGAAATGCACCGTTGTTCAATTTGGCTCACTCAGGAGTTTTGCTGCTTCAGCTTTACTTGTTCTGGTATGACTGGTAGCTTATGGTGGCTTATGTTGTCAAACTAGGTAAATAATACTGTTTGGGAGACATTACTGAGTCAGTTGGCCTCCAGACTCAATATGTTTAGGTCAAATATTAGCAGCTTTAGCATTTTAGCCTCTGATCTGACTTCTCTGACGTATAGACACGCAGGATTGGTGAGTATGTACAGTGATGACATTTTTCTAGATAATAACACTGAGTGGCTTTGAAAGTGTATATAAAACGCCACCAGAATTTTAAATCCATGAGGTGAATCTGTTTTTATAATCCCCTAAAACTTCATATCGAGTAAATGTGAAAAGGAACAAAGTCCAAATTGAATTGATTAAATCTCTTTAATATTCTTTCATATGATGCATTAGTGGTTTGCCAACTCTTTGGTAGGACCACAGTGTTTAATGTGATTTGAGAGTCCCCCTGCTGGAAAGTGCTCATTAGATCTGAGCCCCATTGTTTTTTATTGACACAGTGTCCTTTGCTGTTAGATCTCATTTTCCAGTGAATTACGTAACTAAACTAAAACCAAACTGGAGGTGTGGCGATAACCACAGTGGGAATGTGAACCCTCAGACCGGGACAGCCATCTGTAGTCAGCTTCCCATTACATTCTGGGCAAAAATCCAGGGAAGCAAATATGACTAAAATTAAACCTGGTTCCTTGTTTTTCAAGGGATTCCCTGAAACCACAAAAACATCTTCCAGTTAAAATGAAAGGTAATCCCAATGATACGTTTCTGACAGGCTGTTACCGGGATATGACTATGCCATGAGCCCAAACAGCTACCCCAACCCCCCTAACCCACAAACATAATTTTGAATAGACTTGAACTTGAACTTTTTTAAAAAAAACTATGATGTAATACTGCGTTCTTTATCGTCCCCTTTGGGAATTTTCTCTTGGACTCAGTGTCGCTGCATCTAACAAATGTCCTTCTACTTTTTACATACAGAATATGTAGACATGTGACACACTAAACCACATATTAGTATTCATTTGTACATATGAGTGCCAACACTTTAAAACAACACATTGCACAACCTAACAAAGTTCCATTGGATATTATGGCCTCTATGACTCATACTATGTCGTTACTGTTTAAGACGTTAATAGAAAGTGCAAATGAGTTTTTTAAATGACTTGGGAACTCTACATTGGCTGCCAGAGGATAAAAGCTCATACTCAGAGTGCAGGGCATGGGATGGATCAGCAGTTTTCTCTGAGCTCCTCTGAGCACACTCTGTTTGTTTATACTGTAGATTGAAGGGACCGTCCTCCTTATGACATTTATGACAGTCTGAACAAGACGGACACACCTACACTTTACCTGTACTGAAAGGCTACCATAACATGTCTGTATCCCATACCTGATTAGACTCTCCAAGACAGCCTGGTAGAAACAGTAAGGGTCTGGTCAACCCGTGAGCCTTCTCAAACAGTACAGTCTGGAGTATAGGCTGTCAACATGGGCTTGCCAGGTAAACATACTTAATAAATACATAAGAATGGTTCAACAGCATTTGTAGCCTATGTTCCAAAGTTTCTGTAAATGTTGATCTTTGTCCTGTTTACATTTTAAATTGGTTTATATACTCCTGTGTTTCTTTATTTTTCTTGTACAAATGAAGCACATCTATAAGAAATATTGTTTGGTGTCAGTCTTTTAAAGCACTCCTGTGTAACTTTACATGACTAACTCCAATCTGCACTGCAGGTGTCCAAATTCCTTCTGTGTTCTCAACCCTGCTTCAGTTTTTGGTTCCTAAAACTTACCCAGCCAGAGAAGCACAGACGAAACCTCCCCAAGCGTCCCACCTGATGCAGCCAGTCCGTGCTCAGGTTTAGACCAGCCTATCCCGGCACGGTTCAGTCTTGAGTGAATATAGTCCCTGCACAGTGCTTTAGCCTGGGACACCATCTCTTTATCGGTGGGTGAGCGGTCAAACACTTCGGCCGCGAACACAGAGGAGCGGCGCAGCATCTCCATGCCCGTCTCATCCACCGAGGACTGCGCTGCTCACCTCCCCGCCTCCAGCGCCTTCTCCCCGGGCACGGCGCGTCTCCCCTTCCCTCCCCTCCCAGCTGATAGAAAGACGTGTGGAGATGATCCTGTATAAAACACACACGAGGATTAGTTTGTGGACACGCTATGATAACCTGAGTAAATCTGTCTGATGCAAACGCAATCAAAGTCTGCTGAAGCTGCAGATTATATAAACAAAGCTGGAGAGACAGGGACGTTTAGACGAGGAAAAGTTGGATAAAGCACCAGAAAAGTGATTTAGGAAGCGATCAAATAACAGAAAGTGCGTTTACACTTTCTTATGATGAAAGTGAATACAATTAAATAACAACTTACCCACGAATCTTTACGATAATAGGCTAATAAAGCCAACCACCAATATGATCCTAAGCGGGCTGCATCCTGACCGTTCAATGAGCACAAAAGTGGTAGCTGAAGACCTGATCTGCTGCCACTCAACCCGTTAAAAATGCTCTCCACTTGACTGTCTGACAGGCTTTCCTTCTAAGGGCACTTATTGTGGAGTCCACGGGCGGAGATAAGCAGACCAACACAAGCCCCGCCCCCCCTGCCCTCATCACACACACACACAAGTTTGTCTTTATATCCTTGTGAGGACCGTCATTCCTTACCCCAACTTTAATCATCACAAGTAAATGCCTAAACGTAACCCTTACCCTAAACTGAACCTATTCCCAATTTTAAATTTCACATTAAAATTAATTCTTAACTTTTAAATTGCCCCATTTGAAGTTGTGAGGAACAGCAAAAGTGTCCTCACAACGCAGAAATGTCCTCACAATGCTGGTTGTCAACTGAGATTGAAAGACACACACACACAAACACAGAGAGAGAGAGAGAGAGAGAGAGAGAGAGAGAGAGAGAGAGAGAGAGAGAGAGAGAGAGAGAGAGAGAGAGAGAGAGAGAGAGAGAGACAGGACGTGACCCAGTGCCTAGACTGTAAATCAATAACTAGTTTTTATTGAAGGTGTGCCTGCATGACAAAATGACCACATCTCAACTCAAATCTGTCCTATTCTATTTCAATTCAATAAGAAACACACAGGAAGCTTGCTACTTTTTTTTTGTCCATCTCAGCTGTATGAGGTGGTGATAGAAATTTACAATACAGCTCACAGTGAAAGTACAGGATGTAGCAGACTGTATGAATGACTCCACCTTGAAATAATCAGGAGGCGAGACTGGATTAATAACTAGGCAAAGCGGAAGTCCTGTAGAAGCTTCCTGTGTTTAAGTCTAGTTTTATGTGTATTATTTCTGTTAGGATATGCTGATGTTGTGCATTTTTCCAAATATTTGATATTTCAGAATAAGAAACATTGCTTGCCTTGTATAGATGGGTATACACATTTCACCCTGGGGCCCCTGAGGCTTACATCATGGAGGAAAAATATAGACTTTTCAGAGTATAGAAGCCTCTAATTATTATGAAGCGGTTCAATGTGAAGAGTTGTGTGTGATCCTTCCTCTCACAAATAAGACAAAGGGCATATCAGGATTTTAGGAATCCAAAGTATAATTGGCTAAATCTCTGAGAATGAATCACTTAAATTCTATTAAGCTGCAAGAACATTTCTAGCAGTGTTTTGCCTGGGACATAAACTTGTTCTAGTCTTGTTTTAAGTGATACCCTGATGTGACCCCTTCAAATGAAGCTGCTACAGACTTCTTCTTCTACAGAGTTCTTTGCATAACACTACTTCTATTAGTTAATAGTTATATCCTGTACAGTTTTCAAAGGTCAGCCCCATAGAAAACATTCTTATACAGTAAGTAAAGCATGTAAAACCTCCTGATTACTCTATAAAAAGCCCTCCATTCAAAATTTGACTTAAAATATAGACAGTTCTACCTATTCAGATGTTCTATTCATGTCAGTGGTACAAATTTTGTCATGTTATACTCTTATTGTATATGTTAGTAATGTACATATACTGTTACTTGTGCTGTTCAGGACTTCTGCTTGTGGCCTCAGTGTTTACAAGATGCTGTTTCCGCCCTGCTAGTGTTGAAGGGAATACAGTGAAAGGACTATATCATAATCCAGCAATGATTACTATCAGTAGTAGCAGTAAAGATTTGAATTTAACACTTTCATCATGGTGTGAATGTAAAAATTTGACTGCTACTACACCTATTAGATAACTAACAAATCCAAGTCATAATAAATAGCAACCACGGTGGGAGCCACGTCGTTTTCAAAGACAAACACCTCGACAGCAGACAGTAAGCGGCTCCACACACCTTCTCCACTCCCTGACACCAAAATGGTTTGAACAGATTTCTTTGGCAGATGAGCAATATTGGCATTTCAGGGGAAGCCGCCCCACCCACTGTTCAAGCTGTTTGGACACGCCTGAGGAATGCCCCGCTTTGTTCGCGACTGCTCGACAGATTTGCACATCTCCGTTAAGAGACGGGGACTCTTTACATCACAGAAAAGGATTTTTATTTGTCCATTGCCATGACATTCAACTAAATTGTTAAACATTCCAGCACAAAAACAACAACTCTGTATAAATTTTATGTATCAGTGGGGCCTTGTTGCAGTGTTTTATGATTGCAAAATTAAGAAGTGAAAATTGCCCTTGCAGAGTCAAAGACACTTGCTAAATTCTTTCCTACACACATTAAAAAAATGCAAAACAGTCCTCTCCTCAGTCCTCTGCATGGACACCTCATAGTAGCCCAGGTTTCAGTGCTTAAGCCTCAGTCAACTAAATCAATACAACATGTGTTTGCATATATTACTTCAAAGGAGAAAAAAAGCAATTTATTTTCTTGTGATTACTGTCAATATGTTTCAATGTGTTGAGAGACACACTATAGTTTAAATTGTGGTGTAATGCTATCTGCTTTACAACATACAGTTTACTGTATTTCAGATGATTTCTTACACGTCTTGTGAATATCTAAAGGTTTGGCGCCTCTGATAAAACTGAACTTCGTCTAAACTTCATCCTTAACAGAAGAAATGAACCGATGCAGTGAAGTCATTTTTTTGGTAAGACTGTATGATTCACTATAAATAATTACCTCACCGTTTCTTTTTTCACACCTGGAAACTGTCCAGTACAACCACAGTCTGATCTGCCAGCTACTGGAGCAGCTCTACTGAAACAGGTTGGGTTAATCAGGGCCTTGCTCAATTGCAGCTCAGTTGGTGGTAATGAGGGAGGGGCAGGTGCTGCTTTTTCCCTTTCTCCCACCTAGCTTTATCCTGCTGGGCCAGGAGATTGAACTGGTGACTCTCAGGTCACAAATTAGCTTCTCAAACCTTTAAGCCACCACTACAACACACTAAACGAATAAAATAAAAGTTTCTAACAGTCATTGTTAATTTATATACTTTCAAACTCTGACTTCTGCAAAATGTTTCAATTTTTTCTAAAATGCAACAATGATCAAAAATCAGTGATAACCATTATATATTGTGATTCCCTGACAACATTACTGATTATCCCATTTGATTTTCATTTGTGTGCTATGTAAAAGTTTCTGCCTTTTGTGTGAAGAGTATGGAAATTGCAAGTTTTCTGATGGATGAGTGCAGCTTGTTTTGAATGTCAAGCATTGCATGTCAAAGATGATGCAAGCTGGTGGCTAAAACTGATCTGATATGGCAACATGTCAGTGTTGCGTAAACACAGCTTTAGTGATTCAGCAAATAAAAGCTTCTTGTAATGTCATACCGTAAAGAAACTCTAATAAAAGTCTAGTGGTACAAATATTTATCCAGACATCTGCAGGCAAGATGTCTTCAGTTAAATCAGTATGTGAAACGACAGCTTTGATTCAAATGAGCTTTTATTTGTTAGGTTTTCAATGGAATAACATGAAGACTACATGAGGGCATCGAGGAGCGCGGCCCCGATGACATGCTTAACAATAAATAGGCGTAACATACTGTTTGTTAACTGTAACAGTCTCTTACACACTGAGTGTCCCCTGGTTTTTTTTTTTTTTTTTTGAGATGACCTCCATCATCACCTTCTGTTACAGCTCCAGAGGCAGGGCAAGTGTAGGGAGGACTACACCATTGGCTTCTCCGCACACACACACACACACACAATCACACACACACACACACACACACAATCACACTCTCACATGAAGGTAAAGATTCCAGTCTTCATAAAAAATATATACCAAACAATACCATGGTTGCATGTAGCGCACTAAATACCTGCCTGTTATAGCTCAGACCTACACAGATGTGCTGCGTGTCAGATCCTAACAGTCTGACACACAGCGACACGTTATCACCAGGTACGATTAACAAAATATGTTCTTCTGGTTTGTTTACAAGGAAAAAAATATCTGCAACTTTTACACAGATTCAACACTAACCCACTATAGTATTTCCTCACGTTGTTATCCCTGTGCAAAACAAAAAAAAACAGGATAAATGATTACGTACATTAGAGAGAGCGTAGCACCAAACTGACCGTTCTAAATCACAAGTATTAAGCAGAGCGGCTTCCCTTTTCAGCACGTTCAACCTTCCTTTTACAGGTGAGTAAAACCTCCGACCTGGACTGGCCTCAGTTGCTTGTCTTTGAAATAAATACTGCTTTTATTCAGCTCGTGTTTCTCTCAAAATTTTAACGACTTCTGCTCTCAAACTCATTTTTCAACGTTCAATGAACCTTCTTGCTCTCCTCCGCCTCACACACACTCCTCTGACCCTTTCTAAAAGATGATGAAGAGAGCTGGATATTTTATCCACATGCTATCCGGAGTACCTTCATTTTCCACGTACTGTATTATCATCTGTGTTCCTGCCGTCGTACAATGCTGAACCCCACAAAGCTTCAGTCGTTATGTGTTGAGGAGAAAAGTCCTTTTTAAAAAGCCTGAAGTGAAGGTTATTGAGTTGGCCCCGTTTGACAGTATTTCCCACAGTATGAGTCTATGTAAATGTGCTATGCATGCGCTAACGGATCACAATGTACACGTCTCCCTTTCATTATATCCTGTATACTCGTACAAATGTTATCATTTACATCATTAATCAAGAAAAAAAAAACAACAACAAAAAAACGCACAGATCATTATAACTCATGTTAACACTTCAATCAGTCGCTGCTTGTTATTGTTCCAAATCTTTGATTCAGTTGAAAATAACAGAGTAAGAGACTGAACAGAGTCTTTGATGATGATGATGATGTGCTAGAGGCCCAGCCTCCAGGTGCAACATCATGTTTGATTCAGTTTCCGTTTATCTCCATGGGACCTCCTTTAGGTATGAGCAGGCTCATCCGGCCCGTGGTGCTGGCTGCACTCTTGATCACCTCCATCCATCTGTGAGAAGAAGAGAAGACAGCGTGTGGTGTCATGTCGGAGGATAAACTTGGAGGTTGATACATGTGCTGTGGTAGAATTTATTAGGAACAAGTCGATGTGCGTTTACCTCTCGAAGGTGTACTCGCTCTCTGCCCGGAAAAAGTAAACATGAGACTTGAACTGCAGTTTGAAGACGTACTCCTTGTGAATGCTGTCCGACTCCTCCGGTGTGCTGACCGTGTAGCCGAGCAGAGGCAGACTAGCCAGCGGGAAGTCATCCTGCAAACACAACAACATGTATTCAATTCTAGCGTGTATGTGTATAATAACAAAACTACATGACAGAAAGCACAGGTGTGTTTGCTAACCTGGTGAGTCTTGTAGAAGAATAGGCAGAAGTTGGTGAAAACCACCCAGAGTTTCTGCCAGCCGTTGCTGTTCTTGAACTTTCTCAGGAGGTAACCTGACAGCTGGTTCTGCTCAGAGGGAGAGAGGAGGATGTTAAAAAGGCTGCACAGCCATAATTTAATGACTGTAAGTGATGTTTCATTATAAATTCAAAGGAGTCAGTGATGTGTAGCTGTGTGTGAGCGCCTGCTTGTAAAATATTTCACTCGTTACATGGAGGGAATATTTTATGTTAACTAGGGATGTTAAGTATGAAGTGCTGATGCATGATGTTACTTTACTTCAAAGCGGTGATAAACTGTTTCCATTTACAGAAAGAGCTGAAATATATAATCGATTAGTGAAAAGAGAATTTATCTGCAACTATTTGATAATAATTTCATTGACATTTTAAGAAAGAAAAGCAAAACACTGGTTACAGGTTGTTAAATGAATAAAATAACATTAGAAGACATCAACTATTTTTGAAAATTGTATGGACTGAGAAATGAAATAATGTGCAGATCATTATATTAACTGATAATCAAATATATTGTATAATATAATATATTGTTACCACTGCTACTTTTCTAACTTTTTTAACTTTGCTGAGAAAATGTTGCTTAATTATTCAATAACCTTCATTCTGACATTTTTCCTAAATCTGTTTTATTGTTATTTCTATGTATTGACATTATTTGTTGGGGTGGTTATAGATAAGAATGGATGTTTTGTGTGTGGGTGCTAAAACCTGTTCCCTTTTGTATCTTGACAAATAAATTAGAGTGAAATACGTTTTTTAAAAATGTGTTATTCATGTCATTTCAACATGTGATTAATTCTATACATGGTTAAATATTATTAAAGCAGTTATGCTTTCTACATAGATCTATCATGGCCCGTGGCTCTGGTACCTGGTTCATGCGCAGGTAATCAGTGAGTGACAGGTTCTGGTTTCGGTACCAGCAAACATGTGTGATGGTGTTTGGTCTTTGGCCCTGACCGAGCAGATAGCGAGGAGGGAGCTCTGGTGAGACGGCCGGAGAGCCGAAGACTGAGAGGGTTTCAAAGAAGAGAAGAAAGAGATGGAGAGATGGACAAGGGGGAAAAGGAAGTGTTAACGTGTTAGCTTGGAGAGGAAGAAACGGAAAAAGAAAAGAGCAGACAGGAAATCCTCCAGGTCTGTGGAGTGGAAAATGTTAGTGACAGATCATTTTTTGCATGCACATTATTGAACTGCTATCAACTGCATAAGGAATAAAGAACAAGTTCTGTAAAACAGCAGGAAGGCAGGATGCTAACAGTCACCAAGGGAAGAAAAGAGGGAACTGAAGGAAAATTAAAGGGTTAGGAAGAGAAGGGGAAACACCGAGATCCACCACCAAGCAACAATGGCCCTTTTTTCTCGACTCTGAGTAATGATGAATGGCATTTAGGTGTGTGAGCTGTCGTCTGTGTTTTGGTTTCTGTGTGTGTG
Organism: Scomber scombrus; assembly: GCF_963691925.1. NCBI lineage: Eukaryota > Metazoa > Chordata > Actinopteri > Scombriformes > Scombridae > Scomber > Scomber scombrus. Next base: position 6,588,899 of record NC_084977.1, on the reverse strand, counting down.
TGTGTGTTTTGGTGTGTGTGTGTGTGTGTTTTAATGCGGGCGGAGGAGGAGTACCTCCACAGCCAGGCTGTGATCAGACATAGACACGCTGGTGTTGCGGTGCCAGCACACGTGCATGGTTGTGTTGGCACGGTGATGCGTCTGCTTATCCAGTGAGGTGCGGGAGGAGTTCATGTCATCCTCCGACTCCTGCTCCAGAGAAACCTCGTCAGACGATCCTGAGGGAGGAGGGAGGAGGAGGGGAGGGAAGGAGGAGGATATACTACACATTTTAAACGGCTGATGAAAGTGTAAAATAACCACATAAAACATGTTTCCTCTCAACAGACACTGTTCATCTTCACTTAAGTGTGATGTCAGCAGACGCTCTTACGGTTGGAGTGATCGCTGAGTCCTGGATCGAGGAAGATGCTGGATTTCTCCTGTGACTTCTTGGCCATGTCGATGGCAATGTTCAGATCCTCGATCCACTTGCCCATCTCTACTTTAGAGCTGAAACCACAAACAGAGATAATGACTCAACAACACACTTATAGCAGTATTTTAGGTACAATATTTCTTTCAGTTCTTTAAAAGCTGTGCAGTATCATATTATCATTCTGACAATATCATATTCCTCCTGTTCACACTGTTACTATTTTTATTTCTCCTATTGTTTATATTGCTTGTTTACTCATTTATTGTTCTTTCGTTCTTTATTTTTTTAATGTTAATTTCATTTATTTATTTATTTTATTTACTTTCTATTTTTACTATCCATGTTGTTGTAGCTGTAACACTGTAAATTCCCAATCATTGGACTAATAAAGGATTATCTTATATTATCTTATTACATCATGCATGAATTTACACAGCATGCAGAGCTGAATTAACAAATCACAATTACTAACATGTTTCTTTGTAATTGTTTTATGAGCATATTTCAGAGTCTGATTTTAATGTTTTTTCAGTCTGTATTATAATATGTATGTCTGCTTGTTTATTGTTAAAAGGATGACTCCACTGTTTTACTGCACGCGCTATCACATGATCAGTTTATCTGTTATCTCTTCCAAATCATTTCAGCTATCTGTGAGGTTTCTGGAGTCTGTAGGATTGTCTGGTTGGGCTGTGTGTGGGTGTGTTATTCAGGTACCTGTAAGATGAGCAATTGGGGGAATTACAGGATTGGATGAACTTCCAAGAAGAAAACAAGTATTTAATGTTTAATGTTAGAAAGTAATCTACAGGAATGAGAGTTTGCATGTCTTTGATTGCAGAATTTGAGCCTGATTCAACTTGTTTGCCTCCACACTGAATTGATGCACTGAGTGGCTGTTTTTTTTCCATGCAGGGTTAATGATAAACTGGAATCATCCTTTAGGCACTGAAATTACATTAAAAACTGTATAAAGTTGATTTTTTTATGATCAAAATGTGCCAAAAATATATTCTAGTCTTTTCAGACTGAATGTATGTTGTGTTTTATAAGAGGAAACTAAGTGTAATCATTTACACAAAAATAACTGATTTCTGCACACATTTTAAAATAAGACTCTTCACATCTACCTGAATCTAGTTTAACCTATAACCCAGTTCACAATTCTCACCTGGCAGCCACCACAATGGTCCTCTGAGCTGAGTAAATGGTGAAGCAGTGTGGCACTGACCACTCATTCTCACTTTCCTCAACCTGAAGACAAAAAGAGACAATCGGAGGTATTCAGTTCAAATTCAGACGCCTCCTTCTGATGCTAACCTCAACAACTTTGTTCACAGTGAATGATTTAATGAATGACTGGGAACTGACAAAAGGGAAACAAAGTGAGAAAGTTGGACTCTCAAGTCACAGAGAGCTCTTTGCTGGAGTATCTATACATCTCGTCCAGCCTCTCATCAGCACCCAGAAAAAAAAACACACTTAACAGTTTCTGTAAGAGGAAAAACACTACCTAATCTTATAATTACAAGTGCTGATGTGATTGTGCTAGGTGTGCTTTTTTTGGGGGCTACGTAAGCATAGGAGAAGAAGGGTTGGGTTTGGGCGTCCGAGCCGGCAGAGCTCAGATAACTTACCGGTGCGTCGAGCACTATGAGCTGCAGCCGGGAGTTAAACAGAGACATGTAAAGTTAGGAGACCGAGGCCCCTCCCTTCTTAATAGTGATCAGCTGATAGTGAAAATCCTAGCTTTCCCATGCATCATGGGATCTTTACAGGGCAGGTGCAGGTTAATGATAAGATAGGATGAATCAGAGCTTTGAGTACTCACGATCATGCCGTGAAGAGGCAGCTGTCCGTGCACTTTGAACTGATTGGTCGCTGTAACACCTTTGCTTGTGTAGAGGAGCATGTCTGAGAACTGAAAAATAATATAAAAAAAGAGTTAGATGTAAAGTGAGATGATTTGTAGTTATTGAAGCTTTAATAACAGTTTTTATACTAACCAGGAAGAACATTCTCTGCTGCAGCCCCTTCTTGGTGAGCTTGTACAGACATCCCTCTCGAATGAATTCCTAAAACACAACAACAAAGCTTGTTGGAGTGTGTTGGAGTGTGTGTGTGTGTGTGTGTGTGTGTGTGTGTGTGTGTGTGTGACACTTTTTTTAAAAACACAGTTTTGCAGCGCCCTCTACCCTCTGCTCTGTGTCACTGCACTCACCCTGCCCGGTGCTGTTAAGTTCTCTATTCCAATCAGGTCTCTCTGCAGCTCGGTTAGCTTCTGGAAATTCTCCAACCGGATGAGACTGCTCTGGAGCTGAGTCGCTATCTCCGCCACCTCCTTCAGAGCCTCTGTGTGGAGACAACATTATGAAGAAAAATGCTTACATCAGTGTCTTATAACTACTCTGCCTTAATGATGATATAACCAAGGAAAGAGGAGCGCACAGAACTTATTTTTCTAAGGAATAATTATTTGAAGTAAAACCACAAATATCTACTACATTCTATTATGGAAATGGTTTCCATCTTTATTCAGACATGACAGGAACATCTGGGCAGAGGCACAGCAGTCATGTTACATTTGCTACCAGATGTGATAGAGTGAGAAAGTTATGATATGAAGGAAAAAGAGTGTCGTCAGTTCTCTCACAGGATGCATCAGTGATGGATTTTGAATCACTGCAGCCTTAATTAATGAGCATCATTAGAGTAAGGACAGTTTGCCTGTGCTAAAAGCTTTACTACATTTTTCTTTTCCAATTTCATACTTGACTAGTTGGAAATTCTGCTGCCTGTTTTATAATATCTGACTAAATATTAAGTTGGGACTCATTTCATTCCTATTTCCTCACATGCTTAATGGAAAGCATGTTTGCTGGACTTTCATGAAGCATAAAAGAACATTTTAAATATACTGAGTCAGCAAATCTAATGGTTACAACGACAGTGCAAGAGTTCTTTTTTGTGTCCCTCCACTAGCTGGTGGAATAATATATTGGACTCATGTGACACAAGTTGTGTTTGTAAAACTGATTTAAATTTCTGCATAAAAGATGACAATTAAGTCATACACTTATTATAATGTTGTTAAATTGCCTGCATGTAATCTATGTGTGCTGTGCTGTTGCAGCCTTTAATCTGCTGCAATTCAATTCACACTTGTGCTCACAGTGTTGCAGAAATGCAACACTGTGTCAGGTCTGACACTAACACTGCTGTTGGGACATTTATGTAAATGTGTCTCAGTGGCTTTCAGATATGAGAACAACATGTTACATTACAATCACATGTACACAAGTGCATGTCTGTAGATTAACAGTAAACACACATAAGTCCTGTAAGAAGCAGCTTTTTAAATGTATAATGTTTATTAATGTTCTTTAACAGAAAACACTTGTGTCTGCGCTTTGTTTACTGCTATGCAAATTAAGTTTGTTATTATTTAGTTATCAGTAAGTAGGTTTAATATAATATAGAAGTCTGAAGGTGTTTCCTCTAAGAAACATCATCAATTTCTACCAATTTTATAAAGTAAATCTTTCATTTCGTCCTCAGTTTCTCATGAGATAAATTAAGTTTATACAAATAAACAGGATGAGGACTGACAGAGTTCTAGAAAACTGGTCTGCTGCTGAAGCCTTCTTCCACTAACAAGTAAGATGGTGTTATCATATGAACATTAGGTGAGAGGACTTGTGAAAAACTCACCCTTGCAGTCATCGTGATCGCGGTGTGCAGGAGAATAATGCTTGCATAGTCTCTCCAGGATGAGCTTGTAGTGCATGAGGCGCTGGATGGGCTTGAGCAGGAATGTGTTGAGGGGTAAGTAGCAGACCTTCTGCAGCTCAAACTCTTTGTAAACAGTCTCCAGCTTCTTCAGCCTCTTGGTGGCTTTCTCCAGCTCTGTCAACACCTCGTCGTGCTTCTGTAGGTAGCTGGTGAATTCCTGAGGAGAGAACAAGGCACTCTGTTAGTCTGATAAACACGAAGAGGAGATTTTAAATAGAGTGCTAAGCAAAGTATTCTCACCTTAAGAGAACACATGTTCCTCAGCATCACATCACCAATCCTTTGGTAGTCCCCTTTGACGTGAGCGTTAGAGCGACCCTCCCTGAGGATATGGAGAATTAGCTTCCATCTCATCAAGAGGCTTTGATATTTCTCATCACACACACAAACACTTGTGAGGAACCTACCAGAGAGCCAGCCTCTGGTCCAACTCCTTGAGGAAGCCTCGGTGGAACTCGTAGATGGGGTCGATGTTGGAGAAAAGGAGGGTCATCAGACCTTCGGGCATGGCGTTTTCTTTGATCACAGCACTGCGAAACCACTGGGAACAGAAGAGGGACGTTAGACTATTGATGCACATTCTCCTAATAAAAATACAATAGTGTTTACCAGGGCTGCACGATTCAGCATATGAAGATCACAATGTCAGTTTAGGTATGGTCTCGTTTAGGACTGTTTGACATGATGACAGATGTTGTGTGACCATAGAAAAACATCTATCGTTTCATATTACGCTCTAACGTGTATTTCAGTGTGTTGCAAATCACACTCTTTACGGCAACAGTTTTCGTCATTAGGTGTCTGTCCATTTTTTGTGCGGATTATATTCATAAATGACTGATTGGGTTTTAACTCATCAAGTTTTTATTGAACTTGGAGAAATATTGTTGTCATCAATTTTCCACTACTGTTCTTTGTTCAAATGCGTTCTAAAGAGCAGACGAGATGCTTTGTTAATTATTCTTGAACACATATTACAATAGATATTTTTATCATTAAAAAGGACCAGTGTTTAGGATTTAGTGAAATCTAGTGGTGAGGATGCAGATTGCAACCAACTGAACACCCCTTCCTCCTCTTCAAAAGCGAGTAGGAGAACCTGTTTGGTCCTTTCTGCTGGATACCGCTTAATCTTACACACTTGTCTTTTAAAATATGTTGTGCCTAAGTACTGTGAGAAAAAATTATGATCCGGAAAAATTGTGATTTGTGAGTTGTGATTTTAACAACTCACCACTGTGATGACTTCAAGGTCTTTCAGGTACGTTCGCTCTGTGGTCAGAATCTCTTTGGCAATGAAGTAGGCTTTATCGGTGGGATATCGCTGAGGGGAAAGACACATATTAGTTTCAACTTCAGACTACTTCTACTATGAGAAAAAAATACAATCTTACTATGCCACAGTGATAAAGAGGTGAAAATGTATTTCCCCCTCCGTTATCCAAACACTACTGGGTCTAAACTCCTACAAGGGGTTTGAGGCAGGGGGTGGAAGGGTGGCATTTAAGCAGTGTACCTTCCTCCTGCCCTCCTCCTCCTCCTCTAGCCTGGCATTGGTGCCCACCTCGCTCAGGATGGGGCTTTGCAGAGGCGTCACAGCCTGGCCCGGCAGGCTGAGGGTCGACATCTGGAAGGAGGGCGACATGCAGAGGGGACCCTTGGAGTTGAAGGGTGAGGGGGAGAGTTGGGGGCTGTCCACGACCGAATCTCCTGGAAGACGGGAAAAGACAAATTAAAAACTGGATGCCATTATAATGATAGCCATTCAGAATCATTCAAGAGAGATGAACAGCCTCTTTAAATGAAATTAGGATTGGTCTTCCCAAACAGACCACATGTTTTTGAAACAGGGGGAGTTTAAAGTCTCTTCAGAGTGGAACTTTTCACAATAACATACTGGAGCAAGTGTTGTGCACGCTAGAATATACAACAGTAAACTTCATCTTCACCTAACCTGTTTTTACACAATCATCTTATTTCCTCTCAGATGAAAAACTGCACTTTTTAAACCAAACAAGTCGGATGGTTCATCTCACACACTGGCCACAAATGAAAGGGGAGACAAGGGTAGACTAAAGCAAGTAAGGGTTCCTACATTCCCCCCCACCTCCTCGCCATTGTTTTCAAAGAAGGACAAATGATTCATTGCCAACTTCACTGAGACCCGATTCCATTACAGAGAACTGCCTCTACTGCTTTTGTTCTGCCTGTGAGCTTTGCTACACAACAAATCAGGAGACAAAACGCTAGGATATCCTCTTTACTGAGTCATGGGTCACCACAGCTGTTCTTCCACTTCTCTTAGAAAAAAAAAAAGAAAGAAAAAAAAGGAGTGGGGGAAGGCTGAGAGGGGAAAAAAAAAAAAAGTCACTAGTCGACCCGGAAATAATTGCTCACGCAAGGACTTATCAGGAATGCGGCCTGTCTGGAGGGCATGGAGTTGTTTATAGTTTATCTGAAGTGCTCCACAAGGGACTGACACGACAGGGAAAGAGAACGGCCATCGGGCTCCATAGCGGGAGGACGGGGGTTTGCTGTGGAATGGCTTGGCACAAAGCCTGTTTAAACAGGGAGCAAAACACACACACACACACACATACACAGTCACTCAGCTGGAATTAGGTTGAGGAAGCTTGTGTACGAGTTCGACCCAACCCCCAACAGCATACGAGTCCGTTGCTTCAAGTAGAAAGAGAAACTGCTCCACGTATTGCTTCGTCACCACTACCCCCCCCCCCCAATGTTACACAGGAGAACTAATTGGATAATTAGCTTCAACTCTCTCGAAGGACATGTGATAAAGTCATCTAGAAATAAAAAAAGGACAGGATAACATGTGGGACACTAAGTCGACTGAGACAGTTTGTATGTAACTCCAACTTTTTAAATGATTCAAAAACACAATAAAAACAGCACATTTCTGCACAATATTATCAGTCCCAAACAAATCTACTGGAAGAATTAGACAGAAGGCAAAGACAGAGGGCGAGGTAACATTTTAAAGAATATCTAAAACCTCTGTGGGCTTATGTTAAAAGCTGTTGAGAAGAATTACATCACCAGTCTGCAGCGCAAAAATAATTTTAAGTCTGACATTCATGGTACCCAAAAGTGATTACTTTATTCTTGAGAGTAAAAACATACAAACATAAGTACAGGTTGTTTATAATTAGTAAAATATACATGTTTCAGGATTACGTGATGATTACTTGGTGCCTAAGTGCAGTTTGCTTAGCTGGTTATATAATAATTGTCAGCCCCGTCATTTATATCTTTAGTTCAGATGTGTGAAGTGTCACATGGCAAAAAAAAAAGCACCTGAAAGAAAATAATGTTCCACACTCCCCAAGGTGACACAGAAACAACTGTCCACACTTGTGACTGTAGAGAGAGATTGCAAACACACTGCTATTTGCCATCCTCTAAAATGACAATGAGGGAAAAAAACAGTCATTTAGATCAGCCCCTTTCCCCTCGTAGATGTTCACTGGGGAAACATCCTAAAACGTATTGAAAAACAGACAGGAACGTACACCTGAGATATGCATGAAAGCATACTGCATCAAAAGAGTTAAAGTAAGTGCTTTAAGGCACTGCGGTGCAAGTGCGGCAGACAAAAAAGGAGACTCTGTAACATGTACAGAGAAGAAAATGCCAAGAAAATTAAAATTGGATTTGGAGGAGGGAATTACATCAGTGATGTAACAAAATACTATTCATTAGTTTGTCATCGACACAATATCACATGTTCTATGGCACGAGGAAAACCAACTCGACGCGACCAGATACCATATCTGATGCCTGCATGTTGGCCTGTAAAAATATAATGAAATGATTAAGCATGCATAATTTCGTCCATGCTAGTATATTAGTGACTGACCACATGACTGCAATCTATCGTTCCTATATCAACTCTTTCAACAACGTAAAAAAAATTCCAGCTAATATAAAAATAAGCACTGACAAAAGTCATCGCTAATGTGCAAAAGATCTCCGTTTCCTTCCAATAAACAGAATACCGTGTTGTTGGTATTCTAAAGATAGCTAACGCCAAAACCCTGAAACATTTGTTAAGGCCACATGTCAGAAAGAGACAAAGCAATATCAATCTTTAACCACACACTGGTGGTACATTAAAAACTGTATCTAATGGACTCAAAGGGTTTCCCGGAAGTTACAAACATTGATGGTTTCAAATGTTGAAAAGCGCTACATCTAGATGCTCTGCATTCTAAATTTTAATAATTAGGAAGTACTATCGTATCAAACTATCGTACACAGGTGACTAAATTTAGCTAGTGTTATACAGAAGCATAAAGACTTACATACTTGTAAGATGATACATTCATTTTTGTAGCAAGTGGTGTGAACAGTGTACTCAATGGCTCATCAGTACACTGCTTACATTCTTCAACGCAGCTCAACGTTAAGTATTATTAATATTTGTGTTGTCTATTTTGGTGGAGCTTTTTATTTTAAATCCTATAAAGACATCATAAACCTAACAAAATGTAAAGAAAATGTTCTGACTTCTATTACCTGCTGTGGACTAGTGTGATGTGAAAAATGACGACATCCACTTCAGCCAGCAGGTGTCAGTGAAGCTTAGTACCAAGAGTGCAAATGGAAAAGTGGGTCCATGGCATGTCTTGTTAAGAAACGTTAAACACAGAAGGATCACTGAACCTGGACAACGATCGGTTTCATTTGAACCCTGAGATTAGAGACAGATTATCACCCACTACTCTGCACTTCACAAGACGTACCATCTAAGTCATTTGATTTAAGGGCCAGACGATGATGATTATTACTGGCAATGATCATAATGGTAGTTAAACGTTTAAGTACTTTTATGATTAGGATATCACATTTTTATTTGTCAAGTTATCGTTAAAGTATGCTAGAAACATTACATGAATCAAATACTCCTCTTATCGCTATTTTTGAATGTAATTAAATTGAAACCTATTATGCCAGGACATTAAATTAAAAGGTGAATGCAGAACATTATCCTTCTGACATCCTGAGTTTGGGAAGCAGATCTAACAAGACATTCCTATGCTACCTTGAATATTTGTGATTAAAATAACAAAAAACGTGTTTAAGATATAAAGCTCAAAATGTTTTGCATTTTCTGAATGCTTAAGGCATATAACCCGAATGTATGATCAACATTTGCTCTAAATAGCCTGAATGTTATGATAAGACACCTGACAATAAAGAAAGACTATGTCATTCAAGAATCTCATGAAATTAACTTAATAAGCAAAGTTTCATGAGAAGACAGGAGTGATTTTTAAAAAAAGCACCACAATGTGACCGTGTCAAATCAATGACTTACATGAAGGCTGTTGAAAATAAACTTAAAAGTGGCTGGACATCAGCAATCAATACGTTTCCAACCATCTTTGTTATCTAAAATGATTGAAAGTCAAAAGTGTTGTTAAGTTGAACTATTAGTAAAGAGTGAAATGCTGCTGCATATAATTACTGTTAATTAAAATGCCACTTCTTTTATAAACATCTATAATTTGGACAGCCCGTGACTGAGGCTTCAAGTGCTGTAAGGACGTGTGCTTTACATTTTAATATGAGGTGATCCAGAGGGGTCTGCGAGTGCCAGGGTCTGCAGGTTATGACACTGGAGGAGGAAACCCTCTATTCCACTGGTCCCTGTCAGAGGATTACTGTAAAACAGGTTCTGCTCAGGGGGAAGGACACTGTCGGAGCCCCAATCCGAGTCTGAATCGGAGCTGCCGTTCCCAGAGCCCTCGGTGGCTGTGGGCGGGTAGCTGAGCTGCTCCAGCTGCTCTACCAGGTCACTGAACTGTACAGCAGAGCTGCTCTCAGAGCGTACAGAGTACGCTGGGAAGTTGACCATTGAGCTGGCCTCTGACTGGATGTCAGACCCTGGCAGGCGCAGCGAGGAAGAGTCAGGGACTCCGTAGCCCAATGACATGGACTCACCTGCGGAGCTGAGCCCCAGGTTGTCCAGGGAACTACACTCGGAGCGGTTATTAGCCAAAGAGCTGGTCTCAGAATTACCTACGATACTATCCGGGAAGGGATTGGTACTCCCATTCAGGTCTTCAATGCCCACGCTAAAGATCCTGTTTTTGCTGAGGTCAGATTCCTCGACATAATCAAACTGATCTACTTTATCATCAAGCCCAAAGGAGTAGGCCTCGGCCCCCCCGCCGTAAAAGGAAATTTCAGCGGGGTCATCATCTATGAACTCCTCAGTGACATGCAGCGGTGAGTTAGACACTGAGTACATGGAATTTTGTTTTGTACGCAAAAGCTCTGCCTCAAAAGCCTCAGGTGTAAGAACCCCTTTCCTTTTCCCTCCACCCACTCCCACTGAGCACCCTGTTCCCCTTCTACCAACAAGCTTATCCTCATTGCCATTTTTGGAGGGCTGCGATTGGAAAGTGCCACTCTCTACACACACAAACAAGGGGCTGCAGTGTCCTGCTGCCTGATTGCTAGGGGCACCTTGAAAACCGTAGTGAGATGGGGAAGCGGCCTTGACAGGGTCGTCCTTCGGAGGGCTGGGGGGTCTGGTAGCTTGAAGAGGGGACTGAAGCTGTTGCTGCTGGGGAGACGCTGGAGACTGGCTCAGTGTGGTCAAAGGCTGGGGTTGAGGCTGGAGTTCTTTTCGCGGGGGAAAACTGGAGATGTGCGCTGGGTGGAAGGACACAGTAGCTGAGGAAGGGGAGCCTGGGGCCCTGAGACTGTCATTGAATGACAAGTTCTGAAAAAAATGCAGCACAGGCATGACAAGGTAAAAAGAAAGTGGAGAGTAGTATAGGAGAAGACATTTGTATTAGCTTATCCATTAGAGTGTATTCAAATTTATAGATTCCTCTGTGGAACTTCACAAATGCATCAACATTGCAGCTCCACTGACCTGTTTTGGCACATCTGTGGCTAGGGAGCGAGCAGACATTCGTATTTTACTGTTCCTCCTGAAAGAGAACGAAAATTCAGGTCAGAATTAGAATTATGAGGGCAGTGTGGAAATATTTCCCATCCAACACTGAGGAAGAATTAGAAAGACAAACAACTTGTCTTTCCGATTCAGTGTATTTATATGGAAACACACCTCTGGTATGGGGTTCTCTTCGCTCCATTTTCCCTGACATAATCCACAAGTTGCTTCTGTGTCCTTCCACTGAAAGAGAGTTTAGAATCAAAACACTGAATAATTAAAAACACCACAGAAGCGGCATCTTTGATTATGAACTTGTGTGTTTCAGAGTAAGAGGAAACATAAAATTGGTGCAAACAAGCATTAGACTTGAAATATAAAACACATTGCTGTCTTTACATGTCTTTCCAAAATATCACAAGTTAATACCTGTATCTGAACGAAGAGCCTCTAGTGAAAAGGACAGCTTTGGATTTGGGCTGGGGTTGGTCAAAGAGACGGAAAAATGAGTGGTATTCCACACAGATCTTCCAGAAGATTTTACACTGGTCTCGACTGGCCATCATAAACTCAAGAGTGTCCTGATGCGGACCCTAAAAACAAAGATCAAAAAGAACGAGGAGCTGTTAAGTAAGCTGTTCTTTACAGGTGATGTGCAATCTGAGACATACAGATAAAACAACTGACATCCTATTGAATCTTTTAAATTATACGTACATGAACCTCTGGGTGGAGCTTGATCAGGAAACGTTTTCTCTTAAAGCTCAGTTTACGAATCTTGGACCAATTGAAGGTATTTATTTTTGTGTGACCCTGGGAGAACAAAAGAAAAAAGAAAGAAGAATCTTTAGTAACATTGAGGGTTATGTTCACAGAGGGAAGCTGATATGAAAACAACAGTCACCTGAAAAACCTGAAGGCCCATATGAGCGACAGCCAGATTGATCTTGGTGCCCTCTCGGTCAGCTGCTGGGTGGAAGCGGACTCCGTACATCTCCAGTTTACGAGCAATCTCCAGGATTTGGAAATCTGATTCAGCTGGAGTCTGGCCCCTAGGATAGACAATGTAACACACATCAACGCTCATATCCTCTTCATGCTGTTCTTATAGAAATGGGCAGGTATTTGTTTAGGTTGTTAACTAAAACTTAGACATCCGATTTCCTGATGCACACTAAAATGCAGTTGTTGTCCTTTAGGATCGTGGTACGCCGATTGACATGGCTGACCATTTAAAACATATGTATACATACTAAAGACTATGGATGAGTTTTCAGACACTGCCCAACTTAAGTTGAAGACCTCCAAAAGAATCTCTAACAAATATGAATCTAGATGGACCAACATGACCTATGGAATTCCCCAAGGCTCCATCTTAAAGCCTGTTTTATTCAACTACTGGTTCCATAAGGACAAGTTACACAAAACAATAAAATGACAAATTATAATTTGACGTTAATAATAACAACATCTAAATTTACCTAGTTGAGTCATCACTGGACTACAATACCAAAGATGTTCTCTGTAAGTGCACTAAACAAATCGAGGGCATTGAAAGCTACCTTTAACTAAATACAGACAACACTCACACAAAAAAAGATTAAAGACTAAGAATAGTTTAAACCCATTGAAAACCAAGTCGGTAATCTTTGTATAATCATGGACTCTTTTTTTGACTTCATGTTGCTGCTTAAATTTAGTTCAAAGGACTCTTTTTGGAACACATCATAGCAATTCTCAGTTCTCGGCACAGGTTCCATTGCCATTGAATAGAAATTGAAATACTGCGGTTTATCTAAGAAATCTTAAATGAATAATTCCAAATTTTCCGTACTCATTCACTTTCTTTTTCTTTTTAAAGATTTCTTTGGCATTTTTGCCTTTATAGGATAAAAGATGTTGAAGTGGCAAACAAGGGGAGAGAGAGAGGTATGACATGCAACAAAGGTAACAAGCTGGAATCAAATCAGTCAAACACTCTGAGTGTTGTTACATGCCACACTATTTCTTGGCCATGACCAGTAACAGCATACAGTATGTAGCCCGATGGTCCATCTGCTATCTTTCTTTTTGATTAACACGTAAAATTTAAAGCACAGTAAGATTGTATCATGACTTGTATGTCGAGTAGTGTGACCTTAAATCCTTTATAACTTCCAGGATTTGAGACGCATTACCTAAAACCATGTGATTACAACCAAACAGCATGTTAGGAAGACATATCCATCCAATCATCACCACATTCTAATTTTGTTCATCCGTTAAGCGGTGAAATCTCCTTAGGGCCCTCCCCTGCCCCACTGGCCTTATGGCTAATAGACCGGCCAGAGTAGGGGATTAGGCCAGGGAACTCGCCGCTTGCGCTTCCACACTGGCAACCAAGGGAAGAGATTAGCAAAGGTCTTTAGAGCCGCCTAATACACTGGGTTGAAAAGAGACCCTATTGGCCACGGGATAGTACTGTGCTAATAAGGAGGCTGCTGGTGGGAAAAGTGCAGTGAGTGGTTCTGTGACACTATGGAGTCTGAAATGAAGCAAACCCCCTCATTATAATTGTTTAGCTAGAACACACAGTTGTCCCAGTTCAGTTACCTCATCTCTGTTAACACTAAACATTTGTGTTTACAGCCACATGAAAAAGGGGCACAGTCAACATGACACTGCTTTCGTATTCATGTGATACCCTCTATGGGATGTAGTGTCAAATTCAAGATGAGCCACAAAAAGGTTGGAGGCAATGATGTGTAGTAAATACTCAAAATTCATGGTTCCATTAAGATTTAACGCAACATTTCCAGTAAAGAGTTTTAGAGTGTTAATTCTAAACCACATACAGATACTGAATGAGCCATTACTCAAGCTTACTGAGAAGGCTGGTGTGTTACTTTCATTCAGATGTCAGCAGAGACAATAAAAAACAGCAACACTTAACAGGTTATCATATTAATAACTTGCCTAAATAGAGGCAATTGTAAACTATATGTTGAACTACAGATTGTGTGTCATCTTCTATGAAAGTGTGCAATTTTTTAGCCCTTACAACAGCTGGTGTTGCTCCTCACTGAAGTAATATTTCCAGAGTGTTACTGTTGTGGTGTGTTGTGATTTGCTGCCATCATGTTTTTGATATTTCCACTGCATTCTCACAGCAGGGAATAAAGGCAGTAACCCACAATATTATTGCCCTAGTTGGAGTAAGGCCAGACCGTGACAGTCCCGGTCCTCTACTGAGCTGTGTCAACGTCACAGTAAACTGGCTTAAAAACAGCTTAACACGTGGTCAGTGGTAGAAAGCAACAACTGAGATTGACTCTTGTTACTCTGACAAAACTGCTACAGTTATACTTCAGAGCTTTTCATTTCAAGCATTGTACGTACATATTGTCATGATTAACTAAGCACAATAGAGTGAAACAGAAGTTCTGTGAGAAATGGAGGAAACCTATTTTGTGGTAGGAATGAGTCTACAGCTGGACTAACATTATTTAACGTGTTTATGTCAGCAGGTCAGAGAAGTAGCTGGAACCAAACTAGCACGGCCAAGTAAGGGAAAGGCAACACACAAATGTAATCACAGAGCTTTGGCTCAACATGAAACTAGGGTGTAGGATGGATCGGATGGAGCGACTTACACATGCCGGCAGTGGAGCTCCATGATCCCCTCTTGCACCTTCTCTTGGTAAGGCAACAGCTTGTTCATCCTCAGGAAGTCCCTGTCTGCTACGTCATCATAGTCTCCGATCTCAGCTGTGGTTTAAGATAGAGGAAATGAGCCTTTCTGAACAGATGTTTACTGTTATTGATCAGTACCATTGATAAATCTGTTTATTTGTATTGCTTTACTGGAATAAAATGCCTGATTCTCTTTTATCACTTCTTTTTATGACATCAGTTATGACATTGAAATACAGCTGTGCTTTTAAGTTGGATGTGGGCGTATAATTACACACATGCATTTATGTCCAGGCATTTTTAGCATGTGTTTGTGTTTCTGTGCGCTGAAACAAAGCTGCCCAGTCCAAACCACTGTAATGCTACTACAGCTGTTGTAAATACTAAAGTGTGACATTGAAATTCAGTGAATACACTTGAAAAGTATCTTAATCTGGTACAATAAAGTATATGTAAAGTGCATTATCCCTTTCAAATAAACAACCAACAAATGTAGTTAAAACATCAGCTTAAAAACGTACACTGGACAAGGTGAGAGGCAAGCAGGGCTCCAGTACTTTCTGTGCAGATCAAGCGGCCCTCCATTAGATCTCTTTTCATCTGCAGGGAGAATAAGTACCTATAAAAAAAAAAAAATTAAAAAAAGCACAGCGGCTTAGTGTCCATCTGTTTATGTTCATGAGAGGTAACTAAGCGCCAAACTAAGTGCCTTTATCAAAAGTAAATGTCATGTAATGGAACTTTGCTAAAGCTGGTTATTTATTAATGTGAGAATACACAAGGACATATTTTTTTGGGGGGGGGGATTTTCCAGAGTGAAAATAATGTATATGCATTCTTACTGAATGAAGTAAAGCATTACAATATTTTAGAGGGAGGACATATATTACATTTCTCTGAAAACAATAATCATGAGCTTCTGAGAAGGGGGAAAAAAAGCAGTTTGTTTTGTGAAGCTCTACTACACAGGCATGAGATAAATGTAATATCCAGTAGGAAATTACAGTCACTGACCTCGTGTACTCTTCCTGCAGCTGACCTGGGTCTGGAGGAAAGAATTTCACTGACAGTCTAAATAGCGTATTTGCTGGTCCTGAAAAACATGAAAAACAGATCATCAGCCCCGCTCCGCAATTTCATTAAAAAGGTGAAGTATGAACTCATATTTGAACTTGCTTACTTCTGACTTGTCTCATGATGGGTTTTGTGGGTTCCAACCAAACCTGAGGAGAAAGAAACAGTGTGAGCTTCACTGTGTTAGGAGCGCTTAAATGAACTTAAATGACCCCCTTACTACACAGAGGATGCATCTGGATGGTATTTCTGGATGGTAGTAGAGTAATGTGGCAATGTTTTAGGCAAAAACCTGGCTTCTATATCCCACTGTAGGAGCGTGCCTGCACTTTTACATCTGGGCCTGATTGAGGGAGGAATGTGCCTGATCCAGTAAGATACCTTGAAAAACTGCTATCAGCTGATACCTGCCTGAATTCTTCTTTTGGCTCATAGGAACACATCTTTGCTAAATAAATTAAGAGAAAAAGGGATAGATGCCAGTGCAACCAATTAGAGACGAAAGATTGATGGATTCATTGATTAAATTTGGTGCTATTTTCTTTTTCTTTTTTTTACCATTTAAGTCATTTTTAAGCAAATCACTGATGTTTCCAGCTTCTCAAATTGAAGGATTTGCAGCTTTTTCTCATCGTGCTGACTCATAAGACTAATGTTTTTTGGGTTTTGGCATGACTATCTGAAAACTCTCTGCAAAATTATGGTGAGTATTTTTCACTATTCTGTGGCCTTTTCTGGATGAAATGATCGAATGTTTGAGAAAATTGGCATCGAGAATGAAAATAAACATTAGTTGCAGCTCTTCAAAACCATATTTGTGGGTCAAAAATGCCAGTAACCATTTTACTCAGTCTAAATAGTGTATTACACTGTCATTCGACATAGATGTCGCCTTCAAATGCCTGATTTTATCCAACCGATGTTTGAAAAGCAATATTCAGTGAACTATCACTTCACAAACTGCAAATCCTCACAATAGAGAAGCTTAAAACAAAGCAATGTTTGATATTTTGGCTTGAAAATGACTCAAACGATCAAACAATCAATTACTAAAACAGCTGCAATTGATCGTCATTTCAACTCTAATATGTTGTATATTGTTATTTTTCTTGTAAAACTGAACAATGAAAAAAGTTACCATTCATTTCAAAAGTCTGACATGTAGTTCTCTCCTGCTTTGGTCGGGTTTGTTGGTTAAAGGCACTTAGTTCTAATTATCTGTAGTTGAAGGTTTAAAAATCAAACAGAACAACAAATGTGCAGTATATATGCAGCGTATGGCTTTCCAATGCGTTAAAAGGCTAATGGTCTTGTAAAAATAACCGACTCTGTTCTCTTTGAAGATAATAAATGTTTCATATCTCTCCTCTGCTGCTATACAACAAAGACAATTCTTGGTGGTCTTGAATTTCACTAATGTTTCTGCACGAATACAACAATGGAAAGTTTGACATTTGTGTACGGCCATGGGTGCCAGACAAGCTAAAAATATTCCAGGATTATATACTGCTTTAGTCCAGTAAAAACAATACTACTTCACTTGCTTCACTGCAGTGCAAAAGCTACAGAGGAGCCACAGAGCAGCTGAGACATGACTGAAAAGCTAATCTGTGCCTCGACTCAAGTCTTGCTGTCAGCGAGCTGTGACCTTTGACTTTTGAAACGCTGTTTGCTTTAGCTCTTAAGCGACATGTAGAATTCACTTGCATGTGTGTTCCTGGATATTCGATGTGTCTGCTTCTAACAGGAAACAAAAGACACGGTTGACGGTGTACGTACCCAGTTCATCTGCATGTTCTGAAACTCGAGGCCAAAGTAATCACGCTCTATGAGGTTACCTCGCAGGAAAACCTCAGAGAGGAAGGCCTGTCCAAAAGCTTTTGGCTGAAAGAAAGAACAACAAAGAAGAAGGAATCGTTATTTTCATCTCTGTGTCAACACAA
This sequence comes from Scomber scombrus, assembly GCF_963691925.1. Taxonomy (NCBI): domain Eukaryota; kingdom Metazoa; phylum Chordata; class Actinopteri; order Scombriformes; family Scombridae; genus Scomber; species Scomber scombrus. The sequence continues at coordinate 6,571,069 of NC_084977.1, read as the reverse complement.
AGATCTTAAAAGCCCAATGATGAGACATTTTACAATCTCAATAGGGAGAGAAATTGCTTTATTTTATCTAAAAAGTGAAAAACTTTTAAAGCTGACAGACTAACATGAGTGATCAACAACAACAACAAAAAACAGTACTTTGCTTGTGCTGAGGTGAGGAACGAAATGCCTGTGTTGTAAATGAGCGCAGAATAAAATGCTCTGTGTCTGTGTGGTGCCGAAAATATTTGGCATCTGTAAATGATCCACTTCATTGTGTGTTTTATGGCAGAGTACGTTCCATCTGTCCATTCAAATAGTTTCCTCCACTTGGATGAGCAAGTCGACTTAAAAAAAGAAAAGAAAGTGTCCTACTGTACATTTAGCTTTTATATCTGGAGTGCAGCTGAATCACGAGCAGGAAATCTGACTGAGTTTACCTTCTCGACGCTGTGGGGTTTTGTTTTCACTAAATGAAGAACTAATTACTATGTACTGAGCACACACTGCACTTGAGGTTTGGAATCCTAGCCTGTGACTTTTTGAGAAAATTATAGCCTCAAACATCTGGTTGTAATGTAAAATAGTATTTTTAAAAGCCTTATAAAAAGAACTGCTTTTGCATTGGCTGAAGTAAAAGCAACTCAAAGAGCGGCGGGAGATTTACTGTAGTTAGTACTTTCATTACTTCAAGACAATCAGATGTTCTGATGTTGGGGGGGGGAATCTATCATGTGCAGGTGAAACCGACTGACACGACATCCATAAATTGAAGAATCTGTTGTAAAATGCCACTTTTCGGTGCGTTTACAGTGTCCGGTTACAGCCAGCCTCAACACAAGAGAGAGAGGAAAAGAGTGGTGTGTTAAAATACTTTGGGTTGTCTTTGAGTGCAGGCCAAACATACAATCCAGGCAGCATCGGTAAGTATTTCAAAAGCGTTAGCGGCCAAATGTAAAGGAATATTTTGATGGTGTTTTTTCTCTCTCTCCCTCTCCCTCTGTCTGCCTCATTCAGTGAGCTTCAGTGAACGCCGTTTCAACAAAGAGTCAGTGTAATCATATACTGAGCTCTGAGCAGACGGGACCCATGTCTGAGGTGCTGTGTAAACAAAGTCAGTAGATTAAAAAAAAAAAGTTCTCGCATATAAAGACATTTCCAACTAAAATTTCTCTTTAATTTTTACAATGTCCACCTCATTCCTTCATTGTGCAATATGAGCCACCGCCTGCATGTGTGATGACTAAACTGATGTGTGTGTGTGTGTGTGAATTTGAGGTAAACAGACAGGCATAATCACAACACTTGACTGACTCTTAATAAACACTGACTGAAGTGTTTTTGCCAAGCTGTGAAAACTAATGAAGCATAGCTGAGGTGATTGATTGAGCAATGGCCGATTAAAGTAAACAGTTAACTGATTTTTTTTCTTCTTCTTCTTCTCTCCCTCGCTGTATTAGTCATGAGAAGTCCACTTTCTGTCGACTGGTGTTTTGAGAAAAGCTCCTCCCTTTATGTTACTCATTACCTCTCTGCAGGAATGTAATACTGCAGTCGCAGCGCTCTGGTCTCGAGGGAGAGTAAAAAAAAAAAAATCCCTTCAGCTTTCTCTTTGGGACAGTTTGAGCTTTATCTCCCACAATCTGATGACATTTTCACTGCTCTAGCACTAGCAGCTTCCAAAACCCTCACCTCCTCCTGCATGAATACACTAAAAGTATGCAGTGTAGTGTGGTGGCTGTAGAGAATTATGCACCAGATCTGCCTAATTTCATATCCAGCATCAACCTGGCATTATAATATAGATAATTTCCCTTTAATAGAGTAGAATAGAATAGAACAGTATATATTGTCATTGTACATGTACAACTAAATTGAAAGCAAGCCTTATGGTATCATGAGTAAAAAAAGGTGCTTGTAAAAGAATAAAATAAATGAGTAATTAGTAATAAACTAAAACACATAATACACACAAACAAGATATTCCACTCTCTGTCATCAATATCGCACAATTCCCCTAAATATTACACTCAAAATTGCTGTTGCAGTTATTACAGGATCAGGTTTTTGGAGCATTTAGAGCAGTTATTGCTAGTGGCTAGATTGGGTTTTCTGTGTGTGCAGTTAGTGTATAAACGATTAAAATACCACTATTATAATAACAGTTTATAATGTGTAAGACTAAATAAAAGTCAAATGAAGGAGAGATAATGGCATGTAAAAAAGGCAACGATCCAAACCTGAATTTTTTCAAGACAATTTTTAGACTAAATCTTTAATAAATTGGAACAAAAAAATCTTTAAAAAATATTGTCATATTACTTAAATCCCAATCTTAGAGTCTTAAAGTGTTGGCAAAAACAAGGATTTGCACTCTGCAACCAGATGCATCTAGATTCATTCTGCCATGCAAAACAAATGAGTCACATCCAGTATCAGTGGGATACCATCTAAAGGAAAAAAGAAAAAAAAAGCTGGCATCTTCATTTCCAGCACATCTGTGGTGTGACAGAGGGATTGCATGTTCACACCCAACTTGCGGGTATGGACCGCCGAATCATCTCTGAGCTCTAACATTAAAAGGCGGGTCAGTGGGTCACCCAATCAAGCTCCAAAAGCAGCAGAGATTATGACAAACAGATGTTTCTCTGGGAGACAAATCTCCTGTGTGTAATTGTGTGTGCGTGTCTGTGTGTGTGTGGGAGAGGGGTAAAAGGAGGAGGGCGGGCGTGTTAGTACTAGGTTTGAAAAGCAGCCCGTTATGTGGGAGGAGTGTCCTTCTCATTCATAGAGACTGAGCAAGGAGAGACTAAAAACCATAGACAGGTGTAACCCAAATATGACCCAACATGACTCAAATCCAGGACTTGGGTGTACCTTGCATGACCGGTTTACCAAATAACGGTGGATACTCTCCTCCAGCAGCACCTCTTATTGAGAAAAGGGGTGTGTTTGGGCTTGTACTTGGCACAGTGGGACATACATTGTTTAGGATGGGGGTGGTTGGGGTGGGCGGGTTTCCTGCTGACATACATTATAAAAGCTCTGCACACCGGTGGCCACTTTCACACGTCTGCTAGGGGAGCTTTTCAGAGTTCAGCAGGTTCTTTGATGACTGGCAACTTTCATTTAGAATAATTGGCCTTGATTTCCTTTCTCTACCTGTGCTGTGGGACACACCTGTGAGCAGTTGGTCGGGGGAGTTTTTGTTGGCAGATAAACAGAATGCGGCGGTAATCGGGATCAGGTGGTTTTTAGCACACCTTCAGCTCCGGTCACCTGTGTAAGCCAAGGTACTTTTCAATCTTAACCTGGGCTCCAAATGGGACGCCCATGAGTGGCAGCCAAATACTCCAAGTGCTAAAAAAAGCCCCAAAACTGTAACAACTGTAGAGATCGGTGATATCAAGGAGAGTTACACAGAACGAGAGATTGTTTGACATGTTAAACGAGTCCTTCTCTGCGTAGCCATTGAAATGTTTAGCTACTTCAGTACACAAAAGGATAGTGTGCGTGCTTGTAGAGGTGAGAGCTTTAGTGGCTGTTATGAAGAGTAACACCACTCAGCAACAGATTTCTAATGAAGCTCCATCCACAGATCTGCATTCGTCATTTTCAGTAAAGTAGCAACACAGATCATCGTATAGCACAGTTAAACTATACTAACCCAGCATAAGTTTATCCCGAGGCAGTGAGAGAACAGTTCATAGTCCATCCACACTCGGACTAGTTCAAAGATAAAAACAGCACTAACACAATTAAAGTTACACGAGTTTCATCATCCATTACTGACATGATCATAATGGGATTTTTAAAAAAAACAACAACAAGCTGCTTGGTTGAAATTCCTGGCCCCAACTTTTAGAGGGGTTTCGCTCCTGAGAGTTTGTCCCCCTCCCCCCACCACCCCGACTCAAACTTTGTACTGGCTGTGACTGCTCCCTCTCTGAACTGCTCTTTTAACACTAGAGGCTGTCCCCTCTCTGTCTCTCCCTCCACCCTCCTGGTTGTCAACCTTGCTATTTATGTGCTTGTTTGCTAACACTAAAGCAAAGACTGCCCGGACTCCCTGCCACCGGTGCCCCCCCCCCCGACCACCCTAACTGTACTGCAGTTTTCACACAGTTAGCTTCCACGTCTCCACCCTCGGCCCTTTTAGTGAGCTTTCAGCTGAGAGTTAAGGCCAGCGGAGGGGCCGGCCGTGCTGGATAAAAGGAGCCTGTGTTTCCCGCCCCCCCTCCTCCCCTCTTGCCCTGCCTCCCCTGTCCAGAAGAGACCACAAGGCTGAGCTTTCTCCTGCGCTGGGTGGTGGGAGGGGCCTAGCGGACAAGAGCCATGCAGGCAAATGTCTGCTAATGACGAGCGCACCGGGTACCTGCAACAGATGAAGACCTGCAGATCAAAAAGCACACTCGCCCTCTGATCTGATTTATCTGTTGTCGTTGTTGTTGTTGTTCTCACGCTAAAGAGGTTATGCAGCCATAATTCCCACGTATTTTTCCACGTATGTTAGCTTCAACGCTGTCACCACATGAAATGTGTGATGGATTACAGGGTGAAAAAGCACAGAGCGTGACAAAGAGAGAAGCATGAGTGCCCTGCGTGTGTGTGTGTGTGTGTGTGTGTGTGTGTGTGTCAGAGAGGATAGAGCAGAGTATATTTACACTGTATACTGTATACAGTGAAGGCAGCAGGTGATAAAGACTTTTTACTCTAACGGAGGACAAATTTGGGCAGCTGAGAGACCGAAAATGCCACAGCGAGGAGAGGCCGTAGCTTGAAGGCCACAACCATTTCAAACATTCAACACTGCAATTTTATATCTATTTGTGCATTCGGTACATGACAGAGAGAAAAAACTACAATTACAATCCTAGAAAAGTTGCTGCTTCACTCATTTTTCTCCTGTTTAAATAGACGTGAACTAATAATAATAATAACAACAATACAAGAGAAGTCTGAGGTAAGTCTGATGTGTTTTAGCACTGCAGCCTCTCTGTGCGCAGAGATAAACAGTATTCTCTCAGCAGCCCACAGCTCCCCGAGACTGAATGAACTGCAATATGAAACAATGTTGGGCAGCGGCTGAACAACAGAGGCCATCTTGTTCTTGGCAAACTGCAGTCTGCTTGACAACAGGATTGCCGTCATTCCCCTTTTGCAGCCATGTATTTCTGTCTGCCACCTCCTATCAACACCGTGTACATTCAGCTCTACGGGCTTCGAGCTCAGTTGTTCTTTCACATGAAGGGCCAACCAAAAGAAAAAAAAAGAAAAAATCTCCTCTAAAGTTTTCCTCTATTGAACACTGCATAGACCCACTCCTGTACAAATTAAACTTGCGTCCGTCACATTCTATTAGCTTAAGACGTTGAGACAACATATGGTGCGTAAGATTATGAAAGGTCTGTCTCAGCAGTGCCCCCAAACTACAGCTGCCAGAACCGCTATTGTTGTGGCTGAATGAGGATTTAGAATAGAGTAATTACACACGTTAAACACACTGACCTATCCTAATTCAATTAGTCACTTATAGGTCCGGTTATATTACCCTGGCAAGTTTAAACTCCATGGTGGTTGTTTGTATTTTCCCTTGTGAAGTACTTCACTTCACTTTGATCACTTTGATAACCTCGCCTCCATCTGAAAAGACAGGAAGCTGTGCTCTGATACAGTGGCTTCCTTATTGCTTCCTATTTGCCTTCTCAACGACTCCTGCAGCGACTTGGCGAGTAAACACGGGAAAGTGCAGGCCCGATGCGGATCTAGAAGTTTGTTCAAACCGACTGCCAATCTTTAAAAGGGATTATCTTCTTTCTTAAGTAATTACAATGAAAAAAAAAGCAGCTACTAAGCTAGGTTAGATATTTACTCAGGTTTAATTACAGCTTTAGTTTTCTTAAATATTTATGTTTTATTACAGAAAACACGTCTCCTTTTGATTAACATGGCTGAATATTACTATAACAAGTCAGTGTTGACATTATGCCTTGAGGTGGAGCTGATAATGGTAAAACAACAACTAGAAACCCCATGTTTTCTGCCAATCACATGACCTCTGAAGTTAAATAAAACAGTCAAATCATACCAGACATAAAGGAGGCTAGAAAATATGAAAAATCCATCCAACAAAACTACACCTATTGTCATTTGCTCATTCCAGCCTCCTCAGTTTAACCCTTACATACTGTTATGGGTAAAGTTTGACCCATTTTTACATTTGAGAGCTGTAAAAACACCCTATACACATTTCTTTTTAGCCAGACTTTTCCTAATGTGACTCACAGTATACAACAATGGAAATAAAAGGCATAATTTTTTAATTTTTGTGCAGCTGATACACATTTTTATATATGCAAATGTACAAGTTTGACTTGTGATTAATTAACCTAAGATTAATCAAACATTTACTAATGACTTAAGGGGGAATTTAAGAATGTGAATTGGTGTATAGACTAATTATGAGTCGGAATATGAACAGTATATGAGGGTTAAGACAAACTACTAATGAATACACAGTGTGAGAAGTCAATACAATGAAGAGACAGAATTGAAAACAAGTCTGGCGCATCGACCATAAATGTCAACATGTTCAAGCTTGAGTCGTGGATGTACGTTTTATCTAGCTCTCTTGTTGGGCAAGACTTAAGACTTACCAGGAGAGAAAATTACTAATAGTTGGGCGTTCTGAATCTAAAAAGTGCCCTGGTGAGTTTGCACTAAGTTGTCTGAATAAGAAGTCTTAAGGAGGGAAGGGATTTTAGACCCAAAGCCATGTGGCAGCTGTCACCAACACGCAAAGCAGGGTATCCCGCAGGACAATAATGCAACGCTGTGCAACAAACAGCAGCCTTATCACAGTGTAAATAAGAGATGTTGGGGGGGGCAACTCAATGAGGCAGCTGCGCAACAGTTGGAATAGTAACTCACGTCCACATCAAAGAACTCCTGTGAGTCGTCCAGGCCCTGCACACGGATTTGTAGTCCTCGTCCGTGGCTTTTGCTCCCGCTGGCCATGTTGCCACTGAGGCTCTGGCCCGGCTCCAACGTGCTGACACCAGCATTGAATTGGGCTCCTAGCCTTGTGCCAGGGGTCTGCAGGACCCGGTATGAACCCTCTATCTCCCCCATTCCTGCTCAGAGCAGCTCCACCACCTCGCTCCTGCAAACACAGAAAGGACAACAGAAATCAAGAGCAGAATTAGGGGGGGAAAATGCAAAAATATGATGAAACATAGTTAAAATTGTTATTTTGAGTGGATGAGTGCAAATGCAACCTTGGGTGCTGTAGCTTGACTACAGGTAGTATATTTTGGGTTTAATATAGTTTTTGCATGTTTCATTGCAAAAAGGAGTCTTGACTGAAGCAGTTTATGTGCATGTGAGGCTCATTTATAAGACGTAAAACCCGGGTGGGAACTATTTTTAAAACCAGCCACTGATAAGATAAATGTTCAAATTCAAAAGCTACTCAATAGTAAATCATTATTGAACGTCTGAAATCGACCAGCAACTTTGATATTTTACCAACATTTAGCTGGTGAGTGCTGCCAATTTCCCCAACACATAAAGTTTACGTTTTTTGCGCAAAACCAACAGCTAACGTAATACTGACCGGAGCTAACACTAAAGTTACCTGTGTAGCACTTAACACGAGTTTGGTTGAAGCGTAAAGACAAAATACGAAAAGGACAAGACGGCGTACTGATTTTGCGTTTAATAGCATTGTATATGGGCCAAACTGGGTCGGTAAGACTTCACAGTTACATATTCGGACATTTCTAAGAAAATAAAGAAGCTAAACGTCGGTAATGAACGAGGAAATTGTTAAACGTGGTGGTTTATTTTCTTTTTGCAAAAGGGAGGTCAATAGACATTAGTTTACCGACGATAAGCGAACCGAAGTGTAATTACTATATCCGGAATTTCTTATAGAAAATGCCGGCATATTATCTAAATGTGACTAAATGCTCAAAAAGTAGTAAAACACTTACCGTTTTTCTTGAGTCGAAACTAAATGCTAAAAGTTTTCACATCGAAATGGACACTACTCCAGTCCATGGTCGTCGTCCAAAGGAGTGCGCACTCACGCTCGTCTGTGATTGGCTGAAGCAGTCTCAGTCGGCCTGCGATTGGTTGAAATGTGGCTTCGGATTGTAGGCTTGAGGAGCGGAGATTTACCTTCCCTTACTTTAAATAGCTGTGATGGATGGAGAATAAACTTGTCCGCCTTTAAAATAATATGTTGTGGCTCACTAATAAAGGGCTAGTGGAAAGTTTTAAAGGTTTTGTGGTCTCCAGGCTACGTTTGTTTAATCTGTAGGCCAACAGCTGTAGACACACAGGAAATAAAAAGATTGTTTTATCTGGTAATTGTTTTTATCTGATTTGACTCATAGCCTTTATTTAAGTTTGGGCTGAAGTTTGACCCTTAGATTATATGAGATCAATGCTGTGACCGCCCAAATAATACAAATTTAATAACACACATTTCTCTGGACACGTGAGTTAACACAGTGTATGAGATTTTTCCTGTGCTTTATTTCTCAATAAAGCTTAATTGCATCAATACATGTTGTATTGATTGCATTTCAGCCCACATTTCTGCAGAACTTGAACAATAAGACTACATATACAGAAGGAAAGGAAAAGGTCACTTCTGGCATTGTGATGGAGCTCCCCCTACTGTTTTCTCTAAGTAAAGAACAACTGCTTAGATGGATCCCAGAAGAAATTATGACACATAAACATTTATATCAAATAATAAACGATAGAAACACGTTTTCATCGAAAATCATTAATTACATAACACTATATGTGCTGAAAATTGCCAGGACGATTTGTTTTGTTCTTATAGGCTAATAATGTAGATATCTGTACATTTATTTGTAATATATGTAATTTGAATACATTGTGCAGAATACAACCTTATATTCAACATGAGAAAATATATATCTGGCATATGTAATATTAAGTATTATTAAAATAAACTCACTCACTTTATTAGGGACACCTGTACAGTCTCATGCAATCTAATACAAAACAGCTCTGCCATAAATTCTACTTTTATGAAGTTTATACATTTTCTGTTTTGTTGATATTAATAGAGAGGTGATAGTTATGCTTTATGTTTATTATCATAGTGGGTGGTGGTGGTGGACTGGAGTGTGTTATAATAAAAAAGTTTTCCTAATATTTTGCCCCTCTCATGTATGTTAATACAAGTGGACAACATATTAGGATCACAATTCAATATAATGCATTTTATTACTTAATGATATGTACAATATGAATTATAATTAAATTGAGAAAAAAAAATTGTTGCACGAAGCCAAAAAGGAAGTAGCAGTGAATAAATGTTGAAAAGAGCATTAAACATGTTTTATTACATCAATTCAATTGGTTGGAATTCAATTGTTAGGAAACTCCACATTAAAAAAAAAAAAAAAAAGGTTTCCTGGATGCCTAATTAATATAAGGAACAATGTATCCATATCAGCAAGTGTGCATTATAAAAAGACAACATGAAAATATACAGTTTTGCTACATTGTGAAATATTTGTAGCATTTGATATTATTGAGAGACATACAATAACAAATGTATGTAATGTTTTCCATACACTGTATGGCTCTATATCAGATTATTGTGGTGTATTTTTTGATGGTCTAAGAAAAACTCAAACATGTCAAAGCATGGAATTCAGTTACTATTTTGTGATTTGTTAATGAAATACAAAGTAGTAATGTAACACTTAAATTATTTTTCTTCTAATTTGTTCAATTATGCATTTATTCAACGTTTTTCGTTTCTCATTCATTTAGAGGACCAAATTCTCCTGTCCTTAATAGATGATCTTTTTACTATTATATGCACTTTTTTATGCCTGATTCACAGTAAGTATGAGTATGTTATTGCCTCTCTTTGTTGTTTTTCCTCTTTATAATCTTTAGGGTTCTTATTATTTTGATTCATTATTATATGATTGTTTTAATCTGCTGTTGACGGAAAGCAGGCACTGGGAAAGAAAGAAGAAGAAAGATAAAGATGCTCCCTAAGTAAAAGGAGGAGGCGTGGAGTCAGGACTGATAGGCTTTTCTATGTTCCCATGCTGTCTTTTGATCTGTATTCATTATCTTCAAAGAAGCCTGGACCTCTTAAACAGTGCACGCATGTGATGAAATTAGTCTGGTATATGTACAGTATGTTTGAGTTATGACATCAATGTTTACTTTAAGGAGGAAACACTAACAGCCTCACGTGTGCCATGTAATGCATGCCAGTGGAGCAGCCTTGTAAATAAAAAGTGAATGCATGTCCATAAAGATGTGGGAGGTAGCAAGATAATTTTCTAAAATCTGAATATAGGAGCAGCAGAGGCAGAGGTATCCTGACTTCAAACACAGGCCTACATTTCCCATAATGCAACTCAAAAGTATCTACATGAAACCTTTCCTTCCTGTTAAATGCCCCCATCTATAAAAGTCTGTGGCCCCATGTTGATAACTGAGGTTTTTGTGAAACATTTGACCTCCCATGCTTAACTCAGGACGATGATGATATCATCATTATTTTCTAAGCCTTTAGAGGGCTCCAGAGCCACAGAAGACATTATACAACTGTTTTTACAGTGTGAGTCACCTCCTTGATGAATAATCTGGCCTTCATGTGCAAAACAGTTGGAGTGTCCCTTTAAATAAACAACCCTAAGTTATCACAGGGTTATCATAACAAGCTTGACAAATGAAGAATATTTTAAGGATGTCGTGGATTTTGTCTACGCTCTGTATGTATGCGTATGTGTCTGTTTCACTGTGCTTTTTAACTTTTGGTAAAAGACAGAAAAGAGATGATTTTAAATCATACCTTTCCTCAGCTGTCTCCTGCTGTCCAAGAGTCTGGACACATGCTGTCTCAGTAGTGAGGGAGACAAGAGAAGCAGTTTAAAATATGCGAGGTACTTTCCGATAGGCAGAAGGCAGCTGTGCACAAGTGGAGACCTTGGCGAAAGCCTTTTAGATTCAGTGGGAAGATGCAAAGCACAACATAAGTGAAACCATTGTGTTGTTATATATATGTTGAACCCATACCGAGAATGGGAAATGCATGGCCGACGATACTTTATGCTTCACTGACCGGTCTCCTTTGCCAAAGCAAGGCAAATTTATTGGTACAGCACATTTCATACACAAGAGCATAGTTAAGGTGCTTTACACAAAACATACATTTAAGTTAAATAAAAATGTAACTGATTGAAAAATTAAAAAAGACAATCAGAATAAAAACTCCAACACAATGAATGAAAACCCTGAGTAAGTGCATGCCACATCACAGACAAAATAGTCTATACTGGATGAGAAGTGATAAAGCATTATCATTTGGGATGTGCCAATTCAAATCACTGGATTGCACTGGCAGTGGTGCTGTTATTAAACAGACTGGGGACATTGCAGTTTCTTTTTATGTGACCATACAAATACATAAAGCTTCAAGAACAACATAATTAAATTTGAGCTTGAAGGGTCATTCTTGACTTGTGTAGTTTAACAAACTTAATAGATTTCTTCTGGAGCTTTCAGTCTAATCTCATGGCCCTCACCAGCCTTCCAACTGAGGAAACTCCACCCATGAATAAATGCGGTAATTGATCATTTCTTGTGAAATAGATTAAATAAATGATGATTCAAGTTTGCATGAACATTCCCACATATCATTAAGAAGTGAGTTACGTTACGTGTAAATCAACCAGTTCCATACGTCTCTACCACTTTAATCAAATCTAGTTTAATGTGTTTATTTTACAGTCCATGTGAAGTAAATGAATAAACATAGCAAGGCATATTATCACTGAATAAGCAGTTTACTCAAACTAAATGAAATTGGTTCTATAATTTACACATTTCATTCATAAATTACTCAGCTGTGGCCTTGCAAATCCTGAGATGATCAAAACATTAACATAGTATTAAGCTCATTAAGTGCAAATAAATTGGTTGGTTTATGACAACAAGAAAGAATTGTTTAATGCTGTTCAGCTGCTGAACCTTTAATTGTTTTCAGATTGAAGTCAATTCGGCTCTCCATTTTAGACAGTTTTGAGAGTTTGTGTGTTAGAAGAGATTCCTGCAGAGATTTCCTTAAACCACAATAGCATGAGCTTACTTACCAGGTGCTCTTATTTATATGTATTCATCGTTTGCAATGCAGTCAACTGTGGACTCTGTGACCTTGTGCACTGTATCCATTAAAAGCTACCTGAGGAATGAGTTGCACCTGAAAAGGTAGCCTCTCTGTGTTATGTTATCCTCAAACACATGGGCAGGATTATTTGGCATGTGTGTATTTGGTCGCTCAGATTCACAACAACATTGTGTTCCTGCACTTGATTCATGACCTTAAACTGGATGGAAGTGAGTGGGACTAGCATGAATTTGTTCTCTTTCACAATGTGCTGAATCTGAAACTACACTGAGAAATGATGTGGTTAACAATTTGTTGAAACTGTGCAGCTGTCTCCTCTGAGCAGACTCAAAGCCCAGCCACCACATGCATCTGATCAAAGATGAAGAGAAAACACTTATAGTCTGTTCAAATCTTTACTTCTGATCACTGGAACCAAGTGTGCATTTGATTCAAGTTAGACTTTCAATAAGGAATAAGAGATAGGAATCCTATAGTTTTTTTTTTTTTTTTTTTTTACAAACATCTTCTAAGATGTTTGTAAGATTCAATTGGGAAAAAAAAGCTGATTTCCAGGACTATGAATATAATACAGTGCCAAACATTTTTTCTTATGAAGAGGATAAAAAGTCTTATAGGTTTTTTAGACATTTATGGGAATCTAAAAGGATTTTATTGCAACCAATAGGAAAACAAGTCAGCCTTCCAACAGGATGGAGAAAATCCTAAAAGAACCAAAACTTTTCCTTATAAAATTTTGCTAATAAAAAAATAAAATTATGGACATACAGATGGGTGAGCCAACATAAAGTGTCTTCGTAAGGTTCTGGGCCACTGCCTGCAGCCAGAGCAGCTTCAATGCTCCCTGGGATTGATTCTACAGTCTCTGAACTCCACTGGAGGGATGAGCACCATTTTTCCAAAAGATATTCCCTCATTGGGTGTTTTGATGATGGTGTTGGAGAGTGCGGCCAACACGTCAGTCCAAAATCTCCCATAGGGGTTCAACTGGGTTGAGATCTGGTGACTGTGAAGATTCAAGATCATTTATCTTTATTTCTCATTGTGTAAAAAATACACAATGAAATTCAGTATACTGCCTTAATGTGGAACTCAAGATATATCATACACACACTCATCAGAACATGTTCACATACACAGTTCACATCTACATAATAACCAACATATGCTTAAAAGAAAGATAAAAATGAACACATGGTTGAGGGCCATAACACATGATTGGCATCGTGTTCATACTCAATGTGTTCAAACATTGACCCCTTGTACCCTTTGGATGGGGCCATTGTCATCCTAGAAGAGACCACTCCCATCAAGATTAACACGTTTCATCATAGGATAAAGGTGATCACTCAGAAGAGCTTAGTATTGATTTGCACTGACCCTTTCCTCTAATGGGACAAGTGGACCCAAACCATGTCAGCAAATTTGGGATCCCTTCACTATAGGTGTCAAGCATTTAGACCTATGCCAGTTTTTCCTTTAAATTGTCACACTGTACACAGTTTGTACATGTTTCGACAGGAATTTCATCAGCAAAAAAACAACAGCAGAATAAAATAAGTTCAATTTTGAGTTTGAATAAGTATCAAAAGTCTGACTTAAGTTAAAGCAACCCACCCCTCCAAAAAAAAACATCCACTCCCAAAAAATGATGAGTTGTCACCTATGTGGTAACAGAGGAAAACATTTAGCCTCGTATATTTTACAATAACTGGATTAAGTGGATAGCACTTACGCAATATTTTCAGACACCCCTCGTACTTTATTTGAAAAAAAGAAAAAAGAAAAAAAAAAATGCACATGAAAATAAATGACTTGTAACCGGACTCTTTGACGTGACGTCGGAGGATGTGATTGGTGGGCGGCGCTGGTATATATCCGTCAGGCTTCAATCCCACCTTCTCGCCAGTGGAATTTCATCTCAGTTTCTGCACCTTCAGGGCAGACGAGAACATACAAATAAGTAAGTATTGTACTGTTTTCTCTACTGGACATAACTCTAGTCTTATTATATATCACCTCTACCTTTCGTGTACGTGTCGGGCGTGGTGGTAGTGGCTTGGAGGACAGTTTTTTATCGCTGAATCCTGAGCTTTGCAGTAGGTTCTGGCCTGACTCCGTGTCATGTCTCCGCTGCTCAGCTGTGTGCCTACGTGGACTTAGCGAGCTAGGAGAACAAACTGTAGTGCAAGCTAATATTAGCTCGCAAGCTAAAGGGCTACAGTTCAACTTGTACTTTAACCACTGTCCTAGCGTCGGCCTTATTTCTACGAAAAATAACAGTTCCCTGCCTTGGTGTGTGGCAGAGTTATTTTAATATAGCTTCATGTCATTAGCTGGCAGTGGTACAGCTTGAAGTTGTGTGTGTGTAGGGGGGGGGGGGGGTTCTGTTTGAGTGAGTGGAGCTACCTATTAGCCGAGCAGCTACGTGTCACAGTCGCACAGTCAAAGTTTTTAGCAAGTTTGCTAACTAGCTCGGCTTTCTGAGCTAGTAATCCATTACACAGCGGGCTTTTCCTACTAAAAACCCCACTTCTATTAATACACAAAGCATATGCTATTATTATTATAATGTGTGTGACAGTTCAGATCATGTTAGTTTGTCTAGATTGTCGGTTTTTTTTAATGCTAGACCAACGCTATAGCCAACATGACGGCAGCTAGCTATAACTGTAATGTGGCGTTGGCAGCTGTCAGCTAGTTAACTTGGTATAGTGTTAGCTAGCACTCACACTAAATAGCTACTTAAATCCTTAATCTGGGATTTAGGTATAACGTTATAGTCCGTCGGCTCTCAGGTTGTCATGTTGCGGCTAACGTCAAGTTTTTAACTAGCAGGGCGAGACAAGTCAGTGTTCACTTGTTAGCAGCTCATTAACATGAGGGATCCCATGAGCTGCATGATATAACGCCACATTTCTTCTCCTGACTTTTCACTCGTGTGGCTAGGGTGTATTTTTCTGCGTTTGTAGTTAGTTAAACGCACAACAGCACGCATGACATGGTAGTATTGCACGGTAGTGTATTGTAATTAACGCCTTTTACATTTGAAGCAATAGATGTAAGTCTTATTAACTGGTTACATGTGTAAGGGGGTTGGGACTGGGAGGGCAATCTGTCATTAGTAAATGTAATAATGCTAGTGAGTGAACAGGCCAAATGCTTACAGTGCTAACACTACTATACCAAATGATTACAGTGGGAGCTATGAGGTCATCACATCTCATTTAGTGCCTCCTTTATAAATATTGCGCAAGAACAACAAGGACTGCTACAGATTTCATGCCCCCTTACACTGAATCTGGGCATCTATAAAAACAAACTTCATGGAAGAATGTGCATACCTCTTTTCTTTTCTTTTTTTTTTTTAAGTGGAAAATTTGACTCATGCTTATGTGCATTCTGGAGTAGGTTGGTGACGCCAGTGGGGTGATTTAGTGATGAAATCTCCTGCACAATAATTGTACAACATATCCAAAAATGCATGATTATAAAAGTTACCATCCTTTTTTAAAAAAGCAAAACATCCAAGGTGAAAATATGTTGGCTCTTTTTCTTTACCTGGTTCACCCCACAGCAGCCTCATCCATCTCTGGGTTTGTCCTTTGGTCCGACCGAGCGGTGTCCAATTTATAGAAGCCAGATGCTTGTCAAGGAGCGCGAGTTCCAGTGGCACTTGGACTTGACTGGTGTTCGAGTAATCGCTTTCTTGGCCGCGACTTTATCTGAATACTTTAATTTTTTGGGGTGGTTTCGGCTTTCGGAGGTGGCAGTGTTTTGGCAGTGTGGTTACATTTTTTCCCCTAGAACCGTGACTATCAAAATATTCAAGTTGGACCGCTTCTGTTTCAAATTCAGTGTGAAGTGTAGTTTTTTTGCATTTGCAGTCTGATGTCTCGGTTTTCTGTTTTTAATGACCACTAAACATCCACTATTGGTATGTCATTAGCAGTTTATCATTAGTAGTTTGAGTTAATGAGGTGAATATACATGAACAACATTACGAACTAGGTTAGGTAGGTGAAAGTACACATCATTTTAGGTTTCAGGAAGTGAACCACCTTAAATATTTAATTGTTTGCTCTTTTAATGTACAATAAGATGCTATATTGTTTTGTCTTTGTTCCCCCCCCCCCCCTAACTAATAATTTTTTCTTTGTGGTCCTCAGGCAAAAGCTGGCAGGCTGACGGGAACTTTCACCTTACAGGACGGATTATCTGGTAACTGACCATTTAGCTGGTAAGTTTTTGTGGTTATCAGCGATGTTAGCACCAACACAAATTCAGTCTTAAGCATGTGGCAGGTTTAGTTTACTCCTAAATGTGGTTCCGCCTCCTCGAACCACAGCTGGAAAATTGAGGGGGTAGCGATGACGCATAATTGGGATTGTGGAGTAAGAAACGTTGTACTTTTCTCAGTGAAATTTGACAACAGGAAATACTATGTTTATGTAAATTTAGTGCAGTCTGGCCTGTCTTGTACTTCACTTGTTTGCGTTTAAATTTTGGCCAACAGGGGGCAGAAGAACAAAAGCCGCAACATGAGAAAAGAACATTGTGTCCTGCAGCGTTCTGTATTTATCAAACTTTGATTAATTTTAAAATGTGCATTATAATTACAATTTGCTCCTTTTGTAAATGTAAAAAGAAGACAGTGGTGATAAGGACATTGTTTTAACCCCTCAGTATTCAGCCTCTATTCTGGAGACAATGACTCTAAATAATCCTTCGACAGAACACTAAAACCACCATTCACTATTTGAGCTTGTTAAACTTTTCTTTCAATGGCTTAAACTGACACATTGTAACCTGTTTAGTAATTTAAAATAAAGCAAACGTTAAACCTAGTTGGGTTTGCTTTGGCGTGGTCGATTTTCCCACATTATGGTTGACTTTGTTTGACATACTGTCTCCTGCTCCAAAAATGTCAAGAAAGTGGGAAAGGTCTACCTCCAAACTTTAATAATTGTTGCTGCACAGTTGTCTGTATTTCAATACTATATAATCCATATAAAAAGTCAAAGTGGACAGAAGAACAAGAACATTGCTCAATCTTGGATGTATCTGCATCTTTTTGTAAAGATGTTTGTTTAATACAAAAGTGTTTCACTGAAGGATATTTGCATATTTAAATTGGCAACAGGCTTTTCAGACATTAATGAGTACCGGACTGAGCAGTCGTAAATTTATGAAGCCTGACAAGGAAGAGGCCAGAGAAAGGGTGTTCTGAGATGTGTAGAGGAGGCAGGGGGGTGGGAGGGGAGAGTAAATGGCCTTCTGAGCTGCCTACCTCCATGTTGAAGCTTCAAGTGAGTTTCCTTCAATAGGCTGTAAAATGAAAAAAATATCAACTAGAGAACAAGAGATATCTGGGTGTTGTCTCTCTGTGCTTTCAGATGAATTTCAGGCACGCTTCGGGGCAAAATCCACCCCTAAAACAATCCACATTCCTCTGCTCTCATTGGCCAGAATTGAAGGTTTCTCTGCCAGCCAGAAAACAAGAGCTGTGACTGTTGATGATGATATAGAAGAGTTTCATCAGTGATAATGGAGTAGAACTGAGCTTTTGCCCCCTTTTTTATTTATTTTTTTACAGAGCACAATAACTTTATTATTAACAGAATTCAATCATCACTTTCAGGTTTACATAATTCAGGAACAAAAATAGCTTTAGGGTCTTTCCCCCCCCCCTTTTTTATTTTTATTTTTTATAAATGTCATAGATGAGAGGATTGGTTTTGCGGTCGCTGTCTGGAGAGAATTATTTGGTTCAAAGATCCTAGAGCAGGCAGAGTTCCCTCGCTGGATGTTTGCTTTAATCCTGTTCAACGTGGACACACAGAGGGGTCAGTAGGAGGGGGGGGGGGAGAAAAAAAATCCTCTTAACCTTGTAACCTGCTCGCCTACCTACAAGTCTTAGAATAGCACCCGGACAAAGACGGTTCAACAGGAGACAAACTGGTTTATTCAGCAAAGACAAAATGTACTGTTGCTGCGGCCTCTTGCCTACACCACTATTTTCTTTTCTTTTTTTCCCCCCGCCCCTGTTTCCAAGTTGAGGTATAATCTATTTACTCACCGCTCACAGTCTCTACACACTTTTAAACACATTGCTGACACAGTAACATGACAAGAAATGTGATTGTGGAGTGAGAGATTCAGCTTTGTTTGATAAAAGGTAGATTAGATAATGGTGAAAATCCCAAAGTCCACCTATGATAAGCTTGTTTACCATGCTAAACACCTGTATGTTACCACTTCAGAGGATAATTCCTATTTTTCCCTATAAGTCGGTTTATCTGGTGTTAGCTACCATGATGATTCAGCTGATTACGAAACATACATACAATACAAACAGGCAAGCAGTATAATGCAGCATTTCGGTTTAATCCAGATTTGCAGTAACACAACACAAATAAGAGTGATGAAATGTTTATCGATCATTAGATGTGAAGGTGCTGTACCGGTTAGGTTGACACTAAACTTTTATTACCTTGTAAAATTTATGTGGTGCAATTTTTTTTTAAAGCCTGTGTTGAGGATAAAATAAACAGACACTGCTCTGGTAATAATTAAGTACTTAAAATCTTGTGCTCTCTTTTTAAAAGGGCTTAAAACGTTGCTTCAAATCTTAAGAATCATCTGCAACATTACATGAATAAGCAGTCAAATTCTAAAAAATACATATGGGTATGATTCATTATGAGTTCATCACTCCAAAACTTGACTAATCGGCTTCTTTAGGATTGTGTATGTGTGGTATGATTGACGGCCATGTGTACATAAACAAATAACTTCACAACAGTCATTAGGGTTTATTCCAGAAAGCAGGTTGAGTGGAAAGAGAGGTAACTTAAACCCGGGGTCTATTACCATGTTACCCACCCCAGGCTTTCTTCAATAACCCCTGAGTTTGTCTCTGTCTCCTCCCTCTTTACAGAGCCACACACACTGTTTCATCCTCATTGATTTAGTCCATATCAAGAGCATATCAAAGCTTATTAATTAGTGAAGGTTTACTGTGTGTCAGGAACTAAATCCTGCTTGGATATTAGTTTGTTACTCTGTGACTATCTTAACATTACCGCTTTTATGCAGTTGTTTCTTTTGAACAGCAGTTTTTTGCCTTCACATTGAAATATTACAGAGTGAATTCATCCTCAGCTCAGAATATAATGTAAGCATGTCCTTCTTTGTTTAAAAAAAAAAATTTCATATAACACTAATCTGTGGACGTTGATCAGAGGTCGTTAAAACAGTTCCTGCACTGATGTTTATTGCACTTAATGTGTAATCTTAAAACACACAATATCAATGAACAGTGATCTCTCACTCATGATGTGATTGGTCCAACTGATTGAACATTCCTATCATAGTTTTTGAATGTCATATTGGAAAGGATGAGGTTTATTTCTGAGTGAGCAGGATTGTGGTGGAGCTGTAGACTTTAAGATTTTAAAACTGGATGTAGTTTTAAAATGAGCTTTTGAAGCTGTGTGTAGTCTTTACTTGTTTTTAACAGGGTTTCAGTGACTCTGTTTTAATTTATCATCCTTAGTCATCTTCAGTTGCTGCTTTTGTCCCTTTCAAAACTGAGTACATACAATTAAAATCTAATACAAGCCTGATACGCAGTAAGGTTCCACTACATCATCAGTTTAGGAAAGTCAGCTCTGGAAAATGATGAATCAATGAATAAAATTTTAGGAACGCTTTTCCTCACTTAGCCTCAGGATCTGTCACTGCTGTCTTTCTTTTTTCAGTTTTAAAGACAAATGTGTACAGTCTGCATACACATGCATTAATGTTACCGTCTCCAATTGATTAAAATGGAGGCTCTGCCTTTTCATGTATCTGTTGCCATGGTGAATCATAGTATCAGAGCTCTATTGATGAACCTAACTCAGAGTGAACACACTCAAAGTTGATTGAACTGACTGTGGTCAGAGTTTCCTCTCTCAGGGTTCATCAACTCAGAGTTCAGTTTGTTAAATCCGCTTTCTGGAATACCACCCATGTCTGGCATCAAATGTTGTTAAATAAAAACCCCCACTATAAAACAGTGAGAAAAACACAAATACAGAAATCTCCCAAATAACAAACTGTTCCAGATTGGCACAAAATTGTGTATTCATTAAATAGCTGACTGAAAAAATATGTTTTCAGGGGCTTTTATGCATTATGCTCGCTGTCTTTTGGATGTTGCCAATGTAATAAAAAGTAATGTCAACTTTTTTTTTTTCCAGTGGCACACTCGGACTCTGTGTTAACGTGGGATTTTGACCATGAGCTCAGTCGCTGTACTTACGCAGGAAAGCTTCAATGAGCACCGCAACGGGCTCATGCCAGAGCAGAGTGGTGGTGAGTATTTTGTCCTCCAGTGAATGTTTAATGGTGCAGACGGATCCCATTCATTTTCTATTGAGAGCAGGAGATGTAGCGGTGTGTTGCACGATGGATACAGCATAGCGAGATGTCGGACCAACCGCCACATCTGAATTTGCATAATCACGACTTGATCTCAAGTTTATTTAAATGCAGTCAGCACACGAAACTTAGATCAAACTACGCAGTGCTGATCGAATATGAATTTCTTACAGCATTGCCTATTTTACGTCTCAAATGTTTTCAGAAACACTAGTGTGCTATTGAGCTGTAAAATGGTAAAGTTAGTGACATGGCTGCCATGTTGAAAACAGCAGAACAAAAACCAAGCATCCACCCATCTTGCAGTATGTCACCACCGCCTTGAGCACTCAGTAGTCCTCTGTGTCCCAGTGTGTTGTTGCCAGCTTCGTTGTGTTTGCACCGTAAAGCTGCTTGGTAAAACGCCAACACAGAGCCAGACACTGAGTTGTGTCTTTCCTTTTTTTTTTTTCTTCTGTGCGCTCAGCTCCTGGTGCAGGACCTGGTGCTGGAGAGGAGGAGGAGGCCCTTCCTACCTACAAGGATGCCTTCCCACCTCTGCCCGAAAAGGCGGCCTCACCTGAGGGGACCCAGGAAACTACCAACGCCTGGACATCGAAGATCCGTCCTCTCAAGTCTTCTGTAATCACCCAGGTATAACATAAGTTACTGCCACATTAAACAAACTTTGCTTTTCTTACAAAATATGCCCCAACTTGTGAGAGCAGGGGATCAAAATGTTCCACTTGACAAAACAAAGCAAGAATCCTCTCCTTTATGCACATTGCAGTGTGCGTGTATATACTGAACAACAATAAAATAAAGCCACTCTGGATAAATTGATTTATGAATCTCTGTTCTCTGATGGGTTTCTCTCTGCCAGTGTTTGGAGATAACATTAAGGCAGTGTACATGTACCCACACAGGCGTTTTCACTTAGTTTTGGCTGATTAGACCGATGCTCAAGTTGAAGATGGGCTGAAC
The DNA here is from genome assembly GCF_963691925.1 of Scomber scombrus. NCBI lineage: Eukaryota > Metazoa > Chordata > Actinopteri > Scombriformes > Scombridae > Scomber > Scomber scombrus. The sequence goes on along the minus strand of NC_084977.1, from coordinate 6,549,501 downwards.
GATGCCATCAACTCATTGTTCAGTGATGTCAATGGACATTAGGCTGTTTTTAATTTAGTTTTTGTCTTATTGTGAATTTGAATATCATCTAATATGAAGAGTACTCACTGCAGTTACAAAAGGGTCACGAGATGATTCTTTCGTTTACAGTAAGTTTCCAATTCACTGCTGAAACAAGTAATTGTTACATTATATTGCTAATAAATAATTTAATTTTGACAGTAGGGCCTTAGTGTGGTACATTGCAAACAACTGATGGAGATGATATCACTCATGACTAATCTATAAAATGGCATAGGCATCTGTGCTAAAAGGACCCAAAAAAAAGTATTGAGAATCGAATCGAATCAAATCTTGACCTTTTTTATATCAAAAATAAAATCGAATCAAGGATTTGGAGAATCTTGACACCCCTAATATATACTGAAAAGAATGAAAGGTGTACAGACAGTCTGTACACAATCCTGAGAAAGAGGTGTAATCAGGTAGAATAATTAAAAAAAACCTGTTAGTGAACCACAGAGGCATTAATAGAATATGTTGAAAATGTGTTTTATTGTAATAACATAACAGAAAGCTGTTTTTAGTGAATAATTGGTAAAGCTGGCTTTAATTCTTATAAATAAAATATAATATTACTGCTTGGTTTTCAAAAGGAAGACTTTGCTTTATTGACTATTTGTTTTATTTTAAGAGAGAATAGTCAGCTAAATATGTTGTGAACCACAGCATAGTATATGCTAGAAAGGCTTTTTATTATTTATTTTGGTCTGTTTTACATTTGTATTCTGATCTGCTATAGTTGCTAAAAATTCAATATTTTCAATTGGAAGGTTTGCTTCTCCATATTCTTCATATATTTCGTAGTCATTATTAGTTTATCTTGTCCTACTGGTTCTATGAGGACTTCATTTATTTGGTCTGGGTTCCATTGTACATTTTAATGGTTTTGCATATTTAACAAATTTAAGAGCATAAGTTTTGTTTACTTTGAAAGGTCAATAAGGATGAGATTAAACTGACTTTGAATTACTCCTCTCCCATACAAACTAGGTTTTCCATGTGCCTCTGGAAGAGCGCAAGTACAAGGACATCAACCAGTTTGGGGAAGGAGACCAAGCAAAGGTCTGTGTGGACATCATGCATAAGACCGGAGCCCACCTGGAACTCTCTTTGGCAAAAGATCAGGGTCTTTCCATCATGGTTTCTGGAAAGTTGGATGCTGTGATGAAGGCCCGCAAGGAGATTGTGTCCCGACTGCAGACTCAGGTCAGGAGATCCGTTTTTCTTAATGATAAATGTGTACCATGGATGGATTTTGTATTTATGGTAGACAACCGTAGTGCCAACTGTACATATTCTTTATCCAAACAGGCTTCAGCTACTGTCGCTATCCCCAAGGAGCACCACCGCTTTGTCATAGGCAAAAATGGGGAGAAACTGCAGGAGCTCGAGCTCAAGACCGCCACCAAAATCCAAATCCCACGACCTGACGACCTCAGCAACCAGATCAAGATCTCTGGTACCAAGGAAGGCCTGGAGAAGGCCAAGCATGAGATCCTGTTGATCTCAGCTGAGCAGGTAACAGGACTCATCAGAAAAGCTTCACTTTTAAGAGTGTTCTCACTCCTAAAGCTGTGGTACTTAATTTTTTCCTTGTTTGTCTTTTTCCTCTTTTAAGGACAAGCGTGCAGTGGAGAGGGTGAACATTGATAAGGTGTACCACCCATTCATCACCGGTGCCTACAATAAAGTGGTAGGAGAGATGATGCAAGAAACCGGTGCCCGCATCAATGTCCCCCCTCCAAGTGTGAACAAGACTGAGATTGTCATCACTGGGGAGAAAGAGCAGGTGGCCCTTGCTGTGACTTTGATCAAGAAGGTTTATGAAGACAAGGTATGACTACAGTTTGTGTTGCTGTAGATTATTACAGTGGTAAATAATGAAGATACGTACTACATTTTAGAGTTAAATGTTACATAAGTCCTTCATCAACCATTCTTATGTATTGCAGAAGAAGAATGCCACTACCATCGCAGTGGAGGTGAAGAAGTCTCAGCACAAATATGTGATCGGTCCCAAGGGAAACACCCTGCAAGAGATCCTGGATAAAACTGGTGTCTCAGTTGAGATCCCACCCTCTGACAGCAGCTCAGAAACTGTCATCCTTCGCGGGGAGCCAGACCGTCTGGGTCAGGCCCTCACTGAAGTGTATGCCAAGGTAAAATGATCTTGTGAAGACTGACATCGATAAATGTTTGAAACGGTGACAAGAAGAACCAATAATTAACCAATAATTTTCTGTTCTCAGGCAAACAGCTACACTATTTCCTCGGTAACAGCTCCCTCTTGGCTTCATCGTTTCATCATCGGCAAGAAGGGGCAGAACTTGGCCAAGATTACCCAGCAAATGCCCAAGGTGTGTTTTGAATTTCTTTTGATTGAATTTGATTTCTTATTTGTGGCCCTTAAAACACTTCAAATTTCCTATTTAACCTTTTTAATATATATTTTGCATATAGGTGCACATTGAGTTCACTGAGGGAGAAGATAGGATCACCCTGGAGGGTCCCACCAAAGATGTGCAGATGGTTCAGGGCCAGATTGAAGTCATTGTTACAGATTTGGTGAGTAATTAATGTCTTGGACTGTCTGAAAGCCTAATGTCAATCAAATGTCAAGATCAGGTGCTAGAAAGCAGGTAAGGATGTATATTATTGACAAAGCCTTAATATAAGAAGCAGCTCCAAGTAAAGCACCTCAAAAGTTACACCGGATATATGGAACTGATATTCATGTTCTTGTTTTTGTCTACTTTCGTCTTAAAGATAAGCCGTATGGACTACACAGAGATCAGCGTGGATCCCAAATTCCACCGTCACCTGATTGGAAAAGGAGGTGTTAACAGTAAGTACAGAGTTGCTCGCAAAGGCTGGTGTACTGAAGTGTGTACAGCGTAACAAAACCTGGATCAGCATCCCTCTCAAACCACATATTTATCGACCCATTTACAGTCAACCGCATCAAAGAGCTGCACAAGGTGACTGTCCGCATCCCCCCTGACAACGAGAAGAGCAACCTGATCCGTATTGAGGGGGATCCCCAGGGTGTGCAGGAAGCCAAGAAGGAGCTGCTTGAGCTTGCGTCACGCATGGTTAGTAGAGACTTCAGTTCACAGGCAAGAAGCTGCAAATTGGATCCCGTTGTGCCATTACTAAATATACTCGTACTCTCTCTCTCAGGAGAACGAGCGTACAAAGGACTTGATCATCGAACAGCGTTTTCACAGAGCCATCATCGGCCAAAAAGGGGAGAAGATAAAGGAAGTGCGCGATAAATTCCCAGAGGTGAGTTGGAGACTGTTTATATTGGCTGGTGTATCTTGTCTGTACTGAACTCATTAAATTGATTTTAATAACTATGAACGTTGCTCGTCTCAGGTCATCATCAACTTCCCCGACCCAGCAAACAAAAGTGACATCGTTCAACTTAGGGGCCCAAGAAACGAAGTGGAAAAATGCTCCAAGTTCATGACTAAGATAGTGGCCGAAATGGTAAATCTTGAAGAATTTGTCTTAACTCCTGTTTTAATTTCAGATAATTTGGTACCAAGATACCATTTAGTACTACTATCAAGTAGTTATGAATCGCAAATTGAATGTTAATGTTTAATGATTTCTTTTGGTCAGGTGGAGAACAGTTTTTCTGTCTCAGTCCCCATCTTCAAGCAGTTCCACAGAAACATAATTGGAAAAGGAGGATCAAACATTAAAAAGGTACTGCCTGTTAAAATAGAATTGACATTGTTAAATGAGGTTGCCTATCAGCCCTAGTCTGTTTTTGACCTAAAGGTTTATCTTGCTTTCCAGATTCGGGAGGAAACAAACACAAAAATCGACCTGCCTGCTGAGAACAGCAACTCTGAGATGATCGTCATCACAGGCAAGAAAGTAAACTGCGAGGCTGCACGAAATCGTATCCTTGCCATTCAGAAGGAGCTGGTAAGCATTGTGCACAAATGCACAGCTTGGTATCTAAATGTCTTTTTTAAATCTCTCACATGTGCCTAATCGGTGTCTCATTGTGTCCAGGCAAACATCACAGAGATGGAGGTATCCATTCCTTCCAAGCTGCACAACTCCTTGATCGGGTCAAAGGGCCGTTTAGTTCGCTCCATCATGGAGGAGTGCGGTGGCGTGCACATCCACTTCCCCACTGAAGGCTCAGGGATTGATAAAGTCACCATCCGAGGCCCCGTAGAGGAGGTGGAGAAAGCCAAGCAGCAGCTGCTTGCCCTGGCAGAGGAGAAGGTTTGTATGACTGTTTTTGTGCTTCATACATTACCAAATGCTGGAAAGTCTTCTTTCAGAGTCTTTTCAGCTGTTCTAATATAAACAGAAAGTGTGCAAATGTGAGGTTTTGGCTGCTGAAGTTTTAAGGAAAAACTGAAGTTAACCCCCTTCTTAAAATGAGTTGAGTACAATTGTTCTGTAAATGTTTTTCCCCAGCAAACGAAGAGCCATACTGCCGAGCTGCGTGCGAAGCCAGAATACCACAAGTTCCTTATTGGAAAAGGCGGCGGAAACATCCGTAAGGTTCGTGACAGCACCGGGGCCAGGATCATTTTCCCCACTGCTGACGACAAAGACCAAGAGCTCATCACTGTGATTGGCACTGAAGAAGCCGTGCGAGAGGCCCAGAAGGAGCTTGAGGAGCTCATCAAGAGTTTGGTAAGGCTCCAAATGAGTTTTTAACCGAGCAGGCCAAAGCTTTGGTTCTTAGAATGCCTGAATATTAAACAAATGTACGATCTTTGGTTACAGGACAATGTCGTCGAGGATACCATGAACGTCGATCCTAAGCACCATCGTTACTTTGTGTCTCGCCGTGGCCAAGTCCTTAGAGACCTTGCTGATGAGTACGGTGGCGTGATGGTGAGCTTCCCTCGCACAGGGACATCGAGTGATAAGGTCACCCTCAAAGGAGCCAAAGAATGTGTGGAGGCAGCCAAAAAGCGCATGCAGGAGATTGTTGAGGACCTGGTCAGTGGAAACAGTTTTTAAAATGTTTGTTTTTTTTCTTTTCCTCCTGTTGTGAATGCAACTGATATGTATTTTTCTTTTCCCTCTTTTCAACATTACTTCCCAGGATGCTCAAGTGACCATGGAGTGTGTGATTGCTCAGAAGTTCCACCGTTCCATCATGGGTCCCAAGGGCTCACGGATCCAGCAGATCACCAGAGATCACAATGTACAGATTAAGTTCCCAGAGCGTGAGGATCCTCAAGGTAAAGGCACGCTCAGTTTGGAAACTTAGTAATGGCTCATAATGTAATTTTTCTCTCATCAAACTTTGTCTGGTTGACTCTTTCAGCAGCAGCAGCTGCAGCAGCAGCAGCAGCAGCTGCTCCTCCTACCGAGGCTCCCATCCAGGAGAATGGGGAGGCCAACGGAGAGGTGAAGGAGCCTGTTGATCCAAACGCACCCAAAAAGTGTGACGTCATTGTGCTTTCTGGCCGCAAAGAGCGGTGCGAGGCTGCCGTGGAAGCATTGAAAGTCAGTATCATACCAGAGCTCCATTTTTTTTTTTTTTTTAATTTCTCATAACTGTTACTGTTGAACTTTGTTCCCTAACTTGTCTTCTTCCACTCAGGCTTTGGTTCCCGTCACTATTGAGGTGGAAGTGCCTTTTGAGCTTCATCGCTACATCATCGGACAGAAAGGAAGTGGAATTCGCAAGATGATGGATGAATTTGAGGTGCGCGTTACGGATTTTGGTTGGCTCAGTGACATTGTTTAGTCTATTGTGCTTTTAATTTGTAGTGACCTCTCTGTCTGTTTTTCAGGTTAATATTCAAGTGCCTGCTCCTGAGCAGCAGTCTGATAAAATCTCCATCACTGGCTTGGCCAATCACCTCGACCGCGCCAAAGAGGGCCTCTTGGATCGCGTCAAGGAACTGATGGCTGAGCAGGAGGATCGGGTTAGTATGAGCTAAGCGCTTTCTGGTTTACGTTGTATTTTGAAGCGTCTCTGCAGTTTTGATGACTCATACTCACGTGGAGTAATTGAAGTTATCTAAGAGTTAAACTTAACCTCAAGATAATCTCTTATGAGGAGTAATTATTAACTTTTCCCACAGTAGATGACCTTCTGTTCTAGTGGAATAACATGAAACAGGTGTCAAACTTGTTTGAGTTGTAACCCAGAGGATTGTTTCTACCAACCCCTCTGCAGGCACTCAGGAGCCACAAGTTGACCATCACTGTGGACCCCAAGTATCACCCCAAAATCATCGGCCGCAAGGGTGCCATTATTACAACCATCCGCACCGAGCATGACGTTAACATCCAGTTCCCCGAGAAGAACGATGAAAACCAGGTATAGCTTTTTTTCCCTGCAGCAATTTCCTTAAAGATGCATTTGATTTCATTACATAGGAAAAAAAGATACAAAAAATAAGGTTGCTATACTGCATCAGGACAGCAGGTGGTGCTAAATTACCAGTTCCTTCATGATAATACTTCACAAGAATACTATGAAAGAATAGAAGAAAGAATAGTAAAAATAAAGTGTTTTTTTGCTGCAGGACTGGTGTTAATGTGAAGTTGGCTGCTGTTTCTCCACAGGATCAGATTACTATTACAGGGTATGAGCACAAAGCCATAGCTGCACGGGATGCCATCCAGGCCATTGTGAACGAGCTGGAAGACATGATCTCCGAGGACATCACCCTAGACAGCAGGGTCCATGCCCGCATTATCGGAGCCCGCGGCAAGGGCATCCGCAAGATCATGGATGAGTTTAAGGTGAGGCTGCTGGGGGAGATATTCTCATCGGTGCTTAAAAATAACATGGATGGATCTTTATCTTATTATTCCACTTTTTTATAGTATTTAAACATGCAGATAGTTAGAGGTTTGGTAACTGAGGTTTTGATATATTAGCCTCTGAGATGTTTTTTACCACCCCAAAATCTTATTTGGTATTAATAAGAAGTTAGATTATTATTAATCTTTCTCATTAGAGTGAATGTTATTTTCTGATCACATACCTGCTCATTTTCACTCTAGACGATGGTGACATGGCTCAGACTTAGGTAGTGTCGATTGTCACTGCTGGGGTGGGCTGTGTTTGGGGGGAGGGGGTGGGGGATTGGCACTCTTGTAATCCCATCAAATCTCTAACAGCTACACATAAACAAGCTTAGCAACAGGCTTCTTCCTACAGGTGCGGGGGCTATTCAAGGTGGAAAGCAAGGTTATAGACCCATGACGACCCAGCTCTTTGTGAGCGGTTGACACGGTTGCCCTCGGTGGCAGAAAATGGGGAAACATAAATATATATTTACAGAGGGGCTTTAAAAAATATAAATTCAAATTTGACCAGTATCCAGTGTTTTGACATATCTTGGTCATCTGTCTTTTTCCAGGTTGATCTCAGGTTTCCCCAGAGCGGATCTGCAGACCCGAACCTTGTGACAGTCACGGGTCGTCCCGAGCTCGTGGATGAAGCCATCGACCACCTTCTTAACCTGGAAGAGGAATACGTAAGCTTTTCCGCCCATTACAACTAATCGATTTCTTGCTGCAGGTATTAAGAAATGCCTGTTATGTTTACAGGTTTTTTTTTTGTTTTTTTTTTAACATTTTGTTGTGTCCATTCCTTCCAGATGGCAGATGTTGTGGAGAACGAGGCAAAGATGGCTTACATGAGGCCTCCTGGGGGTAGCGCCGCTGCCATGGACGACCACCGCGGCCCATCCAAAGGCTTTGTGGTGAGGGAGGCTCCATGGACCACTGGCAGTGAGAAGGTGAAGCATCTGCACACTAGTTTGACATAGTTGAGAAGTAAAATTGCTCAACTCTTTCATAATCTAATATTTATTTTTAACTTTCAGGCCCCTGATATGAGCAGCTCTGAAGATTTCCCCAGTTTTGGAGCCCCAGTGCCAACCAAAGCCTCTCCCTGGGGACCCAAACGCTTCTAAGCCGTTGCTGCTACAGACGGGGCCCGAACATAACCGGACACAATCTTCCCCTTCATTGTCCCTTCCCTTCTTGACCTGGACTGACCGCTGACCCTAAAAGTCCTCAGTTCTGAGAATGTCATCCTTCTTGTCTACTTGCCCTCTTGCAGGTTTCATCAGTCTAAGAAAAAAAAAAGTGCTTTCAGATACTGTAATCGACTTGTGAGCTTCGTATCTGCATTAAATAATAACTGTCGTACGCTTAAAAGAAGAAAAAAACAAACAGTGACAGATGTTGCAGTTAAGTCTACGCAGTCTGTGAACGACTGACATTTAAATGTTGATTAGATCTGACATTTCATTGTGGTTTTGAACTGTTATACCAAATTAAATGGTGGCCAGACATCAGTTTTCTTTTGAGCTACCCTTTATCATAGTTGCCTTCGCAGAGTGGGGTACAAAGGGGACTGCTGGTGACATGTTCAGACATGATGCCTGACCATCGAGGGGCCAGCTGTTTCAGTAACCCACCCCCCCCACCCCCTTCCTCTCACCCCTCCTGCTTTTTACTCATGTAGCTGAGTGAAATTTTGTTGGTCGTTTATCCCTCAAGCACATCGTAGTGGTCGTCCTCTGGTCACATCTTTCCTTTTTTTTTTTTTCTTTTCTTGCTTGTAACTGTGCTCGTGTGAATATGGTCAAGTAGTGGCACGTGCTCGTAGCCTTACGAATTGGTGAACTTTTCTAAAGGGAGGGAGGGGGAGGGGAAGGGGGGAGGGGGGAGCGGTTTCAGCCACTACAGAATGGCACCCACTCAAACTGCCAGATGCTCGGAGATCATGCCAGAACTAAAAAAAAAAGAAACTCCTTTACAACACTAGGCCTTGAGCTCCAACGTATCAAACCTCACACTAACTGTTGAAGGAAACATTTTTCGACATAGAGAAAAAAAAAAAAGAAAAGTGAATCACTATAAAAAAACAAAATGACTGTTTTTTTTTTTTTTTTTGTGAGCAAACTAGCAGACCATCTCGTGCCAACTGTGTCTAGTGATGTCCTCTGTTACTCATCCTCTGTATTGGGTCAGTGTCCAGTCCCTTTGTCTTCCAGTTGCTATGCAGATTTTCTGTTGAATAGCAATGGCCCTTTTTTTATCAGCCTTACAACTAGAAAGATACAAACCAGGTAGAGATGATGTCAAGGTGCATTTTTTTTTAAATGGACAACTGGAAAGGTATGTTTATTGTTCCTTTTGAAAGCTCTCTGAACATTCTTTTTCTCCCCCCAGTTCTTGTAATTAGTTTGAGTTGTTTGCCTGAGGAGTGCAAATTTAGCTCGTTAGCTGCTAATTCAACATCTAGCATCAGCCTACCTTGGTTTATATCCTCCTAGCAATGAATGAAAGATTATGCAAATACCATTGAAGTGAACGGTTACGGATGACACTGGAAAAGAAATTGTCCAAAAAGTCAATAAAAATGGAAAATCTTTGTTGTGCGTCCTTGTGTCGTCTGTGAAAGAGCATAATAAACTCCAGTCACATAACACTGATATAACAGTGGTAAATATGGTACATTTGCATATTGTTTTTTGACAATATCATATAAGAACATAACCTTTATAGCTGCATCCATATTATTGTTCCACCTCGTCAAAATCCTAGACTGACACTGGTGGAAAGGTCAAGGGGTCATATGACTAAAATATTTGTACCTGTCATGAATATTCACAGGCAATTTCATTAACTTAATTTCACTTCACTACAAGTCTTAGAGGATCAACTATCATCACCATCCTTATAGACACTGCTGACATTAATAAAATATATTAACATGAGTGGCAAATATAAAACTAAAATTTGGAAAAACTATTTTTTCCTGAATGTATAGTCCCTGTGGATCGTCTGGAGTAATTTAAGGCATTGTTTGTTTAGTTTTTACATATTTCCAATGCAGCACAACTCATATTATATGCAAATCCTTATGTATGAATGTATATGAACTTTTATAACGTCTCTCTTGTTACAGCCACGTCTTCCCCAGTTTTTATTACATTTTCTCAAATTTGAATGTGACGTTTGCATCCTTTGATTTTAAAACCGTCACAAAAATATAAAGTCACTGTCTTGTCACTGTTCAGGTTATCGGAGAAGATGAACTGATGAGTGACAGCTGAGACTCTGTGGCCTCAGAACAAACTGTGAAACAACCTGGCACACTCAGCTAATGTTGCTGTGTACGTCACTGAGTATTTGCCTCCAGGACAGAAAAGGAGAATGAGCTTCAGATAAGTAAGTGTTGAGCTCCCTGCTGTGTGTTCTTGTGTAATGGAGGTTATAATGTGCACTGAGCTTTGTTTGCACATGTGGTTTTATCCAGAAACTGAAGCTGCTGCTGCTGTTACAAACACATTTAGCAGGAACTCAGCTTGCAGGCTTTGAATAAGTTGGAATTTGACCAACTTATAATTATTATGTAATTATCACCTGTTGTCTGTAGTTTCTAATAATATGTGCGCTCTGGAACAATTAAGTCCTTGTTTTGTTTTTAAACTTTGCATTATAATGAATTATGAGCTTTAATACTAAACCTCAATAGGCCTTGTAGGGTTATTATGTATGTTAAGCATATACAGCAGGACTGTAAGTCATGTATTTGGTGCATGCATTCATACTTTTTAAAATATGCAGATGTTTAAATTGAATTAAAGTCTTGATCTGTACCTATATCAGAGTATGAAATAGCATTATTCAGTATAGTACTGCATAATATTTTTTTTGATAAAAAAAAATACATGAAGAGGAACATGCATAATCATTTCTTAATGATGTGCGTGCTTTCTTTTGGATGTGAACACAACATTGCTTTGATGCATTACAGTACATTAGCACAGTGAAACAGCAGGCTATACTACAAATCTGAATTTAAAGCTCCAACCAACAGATTTTTTTATTTAAGCAATTAACATTTAATAAAGAAACAAAATATTTCAATTAATTTCAATTCATTGTTTCAGCTCTATCTTCATTTTTTAACATCATTAGTAAAATGACACATTGTGCAGTTTTACAGTGTATGACCTGTCTGAATCACTAGATTTAGGCCTCAGTTGAAGTTTCAAAGACCTCTTTAAAGAACATCTGGTCCCATCCTGGCCCCTGTCAACCACTACTAATGACACACTAACCTTCTAACACAACATATGTACAGGATCCAATCACAGCTAAATGTTATCTACTTTTCAAACCCCTTAAAACTACCTAAAGCACCCTTTTTAAATGTTTCCTTGTCACGCTCTTTCACTATTTCTATATATAATACTCCTTACATGTGCATGTTTGTGAAAAACTCAAATATAGAGAAAAAGAGTGGAGGTGTATTTTATTTCCCTCTCATCCGCTCTCTCCTCTCCAGAGCTGATGAGGTGCACTTGCAACACCCGAGATGCGCTCCCGTGTGTTTTAAAGGAGCAACGTAAAGCTCTCACCAGAGCTCTGAGGCATAATCATGACACAATTAAGATAATTTCTCAGCGACCGCTGGTGGCGAGAAAAGCAATTTTTACGCCTTGTAATCGAGTCTGGCTGTCAGATTAAGATAGCAGGTGATTTGAGGGAAATTGTCTTGGCTAACTCTTTGGAGTGGGATCCAGGTGGCCTCAGGTATCTCTTTGCCCATTGAGGTTGCCCGGAAGGTAATACAGTTTTGATTTTGAAAATGAAAGAAACATTTTGAGTGGTGGATTTGTGTCTCTGGGCATTTTTTCTCGTCTTATTACCTGCCTTTGCTGCCATCTACTTTTGCATCTTAAAACAGCCAAGTGGCCCGTTATCTCTGTCTCACTTTCTTTCTCTGTCTCATTTTTTTCTATATTTCACTTGCCATCCAATGACGAGCTCCGCATTCAACGTTGTACTATATGAGATTAACGTGTGTGTGTGGGGTGAAAATGTGAGTGGAATATGTTTGCATCCTGCTGCTGACATCTGGCAATTTAAAAGTGCTTTACATGCAATGTATAAAAGCTTTAAGACAAGATATAAAAGGAAGGAGGTGATATTTAAGTACACATAAATAGGATTTCAAGAGAAAAATTGAATAAAACGGGAAAATAAATGATAAAGTGCAGTCACAATGTAGTGCAACATATGAATAAATAGTCTCAAATTGAATTGGCAGCTCACGTATGACTTAGGCACACAGGTGATTTCATGTAGGCTGATTAGAGCTCTTCTTACATCTGTGTGGGTGTGCACAGACTGTTTGATTGACACTTCCCGGACTCTCTCGTTAACTTTGTTGCACCTAGTGGGGCGGGACAAATGACATCTTTATCATTGTATTTGAGTATTGAGTATTTGAATTAAATGTTCATTTCCAAGTATTACAAAGCACATTCAAATTGTGATATTAATTTAATTTAATAATGACAGAGAAAACATGCTTTTAGACTTCTTTTGCGAATGTTTTAAGAAACCAAAAGCTAAAAAATGTATTATTTGCACAAATATACAGATTGACACTGAGATCTTGATGATCCTGCTTAAGGATTTCTCTAGAACTTCACTGCTGCCCTACTGTGTTCATATGTAAGGTCCCACAATTCACAGTACACCAAAAACCCAATAACATTAACAATGGTTCTGTTCTATTCAAGTGAGCCACCATCCACAATACAAGGACACTGACACTATCATTCTAATTTGATTGCGCAACATGTCATGTGACTCTTCCTAAAGCCGCCTGAACCCCTCCACATTTAATATGTCTTTATTACATACATACTGAACACAGTCACTGTGCAGTTGTGGATGATGGTGACACAGCTTCAGACAGATGTTGGAAAATAAACAAATTGAAATCTTATGAAAGACATCTTACTTTCTCTTTGTGAAGTTAGATTGTCAATGACACTTTAATATTGCAGTTTGATTGCCAGCACAAGTATTCTGTCATTTCCTGTTAGTATAAAATGGTAAAATATGTTAAGTTTTTGTAAACAGCTTAAACTGTATACTATATCAGAAAGTGTGAAGTACATATTGCACACAGTGAGTATGTAGAATGGATTTAAGGCACGACACCAGGGCCCAGAATCAAATGATACTAAGAACATTTATTTAAATTAGATATTTATTTTATGATTTTTAGTGACTTTGCAAAAAAAACCAACAACAAACATACATTTAATTCATTTTGAATTAGACACATGAAAGTATCCACAAAGTGAATATTTTCCAGAGCCGCTCCATAAAGTATCCTACAATTTATTTTGCAGCAGCGGCAAATACTGACATTATTATAATAATGTTAGGAGTATTATATTATACAGCATCAAACAGTCACAGCCTCTGTGTCAGGAGAGTGAGAGGGCACAGGGAGCCACTAGATGGCATTGATAGACTTGAATTTGATATGTGAATTAGCCAGAGCACTGCCTCCACATTCAGCAGCAGCACAAACCTGCTGTTATGTCTCATATAGAAAAGTATAAAATCAAATTGAACCAGAAGCATCTTCTACTCATATCTTCTACTCAACTGACCAGTTATTAAATACTGAAATCTGTGATCAAGTAGCATGATGATGATTATTTTGTGTAAATATGTTTCCTTTTTCTTCTTTTGACTGATTCTTCTGATCTTTTGGTAGATTTTTGGTGAATTATTACCTCTCTGGTAGCTTTCACAGACATGTGAATGAATGTATTTTCAACATCAGGGTTGCTTTAGTTAAAAGATGTTAGGATTTTAAAAGATATTTTATTACTCAAAGGAGAATATCCCATTTAGTATCTTATAAATGAGCCTATAGTGATGTCTGCTGCTACATTTATCTAGGAGCATCCTGTGTGTTAAATTTCTTCCACTAGGAGTTGAATATTATTGCCGTGGCATTCACCTTAAACTTTTCTGCAGTTTTGACATGAAAAAAAAATCAAAAATTGCATAAGTGTCTTCTGGCTTGAATCTCTAATTTTCATATTTTATTTGGTTAAAAAAAGACTCCATCTGTGTGTCTGTTTAGGTCAATTTGGATTTGAGGGCCCTGGCAGTAAATGGCACAGGCAGACTGTGGAATCCCCTTGCGATGGAGACTGGCAGGGCTCAATCAAATGATGAGAGGCAACACATTCACGAATTCATGAATACAGTGTTCCCCCCGACTCACACTCCCCCCCCCCCCCCCCCCCCCCCTCCACCACCCTCCCCCCCCTTCCCAGAAAAGGCATGGCTATTTGAAATGTTGCTGAACTTAAAGAAGAAGAAAAAAAAAAAACCCATCCAATTTGCCTTCTGATTTGTCCTGCATTGGGTTTTTGGGCTCGGTCAAGTTGAAAACCAGCAACAACATTTCAGTGTATTCTTGAATCTGTTGACAGGACATGAGTGCCGTATCCTGCGATTTTTTTCGGGGAGAGAATGGCCGTTCCACACACAAACACAAACACAAACACAAACACAAACACACACACCTAGTATAGATCTTTTTTTGACTGTGTCAGCAATTCTGCAGTTAAAAAAAGAAGACAGATGTGAACAAGCATTAATGGTGGAACTCAGTGACCAGTAGGGGTCACATGTGGCCAGGGAATTCACCATACACTTAAAGGCGCTATACCTCATCCACATGTAAACAAAAAGGTTGCATGCCACCAAAATTCAAACTTTAACAAACAGATTTTGCAGTTTTACTTTTTTTATTCCTGTCACAACATATCTATTTCATGGGATTCACTCTTCTTGAGGTTGCTTCCTCTTATTTTCCTCTGAGTTAAAGGGTTTGTGGTTTGTTTGGAGGGGTGTTTCTCTTTATCTCAGACGAGCGTCTAAGGATAGAAAGTGTCATATGCAGTACAGATTCAGATTATGAAAACCCCTTTAAGGCAAATTTATGATTTGCGGCTGTATAAATACAATTGACTTGATTTAACTTGAGTCCCTAAAATGACAGGCAGGTATTTTAATATGCAGACCAACACCAGACAGCAACTGAATCTGTTACAGTAAAGATCCCCTACAGACATACAGAATTTAAAGCACATAGAAGTATCTGCTTTGAATGATAATTTGTGTCTGATGCATATTTTTTTTTCTTTACCAAAAAGTCTAATCATCTTTTTATTAACTACTCGTTTCCTAAAATCATATTTTACTATATCTACCTCAATGAAAAATTTTGAGTGGAGGGAGCTTTAATGTTGTCTGGTGATATTAAAGGTGTAGGTTTGTGTGATCAGGTAACAAGACCACAAAATCCAAAATTTATCGCCTCATCTTTTTTATGATAGATCTAACTATACCTGTAATTTACGTAGTAAAAAAAAAACTGATTGAGTCTTTAAATCTCAGTGCTATTAAATTTACAACTTGCTGCAGTTTCATAGAAATAATCATTGTAACCTTCACAGGAAATGATGTTTTACAGCTGTTTGTTTGAAATGAACAGAAAAGAAACTCACTAGGTTTAAAGGATTATCATTATAAGTAATATTTATGATTTTACTTAAAGCATTGCAATGATTTAGCGTCTATGTATATGTTAATACTCCCGTCCTCCAGGTAAAGCTTACATTTAATACTGTACAGGCTCAAAAATCAGGTCATGAGTTCTGTAGCCGTACACATCCACATACTGATCATCTAGTTGTTTTTAAATGGTGTTATACCAGCAAAACAAAGTGAAGAGAAAAGAAAGAGAGAAAAAAAATAGTTTCAGGTTTCAGGTCGCTATCTAAATAGGTGTTAGACAGCGTGTTTAGCCTCATGTCCCTGCACGCTCCAACCCACAGCTGCTGCTATCTGTCATTGCTAAGCCTTGTTTTTAAGATGAACCTTACCACAACAAACCGATGTACAGACGAGATGGCACAACACTTTGCTGTTTGTTGTTGAACCTCCGTCTCATACACTGAATTAGTTTTTCTTGGGTTGATATTAAAGGCAATAACGTGACTGTGATTCATATTTTAAAGTGCTTTTTCATTCACATGTTGTACTGTTCCGTACACTCAACTGTGCAGTTACATAAATAAGTTAATACATTGAAGTGTTACATAAAAAACAAGTTATATGTGGACCAATAATTCATATTTATTATAATCTGGTAGCTGTTTTTAACAGTGATTTATGACATAAGTTACAGGAATGTGCTAACGAATTTATATATTGTACAAAAACAAATGGAAACCAACAATCTGGTATAAAACTGGTTTAAGCAGTTTGGACCTTTAACATGGACCCACTGCGAGCCTGAATCTTCACATCTGAATCCTGCATCAGATCACTTCAACGCCTCCTTTTGTAGCAATTAACACCTCTGTATCTCATTGCATTCTGAGGTAACACGTGTGCCCCCCACACCTCTGCTGTCCTGCAGAAGGTTTCATGGTGGATGGTGATGAAAAATGACTGCAGGAAAGGGGATTTGGTGAGGCGCTTTCGCACAATGACATTGTCTGAACTACAGCCTCCTCGGTGCGCCGTGCCTCAGCGACAGCCCTTCAGTATTTCCTGTCAAACAGAGCATTGTTGCTTTTAGTTCACCTTAAGTGTCTAGACAGTGGTTTTCCTG
The DNA here is from genome assembly GCF_963691925.1 of Scomber scombrus. Taxonomy (NCBI): domain Eukaryota; kingdom Metazoa; phylum Chordata; class Actinopteri; order Scombriformes; family Scombridae; genus Scomber; species Scomber scombrus. The sequence continues at coordinate 6,532,961 of NC_084977.1, read as the reverse complement.
CTCCGTTGGTTCTCTTGGATTGAGGCCAAATCTTCACTCTTGGAGGTGATAAGAGTCTTATCTTGCTGTTAGAGGGGCTAGAGACTGGAGCAGAGCTCAAGTGAGTGTCACTCAGGTGGGAGTGTGGGCACCTTTAAAAAGCAGCAGGGATAGTCAGCCGGCTTACTGTGCTGACAAAGAAACACAAGGTGCAAACATCAAGACGTGAATATTCACTTTGACTTTAAAGATTTTTTTCAAATCAGAGGCCGAAACTTTTACAGTCTAACCTCTGCGGCTGAAAAGGATAGAATAATATTTTTCGGTTCCGGTTTTCTCTCAGGTCTGACAGAGAGCGAGGCTGTTATTTATTCTGTGCTCATTACTGTTTTGGGCCGTTCTGTATTAGCAACACATTGCAGAACAGACGAGGGGCGGACGAAGGAGCAAAGTTTACATATATGCTAGAAAACTTCTGGAGTTATAAACTACAGCAAATCGCTTGTGAACAACACAGAACAACAGTTTTCAAAGGAAGCTTTTTACTTTCTGGCAGCACAATGATAAATTATGACATTGAGGTCATCCATTGACGTACAATGAACAGCCTACATTCTTCCCCACAAAGGGCAAGAGGGTATACAACGATTATTCAAAACGCTTCCCTTTATGCTTGTCTTTGCTGCAAAATGTTTGTTGTGACAAGTCCAAGGTCCCTCAAGTAAAAATCAATCCGTGGATTGTGTGCTGGTCCTTGTTTGAAGTCCATTGTGGCTATATTCCCCAGCCAGGTAACACAAGAATGCTGCTTTTATTCTCAGCATAGTTGATCCACAATATTGGCAAATGGTCCTTAATTCCTCTCTATGCAAGGTAACTCTCCAGCTTGAAGTAATTCAGACTCTTTTCTTTTCACTTTGAATGGTGGGCTTGTGTTGCAGGATGAAAAGGATTCAATAGATGTGGATGATTTATTCAAGGAAAAAGCATTAAGAGTTTGGAATGAGAAGCATGACTGTATTCTTTTGCGAAGGACACGTTATTTTCTACAACACAAGGCAAAATCTATGGCTGCTCAATTCATTCTGAGCCCACAAAAGAAATTGAATTGATAAAAGGGAGAGAGGGGAAGGGAAAAAATTAAAAATAAAAAGTTTGTCTGAATTCATAGATAGGACGCATTTTTGACTGGTTACCGCGGTAATGCAAATTTCAAAGCTGATAGCCACGTGGTTCATTTTGGGGCCACTTGAGACATAGGACATAACCTTGCATGTCACTTTAGGCTTTTTAATTATCTTTTTATTTATTAGAATTCTGAATTTATAATGAAAATGAATACCATGTTTGACTATTGAGGCATATTTATCTCTATTTCTCATCATCAATATCTCTATTTTACAAGGAAGCTTCTAGGAGATCATCAAAAGTTGCTTAACCCTCCTGTTTTGTCCTCCCGGGTCAAAATTGACCCAGTCTGGTTTGACTGTTTATAAATCATAAGGTTTAAATTCTGTGTTAGACCTTTTTAGCTCACTTCATTCAAACGTGTTACCACAAGTTTTACACAACGTCTTGAAAATTGGTCAATAGGCCTCATTGAAATAAAACCACATTTTTGAGTTAAAAAGCAGAAATTATGATTTATTTTAACTAAATTTAAAATAAGATGGAAATATGTTGATTATCACAAACTGATATATGTCAAACTTTAGTTAGGATACTGTTTTGAAACCATTTTAAATATTTGAACCTGTCCTGTTGTCCTACTGGGTCAAAATTGACCTGGTTTGGTAAAAGCATGTATAAATCATCACCAAATTCAATAAAATGATGGAACAATTGATGGTTATACTCAGAAATAATGTAATATGGAACCATCCATGTGATTTTTAGGAAATAAGATGTTAGAAATCCATATTTCTGATATAAAAACATTTTTTAAACGGGTAAAATTTGACCCGAGGGCGACAAGAGGGTTAAAATGAGCGTTAGTGTAGATTAAATCCCACATCCTGTCTATAAATTCTATTTTTCAGTTTATTTCCGCTCTGCTGTTTTTATTTTGCCATACGTGCTGTATAATCATACTGTTTTGATGCTTCAGTTGCTCTGACATTTGATGGTGCAGGCTGTCAGGCCTTGTCTTGGATTAAGGGCAGCATCAGGCAGACATATGTCCTTTCTGCTTTTGTATTGGTTGGTTTTTTTTATCTGGGCGAAATATAATTTTTATCTCACTTCATTCAGAATGACAGTTCCTCAAAATCGCTCCACACCAAGGGATATTCATTACTTTTTGTAGACCTGCCTGGGTAGCCCGTCAACTTTTCATCTCCCTTCATCTCTCATCTATTTCACTCTCTCAGAAAAGCCCATTTTTTTTCCTGGCAATTTTCCTGCTTTACTTTGCTATGACCTTCCTGCTTAAATTGCTTGGCTTGTGTGTTATTCACAGTTTGAGATTTACAGAGAATAATATTGCACCGTAGGATTTCCCACACTCTTAGGTGCCCAATAACTTGTGACAGAAATTCGGTGACCTGGTTGTTCTGTATTTTCTCAGCTTAGGTTGAGGTGATGGGGGGCTGTAGTTCTCATCTAGCTTCAGTGTTCGCTCAACAAAACGCTCAGCCTGTCGTATGAAGCCGCAACTGCACGCGTAGTTCACAGGTGCCGATCCATTCCGGAAAGTGCAATGAAAAACACGACTAATAAAGCATATTTTTCAGTTTTTTGGGAGTAAATCAGAGGCAGTCGACACATTCTGCAGGGGAGTAAAAGGTCAGCGTGACTGGCCTATTTGGAGTATAATCACGGCCAAAAAGGGGGTGATGTAAAAGCCTCTTTACACTTTTTTACTTCATTTAAAACAGCGAGCGCTTATCTCTTGTCTTGCCACCACAACACGAAAATGTATCAAAAGGGATGTGCACAAGTAGACCTTATTCGACTTTCTCTCCCTCTATCTTACAAAGAGGCTTTCACATTGTCACTCTCTCATTTGTGGCACATAATAGTGTCTGGAACTCTCTGTGGTCCATTGTCAACTACAGGACTGGTTGTCCATTTGGAACATCTAAAATACTGGGAGGGCTTTAATCTTTCTTCATTATTTTCCAATTTTGGATAAATGTGCTCATAATACCTCCCTCCTCTTATAAATGAAACTCTTTGACTCTCTCTCCACATCCCCCATTTCTTCCACACTTTTCACCTGCTTTCATCTTTTACGCAGGACAAATAAGGAGTCCAAGTGTACGGTCCAAATGCGGAGATAGAAGGATAATTGAGTCGATAAACATTAGGGTCAGGGTGAGATCATTGTTAGGGCTTGTTCAGGAGGTGCTTAGTCCGATATCAATACGCATATTACCATATTTTTGTTATTTGCCATAACAGCGAGAATTGACCCTGAGAGGGCTACTTCACAAAAACTGTGACTGCGCGGATAGTTAACAGGTCACATTGCGACCGCCTGTCTGCCTGATATAGCATCTTCTGTATGGAGCTGCATCTTATAATGCAACTTGCAACCACTGTGCAATTTATTTTGATATATGAGATGAAAAATTGAAGAAGTATGACCGCTCTAATTCTGCCACAGACTACATTTATGATGTGAAAATTTTGTATAATTTGCAACATGTTCGGCGGAAATAGGCCACATGAAATATCAATGTGCCTTGATCTGACCCCGGAGAATGTTGCGACTGTGACGGATGTGATTCGTTACGAATATGCACATGAGCCCGAATGCTCGGAGCCTCTTGCTGTTGGTCACCGAGCGTTCGGCAGCTGGCTAGAACGGCAAAGATATACGCAAGCCTCGGGTGACACTGCTGACAGTGTCGCTGTACCTTGGTTACACATAGTTATAGGTCAGGATTTAGCAGGGAACAAGGATGTGATTATGTATATGATGATGTATTATACATGCTTGCATGAATAAATGCTTGCAATGATGAGTTATTTCAATCCAAATGGAAAATCAACTACAAGCTAATGCTGTTCCACAACTGCAGTTTCTGCAAATGTATTTTTGGAAATAGACCTCAGACCAACCATCAAATGCCCATTAGACGGCCGGGTCAGCCATGTTTATTAAATGTCTCTGTGTTGAAATGCTAAGGTTCATTGCTATGTAACACAGCCGGTACATTACTGTGTATCTGTCGTATATAATGAAACCAATTTTCTAACAGCACCACACATTATTTCCCTCAATGTTGTTAAAGTATGTATTGACAAAAACAGCAGCTGCTTTTTAAAACAAGAACAGTTGATAAGTTATGGACGTCGAAACCAGCTTCTGTTCTGGAAATGTTAATAAAATTATAGTTAGTTAGTAAAATAGTTAAAACATCTTTGAAATCAAATATCTCTTTGTTATTACTGTTTAAAGCAAGACTATGTAACTTTTACAAGAGTGAATAAATAAATTAAGGCGTCAGTACACTTCATCAGAATTGCTTGTTGGATGCTTGAACAGTTTCGGAACCCCACCACTGACACACACACACACACACACACACACACACACACACACACACACACACACACACACACACACGGAGATGCTGCGTCTGATAATTTCTGTCATTTTCCAAAATGGACAATCCAACTTTCATACCATCTTAACGCAGAGATTGACCAGGTGTGTGAAGGTGAGAAGGTAAACAGACTTTGAATCTCTCTCCTGAACTCTTCACTCTTTCCACTAATAATTCTGGCACGTTTTAATGTTTGAACGCAGCACTATGAATACATACTAGGAGAGACTGACTGACTGACTGACTGACTGACTGACTGACTGAGTGAAAATGTTCGTCTTGTCCCTCTCCATGACAAGCAGCGTTTTCTCGCTTTCGAGTGCGGCTCTTCGTACCAACCACTTATCTTCAGGTATATTCTGGCCTTTGCCACTATTAGTCTGGTACGACTAATAGTTTATGGCAGCTAATGTTAGCAAAGTTCATAGATATTTCTGGGTCACTGACATTTTATAACTTTATGACAAATCTGTATTTGTGTTACAGTTACAGTATGTTAGAATGTCACAGTTGTGTTCAGCTAAAGTGTCACGGTTCTGCTTTCTCCTAGAAGCAACATGTCATCTCATACCAGAACTAAATGCAGTCTACTGAGATTCTCATTCAATGCCAACCAGGTCTGAAACATTTTACTACAATCCTCTACTATTTGAAACCCATAAGCATTGAATGAGAACACAGTGTAACACCAGCTACTCCACCTTTCACAGAGATAAACAGTAAAAGAGACAACTGCAGGTGTAATTCCTCCTCTCTTCAATCCCTCAGTTTGTTAATTGCTTGTTAGACTCTCAGCCAGCCGAGTGACCTCGATGACACGGAAACCAGTTTCTTGTTCTATATCATATGTATAGTAACAGAGTCAATAGTGGTTTGTTGACTCATTTCATTTAGAGCGCACAATGGTGTCTGCTCTGTTGTTTGTGCACCACCCAACAGCTTCACGCTCCTAATGTTATTGCTGCTGTTTGATTTGTGTTGGTATCCCAAACATATCTATCTATCTATCTATCTATCTATCTATCTATCTATCTATCTATCTATCTATCTATCTATCTATCTATCTATCTATCTATCTATCTATCTATCTATCTTTTCTGATGACTCGAAAATGCAAACCCAGTACTTTGTTTCGACTTCTATGGGCCGGAAAGGACGAAAAACCATAAATCTCATCTTTTTGCAAAGCATTCATTGAATCATTGGTATCGATCAATAATCCTTCCAATCCATCAGATATATTCTGAGCTCTGGGATAGTAAATCTGACTCATTGGTCCTTAAAGCCCCACAGAGAGATTTTTTCTATTTAATCAGTTTCTTTTTAATTTTTGATAATACAGTTCAGGACTTACATAGTAAAACATTAAAAACACTAAAAACTATAAATGCACTACTAAAAAAATAGAAAGAAAAAAAGGTTTGGAATTGCTTGAATACTCACCATCTCTTGTTGAAGACCATTTTAACTAAGGAAATGAAAATTCTGCCCTAATTTTCCCATTTCCCTCTCCTAGGATTTGTGCTGGCAGTCCTGCACCACAAACCCAAAGCAAATCAAATATTACAATAAAATACAGCGAGTAAAACCCCGGTCCTCCTTAATTAGATGTGTCAGTGCTTGATGTACCTCAAAGGACGATTTTCTTCTGTAGAAGATCTTAGCTTGGGTCATAAGAAAAGCATTAATACAGTTGTAAAGATCAGTGTTAATTTGTAATATGTTGCATGTCTGAACAAAGCGGGATAAAGAGTCATATTTTCACTAGTGAGCATGATGGTGTATGTCAGGAGATGATGAGGAAATACGAGTCGAGAACACCTAAAAACGTCTGCATGACACATCAGTGCATAAAGCTGTCATGAGACATGTGAGACAAGGAGGAAATGATCAATATAATATGAAGGTAAAGATGAATAAAATAGAATGAGAGCTGCTGTAAGGCAAGCATAGGGAAACCGGGAGGAAAAGAAAGCAGTTTTGAATTAAGCATTCATTGAAAAAAAGAAAAAAAGAGAAAAAAAATCTTGAATTCCTGGGTCCTAATCTTTCGCTCCAAGCACTGCACTGCTAAGCTCTGGTTTTGGGATGACAGGTCCCCCACCTGGACAAGCTTGGACAATGTCTCTGCTATGTCTCATTTCTGTGGGAACAGTGCTGCACAGACGGCTAATCACGTCCGGAACCAAAGGCACCTGCCCTATCTGCCTCTACATTTGGTCGAGAATCTTTAAAGAGGCTAAACCTCACTTTCATGCTTGTCTTTTATTCACGGTAAGTGCTTATCGAAACCGAGCTGTTGCCACTGCCCCATCTTCCCTCCCACAAGCTCTGAGAATGCTTGACGTAAGTACAGCCAATCTGGGTAAATACGAATCTCTCCTTACTGTCACTGCTGGCATATTATGCCCCTGAGGGAACATTCTTTTCATAATATCATAAGCTGCTTAGCGGTGTGCTTCTATTTAAGGCATACATATTAATAGCTATAAGGAAATCATATTTGAACTGTTCCCTGCAATCAATGTCTTTGGGTTTGCTGTTATACTTTGTATAAGAAGGTGCTAATAACTTGAAGGCACTTACACTGGGCAATCTAATCCCTTTGTATGATAAAGACTCGTCTTGGCAGGAGAGTGTGCCAGATCATAGGACAAGGTGCTGCAGAGGTTTAGTCCCTCAAATCAGAACCCCGCTCTTTCTTCCCTTCCCTCCTCTTTTCACCGGGAAATACTAGCAATATGAGACCCCAGCAGCCAAAGTTATTGCGCTAATACAAAAAGTTGCGTGATGCACTTGACAACAGCTCATTTAACCCTTTCTTTGTCAAATCTAAGGCTGCGTACGCGTGCAGATAATTGAGGCAATTCTATATATCTCGTTGTGGCCTCACCTTTAGAGAAGGAAATGATAAATGTGAGTGAGAGCATTTGGAGAATTATTAGAAAAAGACACGTTTTTATGATCAGGGTGGGTTTGGAATTCAGCTGCAGCTAAAAAAAAATTTTCATTATTAATTCATCTGCCTTTTATTTTCTGGTTTTGTCTGTAAATTGTCTGCAAATAGTTCAATATTATCAAATCGTCCAGAGTTCCAAATATGCTCAGTTTACAATGATTTTAAACAGAGATCAGCAGCAAAACATCACATTGGAGAGGCTGGAATCAGAATATGATCAGTGTTTGCTTGAAAAAAAATTATGAATCGTTTATACATGTAGCTGTAGATCATTTTTATGTCGATTAACCGATTAGTTGTTGCAAAACTATATGAAAGTTATTGTCTGCAAGAGCAACATATCTTTAACCGAGAAGTGTTTGCTTGTAATATTAAAGACTAATTGTCCTTTAAGAGAAGAGAAATAGAATATTCTGTAACATCTGCAGTACTTCAATATGCAATACATTAAAAAAATACTGCATGTACCAAATAATACTATCTTTTGTACTGAATTTCTTTTTTCTTATAAAACGCTACAAAAGTATTCTTTTCTAGTGACAGATTAGAGTCTTATGTTCTCTCTCAGTCACAATGAACACATAGTGAGGATGAAGACTGACTTATCAGCAATTAAGTCCTCACAGCAATCACTCAGAGAAGTTATCACACAGCGATTGAAGTCAGTGGATTGTTACATTTTCCTTTAAAAGAACATTTATTTCAGATTTTCTTGCTTGCAGAATAAATGCTTTTTTCTTCTTCTTTTTTTTTTTTTTTTTTTTTTGATCCCAGTAGAGCTTTAGGCTGCAGGAATCACAGGACTCGAGGTGGATTCTGAACACTTCCTGGGGTCTTAAATTAAAGTAATATCATTTCTCTTTTTCTCTCTGTGTGGAAATACTCATGATAGTATTCTCTCTAATCCACATTTCCTCCAAGAACAAAAGAGAAGCTGTGACTGAATATGCATCCCACTATTTGTCAAAAATCACAATTTATTGAGAAATGAGCTGCTCAAATGTGACTCTAATAATCATGTTAGAATAAGTGGTAGGCACCCTGTGTGGTTGTGACGCACTAGCACTAACATTATTAACAATATAGACTTTTGTTTTTTTAAATGTCGGTTTCGGGAGGAAATGGAAATTTGCCATTTGAGTCAAATTAGAGGAGGTTTGTGGAGATGGTGAGGCAAATGAGAAGCTGGTTTATTCATCATTCCAGTGAGGAATATTGGAACATGGCTGGAGTTTCAAACAAAGAAGTGAACGCAAGGCCAAAAATGAAAACAGGAATTTGCCAAAGTTGTGTAAAACTCCCAAAGTGGAGATTTTTGAGGGCAAAATTGCACTTGATCCAATATGCGATTTGACACTTTTTTTTTTTTTTAATTATTGATGCTGTTTTAAAATCATGCCATTCAACGTCTGTTTAACCATGCAGATGAGAAGAGCATGGGAACATCTCTGTAGTAGCTGAAGAGGACCCTGGCAGGGCGCTCTTCGTCCAGCAGGGGGTGCTGGCTCACAGGGCTTAGAGTCAGGCGAGCAGGAGGAAGACTATGGCTGGCGGTTGCTGGGGCACAGCTCTCTGAGCCCAGATGAGTGCTTCAATTGTAGGGATATTTTCCTCTAAGCCTGTGGTTGACAGCAACACAGTGCACTTATTTAAAGCAATTTCAAACATGTCTTGTCTGACAAGTTTTAAATCCTACTTAACACCCCGTAACAGCCATGAGTTTACTGTCAGAATTAAAGAAGAGAATTCTCAAAGGGAGAGAAATTATCACTTTCATTTTGTTCGCCGCCGTTGTTTATAAAGGACATGGCAGGGATGTTTACCTAGGGATGAATATATTATTACCATTTTGCTACACAGTGTTTTTCATGCTGGAGAAAAGGCTGTTTAAAAGTTTACCTTATATTTTTTAATTGCTGCCATTACAGCTAAAGGAATAAATGTGAGCCTGAGCCTCAGTGGATGACTGCCTTTCAGACTAAATGCTCACACAACATTTCTATGGTAATAAAAGCCCCTTTTAATACTTCATATTTAACAGCTTGTGTAATAAGTAAAAACTCATATGAAAGCTTACACATTTTCTCTCTGCTTTCTTCTCTTTTGTCACTTCTTCCAAAGAGTTTTTTAAATTCTTCCTTTTAAAAAAAAAAAAGCAGTAAATGCAACATACAAGCCCAGGCATTTCCTTTTTTTCCCTTCTTCTTCTTCTTGTTTTTTTTTTGTTTTTTTTTAACGCATTATCTGATTTTGATTCGACATTTCTTTGCGCTCTATCTATTCTGGGTTGCACCTTTTGTGTTTACTTCAGTTACCACCCAACAAAGCATTTATTTACATTAAGACATAGGGTAACAAATCTAGGCCTGCCTCAGCAGTGGCTCATGTCGTGCCTGCAGAGATGGGCTTTCCTGCTTAGATTCCACATTCTTTATCAGTACCCAAAGAAAAAAAAAAAACAAATCACCAAATGTAACAATCTTCCCCCTGTCCTTCTTGTGATTGCATGTTAGGCACTGGGGTGATAAGCACACTGGTACGTGTTGTTGCTGTGTGAAAGACACCCTTTATCGGCTCATACCTCTGACTTGTGCTTAGTCTAGTCAGCCAGAGAAATATGACGGAAATCTGATAGGGGAATGGTCCCATCTCAACATCAGCGCAAGTGCACGCCTAGCAAGCCAATGTTTATGCTTCCCGGGCCTTGTGTTCTCTTGGGAAAAATGTCAATAGAGTGTCACAGGAAGCATCTTGCCAATGAGAGGGGGTGTCTTCTGACCCAAACAACAAATATATCAGACAGCGTAGCATTATAAAATCATTACATTCATACTCAAAGACAGAAATTAAAGAAGAAAAAAAAAAAATCATTCCACACATGTCTACATCAGCAAAAGGGACGAATGTGATCGTCTGCGGTCATAGTTAACAAGAGTGTCAGTACATGTGGATCACATATAAAGGGTTTTTTTTTTTTTCTTCTTCTTTGGTCTGCTGTCGTGTTAGATGGCGGGTTTTCAGAGCGGGGCAGGACGGAGCGTCTCTAATTACCACAGCGAGAGAGAGGTCATCAGCAGGAATGTCACACACCTCTCGACTCCGCTGCTTTTCTCCCAGAAATCACTGTGATGAATGTGTCGTCAGAACGTCGGCAGATAAGACGTACAAGTGGAGAGAAAGTTCAATTTTGTGCATCTATTAAAAAATGATTCGGATCTTAACTGCACAGCCGAGAAAATGTACACAATGCACTGTGTACATGTGTGGATGTAAAACAAATGTGTTGAATCCTCACATGAGCTTTAATATAAGAAATTCTAGAAATCAATGTAATTTTCTATCACATCACAACTGCATATATTTGCAACTTATTGGTTTTTTTGGATAATTCTCAATGGTCTTCCTCCCTTATCTCACTACCACATCACAAGTTGGTCCATGCACGTCTTCCCACCTGAGCTGGCTTCATCTCTTTGAGCACCTTTCGATTCCTCGCCTCTTTCTAGGTTTGTCAAAAACGACTGGGGGGTCTTTGGAGAAAGATGAACAAAGACATTTGTTTCCTGCTATATTGCCACCATCGATGGCAACATCTTGCTTGTTAGCTGCGCGGAGCGAATGGGGAATGTGGATAGGGGTATTTGGAGGTGGAATAAAGGAGATGCTATCCAAGCTAAATGAGGGAAGATTCACACAGTATAATGAAGGCTGGACCCATGGCTTCACGGCTGATGTGTATCTAAAAAGGCCTGGTAAATACTGTTTCGGAACAGAAGGCTTTATCTGCAGATATACATATCCCCTGCAACCACTGGCCCCCACATGAGGGCCCGAGCTATCTTCTGGATCACTTTTATTCTTGTTTTTTTTTATCTGAAAGGGTGGAAAAAATGTGAGACTTCATCAGTTTAACTCTTTGAGAGTTTGTGTGAAATTCTTGTAGATAGAGATTCAGAGGAAATGTTGTATATTCTAGTAAAAGAAAAAAATAGAAACATAAGCGTCTAAAAGTGGAGAATAATCTCTTTAACTTTTTCGATTCTAATCTACGTTTCTTCATGACAAATGTGTCGACAGTTGACAGTTTCTCTGTATAAAATAGGGAGTGTTGAGGTTAATGTAAGTAGTAGGAAAGCTTTATTTAGCACATAATTTATTCTACACGGTTTGGTCAATCTCATAGCTGTAACCAAATTGAGTGTTAGTGATGTAGTGGATGTACTGCATATGTACTGACCTGTAAAATGGCACTTTTAAATGTATTTAAGATATTACGGCCCAAACTCTAAGTTACTGGTGACCCATACAAACATATTTAGAATCAGCAAATCTAGCGACATCATTGTTTTTTCCAACTTCCCCCAATTCAAAAGACTACAGATAAAATATACGACATTTCAATGATTTCAAAGATTTAGTCAAAAGGTATGAGTATTAGAATTAGCTTTTAATAAATGATAAGCATCTGAACTCTCTTAGCGCCACTCTGAATAAGCTGCTATCATTTTATTTGGTGGAATGTCTCACATTAAAAATAGTATAAATTGGCAGCGGGCCCCGGGTCGAGCCAAACGTGCATTTCCAAATTATGTGCGACGCTCGTACACATTTCTCCTCAGCGTTTTGTCCTTCTAATGTCACTTTAGCATTTTGTCATTTTATATAAAGTTATCTGCTCGGGATAAATAGATAACAAAGAGGAGTTTTTGGTATCGACTGCATGAGACTGCATGGAGCAGCTACAATAAGGTTTTTTCTCACAGTGTGTGGCCACACTATAACCAGCCTCAGGCATAAGCAAAGCAAGTGATCACCTTGGGCCCCGCGGTCATCACCGGGGGCCCCAAGCAAGCTGTAACAGTTTTGTTAAGTATTTCATTGAATGAGCTCGAGTCTTTGCTGTTTTATATTAAAACCACTTTCCAAAAGAGACTATTGTGTGCACTGAATGTTTTTTCTCTCTCCAAAAGTAAGTGCAGTAAACAGACCCTAACAAATAAAGTCTAACATGTCATATTCAGGAAGTAGGAGGAATATTTTAAGGTCATGGCAGTTTTTTAGTTGTTGATGTGCTGATTTCTAAGCTTTCTTTTATAATAACTCTTCTTTTGCATACACTTATGACTCTTCACTTCACTAACGGCCTTTTTCCCAGCAGATATGTTGACTCATCATAGCAAAAGCACAGGTGTTACTAATAATGTCAATACGTTCCAACAAGCCATGACAGTAACTGTGTCTGAGATCACTGAGTAGTTTACTCTATAATTAGCAGATAATTAAGATTAATTTCAGACATTTATGTAATCTCGTGTCATCACAGACAGGTGTAATGATGCACAAGTGTAATTTTTACATCTATAAAATGCGATACATTGCTTTGTGTGACATGCTATAGAAGCTGCTTTTTATGTTGTGTTATAGAGAACTTTTGAGCACACTATAAATTGATTTGGACATTTAAATAAAATGGCAAATTATTACAATAGTGCACTGTATAGTAAATAGGGAGTCATTTGAGACATACACAGCATGCCAGTAAGCTTGCATGAACCCTGAAATCAAAGCAGCTAATTGGAATTCAGCCTTTGTTCATTTTATTATTTACATTTTTTATCATGACATGTCAACCTGTCTTCTATCAAAACAGAACAAGCACCTGAAAATATTCTGTTTTAATTCACTAACAATGGGTAAAATAAGAAACCTGCAGTTAAGTGGCGCACACAATGTCAGATAAATGATTTGATGAAGTTTTTGGACATCATTATGCAAGAAACTGTTCGCCACCGCCTGGTGAGTTGTCCCAGCCCTCTGCTGGAATTTAAGTTGTTGTAACTTGTTTAAATGCAGGAAGCAATGGCGACGACTTTTCATTTTAAATATAGATAAATAGATATAAATACTACATACTTTATTGATCCTTCACATGAAATTGCTTGGTTTACAGAAGCTACATCAGCACTTAAGACAGCCACACAAAAAAACATATCTCTAATTATCCAATGGAAAAAACTAAACACTTATTACTAAAAATACCCCAAAAATGGACTAATAAAACAATTATAAGTATATATATATATATATATATATATATATATATATATATATATATATATATATATATATATATATATATATATGTAATAACTCAGCATTACTCTGGATAATCAAAAAAACAATGTGTCAAATTTTTACCATCTATTGAAAGCTATGAAAACTGATGAAAGCATGTTTTCTTTTTTTTTTGTAATTTAGATATAATGACCCTTTAACCAGGAGGTTTCAATTACCTACTTTGACCATTTCTTACAATACTTAAGTGGTAATGTTGGCAGTCAGTTTTTTACATATTCAGTGAGATAAGACTGGATCATCTTAGCTGTGAAGTTTTGCAGAATCTCCTTCAGTAACTTTTTGTCGGATTCTGTTTCAATGATTCAATAGTTTCATATGAATGTAATTTGCAGTAGACACTGTTACATGTATCTAAATAATATTAGCATGTGAAGACCTCCAACTGTACATACAGCTTACCAGAGTTTTAGCAAAACATTTTCTAACTCTGCCTATAAAGTTGCATTTATATGTTGTACAAAGGACAGATAAAAACTTAGGATTTTCTGATGTTTTCTACCTTACGGCAAACAGCCTGTGACCCAGTTCATGCCCGAGACATGATGGTCTGGAATCCCAGCTGTAGGCAACAAGATGCAAAGAGATGTGGAAATTGACAGACATAAATAATGAGTAAGCCTGGGCAATCCCTTTTAGGCCCAGTGGAAATCACAGTATTGGTTGCAAGGAGTGCCAAGGCCTTGGCTTAGATGGTGCAGGTTGTGTGTCCTCTACGAGACAGATTGTTTGCTTTTCTCCTGTCACTGCAATTGAGCTATTGCGGAGGAGGAAAAAAGAGTAGGAAAAAAGGTCAACTGGATGTGAAGATCCTATTATCAGCAATCTTCCCCTGGCTTCCATAAGCAGCTTGTTTCTAAGCTGCAACCTAGCCAAGCATGAAGAGAATATAATTTCAGCCAATCTCCTGGTAGCATGGGTGCACAGAAAGCCATTGTAAGGCCAGCAAAATAGTCACAATAGAGTCACTGGCCCTCCTGATAAAGATCTGCATAGGTAATGCCAGGGCAGCAATGAAGGCAATTTTTGCTTCCTCACATTGAACTTAACTCCCTGACTCTCACCACTGTCCTCTGGCAAAGAAGGAGACGGATAGCAGTTTTTGTTGAACGTAATTACGAGCGGAGCAGCACAGTGGGAACTGAAATAACTTCAATAATGAACTACTATCCACTTCCTTTGACTTTATCAGACAAATAACCCTGACTTTTGTATGCTTTTTCAAATTCCCAAACTCATTGTTTTGGTTGTTTTTTATCTGGTTGGTCGCTTTAAAGATGGTTTAGAACATCAAAGAGCTGATCAGCTGATCTTATCTGTAAAGGCTTTGGGACCAACTCAAAATCAAATCATTACACCATCAGTAAACTAAAAGTCTGATAACTGTCACCACCATTAAAACACCTTTCATATTTTACTTATTCCTGTCATCCATTGTTAATCTCAAAATGTTGATCAGAGCAGCTTTAAGAATGATTTAAGAATGTTTATTATGTCATTCTGAAGTTTCACAACTGTGGGCATCATTGTAGTTTTTTTTTACTGAAAGTAATTTTATTAAACTTGTCTACTATGACACCTAGCTCATATTAGACTATTTCGGTTCCATGCTACAATAACAATGGTTAAACAGACCTCATAACGGTTGTATAACTTTAATTTTTTTCATTGTGTTTTGCCATTTGGTCCTTTTTTGTATAACTGTGATAATACAGTACACTCTGAGGTGTTGTGAGGTAGAACATAATGGAGTATTCACCTCAAACTCTTCCATTATTTTTCTATTTGCTCACAACTCCTTATTATTATCACTTACCTTTAAGCAGCAGATAATGGCTTTGGAGGCTGCTGTCTTGAAAGTACCTCATCCATGTTCACGGCTCCCTGAAATAGATACATTATACAATTACACTCTAAAGTAGTGAGGAGAAATTAAGTTTTCAAATGAGAAGCAGATTTAAAGCTACAAGCTTTTTGCCTTTCTTCACATCTTCTTTTAAGACAAATAAATACTTTTGTTTGCTTTGTTTTTTGATTCATTTCAAAGAAAAAACTACAATTGCAGAGAACAACAAGCATAAATCCTATGAAGTATGAAACTCACTCAAACTTGAAAGAGCGGTAAACATTCAAGTCTGTTGTGATGCACCTTATCTAAAGATATTACCAACCATTTTCCACCTTCTCAGCTTTTCTTTCATTAAAATCAACTTTAAAACTGACAAAAGTGATTCCTCACTTGCAGCAACAGCAGTTTAAAATAACATTTTTAAAATGTGGCTCATCCTTCAAAATAGGCCAAGATGACACCAATATATGGCGCATTAATACACTCTACCTTTGCGGTCAATCAAGGCCACAGTAAATTGCCACATTTTTTAACAGAGTTTGGTGTGACATTGTACTCAGACAAGAGAATGGTAGATATCTGTTCCTCTATGAGATAAGCAATGCTTCTTGTTTCACAGGATGAACTGAGTGCTGCAGATTCATCCACCCGGTGAAGATGATCATACCTGGTCAAAGCTGGATAAAGAACCTTTGTGCAAATTGATCACATTTATAATTATATCGCAGCTCCCAAACAGCATATTTTCTCAGATTAGCTATGTAAAGAGGGCTTTAATTAAAATGTATCTGAGGTTACCTTTGCTCAGTCAAAAGCTAACAATAGAGAAGATGGCCACAGAAAGCTGATGTACAATCGCTGAATAATTTTCAATGTCAAAGAGTAGCACATAGAAACATGCTATGGACCAGTTATATTTCTGATTACCAAAATACAAAGAAGGAAAACAAAGATCACAAAACATTTGACTTTTTCCAGTCAAAAAAATACATGTTCCTCTTCCTGACAAACCCATATACAACCTCACCATCTAGAGTATTTTCAAAGTTTGGCACAAACACCTGATTTAATGTATTATCACATGCAAGTCTGAGCAACTGTGAGATCGAGCCTTAAGCTGAAACTCTATGGAAGCACATAAGGGTACCCAGGTGAGGTGTTAGAGCTTGCACCTGTGTAATTAAAAAGGATGAAAGTGCTGGACTCAATTATGAGATACAGTACATTGTTTAAGGCACAATGTGGTAGTCTACCATAGACTCAGGAAATGAAGTTAGTATGGCCTCATCTTTTGTGCTCACATGGCATGCAAGCAGACCAATCATAGTACAGAAATATAATGTTAATCGGCTTCTTGCATATTTACCGACTTACTGTTACCATCAACCTTACTTAAGCAAATAGCTAATGCTAAATTCATCTTAGTAATCAAATCAATATGAACCTGATGCTATCTTCAAATTTATAATAAAAGCTTCGGTAATCCCACAGGAGCTAGAATAAATTGGATGGCGTCTAATTATGTCTAATTACAGTACATGTCTTAATTTTTGGTTTGTGTTTAGCTTGAAAAGTTCCTTGCCATTATTGATGCTGCTACATCAGTAAACATTACACATTTTTCGTTTTATTCTATGTACATAAAGCAGCCTTCCTGAACTTGAAAATATGCATTTGGACAACAGGCCTTACAATAACATCAGAATGACTGCAAACTAAATTCGCAATACATTAAATGTGTACCATTTTTCTCTACAGCATCCTCAATTACATTTAAACCCACACGGGTTGCAGTAGACCACACCATCATCCATCTAAAAATTGAGGACCTGTAGGACAACAAATCAAAGATGCTCTATAACAAAGATGACACACTACAGTCTGCGCCAATGGTATGGTATGCACTTCCTATCACCTAAGTGGGCGTGGTTACCTATTTCCTTCATCCCCTTACCCCATCTAGATACAACACCAACCAGCTTCACTTTTTATGTCCTGCACACAATAGGTGATACACAACTGCACATCATTTCACAAGCTCAAACATATTAATGACCCTTATTTGCTTTCATAATTCTCCATCTGAACCTCCTGAGTGCTGCAGCTCTTTGCCCACTTATTACATCCACTTGAAGAAGTAATTCATTGATCATGCTTGCATGTCATGTGAGCACAAAAGATGAAGTCATGCTAACTTCATTTCCTGAGTGTAGCTTTGGTAGACTACCACATTGTGCCTTAAACAATGTACTGTATCTCATAATTGAGTCCAGCACCTTCATCCTTTTTAATTACACAGGTGCGCGCTCTAACACCTCACCTGGGACTCTGTGCTTCTGTCTTTGGTGTTGTCTTAATGTAGCTGCAAGGCACTTATCCAATAAAATAATGATAATGGACATTGTTAGTATGTTTAATGGCTGAAAGCTCATCCTTATTTATCACACACTACACAGAAGCTGCTTTAGTCTTTATATAACACTAAATATACTGTGGCTAAAAACTGTGTAGCCATAAAAACCTCTCCATGTTAAGGACAACCATTTTCACCTCTTTTTGTCCCATAATAGATATTAACATTTTTTCGGTTTCTTACCTGTAAAGTTACTATTATGTAAATGTAATATTTAATGTTATGTGGTCACAAATAACTTTTACAGGATGATAATAAATGCTAAAAAGTTGTGAAATAGTAGCACAAGTAGAGACAAGTTATCAAGTCAGTAATATCTAGATATCTATCTAACGTTGGCTAACATTAGCCAGCGTGAGCTACAGGTCATAACAGACCAAGTTAGATTGAATAACCAAACCATTATAAAATAACAAGTTTTTCATTTGCAAGCAGAATAGATATTATTGTTTAAAATGTTACATAGTCTTGCTTTAAGAGAGAGGAGTTAGCTATCAACTGAACTGCTGTTAGCTGGATAATATTGACGTCATTAGCATTAGCCACAAGGTTTCATACTCAGTACTACTCAGATTTTTGTAGTTTTATGGTTCTTCAATAGGTTAGTCAAGCTTTTTATTCAAACAACTTATTTACTGATATATCATGTGCCTTTGTTAAACAGAGATTATATATTTATATATGTATATATATTCATAGTTATAGTTAACCTGCAACCAGTGTGGAGCTAATTGCTGAGTTTATTACTAAAAAACATTGCTGGATCACTTAACATGGAACGAATGATATGGACACCCCACTGCTGTGTTGTCTTGGTTTTTGTTGTGTTGCTAAATAAACATTAACAGGAAATTACGAGTCAAAGTTAATTCAAAATGTGAATGTTTATTGCTGTTTATCTGCATTCTGATGCAACTATTCCAATTGAATAATCCTTTGACAGGGTTGTAACAGCAGATGATGAAATATGACAGATGGCACAATCACAAAGACTTGGAATTGGTTGGCTGTCAACCACATTGACTTTCAGGGTTTTATTCCTCCTACTGTATCTATCTCTGCTACCACTTTGTTATTGTCCAAATTGTTGCATGATATTGCATAGATCATTGAGTGAATGTGTGACAAAACAAAGGCAGATCAGACAAAGAGGAAAAAATACATTATCAAAGAGCAAGTCTGTGTTTTTTTTCCAGGCATTTATTACAATTACAATCTCTAAGAGCTTCACATCACCCGCATTATGAAAACGATAAGTGAAAATGACACAGTTTAACTTCAGAGTCTTACTGAAAACAAGACACAATTCACTCATAACACTCATTTCAATAATGACGGTTTTACCATTTTAAGTGCTGTTAGCTGAAGTGTCAGTTGTCAAACTATTTTGGAGGGGGGTCAATCACAAAAGGCACAGCAAATTAGCATTGGCAGTAAAACGGTGAATTTGAATGGAATCATTCAAACCAATTCATCTGTACCTTTTTAATCATGAATAATTTATTCAATTCATGGCAGAGTTCAATGATATTATATTTTAGGCTGTGCTTCAGGCTATTAGTGTAAATGGACAATTTTTACAGTGAGAGATGAATTCGACACTTCTGTGTTAGTTATCACACTGGCACCCTCAAGTTACAGTTCAGTAAGAGGTCAATGATAGACAAAAGGCTTTCACCAAGGCCCATTGCCAATGTGCTATTATATTTCTGTTTTGACTTTTGAAGCTCAGAAACTGTAAAATTATTAATTTATTAATTTTGGTGGAATTATCAGACTTTCTCATTCATTTTTTATAAAGTTTTAATTTTATGTAAGAAGTGGTTTCCCTGGTGTAAAAGAAAGGGAATAATAAAATATGGATTGATAATAATATAGTTATCTAATAAAATTAGGGGGGTGAAATGTTTGTAATACATTTAAACAGTAATATTCTGGTATAAGTCAATTGGGTCTATTTATTTTTTCAGTTAATTTTGGGAAGAGCTAATTTTGTTATTATATCACAAGTTGCTATTTGTTATTTTGTCGGGGTTGTAATTTGAGTTTTTTCATTTCAACTTAAAGGATGCACATTATTTATGTCGTTGAAAATGAGAGATGTCTTTGGTGATTTAAAAGAAAGCAACAGAGTTACTGGTAAATTCCACCGGATGCGTCTGCGGTCCGTTTCCGCTCCGGCACAGCGGCGGATCCGATCCGTTTCCATTGTAGTCATTGTGTGTACTTCCACCGGCTGCGGAACGGCTCCGTCATGGCTGCGGAACAGCTCCGGCAGTTCGGAGGCCTCCGGAGGACATACGCAGAGCTACTATTTTTGCCGGATGCCGGATCAAGGCGCAGCAATTTAGCACAGAGCAGATCGTGTGTGACAGGAAGTTGAGCACAAATACAAAATAAAAAACGTCCGGTTTTCAAAATAAAATACACAGTGTTCACGGCAGATCATATTTCCCAGCACTATACCTTGAAAACGTCATAATGGGCAGAGCCAGACCTGAAGTCACGGTTTTGTGGTGATCTATATAGAAAGTACATCCCGCGATTATCCGTGAATTCGGGAGATCTTGTGGGTCCTCACCCTCACGGCTCCCGCTTCCTGCCAGAGTAGGGCGGAGCCGCAACAGGAAAATTGTTCAGTTTATAGAGCTTCGATAGCTTGATGTGCTACATACCACACACTCTTAACTTTGCTTTACAGTTCTTTGAACAACTTTCAGTGGAGTACAAACTCATGGCCATGTGTTTTAGAGACTCAAGGAGCGTTGTTTCATCTGGGCAGTATGCCAAACAGCACACTATAAAATAGCAATATACAAGTTAAGTTCTATTAGCAGCTATCTCATTTTAACGAGGAAAACAAAGACTGGTACAGAAACAGGACTGTTGGCCTCTGCACATGGCAAAACACCACTTTATGTCCTGTGGCACACACAAAAGCCATCTTTGTGATGTATCTATTTGATCGTTTCAAAATAAAATATAAATCTGGGATGAGAAAAACTTTAAGACCCCCCACTCTACCAACTAAATTCAGTTAGATGAAAAAACATACAAAACACCTGCCTCCTTTTCTGACCCTCCCTCCACCCTTACTAATTTTCACAGTGTCTCTTACACTTGAAGAAAAAAGGTTTGCCCACATTTGATGGTTTGAAGTTCGTTTTACTACAAAAAATGGACATATACTACCACAGTGAGATTCATTTACATATCATTAAACAAGATACCAATGTTAGTGATGTATAGTGTGCCGTATATGTTCAGATTATCACTCTGTTAGCTTTTGAAGATAACTCTCAGACAAAACACTGAGAGGTTGTTATGGAATTCCAGCAGCAGGTACGGAGAAGATAAAATTCTTGAGATCTATAAAGTATCACTTCCAGCTGTTGTAAAACCCATCAGAGCTGTCTACAGTTAAAACGCTGTATTGTCTGATGCAAAGGTGGCTATAATAGAGGGCTGTGATTGTAGTCACAATACAGATTCCATCTGGGGTCTTATCTACCGCAAAATCTTAACAGTAGGAGGAAGGTGAAGTTGGAGGGTGGAGAAGAATGTTGAGATACATTTTTTCACTTGATTGGCTGCTTTCGAAAAAGGAGTGAATCTCTTTATGTTTCATTGTAGTTGTTGATTGCAGTAAATGTTTATTTACAGTGGAGTGAACACGTTGCTCCATCAGCACGCTACATAACGTACCATAAGACAACAAAAGCATGTTTATACGTTGCAATGTTTTTGTAGTTTCACAAGGACGAACCAAGGTGAATATAAAGACTAATTTCCTAATAGAGCGCCTTCAAATTAAAAGCTAATTATTTGAAATAAGCTTTATAATGTCAAGTCTTGACCCCCGCAAAACCATAATAAGAGAGAGGCAGCGGCGTCTGGATGTTTTTTAGAACGATCTCGGAAGCACTCTATAACGATTTGTCCTTAACCACGCCAGACACAGAGGTGCTATCTCACCGCTTTTGTTTCCTTAGTTTTACTGTATTGCAGGGTTCACAGGAAGAGGTCACAGTTTTGTATCAGCATTGTGAGAGAGAAAAATATTTTTTCAGAGATAAACCTTTTTTTTTTCTTCTCTCCTTCTCTCTCTCTCTCTCTCTCTCTCTCTCTCTCTCTCTCTCTCTCTCTCTCTCAACACAGGGAAGAAAAAAAAATAGCTGCACGCTCACACATCTTGTGCAGCGTGAAGAAGGAGGGGAAAAAAAGCCACATTCTCTCACACACATTAGCCTGTCTGGGATAGAAGAATGCTGCTTTGCTTGAGGTAAGGAAAAGCAATGGCCATTTAATTAACCTTTCCTGCCTCAATCTGCTCACAACAATTTTGCCTGTGACTCCCTTTAATAGTTTAATGACCTTGCTGTCAGTAAGACTGAGAAGGACTGAGTCAAGGTATGATTTAATTAAAAGAGTCCATATGTTTAAGACTGTACCTACGGAAATGCAGAAACATTGGGGGGTTCCTGGGAGTGACAGAGGCGACCTTGCCATTGAGTTTGGAAATGACAGCGTGCGGCACAGTGTAAATAATTAGACAGGGAAAAGCGAAAGAAAAGCCGCCCTTTTGAATGAGGCGGTATGTTTGTCACAAGTGTTTTTATTCTTTTTTTTTTATAATCAATGTCCAGTAGTGCTGGCTTTATCCACAATATGGTGCTAGTGTCCCTTTATGAATAGACACTCCTTTTATATGTGAAGCAATTACATTAAAGAATAAACGCCTTATAGCCTTTACTCTTTGAGGGATTGTTTCTTTTTTTCCCCCTACATCACACATGAACACACTCCTGGTTAAGTCTCCTTTTTTCTCTCATTAGAAGCTTCTCTCATGTGGAGTAGAAAACAACCATTCTGGCACAGTCATTAATATAAAGGCTAAACATTAACACTAAAGAAAAGTGGTGAATTAGTCTAAACTAGCTCCTTTAAATTTACTACCACCAATTTTCTATATTAAAAAAAAAGTTCCGGAAATGATACAAGTTCCACGCCATGTTTTTAGACAATGATTTCAGCTTCCTCATCCTTTTATTTGTCCTTTTTCCATTTAGTGGTTCAAAATGAGACTCGGCTGCTCTTCTGTCTCTATCTCTCTCTCTCTCTCCTCCTTCACAGCGGACTCTGCCAGCTCAGAGAATGATGGAAGAGTGCCATGGTCACCTGTGACAGCTCAGCTGACTGTCATACACAGTACCGGTCCACTGATGAGAGTGAAATTACTTCATAATAGTAGGGGTGTTCCTGGGTTTATATAACGATATGATAATCCTCTTTTCACACAATGATGATAATGATCATTATTATGGCAGGGGAGTAGGGGGCGAGGAAACGGCTCGGAATGGAGACTTTGCTGCATAATCCGCCTGCCTTGAAAGGTTAAATACGGATTTGAATATTATGATCCCCCACTCTGAAAATGATAGTGGCGTATTTGAAGCAAATGTGCTCATTGTGCACTTTACCTCGCGGAGCAGCATGAGTGGCACACTCCACCAAAGAAGACATGCTTGCGGTGCTGTATTTGCACAATTGGACGATTCAAAAAAAAAAAAAAAGAAGCTTTATAAAGAATGACTGACTTGAGGAATCCAGTATTAGAGGAGTTGTTGTTCTACTTAACTTTAATTGGGGCTGTAGTATCCCGAAGGTTAGCAGAGCAGGCGTTGGACCAGAATCGCTAGAGCAGAGGGGGGAAAAAAAAGTGGGCAGGGAAGTGAATGTGTAACGCTTTCTGCTGCCTTAATGTTGCCCTACAGTACTGTCATGTTTCCCTTAACCTCTCACTTAACCTCAGCCTCTCCAGTCATAGCTCAGTTTGCTAACATGGGCAGCTTCCAAGTGCATATGTATGTAATTGGGTTTGTAATGGGTACATATCCGGTTAAATATACTTCTCTGCCAGAGTGAAGCTGTGTTTTTTGAGCTGTGTGGACGAGCTACACGCAGCTGGCTGAGAACACAGATAAAGATAATATCCATGAAGTAACACTAACATGTAAAATAATTGCCAAGAAAGATTTTAAGAAATATGTAATCTAACATTTATGTAATGATTTCTAATATTATTAACAAATCTTTTTCAGTGATGTGTTTGTAGTCGCGTATCAACAAGACTGTAGCCACGCTAGAAGCTCTGAGAGGCTCGAACATACTCAATGACATATAATACTCACAGTGAAGTTAATATGCTGCCTTTTAGCAGATGATGTTCTTACTGTAGTGTTAGCATGTCAGCCTAGGTTAAAGGTCATAGTATCACCAAAGTTATTCTGATTCATCCTCTGGAGAATATGAATGTCTGTTCAACATATAGTTAGCTTCAGTTAGCTATCACTCACTACTTGATTAAAATGGTTGTGGTTCAACCACCGAGAACCTCATCCTTGTTTTCCAAGAAAGCCAAAGATCTGATGCATGACACCAAAATACATAAGAGAGGCGAATAAAGTAGCCAATCCTCAAAATGTTAGAGTCATTTAACACCAGGCTTAAAGCAGGGTTTCACCGTGCGCTGGTTGCACCTTTAACCACACCCAACAATGATGTCACACTGCTATACTTCTACATAACTGGCAAAATGAGAAGTTAAACCACTGCAGGTCAGTAAAAACAGTCAGTAAAGACTTTAAGCACTGATTAAGTAGCTTTTCAAGAACATTAAGAAAGTAAACAGTAATAATTTATTGGTGTTTTAATTCTAGATTTAATTCCTTTTAAATTTCAGTAGAAATAATTACATATGTTCCTTATTTTACTATTTATTCAAGCTTTATAATTCAACTGGAGGATACACTGAGTAGTTTACTGTGCGGTCAAGTAATTACAATCATCAAAGCAAATAATTCGAATTTATTATCATTAACCAATGCTATAACTGTATATATATATGTATGTATATGTATCCTTGGCACTGTTTAACAGCCTCCCTCACATAGTTTCTCTATTCAAACATACAGTATTATAATCAGTGAATGGAGAAGATGGGGTCTCAAGAATGTGGTCATTGTGTAGAGTCCCTGACCCTCAAGCAACTTTATAACGTAACGTGACATGATCTGTTATCTACTGCAAATGAGAAGTAGTAATCTAGAAAAAATCAGAATAGAAACAAAACATTGACTTCAGAATGAATAGCGGTGAAAAGTGAAGGTTTGATAAAAGCTTTAATCACCAAGCGAGAACCATCATTAACGAAGAATCACTGTGAGGAAAGTCTGTAAATGTAAGCGTTGACTGTTGATGACTACTTAAGTTCCACAGTTGTCAATTTCTGCTGCATGAACGTGTTGACTTTTGACATCTGGGAAAACGTATTGGATATTGACGAGCTCTTAAGAGAAATTGAACGAACCCTCCGTTGACCTGGTTTTTATATGTGAAGCCAGTGTTTTTGCTGACTTCCGTTCCATCCAAAACATTACACACCTATCTATATTATGTGCTTCTTCTGTACAATTTGGAAAATGGAAAAAAAAACAACCAAATGGCCCCTTTTTTTATTACTGTTACTAAGAAACAAGAATAATAGTCTTGCCGCATTAGAAAAATTGCCACTTTGTGATGGTTGTGAACAATTCAAAGGGAAAAGGTTAGACGCCACTTCAATATAAAGGGTGAAAATTTATGAACTGCTTAGTAGCTGCATAACAATAAGAGCAAAATTGAGCACAGCTGGCTTCTACACGGAAGATAAACAATGTGTTTCAAGCTTAGCGCTCGTCCTCGGGCTGCATCCTGTGGTGCCCCTGATAGTGATCCTGACATTCAGCCTCTGCAATGTAAACACCTACCTGCTGGTGGTGAATATCAGACCTTTAAATTTACCTTCTCAGTGTGGTGGATGGACCGCACACTCTGGTCTGTTAAAGAAAAAGACCAACACGCAATGTCAATGTAGCGTCCCTAAACAAGATCTTCATGGATCTAGATGTGCTTTGTCCTTACGTCTAAACACTAAAGTCAGATACCGGTGTTAAAAGGGCACCGTGTGACAGATACTAACATTAGCTGAATCCCATCTAGAATAGATGATACAACACAGCCATTGCTTAAGGATTACACAGGGAGCAAGTAACATATTACATGGAGGGCTAACAAAAACAACCCACAGTCGATGCACTGTATGTTTTGGCAAACAGTGTACTAACCGATTATGTGTCCCCTACATGTCCTCCATGAGACCTGATACCGGAAACCTTAACCAGTGTTTTGCACTGTTAAGCATGATCCTCTTTAGTCCAGTTAAAACACAGGTGCAGGTCCTGTGCCTACACTGTAATTACTACAAAACGTATATATATAGTGGATATATTTACACACTCAGAATTCAAAAACTCAAATAAAATGAAGTAAAGTAAATATAGTGCATTATATAGTAAACAGGGAGTGACATTGCTCATGTTTTGTTGGCAACATGTTCATTATATACTGAAATTACTATAAAATGTATAAGAAATTACAGTTACATGTAGTAATGATGCATTTACCTGCATATTACCTGTTGATAGTAATGGAAGTCTATTGGGTTTAGCTATTCATTTATTACAGTCATCTCTGTAATAACTTTATTCTACATAGAATATACAATTTCATGGGAGATTATACTGATATTACTTAATCATAACAAGGTATCTTGGTAATAACAAGATAACAGAGAGGTAATAGCGCATTAATAATGGGATAATAATAAAATAATTACAGAGCAAGGAAAAAGGTTAGTTGTTTTAACAGTGTAATAATGATGTAATGTTGTGTGATTACAGAGATTATAACGAGGATATATCCCGGTAATACAAAAAAAGTGTATTGTAATATGAGTGTTTTATATTTATAATAATGGGGCAAAAAACAAGATGGACATAATAAAGATGGAAAATATTAGTAATAACATGATGGTGTAGCAATAGGTTAATGTGCAAGTAAATATTGTCTGGATAGTAATTATGACTAATAATGAAGGTAATATGAAGGCTTATGTAAGCAACAGTGTGGTAAAAATATGGTAATACGATAACCATGGTTGTGTCTGAAAATCACTCTTTCCACTCATTCACTACTCCCTAAATAACAGACACACAAAAATGAACAATATTTCTCATTAGTCATCATCGTTTTGCATCATAACTGTCAGCTGCACAGTTACACAGTTACACAACAGTCATTTATAAAGTATGGCACATTATGGGATTGTTAGTAGGAAGTAGTGTACATGCCATGGACTCTTTTTCAGGAACTCAAATAATATGAAGGAGAGTAAATATAGTGCACCATACAGTAAATAGTGACATTGCTCATGTTGTTTTTTTGAATATTCTTGAATTTCATGTGTAATTTTTGAGTTTTTTTTAAGTAACCATGACGTTGGTCTATCAACTTTTCACAGCTGTTCCCTTCTAAAGCCTAAGGTAGATTCAGAATATTTAATTGCAGACTTATTATATTTACTACACTGGTTTTTGCATTGCCATATATATTTTTTTTAATTAAAGCTCAATACTAATAAATATTGATTGATGATTATTTAAAGCATAGAACTACAGAACAGGTATATTTGTGCCTGCAGAGCTTCGGCCACAGTCTGCATGTTTGAAATGATGCATACATACGTGCACACGCCACCCCGCCGTGCATACAGTAATGTGAAGCTGGTATGTGCGATACAGTGAGAGCGAGTGCAGTAAGGGGTTGTGTAGTTTGTGCCAAAATTTCCAACATGATTTACATTCTCAATGTAATGTATTAAAACGTTGACAGGGCAAAAGGGATTCACAAGATGCTGCATTAGAAACTCAATTTCTGTGATGAATTGCCTGAAGCCACTGAATTACAAACTGCTCCCTACCACCTTCCCCCGACTCACCCCCTCCCATGGCTCAGAAGTTTTTTTTTGTGTGTGTCAAAATCTTCTTAAACCTCTCTCTTAATCTGATCTGCTGAATGTGAGAGGGTGAAAGGATTTTCAGACTAAAAAGCATTCATTTTTCGTCTTGTTGTGCATTGCCTTTTCCAAGTGCTGGGTCAGTAATATTCAAAACTTGCTGCTTTGCTCTTCCGTCTCCCGAGTACCACTCCGCTTGTCTCTGGCTTATGGATGTCCTTTCCACACCCGCTCTTTCGTCATTATGTGTGACTGGTGAAAAGCTGCCGCCATATTAAACTAAGTGTAAGCGTTATTAACTAAGTAGTATAGATTGATAGTGGCAAATATGTATGTACAGTAGTAGCACTGGCTAATATACAGAATGTATCATTCATACATAATGTGACTTTACTAGACTGAGTACAATGAAATGATGAATAAAACTTGAGAGCCTTTGGTGATCAGTCAGTGTGTGTTGTAAAAAGAGGAAGTCTGCAAATGAAAGAATGTGAAACCATGATTTAGTAAGATAACAAACAGCATGTTTTCACCTTATAACAGTCGGTAGTATATTTCCTGTAAGGTATCATGATAGTAGTTCTTTAACTTATTTCCAGAAACCTAAATGGAGAACTTTCTTGTTCTCTTATGACAGTCTGGTGCAAATCATACAATTGTATATATTTGCAGGACTATTAAAGCAATAGAAAATAGCAGTCTTTATTTTTTATTTTGTAACTGAAGACATAACTACTACGTATTTGGACTAATGTATATTATTGTGCTGAACCAAATTCAAACCCTGCCCCTTGTGCAGTCTTTTATATGCCACTGATCTAATATCCTAATTAAAATACAGAAATGAAGTTTTGAAAGTTTATTAAAGGTGCAGTGTGTAGGATTTAGTGACATCTAGTGGCGTGGTTGCAGATTGCAACAAACCTATTACTCCTCCCACCCCTCATGAAGCATGTAGAGAACCTACAGTAGCTGTGAAACTTGTGAAAAAATGCAAAAGGCCCTTTTTAGAGCCAGTGTTTGGTTTGTCCATTCTGGGCTACTGTAGAAACATGGCATATAAATCGCTAAATTTAAGGTAACAAAAACACAATGATTCTTATTTTCAGGTGATTATACACTAATTAAAACATACCCACTCTTTTTCTTCCACCTCCATTCTGCTAGGTGCCACTAAATTCTACACACTCCATCTTTAAATGTAGAGAAGCATCTTTATTGATGCAACAAACATACATGTTAAAGTTATACTCCACATGAAAGTTGGCAGTAATAAGTTTCTATTTCCTTCTGCGGAGAGCTGTGGTTGTGGCTAGGTTGAATTTAGTCAATTACATTAGCACAACCAAATTTACAATGAAAGTAAAAACTTTAAGAACAATCAATAAAATAAAATAAACCCCTCATATCAACCGTATGTATGCAATTGATTTTTCACTATCACTACACTAAAGACCTTTACATTGTGCTATCATGCTCAGATCACAGATTCCTCACAGTTCTGACAGAAGTTGTTTATTTAGCTGTATTTTCTTGAAAGTATGACTACACATAGTAAGCTTTTGGGAGGACAGTTGAAGTGGTGAGTGGTGGATTATGCACTGCAGTGTAGTGAGAGAAGTTTACTTAGACTCCATCATAACTGTCTGGATTCATACTTCAATCTCAATGCCTCAATCTGCTGTTTTAGCTCAACTAGGGAAATACAAGATGTTTTAAAGCATTCGATCAGCTCAAAAGTCATTACCACAAAGCATTTCCTAAAATCAGACCCTAAAATCAGATGAAAAACAGGATCAATGTCAAATGGATAAATCAGTCATAACAATCCATTTGAAGAAACAATAGTTCAGCTATAATAGTCATGGGTAGAAGCGTGAAAAAAGCGGTAGGGTACATTTCAAAACTACAAATGTTGACTTAAGAGAAATTAAAAATACATTCAAGTAATAACCTTATATAACTAAATGAAATAAAAATACATTTAATTATGACTCATAACTTTCAGGAACAAAGTAAAAAAGAAGCATGACACTGTTTTTAGCACTTCAAAACTTAGAAGGAAAGAGATCAGGGTCAAAGGATTGATATTAACTGTGACACTTCCCTAACCCTAAACATGATGTACCATAGCTGTGATTAGATCAGAAAAATGTTGTAATGAATCATGTATGTCACAGGCATATGTTGCAGTACTGACAAATGATTGTTATCGCACTATAGGGGTCACATTAGAAAATGCTCATGATTCATTTTTAGAAGATAATGACAAATCACCACTTTTGTCATGTAGATTAGAGGTCTTGAAAGATGAGCATTGGTCAATTGCTCAAACATCTAAAATGACTCAAAGAACTTTCTTCGTGGTGTGAAAAATGTTAGTTCACTATTTGGTTTTCCATTTATTAAAACTGTGCTGGTGTTTCAATATATATAGAGGTCTACATGTTTGCTAATTATTACATTTCCTGCTTAACTTTGTTACTTTTTGTCAAAGTTCAAAGTTCAAAAGCAGGCAGGATGATAAAGTATCTGATGTGTCCTGTGTGTATCAGTCTTCAGTGCAGTCAGTTACACCTTATGGTCATGTTGGGTGCCCACCCAGAAAAAAACCAAAATGTCTTCCTCTTGGATTTATTTTGGCGTTTAGCCCGGTGTGTCAGAATCGGGGGATAATAAAAATATAAACAGTGAATGGAAAGCTAGAAGATAAACACAATAAATAACCGGAGGAGGAAAGTACTTTTTCACACAAGCGTCTGATTCATTGTTTCTTTGGGGGTTCATGTTTTTATATGGATGATGGTGCCGGCCCCGCGTGATTGTGCTTCTCCTCATTGTTCTTGTTGATTTACAGCACCGGTACAATGGTGTAATATGAGTTTGGCTTTGCTTGCTTGAGAAGAGGTTTTGAGTAATGCAAGCGGGGTCTTTTGTTTTGTGAGCTTGATTGCGAGGAGTGGGGAAGCCTTGGAGCTGTCATCCCAATAAAGAAAGCTCCTCTGTACAGCGTTAACACCAACATCCAATCAAAAGAGGAGGAGGTGGTGGTGGTGGTGGTGGTGGTGGTAGAGGAGAAGAGGGGGGGGGGGGACAGATTTAGTTCGCCGCTGTTTTGCTTTTCACAGAGAAAAGGCCACGCATTAATGGAAATCCAAATATTCCAGCATTACCAGAGGATGATAATGTAAATTCAAGTTAATATTGGTACAATGTGTGTGTGTGACAGTTTGCCATAATGCGCTCTTCCTGGATTAGTCATTCATTAAACAGGTTTGCCATGCAAAGCCACTGTCAGATTTTTGTCAAGGAGGACAGAAAAGGAGAGAAAACAGTGCCAGCAGAAGCTCTTACAATTAAAATCTGCTGCCTGATTATGGTGACCAGTTTAATCTGGAGCATGTGAGTTCTTCTGTAGATTTGGAACACACAAAAAAAAAAAAAATCTTTGCAATAATAGAGCAGAAAGACAGGCGAAACAAAAGATTGTATTAAAGCGCTCTGTTTGGTTTTAAAAAGGAGCTGGGAAGCATTGTCAGGAAAATTATGTTGTTTCACATTAGATGGTTTAGAATAACAACATCTATTTATACCTCTTTTCTATTCCTTGTATGTGGAGTCTTTTTTACTTCGCAGGCCTCTATAAAACCAGAGTCTTCTGATGTGAGAAGAGGATCTAATGCCTTTGTGTTTAGTGTGCAGAGATCTTCCCCAGATTAACAGCTTTTGTCTTGAATATGTATTTAGTGGGTTTGAAATGTTTAACAGCGTGTAAACTTTTAATATTCAATATTCTGCTAACAAGTTTCACATGCTTAACATTTTTAGGTATTCTTTAAACTCAAATTTTAAGACAATAATGTAAAATCTGGATGAAATTCAGTTACATAAACGTAATAAAAATACAACATGAAGAATAATTGATATCCATCCTGTCTTACAGTATGTATCCTGTCCCACATGCACACAAAAAGACTTTTTTTTTCATTCTCCTTAAGCAATAATGATTTAAAACATCCACCAAACATGATAAATGATAAATACTTTAAAATCTATAAAAGGAAATACAAAAAAATATATAACTTCTATGTGTACAGTAGGTTCAGTTTGCACTCTGTCTACTCAGCTCCCTCTAGAGTCAGCAATGCATGCGGTCTCAATGCTGGTCTTCCTAAAAAAAACCTAATTTTTTTACAGAGAGTCCGGTCAGTGTAATCTTCAAACTATCCAAAAACACTTGACACACCATGAACCATTTAAATCAACTCCTCTTTACCCCCTTGAACCCGATTACAAGTCTGATTTCAGGCTCTTAATCTGACTACTGTACAGCATGACAGGCACACACACACATACACACACACGCGCGCGCGCACACACAGGAATACAAATCACTGATGGAAAATAAAGATGAGCACAGCTGCCACAGACTATTATGACACCAAATGTAGTTGGGGCTTATCTCGGTGATAACAAATGATATAGACACAAGCAAATTTAAATGGTCAAAATGCTCGCTCTAATGGAACTTGACAAGAGCTCTAAGAATGAGAAATGCTCTGTGATATCATGACTGGCTGAAGTTTTTTTTTAGTGGCTAGAAAGAAAACAACCCATTTTGAATTGCATGAAAACATACAGCAGTCGACACATTTTTCTTGTCCAAGAAAACAGGATTGGAAATTAGCTTCATTTCAGCATTACATAATGAGTATGTGTATCCTCTAGAGTACTGCACTGAAGTACAATTTGAAGATAATTGGACTTTCATTTTATGCTACTTTATACTTCACTACATATTAGAGGAAAATACTCATTTTAACTTCACTACATTTATCTGCAGCTATAGTTACAAGTAAGTGTCGATTCAGCTTATATACTGTATGTAAAACATAACGTCAGATTTTAAATAACAATAAAAAGCATAATACTCACATAATAAGCTAATAAAACACAATTCATTGTTAGACAATAAGCCAGTACTCCTTAAACTTTTTGGATTTTGATCTCTTAAAATCACAGTCTAAGTCAAACCTTTCACATTGTGTATTTTAAATGTTTAAGGCTCAGAAAGTTCAATAGATTTGTAACTTTTTCTTCTTATTTAGCTATTTTCTTTTCTTTCTTTCTTTTTTTTTTTTAAAACAACCCCTCAAATTTAAGTTGTGACCATTTGAAAGGGAGACTGAACCCTAGATTGGACACCACGGCATTAAAGTATATTACAGTATTGAAAGGAGTTCCAACCAGCAGCACCTTGACCAGCTGCTTTTCTACAATAACCCTTACAGTATAAACTGACTAATAATGTAATTCTACTCTTAATACATAAACAGGTATTTTGCTCATAAAACTTTACTTAAGTTTTGAATACAAATATTTTTTCACATTCATACACTTTGATATTTTACTTTTACAAAAAATGAATTACAGCATGTCTGTTTTGCTTTTTGCTTTTCTTTCTGCAAGTAGAACGGCTATTTTATTTTATTTTATTTTTATAAATGTAAAAAAAAAAAAGTGAGAAAGAAATCAAAGCTTTATTTTATCAACTGAATTTAATTTCCTGTTTCTGGGAATACTAACAATTATTAACTTAGTAATAACTTAACTTAAGTGTTATCAATTAGCACAAATTTAAATGTTTGTATTGTATTTTGTAGCCTTAAAGAAAAGCAAAGCATACTGCAGGGTAGTCATATTACTGTAGTACCTGCTCCCAAAATACCACTTTACATAATTCTTGTTCATATCTGATTCATGTGTTTTTCTTTTTCCCGCAGTCCCATTTGTTCAAGGATTTCCTGCAGGGTACACTTAGTGCCTCGGTCATTTTGAAAGAAATAATGACATACAATGTACCTGTTTAGATAAAAAACGGCGCATGGTAACGTAAGTTTGTTTGACTGCTTTTGTCATCTCCTGCCTGCAGGACACACAAGCATCATAAATACTCCATACATCCTCTCATACAATTCTGGCTTTGGGTGGGTGCTGTTTGTCACTCTTTGGAATTGATAAAAAAAGATTGGTCTCTGGAGAATGTGTTGTTACTGTCATAAAGGGAAGGCCATGTCCACATTATTATTTTTCTCATTGCGGGCAGCAGTGTGTGGCTTTTCAGAGCACTTTAATCTGCTCTCCAGCTGGACACGTGGGACTTGGCCTTGCCCCCTCGTCACCCCCCCCAGCCGACTCACGGTGGTAAATATCAGATGGGGCCTCTGCTGCCACGCAGGAAAAGATACAATCAGCATTCAGAACAATCCCTAACATAATAGGTGGTTTTTTCAACTGGTTGTTACTGTCCAAAAGTGGGTTGAAGGACGGTTCCAATACACAGATGTGACCGTTAAAAATAAAATAAAAATCCTTCACGACTTTTATATCCTCAATATAAACCAGAATGTAAATCTACTTTGTGCACTATGTCACACATGTATGTTTGGGAGTTAAAGTTATTTTTCATTTGAGTCTTCTGACCTCTCAGTTGAAGGGATACATCTGCTTTTCTAAAGATTTCAGCAGCAGGAAACATGCTGGACTCTAAAAAGGTCATGTTTTAGATTTTTATAAAAATCACTGTTCCAACCACTTCCTCTCTTATAACCACTGCTGCTCGTCTTACCAAACTGCAGCTAAACATGTTTTGTAGGTTTTTATATGTTTTTTTATATATGTTTTCTTATTAAACACCCTGTCTGTGTTATTCTGCTACCCTACATGCCTAAAACACCTTATATATTATTATATTGTTTTATGAGTCATTTTTTAGTAGTGTAATTTTAGTGTTTTGTAATTGTAACTTTTTAAATAGTTTACCAAGGGCATTTGTGTGCCAACCGTTTATAATGAATTGATATTGAAATGTAATTAAATGTATTAAAAAATATATTAACACTTACATAAACAAGTTTTTTTGGTTTGTTTGTTTTAATTTCCCATTTCCCTATGCATTCTCAAATGTGAGAATTTTCGGCTTTAGTTTTGAGCTTTTTTCACATTAAAAAAAATAATTATAGACTAAAATATTATTCAATTTATAGTTCCAATTTATATAAAAAACCCTACTGTATTTCATTTACTATGTAGAACGAGCCTGATTTGAAAGATAAGACCAACATGTGTTAAATTAAAAAATAGAATTTTTAGTGGAAAAGGAACCACAAAGTTATAGTATCTTGTTGTTATATCATAAAATGAGTTTTAAAAAAAAAAACACTTTGACTTTAACTGAACAATTGCTTTCCTTTCACGATGACTGACACTTACTGTTATCCCTATTTGAGCACCGTTTTGTTATTAATCAGTCAGGTCATGTGGTGAGTGCTGTCACTGCTGAAATAGCTTTAATATGGACTACCCCTCTGGGACAAACTTGGTCATTAACTCTAATGCCATTTTCTGCTACAGAAACCTTCCACCCTCCCTTTTCACCCCCTTCATTGATTCCAAAATCAAGAGGCAAACGACTCCCAAGACATTTGAGCACACTCAATTCCCCTTCTTGGAAACTAAAGGGGCTGGATGGAGTCTGTCTGAACTCTGACCTGCTATTCCTCTGCACATCATCTCAGTCAGCCTGAGGACACGTGATTCACTTCACCTACACAGACTGTCTTAAACAATTTGCGCCTTGTTAAGAGCATCTGGGCACATCATTTAAGGGGGTAAAGGAGGGAGGGGTGAAGGGCATTGAGAGAGAAAGCCAAAAAGCTCATGATGAAGACAAGGGGAGGACAGGTCAGATGGCAAGCTGCATCTTTAACATAGCTGCTATTGATTTTAGATTCTCCCCATGGGAGAGACAAAACATCAGATGCACAGCGTGACTAGTTAGTCTGTGTCTACAGTATATGTGTATATGTGTGTGTGTGTGTGTGTGTGTGGATGTTAGTGTGCCTGCAGTGCTAGGCAAGCAACAGCCTGAATGCATCAGGTACACCCTATACACATTAGTATGTGCTGCTCTTCAGATAAAAGACCTGATTGTTTGTTGCCTGGCCAAAATGATGCATTTATATTGTAGCATTTAAACTGAAATTATATTTATCTAAGAAACCAGTATGTATAAATCCTTGATGTATGACAAAGAAGAAACTGCTTGTTAATAGCGCCCCCTACATTAGCGTTCTCACTGCGTGTGAATATTTGCCATTGATTGACAATGTTGTTACTGTAATTTGATTTGTGCAATAATTCTTTATTCCAATGGCCACCAGTGTTGCTAACTTTGTTCTCTTTCTAGATTTAGCGACTTTTTTCAAAAATCTGGCTAGTGACTTTTTGAACAGATCTTAACTCCTCTGCTGAAAGGAAGTCTTAAGTATGTCTAAGTGAATGAGAGCTAATGTGGCTCTCTAGATTGATTGTTCAGTGGACCAATCATTAACCAGAGTCATGAATGAGCTGTGAATGTGTACACCTAATGACCAATCACTGATCCTCATTGTTTTTATTCTAAATGATTTAACTTTACTAAATTATATATATTTTATATATTTTTTAGTCAAAATAGACAGTTGACAATACTGAATTTATTCCAGTGTATGATTATCTCTCTATTCATGGTACTTCAGTTAGAGTTGATACTACAGATGTATAAATGTTATTATTATTATTAGATTTAGATGCAGATTGAGGACCTGCTTGAAAAGGAAAAATAAAATTGCTATATACAGTCAGTTTAGTTTAATTTAACTTCATTTTCTTCAAAAAAAAAAAAAAAGTCCTATGTAATTACATCATGACTTCATTAGTGACCTCATCTAGCAACATCCAGCAACTTTGCTACGTAGCCTTGCTGTCAATATATCCTAGTGGCCACTTGCAGTAGTGCAACAAAAAGTCAGCCACAAATCATTTCCCCCATAAAACACCTTCAACTGCAAACAAGGTCATTTTACCTGTTACTGTGTGTTCTGACAGTCTGATATTTTGCCACCGAAACAACCGGACAGCTAACACTAGGTAGACCTTAGTGTTAGCTGATGTATGTGTTGAAATGACATAAACAAACTGTAATGTCTAGTTTGTAATTGATAACGTTAGGTGTGGAAGTGGAAGCCAGCAAAAGGGGCTTACGAGCTTCCACTTTCTGAGTATAGTACAAACGTGAGCATGATGGATCCCCCCCCCCCCCCCCCCACATGTTGAATGTTGTAAAGGACAGATAGCTTTATAGGAAGTGCTATGTGGGCTTGTTTAAAAAGGGGTGGGGGGGAAATGTCTTGTATGATTATCCAGGCAGTAGTGTAGTTGACAGTGCTTCTCACAACGCTGGCTCTCAAATATCAGTCTAACTGCTGCCATTGAGAAACGCCCACCCAGTGGCTTGAAGCTTACAGTAGGTGCAGTTTCCACAAATATGATCAGAAATGTTTTCATCCTCTTTTGAACCATTGAAAAACAAGCACAGTAGCCATAGTATCATTATAGTTTATATGTCCTTACACAAAAAAATGAGGGAAAAGACTTAAAACCCCTGTATACTTCTACATACAGGCGTCTCAGTCCACCACAGGAAGTGGTTTTAGTGTTCTTCTTTAGTGCATCTCTCCACTCTGTTCCAGCTTGATTGGATAGCTGTCAAGATGCATGTTAATACCAGGTGTAAACATGATATATACGCCTGTAGAGCCATGCATACTTTATAAAGGTTTAGCAAAGGCCACATCATATTAGTATTTTCTGTAAAGAATTAGTGCACTTGTCAAATGAATTTGTCTCTAAACTGAAATCATCCATTTAGCACTTGTTCTTAAATAAAGGAGCCCAGGATCGTTCTGGCAATCTATTAGGTTTTTAATAAAAGCTCCTTTTGTACGAATTAGACTCGATTGAAACAGTGTCAAAGTAGTTTATTGAAATACTGTACCGAGTCGAAGACGAAATGCTTACCTTTCATTACCTACCAATTCACTATTGTATATTAAAGTGGTCTGAGTGAAATGCCTGTACAAGTACCAACAATATATAGTGGAGTAAATAAAGCATGAAAACCCTCTCTGCAAAAAAAATCTCCACTAATGTCTGTTGAAGTAAGCAATAAGGCACTGAAAATGATGCATTTAAGAGAAAAAATATTACCATTTGAAATGGACTCAGCTGTTGTCTGTTAATTAGATGTCCTTGAGAGATAGGGTGCCTTCAAAAGCAACAATAGAGCTTTTCATCATGTTTCTATGGCTTTGCTAATTAGGCCTTCCCTTCCAGACTGTTCAAGGCAACCACTAGCCCATCTTTGGACCGTGCATTTTTTTTTTTTTTTTGTCTTTATCATTTCGTGTTATTTAGAGTCACTGTTATCCCTATCTAGATATTTCAATTACATGGCTTCTTGGACACAATGGAATTCATTGAATCACTGCTTTGCACAGTATTATTGGCCCACTGTGTATCAGTAATGGTTTTGCAGACCACAAAAGCCACCGCCACCGCATCTGTACAGTATGTGGTCCACTCATGGGAGGACACGCAGCCTCATCTTGGATTCTGTCTTTGGTTTTCAATGAGGTCAAACATGAATATTATTGCAAACATTAAACGACATTATAGGTTATTTACAATACACATTAGCGTTCAGTCTGTGCAGTTTCAATCGTACTAGCAGTTAAACCACAAAGCTAGAGTGTAGGCCTATGAATGAAATACTACTGAGATTCTTTATTTAGGTAAAAGTAGCAAAGTTGCAATGTTAAAATAATCTGCTACAAGTACTGTTAAAGTATTGCCTTCTAACATTTTACTCTGCTTTTGATACTATTTATGGTCTATTTGTCAGCAATAGACATTAAATATATTTACATTTAGTGTTGGGTCTGCTGGATTTAAACTGCCCACACTAACTATGTACAAATAAATAACAGGAATTGATAACTGCATGTAATCGATTGTAATTATTTTAAATGTGATCTCATTGATATCACCCTACAGTTAACATTTCACTCTCCTAATGGCATATCAGAGCCGTGTTAAGTCACCGCTAATGCAAACCCAACATTTCCTACTTCTGCTGCAGCCCATTAAAAACAAATCAACCAGGACTGAAAGCTTAAAGATGACAAATTACAGAATAAAGCACCGGTGATGTAGATTGTTATATTATTATATGATATCATTAGATTACTATGATTGATGCATTAGCATGTAGGCAGCATTGTAATGTTGAAGCTGGTCAGGTTGAGCTAGTTTATATACTACTGAGAAGTTTAGTCTGTTACAATGCATCATATTTATCTTACCTGAATCTACAGTACAAAGTTACTTTAACTATAGCTGTAAAATAAATGATGTAAAAGTAACATTTTCTTTCTGAAATGTAAGGGGAGTGGAAGTATAAAGTTGTATAACATTAAAAAATGTACAAGTGAAGTACACATATCTCAAAATTGTACAAGTAAAATATTTGAGTAATTGAACTTAATAACATTCCAGCAGTGTTTTGGATGCCATAGACGGACTGTTTGTTAGACGTTGCCATTTATCTTTTAGTTTTTGTCCTTGATCCTTTAGTTTTTGCTTGATTAGTTCCTGTGAATAAAACATTTGGGAGAAAAAAGCTTGTAGTCACCAGACAAAAAGTGACCCACTTTGATCAAATATGTACTAGATTAAAATAGTCAAACGATGATGGAAGTTTCCAGCGCCATCGTAACAAGCCGGACAAAATGTGTGTAATATACTGTATACAGTGATGTCTTTATTTATGTTAAAACATCCATAAACCATGTGATTCCACAATAGCACATTTTTAGGGGGGTGGGGCGGGGGGTGGGGGGGTAGGTGTTTAGTTGGGTGCATCAACTTTCTAATGATGGTGTGAGAGAGGAGACTTGACGCAGCAGTCTGGTGTGCATAAGAGGTTTCCCTTCCCCTGAATCAGTAGTGCACAGAGCAGGTTAACAGTCCTGCGCCCAGGGAGATGAAAAAGCATAAATTAAAGCGCTCCCTCAAGGA
This sequence comes from Scomber scombrus, assembly GCF_963691925.1. Classification (NCBI taxonomy): domain Eukaryota; kingdom Metazoa; phylum Chordata; class Actinopteri; order Scombriformes; family Scombridae; genus Scomber; species Scomber scombrus. The sequence goes on along the minus strand of NC_084977.1, from coordinate 6,493,220 downwards.
GAAGAGGGGGTGCTGGGTTACCAAGGCATTATCAGCGCCGGGTGAGAAGCACAGAGAGCTGAGTTTCATCCTCATGTTCTTTGTTAACACAAAGGGGGTCACCTCCATATGAAAGGAAATATAATAACACAGAGACCCTGGCACAATGGCGGACTGCTGACAAATTCTCACCTAATTCTGCCCCCTTATATTCACCATTCTAAACTTGGGCTCTTTCAGGGAGAAAAGCATCAAGGCTATGGTGATACAGTGGAGGGAAAAAAAAGAGAAAAGAATAAGGGGGCTGCGTGGAATACAATAATGTTTTTGCTGTTGAAAAATATAGCACGGAAATAAAACAAGCACGCACATGCTCACTTGAGAAATGTTTTAATTATATACAAAAGAATGTGGCTAATAAAGGAGGGAATTAAGGCAAATGCTCTGAGCGATTGCGGGAATTTGGCCAAAAGGAAATGAGTTGCCTCACAACCTCTCTCTCTCTTTCACTCTCTCTCTCTCTCTCTCTCTCTCTCTCTCTCTCTCTCTCTCTCTCTCTCTCTCTCTCTCTCTCTCTCTCTCTCTCTCTCACACTGCCTCTCTCTCTCTCCCTCTCTCTGTCTCCCTCTCTCTCCCCACCATTAAAAAGCCTGCAACTTCAAGCAGTTTTTTAATCAGCTAAAAAACATATGTGGCTTTGCAGCTAAGACAGCTTGCCCAGGCGCTGATAAATGCCTATCACTAATTTGCATACGGTAGAAGCTACCCTTTAATCAGAACCTCTAATCCCTGACGGTATTAATGATTTTTTTTTCTCTCCTCGTATAGTATCATGTTTGCTAATTCCAAAGTGATCAGCTTCTTGTATGCGTCTCTTTTTTTGTGCTGGCATAATGGCCGAGTTGAGAACTTCTGTTATCCTACTTTGGCACATAATTAGGACTACAAAGGGGGACAAATCGCACTGAATGGGACTCACAAAGAGGAGCTCCTCTCTCTTTTTTTTCTTCTTCTTTCACAACCCTCTTCTTTTTCCGCTGAGCTCTCGTTAACAGTTGTGTCACTTCGCATATAGCCGCAGAAACGGGGAGAATTTGATGCCAAATCTCTCTCACACGACAGCGCTTAAGAGTTTCTGCCCAGACGCAGAGAAAAATATCAAAATTTACCATGTAATTAAAATGTCTATCACCCCCTCGGCTAGTTTAGAGGTTGCATTTTTGCTCCTTAAAGGGGCACTCCAGGCTATAAAACAGTCCTCTTAATTTCCTCACTAAGCACCTTGCAGAGTACTTGTATTTGACCTTATTTTTTCTGTGTTCATTAAACTGAATTAGAGAGAAAAAAAGACATAAAACAAAACAGAGAATATGATTAGTCTGATGAGGTTCTGTGCAGTAATAACAGCATAAGAGTAAGTAAAATATCCCTGACATTTACTGGATATAAATATAAAAATAAATAGCCTTAAAAGGGGGAATGGCCTTTCGTTTTGGGTCGTGATACTGTACGTGTAAGAACTGGATTAAAAAATGAAAAGAAGGGTGGGGGGTTGAAGAAACAGAATGTCAACTAGGTACACATGACAGCTGATTTATACAATTCATTTGGGCCATTACTTTTCATTAAAGATCAAATGAAATGGGTACTTACTTACTAAGAGGCCTTTGGGGAGCTGAATTGCAGAGAAGAAAGAAGATTAAACTTTACATTCAGCCCCAAATTTAATTCAGAAGTAATCAATCGCATAATGGGCCAGCGACTGTAGCCGGGGTGATTGAAATGAAATTACCATATTTTTAATCTTAATTTTCCACACTGTTTATCTGACACTGTCAATATAAAATACAAACAGATAATGAAATAGCATTATATTGACACTACAATCATCTCTCGAGCAGCCCTCTGTGATTAAACCGCTGGAATGTTTGATTACATTTTGTTGGCTGACATTACAAATGACACGGATGCTTCGCCGAGACTTGCTGCCGGCTGGAAAATGAGCCTATCCATCAAGGACTCCTGGCAGCTTCTCCCTTCCAGTCGATGGCTACTGCCAACGGTCTGGGCACCCTTCTGTCAAGCCGTTTAGCACCCTAGAAGAGAGAGAGGGAGAGGGAGAGGGAGAGGGAGAGAGGGGAGGTGGGGGCTGTTAGGGGTGGAAGGAGGTTGAAAAAGAAGGAGGGAGGGGGGGGGCAAGGGGGTGAGACGAGTGATTCACGGCTCCCTTGCTCTGCTAATGATACAAAAGCAAAGGAGTCACAGAGTGGGAGAGAGAAAAATGTCCCAGGCAACATATCGCCCATGCAGGTGTCTCTTGGCGTACCATAAAGGGGCCATAAAGCCCTCACAATGCAAGGCCCACAGTCTGCAAATCAACAGCTCAGCCGCTGCCCTGGATTAGGACTGCACTGCAGCCATCAAGCCTTGTCCACCCGCTATACCTAACGCCATGAATAGCCTAATTACTTTTTAAGGGGCTCATCAATTATCGGTTTGGTCTTTGCAAATTTGGAGAGAAACTTCCAATTGTAACGGGAACAATGTGAAGACTTTATAATATTCACAGTTTAAAAAAAAAAAAATCATTTTAATACGTTTATTTAACAACTTTTACCTTCAACTTTAAAGTGACCTGCTGCTCTTTTAATAACAGACTCTACTGAACAATCTGTGAATAAAGTATATGTATAGTAGAACTGTTATATAAGGTGGAGGCTCTTCTCTCAGCCACTTTCATTGAAATTAATTCATTATTAAGCAATCAGCTGACCTTTAACATACACTCAGATGTGTGCAGAAATGAACATGACCACGTTATCAATGTAACAACAATTCAGCACACTGGATTAAATACCAGAATATGAAATGCAATCATGCATACAACACATGGCTATGTACTAAATAATATATAACCCATGCATGGATATTGACAGTTGGAAGGTTGATATTTAAAGAAATGACCAAACTTAAGTGTGAAAGTGCAGGATTTATTTCACTTTTAAGGTCTACTGACAACAAATTATAATTAGAAACAGGTGTTTAACAATTCATTCATTGCTTCAGTTTGTCAATTATGTGCATTAATTAATCAACAATTCAACAGTAATGAGTTTTTGATTGTTTTGAATCTAACAAAATCATGAAAAAAAGATCAAATGTTGTCCTGAAACGCAGCTCCTGAGCTCTGTAGTTGGGTCATCATACCAGGGATCAATGTCACAGATGCTACATTTGATAAACCAACATCGTAGAAGAGGAGACCGTCCAATAGATTGTCAGTGCTATCCTTTTTCCAATGTTGGCTTCCAAATGACAGACAGATTAGTAAATCTTCAACACTGAGCACATCTGCACCGGCACACAGTGAGAACAGCACTAATCTGCCCGGGCACCTGTTGAGGTGACACAGCATTCTCACTGACACTGAAGAGGCAACCACAGTTACTGCTGGAACCAGTATAAGACTAGTGCAAGCATCTGAAATACCTCATTCAAAGATTAATTTGCGCTGATGTAATGTAATGTAATGTAATGTAAGACCTCACAGTGCAGTCAGAAACGCCCGATTGACACTAAAGTTGTGCAATGACAAGCTATTGTCATCACACTATGACAAAGTTGTGGGACGACGTTCAAAATGAGGGGAAGCAGTCGCTCTGCAGCAGTCACAGCTGATGGATGGAGGAGCTGCTTGACAGAGGGGTGTGTTAGCACAGCCGCACTCTGCTTTTCAAAAGAACACTAGATACAGGATACAGTCTCACACAGGGCTAAATATGGGAATCTGTCACTACTAATACTGCTACTGCTTTTACTGCTGCTACTATTGCATCCACCATGACCCCTGCTTAGAGTGCAACATGTGGTCAACTATTTAAAACCATGAAACTTAAACTGGAATATGTATGTTTCATTTCACAGTGCAAAAAATACTAATGATAAAAATATTAAATACTAAAAATATGAAATTTAGATTAATAAAGGTTGTCTTCCAGTTTGACGGCAGTGTAATGGAAATGATATATTGCTATTTACAGCATTATGGTATGTAGGAAATTAAGTGCAACACATAATTTTGGCTTTTTTTAACTGTTAAATGGATGCTACCTGTTTTTTTAATAATGTAATGAGGATATGTGGTTTTGACAGATTATGATTCACAAAATCAAATAAAATTGAAATGCAAAAATCATTCTTGAATCAAATCACTAGCCAAATTATTATATAATATATTGTATACAGTATACAGAAGGATTGTCCTTAATTTTTTTTTTTATGACAAAGTCCTTTGTTTCATCTCTGAAACCTGTAAATACAATTAGACTACAATTTTTGGGTCCCTTTCAGATCTAAAAGTTATTCAAATTAATACCTCTAGTGGTAGATCAGCAATCATAAAACTGTTGTATTCAAAGTATTTGCAGTTTGAAATACATTGTAAATCAAATGAAAGCAGCAGTGTAAGACTAATTGCATTAGTCATGACAGTGTCCTCTTGTTTCAAAGAATTCCCGCAGAATAAAGCTACAGTGACACTGTGTTGGAAAGCAAAGGATTGTAGTATTTGTGGAATCAGTAGTATCAGCAGTCTGGAAGGTCACGCTGATAACACCTAGGATTTCCACCTCAGAATTGCATTGTGCTCTGACCTTGAGGCCCCCTGAAGTCGATCAAACCGGCACAACGGCTGCTCCACCACAGGACAGCCAAGTTCAGAGAGATGTGGAATAACTGAGGATCAGTGCTTAGCTCGGGACCTGGTGAGGCAGAGCCAAGCTACACACCGGAATTATTCAGGTCGGAAAACAGGAAAAATGCACTCACCTCCCATGTAACTTTGTACAATATATGAGATATTTCATTATCTCAGACACCACATATTTTAAACCCTTATTTTGCATTTATAAGCACGATATACACAATTAATATGTGCGAGGCATATGTAACAGGTGTAGAAAGGATTGATTAAATAATTGACTAATTTGAATTAGAATTTAGATTGAATAATCTAAAATATGTCTTTTAATTGACTGTTTTCCTGCATCATCACAATAGTGACGATAAAAATGTTAAAATCTTAAAATATGACATTACACATCAGGGTCTTGTCCCCAGAATTAGCCTACCCCATAAACATTTCCCTTTTTGAGTCATTTTGTACTCTTTTAAGCTCCCCTCCACCTCCAACAACATCACAGCTGTTCTCCATTATTAATCATCTTTCTTTCATATTTCAAGAGCCCTCCTCTCTTTCACACCTCACCGAACAAACCAGTGCTCTTCACTTCTGCTCTCATGGCAATTTGGGAAAAATTAACAGAACTCTTAGTACAAGTACAAGTAGATACTGGCTAATAAGGAGCATGAAAATTACAATATAATACAATATAATATTTAATTTGAAAATAAATCATTCAATAATACTAAGTGCTGCCTTGAATGGCTTTCCACATCACAAATAAGTTGAAGGAAATGCTGTTTTTCTTGTCATCTTTCAAATATTGAATGTTGGATTATCCTCTTATTAGCCCTACAGCTACTACTGTTAGCTGTTAGCAGCTAACATTTTGCTGGTTACTCTTATAAACGTGAGAAATTACATGTTTCGTCATAGTGAACCAACATCAAGCTAAAGAGGAACACTAGCTGAGTACAGTAAGTTGTAAATTGTAACACTGTCACATTATAAAGTGTACATTTTTAACTGATTTGTAGCACTTATCATTTAGCTAAGATAGCCTCCACAGCTAGCAAGCTAAGCATTTCAAAAATGAGTTATTTTAACATCTTGCTCATATAAGCAGTTAGAAGCAGTGTGTAATGAACACAGCCTTTTACACTTTTTATTCACTAACTACATTTTCAGGGGTAACGTTTACTAAATTCCAGTTGATCTCGGCAGAATATTTTCCACTTCACAGCAATGTTTGAAACGTGTCACTGTACATTGTCCAGGGAAGGCCTGTGTCACTGGCTCACATATCACCATAAAGTGAAAGATGCCAAGATTCACTTGAAGGAAAAAAGGAGCGGTATTGACCTGGAGGAATCTAAGTGTGGAGTTATGACTGTTATACCAGGAGAGAAAAATACATTTTGATTGTGAGATTATGGGAACAAAGACCACTTCATACACAGTATCTTCAAAGATGTGATCTGCAATGACCCAAAAAACAACAACAGTCAAAAAAGAATAAAAAATAAAACTGCCAACAATTTCAAGGCATCCTTTTTTATCAGAAATGCCTTTAATGTTTTGGCATGTCCAAAAATGGAGGATTAAAAATGGAGAATGCCATTATACAATTTTTGGACTGTCTTACCTCCATCAGGGTGAATAAAGGCTACGCATAACCCTAATACAAGAATAAATGAATAATGTCAGGGCTAAAAAAAACATTTTTATGTTTATACCCAGCAATACCCCAGTGAGACAGAAAGTAAGGGTGTGGAGGTTCAGGTAACGGATTGGTATATAGTACATCTGACTTTTATTCAAGGTACAGTTCGCATCTTGTCACAGACCTGCAATTAACCATAATCATAATCTTTTCCTACCCATAACCAATCTTTTCCTACCCATAACCTACAAATCCTAACCATATCTTAACCACAGTACTATAACATAATCACAGTCTTTCTTACCCTTATCAATATCATAGTTGACATTGGCCAGATATTGCAGAAAGAAAGATTTTTAAAAAATATTTGCATTGTACAACAAAAACAAAACAAATTGCCATTGAACATATGTTTAGGGTTATACATAATTCCTCATTATCAATGGTTTTCTCTGGGGATAGGTTTGGGCGTGCAGTGCCAGTGAATCACCGCAAACAATGATCATCGCTGAAATACCTTGTACACTTTCAAATATGACCCATATAATAAACATGTTCTGATCTGCCACCCAGGCAAGCTAATGGGCAACCAACAGGCAACTAAAACAACATAGTTTAGCTTACGGTAAAATCGTTGTCATGGTTTTAAAAACCAATGTAGACTGTTGGTAGGAGATGGGACACAATCACAGCCTCGGTTGTCCATACCACACACTTGGTATCCTCAACCATCAATCATCTTTACCCTCATCCTGACAGCTTGTGTGGCAATACAACAGTATTACACAATGTCAACCTTTGCCATACTGAGAAAAGATTATATAATTTTTGTACAGCAGTTGGGAACTGTGCACAATTGTGGCTTGGACTTCTAAAATCATATTGTCATCAAAGCCCCAGGCACAATAACTCTGAGTCTTGTTATTTATTGCTCAACATGGACAAAAAGTCACATTTAAACTCCAGCCATACTGTCAAAACATTTGACAGTCCCCTTGACAAGCCAGCTGAGGGACAGTGGTCACTTAGGAATCACGCCACCTGTTGGAGGACAATGAGTCTTTCACATGAAGTGAGACAGACATCCCCTAACTCCCCCCTCATTTTGTCAAGGCGTAACCTTTTTCCCCCTTCAAAATGCAGCAACTCTTTCCAATTGAGTTGTTGTTGCTGCCATTGCTATTGGCTTTCAATAAGGCACAGGGTTATCAAAGAGTGAAGGAGAAATTGCCTTGGCTCTGCCGTAGCCCTGATTGCACTATCAGAGCCGTCAGGGAGGCTCTTTATAAAGGGAGGGCACGAGGGAGAGCGAGGTGGCGGCTGGCGTTGCCCCCTTGATAAATCAGTGCGTGCTGGCAGCCACTGCTTAGTGCAGCCAGGCAGCACCAGAGTGCCGCAGTTCAGGGTCGGTACTTGGCAAGCCCCCCTCTCAAACAGGGCTGTCTGCACCCGACCGCAGACCTCGCTGCTCCCTAGGCTGATTCTCCACCGCTGCCCTTGTCAAGGTTTGTTTGTTTATCCCTGATCCCCCCCCTCTGCCCTCTACCCTCACCATACCATATTGTTTTCCAACCATGCCAAATTATTCTCCCCCCTTTTTCCAACTTATTCTGCATATTTCCCAACTTCATTTATTAAATTAGAAAACTGTGCTGTTATTTGAATATGAAACATGCTTCCATTTTTGTTGATGTCTCATTGTTTTCTTTATTTTTGGATTCATGCAGCTCTTTATAGAACCAGACACAGTAACCTCAAATTAAATATAAAATAAGTGGATGTCTTTTGTAAGACTTTCTTCATATTTTGAGGTTTTCTCTAAGTGAAAAGAAGATTTTCTGCAATGAAATCAATACTTTTGAGTAATTTTGGTTAGACAAATGGACTTTAATTATAAAGATGCACAAAATTGTTTCTATGACTGGCATATTTATGCCCAGGAAGATTAAATATTTGTGTAAAGTAAATATTTAGATGTTTATATAGTCTTTAATCCCAAAAAAATCTTTCCATCTGGGGAGGAAATTATGCCACCGTTAACATTTCTCATAAATTTGTACTCTTCATCTCCAATTGGATGCTCAAGTTTATTACCCCCAATAAAAATCTTGATTTGTTGTGCTCTCAAGTGTTTGCTTGATAAGGTTGGAGCACAGTCATCACTTCCAGTGGACTGACAAACCTACACCTCCCTACAGCTTGTCTTCCATATCCATTACCGCACCATCTTCCAATGAAACGTTGATTCTGATCATTTGAACTCATGAAATCAAATGAAATTAAAGGATCACAGCACTTAGGGATGGGATTGGGGGGAAATTATTTAATTAATCGGTCCTCTTCCACTCCAGGTGCGGTGGGTTAATGCAGATGCTCTTTGCCACAGCTTTGAGATTGCCATAAGTGTTCAATTACACATACTTAAAAAGGTACGGGTGAGGCCGTACGTTGCCCCCCCCCCCTTCAGTTCAAGTCCTGATTAATTTCAGATTTATACTGTCATTCTCCTCACCCTTCTAATTTCTCCTGCCTCGAAGAATCAGTTTGGAGTTGGACAGGACCTCCTCAACTTTTCTAATTAGATGGACATGAATATAGTGGTACATGTCATTAACAGTGTATTGATGTACATGAAGCACTGGGACTGCGCTGGTACCTGGAGACCGACCGATCTGCAATGTTTTGAATGTCAAGAGGCCATGTTCTCCAACTTCTGTCAAATTAAAGCATGCAAATATATGCATTAGATCATTTGGCTTGATCATTAATGCTGTCTTAATGTAACAAATTTAATTTCATTGGGTTATTTCATTAGGTGTTGGTTGTGCATGATGTGCATTAGAGGGAAATTTATGTTAAACTTAAATTTGAAGTCTCCTCACTTTCCTCCTCACTTACCTGTCCTACAAAATCTATAACGATATAGAGAATAAAACATTTTTTGGACAGATTTGGTTGTTGTTTCTGACGGCAGCACTAGATATTTGGGTGTTGTGTTGCTAGAAGATGTTTCGCCTTTCTTCAAAAAGCCTATGTATCGTCACCGTTTGTAACTTTATAACATTCAACATTTGGAAGGACTCATAGTGTGTTGTTAAGTGTCCTCCTAAGAAAAGCGACACAATAGGACGTAACAGCAGTCACCCAGATATACGATATATAGTTACGTGTAACAGATGCCATCTAGAGGCTGTGGCAGGTATGAACCGAAGCAGTGGTGCAGTTAAATAAACTCACTCTCATTTGGAGATAGTGGGTTGGGTGGATGTTTTTTAGAGAGAGCTGTTCATTTTCCCGTTTCCAAACGTGAGAGTCGCATTTCCAACCGACGCTTAAAAGAAAAAAAGATGAAGAAATACGAATCATTCTCTGACTTCAACCTCATGGTTGTTTTTGTAGCCATGACAACAAAGGTGGCTTTAAGGAGCTTTAAGGACGTAATAACTTTAACCCGCTTCAACCTTAACAAAGGGATCATTTCAACCCAAACTGTGACCTAAACCTAAGCGAGTGGTTCTTCCGCTTTACTGTAACATTCCTGCTGTATTCCTGAGCTGATCAGCCTTGTTTGTTAATGTTAGCATAATGATTACTGTCATACACCTGCTGAGTCATAAGCAGCACACTAACCCTCAAGTTTTGTTTCAATCCTGGATTATACAAAGGAGGGAGTTTAGTTAGCATTGGCTGTCTCTCTTTTATGGGGTCTAGTTGTGATCAACCAGACTGTCAAACCTCACAGCAACAGGTAGAACTGTAACCTCAGCACTTAGTATGTTACTCCTTGATTCAAATAAGAATCACAGAGAGAATAGGCTAATATTTACATTGGCCCAGAGCTGGTTAAATACCTGCTTGTCTCTTTGAACTGAAGTGATTTTATTACCTGTACACATTACACTAATTATATTATTAGCACCAACATTATCAGTCAGAGAAAACACTTCATAACCCTAAACAACACGAATATAGGCGCTGCTGTCACTGCAGGAAAGGAAATAAAACTTAAATATCTTCTTTTTGGTATATTAATAATTTGCTGCAAATAAGTTCAGAAGTCAAAACAAACACCAAGGATACTTATTTCTCAGCGAAAATGAATATAAATTGAATTAGTGTAAGTGTGGGGTTCTTCTACGTTGGTACATGGACCACGGGTTGCTTAAACCAGTTTCTAGTGTATATGAAGTATTTGACAGTACAAGCTCAAATAGAAACAACTCTTTCCATGTAGACCTCCATGTTACATTTACCTGCATGATCAGATAAACACCCAGCCGACGGTGTATCTGCATTTGTTAAAGCAGTGTCAACAAGTGAGCCTGATCATTGCCAAAAGATCCAGTTTCGTACACCAGGGGCCTCCTTTCCCTCTGGCCTCCTCCGCCTCTTTCCCCTCCTCCTCCTCCTCCTCCTCCTGAGCCGTGAAGCCGGGGGACGCGTGGGGCCTTTTGTCTGAGCAGTGTGGGGGGCCGCAGATGTCGTTCCCCAGAGACACAGTGGAGGTTAATGATCTCACAGCCTCTTGCTAAAATAAATAAATCATTTCCAGTCAGGAGTCTGCATAAATCTTCACTCAAACGGCGATTTGCTGGAGCAAGCACCACCAGTTGCTAATGACTGTGTGTGTGTTTTTTTTTTTTTTCCCTTCCTTGATTGCCTGAGGGGATAGGCTGTGACACAGATGAGTTCTTTCCCCTCACTCTCTCTGTTCCTCTTCCCTCCCTCCACCTCTCCACCTCTCTCACACACACACAACCACACACACGTTTTGTGGCTATTCTAATTCACAGCGTGTTTTGTCAGGGGACATTAGCTGGCTGACAGGCGTCTGGTTTGGATGGGGGGCGCATTTGTAGTGACAGTGGTAGTTGTTTCTTGTTTCGGCTGAGCTGATAGTAAGAGACGTGTGTGGGGGGTGCTGCTGTCATGCACGACACAGCGCAGCACAACACACAAACGCCACACAGCACCTCACTCAATCTCTCTTTCTTGTCCCCCTGCATCAGCAAATGCTTTTCCTCAAGTCCACATATGCAAATGGACTATTTTAATAGAAAGTCTTTTTTTTTTTTTTTTTCAAATGCTCTATTAATAGTATTTTTATTATGATGTGTTATGGTGGTGTCATGCTATCCTGAATTTACCATGATTAACTGAAGCTGGTGTTTAGCAGTGATAGTTGAAACTTAGTGTAAAAACGAACATTTTTTGAACACAATTAAGAATTTAGACTGCATTTTAATTGTGCATAACCTTTCTCTGTTATGTACATATTAGTTGCTTAATGAGAAAATTAATGGGTAACTGTTTTTGCTAGTCAATTATAATCCATTTTTTGATTTTCTTTTAAGCAAAAATTCAAATATCTCTCGTGTTTTTCTTTCATTTATATCACTGTAACGTAATATCTTCTTAATATAAATGGTAATATCTAATATTTGGGAAATTGTAATGTAATTTTCTGTCATTTTATATGTAAAAAAAACAATAATCGATTAATAAAAAACATAAATGGAGCATATTTGTTGATTTTTTCAAACTGGGCTGCATTGTGAGGTCACTTTTATTACTTAAAATGGACAGAATCATTAACTAACTGACCAAATAACACCACCCTCAAATAATGCTTAAATCACACTTAGACACAGTCATTTAATAGCTACACAATCAGGTTATAACACCATCAGTACATACAGTATAATGACACTGGTGGCACTAATTAGAGAACAGCCACGACTTGTCTGGCTTTAGCTGTTAGCTGCTGAAGTGGAATCATCAATAGACATGGCACACTAATCAATGAACCCATTAAGACCTAATTAAGAGAATTAGACTCAATTAGGACAATTTCACGTGATGAGTGATTGATCTTGATATAAACTAAACCGCCACAAATTGAAAGTAACATTTTTTCAAACTTGTACATATTTGTACATATTTTGTTAATTATAATGAACAGCGTCCTGTGTTCAAGTAAAGACCTGTTGTTGTTAATGAAGTAAAATATTCATGAGTTATAGGGGATTTCTTGTCAATCTGATCAATGTATTTGAAGGTTGTGGTCTTTTTACAATAACTGTGAATTATTCTGTTTCTTAAATGTGCACATTTTTGTTTTCAGTACATCAGAGCGAAGCTGAACAGAAATGCTTTGGACCCCTGCTGCAGCACCTCGACAAAGAAAACGCACGTATGGATCTTTATTTCAAGGTGAAAGAGAAGTCACACACACTTACAAATTATAGATCAAATCATAAAATATATTGACTGGTGAGGTTTAAAAAAAAAAAAAAAAAGCCCCAACAACAACAAAGTAAATAAATAAAGTCATTACCACAGCTTAGAACAGAGGCACCCGATTTTCTCTTTTATCCTGCAACAACAAAAAGAAGAAGACAGAGGAGGAAGAAATAACAAAAAAAAAAGAGAAGAGAAAGAATTGCACAGAGGCTTTTCTTTTCTTTAAAATGCTGCATTAGGTCTTTTCCTGCAGTCAGTTTTCATAGTTCAAAGCTGGCAGTTCAATAAATAGCTGGAACTGGCACATCTCTGTTCTTGCAAAAAGAAATCAATGTTAATCCTATTACCGGCAGTTATCACCTAGCCCAGAAACGGTGGCAAGTAAGGAAAAAAAAAAAAAAGGAAGAAAAAAAAAACTGAGATGTCAAAGCGGGAAGGGGAGAGAGAGCGAAAGAAAGGGAGAGAGAGAGCGAGTCACCCTTCATTCACTTTCAAACACAGTTTTGATAATTTACTTCTGTAGAAGAAGAAGAAGAAGGGAGGCGGGGGGATGGGAGGAGGAGGAGGGGGGGGGGTGAGCTTCAGTTACTAGGAAATGTGTGTGTGTTTGCGTGTGTGTGTGTGTGTGTGTGTGTGTGTACGCCTGTGGAGAGGGGGGTCCAGGGCTACTGATGTATTCGCACATAATGCTTGGATCAGACCCTGCTGCTGTAAGCAAGATGTTTGAGGCACAAAACATCATTTTTGAAAAATGTTCACACCGCTTAGCAATCCTCTTCCTGGAGCGCCCTGACATCTGCCTTTCTCCTTCTCCCCTTCTCCCACTTCCACTCCATCCTCTTTGGTTCTCAGTTGGCTTTTTGGGGGGGGGGGGGGGGGGGGGGGAGAATTGAATGCTGTGCTGTGCTGTGGATAGTGAAAGAAATTATCACCACTACCAACTCCTGCAGCTGCTTTACTTCTCTCTCTCTCTCTTTTAAAAAACCCAGTAGATTCTCAGATAAAAAACGATCGGTCAAGCTGTGAATTAAAATGACTGATTTTCTAGTGGAGTTTGGGGTGTGACTCTTATTTTTGCGTGTCTAGTCTGGTCTGTTTCCTGCCAAATATGATGAATGATATTATCTAAGGCACAAACAGGTTGAAAGGCAACCAGAAGGGAGTAAACCTCTTCTTAGAGCTGAAACAATGAGGCAATTAATTGATTAGCATATTGCCAGAAAACAAATCTTTTTAGTCATTTTTAAAGCAAAAAATGCAAGTTTGTGGTTTTGAACTGTTGCTCTGAAAGGAAAATATCACTATGAACTCTTGTAACTTCTGACTCATGATGAAATATTACAGACCAAACATCTAATCAATTAATTGAGGAAGAAAAATGATAAATGAATCAATTATGGAAAGCTAGTTGCAGCCCTAATGATGAATAACATTATCTGAAGCAAAAATAAGCTTAAAGGAATCTTATATTATGTCCAGATTTTGGACTATTAGTTGGACATAATGACATATTCCACATGTTTCATTGATAAAGTAATCAGCAGGTGTGTCAACAATGAAAATATCTTTCAATAGCTGCAGCTCCACTCCCCTTTCCCTGAACATTAGTACCACTAAAGATGTGGATTGCACTTCACACTGTGCTGCGACTGTATATATTTAGTGCAAAATAAAACTCTCAGGAAACAAAATAACGCCGCCATTAAAAAAACGCATTTCTCCAATGAACACACCAAAACCCCTAGATTAGGCCTAATCACTGTCACCAGAAGCAGAATCAGGCCCTCTCACTGGCGGATTAAGTCTTCTGTTGTTGTTGTCCTTATTGTTATTGCTGAGAAATAATTACAGCTGAATCTCATCAAAGCCAATTCAACTCTTGGCAGGACTGTGCTCTGCCTATTTTTTTTTTCTTCTTCTTCTTTTTTTTTCTTCTTTCCTCTATGAAGAACCTGAGTTTTCCCCTGCATGAAAGCGAAGATTGAAGTAGTTAAACACTCTCAGTTAACCAAGGAGGGAGGGGAGGAGGAGGAGGGGGTGGGTAACTGACGTCGATGGGTTCCGGAGGAAGGAAAAGTCTCGCCGCTTTCAAACCGCTCTGTTCCCAAAGAATGACAAAATGCATCTTGCTGACACGGGTTTTCACCTTGACTCCACTGACTTTGTGTGAATTTATTTCCCGCGCCTCGTGAAAGCAAGTGACCCCATTCCCGAGCCTAGAACCATTCTATATTCTCATAATAAATTAGATGGCGATGCGGGGCTTTAACATGTAAAATAGCGGTGACATGCTAAATAATGAGGCAGACCGGAATTATGGAGCCAGCGCCGGCGTCGCGGCTCTGGGGTATTCCAGGGCCTCGGTGTCGGCCCGGGCCTCCTCTGTGTGCCTGCTGCTCTGAGGAGCAGAGGGCTGAGTGAGGGAGGAGGTGGAGGAGAGGGGGGGTAGAGCACTGAATATGAAAATGGAATTAATGTAACAACGCCCAAAGGTAGATTACACTGTGGCAACCCTTTTGGCCATGCTTCTCTCCTCTGTTTGGGACTCCCAACAAAAAAAAAAAAAGAAGAACCGCTTTATTCATCATGGAAATTGGTGTTTTTATTACTCCCCAGTGGAATTTGAG